>NC_064562.1:100364899-101596774 GCF_937001465.1 Orcinus orca | reverse complement strand
GGGCTCACCCTCCCGTGGCTGCTGGCCTCCTTTCTCTGGCCCTTCTTCTCTTTGCCCATCAAGATACAGCTGTTTTCCCTCGGGGTCCTCTGTCTTTCAGTGTTAAGGACTTTTCTACTATGCTTCAGTGCTTTAATTAAAAGAAGTTGTCAGTGGGATGGGACCCAGGAAGTCAGAGGCAAGATATCAGAGTGAGAAGGCTCTTTCCAGGGCGCCTGACAAAACGCTGACTGCAACTTCCTCTTTTGTGCGCTTAAAGCCCAACTGTGCTAAATGTCTCTGCACAATGAGACAGGACAGGGCCCAATGGTGTGATCCTCCTTGTCATCGCCGCACTTGCAGACTTGGTCCCCAGACATGCAAAATGCGGTGATTGGGCATGAGAGCTTAGCCTGTATCCTGTTTAGGTTTTGGAGAGAAACTGAGTTTCTGATATTCTACCCGCACCAAGCTTCCCCCAGTGGAAGTTAATAGGAAGAGAAGCGAAGGAAGGTTGGTTAGAGGACAGTGGAATTTGTGTGTACCAAAAGGATTTAGTTGACATTTCTTCTTATTGGAAAAAAAGGATATACAGTCTCTTAGTATCCAGTGGGGGCATTGATTCCAGGCCCCCGACCTCCTCCCACTGATAATAAAATCTTTGGACACTCAAGACCCTTCAATAAAAAGGCGTAGTACTGTTGCCCCATGTCCCCACCCTTTATCCATAGGTTCCCCATCTGCTGATCAGACCATGCAGATACAGAGGTCGACTATATTAAATTTCATGGACATATTTTCTAGTTCATGTCTAGCTCTGGCCAGTTCAGCTCATCAATTAGCTCACCTTGACTGAACAACCCATGATTCCAGTGGCATCAACCAGCTGGAACAGGCTTGGGGATTTGTCTCTATTTTAATTCAGCTAAAGTGGAGCAGCTGTCCCTCTGCACTGCTGACCCTGCCGAAGCTTCTCTGGGAAGGTCACCACAGTTCTATCCCCAATTCCAGTGTGTGCTTTTTTCTTTCTTTCTTTTTTTTTTTGATCAAGCAATTCTCAGATACCAGCTGGGTGTCCTACAATTCAACTAAATTCTAACACTCACTATGAAGAGATCGCATCAGATCCCACAGGTTAAGGGCTCAGTCCCACAAGACTGCATGCCCCCCCCCACAGATGCCAGTGTCACCTGTCCTTCTGACGTCCAGATATAGATGGAGGTTCTCATGAGCCCCTCCTTGGGTTAATTAATTAATTTTCTAGAGCAGCTCAGAGAACTCAGAGAAACATCTTACTTGCTAAATCACCATTTTATTATAAAAGGAACTTGAGAACAGCCAGTTGGAATAGATGCCCAGGGCAAGGCATGGGGAGAAGGTGCTGAGGTTTCATGCCCTTTCCAGGTGTGCCACTCTCCCCAGATCGTCACGTGTTCACCAACCCAGGAGCTCTCTGAACCCCATCCATTTGGGCTTTTATGGAGGATTCATTACGTAGGCATGACTGTTTAAATTACTGGCCACTTGTGATTGAACTCATTTGCCAGCCCCTCTGCCCGCCCCAGAGGTCTGGGTGGGACTGAAAGTTCCAGCCCTCTAATTAGTGGTTGGTCCCTCTGACAGCCAGCCACCAGTCTCGTTGATTTCCAGTCACCTCATTTAAATAATAAGACACCTTTATTTCTCTCATCGTAGGAAATTCCAAGGGTTTTGGGAGCTCTGTGCCAGGAACAAGGACATAGGCCAAATACATATTTCTCATTAAAAAAAAAAATCACCATATCATAGTCACCAAAATTCAAGTTTCAGGGTCTGGGGAGGAAGACTCAGGAACTCCTCTCCCCAGGCCCCTCAGGGCCTGCATGTTGAAGACTGGAGATCTTGGCAAAGAGATCATAAACTTCCCACAAGTAATTTTCCTAAATCACTATGGATTCCAGAACTGTATGGGGATTCGGAATAAAAACCTCACCTCTCACCCCATCAAGAGTTGGTTAATCTTCGTCTTCATACACAAAAGAACACAACTGTTTTGTGAAAGAAGCAGTGAGAAAATAACCTTATGAGATATTCTTGTAACTGGCTATTGTCCTTTCGAGAGAGACTTTACTGTTTGTAAATGATGAGCTTGGCTGCATACCCGCAATTAGCAATTGGTTAACGGCGATTCACTGAGCGCTTACTATATACCAGGCTGGTTTCAGAGACAACAGTGGTGTTATTCCTTCACTACAACATTCTGATTTGCTTGGTTGGGTTTGTTTGCCTTTTCCTTTGTTCTGTCTTTTCTTTTCCCTGACCTGCTTTAATTACCCCCTCTCTTGGCTTTACTTGCTGTTGCAGGAGGAGAGAGGAGACAATAGTGGCGCTATTGGCTAGGGACTTGGGAGGGCTAATTCTAACCAGGGCTTTCTCTCTGGCTAGTAGTGAGAGGGAGGCAAGCCCCTTCTCCCCTGGAGGCTGGTTCACCATCAGTCAAGTGAGCCGGTTAAATTAGACGACTGATACTTCTTTCAGTGCTGACATTCCTGGCCTTCCTCTACCAATGAGAGCTTTTAATCGGCAGAAGTTCCTTCAATTATTTGTTGTAATTTAATGCAGCTTCATTATGATAAGTGCCTCTAAGTAGTTTTGTTCTTATTGTGGGATTTTTTTTTTTTAAATGTGATTTTTCCCTGTGGTATAATCATATCAGCGAGAGCCTGAGTCTCTGGCATGTACTCATGGGACTGACTACACTCTTAGGAATTTTCAAGGGAACACATATAAATCTGGGTGCATTAGGACTGAGCAGGGCAAACCTTCAAAGTCCACCCTCGTGCACTGACTGGCTGTCCATTCACAAGGCTGGCAGCCCGTGAGGATGTGGTGGCTCCGGAGATGCTGGGTCACTCAGGTGCTTTAGACAGTGTAGGACAAGCTCAGGGTGGCTGTAGGGGCTACCTCCTGGGTTAGCTGCTCAGCCCTCTGCTTTAAGAACTGCAAAAGTAGGTGACTCTTTACAGCCATGTTTGCCCCCTGCCTCTGACTGACAAAGGTGGGCATTTGATTCAAGGTTGGCTCATTAGAGAGTCTTCCCTGAGAATATAGAGTTAGGGTGGAGAAAGAGATCACTCTTTAAGGTAGATGTGGGCTGGGTGGATTTCTCCAGGCAGAAACAGAGAAAACTGTGCTACAGGGGAGAAGGAGGAAGCAGCTGTGTGGATGGGGCTGTGGTGAGAAATGGTGATGACGATTTCCCGGTTCCTCCTCCTGCATCCTCTGGGGCCTGGCCACATTTCTGTCCTTCAGATACGGCCACATGGCTTTGGTTAGTCTCCATCACTAACAAAGGAGCCCTTTCCAATAGGGTACTTAGATAGGTATAAGCTGGAGGCTCATATTGAAGAAAAACATTTCTTCCTATACTATCATGTCCTTCATCACTTGTCCATTAATTCATTCATTCACTCATTGATTCATTCATTCAATCATTTAATAAGCATATTAAAAAAATTTTATTTTATTTATCTATTTTTGGATGTGCCGGGTCTTCGTTGCGGCACACAGGATCTTCGTTGCAGCATACGGGATCTTTTAGTTGCGGCATGGGGACTCTTAGTTGCGGCCTGCAGACTTCTTAGCTGTGGCATGCACGTGGGATCTAGTTCCCTGACCAGGGACCCAACCCGGGCGCCCTGCATTGGGAGCGTGGAGTCTTACCTACTGGACCACCAGGGAGGTCCCTAATCAGCATATATTGAGCTCTACCATGTGCTGGGCGCTGTGGTATGCGCTCTGGCGGGACTGGTGTGCAGTGCAGATAGAGTGCCTGACCTGTGACCTCATGGAGCTCACCGGCTGTCCCTGTGGCTGTTGTAACAAATTGCTACAAACAAGGTCACTTAAAACGACAGAAGTTTATCCTTTGACAGTTCCAGAGGCTAGAAGTTCAAAAAAAGGTTGTCAGGGCCGCAGTCCCTCCAGAGGCCCTAGAGAGGGTCCTTCCTGGCTGTTTCCAGCTTCTGGGGCTCCAGACGTTCCTTGGATTATGGCCGCATCCCTCTGCCTCTGACTGCGCATGGCCTCTCTTCTTCTCCCTGTGTCTCTCTTCTGGGTGTCTCTTCTAAGGACACTTGCCATTGGGTTTAGGGCCCGTATGGATAATCCAGGATGACCTTATCTCCAGTTCCTTAACTTAATTAAACCTGCAAAGACCCTTCTTCTAAATAAGGTCACATTCACAGGTCCCAGAGGTTAGGACGTGAACATATCTTTTTTGGGGCCACCATTCAACCCACTACAGATGGTGAAGAAATGTTGGGAGCACGTAGCATGTTACAAAGAAGATGGTGCAATGATTTCTTCTTGGAGGGATCAGGGAAGGCTTTTCAGAGGAAGCTGACATCATCTGAAACTGGAAGGGAGAGCAAGAGCGTTATAGAGGTGGAGCCTTACAAAGGAAGGAAGAGGGAGAGCTAAGGGAGGAGGTGCTTCCCAGGGAAGAAAGGAGAGGTACTGGGTCGGGGGAGGGGGCGGTGGGGGACGGATGGGCAGAGAGTGGGCAATAGCCTGGAGAGGCTGGAGGGTTCTGATGGCACAGCCCCAGGGCTGCCTTGTGGTTTGACCTGGAAGAAAGTGATCTGATTTGCATTTTAAAGAGATTTCTTGGTTCCTTCCTTTTCTCTCCCCAGCCTCCAACTCCCTAATTTTCTGCTGATGGCCAACAACATCATTGGCGGGAAATCCATGACAGTCCCCGTAGGCTTAGGAGAGGGAAAGTGCATAGGTTGGAACACATCAAAAGCCCCTTATCGGAATCAAATTTGCACCCCCCATCCCCATCTGCCTTAATTTTGGTTTTGCAAATTGTAAGTCAGTAAAGTATTACCTCAAGGCTTAAGATACCAAAGGCAGTTTAATATTGTGAAAAATAAGAGGCGTCTTTTCTGTTCTGACATTTATTATTACAGGGCTCGTTATTTCTTCCTAATGAAAGTTTCTTTCTCTCCTTCCACTTATCGGTTTTAACACATGCCATTCACCTGCTAATTAAGGGGCTGGACACGGGCTTACATCACTGTCCGGGAAGGAGAGGAGAAATGGCAAAGTAAATGGCAAGAAGTTGACGGGACAGCGAGCAGAAAAATCTGCAGTGCTTAGGAGAACGTGGGACCCAAAAGAAATTCCGCGGCTCGGGGCGGGCGAGGCGCTCGGGCGCCAGTGACTGATTATTCAAATAGGCAGATGATTAACTCGGTTTATATTGATGCAAATAATCCTGCCGGAGCCGGCAACGGCTAATGCATTTTGGAACTGTGGTTTTCCATCGATAGCACAAAATAGTGTAGAGGACAGCCATTTTCATAATATTAATAATGGAGTTACAGAATCAGGTCACTTAAAGGAACAGCGCTGACTCAGCGAAAGCAGTGTCGACTTGAATGTGGAGATTAATACTGAGCAAAATGAAACACAAACCTTCTGCAGCTATCTCATGGCATGAAACACACGTCCCTTACTGTTTTCTTTTTAAAAGAGAATGAGCTTTAAAAATGGCTCGGGCTAAGTACAATTCTCGGATGCATTTATTGCAAAGGAAAGAACTGTCCAGCGTGCTCAGAGAGCTTCTTCTGAGGTGCTATCCCCTTTTTTCTTTGATTAAATTTTGGGTTTACCTTCCTTGCTCATGCCCTAGGTTCAGTGCCCATGTCCTAGAACAATGTCTGTAAATGCTTTTTGAACAAATGCTTAAAGTTGCAAATGAAGATCCGTCAATGCCCTCTAAAGATATGAATATATTTGCCAATGAAGATCCAGTCAGGTTGAGGGGAAATTCTGGGGAGATCTCTCAGGATCTTCTGCTGGGTAGAGTGAGCCAAGGTGAGCTCCTGGGAGCCTTGGAGGGCAGAGCTTGGGGACAGAATGGTGGGGACAAAGGAGGTGGCTCTCTCTGTGAACTCTGAAAAAAAATCTTGAAAATATTTAGAGGAGGACACAGAGGTGTACCTATGATGAGGTTCACTGCAGTGCTTTTATGAAGGTGAACCAGCCAGAAATGGAATATTATGCAGATTTTGAAGATCATACTGAAGGGATAGGAAAAATGTTCATGGTATATTAAAGGAAGAAGCAGGTTGCATATATTTTAATTTATTTTTTTGGTAAATTTATTTATTTGTTTTTATCTTTGGCTGTGTTGGGTGTTCATTGCTACGTGTGGGCTTTCTCTAGTTGCGGTGAGCAGGGGCTACTCTTAGTTGCCATGCGCGGGCTTCCCATTGTGGTGGCTTCTCTTGTTGCGGAGCATGGGCTCCAGGCACATGGGCTTCTGTAGTTGTGGCATGCAGGCTCAGTAGTTGTGGCTCAAGGGCTCTAGAGCGCAGGCTCAGTAGTTGTGGTGCATGGACTTAGTTGCTCCGCAGCATGTGGGATCTTCCTGGACTGGGGCTCGAACCCGTGTCCCCTGCATTGGCAGGTGGATTCTTAACCACTGCGCCCACGAGGGAAGCCCTACAAATATTTTTAAAAGAAAGTTGGGGGGCTCCTGTAATGATCACTTATCCATTCACCACTCCTTCTAGAGGCTTGATGACTTCTTAGAATAGTGTAGAAGCCATCTGGGTAAGAAGCCAACTGCTTCTTCAGAAATACCTCTTCTCAGGCAAAGCAGGAGACTGGGGAAGAATTACGGGGCAAAAAGGAACTTGGAAGGGAATCAAAAGCTGTTAGAAGTTAATACTTGTCATGTTTTTTTTTAAACAAAGAAAAATTGTGGCAAAATATACATAACAGAAAATTTAGCATTTTAACTAAAGTGTACAATGAGCAGCACTTTTACATTCACAGTGTGTAAGCATCAACACTGTTTCCCAGTTGTGCTGTTTCTTGAAAACTGAGAAACTTTCCTTTGATATATGCATCCAAGGAATTGAAACAGGACTGAAGGCCTGTTTAAGCACAGGTTAGAGGTTGTCTGCTAGTCTAGGCTCATCTCCATGCATCAGCCAATAGCTGGGTTATTGCACTGTGAAGCCACCTGCCAGAAATAGCAGAGCCATGCTGTGGCAGGGATCATGGGATGGAGAGCCAGATCAGTGTTCTTGGTTTATCCATCTCTTTTGTCACTTTCCCGTCTTGTTACCACAGCTGGATCACTTATGGAGTGTTGGAGGAGGTCATCGGGAGAACATAACTGCAGGTTGACCCCATTAGCTGGACCCGTCCTTGGAAGGTACTTTCTGCCCACCGTTCCCACAGTGGAAGCCCTTTGCAAAGACACAGCCTTGAGAGAGAAAAGTGGTGTTGAGACCACCTTTATGGTACACGTGACTGAACCCTGTTAAGGCCTCTAGATAAACTTTTAAGATTCTGACTGGAGGGCGCAAGATCTATTCATCTTGTGGCACCCAAGACAAGTACCGTATATAAGTCCCCTTGCTAATTAAAACTGCCATCTACTAGTCTGGAGTGGTTGTCTCTTTCTCTGGTCTCTCCTTGTTCTCCATGAATAGGGCCAGTGATACCCATTCAGGCCAGGCTCTGAGCTGGGTGCAATGCTCCTCCCGGACGTGGTTGGGGAGAGGAAGTGGTAGTAAGTGCGTCGTTGGAATTCTCTTGTCAAGAAACGTATCGAGCAGAGAAAGTGGAGAATCCTATGCCCATCAGGATTGTGTGGGCAGCAGAGGGAAAGGAGCAGGCAAGGGGAAAATCCAAAGGTTAAAAGAGGAGGTTCAACTTCCTGGAAATATTCCTTTTGTTGTCCTGCACAGAGGGAAATTTTTCCACTAAGATGCTTTTATTTTTTAAAAACCACCAGTATCTTCCTTCCTCCTTCATTACCGTGATCTATGGTTGTTTTTCTTTTTGTTGTTGTTGTTGTTAAGGTGCCCACGGGGGGGCGGGGGGCACTGTATAAACATTTCGCCTGGTGGTGCTCCTGGTACACTATTGGGTGCTACCCAGTCCCCTGGCAGCTTTGCTAACACAAGTTTAACCACCTTCAGGATAATGGGAACACTGTGCTTCTTATTTTTAGCAACCAGAATGGAATGCAGTCAGCAAAGGGTGATAAATACTCCTTTATACTAAATGTTTCACAATAATGAAAAAAAAAAAACCTCTGCCTTAAAATTGGGCACTCTTTTCAATGTAATTTTTTTCTTTTTCTGAGTAGACAAATTGGCTAAGTTGCGGTGGGCAGATGTAGCTCTCATCAGCCCTGGATAGATTTCCTGGTAGCTCGCCCAATGGGGCGTGCAAAATTTCTGCCTGTGGTCCTCTGCACACATTCACCATTCACCAGGCATGGGGAAGGTTGCTGGTGGAAGCAGCTCAGGAGAAAGAATTCACCTTTGTGAGGAAATAATTCCCAGCCCGGGAGCCGCTAGGATGTAAAATCCAAGCCCCCACCAGGGATCTCCACTGACCTGGGTCATTTACACTTGAATATGAGCTTTTAGGGAGGGTAGCAAGCTCACTGCGATTGAGGAGGGGCCCCAGGCTCTCTGACGGCAGGAGCGGAGTGCTGGCAGCTCCACCTTGGGGACTTTGTACTTGGGGCTGGTGGTCTGGTTATGGGACGACCATGCTGGGGCCTGGGAGGTACAGGCGTGATTAGACTTGCCAGGCTGACATTTGAACTGTTCTCACTGTGATGGGTAAAGGCCATACTTACTCTCATTCCAAGGGAGGTTCACAGGGTGAGTGTCTTTTTTTTTTTTTTTTTTTTTTAATTAATAGACTTTATTTCTTAGAGCAGTTTTAAGTTGGTAGAAATATTGTGTGGAAAGTACAGTGAGTTCTCACAGACTCCGCTCCCCACTCCACCCCTGCCAGTTTCTCCTATTATTAACTTCTTGCATTGATGTGGTGCCTTTGTTACAATTGGTGAACCAATATTGATAAATCGTTACCAACTAAAGTCCATATTTTACATTAGGGTCAGCGTGCTATACAGTCTTATAGGCTTTAACAGCGTCTAATGGGAGCGAACGCCTTTTCCCAGAGCAGCAGTGCCTTCCTGGGAGTGCTCATGACCTCCTCCAAACAGTGCCCAGGCTCTGGTGGAGCTCTTGTGGGCTGGGCAAAGGGGACACGAGGGTCAAGCTGTCTGAGGACAGTGTTGCTTGTCCCTGTCCAATGGGGCAAGAAGATCTGGTCTCAGACATAAGGAGGGGTGTCACTAACCCCTAAAAGAGGCCACTCAGAGAGGCGTTAGGTTTGCTCTGCAACAGGCGAGGCAGCTGCCTGCAACCCCATCTCCCAGCTGGATGGCTCTGCCCCTCAACCTTTAGGTTCACATTTCCTTGGGCTATTGGAAGGGGTTTGTGTATTCACATGGGGCTGTTGGATGATGCCAGGCAGCCCTGTGACCCCCAGGACCACTGGCTTCCAGAGGCTCTGGTTATCCCACTGCATTTGATGGCTGACTGGGATCAGAGGAGGTGGGATGTTCATGAGGCCTTAAAAACTGGGTTAATGAAATGAGCAAAGATACAGAAGCTGGACATAATAAAAAGAGCCAACATTTGCTGAGCACTGACTATATGCCAGGGGAGTACTAAGAGCTTTGCTCTCCACAAATTGACTCATTTAATCCTCAAAAGAACTATATCGTTTATCATTATTATTATTACCCCCTTTTTATGATGAGAAAACAGCTTCAGAGAAGTTAAGTAGCTTTCCCCAAGTGAGTGGGTCTAGAGCCTTATTCTGAATTACTGGAAGCTTGGTCAGGGCTGAAGCTTAACACTGTACGTTGCTGTTGATTGAGCCCCGCTGCACGTAGGGCCAGGCACCTGCACAACACTCTTAAATTTAAGCCTCACCCCAACTCTATGAGGGAATGTATATGTCTTTGACAGATAGAGAAACTGAGGCTCAGAGAGGTCGAACAACTTATGCTCTGCCACACAGCTTGTAAATTGCAGAACTGGGGCTTGAGCTCAGATCTGTCTGAATTAAAACTCGGGCCCCTCTCTCATACCTAGAAACACATCTGAATAACTCAGGGAGCAGTTAATCAAGTCACCCTGATAATTTGAGTTGACCTGGGGATCTGAGTTGCCCTGTGAGCTGCTCATCTGGGAAGCCAATCTATAAGCAGGTGCCACTTTACTGATTTGCCACAGGGTCCTGGGGACAGGGCACACATGAAACCTGCATTCCCATCCCTTCTGCGTGACTAGTCTCTCCTACCTGCCCATAGGAGGACTCCGAGGGAACCCAGATCACCAGCCAGAAGGTGCCTTGGTGAGATCTAGAGTCTGAGCGACGGCCATCATCTCGGTCAGTATTCCTCAGCCCTGATTGCACATTGTCCTGCTTTGGGGGGACTTTTGAAAGAATACTAATGACTGCACCACCCCAAACCAATCAATGCAAACCTCTGAGGGTGGCGATAGGGAATGAATATTTTTAAAAAACCCTATAGGTGACTCTGATGCAGGGGCCGGGTTGCAAAGTGCCAATTGGATGAAGCCGTTTAGTTGACTCTCTGATGTTTAGTTCCTTTGAGTGATTTCTTTGCTTTATCAAGTGCTGTGGGTTAAAATTGTTTTTCTTTTAATTTAACTAATAAACTTTATTTTTTACTACAGAGAGTTCCCATATACCCCTGCCTCCACAGATGCACAGCCCCATCAAATGCTGTTTTTAATAGAAAAGTGCACGACTTGAAATAACCAAAGGACAGCACTCGATTTCCTTTCCTGGAAAGACGCTCCCTAAAATCACTTGGGCACAAACCTAGTGTTGGCAGAGGTTTCACGGCAGCTGCTTGAGTGAATCCCTGGCTTCTCTGTGGCCGTAGAAGCAGGCTGGGCTGGCTGTTCCTTCTGCCTGGCTGCACGCAGGCTTGCAGGATTTCTCTGGTGGATGCTCTGTGGGTGAAACCTTGCGGTCTCACGGATGAAACTGTCAGGCACTCTGCTTGAGTGAGCATATAGAAAAAGGCTTCCAAATAGATTTTAAAAGAATCATGTTCAAATCCCCTTGAAACGAGGGAGCAATTCCCCTCAGCCCCACTGTTGCCCCCATGTCTTTCTAAAATTCTCTTCAGCTCTCTGAAAAGCTTCTCTTCAGCTTATTTCTCTGCTTCTTAAATACAAAAACATTTCACTAGGGGGCACTTTAAGACTGAGTAAGGAAAAAACCCCAGCAACTTGGTGACAATAGATTTCACTTCATCATTAACTAGGTAAACAGTTCTGTACAAAACAAAATATAAAAAATACATAAGGAATTAAATATGTATTTAGCTGAAACTGATTCAGTTTCTGTGGGTTGTTTTCTTGAAAGTGGACATGGGAGGAAAGTGGCTTTCTTGGACTTACTGGTAATTTTGACTTGAATATTAGAATAATATAATATAATATAATATTAGAATAATAATAATGATAATAATAATAGTCCCTTCATCTGGCTTAAGATGGACACCTTGCCTGCTGCAGTGTTTTACTGCAACTGAGTGATCAAGCTTTTATTCAAATTTACGTTTAAGAGACATCTTTTATCGACATTCTCGGAGAGCGTTATGTGGTTGCTAGCAAGTCCCTGCTGCAGGGCTGATGGAGGATTGTCTGTGGAGGAGAGGAGAAGGTCTGCAGGTGCGTTGTGATCTGAGTTCTGGACCTGGACTCCTTCTATCCAGCAGTGTGACCTTGGGTCAATCATTGCCCCTCTTTGGACCTCAGCATCCTCATTTATAAAACGGATCTCTTTCCGATCGAACATGCCATAAGAATCTCCTTTTGTGATTGGAGTGTTCACACTTCCTTTCTCCTGAACTTTGGCATGAACGTTAAACAAAGCCAGCTTCTGGGAGAAAGGCAGAGAGACAGAGGATAGGGGTGTGAGTCCCAGTTCTATACTTGCTGGCCATACTTGGGAGGTGAGTAGGTTGAATTGCGTCTCCTCAAAAGATGTTGCAGTACTAATGCCCAGTACCTGTGAATGAAGGACAGTGTTGTGAATGTGACCTTATTTGGAAATAGGGTCTATGCTGGTGATCAAGTTAAGATGAGGTCATTAGGGTGGGCTTTAATCCAATATGACTAGTGTCCTTATAAAAATGGGAAATTTGGACACAGAGACAGACACAGAGGGGGAGAATGCTGTGTAAAGATGAAGGCAGCAATGGGGTGATGCTTCTACAAGCCAAGGAGCACCAAAGAATGCCAGCAAACCCCCAGAAGCTAGGAGAGGGGCTTGGGACAGATTCTCCCTCACAATCCTCAGAAGGGACCAACCCTGCCCATACCTTGATCTTGGACTTCTAGCCTCCAGAATTTGATTTCCCTATGATACTGTTAAAATTTATTTAACAGTAAATAATTTTCTGTTATTTAAGTTACCCAGTTGGTAATACTTTGTTACAGTGGCAGCCCTAGCAAACTAATACAGGAGGATAGTTAACCTGTAAGGATGAGATTAAATGAGATGACGTATAAGAAAGCCCTTAGCACACGGGGCCTAGCAGTTAGTGGGTGTACCTTAAATGTTAGTTATTGGGCTTCCCTGGTGGCACAGTGGTTGAGAGTCCGCCTGCCGATGCAGGGGACACAGGTTCGTGCCCCCGTCCAGGAAGATCCCACATGCCGTGGAGCAGCTGGGCCCGTGAGCCACGGCCGCTGGGCCTGCGCGTCCGGAGCATGTGCTCCGCAACGGGAGAGGCCACAACAGTGAGAGGCCCGCATACCGAAAAAGAAAAAGAAGAAAGGAATAAAGGAGGGGGGAAGTAGAGGATGGAGGGATGAGGAAGGAAACTCCTGGAATTAAGTACCTGTTAGGTGTTAGGAACTTTACATATTTCTCTTCAGTTCTTGCTAATAACCATTTGGCTGCTGAGGGAATGGGGGCTCCCAGAGGTTGTCATTTGCTGAAGGTCACAGCTAGAAAGTGGTGGCAGCAAACTGGGCTGCCTGACTCCCAAATCTGTTCTCTTTATGCTATGCTCGTCGTTGGGGCCAGGTGTTATTTATCCTGCCAAGATAAATCTCAGTCACCATTCATTCATTCATTCATTCATTCATTCATCTGCTTAAGAGACAGAAGGAGATGGAGCTGGGTCCATCCCAGTGAGTCAATGGCAGACTCGGCTCCACAAAGTCGTGGAATTTCTAGAATGGTTGAAGTGAATTGTCCCGAAGAGTCTTCACTGCTGCAGGCCAGAGTGAGGCTGTTTGGGGTAAGCAGATCTCAGAATCCAAGCCATGAATACATGGGAGTGAAGCACTCAGTATTTATACTTTTTCAGCTTCTTTCCTAAGTAAGCTTGCCCACACTCTTCTAAAGGTCATTGACAGATGACTCAAAACCAGACTCCTTCCAGGCTCATCCCTGAAGAGCCCAAATCAGTCCTGATTCGGTACTTCCCCTCTTTGAGTCCTCCCAACACTCATCCTCATGCTTCTCTCCTTTCTCATCCCACTCCATCCCCACCCCAGTCCAGTTAAACATTCACCTGGAGTTTATCTGGAGCATTCCTTCATTTTTTCGGTCTCCAGACAAATACCTATAGGGTGCCTACTTTCTCATAGGATCCAGCCCAGCGACGGGGAGTGATTTATGTGCTTCTCCTTCTTAGGGAAGGCATTTAAAGATAAACCAAAGATTTAGGTAGGCTGGAGGAGGACTATTTTTGGACAGTCAGCCATGCCCCCCCTTGGGGGCTGACCACGATGTCATGTGGCTGCCCAGGCACACAGCAGTGCCAGCCTCCTCCTGGACCATGACGCCCTCCCCTTGTCTCAGTCCCTTTGGTGCCTTGATGATGCTCTTGGAGATGCCTTTGTTAAAGTGGACATTTCCTGGACACTGCAGCAGGATAGGTGTGGCCTGACCATATGCTGCCCAGGTGGGATTCTCTTGGCAACCTCAGTGCATCCCTGTTGGGAAGCCTCTTTGGGGCCGGCTGTGGATATCCGCATCCTCACCAGAGAGCTCCTACCAGCACTGGCCTCCAAGATTTCCCTTGCTCATTCCTCAGCTACCTCCATGGGTCCTGGGGTGTGTTAGTTTCATAGGGCTGCTGCATAAATTACCACAAACTGTGTGGATTAAAACAACAGAAATGTATTTTCTCACCATTCTGGAGGCCAGAAGTCTGAAATCAAGGTGTGGGCAGGCCATGACTTCTTGAAGATCCTTGGGGAGAATTTTTCCTCGCCTCTTCCAGTCTCTGGTGTCCTTCAACTTCTGGCAGCATAATGACAACTCTACCTCTGTCTTCCTGTTGTCTTCTTCTCCGTGTGTCTTCAAATCTTTCTGTCTTTATACGGACACTGGTCATTGGATTAAGGCCCACTCTAATCCAGGATGACCTCATCTTAGCTTGATTACATCTGCAAAGACCCTATTTCCAAATAAGGTCACAGTCACAGCACTGCCTTCATTCACAGGTACTGGGGGGTTAGGACTTCAACATCATTTGGCGAGACATAATTTAATCCACTCACCTCTCAAGGGTGGCCAGCGGGTACAGAACCGGGACTCACACCCTTATCCTCTGTCTCTCCATTTTTTTCTCCCAAGATCTGCCTTTGGTGGTGTTTTAATGCCAAAGTTCAGGAGAAATGCAGTGTGAACAATCGAGCCAAAGGAGACAGCTTGGGAAATTCTTACAGCATGTTCGATCAGAAAGAGATCTTAAATGTCTCCTAGTGCAATACTGCCATTTTACGAATTAGGATATTGAGGTCCAAAGAGTGGCAGTGACATTCTCAAGGTCACATCACTGGATAGAACGAGGCCAAGTCCAGAACTCAGGCCCTGATGCACCTGCTGACCTTCCCCTCTCCTCTGCAGAAAGTCTCCCATTAATCCTGCAGCAGGGACTGGCTAGCTCCACATTAATGCTCTCCAATATGTTCTTAATGTCTTCCTGAGAAAAACCGTTTCTTAAACGTAAATGTCTGAGTATCAGCTTCAAATACTTAGTTGCACTAAAACACTGCAGTAAGCAAAGTGTCCATGTTAAAACAGATGAGACTATGATTACTATCATAACATCATTCTTCTAATCCTCAAGTCAAAATTGTCAGTAAATCCAAGTACCAGGGACTAGAGCTTCAACGTACCTTTTTGGGGGACACAGATCAACCCACAATATGGGCTGTGACATGCAAAGCTTCCTTGGGAGGGTCATAAGCCAGGCTCCCTTTCTCAGCATAAGAAGCCAAGCTCCAGGTGTCTCCCAGCATTTCTCAAGCTATTAAGTCCCCTGCGTTCTCTCTGCAAGCTTGGTCTCTGACTTCAGGGGCACTGTGGATGGTCCTGCAGTCTGGGCAGAAATGAAGATGGGTCTGGTGACCGCCAGGATGTGAAGGCGAGAGAGAATGAGAGTCTCTCTCTGCTCTCCACACTCGTTTTATGCAGATCCGGGCTGAGTTTGCAGAGCAGGTAGTGGCGAGGTGGGTGCCCGATGCTGGGTCGGAGTATATATTCCCATTCCTGGGTGGTCAGCTCTGTTCTCTGCACCTGCCCTTTCTCATTTCACTATTTGGTTCCAAGTGATGCCTCCAGATGAAAAGTAACCCAGAGGCATGTGGGGAGGCTGAGGTTTGGTCGGCAGGGCTAGGAGCTGTTTACTGACTGCAAATCAGCTTAGGGGAAGAAGAGACTTCTCTGCACTGACTTGAGACCCCAAAGCAAAACATAACAGCTTCCAAGCGCAGCCTCTCTAATGTGCAGCCTGCTGCCTGACGGCCTAGGAAAGCGATGGGTCAGAACGATCAGTGTCCTCTTTCTAGAAATGCCTAGGAAACATCTGGGATGGTATAAGTGGTCTGAAGCCAGAAAGTACTTTTGCTTCTCCAAGTTGAGTGTTTACCAGATTTTTTTTTTTTTTTCCATAAAGCCAACTTTGTTGATTTGGATGCGATGATCTTTCCTTAAAAGAGTGTCCAGTCATTACGGATTCAGTTCTGAGAACATCCACTTCTCAGCCTTTCTCCTGAGCAGGGCGAGCCGTGGGTGAAAGTTTGAGTCTGACACACATCAGCAGCGAGCGAGCACGTTTTGTCTTAGCGAAGCCACTTTTTAATGTGTCTCCACGAGAGACGCTGCTCAGAACACCTCCACCCGGGCACTTAGGCGCCTCGCTGAGATGTTAAGTACGGAGGATTGCGGGATGTTTTTGTTGCTGTGCTAGGCAAAGCCGACTGCTTTTTACAAACACATTAAACATTAATATCTACAGAATGGGCAATTTTAGAATGCACAAGCACGAGTTTCCTGGACACAGATTTATTTATTTTTTATTAATGTAAGCTAAGCATGCCACATATTTCTTGGGGAGCTCCAGATCTGAAAGGTCTTGGCTGGCCCCAATGAATACTTCATGATTCCATTTAAGACCAAGGGAGCCAATAAACTCACCCCAATTTACATTTCAGTGGAGTCTTATAAGTAATGCATGCCGCCCGCCTCCCAGCTCTCTCCTGGACGGCCTAACATCTCAGCACATACGTAGCCTTTTTGGGAGAACAAAAAGAGAGAACAGAGCAGTATTCTCTTCAAACTGTTTTCTGTTTCATCAGCTCCTTGGATCCCCTCTTGCGGTCCTGACTAGATAATAAGAAGGGGCTGGCCGCCAGAGAGTGCTGTGCTGTCTCTTCTCCCCCTTGATCAGCCCCTTGCACCATGATTTCAGCCATCACCTCTGAGCCAAGCCTTCCAGACGGTGGTGCAGCCCTGACTCTCCTACTGCTTTGATGCAAGACAGTTGAACAGTTTTCATCTCGGACCTGACTTTCCTAGAATGGGAGCACAATTCTGCTTTCTTCATTTCTGTTCCACGGCTGATGCTGCTGGCAGAGCACAGGCCGCCTTGCGTTGTCCCCCTTCGTCCCCTCCCTCCAGACCCCTGATCTGGGGAGCTGCTAACTCTGGGTGGCCCTTCCCCCAGCCTGTGCCCTCCGACTGCAGCCGGTGCTGGCTGAGTGTGAGTCAGCACATACCAACCACCCTGTGCAGAATCTTCCAGCGGTTTCCAGTCGTTTAACGCCTGCCTGAGTTTACAGCTACCAGCTGCCCTATGGATTGCAGACTTGCTGCTTCCCACAAATGGCAAAATTGACACAACTGCATGTGCCACTCCATGTGTATGTGTATATATGTGTGTGTGTGTGCATGTGTAATGCATATATAATATCAGTATATATAATATATATAAAAAAAGAAAACCTCCTCTCGGTTCTGTTTCTCTGGAGAACCCTCACTGATGATTCTGGAGCCCCCTTTACTAACCATCTGGTGTAAGAGGCTTTCCTCCCACATCATTCTCTGTGATGTCTACACATCCTTTGATGTTCCTCTCATAGAAAGGCAGAGGCTAATTCCTCTCCCATCAAGTCCTGGGCGGCCTTAGTCACGCTCTCTTTCTCTCTCTCTCAGAACCGTTGCTCTTGGAGCCTTCCCACCACTTTGTGAGAGAGCCCAGGACATGAGGAGAAGCCACGTGAAGTTGTTGCAGCCAACCGGCCCAGCCAAGATGCCAGCTGCCAGCCAGCATCATCTCCAGATGTGGGAGAACAGCCCTGGTGATCCAGCTGCCTACCGGTGAGCTGCCCCAGTGACGCTGAGTGGAGCAGAGATGGGCTGTCCCCCCTGAGCCCTGCCCAAGCTGGGAATTCATGTGCAACACCAAATGATTATTATTCCTTAAAGATATCGTTTGCTGGTTGGTTTTTATACAGCAAAAGATAACTGGAACATTCTCTTTCTGCGTAGGCTGATAGCCTCTTATTTTTCTTATTGCTCACTATTTGGGATAAAATTATTTATTTCTTAAGTTGTTTATTTTCTATCTGCTCCCTTAAATAGAAGTTCCATGAAGGAGGGGACCTTTTCTATCTTATCTATTTGTTCATCCTAGTAAGACTGCTTGGCTCAGAATAGGCACCCAGTAAATATTTCTAGAATGGACACTACTCCTGAATCTACTAAATTATATTCTTCTTATTTTTCTTCTTTCCTCTCTTCCTCCCTTCCTTCTCTGCTCAATCTTTCTCTTCCTTTCATCTTTTCTTTTTTCTTTCTTTTCTCTCTTATTTCTGCCTTTTTTCCTTCCTTTCCAATAATTTTATTACCTCTTATCACTCAAGTACTACATAAATAATTTTCCTTGTAAAAAATAAAAATATTTTGGATAAAGCTAAATTCTCCTTTGCTCACAATCCAGCCCCACGCCTGGCCTCCCCGCCTCCCCGCCCCGCGTTTGTCTCCACCGTCCCGGTCCTTGGAAGAGAGGAGAGGCCTTCTCCCTTTGCCCAGTGCCGCAGCTGCCCGGCCTGTTCCTCTGCCTCACAGCCTCGCTCTCCCAACACTGCCTTCCTGTCACCAGATTCCCGTCTTCAAGCTCTGCTCTGAGGGGAACTTGCGCCTAAAGCTTTCAAAGGGTCCCTGTTACCTAGAAGTCAGGGTTCAAATTCTACAACCCGGAGCTCAGACGTCTGCAGTCTGAGCCCTTACTGGGCTTCTGGTTCTTCTCCTCTTTCTGAATCAATCATCCACTCCAGCTGCCATGGTTCCCTCCCTGCCTCCAAAGGTCTTTCTGGTTTTCCTACTTCTGCCTTTCTGCTGATTCGCTTCATCATGTCTTCAACACCTTCCTAATTCTACCCATCCACTCAGATGCTACCTATTTTCTAAGTCCTCTGGGGGATGGTCCCTGCCCTTCTCTGAAGGGTCCTCTCCTCTGTGGGCTTTAACCACTCGCTGCCTTCTCTCTGTTGTCCTCTTCCACGGTTGCACCTTGGCTCTCTGTGGTGTCCAGTCTCCTGGGCTGGAGTTGAGGCTCAGTGAAAATGGGGACCATGGTGTTTCTGCTTCATGTGTTCAGAGATCCAGGGCATCTGAGAGTCTTCTAGAAGGTCCTGCTCTTGCCTCTATGGTCACCCAGGGAGAGGACATGTTTGATGCCCTCAGGATCCACGTATATGTTTTCTGGACATTGTAACAGTGGGCAGGTGGACAGTAGGAGGTGGCAAATTGGTAGGATTCTTCTCAGTAGTTCTTTTCCCCAGTCTCACTTGCCTGGGGTTGGGATCTTAAACTCTATGGGCAGGTGTTCTGCTCCTTGGCGGCTACCATCAGGTGCATCAGAAGAGTGACTTGTTGATGGCAGAGCCGTGGCTGCAGGCTCTCCATTCTTTGATGGGGAACAGCAGGAGGGTGTGGGACCAAGGAGGGGAGAGGACCCATCTGGAGTGATTAGACTGAGATTGAATTGGCTGTGAGTGGTTTTCCCAGAGCCTTATGCATTCGATCATTTATTCGACACATTCAACAGGTATGTATTGAGCACCTGATGTGGGACAGGTACTGTACTTTGTGCTAGGGATGCAGTGGTGAATAAAACAGACACTGAATTTATGTCTAGGGGGAGAGATAGGCAGATAAGTGGCAAGTAAACAAGTCTAATTCAACATGATCAGGATGATGCTTGAGATAAGTCAGGAAATCAATGTCATATAAAAGGACATGGATGTAGCGTTGGAGGCTAGGGGAAGCCTCCCTAGAAAACGGAACTTGGAAGGTTGGATCTGAAGGTAAAGAGAAGCTCACCAGATGCAGGTGGGAGGTGCTGGGGAGGAAGCACAGCACAATGGCCTGGAGAAGGGAGGAAGAGGACCGAGAGCGGATACAACCTCGGGCCAGAAAATCCAGCAAAGTGACAGCAACTTGGGACCTGTGAACAAGGGCTACTCTTACCGGATGGAATTGTTGTCAGAACTTCGACTTGTCGCCTTAGGGAGCCGGGAGGGAAGGCCAGCAGTCCTCACCTTGGACACCAGCGCTGGTGCCCTGCCGGGCTCCCCGCAGGTGTGGACTAAGGCCTGGCGTGCGTGTCATTTCACACGTGGGTGTTGGGACTCCAGGCCAGACGTTGCCCCTTTGCCCAGGTGCTCAGGCTCTTGGTGTGCCCCACTCTGACCTTGACACAAAATCTCTTCCCTTCCCAGGCTTCTCCAGGAAGGCCACCCTGTAAGTGGGAATTGCTGCTGTTTGTGAAGGATGTGTGGTGTCGGGGGTGGGCGTGGTGCTCATACAGCAGAGCCCAGGGCACCGCACGCCCTTAGACGTGTGCTGCTTTTCTTCCCAGGCTTCTTTTTTTTTTTGCGGTACCTCTCACTGTTGTGGCCTCTCCCGTCGCGGAGCACAGTCTCCGGACGCGCAGGCTCAGCGGCCATAGCTCACGGGCCCAGCCGCTCCGCGGCATGTGGGATCCTCCCAGACCGGGGCACGAACCCGTGTCCCCTGCATCCCTGCATCGGCAGGCGGACTCTCAACCACTGCGCCACCAGGAAAGCCCTGTTCCCAGGCTTCTTTGAATGTGCTGTTGACTTGGAGTCTCCTTGGAGTCTGCTCCCACCCTCTGTCTTCCCCTCCCTCCTCCCCTCCCTCTCTGGAGCTGGAGCCCAGCAGTCACTTTTCTTATCTCATACAGAGCAGCCCCACCTGCTTCTCTAATCCCAGCACCAGCTGACCTGAGTGATTTATCAAAGCATTTGCCTGAGGAAAGTGGGTCTCTCCCTGGAGGAGAGATCCTCATGCCAGCTGCTAAAGGAGAAAGAATCATGTTATTGCAGGGGAAGATAAAAGAAGCCTGGAAACGCTGGTAGCTCAAGCACCTTATCGTGTGGTCACAGCTCTGCGTCAGCGGAGAGTCAGCTCAGGGTAAAGGTGTCTGCCCTTCTAAACACACACAAGCAACTTTCCCTTGGGCTCTCAATATGCTTTTGGAGGTAGTGAGCTCACCTGCAGGGAAGATATGTCACTTAGAACTGGAATCATGGGCAGCCTAGCCTTTTGTCTATTCTGCACACTTACCTTTTTTTTACTTCCTTTTTTTAAAAATCCTTGACATTCATAACTATTTACTGAAGGCCTGTTATGTGCTAGGAATTAAACTAGGCATTCACTAAGGAGAGAAATACTTTCTGGATGGGTGTAGGGAGCCTTAAGGGGCCTGCTGCTGACTGTCCCCTTCTCCCAGGAAGTGCTTGCCTTCCGTCACCATGGCTACCACTGGCGCCTGGTGTCCATCACAAACGGTCTTCTTGCTGGGATTTTTGGTCTTGAGGTAAGAAACATTGTCAGCTCCTCTCCTGATCTAGAAGCTACACGATGTCAAGCTCAGGTGCTTTGGGGAGGGCCACGTTTCCCCTCAAATGTGGAGAAAAGCAGGGGTGCATTGAAGAAGAATGAACCAACACCCAGAAAGAGACAACTTTTAGGAAGATCATCCCGGTGATAATTGTTCTCCAAGCTCCACTGTCATAAAACTGGGTTGCATCTCTGCCCATCCCACAGTCTGGTTTCTCAGTTTTTCTTTGGAGTTGAGCCAATAAATCTCTGATTTTTCCAAAACTGGTTTGAATTGTGATTCTGTCACTTACATCCAAACTAATAAAAGAGTAATTAAAATTGGATACATAAGGTACTTTGCAGTGAATGGGCTTCTCTGAAAATTAATAGAAAAAGGCAAGAGGATTGATAATTTCACATCATTATGACCCAGCTTAAGCAAGAATTTCTGTGAAGTGCCCGGCATAGCGTCTGACGCACAGTGGGTCCCCACCAATGTTAATTTCCCCCCTCCCTCCCATTGCCTTATCTTTTCTTCCTGGAAGCCTATTTCAAGTTAGATGCCAGAAAGCAAAAGATGTTTTAAAGCAGGTTTTGTGTGCCCTTTTAGATTACTAATCTTCTAAGTGGTACGAGGTAGCCTGGGTGATCTAATGCTTCTCTGATGTCCTACTTTTCCATGGGCTCAAGCCGAGTCTGTACTTATATATAATCAAAATGATATTGAGAAAATCTGAATCACAGAGGCATACGTATGGGGAGTTCTGTTACTGGGAAATCATAGTTTTAAGAGAATAGCTTTCATAGAGAATCCCAAACCTGGGGTACATAGCATCTTAGTTTGATTACTCACTCTAATCTAATCCACAATTTATGTGGATTTAACACGCATCGACTTCACAGGTACTTCATCTTTATCCAAAGTGACTCTCTGACCAGTTTCTAGAATATCCTAGCCCCCTACCTTTTAAAATGCTTTATTTGTTCCTGTGCGGTTTCCCATTTGTTAATTCCTGACTCCCACTAACACTGCATGTTTGAATAAGTTTTCACGCAAGACGAAGTTTGTCTTTGAACTAGATCTCCATCTTGCTGGATAGTTGCTAAATTACAGACTTTGCACTGTAACTATTTACATTCCGAATAGAAACATTTATAAGAGAAGGGTTAATTGGTAAAGGAACCAAGAACACTGAGCATGATAAGAAATAACTTGGAATATATATATATGCAAAATCTAGGCCCTTCCTGCCAGTTCTGAGTGATAGCTGTCACCAGAAATCCAAGGACTCTGATGTCTGCTTTGAAACACCCACAAATGTCCTGGTTTAAGCTGTGTAGCAGTTCTAATTGCTGTACATGGCTTGCACATGACATAAATAGTTGTAACCTTTCTGCAAAGTGCCAAGTCAGGAGTTGTTAATCCATAGGGAAGCCATGGCGAGGCCAAGGCTCCAACCTGATCGGTAATTCCTGTTCTTGTTTTCTGATTTAAGAAGAGAGAGAGATTTCTCCCTCTACGGTAGCCCAGCCTCTAGTATGCTGTGTGTGCATTAGTAAAACTGATCTCCTTAAAAGTTCTTCAAACTGAATTACTTAACAGCATCGTTTAGGGCTGCTGCAGAGGGAGAGAAGTCAGTGGGACCAGGACTTGAAGAAGTCACTAACGGTAAGGCTGATTAAGGCTTCGACACCTTGCAAAACAGGCCTGGCTGTCGCTTAGGGGAGCCGCTGCACTTTATACCGGGAAAACAGGCCCTATGAGCACAGGTTCTTCTTGCATTAAGACTACTCATTTGGAGGTGATGTGAATTTTCTGTATTCATTTCAGTTCACTCTGGTTCCTCAGGGTAATGACACAATTCAGGCTGATTTTCAAGTGGCGAGCTCTCAGCCTTCCAATTCTAAAGTTTTCTTTTTCTTTTTAATAAGATTCATAATAGGGCAGGCAAGGGCTTCCCTGGTGGCGCCGTGGTTGAGAGTCCGCCTGCCGATGCAGGGGACACGGGTTCGTGCCCCGGTCCGGGAAGATCCCACATGCCGCGGAGCGGCTGGGCCCGTGAGCCATGGCCACTGGGCCTGCGCGTCCGGAGCCTGTGCTCCACAACGGGAGAGACCACAGCAGTGAGAGGCCCGCGTACCACAAAAAAATAAAAAAAATAAAAAAAAAATTGGGCAGGCAAAAAAGAAAGAAAAAAAAAAAAAGAAAGAAATCAAGTGAAATCAAGTATCGTCAAGCCAGGAGCTGTGTTCTGTTTAGAATCTTAGGGTCTCAGCATGGGCTGGGGGTCCTGGAGAGGAAGGTGAAAGCTGGAACCCACGAAGGCTGCTTATGTGGGGCTCCGCATGGAAAGCTGCAGGAACAGCCTGGGGAGGGGTTGGGGGAGGGGAATGAGCCATTTGCTTCGGGCACCAAATTTAAGAAGGTGCTAAAAAGCTCAGCAACCAAGATACTTAATATATTAATGCATTGGGTTTTTTTTTTAAATAGAAATTAAGGCAAAAAGATCTATGATGAACAAAATACCAAAATTTTAAATAAAGACAGGATCTGACCCTGCACTTTATGACCCCATTCTCCTTACTGGTGTCCCGGCCCTGGTCCATTGTACATACATCCATGTTTTCTGCCAGTGGCTACCGGCCCTAGCACTGCCACGTTGCCCTGGTGATAAGAGCAGGTCAAACTTACCTTAGTGGAGTTTCCACCTTTTGTGATAATCATGACATCATTGTTCAAGTTTATATATTGTGGACTCATCTTCTACTCCAGATACTGAGCTAAGTGCTCTTACACCAGTAATTCATTTAATTCTAGCAAGTGAGACAGGTGTCCACAGGCATAGAGCCCGAGGCTCAGAGAGGTTCAGTAACTTGTCCCGCTTACAGTGAAGAGCCAGGGTTCCACCGGCTGGTCTGATTTTGAGGCCATGCTTCCACCATTGCACCTCGCTCCAACTCCAACTTGAGCTGAGCTTGAGTCGGGAACACCTTAGGGACCACTAAGGAGTCTAGACAGAATTTAACATGATTATTCTCTTGTCGATGCAGGGTTGTGTACGCTCTGCTCAGACCTCTCCAGCAATGGAGAATTTTTGCTTTCTGGGGCAGTGTTCTATTTCAGGGCTGTTTATGCTTTATTGAGCCAAATCTGCCCTCTCATCACTTCCACATAGTGTTCCCATATTTATGTTTTGGAATAACTGTTTCTTTGCCTATAATACCTTTTCTTGCCATCATTTGCTGTTGGAACTCCTAGTCATCCCTCAAAACCCAGATCGGATATCCCCATATTTATGTATCTTTGTTAGATTCTCTAGATCAATTGTTCCTCCCTCATCTCTGATCTTATGGCATTTTATACTTGTTTATGTTATTACCCTAACGTTTTGGGGTATAGTTATTTGTTTTCACAGTTACTCCCCTACTAGACTGTGGGCTCCTCAGTCTTGTTTATCTTTGGATCCCAGACACCCAGCCCATTGTTTGGCATACTCTAAGGCCTATTAAAAATGCTTTTATGGAAATCACTAGAGTTAAACAGATCAGCTGGGAACTCTCCTTACTGAGGGTGCCCACCGTGTGCTAGGAGCTACCTGTGACTCCTCTCCAACTGTTATAAAGAAAGGAATTTGGACTTCGGAGTTGAATCTAGGTTCTGCCTCTTCTGATTCCTAGATGAGTGACCATGGACCAATCATTTAAATCCTTGCTTTATTCTCTGCCTTCTTCTCCTTCCTTGCTTCTCGCATATTCCCAGTGTCTCTCTCTTTCCACCTTTGCTTGTTACCTGTCCACAGATAGCCATTAGCAGGGCCATCACAGAGCCCAGCACCTGGCTAGTTCCTGTAGACAGCTATTCCAGACCCTATGTCGAGGGCTATTTCTGAAGTCTGAGGGTGGACTCTGCAAAGAGAAACCTTTGAGATTCTAAGTTGCTTCCATGTATTTTCTCGGGGGCACCGAGTTGGCCCTGTAAAACCCCTCCCAGAACCCAGCATTGATCTTTGATTCTAATGATGCAAATTGAAGAAAAGAGAAATCCTTCTATGGGGGTGATCTGCAGTGGGGAAAACTCTCCAATGATGTGGGGAAAGCCGGCAGCAAATGACAACTGCTGGATGCCTGGAAGTTTGGGGGCCAGGTTTGCTTGGTGTTGCCACTTGCTGGAGCACAACAAAGGTTGAAGATGAATTTTTTTCCTCTCTTCTCCCCCCACCCCAAGTTTCCATTATATTAAGAAAAGGACTTTAAGCACTGGCTACATTTAAAGTTTTATTAGATAATACTTGATTGTGCCCATGATATGAAGCCTGGGGCAAAACACTAAATTAGATGTCACAGAAACAAATACACAGAAAACTTCAATGACTCGTTGACGTATGTGCACCCACATCTGCGGGCTCTGTGCTAAAAAAGCAGACACCCAAATCTGTGGGGAAAACACAGAGCAGCCCAAATCCTTTAGAAAGTTCTGAGCCTGAGTCCTGTCATTTCCAAGGTCAGCATTTTAGGAATTCTGCATTTTCAAAACTTGCAGCCCAGGTGGTGGAGGGCATGAAATTCACATCTCTTGTCCTACCATCTCCTGCTGCTTTTGTGCTCCGTAAGAATTTCAGAAGGCCATTCTATTTTATGCCTCCAGTTTATTCTGCACCACAACCCAAGGCAGTATTGACATGTAAAGGATGATTCCACAGATTGTAGCCACCATGCTGTTTCCCATGTCTGACAAGCCAAGGGCAGTGAGAAGCTGCAGGGTGGGTGCTGAGTGAGTGGGGGGAAGGGAGGGCAGGGGGTGGGTACAGGGAAGAGAGGGAAGACGAGACTCCAAAGGGGCCAGAGGGAGGTTATGGGAAGCAAGACTCTCTCGCTTGTACATCTACATGCACAGTGGAAATGTGTTGTTTTTGTCTGTCCTGTATCACTTTGGTGAATGACTCCTCCTCTACTGTATGGTTCTGAAGGTGCGGGGCAGTGGGGAACAGTGCACAGATAACTTCCCTTTGCTCCCCCAGATCCATGTTCCACCCTTCTCTGCCTCTTTGCCTGGGAGGCTGAGCTGTAGGTCCCTCATCGCCCGGGGCTCCCTTCCCCATGGCTTCTGGTTGGATTCATCCATTGAGAGGCACTGAGAGAGGATCGGAGCTGGGAGAGTGAGGTGATTCCTCCAGCTCCCTCCCTCCTGGGGTCATGCCTCACTAAAGCTCCCTGCTCTGCTCCTGCAGTGCCCTCGGCTTACTCTGGTAAGACAGCCTGGTAATGTCTTCTCGTATGTCCTTTTCCCCTGGGGAAGCAACAGCTTCTGGCTATGCCTGGGGTACGGTGCCATCCCTTGTCAATTTTCCCACCCCTGCCCACGTCCTTATAAACAGCCCCTTTATTTAACTCTCCTCAGTTTTCCCATGGAGTGCACTGTTTCTTATTGCCATCTTACAGGTACATAGTGTATCTCATGCCTCCTCAGAATCCCTCTAGAATTAAAACCAAACACAAGGGACAGGCAGATGACCCAGATCGGCCCCTTCATTTCTTTAGAGATGGTTATGGATGATATTTTATGAGCCAATACTGTTCTGGGCGTTAGGAACTCAGGGATGAATGACAGACCCTCCCTCTAGCCTCATGGCTTTTATATCCTAATGGGAGAGACTGAAAGGAGACATACCTGAGATCATCTCATACTTTAAAGAAAAGGAAGGAATGTACTAGAGCCTAACTGGGTGGATGTCAGTGGGATGGCCAGGGAAAGCATTTCCGGGAGGATGACAATTGAGAGGTGTCCTCAATGACAAGGAAAATGGTGAAAAGCACAAATTATGTGGAAGGGACAGCAAAGCTCAAGTGTCTAGGAGCAAGAATGAGCTTGTTCTGGGTCCAGATGAGAAAGAAGTCAGTGCAGCTGAAGATCAGGAAGCCGGGAGGTTGCGGGTAGGCACTGAGTTTGGAGAGGTGCTGGGCCCGATTATGTGGGTAAGAAAATCAGGGGCTCAGATCTTATTCTGAGTGGATTGCGGGCCATTTTAAGATGATTTTAAGATAGGAGTGATGTAACCTTTTCCACATTTATAAAAAAATCCCTGTGGCTGACATCTCAGGAGGGGTGTGTGGCTGCATTACCTCCAGCCCCCTCTGTGTATGTCACTGGCTGTCATCCTTCACATCTGGCTGCCCTGGCTTGGGGAATGGTGTCCCGGGCACCATGTGATCAGGTAGAAAGCTTACTGTCCTCCTTGACAGCCCCGTCTCATTGATCCTCATCCGTTCAGCTGCCACATCCATCCTCTCTGCCTCTTTTGTAATTCCCCCGCTGGCCTTCATCGCCTCTGTCCCTGCTTAGATTGGGAGCCTCATCTTCCTCACCCCAGATTCCTGCACCAGCATCTCTGCTTCCATCCTCTTGCCTCTCTGGTCTGCTTTCATTGCAAGAGTGATTTTACCAAAGGCACTCCCCAGCTTCCTGTTCATCCTTGAGACCTTATTGCGTCCCAGCCCAGCCAACACTTAGCCACTGCCCGTCTTTCCAGTCTCCTTGCCCACAGATCTCACAAGTGCTCTGTGATCTTGTTTTTCCTCAGACGACGCTCCTTCTAGCCTGTGCCTTACCGCTGATGTACCCTCTGCCTGGGATGCTGTATCTCTGCTTGTCCCAGTCATCCCTGGTTTCGGCATCACCTCTTCGGTAAAGCCGGTTATGATGCCCCATCCGTGAGGTGGAGTTGGCCCCGTACTCCTCATTTCTGTGAGTAGCACTATTTTGGCTCTTTGTCACACGGTTTGGCAGCTCATTGCTTGTTCATCTTCTCTACCAGTCTGTGGAGGGTGAACACGGGGGTGTTTTCAAAACACCAACACCCGGCAGGGCAGAGGTACCAGCCCTTCAGAATGGGAGCCCTGGAGCAGATCCTGAGGTCCTGGAGGCTCCAGCTGTGCCAGGGGAAGCCCCTTTAGTGGCTGGATTGGTGGGACATCCCAGGAATCTGCAGACGTCCCAGAGCAGGGGTGGCAGAGACACTTGCCTGGAGCCTTGGGTAGCAGTTATTTCCCGAGTGTCCTCTAGCTGTTGTTAAAATATCGACCGTCCTGCACTTTAGCAGCTGTTCCATAAATCTTTATTGAATGACCGAATGCTGAATAATACTCTGCCTCCCCATGAAGCATCCTCTAGTTCTTCTTGCCTAACAGCTCTTTCCCTGTTAGAATGTAAGGCTTCCAGAGAACAGCCCCAGCTTCCCTCGTATTCTCATACCACCTTGCCTGGGGGCGGATGGAAAGAACGTAGTAGCTACTATTTACTGAGCATTTGCTATGTACACAGGGCACAACGCTAAATGCATTTTCTCCTTTAAACATCACAACACTTCAGTGAGGAAATAATAACAACATTGAGCACTTCTATGTGCTAGACCTGTTTCCAAACATATTTGTGCTCATCTATTCCTTATATCAACTCTAAGAGGTAGATATTATTATCATCCTCCATTGACAGATATTGAAATGGAGGCCCAGAGGGGTCACAAAACTTGGTGGTGGTAGTGTTGGGGTTCAAACTCAGATCTGATTCTAAAGTGCATGCCCTTAACCACTGAGCTGTTTTGTTTCCACCTGAGCTCAGTGATTGATGGATGGGATAAAATGTGGAGGTACCCCTGGGGTTTAAGATTTCTGGACTTCCTGTTAATCGGTTATACACCTCACACTTCCCTGAGAGGGGCTGGCGTAGTGCGAGGTCTTCATGGATGTCTAGACTTTTCTCCAAAGAAGACATACAGATGGCCAAGAAGCACATGAAAAGCTGCTCAGCATCACTAATCATTAGAGAAATGCAAATCAAAACTGTGAGGTATCATCTCACACCAGTTAGAATGGGCATCATCAGAAAATCTAGAAGCAACAAATGCTGGGGAGGGTGTGGAGAAAAGGGAACCCTCTTGCACTGTTGGTGGGAATGTAAATCGATACAGCCACCGTGGAGAAGAGTATCGAGGTTCCTTAGAAAACTAAAAATAGAATTACCACATGACCCAGCAATCCCACTACTGTGCATATACCCAGAGAAAACCATAATGAGTTAACCCAAATTGGGTCATGGGGATGTGTGAATAAGGGCGAAGCAAGCCTGAGGTTGGATAGATATTGAGCAGTGCAGTGTCTTCACAGCTTAATTCAGGATGTATTACCAGGTGGTGTTCAGAGCTGATCTGATGAGGGAGTGATTGTGGGGTGCAGATAAAGAATTCTGAGGCTGCTGTGATAGTCTGGGCAAAAGTGAGGAGAGTGTTCTTGAGAGTGGGTGAAGGCAGCATAGACGAACTAAAGGTGTCATCTTCATGGTGACACCCCCCAAGCCCCCACCTCCTCTCCTCTGGACCCTGTGGCTGCCTCCGGACAGGTCTCTGCTTTCATTCGTGCCCTCTACACAGCAGCCATGGCAACCTTTGAAAATACATATGTCCAAGTCAGAACAAATGACTCTCTTTGCTTTAAGCCTTTGAGTGCCTTCCCATTTCACATATAAACCCCAAATCCTTACCATAGCCAAGGAGACCCTAGCGCATCTGGTGCCTGAGAAACTTCTCTGACCTCATCCCCTACCAATCCCCCCTTTCCCTCTGCTCCAGCCACACAAGTACCCTCTGCTTTTTGCATACAGCTCGATCCGGCCCCAGGGTCTTTGGACCGGCTGTTCTCCCCAGCTCTGCCATTCTCACTCTCTTCCCCCACGCTGCTGCCTGGCTGGCTCTTTCTCATCTTTCAAACGTCACCTCTTCTGAGAGGTCTTCCTTGACCACTTCTCTCCTGTGGACTTTTCTGCTGTTTACAGCACATGTGCTCCCTGAGAGTGGAAACCTTCTCCATCTTGTGCACCTGTGTCCCTGGTACTCAGAATAGTGTGGGACACACATAGGAGTGCTGTACCTAGTTGTTACCTGCATATGATGAAATGAATTAAGGACTCAGTATTACTGCAGGGGGAGGAGCTGATGTACCTTCCTCAAGGTGAGACACAAGGAGACTGAAAGCAGGGGTCAGTGCCAGAAATGCATCCAGGAGGCTTGGCCCCTGGTTGAGAAATCAAAGGTCACATAGAGCAGACATCCACATCAGATGGGAAGATGGGAGCCTAGAGCAGGATCTGGAGAACAGATGAGGTGATTGCAGACAGGAGCAAACTCAGGGTGGGAAAGTGCCTTCCAGAAGCCTGGCACCGTCTGACCCTGCTACTTTCTGGGTGGAACAGTCCTGTTTGCCCAGTTACATGTTGTTTCTAAAGCTCTTCCTTGTGCATCACCAGCAACCTTATTTAGTGGCTGATTAGATTCCGAGGGGCCAGGGAGAGTCAAGGGTGCCACTCAAGTTCTTAGCAAGGTGACAGTGACGTGGGTGGTTCTGTTGATTGAAGGGGGTCACAGAGGAGAAGTAGTTGGTTTAAGACGTACAGGAATGAGCTGCTTGAGGTTTTATGGGCGCTTCTCCTGGCCTCCTGTTCCTGGGAATGTGAATGTAATAAAGGGTGGTTGCCTAATCCTGCTGTGACCCCACTTTCCCTTCGCCTCTTGCGGTGTGGCTGAATCACTTCTTCTTTTTCATGCTGTCTCAGGAGCACCCTCCCCACCCCCCTGCTGGGCTCCTTCCACCTGGTGACACTTCCTCTGGTCCCTTCTGTCTTCCTTTGGGATAGATCTGTGGGCCGTATGTTTCTGGATTATACGGAAGTAAAATCGGGAATTTTTTTTTTTTTTTTCTCCAGTTGTGAATTCTGGCGTGATGGAATTGCTTCTGTAGCAAAAAATAAAGAGAGCTGATGTAGAAATGGAAAGCTGCCCTCTACCTACTGCTGAAGGCTTAGTCTGGTATTTACAGGAAGCCATGCTTGGAGGATTTCACCAAGCTTTACAGGCTACATTTAATTAACCTTGTAGGGTGCTGGAAAGCTGGAGGAGGGCACAAACCATTGGTCCTTGTACAATGGATGGAGAAACTGAGGCTGTGCTTATTCTTGTAAAGAATCAGTGAAGCAAAGCATGGCCTAACTCCTCGCCCTGTTACCGCTCAGAAAGGAGGGCAGGCATCCTTAGGGAGCTGCTCAGCACCTCCTTGGGGGCCTGCGAGTCAGGTCTGAGGTTTGCCCACACCCTTACCTTGCATCAAGAACCTCAGGCCAATCGAGCACGTGGAAAAGAGCCAAAGCCTTAACCGTGGTGCCTGGCTGGGGCAGGTTTTGATAGCAGCAGCTGATCAGAGAGAGCTTTTCTGGGTGAAATGCCTGTGTAGAAAGACACTTCAGATTGAACAAAGATGAAGTAAGAAACCTGGAGGGTTCATGGGGTAGGAAGGTGGCGGCACAGAACCAAGATCATTTGGTGGCTAGGTAATTCTAACAGCTTGGAGCTCCAGAATGAACGATTCCTTTCTCCTGGCTGCGCGCCCTGCCCGCATCTGCCCTTGGCTATGATGCTCTCTGTCTCCATTTCCATCTGGCGACTCATTCATTCTTCAAGTCCGCTTGTGCTTCATCTTCCTGAAACTGTGCCTGGGTCCTGGTTGGAGGGAAATGCACGTTTCCGTTGCAGGGTTTGTGTACTTGCTGTTCACTCTGCCTGGAGGCTTTTGCAGAGGTATTTGTCTAGCATGTTCCCTCACTTCGTCCAGGTCTCAGCTCTAACAGGACCTCCTCAGAGAGGCCTTCTCTGATCACCCTGTTTATACTAACACCTGCACTGATCCCTTCCCCTGCTTCATTTTTCTTAGAGCCACTAATATTACTTGATTCTCTCTCTCTCTCTTTCTCTCTCTCTCTCTCTCTCTCTCTCTCTCACACACACACACACACACACATCTATCTATCTACCTGCCTACCTACCATCTATCTCATTGTCTATCATCTATGCAAATTTTGGTCTGTCACCTTCCTGAAAGTATAAGCTTCATGGGTAGAGTAAACCTAATGGTCTTGATCACAGCTGCTCTCTAGCTGTGCTAGCCTAATGCCTTACACATAGTTTGTTCAATGTTAAAATATTTGCCAATGAATGAATTAATGGATGCCTGAACTCTGTGCATCCACGGCACCCTCTTTTGACCTCTATTGTATACTTTCATACACTGTAGTTTTTCTATCTCCCCCTTGAGAATATAAGTTTTTTTTTTTCCTTTTTTTGGAGAAGGGAATACTCCTGTAATTTCTTTTACAGAATTGTTTAGTCCCCTTGCTCAGAATCTGGCACAATGCAGTGCTCAAAAATATAATGGATTGGTAACTGACTGACTGGCTGAGTGTTCTGGTGAGAGACAAGGTTGGACCAAGGTCATGGCTGTGAGGACAGAGAGGAGGTGCCAGATTCTGGGGCAGACTCAGTAGCAAGCGGTGACAACGTGTATAGGAGAGGAAGGATCAGAGGGCGTTCTGCTTGACTGTGACAATTTCAGCAAGAGGGATTGTGTGGGTGGTGATGTTACCTAAGATATCAAACACCAGAGAAGGTGCAGGTTGTTAGGGGAAGATGGGGGATAACTCATCTTAAGTAGTTTGCATTTTCTGACCTCCAAGCAGAGATAAGCTCTCTGTGTTCTTTTTTCCTACTTCTGAAATAAAAAGAATTTTCCTCCTACCTTTCTCACGAGGATGTCATTTAAAAAATTTATTACATAAATAATTTTGTCAAAAAAATGTTGAGTGCTTTTGATGTGCTGAACTTTATGCCAAGACAAAGGATAAAAAAGATGCTTACGTGTTTGCCCCCTCTGTCTCTGAGTGCCTTTTCTCTTTATCTCCCTTTATTAAGCAGAGTCATCACTTTCAAGGTACCACTGGGCATGTTCTCTTATACAGAAACTAGTCCAAGGGATTCTTTTAAGCCTCCAGGGGACTGATAGGAATTTGGGCTCAGGGAGTCTGACTCAGTATATAAAACTGCAGTTGTCTGAAGTGGGCCACTCCGGAGCTGAACTGAAATGAAAATAGAATTCTTGCCTTCTCAATAAGAGGAAATGTGCACGGTTACTTTCTATCCCAACCAATAACTCTTCAGCAATGGTAAAACTTCCCTTTGGGGATCTTGTCTGAATCAGTCTTTTTCTTCCCCTGAACATATTTTTTAGCTTAGGGTATATTCCAATTTAGAGGCCAAGTGAGTGTCGTTGGGTGACCTGCTCAGGTCAAGTGTGTTCTATATTCTAATGCCATTAATCATTTTACTCAGAGTCCCTTTCACTCAGATTTCTTTTGCCAGTGAAATGCTCCGTTTAAAGTTCCTTGGGGAAAGTCCGTCATAGAAAATGTCAAAGAGGAGACACTGTTTGACTTAGTTCTTCAGTAACCTTGGAGAATCTATTATTCCTTGTTCACACTCTAATATTGCTTTATTTCCTTTCTCTGTACTCTCTCAAAAAGGAAATACTGGTATAATTGAAATGTAAGAGCATGAAAAGGATGAGAAGCAAATATGATATGAATGCAGGCTTCAATAATGATGTGAGCATCTGATTTGTCTAAGAGCTTCCTTGTCACCAAGGCAAAGAGGGAAAAAAAGCAAATGCACATTTTCATTATCACAGAGAAGCACTCTAGCTCCTTAGAAAAGACAATTTTTCTTGGCATAAAGTTTTTAGGGAAAAAAAAGTGGGAGGGATTTTATGTATATAATAAGAGTTCTATGATGAGTTTAAAAGTAGTTTTCAGTAGCTCTTTCACTTGTAATGATCAAGAGTGTCACATTAGAATCTAACTCAGCAAATTGCTTGTGCCAGAGAGGAACTATTATGAGGTAATCATGTCAACTTGGGTTGTTCAGAGATCCCTGAAACAATTGGTCTCAGAGATCCCTGAAACAATCTGTCTCCAGAGATCCCTGGTCTCAGAGATCCCTGGTCTCAGAGATCCCTGAAACAATCTGTCTCCAAGGGTAATCCACGAACCTGCATTTGAATGATGGGGGTGGTTGTTAAAACGTAGATCCTCAGGCCCCGCACAGAACTATGTATCAATATTAGTGTAGAATCCTCCCCAACAGAGGCTGAGACAGGATTTGAGTAAAGTAGGAGAGGTGAATTCAGCCCTGGAGGAGAGTGGGGAAGGAAACAGGGAAGACATGACAGCCAATAATTAGTGTTTTAGTAAGGCACCTACCACTCTGAGCAACTGGAGGTTAACACCCGGGAGAAACTCTGTGGCCAGGGTGCACTTTTCACCCCTGAGGGGTGAGGGACCTGTAGTATTTAGTCACCAACTTCTATTACTTCTTAGGTAAAGGTAGCTTCTGGGGGGCATTAATATCCCAGCACTTCTGCCCTGATTCACAGATGGGCAAAGTAAACCTTGGCAGCCAGGAAAGCTGATGTAGGCAAAGCCAGACAAAGAAATGCAGGTCTGAAATTTGGACTTCTGGTAGCATTCACTGTGGTGGCAGAGAGGAGTGTATTCATTTCGTAGGGCTGCCGTGACGAAGTACCATGACTGGATGGTCTAAAAAACAGAAATGTATTGTTTCAGTTCTGGAGGTTAGAAGTCTAAGAGCAAGGTATTGCAAGGGTTGGCTCCTTCTGAGGGCTCTGAGGGAGAGTCTCTTTCACTCCTCTCTCCGGGTTTCTGGTGGTTAGCTGGCAGTCTTTTGTAGGCCTTGGCTTTTGCTGTATTACTTTCATCTTCACGTGGCATTGTCCCTGTGTGCCTGTGTGTTCAAATTACTTCTTTTATGAGGTGTTATAGGCTGAATTGTATCCTCCCTAAATCCAAATGTACCTCAGAATGTGACTGTAGTTGGAGATAGGGCCTTTAAAGAGATGATTAAATTAAAATGAGGTTGTCAGAGTAGGCCCTAATCCAATCTGACTGCTATCCTTATAAGAAACTTGGACAATAGGGAGATACCCAGCGATGTGTGTGACAGAGGAAAGGCCATGTGAGGACACAGTGAGAAGGTGGTCATCTACAAGTCAAAGAGAGAGGTCTCAGAAGAAAGCAACCCTGCTGGCCCCTTTATCTTGGACTTCCAGCCTCCAGAACTGTGATAAAATATACTTCTATGGTATTTTGTAATGGCAGCCCAAGCAGACTAATAAATAAAAATAATAGTCATGTTGGATTAGGGGCCCTCTCTACTTCAGTATGATCTCATTTTAACTTAACTAATTACATCTGCAATGGCCCCATTTCCAAATAAATTTACATACTGAGATACTGAGGGTTAGGACTTCAAAATACAAATTTTGGGAGGCAAAATAAAACCCATAACAGGGAGAATATTTGGGTGGATGTTTGATGGGATGGGCTGTACCAACTGAATCAGAACATTTGAGGAGAGACCCTGGGTATCTGCATTGCTAACAGAGTTTCTAGGTAATTGGTTACACGCCAAATTGTAATTGGTTACACACCAAAATTTCAGAATCAACTACCTAGAACACGGGCCATTACTTTATCTTACCCAAGTATCTATTTTCTCCACTTTGCTTTTGGTAAGAGTGGGAGGGCAGACAATCTGAGGCTTTCCATGAGTATGAAAAGCCAGTTTTGCTGCTAATAGAGAATTCCTGATCTTCAAATACCACCACTGCATTATAACTGGTTAATTGCATGTCTGTCATCCTCCACTGGTCTGTGTACTCTTTTTATGGTAGAGATTGGATGTAGTTCACCTTTACATTTCTTGTTCCTAGTACATTATAGGTGCTGATAAATGTTTGTAGGACTGAATCTGTCAATAGACTACCAATGATTGCTTGTTAGATGAGTGAAAATGATCTGTGCATGTTGGCCAATAACCATCTGTTGAATGAAGGAATAGATATTAAGAATGACAGAGTCTCTGCTTCTTAACTCCTTTTTACCAAATGATATTGTAGGCCACAATATCCCAAGGGTTTCATCACTGTCAACTCTAATAGAGGAAACCAGTATTCTCCTACTGAAATTTATTTTACTGGAATTTCTTTAGGGAAATAAATCTAACGATGACTAGAATTTAATACATTCCCAGGTGTTTTTCCCTGTATTACTTGTTAAGCAGGCTTCTGAAATTGACATATATATTTCATTCTCAATAGTCTCTGTTAAATTAAGAATGACAATGATAAAGAATAAATAATAAGACCAACTGCAGAAGGCATTCTAGCTGTTCACAAATATTTTGGCCCGTCTCTCCTTCATGTATATGATAGGATTATACCTCTCGGATCCCTTCAGAGTTAGGCATGGCTTTGTTACTTGTTTTAGCCAATGAAACCTGAGTAGAAAGGATATTGCTTCTGCATAGAAACTTTAAGAGCCAATGGGAGATTTACCTTCCCATGTGGTATTGATCATGAAATCACCTGTCAAGATGAAGCTTCCATCAGCCTGGATCACTGTGTGATGACTAGATATCCCCCACCCCACCACAGTATTGGGTATGTAGTGTGAGTGAGATTAAGGTTAAGCCATTGAGATTTTGTTTTTATTATTATGTTGTACAAATATCTCTCTTGGGCTTCCCTGGTGGCACAGTGGTTGAGAGTCCGCCTGCCGATTCAGGGGACAAGGGTTCGTGCCCTGGTCTGGGAAGACCCCACATGCCGCGGAGTGGCTGGGCCCGTGAGCCACGGCCGCTGAGCCCGCGCATCTGGAGCCTGTGCTCCGCAACGGGAGAGGCCACAACAGTGAGAGGCTCGCGTACTGAAAAAAAAAAAAAAAAAAAAAAAAAATCTCTCTTTTTGCATGATAGAATTATATCTGTGGAATGTGATATGAGGCACCACCTGAATATTTGGCCCATCACTAGAGATAAAAAAATTAGAAATGTTGAAGTAAGCAAATCATGGTAACGATATACTAATACTTATCTACTTCTATTATGTTTTGTTAAGTTATATGACTTCTATTAGTTTTCTATTCAATTATATGTTATTTATTACTACAATTTTATTTTCTACTTAAAAGAAACTTGTTACAGGAGCTGTCTACTAGATCTAAGTTTGGGAATGTCAGAGTAAGGGCCTCTGAAAATCTGCTCCTCTGTCAAAGCAATGAGAACACTGGGAATACTGTCAAAATCAATTTTTTCAAAACTCTGGAAATTAACTAAGTGCTTGCAACAATCTAAGGCACGTTTGTTCAAGAAAAACAGCTAAATCTTGGTAAAAACCATGAGCTTTGTGGTGTTTTTCACTTGCCCTAATTCCATCCCTTTTCCCCATCCTTGTGGTAGCTTAAAAAACAAACACTCTTACAAGTATGACTGTTGTGAAAACCAGCAGCTTAGCAGTCACTGGAGAAGGTAGAATGGAATTGGAGTTCCCTAAAGTCTCACTGTCAGTGTTTGACCTATCTGGCAGCTTATTGAAAGATGCCTTCTCAGAGCATTATTTAACTTGACTGAGTCCTATCTGCAAGGCATTTGTTGAAAACAGGTAGTGACAACTGTTTAACATCATAGCTGCCAGAGGTGGTGTTACCAGTTGGGGCTAACAGGAGGCTGATCATAAAACTTAACCACAAAAACTGGGGAATGAGATGTCCACTGGGGGCTTTGGAAAGCTCTGAAACATCCCTAGAATCTAGAAGGAATCTAGAAGGCCTGCTCGAGAAAGACCTGAGGGAACTCTAAGCTGCTCTAATTTATGGCTGAGATTGAAGCTCTGCACAAACAGGATACGAAGGCTGAAGCAGAACTGTATACCTTTCCAACATACATAGAGAGCCCTTAGGCAAAGACTGGGAGACTTATTGGTTCTAAGAAGTTAAGGAAATAATTAGCTGACCACTATGTCACCAAGCAGAGACATCAGTGACTGCATGGAACAAAGAACACAGATTTTACAGAATTAGGCCAGGGAAGTCACTGAGTCAACAAACAACAGCAGCAGCAGCAACAACAACAACAAATCTTGAAGAGGGGAATCTGATTACCATAGTTGACACACTATATTATTTAAAATTTGCAAGTTTTGACAAAATGTTATGAAACACACAAAGAAACAGGAAAGTATGGCCCATACACAGGAAATAAGCAGTAACTAGGAACTGTCCCCAGGTGTTCAACTTACTAGAAAAATACTTTAAATCAGCTATTGTACACATGCTCAAAGAAGTAAAGGAGATCATGTCTAAAGAACTAAAAGAAAGTAGGAGAATGAAGAATATAGAAATGATAAAAAAGAACCAAATAAAAAGTCTAGTTGAGAAGTAAAGTAACTGAAATAAATTTATTAGAGGGGCTAGATTTGAACTGGATGAAGAAAGAATGAGTAAACTTGAAGACAGGTAAGTTGAGATTATCTAGTATGAGGAACAATAAGAAAAAAGAAAAGGGACAGAGCCACAGACCTGTGGTACATGATTGTGTCAACACATTAATAATGAGAGCCCTAAAAGTAGAGGGGAGAGAGAAAAGAGCAGAAAGAGTATTGGAAGTTATAATGTTCCAACCCCCCAAATTTGATAACATTAATTTGTACATACAAGAAGCTTAATGAACTCCAAAGAGATCTACACCAAACACATGATAATCTAACTGTCTAAAGATAAAGACAAAGAATCTTGAAAACAGCGAGAGAGAAATGGTTCATCATGTACAAGCGTCCTCAATAAGATTAATTACCTTTTCACCATGGAGTTCAGATGAGATGACGTATTAAAAATGTTGAAAGAAAAGATTTGTCAACCAAGAATTCTATATCCAACAAAACTATCTTTTATGAATGAAGGTGATATTAAGACATAGCCAGAAAAACAAAAACTGAGGAAATTCATCACCAGGAGAATTGCTCTACAAGAAATATTAATGGAAGTCCTTTGAGCTAACATAAAAGGACATTATACATTTACTTGAATCCACATGAAGAAATAAAAAGAACACTGGTAAAGGTAATTATTTAGGTAAATATTAGGTAACTATTTTCTGCTTTTACTTGATGTAAAAGACAATGACATAAAGCAATAATTATAAAACTGTGTTGGTAAACTCATAATGTATAAAGATGTAGTTTGTGTGACAATAATAGTACAAAGTAGGGCAGAGGGAATGGAACTATATTGGAGTAAAGTTTTTATATACTATTGAAATTAAATTGGTATTAATGAAAGCAGACTGTATTAAGTTGTTAATTGTAATCTTCATGACAACTACTAAGGAAATAATTCACAACATATAGTAAAAAAACAAATGAATTAAAATAGTATACAAGAAAATATCTATTAACCCAAAAGGAGGGACTAGAGGGACAAAAAAGACATAAGATACACAGTTAAAAACCCCAGCAAAATGGTGGACATATAACCTACCTTATCAGTAATTACTTTAAATGTAAATAGATTACATTCTCCCATTAAAAGACAGATTTGCAAAATGGATTACAAAACTATGATTCAAGTGTATGCTGGGTACAAGAGACATACTTAGGTTCAAAGGCACAAATAGGTTGAAAGTAAAGGGTGGAAATTATATATCATTCACGCAGTACTTAAACAAGAGCTAGAGTAGTATATTATCAGACAAAATAAACTTTAAGACAAAAACTGTTGCTAGAGAAAAAAAGAACATTTTATAATGATAAAAGGGTAACTCCATCAGGAAGTCATAATAATTATACATATATATATATATATATATACACTTAAGAACAAAGCCCCAAAATACATGAAGCAAACACTGACAGAATTGAAAGAATAAATAGACAATCTAGCAATAGTAATGTTGATAATGGATAGAACAATCAGACTTAAGATCAACAGAGAAATAGAAGACTTGAAAAACACTATAAACCAACTAGACATAATAGACATTTATAAAACACTGCACCCAACAATAGCAGAATACACATTCATCTCAAGTGCACATGAAGCAGTCTCCACAATAGACTATGTGTTAGGCCACAGAACAAAACTCAATAAATTTAAAAGGGTTTAAATCATAAAAAATTTGTTCTCTGACCACAGTGGAAAGGAATTAGAAATCCATAACAGAAAGAAATTTGGGAGGTTTACAAATACGTGGTAATTAAACAACACACTCCTAAATAACCAATAGGCCAAAGAAGAAACCACAGGGAAAATTGGAAACTACTTTGAGATGAATGAAAATTAAAATAGCAATAGCAAAACTTATGAGATGCAACTCAGTCAGTGACTAGATTTAGAGCTTTAACCATCTATATTAAACCACTTATATTAACCCATCTATATTAAAAATGAAAGACCTCAAATCAATTTACTAATCTTAAGAAACTAGCAAAACAAGAGCAACTAACCCAAAGCAAATAGAAGGAAGGAAATAATAAGGACTAGGAAATAAATAACTAAAAGAAAGAATACAAGGACACTAGAGAAAATCTTGAAACAAAAAGTTTATTATTTGGAAAGTCCTGCCAAATTGACAAAACTTAAAGCTAACTGACAGTGAAAAAAGAGAGAAGACTCAGATTATTGAAATCAGAAACAATAGAGAGAAAATCCCTTCTGACTTACAGAAATAGCAAAGTTTATAAGGGAATACTGTGAACACTTGCACGCTAACAAATCAGATAACTTAAATGAATTGGACAAAGTACTAATGTCTTCACAGATGTTCAGTGGTTTGTGAATGCAGTGTAAACCACTGAGTTGTACACTTTAACAGGGTGAACTTGAATCACGTGTGAATTATATTTCAACAAAGCTGTTATCAAAAAAAGTCAGATCACAATTTTTCCTTCTTGCTTTCTTAAATGCCACCAAAAGTGAGTGGTAACTTGGACATTTTATAGGGTAAAGGTAACTGCCCTTTGAGTATCTGTATTATGGGCCATTTCAATCTCTTTTTTTTTTTTTTTTGGTAGGGGAAGTAGAGCGGGAAAATGGAGAAAACTTTAGAGGAGAGCGAAGTCAATTGATTTATTTCTATACTTCCCATCTGTTTATCTTTTGTACATATCGCTTATGATCTTCTGTTTTTGCTTGTACCATTTTCTGTCAAACTTTGAAAAGTAACATGACTTCTTTGTAATTTCATATTTTTTCTGAAATACAACATCAAAACTCTGAATACTTTTGAAAATGTTGTATAGTTTTTTATCTTATTAGTTTATATGCCAATTTACTAAATATATAGAACATAGAAGAAATGGCTCCATGAAAAGGTTTGGGCTTTTACTCTGACGATTAGTTTCTATATAGTTTACAAAAATAAGTACAAGGTATTATTCCACTGAGGGAGAATGATCCAGATCATAAAATTTCTATTTCTATTCCTCGGTTAATCATAACATATTAGAAACACAGACTTTAACTCACCAATTTTACCAGATTGTCTGGTTTCAATTTGAAATATTATGCTCATAAAACTCCAAGGAGCACAATTTCTTTGTAACACCTTTCCTCTCATCACTGCCTCTGTGTATAATTTATATAGCATCTCTGACATTCTCTGTGCTTTGTGTAGCTGATATTCCAGTGTTAGGTCTTTACCCTGAAGAGCCTAGGATTCAGAATCTAAAGTTCCATGCACTATGAACAATAAAGCAAAAAATGATCGTGGTGGGTGGAGGTTTCAAGGTCTCTAAATCTGCTCTAACAAGATTCTCAAATCATCATTGAAATGGGTCCTTTTTATACGCAGTAGCCAGAATTAAAATTGGAACCTTGGGTAACCCCAGTTCTTTTTCCTACTGAACTATGATAACTGGTCAGGCTCTATTTTCCTAATTTTCATGAAAACTTATTAGAGTGGCAGGTTGTTTAATTCATAACAATGAATGTCTACTCCTGGGTACCATATGTGCTATTTTATCTAGCATGTAAATTTCTTGGGGGACTAGCCTATGTGCTTTGTATTTTAAAGATAGTTTCACCATGTTAGAAACGTAATTGTGTAAATCTTATTATTTCAGTAAGAAAAAAATCCCTAACAAAACATTTAAACAAACCAAAAACGGAATTTAATGACTTAAGTACCTGAAAAGTTAAGGGGTTGTCTCCTTCAGGTGTGGCTGGTTTCAGGCTCAAATGATGTCACAAATGATTGTCAGGTCCTGGTATCTCTCCATACTTCAATTCTACTTCTATGGTTTGTTTTAATGGTTGTTAGCTCAGGTCTCTCCTCTTGGTGGCACCCTGGCTCCAACTAATCCAGGCCAGAAGAGAAGGTAAGAGAGCTTCTCTCTTTGTTTCTCTGTCTCTGTCTCTCTCTGTGTTTCAAGCAGACGTCATTGGTTTTAACTGCTTATCCATCCCTGACCCATAATGGTAGCTGAGGAAGTAATGTTCTCACTAGCCAGGCTAGGTGTGGAATTAATAGAATCTAAACACCATCAAATGAGAGTGAAAGAAGGAGTATTTCACTGAACAAAATTGAGCTATTGTTCCTATATAAGAGTGAGGGGTGCTAGCTAGTCTATCAGAAGAGATAGTTGTCAATCATTTACTGACAGATGAATCTGGACCATTTAAATTTGGGCTATCATTTGGATTTCTCAAATCCTCATCAGAAACTGCTGAGAAGACAAAAAAACACATTTATTTTCATTAAGTCAATATCCACTAAGAATGCCTGCTAATACAGGACTGTTCAGAACCTTTAGTATCAACAGCCTTGTTTTCAAGTCTGAATTAATCATAAGAAATTTACACGTGATGCACGCAGTATTCATGGTTCTGTTTAATCAGTTAGCTAGATCAGTGTCACCTGTTTAGCCAGGCTTTCTGGATCTGGTTTCTTCTACTTTGTGCAATAGTATTTGGAATCTGGATAATGGTGGTGTCAAATGATGCTATTGAATGAGGGTAGTTAAGTAGATGTCTCTAGAGTCCCTGTTTTCAAATGGGTAACAGAACAGTGCAAGACTGGTGATAGGACACGACATTTCTTCTAATATGTTGCACCACTTTGGGATGGTTTTCTGTAAATTAAATGAGATCTCCTTTGCTCTTCCTTTAGGCCAATTTCCTTGCAAGGGAAGACATTTATTTCCGACTTAAGGCGTCATCACAGGGAACTGACAGTGCCTTCTGGGGAGACCTAACTTCCCTCCTTTGTGTAGCAGTCTCTGAGGTCCCAATTTGCCATTCACCAGTTAAATCCCAACTCCAGGTTAACTGTGCCTATTAATTTGTAGACAAAAATAACAGTTAAGTAGCAAGAAGGAAGTATGCCCTTAAGGGAATACCCGAATGCTATACTGGAGTCTCACCAGGACCACCTGCATCAATTTAAAAATGGTTTTTACAGCACAGGAAGAATTTTCTGCAAACGTTTGTGTTTGTGTAGCTTGTTTACCTCAGCTGGAAATTAGAGCACGTCGCAATTTGAAGAGCGTTTACTTTGTTTCCTCTAAATCATACTCAGTGGTAATTATTGGGATCCAGATTTTGTTGTTCTTGCTTGAAAATGGTGGGAAGTAAACTTGGACTGGGTTCAGGCTCTTGAGACGTGGATGAAATAAGAAAGGTGTGATTCCAAATGATTTCTGGAAGGAGAGAACAGATCTGGAAGAGTTCCTGTGGTTTGAGCCCCTCAGAATAAAGTCTTTCCCTCTTGCTTTGGGAGGGGTAACCCCCTCTCTGAGTAGTGTTTCTTAAGAAGGATGACCCTTAGGTACTACATGATTCAGAATATCAAAGATTCTTTTATGCTTATTTGACTCCATTTAGTAAGTCACAATGGTCTCTAGGTACTTCATAAAGAATTTGTAGTAAATTTTTGGCATAAAAATTTTCTTGGTCTTGGTCCTGCAGTTGACAAGAATTTCAGCATCCCTGCATACCTTCTTTCTGGAGAATCCCAGGGAATCCAAATTTTATAGTACCTGGCAGGAGGAGGGGGTGGGATGGCTTGCATATATGCACCAGGGTGCCAGAATCTGTAGGATGTAGGGAATTAAAGCCACAGAATGCTAGATTCGGGATGACTCTTGCGGAGTTTCTCCAGTATTTTTGCTCCATGAAAATTAAAAATATTTAAAAAATATTTTCTTTGCACATAGTGCTGAAATAGTAGGATGGTATGTGGCCAGAGAAAGCCACATGGTTTACCTCTAAGCAGCATAAGAGAAATTTGCTACGGTTTAAGAACTAACCTTCAATCTCATAAACGTAGTAGCATCCCTTTTTGAGTCTACTAAGAGAAGAGTCTTTCTTTTACCCATGTGGATTCGCATTAAAAAAGTGTGGCAGTAAAAGTAATATTCACAAAGTATTTCATTTATTTGCCTACCTTGTCCATTGCCCTTGCAGTAAAGTAAGGCCATATGACTAGTTTTTGCTGTGGTCTCTGAGCAAAAGTTGTATTTTCCTCTTCTGGGTTAAGACATAGAAGAGTAGATGTGAAATTCCTGTGCAATCTCTTTCGCTGCTGCAGTTCAGAAGGCCTTGTGTTCCACATGGTTCAGCTCAACAGGGTGGATTTTTAGCTCTTGATTGAATATGTAAGAGCACTATCCCCCCACCACTGCACCCCGATGGACATGTAGCATGTTAAGGCACTTAGACTTTGGGGTTATCACTGCAGCATCATTCTGCCTAATGTACCAAGTGTATGAGATCACTGTACAGAAATCAAAGGCTAATTTTAAAATGTGCAATGGTAAATGTAAGTGTTAAAGGGCTGCACATCTGAGTCCTTAGGTCAGTGCTTTCTTTCCTTAAAGCAGATCATGTGTTAGTTTCCTAGGGTTGCTGCAACAAATTAGCACAAGATTGATGGCTTAAAACAAGAGAAATTTCTTCTCTCACAGTTCTGGAGACCAGAAGTCCAAAATCAAAGTCATGGCCGAACCACATCGACTGCTCTGAAGGATCTAGGGGACATCCTTTCCTATCTCTTCCAGCTTTGGTGGCTTCTGGAGTTTCTTGGTTCATGACAGCATAGCTCCAATCTCTGCCCCCATCTTTATATGGCCTTCTTTTTTGTGTCTCAGTGTCTCAAATTTCTTTCTCTCTCCTTTCCATTATAAATCCAATGACATTAGTCACTAGAATCCAGAATTCTAGGCACTAAATCCACTGACTCTAAATCCAGGATGATTTCATCTTGAGCCCTTTAATTTAATTACATCGGCAGAAACCCTGTTTCCAAATAAGGTCACATTTACAGGTACTGGAAGTTAGTACTAGGACATTATCTTTTCGGGGGACATAATTCAACCCACTAGAGACTACATGTGAAATCCCATCACAATCAAAATGTTGCTTGTTTAACATGGACTCTGAATAAAGGGAATTAGTTGCATGAGTTATTCTATTTCCGTAGGTTGACTCTGCTTATCTCTTCTCTAATCCCCTTTTATTAGTCTTAAAGTCATAACTCCAATCTTATTTTCCTAATTATTTCTAAATTCTTCAATGATTCCTCACCAGAACCTTATGTACTAAATGTATCAAGAATTTGCCTCAGTAGTGAGACAAACTTCTTCGACTTTGTAGCTGCTTCCTCCATTACTTTTTTCCTAGCTCATTTTCCACCATGCAGATTTAATGGGCATTTTTTCATATTCTAAAAATCTTGAGATTCTTAACAAGGTATTGATATACGCTAGAAGTAGTGGAGAATATATGCTTTCTTCACTTTTTTCATCTCTTTTTCTACCTGAGTGTTTTGTGTGTGTGTGTGTGTGTGTGTGTGTGTGTGTGTGTGTGTGGTACGCGGGCCTCTCACTGTTGTGGCCTCTCCCGTTGCGGAGCACAGGCTCCGGACGTGCAGGCTCAGCGGCCATGGCTCACGATCCCAGCCGCTCCGCGGCATGTGGGATATTCCTGGACCGGGGCACGAACCCGTGTTCCCTGCATCGGCAGGCGGACTCTCAACCACTGTGCCACCAGGGAAGCCCTGCCTGAGTGTTTTTAACATGTAGGATAATTTTGCCTTTTTCTCTCTTCTTCTAATTTTTTCCTTATTTCTTATAGCCTTTTTGATATAGTTGCCTCTGGCATTAAAACATACCAAGACTGCTGTTTTCTCCTGCTTCATACTATGTAGGAGACAGAGTTAGGAGCAGAAGCCCACACTAGAAATAGGATCCTTGGTTTTTATTTTCTACTTCCTGTGAGAATGTTTGCATTTAAAATCCTGGATATTTGTTGGTGGAGTGAAATCACTTGTCCTTTTTTTTAATCAACAAAATTGTGATCAGTTTGGATCTTGGACACGTAACTTTTTCGGTCAGGAGAAGAGTAATTTGTGGTGGACTCCATTTGATTTTGCAACCAAGTGACCTTCTAAAATCTTACTCGAAGCTGGAGGGCTAAATGACCCAGGAAGCTGCCTAGTATCAGCAGTTTCAACCTGATTATGTTAACGAAAGCTCTCACAGCAGCATTTCCAACATATTCATGCAACAGAGGTTGAATATAAGCATCATGGGGACAAATGTGAGTTTTCTTTAAGACCTACGTTTTGGTTGAAATAGAATAGGAGTGATGGAAAAGGTCTCGAGCTAATTAGAAAAGTGGATGAGTCATCAGTCTTGAAACCTAGCATTATACCCCTCCATGGTTTCTGTAGCTGCTCTCTCCTACAGACTAAATAAACGCTTCTTGGCCCAGCCAACCAGGAAAGAAGGGCCTTTCTTATTTGCTAACTCTGGATTGGTGTTATGGTTACTATGCAATTAAAGTTGGGTTTGGTAAATATGTCTGTGGATAATACTAATGAGTTGTCCACACGCATGGCAGACATTGCTAATTGATGTCTGTATTCTTTCCCACTGAGCCTGGACCAGCTCCAGATTCCTCAATTCAGGGCCAGAGTCTCCTTGCCAAGCTGTGGTGAATGAGTTAGAACTATCAACGCTCTAGTGGGTGGACTTTTGTAAGGCATTTCCTTCATGGGCACAGGTGGTGAGATAGAGAATGACCCAACAACATCTTGCCAGTATGCATTGAAAGCAGGTAAAGGTAAGAGCAATATCCCTCGTTAGATCTCAGAGAGTGCTAGTTACTGCTGCCATGAATATTTCTTGGTATTGGATGTGTGACTAAAATCTGAAATTGGGGAGGAGGGCCCTGAGTGGGAGTGGGGAACTAGGAAAAGAGAGTTGGAATTTGAACTCAGACTAGGTCTCAGGGATCAGGATGACAAAAGTCACCTGAAGTCACTTTCTGAGCATTGAGAAGGGAGCCAGCAAAGGCCCCTCTTGGTTTTGCCAGTCCACACAGGACGGGGGGCGGTGGGGTGGGTAGTTAATTGAGGATGAGCGATTTTGAGGCTCGTTTTTCTTAGTTGTGATTTGCTGGTACACTTAGGATCACAGACCTGTGCTTTGGAGACCCAACTATTTTAATACCATTTGCATTTCTGCAATTACTTCTGTCTTTCTCTGTTAGATTTTAATAAAGCTCTTTATGAAAATGTCAGGCTGTCTCAGGATTGAAGTGTTTGTACATTTTCAGGTCACAATTTTCAAGGGAGAGCCATTGAGGCTTCTTCTGTGGGAGCAGAGTCAAAGTGAGAAAACTGTAAGGAAAAAAAAAATCCAGTTTTGGCAACTGAGAATGTTTGTTTCTGTAATTCCACCTTGTACATGCTTTTGCTTTGAGGCATTATCACACCAAACATATATGGGGGAAGATTAGATTCTGTGCGATTCAAGTGTTCGTTTGGGAGAAGAAAGAAAAGCAACAGAAATGCTTGCTTCTCTCCTGAGGGTGATAGGAGGAATATAAGGAACAACCAATGAAGTTCCTGAGGCCCCAGTGACCTCCTCTTGGGACCTTATCTTTGTCCGCAGCACCTGGAGGAAACTTCGATAGTGGCAAGTGGTAGGCAGGGGAAGTAATTTTCCTCCATCTGGGTAGAGTCCCAGTCTAATATACTAAATGGGGAAAGAAAACACCTGGAAACCATGCTGGTCTCCCCCCGCCCCTAGTCCATGTCCTGGCAGATATTGCTATTGTCTTTGTACTTCCTCACTGGCATTAGATCAAGCTTTATTATTCTCAACATAGCACTCGGCACAACCACCATCAGTCAATGAGATTTTTTTTTTTTTTGCAGTACACGGGCCTCTCACTGTTGTGGCCTCTCCCAATGCGGAGCACAGGCTCCGGATGCGCAGGCTCAGCGGCCATGGCTCACGGGCTCAGCCGCTCCGCGGCCTGTGGGATCTTCCCAGACCGGGGCACGAACCCGTGTGCCGTAGCATCGGCAGGCGGACTCTCAACCACTGCGCCACCAGGGAAGCCCGGTCAATAAGATTTGACATGCAGGGGAAATGTAATTACCATTCCTGAAATAGACTGCCTCTCTTTCAGTTTCCAGAAGGCAGAAACCAAGTCTTGCTCTTATCGGTTTCTGCTCTAGCACTTAGCTTAATTATTGACTCAAGGTGCTGCTCAGTGATTTGTTGTGAATGGCACTGCGTTGGGAGAGGGCTGAGGATGGCTTCCCAATTGCCTAGTGCAGCCAATCACAGCCAGTTCACAGACAGCTGTGAGGTTGTCCCTCCAGACCCTGATGGTTCCATTTTAGTTGATTTCTAGCAGGAAGGACTTCACTTTTGCACCTTGTGTCTATACTATTCTGAGGTTCATTGTTTAAAAGGAACTATGGTAAGTTATTATATATAGGATGGATAAACAACAAGGTCCTACTGTGTGGCACAGGGAGCTATATTCAATATCCTGTGATAAACCATAATGGAAAATAATATAAAAAAAAAAGAATGTCTGTATGCGTATAACTGAGTCGCTTTGCTGTACAGCAGAGATTGGTACAACATTGTAAATCAACTATACTTCAATAAAAAAGGAACTATGGACTACATTTCTTTTCAAGAAATATTGTTTGAAAACATTGGTATTTTATTATTACTAACAAGTAATTTTCTACTTTCCAGCCAATAGACTTGTTCACCTTTATACTCCCAGTGCTAAGTAGATTTTCAGTCATACATGTGGTGCTCAGTAAAGTGAATTTATGTGTTGGATCTCCACATTTTCAAAAGGCTCTTGAACTTAGAATACTGGAAGCTAAATATCTCTTGTTTCCCTGAGGACAAAATAAGAGGAAAGTAAATTAACTGCCACGAGACATCCTTCGATTAAATGAAAGCAGAGTTCTTTTCTAGGGAGAGTGGATGAAAATTGGAAAGGGTTACTGAGTGAAGTTCAAATTTCTATGTCTTTGGGACAGCTTTTAAGTACATTCCAGCCTGAAGGCCAGAAGAGACTAAACGGCTTCTCTAAGTCCCTCTGAACTCGGAGACACAATCTTTCTAGAGAAGGAAAGAAACCCTGGAGGGCAATGACTGTTCTGAGCAATTACTTGTATCACAGAACATTGTTATCCCATGACCAATGGCTAAAAGGGAACAGAATAAGGACTCTCAGGGGCATCTTGAAAAATATAAGTAAAACCTGGAAGGTCAGGGAGTTATATCCATTAAGTGTGGTCTCCTGGAGATGAGTGAGTGTACTTACAGCATTGCTAATATTTTATCAAGAGTTAAGGACCCATTAGAATTTCCACTTGCAAGAGCAGGTTTGCTTAGATCCTGGTCAAAAGTGGTGTCTTTGGCTAATATTGTGTGTGTGTGTGTGTGTGTGTGTGTGTGTGTGTGTGTTTCTTGGGCTTTTATTTCCCTCTCATTGTTAGCCTCAATTTGTTAAGCTATAGTTACAGAGTTTCAGAATATAGCCATTGATCTTTTCTTAATTGACTGCAATTCCTTAAATGAGAAATCTTACTTGGGTAGAGGATTGACTAGAAGAAGGATTTGTAATTTCAATTTATAAATCTTTCTCTTTTGAGTTCCTGGCTCCTTGGTTACCTGGATGGGAAGCTAGTAATTTTTTTCTTTTTTAAAGTGAGATATGGAAGAGACTGTCCAGCTGTCCATCAAACCCATTTTGTCTTCTTTCTTAGCATATGTTTATACCATATTTACCATACTCTCTCACAGTTAAATGTAGCCACATTTCTGAGTTCTAGCCAATAAGTTATCAGCAGAGGTGATACATGCCAGTGCCACTCCATGTGTGGTCCAAACACCAGCAGGGTCAGCATCACTTGGGAGCTTGTTGGAAATGCAGATGCTTGATCCCCATCCCAGACTTCCTGGATCAGGATCTCTGGGGGTGGGGCCCAGAAATCTGCAAACCTGCTCTCCAAGTATGTTATAGTTTGAGAAGCTCTAATGTAAACCACATCCAGATCTGCTCCTTAAAGACTTCTCTGTGATACTTCAGGTTTTTTCTCTTTCCTGGCTTGATGCAGATGGATTGCTGCATCATCATTTGCAGAAAAGTTTGCTCATCAATTAGGGACACCATTTTGGATTTCCCAAGAATAAAAAATAAACACCTCTTCAGTAAAATCACTAAGATTTTGGCACTTAATTTGAGAGTAGCTCATGTTAACCTAAACTGTTACAGTGATGGAAGGGAAAATGACTTATTCAGGTAACATGAGTGAGTCACTTTTTATGTAGGAAACTCTTACTTAGTTTGGGGTTGTCTTTTAAGTCAATTACTTAGAATTTACTGACCATACTCCTTTCTCTTCATCTCTACTGAGTATTAAAGTATCCATGATTATAGATTTTCATATTTCAGTTTTGTTAAATTTTGAACAATTTAACACTCACGCAAGCATGTAGAGGTTCGTGCATTAGGTCAAATGCTGGAGAAGGAGCAGTAGTGAAATGACCAGTGTGTGAATCCTGGTTTTGTTATTTTCTAGATGTGTGATGCTAGGCAAACAATACGATTTCCCTGAGCCTTGGATTTCCATTCCTCAAATTGGATGGAGTGAACAAGAGAGATACGGCCTCAGCCTTTATGCATCTTACTGTCCAGGGGAGCAAGAGGGAAAAAAATCAGCTAAGTAAATTATTTAGTGATTATAAATGGTTTTTATTGCTGAGAGAGAATACTCACGGGATATGTGGGGAGTGTATATTTTACATGCAGGGATGTCCTCTTTGAAGATGTTTTATGTAAATTGTGACCTGAGAGGTAAGAGGGCTCTAGCCACTATGATAGTGTTAGGGTGGGTCGTGGTGGTGGGATGGCAGAAGGGAGGAGAAGGAAAAGTGTCTCTTCCCTTCTCACTTGCTGAGATGACTTCATTTTTATAAGATCAAGATGGTGATGGGGATCGTATTTTCTCTTTGTTTGTTTTTTGTTTTGTTTGGCCGGACAGCATGCAGGATCTTAGTTCCCCGACCAGGGATCAAACCCATGCCCCCTCCTAACCACTGGACCGCCAGGAAATTCCCGATTGTGAGAATTTTAAAAGATTTTTTAGAGGTTATTTATTTATTTATTTATTTATTTATTTATTTTGGCTGCGCTGGGTCTTCGTTGCTGCGCGTGAGCTTTCTCTAGTTGCAGCGAGCGGGGACTACTCTTCGTTGCGGTGCGCAGGCTTCTCATTGCGGTGGCTTCTCTTGTTGCGGAGCATGGGCTCTAGGCATGTGGGCTTCCGTAGTTGCAGCATGCAGGCTCAGTAGTTGCAGCACGCAGGCCCTAGAGCGCAGGCTCAGTAGTTTTGGTGCACGGGCTTAGTTGTTCTGCGGCATGTGGGATCTTCCTGGACCAGGGATCGAACCTGTGTCCTCTGCACTGGCAGGCGGATTCTTAACCACTGTGCCACCAGGGAGGTCCCAATCATATTTTCTTACATCATCAGGGGTCCTTCAATTTTTGATTGTGTGCTCATAATTGTGTGTAAGAAACAGTAGATACTAAAGTAAATGACACTTGTCTCTAGAAAAAGTATCTCCTTATCCTTCTTTCAGGTTGATGGTGTATGAGGCTGAGTCAATCACATCTGTAGTTGGTCTGGGTCTCATGCTTGCTCCAGTTTCCTTTAGAGCCAGTACACCCTGGTTTCAAACATTTTGAGGATGTCCCTTCAGCAGGGCTTAAGATGTTAACACCAGAACAACTCTGGGAATATTTTTGATGCTTTACAGCTCAGCCACCAGCTTTCTGAATGACGGGGAAGCTCTCTCTGCTTTACGACTTGGCTGCCAACTTGTTTGAGCCACTGGGGAGTTCTCTGTGCTTTCCATCCCTGCCCTCTGGCTCTATCCATCTAGAAAAATCTCTCTGCCCCACTTTTGACAACTGCCCTGTCCCCAGTCTTTATTGGGCAGCTGCAGTGCAGTAGGTGAACCCTGCCTGCAGCCTTCCTTGCATTCCCCAAAGACTCATTGCACCTATAAGGGATGTCTCTTGCTCTGCTCTGTGATTTTGGTGTGTACCTTTGTACCCTCAGAGAAGGACTTTGAGGAAGTTTGGCAACTGGGTGCAGAATTATTCCATTACTGGGGCCCCTCAGGATTTTAATCTATAACCCTGGCTCATGTGTGCCCATTAAAAGTTTGTAGAAAGTTCATCTGGTTTCTCTTTATCTCCATCTATTGCCAACTCCCCCCTCCGACACCCCGCCACACACACACTCTCATTGCTCTAACAGGGGTGAAAGCAACTGTGGTGTCTTTTCTCTGAGGAAGGACTTTCCACTTTGTGAAATTTAGTTCATTTAGGTTTCTTGGAATCCTCAGCTCTTAGAATTTTTTAAAAGACTATTTTGTATATAGCTTATTTTGCCCCTTTTTGTTGCTTAGAGTGGGCATGATACTCTCTTGCAACTTTCTACACCCTAACAAGAAGCAGTAGTCTTTTCAATGAATTTTCTGTATGAGAATCACTACTATGAATTACCTGGGTATTCCCAAGCTCCCCAGCCTGTTTGGTTAACACAGCCCTTTTCCATTAAGTTAAATTATTCAGGATCCCAATAGCCCAGATGATGGGAGACTCACATTGCCTCCTAATAACCCAACATAATCTTTGGAAACACCAGTTTTCCACTCACCTCTTGCTCTCATTTCATGTTTCTGCTGAATTCTCTCTAGCCTTTGAATCTCACTTCTTGCTGCTGTTCCCTTTGCTTGGACTTAACATCAATCTCACATGAATGAAAGCAGGAAAATTCATAGGAGAGGAAGAGCTAAAAGGGTAGCGGGAACAGGATAAGGGAAAAGGAAATATGAGTTTGGGGAGGGGTCTGCACTGGCTGGTATAGCGAATGAACAAGAGGGGACATTCTGAAACACAGGTATGAGAGCCTGCGTTTCCTGTCTTTTTAATCATGTAAAAGAGATGAATTTCAGTTTCTACTGCTGTCTCTCTCTATTCTTAGAATTATGTTTTATTATTGAGTAAAGAGCTGCTTGAACTCTCTGTGTGGTCATTCCTCGGGGGTAATGATCAAGATGGTAACTGATGAAAAGAATGGCGTGACCCGCAGCCAACACCCCTACAAGTCCATCTTCCACCTACAGGCGGGTGAGTGGACCCACTTGGGGAGAATATCTGGTTGGGAAAACAGCACGGTTCATTCCCTCTCCTCCCCTCCTTGTGTCCTGGATATGTCTACTCCAAGAGTCTGTTCCCCCAACTGCACCATCCATAACTGGTTCTTGTAACAAAAAACTTAAAGAGAAAATTTTGCAAGAGAATAACCTTCTGAAGTGATTCAGAAAAAAATCTTCATCTTAGGGAATAACTGTACTGTCATTGAAATACAAACTCACTGTGGGTTTGAAAACATTAAATATGACTAGAAGGTAAGATTTAATCCTGGGAGGTAAATTTCACGAGGGCATCTTCATGGGAGAAAATAAAAAGCCTAAACCACAATGATGCAGTAAAACAGGACAGAGGGAAAAGGAGACTACAGAGGTTTCTCAAGGACAACTTTTGTCTGCAGTTCCTTTAATGGACTCGAAGCTGAAGCTAAAAGAAAGGATCGTATGTGTGGCTGATGGCAGGTGGCTTTGTCACATCACATACTCACCTCCAGCCTCCAGTTTATTCATCCTTGTGGGTACAGATGTGGTTTCTCCAGGAGTTCCTTTACTAACAGGAGGGGCAGCTGTAACACAAAGCTGATGACTCAGAGGCCTCTTAGAACTGACTGAAGACAGGCATAGTCTTTTTCTTCATGGCTTTTTGCCAAGTATGCTGCTATTTGCACTTTGAAGCAACCCATCTCCTCTGGGATACCACAGCCTCTTTGTTCAGGTATTTATCATAGTTTTTGGCACTTTGCATTATATTATCTTTCTCCCTGCTTTGCCTCTCCCACTAAATCTGCACTTTTTAGAGGAAGGGACTCTGTCTTGTTTGTGAAACATCCCCAGAGCCTAGCACCGTACTTGGCAGGCTACAGATGCTCAATAAATATTTGCTGGCAGAATGAGTAAATAAATGTATGATGAAATAACTAATATACACATAACACGTTGAACATAATTCGGGGAATTAAAAATACAACAATCCCTGAACACCAAAACCAAAATGCAAAACAATACTTTGATTTCTAACAGTTTTGTAAGTTTGCATTAAAAATTCCTTAAGTAGTTCATCGATTGTGTTAGGAAGGAATTTTGTTTGATTGCTAGGAACTGAGAGCCGATTGTAGGAACTTAAATGAATTGGGAGTTAGTTTTCTCCTGTAAAATAAAATCCAAAGTTAGGGAATTCATAAGCAGGTGGAGCAGTGTCATGAAGTTGTCAGGAACTGAAACTTTTTCTCTTTTTCTGTCCAATCCATCCTTAGTGTGTGGCTTCCATTGTCAAGGTTCCCAGGGGCTGCTGGAGATCCTGCTAGTATGTCTGCATCATATCCAAACTTCATATTGTCAGCTTTTTATTCTGCTCAGTTTTACCTAGAGGAGTTTTCAGTGTCTAGGTAGAGCAGAGTTTCAACTTGGGTTTCAAAAGTTGTACAGAATCAAGACCAGATCCTCAGGAAGACAAGTCTCATCTTCACAGAATTATAAGAGTGCTAGCTTTCATTCTTGTGCTGGGTAGTATGATTACCTAGCATCCTTGCCTTGAGCCTGGACAAATTCTGTGGGATAATTTATACTCCAGAACAGCACTGAGGGTTCAGACTGAGGCTGGGACTTGACCTGAAATGGCATCTTTGCTTGGCTTCTCCCCTCCTAAGCCCTTATCCATTTCTCCTGGAAGCACTTTCTTAATAAATTGCTTGCGTGTGAATCCTTGTGTTCGGGTTGACTTCTGGGGAACCTGACCTAAGATAATGCCTGCTTAGGAAAAGCTGAGGCGAGGTTCAAGATCAAGCATGAGTCACCTGCATCCTAAGGCAGTTTCTCTGCCTGGTGAAGACACAGGCATTTGCTGAGGGGAGAAGGGAAGGGTTCTCTTTTCCCAAACCCTGTGTGGCCTGTGCTGGGTGAGGCCCCCCTCCTGGATGGAGCCCCATGGCCTCTGCCTTTGCTGAGGCCCTTGACTCCCAGTCCTTTGATGAGACCCAGAAGCCTTTGCTTTAGACTTTCTTATTGAATCTGCCACGTGGAAGAAGAAGCAGCTCTGAGCAAAGTGATCTGCACTGCCGCCAAGATGATTAATGCCTCTTTGTCTGGCCTCAGTGGTTAAAGCCTACTGCACATCTGTAAAAAACAATTGCATGGATCAAAGTAAACATTTAGGCACCAAAAAGACCATAACACCCTGTCTGCACACTCACATCCAAGGCCCCAAATTGGGTGCCCTTGTACATCAGAAGCTTAAACAAGTCCATGAAGACTTTGTTGCCCCATATCTCATCCCTTATCTATTTCCCAGTGTTCCTGACTCATGCACCAGAAGTTAGCTGTCCCCTGGATTGAATGTATCCTCCCACCGAAATATAGGACTTTCCTGCATGGGGTCCCGCTGCTGTCAGATATAGAGTAGGAAGGCATGGAGGAGATTGCATGCTTCTCAAATCACAAGGAGAGGTTGGGGGAAGGGATGTTGGAATCTGTTGGCCAGTTTATCCTCCTAAACTTGCCAGTCAGATACATCATCTCATTCCCCTTCCCATCGTTTTGAATTGAATGGATTCTGAGGTAGAGAGGACCCAGGAGATTTATACTGATGGAGCTCCCTACAACATGGAAGGAAACGTGAGGAGTGGAAAGCAAATATTCCTTCTTATATTTTCAAACAGCACTTTGAATTTTCAGTCTCTACTCTCCTCCATGACCAGGTGCTTCAGGAGATGCTATCTCAGCCCTAGCCCCAGCCCAGGGTGGAGAATCAGTTTGGTCTAAGTCCATCTCGTTGGTGCTATTTTAGTTGGCTATGATTGGATTAGGAAGATGGAAATTGATAAAGATAATTCCCCCACCATCCACTGCCACCACCACGAGGACTGAATCCTGATCTGGATATATATTTCTATTTGTGTGTACTGATTTTTCCATTTCTGTCGCTATTATAATATTTTGTTAGCTCAAGCTTGTATAAAATTAATAACCCTAGATAATTTTTACATGGACAGTTATTAAACCACATTATTTCTTCCATACTAGTGTCTGTGATTTTTTTTTTTTTAAACATCTTTATTGGAGCATAATTGCTTTACAATGGTATGTTAGTTTCAGCTTCACAACAAAATGAATCAGTTATATATATACATATGTTCCCATATCTCTTCCTGCTTGCGTCACCCTCCCTCCCACCCTCCCTATCCCATCCCTCCAGGCGGTCACAAAGCACCGAGCTGATCTCCCTGTGCTATGCGGCTGCTTCCCACTAGGTATCTACCTTACGTTTGGTAGTGTAGAGTCCATGCCTCTTTATTGCTTTGTCACCGTTTACCCTTCCCCCTCCCCATAGCCTCAAGTCCATTCTCTAGTAAGTCTGTGTCTTTATTCCTGTTTCACCCCTAGGTTTTTCATGACATTTTTTTTTTCTTAAATTCCATATATATGTGTTAGCATACGGTATTTGTCTCTCTCTTTCTGACTTACTTCACTCTGTATGACAGACTCTAGGTCTATCCACCTCATTACAAATAGCTCAATTTCGTCTCTTTTTATGGCTGAGTAATATTCCATTGTATATATGTGCCACATCTTCTTTATCCATTCATCCGATGATGGACACTTAGGTTGTTTCCATCTCTGGGCTATTGTAAATAGAGCTGCAATGAACATTTTGGTACATGACTCTTTTTGAATTCTGGTTTTCTCAGGGTATATGCCCAGTAGTGGGATTGCTGGGTCATATGGTAGTTCTATTTGTAGCTTTTTAAGGAACCTCCATACTGTTCTCCACAGTGGCTGTATCAATTTACATTCCCACCAACAGTGTAAGAGGGTTCCCTTTTCTCCACACCCTCTCCAGCATTTATTGTTTCTAGATTTTTTGATGATGGCCATTCTGACTGGTGTGAGATGATATCTCATTGTAGTTTTGATTTGCATTTCTCTAATGATTAGTGATGTTGAGCATTCTTTCATGTGTTTGTTGGCACTCTGTATATCTTCTTTGGAGAAATGTCTATTTAGGTCTTCTGCCCATTTTTGGATTGGGTTGTTTGTTCTTTTGTTATTAAGCTGCATGAGCTGCTTATAAATTTTGGAGATTAATCCTTTGTCAGTTGCTTCATTTGCAAATATTTTCTCCCATTCTGAGGGTTGTCTTTTGGTCTTCTTTATGGTTTCCTTTGCTGCGCAAAAGCTTTTAAGTTTCATTAGGTCCCATTTGTTTACTTTTCTTTTTATTTCCATTTCTCTAGGAGGTGGGTCAAAAAGGATCTTGCTGTGATTTATGTCATAGAGTGTTCTGCCTATGTTTTCCTCTAAGAGTTTGATAGTTTCTGGCCTTACATTTAGGTCTTTAATCCATTTTGAGCTTACTTTTGTGTATGGTGTTAGGGAGTGATCTAATCTCATACTTTTACATGTAGCTGTCCAGTTTTCCCAGCACCACTTATTGAATAGGCTGTCCTTTCTCCACTGTACATTTCTGCCTCCTTTGTCAAAGATAAGGTGACCATATGTGCGTGGGTTTATCTCTGGGCTTTCTATCCTGTTCCATTGATCTATATTTCTGTTTTTGTGCCAGTACCATACTGTCTTGATTACTGTAGCTTTGTAGTATAGTCTGAAGTCAGGAAGCCTGATTCCTCCAGCTCCATTTTTTGTTCTCAAGATTGCTTTGGCTATTCGGGGTCTTTTGTGTTTCCATACAAATTGTGAGATTTTTTGTTCTAGTTCTGTGAAAAATGCCAGTGGTAGTTTCATAGGGATTGCATTGAATCTGTAGATTGCTTTGGGTAGTAGAGTCATTTTCACAATGTTGATTCTTCCAATCCAAGAACATGGTATATCTCTCCATCTATTTGTATCATTTTTAATTTCTTTCATCAGTGTCTTATAATTTTCTGCATACAGGTCTTTTGTCTCCTTAGGTAGGTTTATTCCTAGGTATTTTATTCTTTTTGTTGCAATGGTAAATGGGAGTGTTTTCTTGATTTCACTTTCAGATTTTTCATCCTTAGTGTATAGGAATGCCAGAGATTTTTGTGCATTAATTTTGTATCCTGGTACTTTACCAAATTCATTGATTAGCTCTAGTAGTTTTCTGGTAGCATCTTTAGGATTCTGTATGTATAGTATCATGTCATCTGCAAACAGTGACAGCTTTACTTCTTCTTTTCCGATTTGGATTCCTTTTATTTCCTTTTCTTCTCTGATTGCTGTGGCTAAAACTTCCAAAACTATGTTGAATAAGAGTGGTGAGAGTGGGCAACCTTGTCTTGTTCCTGATCTTAGTGGAAATGCTTTCAGTTTTTCACCATTGAGGACGATGTTGGCTGTGGGTTTGTCATATATGGCCTTTATTATGTTGAGGAAAGTTCCCTCTATGCCTACTTTTTGCAGGGTTTTTATCATAAATGGGTGTTGAATTTTGTCAAAAGCTTTCTCTGCATCTATTGAGATGATCATATGGTTTTTCTCCTTCAATTTGTTAATATGGTGTATCACGTTGATTGATTTGCGTATATTGAAGAATCCTTGCATTCCTGGAATAAACCCCACTTGATCGTGGTGTATGATCCGTTTAATGTGCTGTTGGATTCTGTTTGCTAGTATTTTGTTGAGGATCTTTGCATCTATGTTCATCAGTGATATTGGCCTGTAGTTTTCTTTCTTTGTGACATCCTTGTCTGGTTTTGGTATCAGGGTGATGGTGGCCTCGTAGAATGAGTTGGGGAGTGTTCCTCCCTCTGCTATATTTTGGAAGAGTCTGAGAAGGATAGGTGATAGCTCTTCTCTAAATGTTTGATAGAATTCGCCTGTGAAGCCATCTGGTCCTGGGCTTTTGCTTGTTGGAAGATTTTTAATCACAGTTTCAATTTCAGTGCTTGTGATTGGTCTGTTCATATTTTCTATTTCTTCCTGATTCAGTCTTGGCAGGTTTTGCCTTTCTAAGAATTTGTCCATTTCTTCCAGGTTGTCCATTTTATTGGCATAGAGTTGCTTGTAGTAATCTCTCATGATCTTTTGTATTTCTGCAGTGTCAGTTGTTACTTCTCCTTTTTCATTTCTAATTCTATTGATTTGAGTCTTCTCCCTTTTTTTCTTGATGAGTCTGGCTAATGGTTTATCAATTTTGTTTATCCTTTCAAAGAACCAGCTTTTAGTTTTATTGATCTTTGCTATCGTTTCCTTCATTTCTTTTTCATTTATTTCTGATCTGATTTTTATGATCTCTTTCCTCCTGCTAACTTTGGGGTTTTTTTGTTCTTCTTTCTCTAATTGCTTTAGGTGCAAGGTTAGGTTGTTTATTCGAGATGTTTCCTGTTTCTTAAGGTAAGATTGTATTGCTATAAACTTCCCTCTTAGAACTGCTTTTGCTGCATCCCATAGATTTTGAGTCGTCGTGTCTCCATTGTCATTTGTTTCTAGGTATTTTTTGATTTCCCCTTTGATTTCTTCAGTGATCACTTTGTTATTAAGTAGTGTATTGTTTAGCCTCCATGTGTTTGTATTTTTTACAGATCTTCTCCTGTGATTGATATCGAGTCTCATAGCGTTGTGGTCGGAAAAGATACTTGATACAATTTCAATTTTCTTAAATTTACCAAGGCTTGATTTGTGACCCAAGATATGATCTATCCTGGAGAATGTTCCATGAGCACTTGAGAAAAATGTGTATTCTGTTGTTTTTGGATGGAATGTCCTATAAATATCAATTAACTCCATCTCATTTAATGTATCATTTAAAGCTTGTGTTTCCTTATTTATGTTCATTTTGGATGATCTGTCCATTGGTGAAAGTGGGGTGTTAAAGTCCCCTACTATGAATGTGTTACTGTCGATTTCCCCTTTTATGGTTGTCAGTATTTGCCTTATGTATTGAGGTGCACCTATGTTGGGTGCATAAATATTTACAATTGTTATACCTTCCTCTTGGATCGATCCCTTGATCATTATGTAGTGTCCTTCTTTGTCTCTTCTAATAGTCTTTGTTTTAAAGTCTATTTTGTCTGATATGAGAATTGCTACTCCAGCTTTCTTTTGGTTTCCATTTGCATGAAATACCTTTTTCCATCCCCTTACTTTCAGTCTGTATGTGTCTCTAGGTCTGAAGTGGGTCTCTTGTAGACAGCAAATATATGGGTCTTGTTTTTGTATCCATTCAGCCAATCTGTGTCTTTTGGTGGGAGCATTTAGTCCATTTACATTTAAGGTAATTATCGATATGTGTGTTCCCATTCCCATTTTCTTAATTGTTCTGGGTTTGTTATTGTAGGTCTTTTCCTTCTTTTGTGTTTCTTGCCTAGAGAAGTTCCTTTAGCAGTTGTTGTAGAGCTGGTTTGGTGGTGCTGAACTCTCTCAGCTTTTGCTTGTCTGTAAAGGTTTTAATTTCTCCATCAAATCTGAATGAGATCCTTGCTGGGTAGAGTAATCTTGGTTGCAGGTTTTTCTCCTTCAACACTTTCAATATGTCCTGCCACTCCCTTCTGGCTTGCAGAGTTTCTGCTGAAAGATCAGCTGTTAACCTTATGGGGATTCCTTTGTGTGTTATTTGTTGTTTTTCCCTTGCTGCTTTTAATATGTTTTCTTTGTATTTAATTTTTGACAGTTTGATTAATATGTGTCTTGGCGTATTTCTCCTTGGATTTATCCTGTATGGGACTCTCTGTGCTTCCTGGACTTGATTAACTATTTCCTTTCCCATATTAGGGAAGTTTTCAACTATAATCTCTTCAAATATTTTCTCAGTCCCTTTCTTTTTCTCTTCTTCTTCTGGAACCCCTATAATTCGAATGTTGGTACGTTTAATGTTGTCCCAGAGGTCTCTGAGACTGTCCTCAGTTCTTTTCATTCTTTTTTCTTTATTCTGCTCTGCAGTAGTTATTTCCACTATTTTATCTTCCAGGTCACTTATCCGTTCTTCTGCCTCAGTTATTCTGCTATTGATCCCATCTAGAGTACTTTTAATTTCATTTATTGTGTTGTTCATCGTTGCTTGTTTCATCTTTAGTTCTTCTAGGTCCTTGTTAACTGATTCTTGCATTTTGTCCATTCTATTGTCCATTCTATCTCCAAGATTTCGGATCAACCTTACTATCATTATTCTGAATTCTTTTTCAGGTAGACTGCCTATTTCCTCTTCATTTGTTAGGTCTGATGGGTTTTTATCTTGCTCCTTCATCTGCGGTGTGTTTTTCTGTCTTTTCATTTTGCTTATCTTACTGTGTTTGGGGTCTCCTTTTTTGCAGGCTGAAGGTTCGTAGTTCCTGTTGTTTTTTGTGTCTGTCCCCAGTGGCTAAGGTTGGTTCAGTGGGTTGTGTAGGCTTCCTGGTGGAGGGTACTAGTGCCTGTGTTCTGGTGGATGAGGCTAGATCTTGTCTTTCTGGTGGGCAGGTCCACGTCTGGTGGTGTGTTTTGGGGTGTCTGTAGACTTATTATGATTTTGGGCCGCCTCTCTGCTAATGGGTGGGATTGTGTTCCTGTCTTGCTAGTTGTTTGGCATAGGATGTCCAGCACTGTAGCTTGCTGGTCGTTGAGTGACGCTGGGTGCTGGCGTTGAGATGGAGATCTCTCGGAGATTTTTGCTGTTTGATATTATGTGCAGCTGGGAGGTCTCTTGTGGATCAGTGTCCTGAAGTTGGCTCTCCCACCTCAGAGGCACAGCACTGATTCCTGGCTGCAGCACCAAGCGCCTTTCATCCACAGGGCTCCTTAATTTGGGATGATTCGTTGTCTATTCAGGTATTCCACAGATGCAGGGTATATCAAGTTGATGTGGAGCTTTAATCCGCTGCTTCTGAGGCTGCTGGGAGAGATTTCCCTTTCTCTTCTTTGTTCTCACAGTTCCCAGGGGCTCAGCTTTGGATTTAGCCTCGCCTGTGCGTGTAGGTCGCCGGAGGGCGTCTGTTCTTTGCTCAGACAGGACGGGGTTAAAGGAGCCGCTGATTCGGAGGCTCTGGCTCACTCAGGCCCGGGGGTAGGGAGGGGCACGGAGTGTGGGGCGGGCCTGCGGCGGCAGAGGCCGGCGAGACGTTGCAGCCTGAGGCGCGCCTGTGCGTTCTCCCGGGGGAGTTGTCCCTGGATCCCGGGACCCTGGCAGTGGCGGGCTGCACAGGCTCCCCGGAAGGGCGTGTGGCTAGTGACCTGTGTTCGCACACAGGCCTCCCGGTGGCGGCAGCAGCGGCCCTAGCGTCTCATGTCTGTCTCTGGGCTCCGCACTTTTAGCCGCGGCTCGCGCCCGTCCCTGGAGCTCTCTCAAGCAGCGTTCTTAATCCCCTCTCCTAGTGCACCAGGAAACAAAGAGGGACGTAAAAGTCTCTTGCCTCTTCGGCAGGTCCAGACTTCTCCCCGGACTCTCTCCCGGCCAGCCGCGGTGCACTAACGCCCTGCAGGCTGTGTTCACGCCGCCAACCTCAGTCCTCTCCCGGCGCTCCGACAAAAGCCGGAGCCTCAGCTCCCAGTCCCGCCCGCCCCGGCGGGCGAGCAGACAAGCCTCTCGGCTGGCGAGTTCCGGTCAGCCCGATCCTCTGCGCTGGAATCTGTCCGCTTTGCCCTCCGCACCCCTGTTGCTGTGCTCTCCTCCGCGGCTCCCAAGCTCCCCCACTCCGCCTCCCGAAGTCTCCACCCGCGAAGGGGCTTCCTAGTGTGTGGACACTTTTCCTCCTTCACAGCTCTCTCCCGCTGGTGCAGGACCCGTCCCTGTCCTTTTGTCTCTGTTTAGTTTTTTCTTTTGCCCTACCCAGGTACGTGGGGGGTTTCTTGCCTTTTGGGAGGTCTGAGGTCTTCTGCCAGCGTTCAGTAGATGCTCTGTAGGAGTTGTTCCACGCGTAGATGTATTTCTGGTGTATCTGTGGGGAGGAACGTGATCTCCGCGTCTTACTCTTCCGCCATCTTCCCGGAAGTCGCCTGTGATTTTTTTTGAACTTAATTCAAGTGGGATATAATCTTTCTTCAACTTCAAAATACACTAAAATGGAATGAAATCTACTTCTGTACACCTGTTTGGTAACCAGTGGAATTTTGGTTCCAGAAAAACAGAATTGTGTGGATTGTGAGTCACTTCTGCTCTGGATAATCAGAAAGAGGAAATTGGAAGTTGGGAATAGAAAGGAGAGGTAAAGCAGATGCAAAGGGAGGATAGAGATTTTTACAGTGAATCCTTGGGGAACACAAAAGAAAGTGAAGCACAGCAAACTCAGAAGGATATTCAGGTGACATCTGTGAGGAAGAGTTGAGGAGTTGAGAGCTGAGATGCGAGAGAGAAGATCTGATCCAAGGAGGGAGTAGAAAGCATATTCTGAGTCATGCAGTCAGGAAAGCACTGATCATTTGAATGGAGAACTAGGCGAAGAAAAAAAATAAGTTTCAACTTCACTGAAATTTTAAGAAACTCAAAAATTTCAAGAAAGTTAAATGGAAATTATTATTATAGCATCCATTATTAATTTAATAATGTCTTTATTCTTTTATTTTCATGAATGCAAAATATATTTTAAAGGGCTTTTATAGGTTCAATTCTGATTTGTTTCTTGAATTCTGGTTTTTGATATTATCTTAATTTCCCAACCTCAAAATCTCTGACAACGAGGATTTTCTGAACTTCAATTCAGTGTTTGATGAGATGACAATATTTACATTTTTCTCCCCTAAATTTCATCTCATGAGTTCATAAAAGAAAGATTGATAGATTTGATCACTTACAATTACAAACTTCTGCATAGAAAAATGCATCATGAAAGGAATAAAAAGTCAAACAATGGACTGGGAGAGAATATTTGCAGCACATATGAATGACAAGGATTAATATCCCTTATCTACAAAAACCTCTCTCAAGTTGATAAGGAAATGACATACAAGTCAACTGAAGACTAGATAGAAGGCATGAATGAGCAACTCAGAAAAGCAATGATATGTGGACAGTTCACAGGAAAAGCTGTCCAACTTCTCTAGTTATCAAGGAAATGCAAATGAAAAGAATGAGAGACCATATTGGTCAGCAGATTGGCAGACATTTAAAAAGTTGGTAGCAATCAGTGCTGGTGAGGATTTGGGGAAATGGGACATCTTATATATTGCTAGCAGGTTTATTAATTTTTATATACTGTTGAAAAAGTATTTATTTAAAAAATGAGTATATCGTTTGACCCAGAAATCTTTCCCAATCTCCTGGTAATTCACCCCACAAAAACAAAAGTAAACTAACTAAGGATATACATATATCCTTAGTAAATAAACAAAGATGTTTATTGCAACATTTCTGCAATGGAAAAACTTGGAAGCATCCTGAATACTCATCAGTTAGGGAGTGGTTGAATGAATTATGGGGCATCCATATTATGGAGGCTCATTGAGTTATTAAAAATAACTATGTGTTTCTCTATGTTGTGTAATAGGAATTAGCATAGTGCTGTAGGTCCATTATACTTTACAAACAAATGAACAAAACCTCACTGAAAAAGAGAGAGAATTTGTGGTTACCAGAGGTGGAAGTGGGGGAGCAGGAATTGGATGAAGGTGGTCAAAAGGTACAAACTTCCAGTAATAAGTACTAGGGATGTAATGTACAATGTGATAAATATAATTAACATTGTTGTCTTTATATATGAAAATTGTTAAGAGAGTAAATTCTAGGAGTTCTCATCACAAGAAAAACGTTTTTTTTCTATTTCTTTAATTTTGTATCTATGTGAGATGACGGATGTTCACTAAACTTATTGTGATAATCATTTCATGACGTATGTAAGTCAGATCATTATGCTGTCCGTATATCTTAAACTTATACAGTGCTGTGCATCAATTATATCTTGACAAAACTGGAAGAAAAGAAAATATCTTAAAAGACAAAAAAACTCATGTGTTTCTCGAACATATTTTGCATGTTGTCCATAGAATAATCACATGGCTCACTCTCTCACTTCCTTCAAGTCTTTACTCAATTATTACCCTGTCAAGTGGCCTTTCTTGATCGTTTCATCTAAAATCACTGTCTGTACCATTCTATCCCCTAGTCTTGCTGTAGTTTTCTTAATAAGACTTACAAGTATCTGACCTTGTGTTATGTGTCTGTGTTTGTTGGTTGGTTGTCTTTCTCCCCTACTAGAATGAAATCTCCGTGAGAGCAGGGACTTAGGAGACTGTGTTCACTTTTGCATCCTCGGTGGCTAGTCCCTGGCACATAATAGGTCTTCAGCGAATTTCTTCCCATGGGTGAATCTATAATATTGGCCTAGAAAGCGATGCTCCCTTCCCTTTCCTTGCCCCCATGTTGTTCCTGAGAGCACTTCCCAGTGAAATTCCTGCCTGCTCACCCTATCTCAGGGTTTGCTTTCCTGGGAACTTGCTCTGAAACAACGTGCACACACATATATGAAGAATCTTTTTAAAACATAAAAATGCCATAATTTTCTCCTCCTCTATTTGCTAATCTGAAGGACCATCTCAGCCCCAAAGTTCCCCATGGGGCTGGCTGAGACCTTGGTTGAGACTTTATCATAAACCAACTTTTTCTTCTCTGCTGAATTCTCTTTCCTTTCTTCCCTTCCATAGATCCTGACTTCTCTGGAATGTATTCTTTTATTCCACATCCCTTCTACTCATTTGCTTTTGAGGAGTCAGGAGGCGGATGCTTTCTTCCATTATCAGCTTTCTGGTCTTTACCTGCGAATATTAATCATAAGTCACTATCAGCCCTATTCCCTCTTTCCAGCTTAATCCTTGAAAAGTGTCCCCTTCTTTCATGGAATTAGGGTCAGAAGCCGTGGGGAAATTGAATCAAATCTGAGATAGGTGTAATAAAGCGGTCACATTGAATTTCTACTCCCCCTGATTTTTCTCTTCTTTCTCCACGATGTGGGATTCCTAGATCAAATTAAACTGCTGGCATGTAGAGAAAGTGAAATGTAGAGGGAGGATTGGGAATGGGGGAGTGCTAAAGGAAGGCCAAGGCCGAATGCAGCTTGGGTGGAAGTGGGCGGTGGTCATTCATTCCTACAGATGCCTCTATTTCATTTACCCAGTAAACATGGATGAAGGAATGTATAATCTGCACTATCTATCACATCTATCTCAACTCTGGACAATGATGACGTTTCAGCTCTTAAGATCTGGTAGAGGAAGGTGAATAATTGCTCTTTAACATTTCCTAACTCTTTTATCTTTTCCTGGCCACACTCTTTTTTTTTTTTTGATAATGACATCCTAAGAAGTTGAGCCACATATTCTTCTACTACAGTATAAGACTATCCAGCCAAGATGATGAGGCAGAAAGGTCAAAGGACAGAAAGTTTTTTAATAGATCAGCGGAGCATCCATTAGCACAGCTGCCTAATAAACAGTCATATTGTTGTTTGCAAATGGCGTTAAAGCTGTATTTACACTTACAAGGAGAATGCTGCTTCAGCATATTGTTAATTAGGACACTACCCGACGCTACTGAAGATTAATCTCCTCAAATATGCTTACTGTATGGAGTAGTCATGATTAAGTAGCACGTAAGATGGGTCCAAAATGAGAGGATTTGAGGGGAATCTTGCTTTGCCTCCTTGGATAAGCAGCAGCAAAGCTTGTAGCTGAGTGCCTTTAGCACAGAGTCCACTAGCTCATCCTAATAAGTACCATGGTGTTAGGTGATCAAGAGATGATAGATAGACATTCAGTAATACCCTTTCAATTACCCTTGTAAAACTGCTATTTAGAGACCTCAGGGGTATTGGATCAAGACACCAGCAGGCTAATGGGCAAGGTGCCTTTGGAGAGAGGTTGGCGCTTTAGAACTTGATGTAAAGTCTGAGCACCACTTGGTGGCACTGACATTTCTCCCTTAATTTTTATTTTTAATTAATTAATTAATTTTTTATAAATTTATTTATTTATTTACTTTAGGTCGGGTCTTTGTTGCTGCGCACGGGCTTTCTCTAGTTGTGGTGAGCGGGGGCTACTCTTCGTTGCGGTGCGCGGGTTTCTCATTGCGGTGGCTTCTCTTGTTGCAGATCATGGGCTCTAGGTGCATGGGCTTCAGTAGTTGTGGCGCACGGGCTTAGTTGCTCCGCAGCATGTGGGATCTTCCTGGACCAGGGCTCGAAACTGTGTCCCCTGAATTGGCAGGTGGATTCTTTTTTTTTTTTTCAGTGCTCGGGCCTCTCACTGTTGTGGCCTCTCCCGTTGCGGAGCACAGGCTCCGACGTGCAGGCTCAGCGGCCACGGCTCACAGGCCCAGCTGCTCCGCAGCATGTGGGATCTTCCCGGACCGGGGCACGAACCCGTGTCCCCTGCATCGGCAGGCGGACTCTCAACCACTGTGCCACCAGGGAAGTCCCTCTCCCTTAATTTTTAGAGCGCTTGCCTAGAGGTGACCCACTGTGTTTTTCCTGAGGATCAGTGGAATTATTATTGGTACTAGGCTAGTTTTCTATTTTAAAATATCTCTGCAGGTTGCCACGTGGCTGTCTTTGGCACTGCCCTATTGTAATAGTATGGACTGAACCTGCACTAGGCCCAGCTTTGTGGGCGTGTGCCTTCTCCAGCTTTGTTTTGCTGTGTCCTTCTCTGGATCATACATCCAGCTCAGGTGTCATTCTACAGCTAAAGGTTGCAGCTCCTGCATGGACCGTGCGAGGTGTTCTTTGAAATATGACAATGAACAGGACTTAGTTGCAGCCACAGGCAACTTCAAGGGTGACTTTGGGGAAGGGGCCTTATTATCCCCCTAATTCTCACCACAGTCCCAAAGCCATCCAAACTAAACAATGTATTAGGGTTCTCTAGAGAAACAGAACTGGATAACTATCTACCTTTCTTCCTTCCTTCCTTCCTTCCTCCTTCTTCTCTCTCTCTCTCTCTCTCTCTTTCTTTCTTTCTATTTATATTTTTGGCTGTGTAGGGTCTTAGTTGCGGCACGTAGGATCTTCGTTGAGGCATGCGGGATCTTTTTAGTTGTGGTGCGTGGGCCCTTCATTGCAGCATGCAGGCTTCTCTCTAGTTGTTGCATGCGGGTTTTCTCTCTTTAGTCGTGGTGCGTGGGCTTCAAGGGTGCATGGGCTCTGTAGTTTGCGGCAGGTGGGCTCTCTCGTTGAGGCATGCGAGCTCAGTAGTTGTGGCGTGCAGGCTTAGTTGCCCCGCATCATGTGGGATCTTAGTTCCCTAACCAGGGATGGAACGTGCATCCCCTGCATTGGAAGGTGGATTCTTTACCACTGGACCACCAGGGAAGTCCCCTTTCTTTCTTTCCTCCTTCCTTCCTTCCTTCCTTCCTTCCTTCCTTCCTTCCTTCCTTCCTTCCTTCCTTCCTTCCTTTCTTTCTTTCTCTCTCTCTTTCTTTCCTTCTTCCTATCTATCTATCTATCTAATCTATCAAAAAAAAGATTATTACAAGAAATTGGTTCATGGGACTGTGGAGGCTGAGAAACCCACAAGCTTGAAACCCAGGAAAGTAAGAGGTGTAATTCAGTCTGAGTCTGGAGGCCTGAGAACTCAGGGAGCCAACAGTTTAAACCCCAGTCTGAAGGCTAAGAAGATGAGATGAGAGCTCAAGCAGACAGGCAGGAAGCAAAAAAGGGCAAACTTCTCTGTCCTCTATGTTTTGTTGTGTTCAGGCCCTCAACAGAATGGATGATGCCTACCTACACAGGGGAGGGCAATTTACTGAGTCCAGATTCCAATGCTAGTCTCATCTGAAAACACCCTCACAGGCACATTCAGAAGTAATGTGTTATATATGGGCATCCCATGGCCAGCTAAGTTGACACATAAAAACAACCATCAGAGTGGTAGTAAAAACTGGGAGCTTGCCATGCAATCAGCTTCATACAACTCCATAGGAATATACAAAACAGAAGGAGAGCCAGTGCGCTTGCTGCACAAATGGAGCTTCAAGGTAAATCCCTAGCCTCTCTCTTTTTTTTTTTTTTTTTGCGATACGCGGGCCTCTTACTGTTGTGGCCTCTCCTGTTGCGGAGCACAGGCTCCGGACCTGCAGGCTCAGCGGCCATGGCTCACGGGTCCAGCCGCTCTGCGGCATGTGGGATCTTCCCGGACCGGGGCACGAACCCATGTCCCCTGAATCAGCAGGCGGACTCCCAACCACTGCGCCACCAGGGAAGCCCCCTAGCCTCTCTTTTTAATCAGATTATCAACCCTAGTCCCCACTGCCAACTGAAATTCAGGAGCCTCCCTGGACCCAGATAGGAATGATAGTCTGGCGGAGGAGGCAGGGAATTCCCAAACAGCCTCAGTCAAAAGCAGACTGTGGAAGGGACTCTAAATTAGGCATAAGTGCTGTGAGAGAAGAGAGACCGGGCAAGGAGTTTTGGCTTCTGTAATAGACAATATTCAAGAGTGGGTGTGTCTATTGATCCAAAGTAGAGTTTCCTTCTGGAACAAGGAAAGGGATATATAACAGAGCACCATATTTTTCTGACTCAGTGAAAGAGCAGCACAGAAACTCACAGAAGTTAAGCGTTAACTAAGCTGCAAGGAACCTGAACTGCATTTCATCTTAAAGCCCTGGGGGAGGGGCTCAGCCGTCTGGGTCCTGTTAAACCAGAGGTGAAGAACTTAAGCCTGAGGTTGAGGCTTCAGACTCATTAGTTGGGAACTAAAGGCTGAAAACTAAGCTGTCTGTGTTTGGTCTGAAGCCCTGGCTTGCGACAGTGAGCTAATAGGCTCTCCCCAGGCCTCTGTCAAGAAGGGCCTTTCCTTTAGTGAAAATGGGGGATTATGTCCCTGGGAGGTTACAGAGCTTCTCTTAGGGCAGGAAGTAAATCAATACGGATGCTGGCAACAGAATCACATAATTCTGCCGACTTGCAGTGGTGTCTCAAATATTATCCTGAGAGCCGTGGAGCCACCGCAGGTGAAGTGTAGTGTGTGTGTGTGTGTGTGTGTGTGTGTGTGTGTGTGTGTGTGTGTGTGGGCATGCCTGTGCATGCACAGAATCTAAAAGAGCTCGCCTTTCATCCTTCCTTGGACTTCCAGAGCACTTTGTATGTTTATTACCCCATCATGCCCTTTACTGGGGTTGTATGTGCACTCTCCATGCCCTCACTGGACTGGGAACATCACAGGAGCAAGAAAAAAGTTCTCAATTTGTTTTATAACACGCAGTGTGCCAAGCACGTGACTATGCATGGACCCACGGAGTTGCAGCATCCTCCTGTAACAGGGCACAAAGTAAGGGGGTCGGGGGAGCACACAGAGGACAACCCACAACCCTCAGGTTTTTTGTGCCCCGCCAGCAGTACGGGGCCACACTGACGTCCCGTTTGCAGCTGTGGTCATTACACACTATTTGGAGTTCCATTTTCCAAACGGTGCTCCGTGGAGCACTGTTTAGCGAGATGTTAATAGCATTTCTGCAAATAAATGGAACAAGTAAGTAAAATTTTAAAATGATCTGTATTCAAGTAAATCTATGATACACTATAGTACTGCTGGTGACCTGTGACTTTATGGTTTTTCTTTGTGTTGCTCTTGTTTTTTTTTTAACCCAGCTAGATATAACTTTTATTGTTTATTTATTGTATTGGAATGTAGTTCACGTACTGTATTACGTTAGTTTCAGGCATACTACATCATAATTTGACATTTGCATACATTATGAAATGATCACCACAAGTCTAGTAACCACCTGTCCTCATTCAAAATTATTACAATATTATTGACCATATTTCTTATGCTGTATATTACATGCTCATACTTTATTTATTATAGAACTGGAGGTTTTTACCTCTTAATCCCCTTTATCTATTTTGTCCACTCCCCACATCCCTTCCTTCTGGCAACCACCCAGTTTTTCTCTGTATCTATGAGTCTGTTTTCATTTTATTTTGTTTGTCTTGTTTTTTAGATTTCCATATATAAGTGAGACGTGTGGTATTTGCCTTTCTCTGTCCGACTTATTTCACTTAGCATAATACTCTCTTGATCCATCCATGTTGTTTGGATGGATGGATCCATCCATCCAAATGGCAAGGTATCTTTTTAAAGGCTGAGTAATATTCCACTGTGTGTGTGTGTGTGTGTGTGTGTGTGTGTGTGTGTATCTGTCTGTCTTGATGTTCTGAGCTGTGGTTCTCCTTATAAACTAGAAGCGTATATTCTATGAAGTGCAGGGAGTCAGGCTTTGGCATCAGTTGGGCCTCTGCCTTCCTTCTCGGCTGTATGCTCATAGACCTCAGTTTTCTCATCATCACACCAGAGATACTCATATCTATCACATAGGATTAGTGTATGCATTTGATGAATTCATTTAAACCATCAGCCACATGTAAGGGATTCAGAGGTAAGATTCTATATCTTTTGTCTTACCTATAATGCTTAGCACTGTGCTTTGGAAATGACATATCCAACAGATATTGAATATTTGGTGAATGAATAAATGAGTTATTAGAATGTAATTTTCTGAAGGTTTTTCAAATAGGTGGACTTAAGTCTGTTTTGTCCTTCCCTGACTAAACTTCCAATTTCATGAATTTAAAAGTAAACCTACTAAGCTATATTAATGTCAAGCACAGTATCTGGTACATAATTTGTGTTTTCATAAATATTTAGTAACTGAATTAACAAATAAGCCGCTGAGTCTGAAATCTACAACAGCTGGATCTGGTATGTAGGCTAGGTGGCATGATTAAGAAAAACATTTTAATTTCATAAAAATTTACTTAAAAAATACTGATTTATTGAGGTATAATCAATATAGAAATAACTGCCTATATTTAATATGTACAATTTGTTAAGTTTGGACATATGAAATACCTGTGATATCATCACTGAAATCAAGGTCATAAACAGATCTAACAGCTCCCAAAGCTTTCTGTGTCCTTTTTTCCCTGAGTAAATTTTTTTTTTCTGGTAGTAAGAATACTTAATATGAGATCTCCTCTGTTAACTACTTTTGGAGTACACAATACTGTGTTGTTAACTACAGGCACTGCGTTGTAGAGCAGCTCTCCAGGACTTATTCATTTAGCGTGACTGAAGCTTTATGTCCATTGAACAACAATTTTCCATTTTTGCCAAGCCTATGTCCTCCATTTGTGAAAATCTGTTCTAGATCCCATAGTGCCTGCTAAGCTGTCTGATCTCATAAACCATCTCTGTTCACCTTCTGTCTGAAGGTGTTTGTCAGCTTGACTTCTACTCCTTGCGGGGTCTCTCTCTAAGCCCCATCATGTGTACAAGTGAGACTGGGTCGTGCATGCATGAGAGTGTGTGTGTGTGTGTGTGGCAGAGCTGGGGGGAGAGCTGTGGGGGACAAAAGAAGTAAGAGGTGTGCTTGATAAAAAATACCTGCTTTCCTACTGTTCTACTTTTCTACGTTCCTATTTTAGCACCTCACCCTATCCTATTCAACATCCTAAACTTATTTTTAACCCATTCCCCAGCCTGCACAATCCTATCTCCAGAGATACTACCCATATTCCCACTCATTCTGAATGCAATGTAAAGCATAATAACTCACACATATATGGTGCTTTCTTTTTTATGTGTTACTTTCATGTGTATTATTCTATTTAGTTATCTCATTATTCCCATTTTTCAGGTGAAAAGCAAATATAGAGAGGTAAAGGTGATCAGCTGGGGGTCTCAGGCCAGGAGAGAGTGGTTGTATTTGGAATTAAATCTTTTGTTCAGAGAGTCAATTACAATTGTCTACAAGTTGCATTATTACATTAAAGGCGATGGGGTTGGTGGCCTCTCTCTCTCTTTCTCCTTATCTCTTCTTTCTAGTTCTGACTATTTGACCCAATCAGTCTTGGTTGTTATATTTGATATTTACATTTTTTCCTTTTTGATTTTTCTTTTAGAACATCTTTCAATTTCTCTCCTAGAACTGGCTAGTTTCCTGGAGGACTGCTTAGGTGACCAAACTTCCCTCTCCAGCCTACCTTCTTTTTGTCTCTGTAGTTTTGTTCTTCATCTTAGTTAGCTGGTATACCAGCCAGGTGGTGGTTCAAGCCAGAATTCTCAAAGATATATTTACATCCACAAGAAGAACTTGATTTGTTGTGTTGGAAGATGTCAAACAATTGCCAGAAAGGAAACCAATTGTGTTCTTTCCATGGGCTGGGCTCTGTATGAGGCATTTAAGTGATATGATCATGAGATTCTGTGGAACAGACTGCTGGTGTGGCTGGCTCCCATCCTGGAGGAGGTGGCATTTGAGATTAACCTGGAAGAAGGGGGATTTAAATAGGTGAAAGGACAAATTAGCAGACCAGGAAAAGTGCTAAGCAAGGAGCTAAGAGCCATGTAGCATTAATGGTTGCATTTCTTGTGTATTCACAGCACAGGTTTTGTGATTAATTCCTGTAATAGAGAGAATAAGACTAAGCTGCTGCAACAGAGACCCAACAATACAATGACCTAATGAACAAAGAAGTTTATTTCTCTCTTATGAAACAGTCCTGATGTGAACAGTCCAGTCTGGTTGGTCTGCCATCCCCTGGGGCACTGCCATTTTCTGCATGGTTGAAGCTGGTTTGATGCCACATTCAGGTTCCAGCCATTGGAAAGGGGTGCAGGGAACATGGATGAGGCACATCCCATGTCTCACAACCCAGGTCAAAGGGACAAAATGAGGCTGGGCACATAGTCTAGCTGGGCTGTCACGTGCTTACCTTCAATTCCATTCCATTCAACTTGGCAGGTTGAGAGAATGGATTTTTTGGGTGACCTGCAGTCTTGCTACCTTCCCAGTGATTTCCTCCACTCCTTTTAAAGTTTGTTGGGAGTGACTGTGGGCTTTCTGGGAGCAGGGAGGAGTGTGTGGCAGGCAAGAGGAGAAAAGATCCTTCACAGAATCCAATGCTGGGGTGTGATGCTCACACTGTATGTTCCCACTGACCACACTGGACAGAGCCATTCTACTTCTAGAGTCAAACGATAAAAGGAGACTTTTTCTAATTTGTAGAAACAACAAAGTTAGCAGTTAGATTGGAATGTTTACAACTTAAAATTGTCTTCTGGTAATTTTTCATTAAAACTTTGACACCTGTTAAGGCTTAAATGCAGATAATGTGAAGAGATGAGAAAGTAAATGAACATGTGACATACCAAGAGGATGTTGATGCGAAGAGCTTTCCCAGCAGGACACAACCCTCTCGGTTCACATTTTACTTTATTTCTACTTGGGATTTCACTCTGCATACTCATCGTGCAATCATGTTTCCTGCCAGTGGAAGCGTTTCCTATCCTGTAAACTGAAATGAAGCTCATCATTATTTTGCATGTGTGGCAAAACCTTAGCGGTTCCCAGGCACTCCTCCACTTGAGTGTGTCTGAGAACTGTTTGTTTAGAAGACACGAACGACCTGCTGTTTCATTTGCTTAGAATAAACCCACCAACTGCCTCTGATGGCAGGTGATATGGGGTGCGAGGTGAGGGGCCTCCCTTTCAAGGATATATCCTGAGAAACACTGCTAGAATCTGTTCTCAAGTGGAAGAGAGGACACACACACACGCGTACATACACTTGCTTTAATACCTACAACACAATCCAAATTGGAGGCAGGGTGGGCTTGGGCACCAGATGTTTTGCTCCTACCTTCTTCCCTGAAGCACATGCCAGTTGGTGGCAGTTTAAAAGTTTGTACTTAAGAAGCTTAATTTTTTTTCTTTCCAAAGAGAAAGACTCTTCCAGGCTGTCATCTTCTTCAAATGCAGCCTGGTGGGAATGAATCCTGTAAAAATGAGAACCAGACCATCTCTTATCATGCTTGAGAGGGTCAGGGAAGGGGCACTTCGCTGCTCTGCCTTGCAGCGTTTTCCCTCAGGGTCCCATCTGCCTCATCAAATTCTGCCTCAGACTGGCTGATACCAGCCCCCTGGGAGTTGTTCTCAAAATCTAAAATCAATAAGCAGGGCTGTCAATCACCCCAGGCCTCCTCACCTGTGAGGGGCTGCCTTTCTTGACTGGGGGTTTCTGGAGATGCTCAGAATCGCATCTTTACAGCAGCTCACTTGGTCCTCAATGAAGTTGGCTAATTCTCAGGATTAACTGCCTCATTAATGAGGGAGATTCACATAGTACAAACGCTTTTAGCCAGGTTGTCAGATACCTTTGAAAGGGTTTAATGTCAATAAAAGTTTCAATGATGCCATTAGTTTAGTTAGGAAAGCATTTAACAACTCCACTTGGGGGATCATTGCTCTGGGAAAAGACCCAGGCAGGTTATCTGCTAAATTCAGGGCTCCACAGGGCCAAGAACTTGGTTCCAAATGTAGAGAGGTTACTCTGTGAGTCCGGGAAAAGTGGAGGAGGTGATAGAAAAGTGAAAATGAATAAAAGCTAGATCGAACTTGAACATTACTCGTGTATTACATAGCATGAAACTATGCATGCCGTTTGACTTACCAAATACTTGACTCAAATTTGAAAACTTCAGCATTACAATTTACTGACATCCTTTTGTACCTTATTATATCCTTCCTGCCTCAGGACATTTGTATCAACTTTTCTTTCTACATTGAAGTTTTTCTTCAGGTGTTTGCAGTCACTCCTTCTTGAACTTCTTTTGCTTCTTGATTTAAGTGTTCCCACCATGGGGAGGTTCTTTCATCACCCTCTTAAAAATATCTCTGTCATCACTCTATCAACTTTTTCTTCAATACTGGCATAAGGGTAGGTGCTTATTTGTATATCATCTGTTTCCCCCGTGGAGCAGAAGAAGGACTGGGTTTGTTCTGTTCACTGCTGTATCCCCAGAGCCAGGAACAATTCTTGGTATATTGTAAGTGCTCAATAAAAATATAAAAATCGAATAAATGAAATACTAATAATAGAAATAATATTAATAATAAGATAAACTTCCCAAATACTCTCATCCAGAAATAAACACCATTCACATGAGGAACCCATCTCATTTCAGATATTGTTCTACATATACTTCTATTAAAATAGGATACAACTATCAGTGCTCTTTTAAGAGAATTTTAACTTTAATTTCATTTGAATTGAACAGAAGAAAAAAATGAAGATAAAAGGTGAAATTTTAAATGGATTTTTTTTACTGTAAGAGAGGTTATTTCCTAAAACATTCCATTAAAGAGATTATGCAAAATATTAACAAGTTGGAATCACTATCATTTTTAAAAAAATACAGTTGGAATTTGAGTTTCTACCATAAAAGATTAGTATTCTCACATTCCCTCTTTCCCAATTTTTAAATTTATATTATTTTTTAAATAATGTTCACAGTTTACTTTTTCTTTTGTATATGTAATTCATGCAGTTGTCAAGTATTTGCTTTTAAATGGAGTCCCTACCTACCATCAGTCCTTTCTAATGTGTTCTTCCATCCTTGAAATTTATTATCTGATGAAACTCTGACTGGATTTTTTTGGCAAGTGGATTTTCCCAGGAGGCCCATGGGGTGGCACTGTAGCATTGCTGTTAAGAGGGAAGTTTCCAGAGTCACCACCCAGGGATAACATCTCAGCTCCCCCATTTCCTAGCTGTGTGACCTTGGGAAAGTTGCTTACTTTCCCTGTATCTTAGTTTCTTTATTGGAAACATGGGGATAATAATAGAGCCTACTCCATAGGGCCGTGGTATGGATTAAATGAGATAATGCTCTTCACACAGTGCTTGGGACCCAGTAAGCCTGTGCCTGAATTCCCTTTGAGAGAGATCTCATTCCTTTCAGGGTTGTCTGCCCGATATATATTTCTTACCAGGCCTAACTGTGGAGACCAGCAGATCAAAATTTCTTTCCTCCCTAGACCTCACACCTAAATTACACAAATATTGTCATTTCCTATGCCCAGTTCCCTCCAGTGAGGACTTGCAAGTTCAAACATTAGGATCTCTAACACTTAGAACCATGAAATTGACTGACAGGGAGTCAAGGCAGCCAGCAGAGAGAAGACCTAGGTGGACATGGGAGGCTGGCCCGGTACTGTTGAACCACTTTGGAATCATTCTCAGGAGCCAGGCAGCTCAGGAGAAGGTCTGTAGCCTGGACTGCAGCCGCAGCCTGCATCTGACAAGTTTATTTCCACAGTTGGATGTGATTTGCCTTAATTCTGGTCTCCCTCCTGCCAAGGTACATGCTGTTTGCTCAGATGTTGGTCACATTTTGATAATCATTTAATCTTTATTTATTCTGTGCACCCTGTGGTGTATATAATCATCTCTGGCTGCCAGAGGAGGAGACCTGCTAGAGTCAATATGGAACCTCAGGACCCCTTCTTGACGGGATTCTTCTCAAGAGATGAATATGTTGATTTAATGGAAAGTTCCTCACAAAACTGATTTGTAGACAAGACAGGCAAATGAGAAAAATGGGGAAATTTTCTTTATATTTTCACTTGAGGAACTCTGATTAAGTCTTCTTCTCCCTTTTTTTTTTTTTTTTTTTTGCTTACTATTATGCCTACATTTTGTCATTTCTCTATCACCTAACCCTTGACATAAATATACTTGGACTCATCTATTTCCTTAACTGGACTAGTGAGATGAGGGAATTGAGAAGAGTAAAACAGTTTAAAAGGATTTTCAAATTTCATCAGTGAATCCCTGCACCTAGTCATAAAAGAAATAGGCATTTTAAATTTAATTTGTGTTCATTTTTAATCTAAGAAATTCTTTTATTTAGGCTTTGTTATAAGAGTTATGATGGTTTGGCAAAAATAAATGAGGATGCTTTCTATATTCTTTTCTCTTTAAACAGTACTTAAATAGTATTAAAATTACATATTTCCATTTGATTCGTGAGCTTTTAACAAGTAATCTTTTTAATTCTCAAAAGAACTTTGTGGGGCTTCCCTGGTGGCGCAGTGGTTGAGAGTCCGCCTGCCGACTCAGGGAATGCGGGTTCGTGCCCCAGTCCGGGAGGATCCCACATGCCGCGGAGCGGCTGGGCCCGTGAGCCATGGCCGCTGAGCCCGTGCGTCTGGAGCCTGTGCTCCGCAACGGGAGAGGCCACAACAGTGAGAGGCCCGCGTACCGCAAAAAAAAAAACAAAAAACAAAAAAACAAACAAACAAGAAAAGAACTTTGTGTATTTTGTTCTTGGATGTACTTACTAATTTTTCACCATGGTACTTTCAAAACATATGGATTATTCTTTCTTATAAATTTATTTTAAAAATACGGATTATTCTTAATCAAGAAAAATATTACTTGGAACTTCCCTGGCGGTCCTGCGGCTAGGACTTGGCACTTTCACTGCAGTGGTCCCGGGTTCAGTCCCTGGTCGAGGAACTAAGGTCCTGCAAGCCATGGGAAGTGGCCCCCAAAATAATAAAAATTAAAAAAAAATAGGTACTTAAAAAAAAAAAGAAACACGTTACTTGAACTTTGGACTCTTGCCTATGAATATTATCTTCTTTGGTCTGTGAATCAAAAATTCAGTCAAGGGAGGTAATGTAGACAGAGTAGACTGAAGGGCATTTGAGAGGTCCTTTCATTCCAAATCATCAGAGAGGGTGGTGAGTGGACCTCCTAGCTTTGACTTTCTGCTTGACACTGAGTTGGACTTTGTGCCCTCAGCTTACATTGAGGGATGTCCTGAAGAAATCAAAGTTTTGTAGGGCAATTGCTGAAGACACTGTACTCTGTGTTACGCCTCTAGATAGACCTAGACAAGCTCTTTCATTTAGACCTATGCTGTCCACATGTGGCTATTGAGCACCTAAAATATGGCTAATACAACTAAGGAAATAGATTTCTTTTTTTTTTTTTTTTTGTGGTACGCGGGCCTCTCAGTGTTGTGGCCTCTCCAGCTGCGGAGCACAGGCTCCGGACGCGCAGGCTCAGCGGCCATGGCTCACGGGCCCAGCCGTTCCACGGCATGTGGGATCTTCCCGGACCGGGGCATGAACCTGTGTCCCCTGCATCAGCAGGCGGACTCCCAACAACTGTGCCACCAGGGAAGCCCGCACCTTGACTTTGAAGTCACAAAGACATAGATTTGAATTCCAACTTTTCCCCTTCCCTGGTAAGTGACTTTTGTGAATTATATAAAACCTTCCTGGGCCTCATTTTCTCATCTTTGAAATGGAGATGAAGGTAGCTATCTGCTGTGAAGACACGTGTGAATAGAATTTGGGGTGCGCCTGGGCATGAATAAGTGCTCGAAATCACATACTTCTCGTGGCTTCCCTCCTTGCCCCCATTGTTTTCCAGGCCACCATTTGTTACACGTGAACACCTGAATTTCCTGACCGCTTCCACCTCCCCTGACTGCTACTTCCACCATCATTTGCCTGGTAGCTAACATCTATTGAGTGTTTACTCTGCGCCAGATACTGTACTCTTATCTCCTCGAACAATCTGTTGGACAATCAGGACATCAGGGTTTAGAGAGGTTAAATAACTTGCCTAGGGAAATTATTATTCCTACATGTAATTAGAAAGAAATAGAACAGAAATGCAAAAGTTCATCTGTCTGACTCCAAAGCATATGAACCTTTCATCAAACACATTAGTAGCAATAATCCATTGACTTCAGTTCTCTGAAACAGTGGTTACCAAAAAGGTTCTGAAATTGCAGGTCAATTTCTCTGAAGAATTTTGCCTGCATTTAGGGAGCAGCTGCCCCGTGATTGGCTGGGGCCAGTGTGTCTTGGGGCGCAGCTGAGTCCTTTCTGCTGAAAACTACAGAAAGAAGAAAGGGTATGTCATCTTATGAGATTAAATTTTTTATTGAGAAAGTGGCACATAAATTAACTGTTATAAACATAAAATGCCTCAATTAGGATGAGAGTTCAAATTATACTATATTCAAGCCAAGCTTTAGTACTTAGTTTATATAGTAACTAGCATAAGCTCTTCTCTTTAAATATTACTTTAAAAAGTAAGGATAAAAGGCTGTGCTGGATTCTTCCCTGTTTAGTGAGTGTATGATTGTTGGTTTGCAAACTGGCTTCCTGACCTGGAACCAAAGAGAGACTGAAGAAAGGAGCAGCCTCTCCAGATTAGTAGGTGGCACATTTGATAGGCCAGGGAACTGACATACGAGGCTGGTCCTGTGCAAGACAAGTAAATCTCCACACCCATCCTCCAGAATCTTAAATGTTTATGTAGTGGCCTTAAATGGGACCAGTCCCTTATACCATACAGATGGTCTTAACAACACATGCTCTCTCAAGCCTGCATCCTTGAAAATGGCTGCCACTGTGGCAACAGTGGGCAGTGTCAGGGAGGAAGAAATTTTCCTCTACCCTTCTAGGTTCTTCTGGCTGGTCTAAGAATTAAGTTGACATAAGACAGATTAATAGGAGAAAATCAAACAAATTTTTTATAACATGTGTACATGGGAGAGACCCAGGAAAACTGAGTAACTCACCAAAATGGCCAAAGCCCTCACCTTGAATACCATCTTCAGCTAAAGACAAGTGAGGATGTTGAGGGTAGTAGTTTGAGGCTTCAAAGGGGAGGAAGGTAATTCACATGGAGATGGAAAAGCAAATGTTTGGTAAATAAATGTTTGCTTAGCCAAGCACAGGCAATGGACATAGGGTGGTCTCGGATCTCCACCACCACATCCAGCCCATATACTATCTCTGGTGATGGCTCTATTCTGGGAACAGGCCTTTTATCTAAATTCTTTAGGTAACTTAGGAGGAGGTACTGTAAAAAGAAAGACTTCCTGAGTCTTCTGATTCTTAAAAATAATCAGCCTAAATTACTTCTCATGCCAAAGAGACACATCTTGGGGTGACAAATTTTGTTCCTCTACAACAGAAAGTACATTCTAAGGTCAGAGAAAGGGGCGAGGGACTTCTGATTGCCGGGGTCCAGCTTGCAGGTCAACTGATGGTCACATCCTCCCAATGACCTCCTCCACCAATGATGCTATCATCTATTATTAAGCAAGTGTGTTATGCAGTAAGCACTTCTTCCAATGTATATCTTCCAGCTTTTAGTAGACGAAATTTAGATGGCCAAAGTTAAGCAAAGCACACCACGACAAACCGAAAACAGATGAGAGAAACATAATTTTGTTTGGCTCTAGATTTTCTTATCGCACATCCTCAGAATCTCTCCATCTTCATGTATGACTCCTTTCTAAAGAGGAAAGAGCCTATTCTTGCTAGTTATTTTGAGAACATATGGACAGGATAAAGTTTATTTGTTTAATCAGATATACCCAGTAAAGTTCACTCAGTCATTTATTTACTCACTCATCAGAAAAATATGTATTGATCACTCTATTTTAATAAATAAGTTATAAACTTTTAGCTGTGAGCCATGCCCTGTTCTAGGTACTGGAGATAGAGTGAAGAATGTGTGGATGTTAGAGTTTTTCTTGAACTCAAGCTTTGAGAGAGGAGACAGTAAGTGACCATGATGAGGTAAAGGATGGACATGGAGAGCCTGGTGAGGGGATGGTGTCATAGAGAAAGGGCAGATGTTGCAAGGAAAGATGGAGACACCAAAAGGCACTCTTTCCTTCAAACTGCCTCACATATAACAGACATTCAAAAATTATTTGTTGAATAAACAAACAAATTTTGTCAAGAATTGGTTCCTCTCCAAAAATGTTCCCCACAAGGCTTATATCATTGCACTGCTTCCCAGTCCCATTGAAGGTATGCTGCATGGGTAATGGTGGCTTCGAGAACTCTTATTAAAGATTCTCTCTCCTGAGAGGCTTTAAATATCACGGTCAAGGATAAATGAAAAGCGAGGTCAAGAAGATTCTCAAAATGCTTCTTTGTAAAAACTGCAAACATAAATACCAGTTTGACTTGCCTGTTGTTGTCAATCTTGTTTTTTTGTTTTAAAATATGGATTTTGAGATCTATGTGTAAAGTTCACTTATCAGAAGGAAGTCTTTCTGACTCAATGTTCTTTGTTTAAGGGATGCTGCTTACCCAGTCTGGGGCAGCAGAATCAAAGTCATTGCTTCTTTCAACATGTTCAGCAAAATGCTTGCCAACATCCATGTATGCTCTGTTGTTTTCAGGGTTTAACTTTATAGCCATTACTTGTTCACTGCCATGTGGGATGTGTAAGGTAAAATGTTGGGTTCAAAAGTCTCATCATGGATGACAAGCCATTTTTAATCACTCACTATTTTCTTTTGAGGAAGTCAAGATTTTGTCATTTTGAGAAGACACAAGAGTCTATATGCTTTTACTTATTACAGTTGCCACTTTATTACTTGGGGAAAGTTTATGTAAGATAAGAACGGCAGGGGCTTCCCTGGTGGCGCAGTGGTTGAGAGTCCGCCTGCCGATGCAGGGGACACGGGTTCGTGCCCCGGTCCGGGATGATCCCACATGCCGCGGAGCGGCTGGGCCCGTGAGCCGTGGCCACTGAGCCTGCGCGTCCGGAGCCTGTGCTCCGCAACGGGAGAGGCCACAATAGTGAGAGGCCCGCGTACGGCAAAAAAAAAAAAAAAAAAGATAAGAATAGCAGACTGATCCCCAAGAGGAAAATAACATTTTGCTGTAAACCAGTTTCACTGCAAACCTTGGGGTGTTAGATTCTTGAATGAATTTAGACTATACTCATTATAACTTGATATTTGTTATTTCATGAGATAATCTCATTTGAGCGAAGTTGTATGCCTTCTTCACGGAGAAAATTTACAAAAGGAAGTGATTTCTGGCTGAGTGCCATGATGCTGTGTTTTACATGGGGCAGGAGGAGGTGTAGTGCTGAAGAGGGTGTATGTAAGACCACAGGGATTCATGGGGGTCCCACATCACTATGGTGATATGCTTCCACTGGCTAGAGAAAGTTGACTCAGAGAGCTGTTAGAGTTGGAGAAGGAAACAGTTATTGATTAAAAATTTTTTCTTTTATTGTGCTAAAATGTAACATAAAAATTACCATTTTAACCATTTTTAAAATTAATTTTTATTGGAGTATAGTTGCTTTACAATGTTCTGTTAGCTTCTACTGCACAGCAAAATGAATCAGCCATACATATACATATATCCCCTCCCTTTTGGATTTCCCTCCCATTTAGGTCATCACAGTGCATTAAGTAGAGTTCCCTGTGCTATACAGTATGTTCCCCTCAGTTGTCTATTTTATACATAGTATCAGTAGTGTATATGTGTCAATCCCAATCTCCCAATTCCTCCCACTCACCCCCTTCCCCCTTGGTATCCATACATTTGTTCTCTATGTCTGTGTCTCTATTTCTGCTTTGCAAATAAGGTCATTTATACCATTTTTCTAGGTTTGACATATATACGTTAATATACAATATTTGTTTTTCTCTTTTTGACTTACTTCACTCTCTATGACACTCTCTAGGTCCATCCACTTCTCTACAAATGACCCAGTTTCGTTCCTTTTTATGGCTGAGTAATATTCCATTGTATATATGTGCCACATCTTCTTTCTCCATTCATCTGTCGATGGACATTTAGGTGGCTTCCACATCCTGGCTATTATAAATAGAGCTACAATGAACATTGGGGTACATGTGTCCTTTTGAATTATGGTTTTCTCAGGGTATATGCCCAGTAGTGCGATTGCTGGGTCATATGGTAGTTCTACTTTTAGTTTTTTAAGCAACGTCCATACTCTTTTCCATAGTGGCTGTATCAATTTACATTCCTACCAACAGTGTAAGAGGGTTCGCTTTTCTCCATACCGCCTACAGCGTTTATTGTTTGTAGACTTTTTTGTGATGTGCACAACTTCATGACATTAATTATATTCACAATGTTGTGCAGCCATCACTACCATTTCCAAAACATTTTCATCAAATTCCGTCCCACACCTGCCACAGATACTCTGTTAAGCAATAATCCCCCATTTTCCCCTCTTCCTAGACCCTGGTAACCTCTAATATTCTTCCTGTCTCTATGAATGTGCCTGTTCTAGATATTTGATATAAGTATATTCATACAATATTTGTCCTTCTGTGACTGGCTTATTTCACTTAGCATTATGTTTTCAAGGTTCATCCAGTTTTAAAATCTGTTAGAACTACATTCCGTTGGATGGCTGAATAATATCCCATTGTATCTATAGAGCACATTTGATTTATCTATTCATCTGTTGATGGATATTTGTGTTGTTTCTACCTTTTGGTTATTGAAAATAATGCTGCAGTGAACATTAGTGAATAACTATGATTGGGTTTTTCTTTTCAATTCTTTTGGGTATATAACTAGGAGTGAGAATTGCTAAATCATATAATTCTATGTTTAGCTTTTTGAGGAAATGCCAAACTATTTCCACAGAAGGTTCTTCCAGCAATGTACAAGGATTCTGATCTCTCCACATCGTTACCAATGCTTGTTACTTTCTGGTTTTTTGTTTTTTCTTGGATTATAGCCAAAGTAGATGTGAAGTGATATCTCACTGTGGTTTTGGGTTTTGATTTGCATTTCTCAAATGACTGATAGTGCTGAGCATCGTTTCATGTGCTTATTGGCCATTGGTATATCTTTTTCTTTGGAGAAATGTCTGTTGAAATATTTTGCCCATTTTAAATTAGGTTATTTGTGGTTTTGTTCTTGAGTTGTAGGAGTTCTTTACATATTCTGGAATTAAACTTTTATGAAATATATTATTTGCAAACACTTTCCCCCACTCTGTATATTTCCTTTTCACTTCTTTGATAATGTCATTTGATGCACCGAAGTGTTTTATTTTTGTGAAGTCCAATTTATCTTCTTTTTCTTTTGTTGCTCTTACTTTTGTTTTTATATCTAAGAATTCATTTCCAAATCCAAAGTCAGACAGATTTACCCTTATGTTGTCTTCTAAGAGTTTTATAGTTTTAGCTTCTATATTTAGGTCTTTGATCCATTTTGAATTAATTTTTGTATATGATGTGAGGTAGGGGTTCAACTTAATTCTTTTGCATGTGGAAATCTAATTGTCCCTATCACTGATTCTTTACTCCTCTCACAAATGTTTTTTCTTTCTTGTCAATATCTTTAAAAGTTTAAGAATTCATCTTAACCATCCCATAAAAATAAGGCAAAATAAACTTCTCATTACCTCACATTTTAAGGGTTAACTCCATTTCTGACATTTATTGTTTAGAGAGGAGCAGCATTCACAGACTGCCTTTTCTCAGTAGGACCTGAAAATTGCAACTTTATTTTCTGAGGAGACTAACGTGTGACAGACAGCTTGTTATGGAACTATAACTTTTTTTTTGTTTTGGAACTATAAACTTTTATGGATAACTTGAAGTAGAGGTTTTCCAAGGTCCTTTAGGGTTAGATAGTCACCTGTACAGTTTCTTCAGATGTCAGAAATAAGGTTGACTGGGTTGTTTGGAAGCCACTGATATCATGGGGATATTTTAGCATCCAGAAAATAATCAATAAGTATATACTGATTGATGGGCTTGAGGAGAGATGCCTCTGGCAGAATCTCAGTCCCATTTTGATTTTGACAGCTCAGGGCCCATGACTGTGTCTGTTCATCTTTCAACAGTTTTCTTGGCTCAAGGAAATTTGTGGCCTTTCTTTTTCGGTGAAACTTTTTCCTTAAAGAAGGGTTACAGTTCCTATAGGGAAGCTGCAACTTTCCCAACTTATTTTATTTCAAGAAAATGTAATGAGCTTCTATTATGTGTTAAGAGTTATGCCAGGTATTGGGAATCCCAAGAAGAAAAAGAAACAATGCTTGCCCCAGGGTAACTCAATAATGCAGTGAGGGAAATAGATATGTATGTATTCAGGTGTACTAAATTACTGAAGACCAAAGATAGTACTTTCCAGAAGTACAAGAGTTGTGAGATTTTATAAGGGTGGGCTTTGGACCCCAAATGCATGGTTCAGATACTACCTCTACAACTTACTGTGTGTGTGTGAGCTGGTTACTTAACCTCTGTGACCCTTAGTTTCCCACTGTAAAATGGAGGTAACCAAATTTAACTCAGAGGATTTTTACAATACAGCAGAGATACAAAAATACAATAGGTGAATGTTTCTAGCTGGCACACAGTAATTGCTTGAGAGCTAATGTTTATAGAGTGCCCATGCAGTTCCAATCTCTCTACATGATTATCTCAAGCAATCTATGGCACAGATACTATCCCCATTTTATTGATGAAACTGACTTATGGAGGTTAAGTTGTTTGCTCCAGCTCCATAGCTAGTGAGCAGGGGCATTGAAATTTGAAGCCAAGTTGTCTAGTCATAGAACTTATATTCTTCACCACTATTATATATTACCTTTCACTGGAACAAGTCATGTCCCGTGGTCCCGTACTTGGAGTAATTATTTAGGGTTGGGATACTCATGGAAGGCTTCCTGGAGGAATTAGACCTTAAGCCTGGCCTTAAGGTATAACAGAAAAACTTTAGTTATTATTTCTCTTTAAACTCTAGTTTAAACACATGGTGTTGTGTTAATGTTATGAGGATAGTGAACAGTATTTTGATTTTTAAAAAATGCCCTGGGGTTAAAACTTGTATGCCAACTTCCTGTTGATATTTATTCAACTTGATGATGCTGCATTTCTCTAACCATCACATTTCACTATTTAATACTGTGAACGACAGCATCTCCCATAAGAGCTGTGGTGCAAAGGAGTGGATAAGGCTCCAGTTCAGAGGCTGTCACTCAGGGTTAGTGCTTTCACCACCTTCAGCAGGATGTGAAAATTATAGGTTAAAAGGGGGTAGAAGTTGAATTTGCTTCTTCAGGGCAATCCCTAGTTACCCAGTAAATATGCTTGATACTGGATAAATGTCAAAACCACCCCCCCAAACTTTGCAATCTGATAAAAATGACACCTTACACTGCTCAAGTGAGGACTCTGCGAAAGCTATAAGTTCATCCTTGTTGATAATAGGCACAGCTCATGATTATGGGCATTTGCTCAATTTGTCCCCACTAGGACTGTAGTAACATATTCTTCTAAAGTGATTGACAGCACACAATATATTGAGATCTTTTTATTCCTTGTATTAATATAATATGAACTGTGAGAAGATGAAAGCTTCATTTACATAACCTGAGATAAAAGGAGGTGAAATATTGTAATTATCCTTTCAAGCTAAATTTTCACTGCTATTTAAATTAACCTAGGTGAAGAGCAAGTTAAACCCAAGGAGAGCTCTTGCCCCATGAAATCTACCTGTGAAATCAAGAGTGTTTATAAACTGGTCAATCAATTAGCTATTTGCTGTTGAGATGCAGACTTCAAGTTGAAAATAATGACAACAAACCCGGCAGTGCTGTGATGCTGTGGGGCATTTAAATTTTTCTCCAATGATGTTCCATTTTTATTTGGGTAAAATGGACAAGATTATTACAGCTGGCCATGCTTTCTTGGTTTTTCAAAGTAGTGAGAAGGAGAGAGCAATGATCCGGAGTCAGAGAATGTGGATTTTGGTTTGAGCTCTGCCACACACTAATTCTGTGACCACATGAAGGTCACTACCCCTCTCAGGTCAGTTTGCTTAAATTTCAACTGGTCTAGATGCTATCTATATACTCTACAATGCTGTGATTCTCAAAGAAAACTTATGAGTGCCTACCAGAGAGATAGTTAAACTGATATTTTAAAATCCACTATATCACATAATCCTTACAATCTAACATTAATTAAAAAAAAATCCCTGAAGTTTCTGCTCTAAAAACCAGAATGTTCAAATACTTGTTTTCATTTTAGTATAAGAAGAAGTATCAGAGGACAAGGAAGCTATAGCCTGTCTGTTGCTTTGAATCCCATTAAAAATTAAATAAAATATTAAAATCAAATTGGTTATTTTTTTATTATTCTGGAAGCTACTGTTAAATTCTCTGGAGCTTTACAAGAAGAGGAGTTCAGAAGATACTTGCTTTTTTTATTTTTAATTCTTAAATTTTTATTAAAGTATAGTTGATTTACAATGTTGTGTTAGTTTCAGGTGTACAGCAAAGTGAATCAGTTATATGTACACATATATCCACTCTTTTTTAGATTATTTTCCCATATGGGCCATTACAGAGTATTGAGTAGAGTTCCCTGTGCTATACAGTAGGGCCTTATTAGTAACAGATACTTGGTTTGATTATGTATTCCTGTGTAACAAATCAACCCAAAACTTAGTGGCTTCAAGTACAAACATTGATTATTTAACAGTCGGAGTGGATCAGGAATCTGGATGAGACTTATCTGAGTGTCTCTGGTTCAAGGTTGTGTGGTTTCAGTCACGCTGCCTGCTGGAGCCACAGTCTCATGTGAAGGTTCAACCGTGGAAGGTTCACGTCCAGGACCTCTTATGTGGTTGTAGGAAGATGTAGTACATTGTAGCCTGTTGAAATGAGGGCCTCAATTTCCTGCTGTTTAAAAGTCTCCTTTCTTGGAACCCTCTTGCACTGTTGGTGGGAATGTAAATTGATACAGCCACTATAGAGAACAGTATGGAGGTTCCTTAAAAATAGAACTACCATATGACCCAGCAATCCCACTACTGGGCATATACCCTGAGAAAACCATAATTCAAAAAAAGTCATGTAGCACAATGTTCATTGCAGCTCTATCTCCAATAGCCAGGACATGGAAGCAACCTAAGTGTCCATCGACAGATGAATGGATAAAGAAGATGTGGCACATATATACAATGGAATATTACTCAGCCATAAAAAGAAACAAAATTGAGCTATTTGTAGTGAGGTGGATGGACCTAGAGAGTGTCATAGAGAGTGAAGTAAGTCAGAAAGAGAAAAACAAATACCGTATGCTAACACATATATATGGAATCTAAAAAAAAAAGTGGTTCTGAAGAACCTAGGGGCAGGACAGGAATAAAGACACAGACATAGAGAATGGACTTGAGGACACGGGGAGGGGGAAGGGTAAGCTGGGACAAAGTGAGAGAGTGACATGGACATATATACACTACCAAATGTAAAATAGATAGCTAATGGGAAGCAGCCACATAGCACAGGGAGATCATCTCCATGCTTTGTGTCCACCTAAAGGGGTGGGATAGGGAGGGTGGGAGGGAGGTGCAAGAGGGAGGAGATATGGGGATATATGTATATGTATAGCTGGTTCACTTTGTTATAAAGCAGAAACTAACACACCATTGTAAAGCAATTATATTGCAATAAAGTTTTTTTTAAAGAAAAGAAAGTCTCCTTTCTCAATTCTTTGCACTGTGAACTTCATAGGGCAGCTCAAAACATGGCAGCTGAATTCCTCAAGGTGAGTGAGGACAGCAGCTACAGTTTTTCTATAACCTGATCTCAATAGGGACATCCCATTACTTTTCTACATTAATTAGAAACATGTCAATAATTTCAATTTCCCCTTAATGGGAGAGGATTATGTAAGGCTGTTAAACCAGGAGATGGGGATCACTGAGGTCATTCTAGGGTCTACCACAACATTAAATATGTTTACTTCAGGACAATGGTTATGGATATAGAAAGTGATTATTCTCTGTCTCTCACTGGAGGAAGACAATAATCTTTACACAGTAGATGCCATTTATTTAGGGTAGGTAAATTCCAGCTCTACCTTGAAATATGTGAAATATTGGTAATTTCAGTGAATTTAGAGGACTGTAGATGTATGAAAATTAGTTACCAAATATCAAGGGTATAAAGGAGAAGCAAAGATGGGCCCCCTTAAGTCTTGTTTGTTGGCTACAGGTAGCTTGTGATCATAGGTTATCAATCTTCACTTTGTTCAGAAGTCACATGAAAACTCGTATCTTTCAGCTTGATTATTACAGTAGTTTCTTCATATACTAGGCATGGTGACAAAGGCTGTTATTTCGGGCCAAATAGCTAAGTGGACACCATTGTCTCTGTGCCCTCTTTCTCTTTCTGGTATTCTCAACATCTCTGCCAACTCCTGCTGGCAAGAAAAGATATGAAACCAGTAACTTGGAGGCACATCAACGTATTAGCTCATCCAATGGTATTTGCATTTTAAGCTTGGCTTTGTGGAATGAAAAGCTTTGTGGACTGATGAAGGAATTTCAGTAAACAGGTGGGAATGGTGTTTTCTCTCCAGAGGGAGCCTGCAGAGGGAAAAAACCTCAGTTCACACGTAGTAGGAATTACCTGCCCTTCTTAAAGGTAAAGTCCTATTTCTCGTTCCAAGCAAGTGTCATGGAGCAGTGTGCTGAGTTGAAGGTCATTACGTTTCTGCGGCGCAGCAGATACAACCTCTGTTTCCTGGTGTTTAGCTCTTATGCATTGTGAAGGAGAGAAGGAAGGGACAATAAATATTGAGTTGCTGGAGAAGAGCTCTATTCTTCCTTTTATTCGACTGACTGAAGATTCCTGAGAGACAGAAATTGTGGAAAACAGTGAATAAGGTGAGTTTGGCAATGGGGCCAAGACAGAAGGAAATTGGCATAAATTGTGTGCTGTGCTTTTCATAATTGTCTTTATTTTTTATTCTTGAAGAGTAAATATTATTATTTCTAGCTTTTAAATGAGAAAACTTGTGCTTAGAAAAATTGGGTGATTTTCTGCATCCTTAAAATGAGGATAATGCTAGCTTTTCCTTCATAGGGTTGTTGTGAGGTTTAATTGGATGAACACCTAAAAGTGTTGGATAAATGCTTGTGCTGTTCTCATTACTATTATTGCTGTTTGACAAAGTCACATAGTTAGGAATTAGGAGGGTAAGAATATGATCCAAGATACCTTATTCAACCTTTTCTGCTTCCTCTAAAATGAATAGTTCAATAGTTCATGATGGGAGGTTGATTCAGGTGGGTGAGAGAGCAAGGAAGGAAGGGAAAGAATTGCAAGTAGTAGAGGAAAGAGGCCGTAAGATGGTTTATGTAACAAGAGCAACTGAATGGTGTGGGAGTTGATGTAGACAGACATGAATTGCTGGAGGGTTTTAAAGTCAACTGTGATTTATTTGAATTTGATATATTGCATGCCAAGGGAGGATGTTGGGAGGGTGCATTATTTGGTCAAAGCAGGGGTGGGAAAAAAGTTTTAAGGGTGAGACTCTCAGCTATTAATAAAGAAGGGAGGGCAGAGGACAAGAGGCTTCTTTTAAAAATAAACTGAGACCCGGAATAGGAGGGAACAGCAGACAGATGATACCTTAGAATGAGTCAGATAAACACTGGGCTGCAAAATGCTGCCTCAGTTCTTGGCCATTGTTACCCCTAGACTTAGAGTCCATGATGGGTTCCATTGAGATAATGTGGTTGGCACCTGCAGACGATACCTGAGCACTGTGGGAATGAGTGGTTTTGCATGGAGCCAGAAATCCAGTGAGACTTGCCAACACATCTTCTGGGTTTTATATTTGCCATTAATGAGGACCAAATGAGGTGTGGGTTCCTGCAAAAGGCTGCACAGATGAGGTTTGCAGAATTACAAAAGTAGAATTACCCACAGAGGCAGGGTGATTGCCAGCCTGAAAGTGTGGTGAAAATCTCTGGAATTCGTGGCTTCATGACTCGCACTGGGGCCAAGATGGATTAATGCAAATTAGAGGCAGTGGAAAGCGCTGTGATGGTGAGGAAGATGCCTGTAGCGACAGAGGGTTCTAGTCTTGAAGGGACCTTCAAACTAAGCTACAGGTTTGGGTTTTGTTTAGTGGAAGAGAGAAGTGAATGTTATGCTTCTGTTCTCTTCTCTGTGTAGTGGAGAAATGCCCACTCCAGTGGGATGAGAAGAGGTGTTGTCCCCTGTTTGCGTGTACTAACTGTGTTCCTTTCAAGGGAGATACCACCTTCTTTCAGCAGGGTCACAAGTTTCAAGATGCTGGGCCATGGAAAGAAGTATTACGTTCACCTGAGGCTTCCTGAGTGTCTACCAGATTCAGTAGGTGATCTCCCTCCCCAACCCTCAGTCCCACTCAATTTCTGAGCTCATCAGACCTGGGTAGGAAATGTATCAGCAACCTCAGCTTCTCTACCTGGTGGGATCTGGAATGCAACTTGCTGTTTTGGACACAGATCATAAGCATAAAGGATAAGCCCTCCCTCCTTCCCTCTGACAGACCTGTTTGTTGTATTGCCAGCCTCTGACTGGGAGTCCTGTGAATCAACAGATCATCAGGAACCTGCTCTAACCACCACCATTATTTTTAGTGGAAGCATTTGTTTTGTTACTTGCTACCCTATTGGATCCTTTCAGATGTTGGCAACTGCTTGAGTCATCTTATTTCATGTATATTTTCTCAGTTCTTGACACTCCAATTTAGGCTTTCTTGCCACCTGCAGGGTTCAGATTATAGAAGTCCCATACTCTGAAGGCAGCAGAGCCCCTGGAGGTAAGAAGAGAATGGCAAGGGATGGGAATCGCCTACCTCGGGCTTCCCAGTCTCTTCCACATCATGATAATACTTGCACTGCTCAGGCACACGGGGATAAATGAACTAATCTTGCTGGAGGTTCTGGCCTCCCAGGCTCCACCCTTGAGGACCAAAGGGATTAAGATTCTGTTAGGTTTCACACTGGTTAAGAGGTTGTAAAACTAATATAATGTTATATGTTAATTATATCTTGTTTAAAAAAAAGTTGTGGTCTATCTGATCATGGACAACATTATATTTATTTGAGGGACATAGCCTAAGGCAGGAGACAATTTTCTCTCAGTGAGCATTTATATTTTGGGGACTGTGATGGTCTCTCTCTCTGTTCTGATCACCACTGCCTACTTTGTCTGAACCAATCTTGCTTAGTTCATTCTTCTTCCTCTTGCTTCTTTAATTCTCCGTTCTCTCCCTCAGCCAACTCCTCACCTGTCCTCCAATTTTTAGTCCATTTCCACCAGTTTCCCTCACCTGGAATGTTCTCTGTAAGCACATCTTGATCTCCTAGGGGAGCAGCATGTGGTATGGTTTGGCCCAGTTGAAAGAGCAAAGGATTTTGAGTTAGATTACCCAAAATTTGAATCTCAGTTCTACCACTTATTAGCTTAATGACCTTGGGCAAATTACCTGTATAATGAATAATACTATGTCTAAAAGAGATGCTATAGTTAAAATGGTAGACATAGCTCAATAAATATCTGCTATTGTTAATTATTTATCTTTCTGTCACTAGTTAGCACTGTGTTGGACTATAGTTATTATGCAACCTCTGACAGTGTTTCTTTACTTACATCAGGGATTTGGAGTGTATTTACATTTATGTAATTCTAACAACTGCAGTGACCTAGTATTATGTCCAATCACAACACAATAGAAGCCATACATCAGGAGAGCAACAAACATGGGCCTAATGATACCAACAATAACCTGAAAGGAGGGAGGAATTAGAAAATCTCTAATAAAGCTATGTGAGAACTCATAACTGTGTGTTAGTCTGTTTGGGCTGCTATAACACAACACCACAGTCTGGGTGGCTTAAACAACAGAAATTTATTTTTCACAGCTTTGGAGGCTAAGAAGTCAAAGATCAAGGCAATGGTAGATATGGTGTCTGATGAGAGCCCTCTTCTTAGTTTGCAGAGAGCCATCTTCTCACTGTGTTCTCACATGGTGGAGGGAGAAGAGAGAGAGAGACATCATCTTTCTCATGTTTCTTCATAAAAGGGCACCAATATCATTTATTTGGGCTCCACCCTTTTGACCTAATTATTTTCCAAAGATCCCATCTCCAAATATCATCACACTGGGAATTTAGGCTTCACTGTATGATTTTTTTTGTGGGCGGGATCAAACATTCAGTCCATAGCAAACTGAAATGATAGTTTCAGCTGTAAAGCTTGCTGGGAACTCAGTAGCAGACAGACCAGAAAGAAGTAGAAGTTGGGACCAGGTGGGTTTAGGGTTCGTGAAAATTTGTCAGTATCTAAGCAGTGTGGAAACACAACTGATTTTTGTATATTAACTTCAAATCCTGTAACTTTACTGAAGTTTGTTTATTAGTTCTAATAGTTTTTTTCAGTGGAGTCTTTAGGGTTTTCTATATAGAATATCATGTCATCTGCAAATAGAGAATTTTCTTTCTTTCTTTCTGGTTTGGATACCTTTTTTTTCCTTTTTTTTCTTGCCTAATTGCTCTGGCTAGGACTTCTGGTAATTGTTGAATAAAAGTGGTGAGAGTGAGCATCTTTTTCTTATTTGTGATCTTAGTGGACCACTGAGCATGGTATTAGTTGTGGGCTTGTCATATACAGCCTTTATTATGTTAAAGTATGCTCCCTCTATACCCAGTTTGTTGAGAGGTTTTTGGTTTTTTTTTCTTTTTTTGCGGTATGCGGGCCTCTCACAGCTGTGACCTCTCCCATTGCAGAGCACAGGCTCCGGACGCGCAGGCTCAGCGGCCATGGCTCACGGGCCCAGCTGCTCTGCAGCATGTGGAATCTTCCCGGACCGGGGCACAAACCCGTGTCCTCTGCATTGGCAGGCGGACTCTCAACCACTGCGCCACCAGGGAAGCCCCTTAATATATATTTGACATTGAGCTACATACTTATCATGAATTATCTCACTGAGTCCTCATAACACATTTTCAATGTAAGTAATATTGCTATTCATACTTCATAGATGAGGAAATTGAGCATCAGAGAGGTCAAATGGAGTGGTGATTTGAATCCAGGTGTATTTGGGTCAGTCTCTATGCTACAAAGTTATGTGTGTCCACGATGCATCTTGCCTGTTACTCTGTAAACCCCTTTCAGTGGAATTGCATCTAGTTGACCCTGATAACCCTGTGATGCCTACCACTGTGTCTTGCAGGTAGTAAGTTTGTTGGATGAATGAATGAATAGAGCCTGTATCAACAATTACACTTTCCCTTAAGAACTAGTATCTTGTAATTTCTAAATTGGCATTTTATTTGTAACAAAACTCTTGGAAAAGGGCAATAATAAAGTAATAAACAACTATCTAAAATATTAGTTTTGACATCATCTTATTTATTTTCACTATTGCTCTAAGAGTCCTCATTTAAAAAGGAAAAAGTCTCATTAAGCAAGAATCTTAAAACAAGCAGTGTGCAATGTATTTGTGTGTATATATATATATATATATATATATATATATATATATTTCTTCCATGTGGTGATGCTTTGTGCCCTTAATTTTTATCTCTAACACAGAATTAAATTGTTTAGCGACCTGAAAATTTTCTCTGTATCCAGAAAAAAAGGATCATTTCTGGACTGAGTGTGAATAAATGTTCCCTGGTTAGCACTTTAGTTCTTCACCAATCTAATGTCAGAGATTTGTAATTTCTGGATTAATTATTAGTCTAGGCAAAGACTATGTGCTGTCATGCTTCACAATCAATACTCAGACTGATGTGAAAGAAAGATAATTTGGTGTTTTGAAACAGAGATAATTTTGTGTTTTCTGGCTCATTCTTCAGGGATAAAAATAAATTGGAGAATATGCACTTCTCATCTTTATTGCAGTGGAGACAGCAGTTGATTAATTAAGTTGTCACCCAACTGTAAACAACCTATGTCAGTTATTTTACAACTTTAATAAAGTTTTTAGAAACTTACATCAAAATTTTAATCAACATTACATGTATTATTTATAATACCCAGGTAGTATCTGTGTGCTGTATTTATAAGCATTGGGCATGGTACAGAATTTCAAACTTGATTCTTTATTAAATTTTAATTCTCAAACTTAACTCCTCTAGGTGAGCACAGAGAGGAAATAACAAAGTTCTTGTCTTTGGACAAGACAAAGAAGTTCTTATTTTGGGAATGACAGTGCTCCCCAGACCTGTTAGGGCCTCTTGGAGCCCAGTAGTAATGCCTCAGGGGAGTCCCCCAAGTCCTCCATGACTTTGACACTTGCTTTCTATTTTTGCCTGTTGAATTACTGAGTTTACCAATATTCCTATATACTCAGTATTGTCCCAACTAACTAGGGGTAAAAGTACTTTATAAAACCCACCAAATACGTTGGAGGAAATAGATTATCCAGAGTCAAAGGATGGTGGGGGAGAAACACAGAAAACAGCAGGAGGGGATTGAGGAGGTAGAGGAAGATATCTGACACATAAAAAAATTCATGCTGAGCCTTCGTAAGCTGCTCAAATGAAGAGTGATCAAGGCAAAACTAATGTCTTCGTGTCATTTAGAGGAGGAAAGACATACTTTATAGAGCATACTTTTTATTCTGAGAATATATGTGAAGGGAGGGGAAAATGCAATTAAAATAACATTTTTGTTCAGAATGTGCTGTTTAGATTGGCACTCATATTAGTTCAAAAAGGGGAAGATTATCATCAAATATTTAGTATCCTTTTGTGTAATATAACAACTTCAGTAAACAGTCTCTAACTTTTTCGAGTTATCTTTCTAAGGCAGAATTAAGATACCGTAGGCAGAAATCTGACCATTTAAAGACAGGGACAGTATTCTCTGTGGCTTGAGATAAGCATAATAAACAAATCTCTTCTTATGCAGGAGCTGGGTTTGCTAGTTTGAAAAGCAGAACTTTCAAAGCCTGAATGTATCACAGGCATGCTTCCCACAGGATAGTTGTTCTATTCATTTTAAAATGGCTTTGGATGACTGAGGCCCCTTGGCAAAGGATTATTGATACTTTGGTAAATATTGAAGAGCCAGAAAAGTGTTTCTCAAATTTGCCAGTGGGCAAATGGTTTTACTTTTGGATTAAGTGGTGAATGTTTTTCTTAAAAGAGTGCAACATGAATAATGTTTTTGCTCTTTGTCTAATTTAACTGATTAGTAACCACCAAGTGCTCTAAGGATATAACCATTCCTTCAAATTTCCCCTGAGGATGTTGACTGTACACTGGCAGCTAGTGGGCCACATGGCTCTGGAGATATATTTTGTTTGGCTTACAAAGGGCTCTTGTTGATATTTTTAAAAAAATAAACCAACATTTAAAAATTGGGAAATTGTAACTAAATACCTAGATTTATGCCTCGTCTTGAAAAATATGGCCATACCATGTTTTCACATAGGCACAACTTAGTTGGAATTAAGAAATGGCTGCCTTTTTTGTTACCCAAGTTCTTCAGTTTCCTGATATTTTAAAATATTTTAATCGTTTTGCTCTTCTAAGAAGACTTTGGAGACATTCTTTTTCTTCCTAATTGCTTCCCCATCTCCATAAAAATTTTAAGACTATGGGTATGCTATGTATCTGTTTAGGTACTGTGGCCCTTTGGAGGATCACAAACTGCTGTAATATCTAAGGATTTTGTGTTCTTAAGAACAGATTTTTGCCCCCTTGGGAATGATATCACCTTGTGGAACACACATGCTGCTCTAAACCCTATGGTTCTTCAACACGGAGCCTCAATATGTTTAGTGGGACTGAAAATAAAATATATATGACAAAATTGGAACAGCATAATCCTATACCACCTCTTCTTTACTCCTTTATGTGCCTGGCCCATGTGGACATTTATGTTTGCAGTCTCTGATCTATTTGGAATAAAAATAATCTCTGGGACCTCTAAGGGCTTTGAAAGCAGGCCACTTGCCTGAGATACCTGAGCTAGATAGCTATGGCCTTCTATGTTGAGCTGTGGAGTGGCCATTTTCTTCAATTATTTCCTTAGGTGAATGCAGGATGGGTGCTTTTTAATTCAGAAAAGAAATAATTGAGGATGTGTCCTGGTCATGATCTAGTGAATTTCCTTACTTAACTGGTAGGTGTCTGTGCTTAACAAATATTGATTGAAACTTACTCTAATGATAGGTCACGACACCAATGAAACACTGCATCGTAAACCAAGCACAGTGATGAATTTGATCTTGAGAATCTTCTTCTGGTCCTCCAGTCTAACCATTGGGTGTTTGGTAAAAGTTATTAATGAGTGGCTTAAAATAACCAACATTTAAATGCTGAAAATAGAAATATTAGTAAAAGTAGGAGGCATCTACTAATTCACTGATCATTGGTGATGGTTAGTAGGCTGAAGCAGTTTGTCTGTGATATGTTCTTCCTTGCAAATGAAGCTTGTATGTTTGTTGGACAGAACAAGAAGATACAGAACAGTAAAATGCTAACGGTAGGAATTTAGATATTAGGAAGAATTATCTTTTGGCTTCATGAAAGCAAGGCTAGGGTTCAACTGTTGGGGTTTATCTGATAATTAGGAGATGGGCTAGATCAGAGGACTAGTGCCAAACTGTATGCATAATGCCCACCAGCACATTTTGATGCTTAGTGTATGTAAAATGCGGTAAGCAATACTATTTTTTAAAATATTTATTTATTTATTTGGCTATGTGGGGGCTTAGTTGCGGCATGTGGGATCTTCGTTGCGGCATGTGGGATCTTCGTTGCGGCAGGTAGGATCTTTCACTGCAGTGCACAGGGCTTCTCTCTAGTTGTGGCGCCTGGGCTTAGTGGCCCTGCGGCATGTGGGATCTTAGTTCCCCGACCAGGGATTGAACCTGGGCCCCTGTGCATTGGAAGGCAGATTCTTAACCACTGGACCACCAGGTAAGTCCCACCAATACTATTTGGAGAGAGTTTTTTTCTATGTGTGTATTACATGTTACAGAAGTATAGGTGGTATGAAAAAAATCTCAGCTTTTTTTTTAATATACAAGTATTGAAAGATCTTTTTTATTTATTTATTTATTTATTTATTTATTTGCAGTACACGGGCCTCTCACTGTTGTGGCCTCTCTCATTGCGGAGCACAGGCTCCAGGTGCATAGGCTCAGTGGCCATGGCTCACGGGCCCAGCCGCTCTGCGGCATGTGGGATCTTCCCAGACCGGGGCACGAACCAGCATCCCCTGCATCGGCAGGCGGACTCTCAACAACTGTGCCACCAGGGAAGCCCGAAAGATCTTTTAAAAAATATATTTATTATTTATTTAGGCTGCGCTGGGCCTTAGTTGTGGCACGTGGGATCTTCATTGCGGCATGAGGACTCTTAGTTGTGGCATACATGCGGGATCTAGTTCCCTGACCAGGGATTGAACCTAGGCCCTCTGCATTGGGAACACAGAGTCTTACTCACTGGACCACCAGAGAAGTCCCAATTCTCAGCTTTGAATAGAATAAGTATAGGTCAACCACTGTTACAGTTAAATACTATGTAAGGACTAGTTACTAGTGAAAAAATTAATTCCAATGACTTACTCAAAAAGGGGTGAAAATGTAAAATAGTTTGTTCACATTTTTGAAAAGGAGAGATTTGGATCCAGGTATCAAACATAGATTATTTTTCTAATTTTCAGTTCTGTTTTCCTTAGCAATGGCTTTCTTCTTAGGCTGGGTCCTCTAAAGGTGGAGAAAGATGGCCTCCAGCAGCTCTGGTTTGACAAACCTACTGACAGCAACCCCAGGGCACAGAGAGTTTCCCCTTCTCTAGAAGGCCAACGAAAGGGCCAGAGCAGGTTCTCAATGGCCTGCTTAGGTCATGTGATGGTTCCAGGGAAAATCACTGTAGCCAGGGATAATTTGACTTTGACCTGGCAAGAGTCATACATCTGTTCTTGTGTTGGTGCTTGTGTCAGCTCAACCTGAAATGCATGGGCTTAGAACAGAGATAGTTCTTCAAGTGAAAATAGGGCACAGTTGCCAAAAGTAGGGGAAATTATTGCTGGGAAAACAAATCCTGTAGTTGTTCACCATAGATACCTTAAAATAGTAATAAATATCATCAACTGTGAATTTTCTGAGATAATAAAATCTACCTTTAATTCTAAGAGAATTTATTAATGTCTGGGTGGGTAAGGCTGGTTTTAAACTCCTTTTATTGTCCTTAGTGAAAGATAATTTCAGAATCATGGATTTACTTGAGGAAAACAAAATTTTCCTATTCTAAAACAATGATTGAACTTACCCTAGCAAACTGAGTTTGTGTCTGAAAATATTTTTATCATCTTCTGTTGCTGATTCCTGAGTTAGAATGAGAAGAGGATCTTTCTCCTCTTGCAAGATGAACAGTGTAAAACTTGAGAAGCCTGACACTTAAAGCAAATCAGGATCTGAGAGGTCAAGAAGGTCACATCTTAGAAGACACTGGATGAATCCAGGAAGGGATGAATTGGACACATAGTAAAAACTCTGGAATCTGAAGTAGATGGGAAGACTTTCTTTGTAATTGGATTAGAGGATTTCACCTACAACTTTTTATAACAAACTGTCTAGCATCTAATGTCTGGTATTTAAATATAAAAAATGTAAATGTAGGGCTTCCCTGGTGGTGCAGTGGTTGAGAGTCCGCCTGCTGATGCAGGGGACACGGGTTCGTGCCCCAGTCTGGGAAGATCCCACATGCCACGGAGTGGCTGGGCCCGTGAGCCATGGCTGCTGAGCCTGCATGTCCGGAGCCTGTGCTCCACAACGGGAGAGGCCACAACAGTGAGAGACCCGTGTACCGCCAAAAAAAAAAGTAAATGTAAAAAAAAAATCTAATATTACATATTCCTTATCAACACATATATAGTAAAAACATGAAAATAATATGCTTAGGAATGATAAATGTTAACTTGAGGCCAGTGGCTTCTTCTGGGGAGAGAGAGAAATGAATCAGGGAAATTTACACAAGGACTTTAATTGTATCTATACCATTTTATTTCTGTGAAAATAAAGATTTAAAGCAAAAAAAAAAACCAAAACAAAATAACTCTGGAAAGATAAATAGTAAAATAAGAGATGGTCATCTATCTAAAGGGATAACAACAGGAACAACAGTGAGAAAGTTGTTTTGAATACCTTTTTATATTTTTGATGTTTCAGTCATTCTTAACTATTTAAAATTTATAAATAAAAATTTAAAAGTTATTGGTCTATGACAGAAAAATCCTTTAAGTCATCATGTTACCGAGTCCTTCATGTTATCAAGTCATCATATCACCTGCACAGCAGGCCAATAAGTCGAGAGACTAGTTGTTGGGGCAAGGAATACTGACTTTATTAAGAGAGCCAGCAACCTGAAAAGATGGTGGTCTCAAAGAACCATCTTGCCCTGGTTTGGATGCTAGTTTCTTTTATAGAACAAACAGGGGGGAAGTAAGGAGGTAAAAAGGTGATAAGTTGCTGCAAATATATCCTGGTTCCAGCCAGACTCCTGAGAGGATGTATTAATTTCTTCTTTCCTACAGCCATTCACAGGTGGGCCTAGTCAGGATGTTTTCTGTGAGCTAAGCAAAGGTATTTTAGCTTAATGCTCAGACATGGGAAGAGGGTTCCCAGAGATGGGCCATTATGTATACTTTAAGCAATAGGCACTATCCCTTTAGTGATCAACTTGCAGCAAAAGCGATAGAAAACAAAGATTAAAGTAAAAGAAGTAGATCCAATATGGAGTCAGTTTTGTTCTTCCCTGTTACAGTCATGTAAGCAAAACATGACCTAGTGTTTCTGCCATGTCAGTTCTGATCATGTCTCTGTGTGCTTCATGGGCAAGCCATAGGTTTCCTGAAGCTGTCTGGCTCTTCTGCCTGGGATACACAAGAGACTTCCAAATCAGCCTTTCTAGGTGTAAATTTCCAACCCCTTAACGGTGATGCTTTTCTCAAGGACAGAAGCCTTGATGGCAGGCCAGTGAGATACTCTAAGCAGAGAAGAGAAAATTGACATCGCTGGTGGGCAGATCATAAAATGGTGGGCTCAGAAATTCTGTTAAAAATCTGAGGAATTTCTCCGTTTACAGCCATCTATGCTTTCACGTATGCAAGGAATTCTTTCTATTCTATATGAATTTCTCCTGAAGAATGTTAATTCAAGTAGACAAAAGCCCCAGAGCATTGGTCTGTATATTCTATATGGGGAAATGATGTTTTAAAAAAGATTTTTGGAAAGTTTAGGCTGTTGGAGAGTCAGCACACCGAAAGGGCTAGCTTTCAGTTAGGGAGAAACTAGGCTAAACAAAAGAATTCATTTGGGAGGATTCTAGGAAACAGAGGTTTTGCTAGCAGGGGTGGTGGTTCCTGTGGTTTCTTGGGCTTGCTCAGGTGTTTTCTGTATTTGAATCACGGGCATTTTAATGCTGTGGGGTCCCTTCCTGATTGCATGTTCTCCTTCCCTTTTCCCTGATATCCCATACTCAACACCAATAGTGCAAATTGACAAATAAAAATAAATCAGTTTGTTGGAAGAAGCAAGATAAATCTCCACCCAAATTAAATCCGCCTTTGAGAATGATACTTTGAAGAGGAAGAACTTGCCAACTCTGAAATCTTCTTCGAGTTGTGCTGACAAAGGATTGTGTTCACCTTGCTTTACCTTTTCAATGGCTGAGAAGTCATATCTAATTTTATTTCCTATTCAGAGCTGTTACCTCCTTCTCCCTGTCTTTATTTGGAGGGCTCTATGTTGATCTGGCACAAATGTGCAGCTGTTTTTTTTTAAATGATGATGTTATCTGTTTACTCTTCCAACACAATTTAAAATCATTTGGCTCAGCACATTTGAATCAAAAATCCTATTAAACATGCAATATTCCTCTGCTACCTAAAAAGGTAGTGCATTCATATGGCATTCCCTTCTCAATCAGAATATAATACTGTATACCTGTTCAGAGTGAGGTGCTTTCCAGCATTGAATCTGCAGTCTTAAATGGGCTGTTCACCTTCCTGTCATGGAAATTTGTTATTCATGCATAATTTTCTCCCCTACATTTACAAAATACATTAGCAGCCACGTGATCTTGCCCTGGCTCTGCTCTGTAGCCTTTTCATTTGAAATCTTCCAACGTATTATTTTTGCTCCTACCGTCTGACAGAAATCATGAAATTGCTGAGTTAAGATAAACACCGTCTGTTTCTTTCTTCCTTTTTTTTTTTCTCCTAAGCATGATTGGAGATGGTAGTAATAAAGGAAAAGAGATAAAGAAAGAACAAATTGATCATTTACCTTAAAGCAAAAAGTTCTGACCACTGGATTGATGAGAAGCATGTGTAATTCTAAATATTTTGCATCTGCTTAGCTGCTTAACTGCGTGGGTAAATGAGCTGTAAGAGAAAGAACGCAGCTGAAACCTAACATCCGTTTCAGCTAGTTCTAAAACACTGACGGTAACACGAGAGGCTGCGTTTCTCCTCTGGTAAATTTTAAACTTCTTCAGAGGTCACTGTTTATTAAACAAGGCAGACTTTCTGTTTGGGCAGACTTTTCCAATTACACAGGCTTGCCTGCAGTATCTGGAGATGGAATCAGAGACCATGCATGCGTTCTGGGCTGCACCAGGCAGCCCAAAGCCGGTAAGTCCAATGCCCAGCCTCTCTCAGTGTGCGGCAGTCTAGGGTTGTTTCCAAATTCATTTGACATGTTTTCTGTGTGGTGAATATGTGGGAGTAGGTTGCCTGCAATAATTGGCTGACGGGATTGCCCGTGTAAAGCTCCGGGAACTCACCAACGTCAGTTGCATCAATTGAAATCGTTATGTTGCTGTTGTTCACAAAGTCTGTGTGCGTGTGTATACACATGCACGTGCATGCATTTGTGCGCCGTGTGTGCATGTGTGCTCGTATCCACATACATACATCTGTAGCTACTCAGGACACTGTTTTTTTTAACATCTTTATTGGAGTATAATTGCTTTATAATGTGTTAGTTTCTGTTATATAACAAAGTGAATCAGCTATACGTATACTTATATCCCCCTATCCCCTTCCTCTTGCGTCTCCCTCCCACACTCCCTATCCCACCCCTCTAGGTGGTCACAGAGCACCGAGCTGATCTCCCTGTGCTGTGAGGCTGCGTCCCACTAGCTAGATATTTTACATCTGGTAGTGCATATATGTCAATGCCACTCTCTCACTTCGTCCCAGCTTACCCTTCCCCCTCCCTGTGTCCTCAAGTCCATTCTCTACAACTGCGTCTTTATTCCTGTCTTGGCCCTATGTTCTTCAGAACCACTTTTTTTTTTTTTAGATTCCATATATATGTGTTAGCATACAGTATTTGTTTTTCTCTTTCTGACTTACTTCATTCTGTATGACAGACTCTAGGTCCATCCACCTCACTACAAATCACTCAGTTTTGTTTCTTTTTAAGGACATTGGTTTCTTAAAGAGTTAGTAATTGTATAGAAATCTGGGACTAAATCATAATGGTACATTCATCAGGGCCAGAAAATCCACCTAGGTTGCCTTGGAAGATGGCTAATGGGGGATAGACTGTTGGTGGGGGTAGTCAACATAGTTAGCTCGTAGCTGGGCAATCCCAGTGTGATAATTATGAGAAAAACAAACATAGTACTACCATATAATAATAATAACAATAATAATAACAACAGCTTAATGTAATATGTATAATCTTTGCCAAGCTTTACTGGGCTAAGTCTTTCATGAACCCAGTTTCATGCAATGGCAAGAGCATGGGTTCTAGAGCCAGACTCTGGATTTGAATCTTGACTCTATCACTTACTAGTTTTGTGATTTGGAACAAATCAATTAACCTCTTTGTGCCTCAGTTGCATCAACTGTAAAATGGGAATAACAATTATACCTAACTCTACCAGATTATCTGTCATTAGCTTGCTGCATCTGTACCACATTCTGAGTCTCCCATACACTGTGAAGAAGCCAGGAACTGTCGTTCCCAGAATATCCTTTCACGTATGGCTTTGGGTATCATCTGCCTAGGAGAGGCACTGGTGTGAGATTTTCCTGGCAGAAGAGAAGTGGCCATTATGTCCCAAAGGCAGTAGCTACAGGCAGATGTGTGGGTAGGAAGATGTGAGGTTCAGAGTGACTTTCAGGTGGGGCTACTGAGAATCATCTGTCTCACAGCTGCCAGCCAAGATAGACAGTGAGAGCTTCCCAGAGGTCCTTAGGACATGCAGTGGTCTCAGGAAGGGTGTTGAGCTCATTTGCATAGATGTATCAGGTCTTAGTGGCTTCCCTAAGATCCATTGCCCAGCTTTTCCAAAAGACTGTATAAGCCCCTAAAATTCCCTGCATTGGAATTATTGATACTTGGAACATTCAAAGTAGCTTTTGTTTCCCCGACCAAATGCCGACCAGCTAACACACTATCTCATGGGACTGTTGTAAAAGTTTTACAGGTTAAAACAAGTGCTTGGACTAGTGTTTTCCACTGTGGATCACAGTCCATAATAAGTGGATGCCTTTTTTCTTAAACTGGATCAGCTTACGTGGCCTGGCACCAAGGCAGGCCCAATTTGCAGACCACTCCAGAATTTTGATCATTCTAGTCCAATCTGGGGAAAAGGCAAGCACATTTTCTGTCTCCTTCATAATGAATCTGGACAAAGTGAATTACCACCAAGGCTGATATAAAAAGATGACTGACCTATGACCAATAAGATGTTGTTACACCAGTCCAACGACTGAGTACAAACTTCAAAGAAGAATTTTTGACAGTAACCTAGAATATCATCAGGTGTCTTTCTAAAAGCAGAGATAACGATTGACATTGTGGAACATTGAGAAGTGGAACATTTGGAATCAGACAGATATGGGTTAAAATGCTGGCTTAGTGACTGCACTGAGCCTGCAAACCTTTTGACACTTCAGATTTCTCATCTATGAATATGTAGATAATTATATTCATCTTCCAGAACTGTGCTCAGCATTTGAAAGACAATGTCTGCAAAAAAGCTGAGCATATAGTATGTGTTGAATAAATTTGATTTCCCCTTCTATTTAAATAGTTTGTCCAAATATCCTCTTTGACAGTAATGAGGAACATAGGTTTGATTTAAGGATTAACATATGTGAGTATATATGCTTAGAACAGATTGTGGAACATCAGAAATGTTACATGGGTGTTAGCTAAAATAAGCATTTCAATTTTATCATTAAAAGAGATAGACATTTAACAGTGAGGTGGGACAACTCATAATTATAAACTATAGAGGCTTAAGGATAAACCTTGCACCTTGACTTGTGTTACAATGTCAATAATGGTGGGAGTGTTTTTAAATTATATTTTTTTCTAAAAATAGAGAACTGAATACATCCTTCTCAAAAATGGAAACTTTACAATTAAATTAGAAGGATTTTAGCAAGTGTCATACTCCTGCCTTAAGACTTCCAGGTCAGTGGTTTGAAAGATTCATGGATAGCTGTGGAATTTACATCCTGGTATGACAATTCAAAATGGTGGCTGGGGCACAGATGATTCTGTGCAAACCTCTGAATTTTTGTCATTTGCAATGGTGACATTTTTCAAGTGACATTCCTGTAAATACTGAATAATAATATATCCCAGACAGAGCCCTCAGGGGACAGGAGAAGAGAATGAGGACAGAGCAGAATTAACACTGACAAGAGTGAGAGAAGACATGTAAGATAAATAGCAAGTGCGGCCCTGTCAGAGGAGCAAGGGCCGCAGAACCGCTCAGACGACTGCGTGATTGATGGAATAGGCGGTGGAGGAAATGTCCAGTAATGTAGCAGCAGATCAGTATTGAGAGATGAATCATCCTGCAATTGTACGCTTCTGTCTCAACCCTAATGGGGTTGAAAAACGGCGCAGTTTTGAGGGAGGTCCTGAGATAATTGTTCGATAATTGTTCTCTAACAACCTGTTCCCGTGTATCGGCAAAGAAGTTAAATCAAACTCAGGACAGCATTGCGATGCCACTGGTATAAGGACTGGGAGAGCAATGGACTTTCACCACTGAATGGGAATTTCAGCAGTTCTTGACTATTTGCCAATCTAAAGGCGAGAGAGACTCACGCGGGCCTCTCACTGTTGTGGCCTCTCCCATTGAGGAGCACAGGCTCCGGACGCGCAGTCTCAGCGGCCATGGCTCACGGGCCCAGCCGCTCCGCGGCATGTGGGATCTTCCCGACCCGGGGGACGAACACGTGTACCCTGCATCGGCAACCACTGTGCCACCAGGGAAGCCCCAGAGAGCCTCTTTTGGTTGCAAATAGAATGCATTCCCCATACCAGGCTGCTGCCTCCCTCGCCTGTCTTGCTCGTGAATTTTCCAGAGGAACATCCTGGTCAACAGCCCAGAACATGTCTTCAGGGACATCGGGAAAATTGTTTTCTGAAGAATGCTAAACATGACCTAACTTGAGCTAGCAATTATTTAGGAAGGAGAAAGAGTAAGGGAGGAAGGACACTCGCTGTCATTTACTGAGTGCCTATTGTGTGTGTGCTAATAATTAAGAGAGGGTTAGTTGTACAACTTCAGGAGTCCCAAAGGATGCAATCAGGTGGATCGATAGGAGCTGAATCTGTGAAGATGCACTAACTAAAGGCACAAAGACTGTTTTCAGAGTATATGATTCTCAGCTTCTGACCATGCTCAAGCAGGGACTGGGTGAGCATTCGTCCAGCTTGGAGAAGGCATCCTCAGACAAGGGGACTCTTGAGACCTTTTAAAGCATGACATTCTATGGATTATGGGATATTCTTACATTGCTTTTTGTTCACAACAATTTAAGGGTAGATGCTACTCAGAGACAGAGAGGTGATCTCATTGGCAACTTACTTCCTACTTTAATCTGGGTGACTGTGTTGGGTTAGCCAAAAACGTGATCGGATAGGATTTGAAGGAGCTGAAACTCACTTTTCCACAACATATTCCTCTAGATTTACCTAGCATTTATGACATTTGAAATGCTTTTTATATCTAAGAATGTGACAGGCACATAGCAGGTATATATATGTATTATATATAATATATAGATATTTTATATATAACTATATACACTATATATAAAGTATAAGACTGGATATATAATAAAATCCATTCAAGTTTACCTTCACATGACCCTGAGAAGTATGTCATCTGCCCATTTTACAGATGAGGCTATTAAAGTAAAGCAAGCTACTTCTACAAGCTAGTCTTAAAGTTGAGATCATGCTTCCCCCAACACTTATTTTTTTTTTACTTATGATTCTTCCAAAGAAGTGATTTTTCATGTGTTGTGTGCACCTTTATTCCTCCTGCAATCTTAAGAAACCAAGGCACCTAATAGCAACAAAGGTCTGTTTCACCATAAATACTCTGAGGTCATGACTCTCTAATTGCTAAAGTGACCCAGCTAAATATAATTCTGAACTATATCTCTCCAAAACAGACTCTAAGGCTTTCTGCCAGTTTCTGAATAGAGCTTTCTCCGCTCTGGGCTGTTTACCCAGGCACTGAGGCAATGAACTCTGATGCTTAATTTAGAGGAGTGGCTTGAGTTTACATTAGATCCTTGTAATTGTTGGGAATCTAACAGGATTTCAACTTGTTGTTATCTTTACTTGTGGACAGAGATTTTCAGGGAGCTCCCTATAGCTTTGTAGCACCCTGAGATCCATTTTAATCCTAAAAAGATGTTAAATTCACTCTTAGAATATTAAAGCTGGAAGGTAATCCTTGGAAATAATGTAGTCTTGCAACTTTATTCTACAGAAGTGGAAACTGAGGTCTAAATATTTTTAAAAAATCATCAAAGCTCTTACAAAGATTGTCAAAGGTCGAATCTAGCCATTAATGGGAAGTTTGAAACTCAGTCTTAGGTCTCGGTCTGGGTTGCGTGCTAGAGTGGCGAACTTATTCCTGTTTGCCCAGGACTTTCCCAGGTTTAAAATAGAAAGTCTTATGTACTAGAACCCCCTGTAGTTCTGGGCTAACGGTGATAGCTGGTCGCCTACCTTCCGCTCTCTCCAAGGTGTCAGTTACTTATTTCACTGGCGTTAGTACAAAATGGACAGAGCTCGAAGGGAATCACACATTGCAGTTATTGGTGGTATTCTAGACACTAGATAGACAGATTCCAAGAGTTCTATTTGAGCTATCTGGTATGGAGCAAACTCTCAACAGACATTTGTCCAATCAATGAATGAGTGGATGCAAGCTCCTTGAAGTAGGAGCATCACTAGTCTGTTTTTTTCATTGTTACTTTAATTCCCATCAAGAGCTATCAAGGATTTTCTGCTTTTTAACTTGCCCAGATTTCGATCTTGAGTTACTTGGTAAGAGGAAGCCGTGTGTAACCTACAGGGCTGCTGTTTTGCAGATGGTTCTTCCCTAGGTGTTTTTCACAATGATTTTGAATCATCTTGCCAATATTTCAGGAAAAGTGGCAAAAAGAAGGGAAAGAAAAGCTATCATAATGAGAAGTGACAGGAAGGCAACTCCCTCATAGGGGTTGTCAGGGAGAGAACTGTTGAATAATTCAAATAACAGATTTACTTATTTCTAAGCCATTTCCCATCCCAGCTTTGGAGACATCTGTAGAATAGCTCTGGACTAGGAATTATCCAAGACCTGATTTCATTGCTGCCTGGGGAGGGATCAGTTGAAGGGACAAGTTCCTTCAGGTGACTTGGGGAAATCGCCATGGTTTGAGGTCACTCTCAGAATTTTTTGGGTTGGCAGACCCTGGTTGCTTCTTCCTTGCCCCAGGAAAGTGTGGACACTGCCAGCACCTCATAGGTCTCAGGACAAAAGGTACTGAGCTCTTTCGGGTAGATCAGCAATTTTTATGGCAGCTGCTCCAGTATTTCCACTGGCTGTTCTTTGTTTTTTGCAGTTGGGTCCGGGCACCAATAGAAGTCGGAACTGGCAGTGAAACTCACATAGGTTATGAATCTAGGTTAAAGTAATTTGGCTCCTTTTAAGGAATTTCTGCAAAAGTTTAGAGGTTGTAAGTGGTGAAAGGTATATTTTTGGATAATCTGTTAGATCTGTTTATCCATATTATCTCTGGCCTTGTTATCACAGGTCACTGAGGGTTGGCTATACTTGTTCCTTATCTGCCCAAGAGGACTCGGGAAGGTTTTATTATCCCTTCCTACTAAATCCCTGACCATATGTGAATCAATTTGCCAAGCAGCCTCACATCTGCTTCGGGACATCCCTGAGAGATGGTCCTGTCATAAGAGTGTGCTGTTAAGTTCTCACTATTACAAATACCACCTCACATTTGATAAGCTTTTACCATTTTTTCAGGGTAATTTCACAGGTATTATATTTTTATCCACAAAGCTCTTCAAGGAAGGTAAAAGTGGTATTAATATCCCCATCTTCGACAGGTAAGAAAATGAAGCAACAGAGAAATGAGGTGATTTTTCAGAACTTATTCAGGTCAGAGCTGGTCCTAGGACCCAGGTCTTGCATCACCCAGCCCTTGTTTACCAAGTGTTATATGAGGACCAGGAATTCAAACATTCACCTTTTCTGCTAGTGCTTGCAAGCTCCTCTAATATTACTCATTGAATTGTAACCATTTGATGAGATGGGTCTGAAGAAAATTCTTGCTTTGTTGGAAATTCTTATTCGAAAAGTCCATCAAACTTAAACAAATACTAGCGTATTATCAATCTGAAAACTGAAGGGCTACTCAAATTAAGCTGAAGAGGAGTTTGTGTTGATTAAGCATTTTTTCGATGCTAGTCACTGTGGCAAGTGCTTCCTGTACATTATCTGCGATAATGCTTGTGAGGTGTTTATGCTAGTGTCTGTTTTGTTTTGAGATAGATAGGGGCACTTAGGGGATGTTTAGGGCAGCGTAAGGCTTCTAAATTACAAGGTTTTATACGCTACTTTGTTTGGGTACAAATACACACAAATACATATATACTCAAGTGATAAGACAATTCAATTTAAATAAAATTCAATAAATATAAGCTGGGACTCACTCATTGTGCTGGGCATTAAATGAAACATAACCCCCTCTCAAGGAGTCTGTGGTCTAATGAAAGAAACAGGGTACTAATTAAAATATGGGCCAAAAGACAATGGGCTGCCATACATGTGTTAGAAACAGCCCACAAGAAGGTAGACTTCATGGACGGGAAGCATGATTATATTATTTATGGCCGTATCCCCAGAACTTAGTTGTCTCTTAGATTTGCTGAATGAAAAAAAAAAATGAACTAATGAATAAATCATTGTTCTAGGGAAGCATGTTAGAAAGAACTATTCTAAAAAGGTTAGGGAAGGTTTTGTAGGAAGTGATGGTTGAGCTTCATACTAAAAGATGAGTAAGATGTCAGTGTATAAAGTTGGGAGGTCCTGGAAGAGAAGAGAGCTAACAAGAGGAATGTTTGTGAAAGCGCGGAGCATTGGGGGATTTAGAGGCTCACAAATAATGGGCCTTGGAGTGAGCTCTAGAAGGCTGGAAGGGATGAGGGGGAAGTCTGAGAGATGAACTAAAGAGGTAGGAAGTACCAAGCTAAGGCTTTAGATTATCTTGTGCTACAGGGAGCCATAATGTTTTTTAAAGTAATAGAGCAGGCTCCAATTTGTGCTTTGGTAAAACCATCTCTTGGGTCTCTGTGGAGGAGAGTTTAGAAGTGGGGAAGGCCTGAGGTCAAGCCAACCACTTTACCCATTTAAGAGGTAATTAAATCCTTAATTGCCTTTTCAGCAGTAATGGGGGCTGGAGGCAGGGGAGTAGATTTCAAAATCACTAGAGAGGTAAAGGGTAGAGTTTGTTGACTCACTAGATGTGGGTAGGGAGGAGAGGGCGAAGGTAAAGATGACTGAGGTTTCTAGGTAGGCCCTTGGGTGAATATACTCAAATTGCACATTTACAGAGTCTGTGGGTTTCTGAAACACCCAATGATTTTAAACCGTGCTAACTAGAGGGAAAAAACTCTTAAATTAGAAATGCAATTTCCATTCCAAATTCATGAGTGCTTTCTCTTACAGCTTTGCTATCTTTGGTGTCTATCAGTGTATATTAAAAAGGGTCAAGATGATGCCTCTTTTCATTTTGTGAAGAAATCAAGGATGATAATAATGTTTGTTTTGACATTTGCACAGTTTAGGCATGTCTCATAACCAGCTTTTTGGGCTTTGCTAACTAACGCAGTGACCAGAAGCTCCAAAATGGGATTTAGAAATCTCCAAATGATACCCAATTAAAGTGTTCCAGGCAAAAAAGCAGCAAGCCTTGCTTTGAAATGTACTCACGGTTCCATTTCCCTAAGATAGGGAGGGAGCTTGGCAACTCCAGTCTGATGCTAATGCTAAAAGCATTTGACTGCAGCCATAATTATGGACAATCAACTATGAACCAGAATTAGGATTATCGGCAATTACATCATATGACTCAGGCCATGATAGGTTCATGGGTTTCTGTCCACCATTTTGCTTGAGGCAAATATAGAGTTCCAAACTTATAAAATTCAGCACAGAATAGGCTAGGAAAGAAATTGCCTCCATGAGCTTCTTGAAAATATGAAATTAGTTACTTGATCATTTGTGGCTTTTATCATTAAGATTACACTGAGTAAATGAGAAACTCAGAATCCTAAGACTTTAAGTTAGGATGAACTTAATTATATAGTTTTTTAAATTGAAGTATATTTGATTTACAATGTCATGTTGGTTTCAGGTGTACAGAACAGTGATTCAGTTATATTTATACACACATACACACATATATATATATATTCTTTTTCAGATTATTTTCTCTTATGGGTTATTGAGTATAGTTCCCTATGCTATAGAGTAGGACCTGGTCGGTTATCTATTTTATATATAGTAGTGTGTATATGTTAATCCCAAACTCCTAATTTATCCCCCCTTCCCCCTTTGGTACCCATAGACCCACAGACATAGGATGAACTTTAGAGTTCATTTATTTTAATCATTTTACTGAGGAAACTGAGGCTCAGAGAAGGTAAGAGACTTGCTCATGGTTATGAAACTCATCGATAATAAAACTAGAAGAAAGGAATAGGCATTCCAGATAGATGGTGCAAGCTTCATCCAAAACGGTTTATCCAATTTTATAAAGATATTTCATGCATATGCGTTTGTGACTGCTGCTGGCATGTTTTGTCTTTTTTTTTTTTACCTTGTTTTTGCTTATTTTTAATTGTGGTGAAAAACACATAGCATGAGATCTAGTCCCTTATCAAAATTTTAAGTGTATAGTATTATTAACTCTATGAATATTGTTGGACAGCAGATCTCTAGAACTTTTTCATCTTGCATAATTAAAACTCTATGCCCATTGAACACCACCTCCCCAGTCCCCGCTCCCTCTAATCCCTTGTGACCACCATTCTACTTTCTGCTTCTATGAGTTTGACTACTTTAGATACCTCATATAAATAGAATCATGAAGTATTTGTCCCGTAGCTGACTTATTTCACTGGGCATAATGACCTCAGGGTTCATTCTTGTTGTAACATGTGTCAAAATTTCCTTCCTTTTTCAGACTGAATAAGATTCCATAGTATGTATGTACAGTTTCTTTATCCATTCAACTGTCAATGGACATTTAGGTTGTTGCTAAGCCTTAGCTATTGTAATTAAGGCTGCACTGAACATGGGAGTACAAATACCTCTTCTAGATCCTGTTTTCAATTCTTTTGGGTAAATACCCAGAAGTGGGATTGCTGGATCATATGGTTGTTCTATTTTTAATTTTTTGAGGATCATCCCTATTGTTTTCCATAGCAATTGCACCATTTTACATTCCCACTAATGGTGCACAAGTGTTCCAGTTTCTTCACATCCTTGCCAACACTTGCCATATGTATAATGGCCATCCTAACATATATGAGGTGATATTCATTGTGGTTTTGTTTTGTATTTCCCTGATGATTAGTGATGTTGAGCATATTTACATATACCTATTGGCCATTTGTATTTCTTCTTTAGAGAAATGTCTATTCAAGCCTTTTGCCCATTTCTTAATTGGGTTATTTCATTTTTTTTTTTTTGGCTGTTGATTGTAATAGTTCCTTATAAATTTTGGAGATTAACCCCTTATCAGATATATTGTTTGCAAATATTTTCACCTATTCCATAGGTTGCCTTTTTGCTCTGTTGATTGGTTCCTTTGCTGCGCAGAAGTTTTTAGTTTGAGGTAGTCCCATTTATCTATATTTGCTTTTTCTGCCTGTGCTTTTGGTATTATACCCAAGAAATCATTGCCGAGGTCAATGTTATGAGGCTTTCTTCTGTGTTTTCTTTTAGGGATATTGTAGTTTCAGGTCTTATGTTTCAGTCTTTAATCATTTTGAGTTGATTTTGTATATGGTGTAAGATGAAGGTCTGATTTGTTTTCTTTTGCATGTGGATACCCAGTTTTGTCAACAGCAATTGTTGAACACTGTCCTTTCCCCATTGTATATTCTTGGCACCCTTGTCAAAGATCAGTTGACCATGTATGCGTGGGTTTATTTCTGGACTCTATTCTGTTTCATTGGTCTATACGTTTGTCTTTATGCCAGTACCATACTTTTTTTTTTTTCCCATTCCCATTTTATTTGAAGACAACCACACCAAATGTCTGTTTCAAAATAAGTTTTTAAATTGAAAATTGAGGACATTTTCTATTTTTAACATAATCAGTAGTTCATAAACTTTAAAGAGAGACAATAAATCCCTGCTTTCATTTTTTATCATAGCTTTTTTTTTGTAATTAGAATAGGTTCTGTATCTCCACTTTCTGTAGAACTACAGTCATACTTTTTTGATTACTGTAGTTTTGTTGTCTTTGTATCTACTTTGCTAAATTTATTAGTTCTATGTAGACCCTTTAGATTTCTGCATATGAGTTCATGGCATCTATGAATATGGACAATTTTACTTCTTCCTTTCTGATTAGGATGACTTTCATTTCCTTTTCTTGTTCTATTTCTTTCTTTCTTTTTTTTTTTTGCGGTACGCAGGACTCTCACTGCTGCGGCCTCTCCCAGCGGCCACGGCCCACGGGCCCAGCTGCTCCACGGCACGCTGTATCCTCCCGGACCGGGGCACGAACCTGTATCCCCTGCATCGGCAGGCAGACTCTCAACCACTGAACCACCAGGGAAGCCGTCTATTTCTTTATCTATGATTTCCAGTACTATATTGAATACAAGTTATGAGAGTGAGCATCCCTGCCCTGTTCCTGATCTTAGGGGAAAATCCTTTAACTTTTCACCATTGAGAATTGATATTAGCTGTGGGAGTCTCATATATGGCCTTTATTATGTTGAGGTACATTCCTTTTTACCCAATTTGTTGAGTTTTTTTTTTTTTAATTATGAAAGTGTGTTGAATTTTCTCAATTGCTTTTTTTGCATTTATTGAGATGATCACATAATTTTTATCCTTTATTCTGTTAATGAAGTGCATCACATTGATTTTCATATGAAACATCTTTGCATCTCAGGGATAAATCCCACTTGGTCATGCTGTATAACCCTTTTAATGTGTTGTTGAATTTAGTTTGCCAGTTTTTTGTTGAGAATTTTGGATCTAAATTCTTATAACTAGATTTTTAAAAAATCCATTCATCCATTCTACTTATTTTGATAGGAGAGATTAATCCATTTACTTTTAAAGTAATTACTGATAGGGAATTACTTACTATTTTCATTTTGTTAATTATTTTCTGGTTTCTTATAGCTTTTTTGTTACTCTTTTCCTCTTCTGATGTCTTATTTGTGTTTTGTTGATTTTTTTTTTATAGTGACATGGTTCTCTGATTCCTTTCTTATTTTCTTTCATGTCTTCTATAGGTATTTTATTTGTGGTTACCATGAACTTTACATAAAACTTCTCATGGTTATAACAATCTATTTTAAGATGATAACTTCAATGGCTGACAAAAGGTTTATTCATGTACTCCCCTTCCCACCACCTTAAAAGATTATTTGCTGAATGACTTTTGCTCAAAGCCTCACCATTACCACTCTCATCTGATCCATTATCTTTCTTCTGGGGTATTACCATATCCTCTTAGGGTCTCCCTGCTTTCTTCTATGCTCTTTTCTCCCTGACTGGCCTCCTCAACTTGCCCAGTTATTCTCTAAAGAGCAGTCAGAGGGGTCCATCTAATACTAAATCAGATTATATCCTTCATTTGCTTATAACCTACCACTGGCTTTCTATTGCAAAGGAAAAAAAGCCAAAGTCTTTTCAATATTTACAGGTCTCTGCAATCAGCCCCTGACTCCACACCTCTGTGGTCACTCAATTCCAGCCATACCGGCTGTTTTGCTGTTCCATGACCACACCAAGTGTTCTCCCTCCTCAGAGGTTTGTACTTGCTCTTTCCTCTCTCTGGGAATGCTCTTTACTATAACCATGTGGTTTACTTTCTCACTTCCTTCTGGTCTCAGCTCAAATATTGGCTTTTCTGGCTACCCTGTATAAAATAGCAATTCTCTACCCCTCCTACACAGCTTTAGTTTTTTCCATAGCAATTATCATTGCTTAGTTTAACATATATTATTATTCTCTAGTCTAACATTTTACTATTATTGTTATTGTTATATTATTTGGTTGTTAACTTCCACAGCTAGAATGTAAGCTCCATGAGGGCTACAATTTTGTTGATTACATTCACTACTGTATCTCTAGTGCCTAGAACAGTACCTAGCTGCCGATAAGCATGCAGTCACTCAATAAATATTGGCAGAATAAATGAATGAAAGTATTAACACATGGATGCTGCTGGATATAAACTGAGGTGTACTCAGGGGAAAGTAGCCAGATCAGAGAATTCCAAACCATAAGAAATTATTGTTGATTCTAATTGTAGTCAATTTTCCCCTTACAACTTATAACATATGTGGATGCTGAGTCTGCAGAAGACAAGACAGAGCGAGTGGCTTCAGATATTTGAAGGACTACTTTGTGGAAGTAGGAGGTGAAGTTACTCATGGATTCCAAAGACTAGAACACCAACTCACAGGAAAGGAGCTATAGAGAGACATGCTTATTAAGCAAAAGGAAGAAGGTGCTCTCTGACCATTCGCACTTTCATAATATGAATGGGCCACCTTGCTTAGGTAGTGAGCTCACCATCATCAAAGGTGCTCAAGCAAAGACTGGATGAGTAGTTAGTGGAAGGCCCAGAAGACCTATGAGGTCTCTTTCAACCCTGAAATTTTAGAATTCTACAAACATGAGAGGAAGCAAGAGTGTCTCTAATAAAGTATCTTACTACAGTGTGATGACCATTTATTTTATATCATCTACTATAATATTTTTTCATAGCTGGAGAATATTCCATTATGTGGGAGAATCCAAAAAATTTTTATCAAATACCTAATGTTGGGTATTTTAATTTTCTACATTAAAAAACATTAGACCTGAGTTGGTCCCTTTCCTAGGGAGACATGCTAACAAACGTGGACTGGTGGAACTTCAAGGACAGCGTCTCAGAGCAGTATACGTTCAGGCAAAACTGAGAGTGGGTATCTTCATTTTTTGGTCAAATCCTTTCTCTGTGTTGAATACTATAATCCAGTGGCTAAGCCAACAATCTATTGTGATGGACTAATGAGGGGGGGGAAGATATCTGGGGCCGTGAGTTTTTCCTATGTCTTCTAGGTCAGAACTTCTCATATTCAATGTGTACACAATCACTGGGGTTTTTGTTAAAGATTCTGATGTAATAGGTCCAGTATGGGGTCTGAGTTTCTGTATTTCTAACAAGTTCTTGAGGGAAGCTGACCATTTTATGAATAGCAAGGTCCTAGTTCATATTCCTCAAGGGGCTCTCTATGAAATTGCCTTTCTATGGAGTCAGAGGCAGCAGATCTCATCTCATTCCTAAAAACATTTGGAATCATTATGATGTTTACTTTGCATCAAGAAAAGCAATGACAAGTGCTTACTAATGAAAATAAGCTGTTGAAAGGAACTGCCAATTAGATAGAAACAATTTAGCTTGCATCTCACTCTCAAGGACAAAATTAGTCATGCATGGTATTTCCAGTGGAAAAAAAGTGCTTTAAGTAAATTATTTAGTATTTATATTTGGTAGTGGTGCATGCCTAATAAAAATCAGTGGTGAAAACAAATAATTATAGTATGTTATTGGCATCACCTAGAGTCTAGACCTGCTGCCCTGTTGTGGAACTTGGTGGATGAAAAATCCTGACTCTCCTGTGGAAGGGACAGAGACTTTCATTACATTTGTTTGTGGCTTCCCAAAGTGTGGCCTGGCTATTTGTGATTAGTCGAGTCAGTCTTTTTGCTTGTTAAAAGTACCTGCTCTCAGGAAGTCATGTGCTCACCTCTATTGTAGCAGTTGAACACAGTAGGTAGCAATTGCCTCTTTATTTTTCTGTTTCTCCCACTCTGTCATGGGAATGAAAGGGACAGCATGCTGTCCACTGTACAGGCTAATATTAGGGAACTAAACAAATATCTTTCAGACTGAAAGAATGAAACATCATTTGGGAAGAAGAAACTCTATATGATAGCCCTGATCATGCCGTCAGCTGCCCTGCAGACCTTGTCTGAAGCTTCGTGCACTGATAGTTCTTCTTGCACCAGCTCAGGGGTTGCCCCTAACATAAAAGCCCTATGTCTTTGTTTTCCCACCTCATGTGAGGATCGAAAGAGGAGAATAAAAATCAAAGTACTCTGAAGAACTGAAAGATGAATTTGAGAAAGAAAAATAATGACTGTACTTAGGGTGTATGCATGTGTATGTATGCATTTTTAGATGTTAAGAAAATATTACAAAAGTCTCTGTAATTAAAATACTATATAACTCATATAAGCCAAGAAACAGATCTAAATATATAGAGAGTATGGATAGTTTATTTCATAGATGTCTTGGAAAAAAATGGCTATCTGTTAGAACAAGTAAGTTAAATCTATCTTTCACATTCTACACTAAAAACAAACAAAAAAGCCACACCAAAACCAAACCAAAACCCAGTTGGCTTATCTAAAGAAATGTTAACAAATGAAACAATAAAAGATCTAGAAGAAAATATAGGTAAATATATTTTTGATGCTGGGGTAAGAAAGGCATTTAGCACTTAATGAAAGAAATTTGAAACTGATTTTCATGTTTGAGACAATGATGGTGAATTTCTAGTTTGGTGAGCATGTAAGAAATAGATACTCTCATATATTGCTGGATGGATTGTGAAATGTACTTACATTGCTAAAGTGCAGTTTGGCAAAAATAGATCAAAAGGTTTCAAATTTTACATAGTATTTGGTGCAGCAGTTTAATTTCTAGAAACTGGTCTTAGAAAATTTTTATAGATGTAGGAAAATGTTGATTTTGTAGAAAATGACTTGAAGCAATTTATCAATAAGGGGTCAATCAAACAAATCTTTATGCAGCCATGTGATGGAATACTATTCAGCCATAAAAATGATGGAGAATATTTAATGGTAAGGAGAAGTGCTGACAGCACATTGTTAGGTAAAGTAGAAGGTCAGAAAGCTAAACAGAAAATGTTGTCCCTACTTTAAGGACAGGAAAGATATATGTGCAAAACTAATAATGGTTATCTATTAGTTTTATATCATTATGAATGACTTAGCTTTATATAATTATGCTTTTTATATTTTCATATTTTCTTCAATAAACATATTTTACTTTCAGAATTAGAAAGGAGTGTTAATAAGAGAATAAAACCCTCTTATAGATGAAAGTAGCATTGTTGTAATTATTAAAAATGAACAGGGCTTCCCTGGTGGCGCAGTCGTTGGGAGTCTGCCTGCCGATGCAGGGGACACGGGTTTGTGCCCCGGTCCGGGAAGATCCCACATGCTGCGGAGCGGCTAGGCCAGTGAGCCACGGCCATTGAGCCTGTGCTCTGCAATGGGAAAGGCCACAGCAGTGAGAGGCCCGCGTGCTGCAAAAAAAAAAAAAAAAAAAAAAGGAAAAAAGGAACAGATGCTAATATTAACAATTGTACAAATTAAGTTCAGGCTTACAGTACTGTTGTCAACTGTTTTTTTCTCTGTTAAATTAGGTTTAAAATTTTTTTTTGCAAAAGTAAACAAAGAAACACGTTGAACAATACTTGAGTAGTCCAGAAAAAATCGCTCTTTTTATTGGTGGGATAGACCACGTTTGCTGTGGTAACATCTCCAAAACTCGGTGTCTTAAAATATAAAGGCTTATTTCTCATTCAGGACACATGTCTATTGTGGGTTTCTGGATGGGAGGGAAAGTGGGAGATCTGCCCATCTTGGTCTCTTAAGAGATTACTATCTTAAATGTTGTCAGAAACTGGCACAGTTAAACAGAATGCAGGAGAATCTCACATTGGCTCAGAAATGATATATGCTTTTCCTTACAACTCATTGGCCAGAACTAGTCATGTGACCCCACCAATCACAAGAGGCTGGGAAGACAGTCAGAAATAGTTAACGAACAGTACAGCATTCCTGATTTCTACCCCCTCTTCTTTCCTTCTCTGGGCAGGGGGCTCTAGAACTAAAATCTGAAGGCTGGCAGGGTCATGATCTGGCAATGACCATGCTCAAGGTTGAAAGGGTTAACATGAGCAAAAGAAGAGAGCTGAGACAGAGAAAATATTGAGCACATTTCTAGGGAAGTTTGAAAAATGCTCTGCATTTCTCTTTCCCTGCTATGATTAACACGGAATTCTATAGGTGGTTCTTCATCTCTGAAGTAAGGGGTTTTGACTTTTAGGCCTCTACAGCCCTTCATAGCTTTTTTTTTTTTTGCGGTACGCGGACCTCTCACTGCTGTGGCCTCTCCCGTTGCGGAGCACAGGCTCCGGACGTGCAGGCTCAGCGGCCGTGGCTCACGGGCCCAGCCGCTCCACGGCATGTGGGATCTTCCCAGACCGGGGCACGAACCCGTGTCCCCTGCATCGGCAGGCGGACTCTCAACCACTGCGCCACCAGGGAAGCCCCCTTCATAGCTTAAAATTCAGCATATGCTGAAAAGAACACTAATAAGAGCTAACTTGGATTTTGTGCCTTTTATGGGCTTCCTACTTTTCCAAGTTATTTCTTTGGATTATCCATTTGTTATGGGCCAATTTGTGTCCCCCTACCCCAAATTCATATGTTAAAGCCCTAACCCCCAGTACCTCAGAATGTGACTATATATTTTGAGGGAAGGCCTTTAAAAAGGTAATTAGTTAAAATGGGTATGTTGGGGTGAATCTTAATCCAATATGACTAGTGTCCTTATAACAAGAGATTAGGATAGAGAGAAAGAGTGAGAGGAGAGATGCTAGACACATGTACACATACAGAAATGACCATGTGAGGACACAGTGAGAAGGCGGCCACCTGAAAGCCAAGAAGAGAGGCCTCAGGAAGAGACCAAACCTGCTGACACCTTAATCTTGGACCTCTATCCTCCAAAACTGTGAGAAAATATATTTATGTTGTCTAATAAGCCCCTCAACCTGTGGTATATAGTTAATGACAGCCCTAGCAAACTAATGCATCATGTAAAGCATATGAAAATCCTATGAGTTTGGTACTATTTTCTTTTCCACATTTATAGGGGAGGATACGGATTTCAGTGAGGTGAAGTGAGTTGCCAAATTGATACATTTAGCTCATGGTACTTTAATTGAAGCAATGAAAGTAGAAATGAAGTAAGAAAACAAGGCTTTCACCTAATAATAGGTAACAGTTGTAGGACATTTGGCAGGCACAATTGTGTACACTTTATATGTGTGCATTTTTTTAACAGTAGTTGTCAGCTATTTCTGTGTAACAAATTATCATGAAATATAGCTGCTTACTACAACAAAACATTAAATATCTCACAGTTTTTGTGGTCCAGGAATCCAGTCACATCGTGGCTGGGGACCCTCTGACTCACTGTCTCTCACAAAGCTGCATTCAAGGTGTCAGCTGTAACTGTGGTCATCACAGGGCCTGAGTCCAAGCTTGAGGCAGGAGACAGATGGGCCCCTGGGCTGGATGCTAGTGTTTATGAAGTGGAGTAAAATTGAAGCTTTGCTTTCCCCCAGACACTCCAAGGACAAAGCTAGTGGCAGAAGCTGAGCTCTGCTGGAGTAAAGAGATAAGATGACCACTTCTGAGTCAAGGAAAACTTCCCTGTCTGCACATGTATGGGAAGGCTCCTTGGAGGTCAAAAAGAAGGGGGCGCTACCCCATAATAGGTGATGCCAAGACCCCCATAGGTCTCTGTGGTGGAATCCATCTTAGCAAAATGTTGCGCATGAATGCTGGGGAGGGTCCTAGGACAGGTCAGATGTGGAAAAAGAAACAAGATAACTGGCCAAAGGTAAACCAACAAGCGGAAGGACTGTCTTATATAAGTGATTTAAATTACCTCTTTACTGCACTTCTCATTTGAAAGGACGCCCACACCCTTTCTTTCCTCATTGTATTTCTGCCTTGTTTCAGTCTTAAATAAACAAGCTGTTTCTCTGTGTGCTCCCACTTGTTGTGCTGTCTCTTATAATAAACTTTGTACCTGTTTTTACAGTTTTTGACTTCTTTAAACATTCTTGCTTTCAAACAGGGGCAAGAGCCAGGGCCACTTTGCTTCTAGCCTCTAGCCCCTGGTGGTCTAGTGGCTAGGATTCCTGGTTTTCACCCAGGCTACACAGATTCAGTTCCTGGGAACTAAGATCTCTCTTCAGGACTGCTCACTGCTGTCTCTCTGAGATCAAGCTCACTCAAATGGTTGTTGGGAAGATTTAGCTTATTGTACTGAGGGTCCCAGGTCCTTGTTGGGTGTTGGCTAGAGGCCTCCCTCAGTTCCTTGCCATGTGCATCTCTCATGTGGCATCTCTCCACATGGCAGCTGGCTTTCATCCGAGCAAGCAAGAGAGACTAGAGGGGAGAGCAAGACAGAAGTCTATCTTTATAATCCAATTTCAGAGGTGATGTCCCATCACTTTGCATGTTCTGTTGATTAGATGCGAGTCACTAGGACTGGCCCATACTTGACAGGAAGGGATTACAGAAGGGTATGAATACCAGAAGGTGAGAGTAGTGGCTGTCTACCACAGATGAGCAAACAGAAGCATGGAAAAGGTAGACAACTTTCCCAAAGCCACACAGCTAGTAAGTGGCAGAGTTAGGATTAGAACATGGCTAGTCAACTCCAGGGCCTGTGCTTTTAAGATTTATGCAACCGTGCTCACTATGCATAGCAGATAAAATGTTATCAGCAACTATGTCTTAAAACCTCTTTGGACTAGAGACGATGGGCCAAATCCAGAGTCACACTGCCCTATCCAAAAGTCAGTTACGTGCTTTGGGGGCTGAGGGGTCTGCTATCTATATTGGGGTCAGCAGAACACTTTCTGTAAGGAGCCATGGAGTACTTTAAATATTGTGGGCCACATGGTCTCTGTTGCAGCGATTCAACTCTGCTGCTGTAGCATAAAAGTAGCCATAGGTAAGAGTCAAATGAATGGGCATGGCTGTGTTCCAATACAATTTTATTTACGGAAACAGGCAGTAGGCTGGATTTAGCCTACGTGATATTGTTTGCTAACTCCTGGCCTGAATCACTGTGGGCCCACAGATGTACCAAGGAATTCTTAATTTTATAAAAGTTAGAGTTACTTGCTTTTTTGGGATCTCATAAGTCACTGAACCAAAAGATGGAGCAAAAGCCATTTTGAAGCAATAGAAGCAGCAAAGGTTGATATATTTTTCCAGGGTCCTCATGCCCCGAAGATACCTCTTGAATGTGTTCAGCCATCGTCACTCCTTGTGCCTTGGACAACTTTTTTGTACTTGGTGGAAGGAATGCTTCCTTGCATTTCCCTTTGGACTTTCATCCTGTTGTATTCTGGCTTGAAGTTTCTGTTTTCTGCCTGAGTCCTTTCCTGTTCTTATCAACTTCCTTGCCCTAGGCCCAGCATGTTTCAGGTTGTTGACAACTTTGCATAATATCCATTACGTTCCCTTAGATGGAAGGGGCCCATGGTTCCTGGGAATTCCATAAAGTCGTAAGTTCCCCCATTTCTGAACAGAATGCATGCAAACTCCAGGAAACCCCCTAGACAAGGGATCATCATGAAACTTTCCTAAAATTAAGAGTGAGCCCTGGACCCTAGTGAGCTCTAATTTTGGAAGATGTCTCTATTTTTATTTTTTTTTTAACATCTTTATTGGGGTATAATTGCTTCACAATGGTGTGTTAGTTTCTGCTTTATAACAAAGTGAATCAGTTATACATATACATATGTTCCCATATCTCTTCCCTCTTGCATCTCCCTCCCTCCCACCCTCCCTATCCCACCCCTCCAGGTGGTCACAAAACACCGAGCTGATCTCCCTGTGCTATGCGGCTGCTTCCCACTAGCTATCTACCTTACGTTTGGTAGTGTATATATGTCCGTGCCTCTCTCTCGCTTTGTCACAGCTCCCCCTTCCCCCTCCCCATATCCTCAAGTCCGTTCTCTAGTAGGTCTGTGTCTTTATTCCTGTCTTACAAGATATCTTTATTGATATAAACAGAATTTAGGGAGCAAGGCTAGTGGAGCGCTTTACCCCATTAGGGGAGCAGACCCAAGAATGTGAAGTTTCCTGAAGCCAAAAGCCACCTGGTGACAATGTAGAGTCTTACAAATGATCCCCACGAGACTTAAATTATAGTTTAAACAGTTAAGTACTTATTTCAGGATCTCAGCAAATAGCCAACCAGCAATTTTATTTTTAGTATGTTTTCTTTCTCACTGGAGAAAATGATCTACTAGAAAAAATAGTATTTGCAGCCTTTGCCTCAGCCTTTATAGTCTAGTGCTGGGAATAGCTTCAAATAATATGATGAACAGTTTCCTAGCTCTTTGCCTAGGGCTCTGTTAGTCTTTTATACATATTTATTTTATTTTATTTTGTGTCTTGGACCTTCTGACACTTAATAATATAATTATATAATTTACCTTGATTACACTGCAGATGGGACTCTCCCTGACTCAATTTTAAAAAATTAATGCATTTCATTTGAGTGGAAGTGTGCAATAAGACACCAGGTGACTCAGCTAAGTAAGAGAAGAGTTCCTAATTACGCTTCTAAATCACACTGTACTCTGAGTGCCCTTCTGAGGTTAAATCCTGCAGAAGTTTGGGGCCATTGAGGATTACCGACTCAGTTTTCCCAAGCTGAGAATGGAGGGGAGGGGGTGATCTGTATTCAACATACCCTGAGTTTCTAAATATTTGAAACTAACATTCACTACTCTTCCTAAAGTGTAGTGTTTAGGGATGCTTAGCAACGAATGAATCTCTTTTTTTCTCCCCTTAGACAGTTTTCTGAATTCCATTTGTTATCACCTGCTGTTTTATTACACATTTTCTCATAATTGCTTTTGTGTAAGCAGGGTTTGTGGGATAAAGAAAAAAATGACTAATCATATCTCAAGATGTGGAATCCAAAGTATACTTCAGCATTATTTTAGGATTATTTAAAAATGTATTTACTGCATGCTTTTCTTCTTTCTCGTAACAGTATTTCTCATTAGAATAGATTTATTTATCACTTTTCTCTAAATGTTGTAGTTTGTGACATGAGAATGAATTATAGACCTTTTCAGAGGGACTTTTTAAAATGACTAGATGATGATTTCTCCCCTGTGCCATTTGTTAGTGTCACAGGGATGAAGAAAACTTTAAAATGATTTTTCTGGGTAAGAAACTAAGATATATTCTTGGAAAGGATGTGGATTATGCTTTCAAGGGGCCAAGTCTAATTACCAAATTTCAAGGAGGAAATAGTTTGAAATAAAACCTCAAATTGATATATTTTGATAGAGATGGTGATTTGGAGGTGGTTGACTTGGTTGATGAACGTGTTTCAAAAAGCTTCTGGTCACTTGTTTGGAACTGGTTTCATTGGAACTCGGTTGGAATCTTTTAATTCTGAAGTTCTAAGCAGGGAAATAGGAGTGAATGGATTTAGCGATGGGTGTGAATTGATCACAGAGTACTAAACTGAGTCAAAATGCGTTCACCTAAAAACCTCAAAACATACTGTTGACTTAAAAATGGGCCCCGGATAAGTGATTAACATTCTTTTGTAGGGACTTGAAAATGGAAAACAGAGATGATATGGAATTAGAGGGGTGGAAATAGGAATTCAAGAAAGGAAGACAATAATAGATTTCAAAACACTAGGGCTTCACTATGACCCAGAAGAAATGATGAAAGTTGAAAAGGTATTAAAAGAGGGTCTTGATATCTGAGAGTGATCCCTGGACCAGCACTGTTGGCATCACCTGGGAGCTTGTTAAAAATGCACAGTCTTGGGCGTCACCTGAGACCAACTGCGTTTTCACAAAATTCTGGGTGATTTGGTACAAATTCAGGTTTGAGAAACATCGCTTTAAAGTAAGATATTAAAAAGATTTTCCCTTTACCAACAATGCTTCGGTAGCATAGGGGTACATTTCCTTCTCTGTGCTTGGAACCACACTATATGGTTCTACGTTAAATAATACATAAGCATAGTAGTGAAAATGTTGTTTTATAATTTTTAGTTTGTGTATTAATGTATAGGTAAAAGCTGGTACACTTGATATTAGAATTATAGAACAGAATGTAAAGGTCATAAACGTAGACAATTTAAAATAACAACAATTAAAGAAGAGAAATAGAGAAGAAAAGAGAGGTTAAAAAAAAGAAGCAAAGAAAGTGATTTTCTCATATTTCATAGCAAGCAGTCAACAGATACTGGTTAAATTTGAAAATCCAGAAAACAGAGTTTATTTGTCATATTTCAAGTCATAAAAGAAACAAATATAACAACATAACCAACAAAATTTGAAGAGCAAGGCAGGGAGGGAAGGTGGAAGGCAGTGTAGATGAACTGAATTCTTCAACCCTCACAGCAAGGAGCTAACAGGTGCTATCCAGGGTTGATAAATCACAAAATAAAGGCAGTAGCGTGTAGCAAGTATGAGTCATATTCCAAAAATCCTAGTGTGTGAGAAATGCCCCATTTCTTTCTTCGAATCTAATGAAATCAAACTACAATATCTATGCTGCCAATTTGGTAAGAATTCAATGACAGTTAGACTGAGAGATTTCCCTCTCCCCCCTCCTCCCGTGTAGTTAAAGTATCGGCCAAGTCTGCTTCCTCTTCCCCTGGGACACATAGAATTTCCCAGGCTCCCTGGCAAGTGGTTATGGCTGAGTCACTGAGTTTTGGCTTTTGGAAAATGAGTGGAGGTGATGTGTGCTGCTTCCAGGCCAGAGTCTCCCAATCCTCTTCCCTCTCTTCTGTTTGAATCAAGAGGCCACTGAGGTCTGAGAGGAGAGTGCTGCCATAAGAGGGAAGGAGCTTGGGTTGGGGGAAGGCTGATTGGGACCATCCAGATAGACTTGAGCAAGCAATACATTTCTATTTTTTTTTTGGTCTCAAATACCATAATTTTCTTTTATCATTAGATTAGCCTTTTTGAATAACACAGAGATCATGGGGGTTTCACACAAAGCTGATTTCCGAGGATTCCCCACTTGCCTCAGTCAACAAATCATTGTGGTCCCTTGATGTCAGGCATTTGCTCATTTTTGTGTCATGCAAGGACATGGGCATTTTTGCTGAGGCTGAGAAAACCAAGGACTGAGGTCTAATTTACTAAAGGAAGAACTGAAAGCTCAGAGTGCTACTCTGGGGGCCCTGGATGAAAAATGGAGGGACAATGTACCCTTCACTCTGTGTGCTGGTTATTGCTTGCATTTGTAAAAATCAAGTACCTGTGATATTTTCTAAGGTTATCATTAGAAGTACTTCTCCTCTCTAGTCATTGTAATACTTTGATGCTTAAAGAAATCCAGCAAGGACTTAGATAAATGAGATATAAATGGAAATGATGTGTTAAGATTCTGATTTGGCTTAAAGTTTTCTCCTGAAAGAAGTTCAATGACAAGGGAGGAATAAGCAAACTGCAACTTGTATAAGATGTGTCTAAGAAGTGACCTTATATGAGAAGGTCCTTTTACTTCTTTGAGCCTTAGTTTCCTCACCAGTCTGATAGTCATGCTACCATTTGCTCACCTTTCCCAAGTTGCTATAAGGATCAAGTTCAATTAAATGTATAGAAGATTTGCTTAGGACTTAACGATAAATTGATATAAAAATAGAGACACAGAAATAAACACTACCATGTTCCTCCTCACATGGAGCAAAAACTCTAGTGGGTGGGGGGGGCAGGAAGACATGTACAAAAGCAAATGAATCTATGGATGTGGAAGAATTTCAGAAACTATGAAACATGACTCTAAGATGTTATGAATTTTCCCTAACTTCATGTAGCTGCAGACTTTCTAGTTGTTAAAGAGATAGAAATATATTCTTAATTATGGGTCCATGTACATCTTTTAGTTCATAATCAGAACTGAAAAAATTGCTGCAACTCTGGCTGCTTCTAGAATGAATGAATAGTTCAGGAATGAATTTCTCTTGAGGAAAAAGGGAGAAATGTGTTGGTCACATTTTAAAAATCCATATGTTCAAAATGCCTGCGAACTTGGTCGCCCCTACACTACACAGTTCAGAATTATTTTTTTCTTCCCTTCCATTAAGGAGAAGGGATGCAATCTTGAAATTGTGTTCTCTTTTACTCACTGAAGGAGTCAGAAAAAAAAAAAAAAGACATCATTCTTTCGTCCTTTTAGGGTCTTAGCTTCTTCAGATTAGTATCAATTAAACGTTTTTTTTTAATGTACCAGCTCTGTGCTGGGTCTCCGAGAGCATTAACTCATTCAATGTCACTCACAATGAGGCTGGGAATGCAGGATGATGTAAGGTGGGGCTGCACAGTGAAGGGCCCTGTGTGCTGTATTGAGTAACCAGCACTCTGTGTTCTAGGCATTGAAGAGCTGTGGACAGTTTTGGGGATGGGCAAGCATATTAGTCAGGGCAGATGCAAAGTTCCATCCCAAATAGGCCCTGAGAGTAGTGACTTAAAGTTTACAAGAGTTTATTTCTTCTCGTTTTTCACATCTAGGAGGGCAGCTTGTTCTATGTGATCATCTCAGCTCTTGCTAAGTCATCTCTTTTTCATCCCCTGAGCATTGTCTTTTGCATCCTCAAAGCTGCATCGCTGTTGCCTTCCGGGTTCCAGGGAAGAGGAAAGAGAATGTAGAGAAAGTATGCCTGTTGACTGAAGTCCCAGGCATAGAAGTGGCACATGTCAGTGCTACTCACTTTCCTTTGACAATAACATGGTCTTGTGGCCACAGCTAACTGCAGTTGGGCTGAATAGCCAAGATCTGGCTGCAATTCTATTATTAGGGTGACTTTTGTGGACACCTAGTCATGTCTACCATAACAGGAAAATAATCAGATATATGTTTTAGAAAGAAAATTCTGATTTTTTTTTTAGTATTCTCTGTAGCATCTAGCACAGAGCTGTCTATGTAGTAGGCATTCCATCAATAATTGTTGGCTCATTAATTGACTAATAGATTGATACATCTGGGATGAGACTTGAGGGCTATCTCATTTACTTATGGTGACATGTAAAGATCCACTGATGGCACCTGCCCGATGATGCCTTCCTCAACACAATATAGAAAAGACGCTGCTGAAGGTCTGTTCTACTCTGTTAGAGTCATGTCTGGGGAATTTATAGCCCTCATGAGACAAAAGGGAATGATTCAAGACCCCGAATCAAGAGGTTGGGAAATGATCCAATGTGCCATTGTACCTGTTGCCAGGAAGGGGCTAACGACTGTTGTTATGTTACATTTAACCCACCAACCACAATTTATAGAGAGGGATTTTATGTGGTAGTCAAAATCAGGTTTTTTCAAAAGCACTCTTTTCCTTCCCTTCTTCCTTGTAGTGGTTAACCCAAAGGGTGAAGGTGGTAAGAGAGAGAAGCCTGCTTTAATGAGTAGGAGAATTTTATGCTAATATTGTTTAGAGCACCTGTCCCACGGTAATAATACAAAGCAGACTGACTTTTACTCAGTTTAAAAAATTGTTTTAAAATTCTGTGTAGATAGTGAACCACCTTGTTGCTTGTACCAAGGTGGGCTTCTCCTATGTCCCCTACTCCTTGGTATGCCACTCATTCTCTTCCTCCTTTCTTCTTTTCTCATTCTCCTTCCTTTACAGTATTGGTTTATTCTCACTGTCTTCTTCATCTCTCTTCCCATTCTCTCTGAAGGCTCCACCAGCCGGACTTCAGCTCCAACCACTTCATCCAATTAGCTCACGTCGAGGTCACCTTGCAGCTGCTGGTTCTGACTGTTGATTGTCAGTTCTTGTTTTATTTGACCTATCAGCAACGTTTATCACTCCTGCTCACTTCTTCCTCCTGGAAACTCTTGCTTCTCTTAGTTTCTGGGCACCATCCCAACTTGGGAGGCCCTCACTGGGCTCTCTTCAACAAAATCTTTTCTTCTTGGTTTCCAAATGTTGGAGCATGCCAGGACTCAGTTCTTCGTCCTCTTCTCTTCTCCATCTACACCCACTTCCTTGATGATCTTATCCCGTCTCAAGACTTTAAATAGCACATATAAATGGTGACTCCTAAGTTTCTATCTCTAACCCAGACTTCTTCCTTGTGTTCCATATTCATGCATACAACTCCACCACTTTGCATCACCATTGAAAAGACACCTCAAACATTACCTGTCTATACCTGACTCCTCTTCTTCCGTCTACAATCGATCCATTGCCAGTCTTCCCATCTGAGTTTATGATAACTCTAATTGCTTAGGCCAATAATATAAAGAATCCTCTGTGACTCCTTTTATGTTTTCATAGCCATATCCAGCTGGTTGGGAAATTCTGGAGGCTTTTTGTGGAAAATGCACCAGGAATATGACAATTATTACTATGTGTGCTGCCATCACCAAACCAACATCATCTTTCACCTTTCAACAATAAGTTACAGTAGTCTTCTAGGTGGCCTCTAGATCCCATCCTTTTCTCCTACCTCATGTCTGGACAAAGAAGTAAGGGTGTGGAAATCAGACCAAACCAGTCTTCTGCTCAAAACCTTCCCTTGGTTTCCCTCTTTACTCAGTAGAATTGCCGAAGCCCTATGATCTGCCCCTTCATCTTAACCTTTCCAATCTCATTTCCCGAATCTTTCTCCCTCTGTCACTCTTTCAAATATACTTGCCCCCTCTTTGTTCCTCCGTGCTCCAGGTGTTTTCACAGCAGTTCTCCTTGACATTAGTTATCTTCCTCCAATATCGCATGACTTGCTCCCTCACCTTTTCCAGACTTCGCTCAAATATCATTTCAGTAAAGCCTTTTGTTACCATACTTTATAACATTACAACATTTCTGATCTTCCTTGCTTGTCTTTCCTTCCATAGCAATGTACTATATTTTCTATTTTTTTATATTATTCACTATCTTTCACCCACTAGAATATAGGCTCCATGAGGGCAGAGATTTTTGACGCTGTGCCCTCAATGCCTAGACAGTGCCTGGCATATCATAGGAGCCCAGTAACAAAGTTTTAACTGCAGTATAGTTGATTCTATATTTGTTGAATGAATGAATGGTGCTCCTGTTTCCTGTCCTCTTGACAGTTCAGCCTCTCTCCAATTTCTTGCTTTCCTCCAATGCTTTCCCTCCAACTATGACGTTTGGTAATTTTTCTCTTACCAAAAGTTTAATAATTTCTCTTCACCATCCATTCATTTATCCAGCTCTACAACAAATATTTTCTGGGCGTATCTTTGTGTACTGAACTGTGCTAAGAGTCTAAAGTAAGAAACAGTTTCCTTCTTCAAGCTCATTTCCTGTGGATGCCTTGGATTTAGCCTTGGCTGCTAATGAGTGTGCCTGTCAGATAATGAACTGAATCCACCATCTCTCTATAACTTTCTGGAAGTCATTGTCACTAGTGGGGTGTGCGATAGCTCTTGTCTGGATTGGGAGAGAGGGCTGAGAACCATTTGTCTTCAGTAGTGATGCTCCTTCAGAAAATGCATGACCTGCTGACTGGGAGCCTTACATTCATCATCTGTTACCTTGGCCCGAGTGGGAAAGATGAGAGGGGAATCTCTCACCTTTTTTGGTCAGGCCAGGCAATCACATGTGTGCCCCTGCTGGATGCGGGGCTTTTGTGGGGAGCAACATGAAGAGCCTCCTGTTTGTTGCAAGAGGACATTGCTACTCCCTGAGCCTCCCTGCTGTGGAGTTGTTAAGTCCATGCTAAAAATAAGGATTCTTCTGCTAATGATTCAGGTTACTGGTCCTCCCTTCTTACCTGCCCAGCTCTGATGCATGCCTGGAGGCCAAGGAGCCTGCAATATGTTGGCTGGAATAGGGACCTTGATTCATTCAGGGTGAATTAGCCCCCTTCAGTTGAACCTCCCCATCCAAAGGCCAGTCTTCATTCCTAGGGGAAGGAACACAAACTTTAGGGTCAAAGTAAACCTTGAATCGTATCCTGGGCTTCGTCACTTTCTAGCTGTTTGGCCTTGAGCAAGTTAATTTGTCCTCTTTGAGCCTCAGTTTCTCCATCTATAAATTGGGGATAATAACAACTACTTTCCTGTATTGCTGAGAGGATTCAATGATTTAATGCTTGCAAAACACTTACTTCAGAGCCTGGCATATAATAATCATGAACTATATGATGGTTATTATTATTATTTAAGAAGTTACTATTATTTTACTTGTATGGAAGGTTAGTTGTTTTTGTTGTGCTAGTTGTCAGTTATTTTTGTAGAGTGTCTCAGAGGCACAGCCTTGAAAATATTATCATTGGCACAAAACAAAACAAAACAACAGCAAACCATCCCAGCAGGCTCCCAGGCTGATACTTATTTTCAATCACTGTGGCTATGAAAAGGGGAGAGAGGGGCCAGCAGAACCCTTATTCTCTTGTGGATCCCGGTGCAATTGAAGTGCTTCAAATAGCCTCCTGTGACAGGAGGAGTCGCAGGTTGCTCCGCTCCCCACCCCTTAAGGGCAGAAAGCTTCTCTCATCTGACAAAGGAAAGGAGTAGGCTTCCTGGCCTCTGTTCTCCCCACACTACCTTTGTCCTCCCCAGATGCCTTCAGCCACTTTGCACACTCAGGGGATGGTTTCTGGACATCCTGCTCTATTTTTAATGCCAGCTCCAAAAATGGGCCCAGATATCTGCTTAGAGGCCAATCTCTGCAAAAAACAGCCTTTTTTTTTTTTTTTCATTGCAAAGCTGGATCTCTGGAGTAGAGTGAAGCATATCATGACTTTTGTAGCAGAGGAGCAAGTCTGCCCTCCCTGTGCTTTTCCCCAGACCAGGTGGGTGAATGCCCAGGGACCCTGTGCCCTGGCTCCAGAGAGCAAGGAGGAACAGGACCTTGGGAACAATCCCATCCCCTCACCTCACAAATTCCCCACACCTACCCTCGTCTCCAGTCCCCAGAACCTTCCATTCTAACTTGTAGCAACATTGGCTCTGAAATGAGGCAGTTATTTGCCAGAGACCAGAAATTTTTGTGTTTTGTTTTACTCACCCTGAAAAAATTAGTAGCTGCAGTGTGATATGGTAGCATGTTTAGTATAGTAGCATGCTTTGGCATTGGCTCAAATCCCAGCTCTATTTCTTTCTAGCTGTGTTTCCTTGAGCAAGATACTCAACATCTCAGAGCTCCAGTGATAATATGTGCTGTCAGGATTGTTTAAGGATTAAATAACATGGTTTATGAAGGTTCTCAGAAATATTAGTTACTTTCTGCTATTTCTCTATGACCTGTACAACCAAGTACTTCAGAAAAGGAGGGAACACAGGAAGGCTAGAATAATGGCAGTGGGGAAGTGAGTACAGGCATACCTCCAAGAGATTGCCCGTTTGGCTCCAGACCACGGCAATAAAGTGAATATTGCAATATAGCAAATACTGCATTAAAGCAAGTCACATAATTTTTTTCGTTTCCCAGTGCATATACAAGTTATTAAGTAGTCTATTAAGTGTGCAAGAGCTTATGTCTGAAAAACGATGCATGTACTTTAATTAAAAAATACCTTGTAGCTAAAAAATCCTAACCATCATCTGAAAACTCAGGGTTGCCACAAACCTTCAATTCGTAAAAAAGAGCAATATTTGCGAAGCACAATAAAATGAGGTATGCTTGTGCAGAATCAAGATAGGTGTTGTATTAATTTGCTAGGGCTGTTGTAACAAAGTACCACAAACTGGGTAAACTCAGACATTTAGTTTTTCACAGTTCTGGAGGTTAAAAGTCCAAGATCAAGGTGTCAGCATGGCTACGCTGTCTCTGAAGGCTCTAGGGGAGTATCTTCCCTTGCTTCTTCTAATTTTTGGTATTTGCTGACAATCTTCAGTGTTCCTTAGCTTGTAGATACATCACTCCAGTCACGTGGCTGTCTTCTTCCCATGTGTCTTTACATCATCTTCCCACTGTGCGTGTCTATCTCTGCATCCAAATTTCCCTCTTTTATAAGGATGCCAGTCATCTTGGATCAGGACCCATTCTAATGACCTTATCATAGCTTGACCATCTGCAAAGATTCTATGTTCAAATAAGATCATGTTTATAGGTACTGAGAGTTAGAACTTCATTATATCTTTTCAGGGGACACAACTCAACCCTGAACAGGCATTAATATATTATTATATTTTATCTCCTTAGTTTTGTTTTCAGAGTAATGTGGCCTTCTTTTCTTTATGTCTACTTTCCTAACCTTGGCAGTGGTTCTTATTTAACTTCCCAGAAGAAGCAAATAAGAACGACTGCCAAGGTTAGGAAACCAGACTACTCTACTCCTGTTTTATAGTATCTGATGTCTGTCTGTCTCCCTTATCTTAAGTATCTACCTATCTATCTATCTATGTGTTTATGTATTATGTATCTATTATCTATCTAAACGTACATTTCTTTTTTCACTTGGAACTTTTCTTCACTGGTGACAGATATATGCATGAACTCTGGGAAAGATTAGCATGTATTAGATTCTCTACTCACTGGAGGGTAAAAAGACACTAGAAGTTATAATGATAGTTAATTCTGTTGAAGAAAAATGTGCTTTTTTTAAATAGTGAAAGATTCTTTTTATTCAAAATATTTATTTCCTAGTGAAAGGAACAGCTCTATCAGTTGAAACAATGCATTTGTGAACACATGATTCATCAACATTTCCTGGGCCAGCCAATAACATTGGTATACACACAGCAAATCATTTCAATTTACCAACTGTTCTGAAATTATCTGACCAAGCAGAAAGCATTAATCTGAATCCTGTTACAAATGGACTTTGAAATAGTGTCATGAACCTTGGAGAAGATGAGGAAGAATCATCTTCTCTCTGATTAGGAATGGCCTCTTTTATCATTGTTCAGTGTTTTTCCTCCTTTTATTTGTAACTAATGACATACTGCAGTTCAGGTCTGCTGGTCTTAATCTACAACTAGGCTATTAGCAGCCCCAGTCGGCGTGATGACACACCAATTAAAATTAGGAGATTAAAGAGTAATGTTCCTTGCCTGAGACCAGCCTGCCTACCAAAGACAATTTCTCCAGCTAGTGAATGAAGAAAGACTTAAATGACACTGAACTTGATATCATTAAATTTAGGTGACATTGAATAGTGGCGGGGAGGTGGGGCAGTCTGCTAGAAGACTGGGAATTAAAAGCCAGAGACAGAAGTTTTAATACTTGTTTTATTATTTAACATTTATCCATTTATTTTTATTTTCTACAAATATTAAAACGCCATCTAAATTATAAGGAGATCAGGCTGATGGAAAAGATAGTCAAATTCCGTATTTCTCCATTCCAAAGAGAACTTCAGAGCTCCGTTTTTTCTCTCTAAAATAAGAACAAGGACACCTAGCCCTGTATTACAACAAAGGGTGGAGAGATGGTTCGATAAATGAGATAAGTTTGGGATTCAATCTTAAAATTTTTAAGAAGATATCTAAAGAAGGATTCAGAAACAAGAAATGGGACTTCACTCAATTTAGCTTAAAAAATGGAAAATTTAATATAGGCTCACGCCATATAAATCCAGGGCCTCATGTCCTGTGTCTCAGTATCCAGACATGTCTGTGCCAGTATAGGCTAGCATCCAAAATATACTAAATAAGAATACTGTTTTCTTGGGTCATTTGAAGATGATTTAAAATAACCAAATCTGTAAAGTATAGCAACGCTTTCACAAATCGCTGTTCTATGTGCCTTGATTCCCAGACCTCTCCAGAATCTTTCACTTCAACAAACTACTTCTAGAACTCTTTCTGATATTCTGTGCTGCCAGAAATTTTCTTTTCATATTGATCCATGTTTTCTGACTTTTTTCCTTTCTGATTCAAGCGAGAATTCTTCTCACTTTTCTTCTACCTTGCCAGAATTTTTCCTATGCTTTCAATTGAAAACAAACAACTAGTTAGCAAAGAGATAAACTTCCTTGAAGTACGAAGGAGGTAAGATGATTGGAAGTGTTAAACAAAATGTCAGAAATGGAGAACTGATTGAAATAAAAGATGTTTATCTGGGGTTTGTTAGGCCTGCAGCCCAGGAGACACAGATTCAAGAAGCACTTGAACTGTGTTCCCCCGGACTTCAAAATGGGGGAGGCTGATAAAAAGCAAAAACAGCAAGTTTACTTGTTTATCATGAGTTGTTTATCAAGAATTATAGTTGGAGCTGGAAAGAAGTAAGGGTGCTTGTTAAGTAAGGATAAATTGGATCAGACATGGTTGCATATTTACAAAGGGAGCCCTTGAGACACAAAGTTGCAGCTAGCGGAGGTTGTTTTAAAAACTGCTGGTATCCTTGGCGAGGTACAGTTTACAGAAAGTTCATGTTCTCAGTGGTGCAGAGACGTGTCTGAGACCAGATCCTTAATGGCTGCCTACTCCATTTTTGTACATCTGAACTGGGATACTCCATGAAAATTTCAGTTTGTCATCAGAAGAGATGGAGGAGATGAAGGGGGGGAGGGCTAGGAGCAACCACACATTAATACTTCCTGTCCCTGATGCCCTCGGGTCGCTGGGAAGCTCTCAGGAATTGGAAAAATGTCAGACAACTATTGCGTCATCTCTCTTGTTCTTGGGCAGTCTATCATTTGTGCTGTAGATCTGTTTGGCTTTTCTCTGATAGAAGTCCAGGTTCTCTGTCATTCATCTGCCTATATTTGATCCTTCACAAGGACCACCTAAAAAGGGCAGCATCAACCCTTGAGTTTTTATGACCTTTTAGAATGAACTGCCTTGATTAAGTGATTCCCGAGAGAGAATCTAATAGCCCAGTTTGGTTCAGGCACTTACTTCTGGTCCAATAAGCTATAGTCAGAGGGGGCAGGGGTCATGTGGCAGGTGCATTAGGACATAATATAGCTGGTAGGCTTGGCGAGGTGAAGGACGGGTGTGAGGGGACGTAAGTAATGTGGTATACCCAGTCCAGAGGACATATTTAAACTTCTGTAAAGTAAAAGAATTATTTCAAACTCACTTTATTTTTTAATTAATTAATTAATTTTTGGCTGTGTTGTTTCTTTGTTGCTGCCTGTGGGCTTCCTCTGGTTGTAGTGAGCGGGGGCTACTCTTCATTGAGGTGCACGGGCTTCTCATTGTGGTGGCTTCTCTTTGTTGTGGAGCACGGTCTCTAGGCACGCGGGCTTCAGTAGTTGTGGCACATGGGCTCAGTAGTTGTGGCTCATGGGCTCTAGAATGCAGGCTCAGTAGTTGTGGCACACGGTCTTAGTTGCTCCGCGGCACGTGGAATCTTCCAGGACCAGGGCTCGAACCCGTGTCCCCTGCATTGGCGGGCAGATTCTTTTTTTTTTTTTAATTAATTTATTAATTTATTTATTTTTGGCTATGTTGGGTCTTCGTTTCTGTGCGAGGGCTTTCTCTAGTTGCGGCAAGCAGGGGCCACTCTTCATCGCGGTGCGCGGGCCTCTCACTGTCGCGGCCTCTCCCGTTGCGGAGCACAGGATCCAGACGCACAGGCTCAGTAGTTGTGGCTCACAGGCCCAGTTGCTCCGCGACATGTGGGATCTTCCCAGACCAGGGCTCGAACCCGTGTCCCCTGCATTGGCAGGCGGACTCTCAACCACTGCGCCACCAGGGAAGCCCCGGCAGGCAGATTCTTAATCACTGAGCCACCAGGGAAGTCCCCTCAAACTCATTTTAGACACCAGTCCCTTGGGCTTGGTACTAGGTCCTGATTCTATACTGGCTACCTTTGGACACAGACACCAGGTTTACTTAGATTTGACTTAAAACCTGTTTGGAGGCTTCCTTATCTCAGAAACCAGTGACTTGATAACATCCTCCAAGATTATGAAAACTCCTTGCGATAGCTGCAGGGAATTCATCCTTGGAGAAAACTCTTGGAGAGACAAGATGGGGTTAGTACAATTGGAGTAGTACCTAAAACCAGGGGAAGCTCCAAGCCCCCAGTGGTATGTACTCTGAAGAAACGGACAGTTTGCTTTCTCTTGGTCTGGAAAACATTTCCATTAAGACCAGCAGGAAGGCATAATTCTCAAACTATTATTATGGATCTATTGAGCTAACCTTAACTTAGTTATGATATAGGTACCTCAAATTCAACAGGCCACAAGCAGTACTATGAATTCCCTTCCACACCCAAACCAAAACAGGAAATATTTCCTATTCTGCATTTACCAATGTGATCAATGCTATCTAATTATTCAAGACAGAAAGTAATGAAAGCAATTAGAAAGTAATTATACAAGCTCTACTGATGATGGTGGTGATGAAGATGATAATGAGTTTTTTTTTTTTTTTTTTGTGGTAAGCAGGCCTCTCACTGTTGTGGCCTCTCCCGTTGCGGAGCACAGGCTCTGGACGCGCAGGTTCAGCGGCCATGGCTCACGGGCCCAGCGCTCTGAGGCATGTGGGATCTTCCCGGACTGGGGCACAAACCCGTGTCTCCTGCATCGGCAGGTGGACTCTCAACCACTGTGCCACCAGGGAAGCCCTGATAATGAGTTTTTCTTGGACCATTGCAATAGCTCCTTAACTCTTTTATCTACTGCAAGAGTAGATAGATTAGAGTGTTATCTCTTTCTAATCTATTTCTAATAGGAACCAGAATTATTTTTCTGATATTAAAAAAATAAAAATTCTATGACTCCTTATTTTCTAAAGGACAATGTCAAAACTGCTTTACAAAAGCCCATCATTGATTTTTTATCCTAACTGACCTTCAGAATCCCATAAGTCTCGTCACCTACCATGTCTTTTCTCCTTGTATTTATTATTCACTGCCATATCTCCAGCCCTTAGAACAATGCCTCGGACATAGTAGGCACTCAATAAATTTTGTTTACTAAATTCCTTTTTACCATTGCCATTCTTATTCTCTTTCCTTCTGAGGTTGATCTTTCTTATTTTTCTTATATTGGTCTTTAAGTCCTTTTATCCTTTTCTTAATCTTAAATATGTTCGTGTTCATGCATGTTTTTCCAGTTTTTCAAATCCACATATGTGTTGCCTTTACCTCTTACATCATGCTACAACCCTGATAAGAAAGTATCTGATTGAATCCTCCTTTAGATTTGTGTTACTTTTGTCAAGGAAAATAAAGAGAGTCTGTTCACCTGTAAGGTCAGGAATATGGCATCAGTGATATCAGGAGGAATGACCATGAGGCTCAGACTAGGGCTAAGCTGCACCACTGATTGATGAGAGAGTAGACATTTTGCCTACTTATTCTGAGTGTCTCATGATTTGACCTCTACTAAAGTTCACCTGCTGCAGTTACTCTGGCTAGTCTCCATTCACCTGTCTAGTTTTTATCTATTCCTGTTGTTTCTGTGCCTGCTAAAGTTGTTCTCAACATGGTGGTCATCTTGATAGTTCAAGGGGAATAATTTTTTCTCATCAATGTTAACTTTATTCTCTCAATTTCTTGTAGGTCTCAAAATGTGACAGTCATTTTACTTAATTACCAAGAGATTGGGCTTACTCTTTCATTTCCTTAGCACCCCCACTATAAGAATCCAGATCTGTACCTTTTGGGTTGGAGTAGAGGTGACAAAGAGTCTCTCCTTGACCAAACTTTAGACTGATTCCTCTGAACCCTCTTCTTAACTAGGCCTTGACCTTTGGACTTCCATGTCCATCTTTGTATCACCCAATTTTAGCAAAAATCCTGCTAAATCAGTTTAGAGAAAATTCTCCACCCTCAATCTTTGATCTTCTGACCAAATTCCTCATCTTACCTGTTCCCTCAGGGGATATCTCATCACCTTGGTTTGCCTTCAGCAAGAATCTTATTAAATATGTTTAGCTAGAATCCTCCTTGTCCCTGATGTTTCGTCTTAGTAGTTCTTCATCCACTGACACCCCACCCTCCTCCTTGTCTATAAATCTCTACTTTTCCTTGTTATGTTCAGAATTAAGGCCGATTCTACACTTAGGTTTCTTCTCCCTTATTGCTATAGTTCCTGAATAAAATCTGTTCTTACCACTTTAAATACTGTCTAGTTGTTTTTTCTTTAACAGAAGATATTTTATGGTTGTATCCAAAGGATCCTATACATTTAGTCAACTAGAACAGAGAATAAACTTCTTGATTACCTCCCAGTAATTTTCCAATTCTTGGGAGACACTTCTTGACTGTTCATCTTTCTTTCTCCTCTAGATTTTGATTGGTACACTGAATCTTATTGATCTGGGCCCAATGACTCTTTCAGTTGCAGGCAACAGAAACCACTGTGACTACTTTTAGGAGAATGAGGTTTAATATAAGTCTCTAGTGCTTACAAAATCTTTGGGAGGGTTATAGGTTTCAGACGTGGGTTAGCCCCTGCGAAAGACCTCCAGAACAAGCCTATTAGACCTGCTGTCACAGAAGCTGCTCCCTTTGCCAGGAATGTGGGGTCAGGAGGCTGTCACTGGAACTGTCCTCAGGAACACATCCCCTTGCCTGTGATTCAAGGCCAGCTTCCTGACTTTCTCTATCACACTCACGTGAAGCTAAGCATTGGACATTAAATGCTGTTACATACGGTAAACCCCAATATTTACATGACCACATTTGCACAGACAAAAAACAAAGCAGAAGGAAGACTTCCGCCGCATGATCACCTTCTAAAATTTCATGACAGTACTTCTAATTTAGTGGAAACTGGTTTATATCCAAAATCTCTCTTCAAGGAAGTCTAGGAAATATAGGTCTTAGCTGTCCACATTTTAAGAAGGAATTTGGAAGAGATGGTGAATGAGCTGCTGTGCCAGAACCCATCACAAGCCCACGTCAAACATCAGGATTATACTGCTGGTTCGCACTTGGATTTCAGAATCCCAAAGGTGTGACTGCAGAGTAGACTATTTTCTTTGCAAGTGGAAGTATTACGTCCCATGGGGCCCCATCTCCCATCTCTGGCTTATTGGGCCAGGGAAGAATCCCTAACCCAAGGCAGTGAATCCATTGTTTAACCAGTAGCTAATTGGAATCTTTCATTCTGGAATTTGAATGAAGACACATAGAAGATGGTTTGACTAAGAAGACCCAATCTGAAAGATCAGAGGCTGACCTCTGCCTTATGGGCAAAGTGTAGGATGAGTAAACAGAGCAACTCAAGAAGAAGAATAAAGGGAACGGAGCACATAAACGGAGATGGAGTTAGGCCCCTGAGAAACAGAAAGAGAAGACTCAGTTTCTGAATTTACAGTTTCCAGGAAGGCCCAGCTTTATTTAATTTCCTGCCTTTGGATGCCCAATTGCCTATTGTATAATTGTAGGGACACCCTCCCTCCCCTTCCCCCACCCTAGTTTTCTTGAGCTAGTTTGAGTTTCTGTTTCTCACAATAGAAAGTTGACTATAGTAAAAAAATTCACAACCTTAGGATAACATTTATTTAAGTATTAGCATTGTGTTAGAGAAAAACTGTTCACATGTATTATTATCCTCAATTTTCCAGCTTATTCTCTCTCTGCTCCCAACAAGAAGGAAGATTATTGTTGGCTGAGAGAGATATTAGGTCAATCTACATTAGCTATATATGTAGAAGCCACAGAGGCTATGTGAGGGAGAGAGTTTTGGGCCATTTGAAAAAAAATCACTGTTGGCTGCAGATGCAGGTGAGAGAAAATTGTAGAGAAAGGGAGAGATTGTGATGGATTACAAATGGGTTTGAAGTCCTTTTTAACTACTTTGGTAGTTGTGGTATTTTTCTTTGAATAGAGTGTTCTGATTGAACCACATAAAGGCTGTAGATTTACAAGGGCTACATCTACAAAGATCACATGTTTGTTTGTGATTTTTTTGGCTGTGTTGGTCTTCATTGTGGTGCATGGGCTTCTCATTGCGGTGGCTTCTCTTTTTGCAGACGGAGCACGGGCTCTAGGTGCACAGACTTCAGTAGTTGCAGCACGCGGGTTCAGTAGTTGTGACACGTGGGCCCTAGAGCACACAGGCTTCAGTAGTAGTGGTGCATGGGCTCAGTAGTTGTGGTGTGCAGGCTCTAGAGCACAGTCTCAGTAGCTGTGGTGCACGGGCTTAGTTGCTCCATGGCATGTGGGATCTTTGCGCACCAGGGCTCAAGCCCATGTCCCCTGCATTGTCAGGCAGATTCTTAACCACTGTGCCACCAGGGAAGTCCCAAGATCATGTTTTTGTAGAAAACCTTCTGGTATATTTTGGCTACAGGTTGAAATATATATATATATTCCAACAGTATTGTGATGTTATATAGTATTCATACCCACATGTGCACACACATGTCTCAGAGAATAAAAATATTTGGGAAGACTCCCCTACCCTTCCCCTTCATTCATAGAACGTTGAGTTCACATAGCTCTGGGGACAGATTGTGGGGAGCATTCATCTAGAAGGTGTTTGTGGTCTGTCCACGATGATGTGGACTACTCTGCAAGAAATGCCCAGTTCAAATGACTAAACTGGTTTTGTGCATATTTATGATTAAGTTCCATAATAATTCAAATTATTTCATAATAATGAAACCAAAATTTTCAATAGGGTTTAATTGTGGCTTGGATAGGTATAAGTGTTAATGAGTGGAACAAATAAGCATATCCTTTTAAGATAAATGCTTGTATGAACAATGAACAAGTACCTCTAAAAGCCAATTCATGGGGATTTTTTTTTTTCTTTTCAATGACTCATTGCCTGGTTTTAACTACATGCAGAAAAATACTTTAACCCTGCACCTTACAGATAGTTATTGGTAATGGTTCATTGTCCTTTGCTTGGCAGAGAAACAATGTGCTTTGAAGTAGAAAAATCTGATCCCTGTCTCTTCTGTATGGAGCACACTGTATTTCAAAAAATGCAAACCCTTCTTTGTTTTCAGGGCAAATAACATACTTAAGCCCAACCCTGGTGTTAATTGCAAAAAAAAAAATGTCTGCTGGGAGGAGGGTGTTCAGGGTTTCTGGAAGGCTAAAGGTGGAGGTATTGTTCACTCTCTCATTAAAGATATGGCCTTTCCCAGCTTTAGATGCTGTTGGGTTTAGTTCAAGAACCAGGAAAGCCCAGTGTTTATAAATAATCCCTTGTAAGGATAGTTAGTTCTTTTGAAATGTCAATGGAAGCAGCAGAGCAAAGTGTTTATTTTTTATTATTATTATTTTCTAACATAAAGAATGTCATTGGCAGATAACAGGGGAAGAGCCCATGCCAAATGTTCTGCAACTGGACCCATCCTGTGTAGCCCCTTGCTTCCACTAAGATTTGTATCTGGCGTGGTGAATTACAAATGGCTTTGAACTACTTTAGTAGTTGTGCTGTTTTTTTCTTGGATGGGGTTTTCTGAATGAACCACACAAGTCTCCAGGTTTATAATGGCCAAATCTACAACGACTGTGATGCTTCCATTGTTTCTTTTCTTTCTTTCTTCCTTTTTTTTCCTTCCTTCCTTTCTTTCTAAGTTCTTGTCAGAGAACAAAAGAGGTCTCAATTGGTACTTTAAAGATGATTTAATGACAGGTTATTTATAGACATGTGGGCAGGGTTAAGGGTCCCAACAAGAAGGACTGAAGTATCTCAGAAGCAACGAGGAGAAGCTGCTGTGCCCTGGGCCTCGAAGTCCAGGCTGGAGTTCCCAAAGCCTGGACCGGCTGAAGAGCAAGTCCTGGGCTGGCCCACATGCTGTCGAGCCTGGAGCCCAAGAAGACCTAAAGGAAGTGTTTCCTGGAGAAGGGTCCAAACCAACAAGATAGTCTGAAGGGAATTCGAAGAGAGTGGAAAACAAGGTAAGCCATGGAGGGATAGAATGTGGACATTTTACTTCAATTGTAAGTTGAGAAGAATGCTGGGGAGATTTTCTTAGTCTTTGCAGAATAGAACAGTAAATGTGGGTGAGATACCTGCTGTCTGTCCTGTTGTCACTGAAAAATCAAGCAGGTTTAGACCTGAACTAACCCTTATTGCCAGCAATTCAGTGGAGTACTATGTCTCACGTCTTGCTTTGCAGTGTCCTGACTATATCACATATCCCTATAATATTTTCTTCTGGATCCATTTTTATGGCTTGCTTCATTTAAATTAAAAATAATTTAGTTTTTATCTCTCATTTTGAAAGAATATAGATTAAGAAAGTTACTCACTTTGTGCTCTCAGTCTTCGGCTACCTCACCTAAGGGCCTGGGTATCGGGAGGTAGAATAAGGCAGTAGGTACTAATGTTACTTCTGGGTCAAGAAACCCTTGAATTGTAGGGGTTGAACACTATTTACATTTCTTTCTTTCTTCACCTACACTCTAGTGTAGGGTGGCTCTTTTCAATCTTTTAGCTATACCTTCTGGAACAGGTGACTACCAAAGTAATCACAGAGAGATGGGGGTATCGTGTGAGATGTTTTTAAACATCAGGATTATAGCACTCCCATTCCACTGACTGGAACTCAGTCACATAGCCTCAACCCAACTGCAAAGGAGGTTGGAAAGTGTAATTTTTCTGGATGTTCTGGAAGTGAAAACAATGGGTGACTGCCATAATCACAGAAAAAGAAAACTCAGGAATCTGGGAAAAACTCAGGAAGAAGACATTCCTCTTGGACAGCTAGTGTGTGGCTTTGACATCTTTCTATAAGTCCTAATCTATTGATCGGGATCCTTCTGAAGTCAGTGGTTAGACATCAGAAAATAGTAGTAGAAATAATTTGAGTTTAATATAATAATAGCTAGGACTATGATGCTGGCTAAGTACTGAGAAAGAAGAAATGGATTAAGAACAACTACACTGCTGAGAGTCTACAGTATTTGGAAACTGATCTGTAAACAAAAGAGATGGGTAAGTGAAACATTTTTTTCAAGAATGCCAACCTGGACAGACATAAAGATGGTGATTTCTGTGTCAATGGTAGGAAACTTGAGAGGAGCTGTATTTCTGGGATTCCAAGATGATGAGATTGGTTTTTGATATATTGGCTTGAATTCCAAGCAGAACAGTCCTGGGGATGCTTGGAGAAGTGTCTGGAAGCCATATCAGTGGTAATTTAAGCCATGGAAGCAGGTGAATACCATAGAAGCAGATGAAGGCAGAACTATAGAGGGAGAAAGAAAGAATTTTAGAACCAAGTTTTGAAGAATATTCTTGGGCAATGCAAAAACACATATGGCATGCATTGGTTCTGCGTATAGGAAAATCAGAAATAAGATGAGAATGATTTCAATAAATTAAGATTTTAAAATTTATTTTGCCCTTTTAATCCTTCCTTTTTATTGATATCTTTTTAAAAAAATTTTAACATTAGGGCTGCATGATACATGACACCTGTTCATTTTTCAGGGCAAAGCAGTTGGCATTTAATTTGATATAGTCAATAAAGTAAAACAGTGATTTCCTTATTCTTTTACCCCTAGAGTAAGTGGTTATTTTATAGATCCTTGATCTATAACCTACCTATGCCTTTGTCTACATATCTATATAAAACAATAGATACCTAATACTACTAGGGAAATCACATTTTGTATACTTATTTAACAGATTATGAAAGGAACCATTATTAATTTTCCCAAAGTTACATGGTTCTTTCTAGCCAGTTTTTAAAATAATCGTCATTTTATTGAAAATAATTGGATGAGCTATGACAATGAATCAGGCCTGTGAAATATATTTCCTGCCTTGAGTTGTTCATTTGCTTGCATGGCTCTAACCTGTCTTGAAGGCAGGTTAACAACAATTACCATCCCCCGAGGAAAAGTCAAATAATTAATAATGAATTTTAACAGATGGCACTGTAGCTAAGATGTGTGCAGTAGGAAGCAGAAGGGACTCGTACTCGGAGGAGATAATTCTGAGGCAGTTTATTTTTCTTGGTGTGTTGCATAACTGAAAGACTCTTTCATGATGGACTTTGAAGAAATCCTCTTAGTTTAAAGCCTCTGATAGGAATGCACAAGCGGGCTTCTTTAACCACAGACACTGAACTCTCTCTCTTGGTTTTTCTATAGGAAAATATCAGTAAGGGTTTAAAAAGAAGATGATTAGAAAAATTTATTTTCTGACACAAGTTGTTTTAAGAGAGTGTGGAGGAACTGGGTTCCGACTGAGGAACACCAATCTCTTATCACTCTCACAAACTTGAAAAGTTTCCTGAGGCACCCGGAGCCTGAGCAGAATAACTGTAGTTTTGCTTATAAGTCATTGTTCAGTAATGAAAGTAGATGTGTTTTAATGTGTCATGATAATTATTAGCTGGAAATTTTTCCTGGAAGGTTGTCTGGTGTGTGTGTGTAAAGAGATGAAAAGACTCTGGGATTTAGGCACCATTATTGAATTAAAAATTATCAGAAAGATAAGAGACTTTGCTTACAGGTAAAGACAATATAGTGTCTTCTTTTGATTCTTTGTATACCCAAAATATAACAGAGAGAAATGGGGGAGGCTCAGGGAATGTGGCTGGAAACACAGAATGCAATATGCACAGAATATTCTTTTATGATTTGCTTTTTAACTTAACAAATATTTAACAAGTCTTGAGTGTGACCTCAGCTCTCATTCTGAGAGTCCAAAACTTGCACAAGAGTTCTTGTTTATTGACACTGAAAGCAAGAAATTGAAAACATTTTGTATAAACTGATTTTAAGAGTGTGCTTTGTAATGTCTTCCAATGATGAGTTAAAAGGGGACAGAGTACCTTGGCCTTCAGGTTTAAACAGTTTAGATTTCTTACTTCTTTTTCCATTTCTTTCTTTCTGTCCCTAGAAACATCTGGGGAATTAACAGAGAAATCCTTCAGTCTTCTCTGAATGTGACAGAGTTTGTGTCTCAGTTGATTAGAAAATCGAGCTGTGCTAATAATAGTGGGGACAACCTTGGTGGAGGTGATTTGTACAAAGGTCTCTGGAGGTTAGTACAAGTCTCGGGGTGGGGACCCAGTCACCTCTGTGGAAGCTGCTTCTAAGACATCTCTGAGGAAAGGAGAATGAAGGATTCAGGCAGAGCTAGTATGTGGATCAAGAGAGCACATGCAGAGGGGGAACTGGGCCTTTGGATCTCATGCCTGTTGCTGGGGCAACTGGCATCTGGTTTCAGAAGTACCTAAAGGATCAGAGATAAAAAACTGGGAAAACCTGCTTGTGCCTTGATATTGTATATTACACTTATAAAACTTAGGAAGGCTTTGGAGAACATCTCAGAACATCTGTATTACTTTACAGGTCAGGAAACTGAGGATAAATTTAGAGTTTGGCCTAGAACCTAGATCTACTGGAAGATTTCACTTTGCAATGCAGAATTAGGATGAAAGGAGTGGAACATTCAATAAAGTGTTTCTGCAAATATTGTACCCGGTTAAGATTGGCAATTATGTTCTAACTAAAACCAATGGAAGAAAAATAAACTCAAACAATTTCAGCATGTGAAAACCTTATATGTGGGGAGTTCAAATGATAACAAGATCTCTAGAGAACAAGAGGCCATAGAAAAACAAGGAGTAAGCAGTTTTCTGAACTTCTTATATTGCTCAAATTCAGGCTGATGCTTGATTGCTGGACCCAAGCAGGGATTCTGGGAGTTCTGGCTGAGTGTGGGTGTGGAGCCAGGCTTAACACAAGTCTGTACAATGAAGAGCTGAGAGAGGTCAGGAATTTAATATCCTTGGGTGATGCTGAGTTTGAGAGCCCATGCGGACAGAATACACTAAAGCAGCTAACTGACGATATTGGTCTGAGCAGCAGACATTGAATATGAGGCAACTGACTGAAAACTTGGTACAGCAGAACAAGAAAGCCTAGGTTAGCTGGAAGATTATAAGTTGATTATGGGTTGACATTCTAGGGACTTTCAAAGACAAGCCTAATGCCACACCTGAAGGTGGGGAGGGAAATCTTAAGGGTGCTAAACCAGTTTGGACCCCTTTGTCTGTGACTGTTTAGAGGAAGCTGAGTCATGAGATGGAGAATATGGAAAGAATAGGCGTCCTGGGGTTTGCTTTGATACTTGACTTAGGAAAATGCCCTCTGGCCCCCTGTGCAGGTTCAGGTCAGGGCGGTTAGAGTACAAGATGCTGACTGGGAAGAACTGTTGACTGTACCTTTTTTATTTAGACAATATTTATCAAGCACCAATTTGGTACCAGCCACTGGAGATGCAACTGTGAGCATGGCAGACAGACTCCCTGTCTTCGTAATGCTTATTATGTTTAGAAAAAGGCAATAAGCAAGTAGATATAGGAATAAAAGTAAGTAAGTCCAAATGTGCTATGAAAGAAATAAACAATAGGGTAACACATAATGGAAGAGATTCTTTAAAGTAGGTAGTTTGAGAAGACCTATCTGATGAGGGGATGTTTAAACTGATGAGAAATATTTACCTATTCAGAGAACTGATGAAAAGCACTCTAGGTAGAGGAAAGAGTGAAAAAAAAAAAAAACTGAGGAAGGAAATGTTTCAAGGAACTGTCTAGGAACTGTCAAAAACCATGTTACTACAGCAGAGTTTGCATGGGGCAGAATGGCATGAGGTGAATGTGGAGGCGTAGGCAGAGAGGGGACCATGTAGGGCATTATGGGTCTTGGTAACTGTGGAAGCCAAGATGGTGCTCAGTGATACTCCTTTCACACATTGTACTAGGACTGGTCTGTGTGACTAATAGAATATGGTGACATCTGAGATTAGGTTATGAATAATACCATGGGTTGCATTTTGGGTGTGTGTTCTCCCTCTATTTCTGTTTTTCTTATTCTCTCCTCATTGGATCATCTGCTCTGGGGGAAACCAGTTGCCATCTTGTGAACAATCTTGTGAAGAGGCTCACATGTAGCCTCTTGTCTACAGCCACATCAGTAAGCGTGGAAGTGGATCCTCCAGTTCCAGTCAAGCCATCAGATCACTGCAGCTCCAGCCAACAACTTGACTGCAATCTCATAAGCTTACACTGTGCTGGAACCACTGAGCAAACCACTTCCAGATTTCTGACCCTTAGAAATTGTGTGAGATAATAAATTGCTGTTTCTAAATGCTAAATTTGAGGTCATTTGTTATGTAGCAATAGGATCTTATATAGTAAGGAATTTGATTTTATCTAAATACAATGCGTTTTTGAGCCAAGGGAAAGAGGGGGTCCTGGCGACTATCACTGGCTTGGAGGTTGACCAGTTAACCTCTTGAGATTGCTGTTCAGTGACTGTTTGCTGGACTGCTTCCCTGTAGACAATGATATATTCAGTCTTCTTGTGTTTAGGACTCAAGTACCAACAGAATGAAGAAGTCATCCTATTTGCAGTTGCCTTGAAAACCAAGATAGAACTACATTTAGAGCTTTAATAAAATAGTGTTCCTCTCTTCAGTTACAGACTGAGAAAGGACATTTAGAGTATTGACGTCTACTCGATTTCAATCCAATGAACATTTGTAGAGTAACTTTGAAGAACAGTTCCGTGTTCAGCGTTGTGAGGCAAGTACTATGACTGGAGTAACAGTTCCTGTACTCTAGTTGCTCACCATCTAGGACGGAGGTAGATTATTTTAGGCTCTGTGCAAATTGGTGGCATCTCTCTTCTCTTAACCAGATGGCCATTGATTCCTACGAATGACAAGGAGATTAAAATTGCAGAACACCAAAAGACAGACTAGTCTAAGGGTTTTCCCTTTCTTTGTTTCCTAGCAAACGCAAGTACTATTTGTATTGTTTCCTGACCTATATAGAAACTGGAACTTTTTTCCGTCTGAAGAGTGTTGGGCCCAGGAGTTGATAAGGCTTTCCTGTTGTTAAGGTGGGTGCTGAGGGGGTTAATCTGAAGCTTTTAACCAAGTCCACATACAGGTAACTGGTGACTTATCTAAGACCACGGATGTTCTTACCCCCTTTGCTGCTTCATTCAAAGCACAGACACTTTGAGTTTATCCTGACTCCCAACACTGTCTTATATTCTCATATTTAGGACATCGAGAGAGACAATCTTTTCCCTAATTTTACATATCTATAAAGAGCAAGCAATCATAGTTTTTTTAAAAAAGGAGGCTTGACCATCTACATGTATCTCTGCTGCAGACACTCTCTCTCTTAACAGTATACAGAGGCCTTTGCATTTCTTCCTTCAGAAAAATGGACAATTGACATTGTCCTTTAATTCCTGTGATCTCCAGGAGAAGCAAAACCCTTTGCCTGGCATTGACAGGGAGGCATCAGGCTGATTGTAGGAATTTTTTCCCAAGGGCTTCCTAAAACACAAACACACCCAGAACGAACACTACTATAAGATAAACTTGACAGGTATGCCATTGGAGGCTCATATTTCAAGGTGACTTTGAGATTTGGGGACCTCATTTTGGAGTTCTGAGCAGTCTTAATAAGCAGGTTCATCATCTCAGTGAAGAAGGAGGTCAGCTGGGTGCACCAAGGTGGAACTGATTGGCTAAATTTCTGATGGCCACAGAATGATCCAGCCACAGCCTGACGCCGGGAGGACAGAAACAGCTGTATCCAAGCTGCACTGAAATCTGTCTCTAATTACATCCACCCAATAAAAGCTTGGTTATTTACCACTGGAGAAGGGTTCATAGTGGCACTTACTGTTTCATCCTTCTAAATAATTTTGCCAGTTTTTTTTCTTCCCCTAGGTTTTAGGTGTCAAATGTTTAGAGAACACATTTCCAGAAAGTCCTATTTCTTGCCTGGCAACAATGTAAAATCATCTGGTAATTGTGAATGCTAAGGGTATGTTTACTACTTGAAAAGAGAGCCAGCCTGTTCACCAGGGCATTACTGTTATCTGTGTTGTCCTAGGAAGACAGGGCAGCCAAAGTTCTTCATTTATCTGATGGCAGGCAGCCCAGGTTAACTGTATGTTTCTGAGTTAGTCCTAGTGATTGCCATTGGATACAGGTTTCCATAGATCCATCGTGGATAATGTATTACTCCATTAACACTGGGAGTGACATTAACAGGTCAATAAAGGTCTCATATAGTGCTTTATATGCCAATGTCAGCCCGCATATAGCATGATACTGGTAGCCATTAAGCAGGTTGTGTCTGCTGAATTGTGCTCATTTTCAGTCTTGTCAGTGTTACGTTCCTAATCAGAAGTGTTGCCACGACACTTGGGGATTGTACTGTCTTCTGAAGTCTCAGTCTTAGTCCAACTAACTGCCTGGCTGTGATTTGAAAAATGGCATTTAGCAGTTTCTGTATAACAGAGTGGTTACTCTGATTAGCTTTAGGACCAGACAGACTTTGTTTTTTATATGATGTGAGCATGAGTGCCTTAATCTTACTGAGCCTTGGTTTCTGTCATGTACCTAGTGGGAGTAATAATACAAATAAAGTAAAAGGGGAATGCCTTTTCACCATTCCTGGTTCCAAGGGAGATATGCTTCTGGCTTTGATAATATATGCAAAGTGCTTAGAATGTCTAGTATACATTAGATATTCAATAAGTGGTTGTTATCACTATTGGAAGAAATTCTGAGCCCCTGTTAACTAGTAGGGAAATTGAAGGGTGGCTGATATCTCTGCTTACTCTATGAATTCATTGTGAGGGCAGGGATAAATTTTCTAGTTCTTGACTTCCTGTCTGATGTGGTTTTCATAACCCTTATTTGTCTTAGATGGTTTACACTGAGAAGATCTGTGTAGGAGGCATTTTTTGTAGATTTTATGTTAACAAAATAAATACACCAAATTTCTCCTTTTTCTCTCAAAATAAGCACTTTGCATAGCCCAACCCACTCACTCCATCCTTTCTCAAGCCACACAGGCCTGCCCTTCATTGTTACTCGTCTTGAGACTGAAGACTTGTCAGCTGGCATCTGGTGATCTCAAATGCTCTAGTCTTCCTCCATTAGGAAAGAATGCCAAGAAATATAATTAAAAAGAACAAAGGAACAAAACACAGAATATAGTTCTTTCTTTTTCAGTTTGCTGCTTGATTCCTTTTAAATTCATTAAATGTATTGGTAAATCTGAGAAATAGGCGACTGGGTTCCATTTCCCTTCCCAATCTGGATCAACTGGCAATGACTTTCTGGAGCACTGTCTTCTGAAGTCTTCTTTCTCATGGTGTGTTTAGGTTCAACAGTGAAAAATTAAAATGGTCAACTTCAAGTGAGTCCTATGAGTGCTTAAAATGAAGGGATATTTGCTATCCCTGTCTTAAGATTTCAGGTTAATGGCAATGGTAGAAAATCTTTTAGAACGGGAGTCATTGTTGACTCATCTTGATTCAAAATGTTTTGCATTTTGTTTCTCAAACTTATTTATTTATTCAGCAAATGTTTGTTGAATGCCTACAACATTCCAGGAATCTGACTATTCAACCAGAAAAGTGGGTTCCACTGACAATGTACAGGGTGTACCAAGTTCTGTAGCTTACCATCCGCTTGTTCTATCTCTTCCTCTTCCTTTCATTTGTTATTGTCTCAGTTCAGGCCCTCATTATCATGACCTGAGCTGTATCATCATGGTTTTCTAGGGAAAGAGGAAACCACTCCATTCTACCTACTGCACAGCTACCAAGGTCTTGAAACACTTACGAATTCTCCCAAGGGAGGAATGAAGCAATGGTGAGAGAAAAGAGAGAGAGAGAGAGAGAGAGAGAGCGAGTGCTCAAGGAGAGACATAAGGTAGAAGCAAGTGGATAAGTACTGTCACAGAGAAATTACTGGGAGAAAAAAAGATACTTATTTGAAGATAGTTTTCAATTAAGCACAGACATCAAGAAGGGCAAATTTTCTCTCTCTTGAATTTTGTCATATAGACACATACTTTTGTTTGGTCTTCCTTTGTAAGTTGTAACAGCTAACAGCTAAGTCTCCTAAATGATATTCTAGCCATCATATTGCTCCATTCATTCCATCCATCCCATGTTTCTAGAAACATTTTTCTAAAATGTACATCTCCAGCTCTCTTATTCCTCTGCTTAAAATCTTTTGATGGCTCCCAATACCCACAGTAGAAGTTCTTTGTAAGGACTTATCAGTGCATTAGGATAGTTTGTGAAGTGTGAACTGAATGTCTGCTACTAATACTTTAATTTTTAACGTGAATTTTGCAGTTTTGAACTCCAATATCTTTCCTCAATGGAATAGAAAGAAATGAGTTTGTGTGTAATCTTTTTCTATGTCATGGGATACATCATGTGGCAACTGTCAGCAATGATTGTGATGATGTCATTGTTATTTCACTCAAATTCTGGGACTGTCCAGGGATATGTGTCCTGAATTTCATCATCAATTATCATAGATTTTACAGTAGAAAAGACTCTAACCCACCAAATAATGTCCAAATTCCATAAAGATTATATAATAGTTTATTTATCTCTTTAGACAAATCTTCGAGAGTGCCACACCCCCATCTACTTGTTCAATGTACTCTCTCTCTCTCTGAAATATTTTTCACCCTCCCCCTCAATCAATTTGGTAAGTGCCTCAAATATTTTAAGATCACAGTTCATTCAAGCATTACTTCCTCTATGAAGTCTACCTTGATACTCCCTCCCAGCCTCTAGTAGAATTGAGTGTTTATACAATTGCACAAAAACTAGAAGTATGAGGTCTCTTCCTTGTGCATCCCTCTCTTTTCATTTCTCCTTCATTTCATCAGGTCCCAGTAGAAAGTATCTATTGCATGAGTCAGGATACCTCAGGGCCTACTATGGGAACAAACAACCCCAGAGTGTCAGTGGGCTGCAACAACAAAGGTCTATTTACTGCTTATGCTCTGTGTCTATCATGGATTGCCTGGGGTCTCTTTCTACACCATCATTCAGAGACTTAGGATGAGTGAGCAGCCACCTTCTTAAAAATAACTGGTATTGTGCCAGAGAGAAAAGAGAAGATTACACATAAGTCATCAAATCCCAATGTTACTTGTATTCCTGATCTATTAATTATAAGTATTAAAATGATTCCATCCAAACATAAAAAAGCCAGGAAGTACAAGACTACCTTGTGCATGTGTGGCAGAGAGACAGAAATATTAGGTGAATAGCACGATTTATGACCATATATGCCCCAAATAAAACCACTCATGGTTATCCCCTGGAGTTCTGAAAGGGGCCTGTTTTCCTGGGCCTGTTCATATGATATATCTGGATGCAACTGACATGTTCTTAACAATGAGAAGGGAAGAGTTGTGGTTGGGTAGATAACCAACAGTGTCTCTCATACGTTATTCCTTCAACTCCTGCATCTAACCTCTGGAGTTGGAAGGGTCTAGGAGCTCCACAGAGCACACCATATTTTCAGTTCCATGGAGAGCCATGTTGCCCTGGAACAAATAGACTTCCATATATTTCTCTAGCAAAGATGGGTTTATTCGTGATTATCACAGAATTGCAATTCAGGGTCTGCAACAATGGTGAACCATGTGTGAATCCCTCCATCACCAGGAAAAGAGAATGCTTTTATAGAGGAGAAAAGGAAGTTAGGAGGGCTCTAGTAAACAGAGTCCATGGCTTTTCATTGCTATGGCTGAGTTCTTGCCAGGAAAGGAGTCTTTCTTCTTCCTGTTAAAACACTGCTACCATTGCAGGGCATGAGAGCTCCCCCTTCTGGTCTCCCAACTCTATTTAATTGAGATTTCCGTTTATAAAATTTTTACAGTCATGATAAGCTTTGCATAGCTGAAACCTCTTTGTAAACCATTGCTTTGGGAACTTCCTATATAAAATCTACCTACAGTCCAACAACCCTATGAGCTAGGCATTATTTTCCAGATGGGGAAACTGAAGACCAGAGAGGATAAATATCTTGCTCAAGGTCACAGAGCTAAAATGTGGTGAAACCAAATTTAATACCAGCCTGCCTTGTGACTCTGGAACTCTTGCTCTTTTCTTTATTTCCACAGCATCTTACATGAAACCCCTGGACTTATATGAACCTCTTTTAAAGTTAAACATATTTTTAATCTGTACCCACTATCATCTGAGGGTACTCTAATTTTGTCTCCTGCTATGTAAACCGCATTTCTTTTTGTTTTAAACATATGTCTATCTACAGTTTTAAGAGAGGGTGTCAAGGGTTTATCTTCTTACACAGTCCTATTCTGACAACATAAGGGCATTTTGCAGTGACAGTGTGCTTTAATTCAGAGAAATGGATGGCACAGTGATTCTTCTGCAGTAGGAGATTTATACTTATTTCCTCCTCTCTGTTAACAGGATTTATTCATAGGCCCTCAACAACACATGCCAAAGGCTGCATTTTTTCCTCTCCCCATCCTCCAAAAGAGTCATTAATATTTAATAAATAATCATTGTTATGACTTGAAATGCTTGCTATAACCAGATCAAACAAGGCAATCAGCTTTTATTTCTTAAAGCAATGAAAGTTAGTTTATTGTGTCTCTTTCAGAGAGTTTGGGTGGGGTTTCAGCCACAAGGATATCACTTTATTATGAATATTAGTTGAATAGACTGAAATTAACATTTGATGACTTCTTCGTTGATATCTGACATATTTTTCATAGGCAGACTCTAATAAAGCAGTCAGTTAGAGCTATTAGACATATTTTAGGAGGATTTTTTGATGCATATCTTCACTTAGATTATGAAATTTAAATCATTGCTGCTATCAGTGTGAATACTAATGTTATACCCTGCCAGATGGAAACCTTTCATAAATTTTCACTTTTCTCTTACAGTCAGCTGTAAATCTTAAGTAAATGACTTCTAGGGTAAACTATGTTGATGTCAGCTTTAGTGCCTTATGTCCACACTGATTTCAATGTCATAAGTACCTGGAAGGCAGGCAACTCTTAATTAAATGTCATTTTCTTTTTCCATTATTGAAGTAGAGCAGAGTGCAGACTCTGGCATTGTCTATGGCTTACTGGTGAATAGCTCAGCTCTTGCTTTGTCACAAATGGGTTCTTTGGAGCTATTTTAAATGCTTTGGTGTCTGTCATGCAGTTTCTCCTCTCTTAACTAAAACTGTCTCCCTCAATGTGTCTTTCAGATAGTAAAACACTGTTTCCCTAGTCCTTTGTTCTCCATTTTGACAAAATACAATCCGTAGGTTTTTGCGTCATATTAACAATTTTTTTCCTTTGGAAATTGATATTTTAGTTCTCTTCAGAGTGCTAATCTCCATATGAGAACTACACTGCATAAAACTTCCTTTTTCCCTATGGGGATATATCAGTATTCAGACCAAATCTTCCAAAGGACTTGTCTTACCAATTGTAAGAAGCTTCTGGTAACTCGTGGTCACTTATCACTTACATTTCTTGTGGAGTTTTTTCCTTTAATTTGCTTTTTCAAACAGAGCCAAACTTTGAGAGGTATTATCCCTTATTTTTTTTTAAACAAAACAGGGGACAAAACAAAATAAAATTAAAGATGTCTCAAATGTTCTCATCTTTGGAAACCCAAAGGAGAAAGATGATAAAAAAAACCTCAACAAAAATATTTAGGTGAGTCAATAAATATTCCTGGTAGAAATCTTAGAAGTCCTACAGGTAAGACAACTTTTTATAGTTATTGAGTTATTGTCTCACCAGTTGTTTATTTATTTATTTGTTTTACCATTAAACCTATGAACCCAGTGATAAATGTGCTTCCTTTGTTGTTACAATGTAATATATTGAGCTTTCCTTGAAGCTTCATTAAAATTATATCTAAAGCTCCGATTATAAGAAAATGATTAATAATACAATAACATGGAGTAACTTCTCTGTGGAGCTGTTTGGAGTTGTGGGCTTTTTTACCAGCCCCATCATCTGTTTTGTTTTCTGCTTCCATCCACCCAGGGAAATAAATGCCCGTCATCATTTTTTTCAACAAGCAACAAGAACTATCTTTCTGTAGAAACAAAGGCACTGAAAAAACATTCTACACCATTAAAATAATTTTCCAACATAGTTTCAATAATTAGTGTATTTCAGTTTCAACAGCTGTAATTAAACCTGACCTTTACGCTAATTATGTCTTGACATTTATGATTTTAAACTGGCTTTCCCTGTGGTGATGGTGTGTTATATTAAGGTTCTAATGAATAGTTTTGTAGTATTTACCTGTTGTTAGAGGGTCTCTGTTGGGGCTTGGGGGGGACCACTTCACTCAGCATCTTGTCACTGGAGACATAATGATGCCCCTCTGAAAGAGAATTATCTGCCACAATATCAGGCTGTTACTGAATTTCTGTAAGAGTGTTTTGATATAATTACAGGTACAACAAAATCCTTGCTGGAAATTTTCAAAATGAGTCAAAAATTACCTCAGAGTTTGAGTCAGTGTTGATAAAGTGGGCTTTCTTGGGATCTAGTAATTGGTGGCAGGTGAGTAGGATGAAGCTTCCTAGCTGCCATGAGAGAAAAGTTGTGTCAGAGAATCTGGAAGGGAGGAGAAACCAAGATGGCAGGCTTGTCTTCTTGGCTCTCATTACATTGAGCAGTAGTGGAGTTTTTCCCTGTTTTTTATCCTATCCTAGGGTACTTCCAGCTCATTTTTTTCCCCTTCTTGATAATAATAACATAGCTAACATTTATCAAGCACTTACTATGTGTCAGGTACTGTGTTAAATACTCTACATATATTATCTTAGAATTTTAACAGCCCTATGAGGAAGGGGATACTCTAGTATCTAGCACTGTCAACTCAAAGTCCTTTTTTCAAGTGTTTTTTTGTTGTTGTTTTGAGCTATAGAGGTTGACTCAGTGTTTAATGTCTTTTTTTTTTAATTTTCATTGTGCTACTTTATATTGTACAGCAAAGTGAATCAGCTATACGTATACATATATCCCCTCTTTTTTGGATTTCCTTCGCATTTAAGTCACCACAGAGCACTGAGTAGACTTCCCTGTGCTATATAGTAGGTTCTCATTATTTATCTATTTTATACATAGTATCACAGTTTATATATGTCAATCCCCATCTCCCAATTCATCCCACCACCATAGAGGACATTTGTTCTCTATGTCTGTGTCTCTATTTCTGCTTTGTAAATAAGATCATCTATACCAATTTTTTCAGATTCCATATATATGCATTAATATATATTTGTTTTTCTCTTTCTGACTTACTTCACTCTGTATGACAGTCTCTCAGTCCACCCACATCTCTACAAATGATCCAATTTCATTCCTTCTTACGGCTGAGTAATATTCCATGTATAGATGTACCACATTTTCTTTATCCATTCCTCTGTTTTTTTAAATTTATTTTTATTTTATTTAAAAATTTTTTAACATCTTTATTAGAGTATAATTGCTTTACAATGGTGTGTTAGTTTCTGCTTTATAACAAAGTGAATCAGCTATACATATACATATGTCCCCATATCTCCTCCCTCTTGCACCTCCCTCCCACCCTCCCTATCCCACCCCTCTAGGTGGTCACAAAGCACCGAGCTGATCTCCCTGTGCTATGCAGCTTCTTCCCACTAGCTATCTATTTTACATTTGGTAGTGTATATAAGTCCATGCCACTCTCTCACTTTGTCCCAGCTTACCCTTTCCCCTCCCTGTGTCCTCAAGTCCATTCTCTACATCTGTATCTTTATTCCTGTCCTGCCCCTAGGTTCTTCAGAAACTTTTTTTTTAATATATTTTTTTAGATTCCATATATATGTTTGTGTTAGCATACAGTATTTGTTTTTCTCTTTCTTACTTCATTCTGTATGACAGATTCTAGGTCCATCCACCTCACTACAAATAACTCAATTTCATTTCTTTTTATGGCTGAGTAATATTCCATTGTATATGCGTGCCACATCTTCTTTATCCATTCATCTGTCGATGGAGACTTAGGTTGCTTCCATGTCCTGGCTATTGTAAATAGAGCTGCAATGAACATTGTGGTACATGTCTCTTTTTTTTTTTACATCTTTACTGGAGTATAATTGCTTTACAATGGTGTGTTAGTTTCTACTTTATAACAAAGTGAATCAGCTATACATATACATATGTTCCTATACCTCTTCCCTCTTGCATCTCCCTCCCTCCCACCTTCCCTATCCCACCCCTACAGGCGGTCACAAAGCACTGAGCCGATATCCCTGTGCTATGCGGCTGCTTCCCACTAGCTATCTGCCTTACGTTTGATAGCGTATATATGTCCATGCCTCTCTCTCGCTTTGTCACAGCTTACCCTTCCCCATCCCCATATCCTCAAGTCCGTTCTCCAGTAGGTCTGTGTCTTTATTCCTGTCTTACCCCTAGGTTCTTCATGACATTTTTGTCCCTTAAATTCCATATATATGTGTTAGCATACGGTATTTGTCTTTCTCTTTCTGACTTACTTCACTCTGTATGACAGACTCTAGGTCTATCCACCTCAATACAAATAGCTCACTTTCGTTTCTTTTTATGGCTGAGTAATATTCCGTTGTATATATGTGCCACATCTTCTTTATCCATTCATCCGATGATGGACACTTAGGTTGTTTCCATCTCTGGGCTATTGTAAATAGAGCTTCAGTGAACATTTTGGTACATGACTCTTTTTGAATTATGGTTTTCTCAGGGTATATGCCCAGTAGTGGGATTGCTGGGTCATATGGTAGTTCTATTTGTAGTTTTTTTTTTTTTTAAACATCTTTATTGGGGTATAATTGCTTTACAATGGTGTGTTAGTTTCTGCTTTATAACAAAGTGAATCAGTTATACATATACATATGTTCCCATATCTCTTCCCTCTTGCATCTCCCTCCCTCCCACCCTCCCTATCCCACCCCTCCAGGCGGTCACAAAGCACTGAGCTGATATCCCTGTGCCATGTGGCTGCTTCCCACTAGCTATCTACCTTACGTTTGTTAGTGTATATATGTCCATGACTCTCTCTCGCCCTGTCACAGCTCACCCTTCCCCCTCCCCATATCCTCAAGTCCGTTCTCCAGTAGGTCTGTGTCTTTATTCCTGTCTTACCCCTAGGTTCTTCGTGACATTTTTTTTTCTTAAATTCCATATATATATGTGTTAGCATACGGTATTTGTCTTTTTCTTTCTGACTTACTTCACTCTGTATGACAGACTCTAGGTCTATCCACCTCATTACAAATAGCTCAATTTCATTTCTTTTTATGGCTGAGTAATATTCCATTGTATATATGTGCCACATCTTCTTTATCCATTCATCTGATGATGGGCACTTAGGTTGTTTCCATCTCTGGGCTATTGTAAATAGAGCTGCAATGAACATTTTGGTACATGACTCTTTTTGAATTATAGTTTTCTCTGGGTATATGCCCAGTAGAGGGATTGCTGGGTCCTATGGTAATTCTATTTGTAGTTTTTTAAGGAACCTCCGTACTGTTCTCCATAGTGGCTGTATCAATTTACATTCCCACTGACAGTGCAAAAGGGTTCCCTTTTCTCTACACCCTCTCCAGCATTTATTATTTGTAGATTTTTTGATGATGGCCATTCTAACTGGTGTGAGGTGATACCTCATTGTAGTTTTGATGTGCATTTCTCTAATGATTAGTGATGTTGAGCATCCTTTCATGTGTTTGTTGGCAGTCTGTATATCTTCTTTGGAGAAATGTCTATTTAGGTCTTCCATCCATTTTTGGATTGGGTGGTTTGTTTTTTGATATTGAGCTGCATGAGCTGCTTGTATATTTTAGAGATTAATCCCTTGTCAGTTGCTTCATTTGCAAATATTTTCTCCCATTCTGAGGATTGTCTTTTCATCTTGTTTATGGTTTCCTTTGCTGTGCAAAAGCTTTGAAGTTTCATTAGGCCCCATTTGTTTATTTTTGTTTTTATTTCCATTTCTCTAGGAGGTGGGCCAGAAAGGATCTTGCAGTGATTTATGTCATAGAGTGTTCTGACTGTGTTTTTCTCTAAGAGTTTTAAAGTGTCTGACCTTACATTTAGGTCTTTAATCTGTTTTGAGTTTATTTTTGTGTATGGTGTTAGGGAGTGTTCTAATTTCATTCTTTTACATGTAGCTGTCCAGTTTTAACAGCACCACTTATTGAAGAGAACGTTTTTTCTCCATTGTATATCCTTACCTCTTTTGTCACATATTAGATGATCATATGTGCATGGGTTTATCTCTGGGCTTTCTATCCTGTTCTATTGATCTATATTTCTGTTTTTGTGCCAGTACCATACTGCCTTGATTACTGTAGCTTTGTAGTATACTCTGGAGTTCAGGAGCCTGATTCCTTCAGCTCTGTTTTTCTTTCTCAAGATTGCTTTGGCTATTCGGGATCTTTTGTGTTTCCATACAAATTGTGAAATTTTTTGTTCTAGTTCTGTGAAAAATGTCATTGGTAGTTTGATAGGGATTGCATTGAATCTGTAGATTGCTTTAGGTAGTATAGTCATTTTCACAATGTTGATTCTTCCAGTCCAAGAATATGGTATATCTCTCCATCTGTTTGTGTCATCTTTAATTTCTAATTTCTTTAATTTTTAACCCAGCCATCAGTTTTCTACATACAGGTCTTTTATGTCCTTAGGTAGGTTTATTCCTGGGTATTTTATTCTTTTTGTTGCAGTGGTAAATGGGAGTGTTTCCTTAATTTCTCTTTCAGATTTTTCATCATTAGTGTATTAGGAATGCAAGAGATTTCTGTGCATTCATTTTGTATCCTGCTACTTTACCAAATTCATTGGTTGGCTATAGTAGTTTTCTGGTAGTATCTTTAGGATTCTCTGTGTATGGTATCATGTCATCTGCAAACAGTGACAGCTTTACTTCTCTTCCAATTTGGGTTCCTTTTATTTCTTTTTCTTTTCTGATTGCTGTGGCTAAAACTTCCAAAACTTTGTTGAATAATAGTGGTGAGAGTGGACAACCTTGTCTTGTTTCTGATCTTAGAGGAAATGGTTTCAGTTTTTCACCATTGAGAACGATGGCTGTGGGTTTGTCATATATGGCCATTATTATGTTGTCATATATGGCCATTATTATTTGTCATATATGGCCATTATCATCCCTCTATGCCTACATTCTGGAGGGTTTTTATCATAAATGGATGTTGAATTTTGTCAAAAGTTTTTCCTGGATCTACTGAGATTATCATATTCAATTTGTTAATATGGTGTATCACATTGATTGATTTGCATATATTGAAGAATCCTTGTATTCCTGGGATAAACCCCACTTGATCATGGTGTATGATCCGTTAAATGTACTGCCGGATTCTGTTTGCTAGTATTCTGTTGAGGATTTTTGCATGTATGTTCATCAGTGATATTGGCCTGTAGTTTTCTTTCTTTGTGACATCTTTTTCTGGTTTGGCATCAGGGTGATGGTGGCCCCGTAGAATGAGTTTGGGAGTGTTCCTCCCTCTGCTATATTTTGGAAGATCCATTCCTCTGCTGATGGACATGTAGGTTTTTTGTTTTTTGGCCGTGTTGCATGACTTGCAGGATCTTCCCTGACCAGGGATCGAACCCGTGCCCCCTGCAGTGGAAGCGCAGAGTCATAACCACTGGGCCACCAGGGAATTCCCTCTTCAAGTGTTAAATGCCAATACTTGGTGAAGCCAGATAATATTTTGAAGTATTAATGTCTGTGTATCTTTTATTCCCACTTTCTTTATATGATCACCTCACCCTGTAATGAGAGGCATACACATTGCTTTTAGGAACCACAAGAAACAGTCAAGTCTGATTTTCTGACCTCCAAAGTGGGTCCTAAGGAAGCAGGGCTATAAACAGAAAACTGGAGAGAGAATAGCATAAGAACTAGAAAGTCAGGCTGTTCCTCTCCTCACCTCACTAAAGGCAGGTCTCTGCATGAAGGAGAAGAGCAGGGAGGATGGGTGATCTTAGTGGGGGGGAAGTAGGAGGGAGATGAGTGAATGGGGGAAGGTGGTGTAAACCAGGTAGAGAGATGGTATGGGGCAAAGAATAAGAATAGCCAAGCAGATCACAAGAGAGTGCCCTGGAACCCAGCCATCATAGGCAGACCACTTGTTGTCAGTGGAGAGCATGTTTGGCCTTCCATATCCATGGACTCTGCACGTGCAGAGTCAACAAACCTCGGATCAAAAATATTCAGAAAAAAGTTTCCAGAAAGTTCCCCAAAACAAAACTTGGATTTACTGCATGCCGGCAACAATTTACATAGAATTTCCATTGTATTTACAACTATTTACATAATATTTATACTGTTTTAGGTAGTATAAGGAATCTAGAGATGATTTAAAGTATATGGGAAGATGTGAATGAGGTTATATGCAAATACTATGCCATTTTATATAAGGGACTTGAGCATCTGCAGATTTTGGTATCCATAGGGTGTCCTAGAACTGATCCCTGGCAGTTGCTGTTAAGGTTCATCTACAGGTGGGCAGAGAAACCATGCTAGTAAGGCTATTAGTCTCATTGCCCTTGTGATATGTGTACTTTTCATGGAGAGTTCCCTGTAGGTAGCTCATGGATTGTCTAGAAGGAAGACACCTGTTATGAGACTTTACTGAGGCCATCTAACTGCTCTGGGGGGACATCCACCTTTTTCCATGGCCTGAGACATACATAAGAGTTCCAAAATACAGAATAGAGGTCATTATACCTAGGGAGGCAAAGATGCTGTGGAAATAAAAGTCAAGCTTCATGCTTGGATGGGACAAGATGGAGAGGGAACCCTCTCCTACTACATGAATTGCGATTGAAGTTCCCACTAGATATTTATTTTTAACTGAATAATTTTGATAAACAACTACACAAAAGCTATTTTTCTTCAAGATTCAACCAATGGATCTCTAATGGTGGGATTAGAGGCAGAGGGATACTTGTGTTCAAAAGGCATTGTAAACTTCCCTTAGATTAGACTCTATGTGTTTCTTCCTGTTTGCATAATATGAAGATGAATCTGCTTTCTAGGCAGGACCACGAAAACACCAGAAAGTAAGATGTGTGGTTCACCACATGTGATGCAAAGGAATAGGTTAGACCTGGTGTGTCCACTGACTGAGCAGGGAGTGTGGGCTTGGGAAGTAGGATCAATAGGCAAAAGGGGAGCAGGCAGATAGGAAGTGGTTGAAAAAATAGGATGTAACTTTTGCCAAAGCTACTCTAATTTCAGAATTGTTTGGCAGTCTTATTTAGTACTATGTTCCTGAAGATCTGGAGCCCCTGTTGTGGACTGTAATAAACCGAGTGTGCTCTAAGTCACTAACCAAGTTAGTTACTAAGCAAGTTAGTAACTAAGTTGCTAGAACATTGGGTGAAGAGGTCTTGGCCTTTGCCTCACTTTGGGTAGGTTTCAGTCAATGTCATTTAGCTTCATTGTACTCAGTTCATCTGCACTGGAGGGAACTGATGGAGGGTTGGTGACTCTAAACTACCAGCAGTGAGAAAGGAAGAGAACAGTGATTAGAAGAACATTAAAGAGTTCAAATCAACAGCTGTTGGAATTTCAGATCAGCCCCAGGGCTTGTCTTAGCCCAGTGGTTGTTGGTGGTGTCAGGCATCACTTATGGCTGGCCTACCTCACTAGAGTGTGAGTGCTGGGAATTCAAGGGCAACTGTTAGTTTTGTTTGGGTTTGTTTTGTTTTTTCATTTGCAGTGCCTGAAACCAGTCATGAATGCTTCTGGTTGAGTAAGTCTAGCTTTTGGAAAATATTTGCCCTTTTATGAAAGGGCCGTCCATGGGTGGCCACTCGCTCCATTGTTCTAATCACCATCTCTCTGTTCCAGTCCCTGAGAGGAGTCAGCTTAATGAGTGTGGAGGTTGTAAAGACTCCAAGAGAGTCAACTCCTTGGTGTTTGGGAATCTCCTGCTCCCATCAGCACGTGGACAAGGTGGTGTCAGCTGGCTGATGACTCCTGGGGCACCTACTGTGACAAAGGACCCCAGACCACTCCTGCTGTTGGCTTACAGAGGAACTAGGTGGATGGACTGGTGATTAATTTGTTCTCCCTGTGGGGCAGCCTCTGTAGAAATGGGTCTTCTATACAACAGCACCTCACAGAACACAAATAGACAAATCCTGTCAGCACGAATGTGTTTTATGGGTCAGATGTCTAACATGATCTCTGTAGCTCTGACCCCTGGTGGATTTATTATCTGGGTCTTATAGTCCTTTGGTGTCTTGAAGACTATAGTCTGTAAAATGTGTTGGGTAAGACAGCTAGCGAGATTGCCATTCCTGATGTGCTATAGGCCTGTAACTCTGCCAAGAAGGTTCAGAAAGCTGTAAATTTGATGTGAATTTATAGCGGCAGACTGAAGTGTAGCCAATTTCAAGATGTAGCCATCACTTACTAACGGGATCGCTGACCATACCCAAACCCACAGAACTGGTCTATTATGAGTTAAAAGTAACATTTTTAGTTTAAACTGCTCTTAACCCAGACCAGCTCTAAATATTCACCATGTATTTATTTACCTCTGTAGCTTAGAGCTTTTCCTGACCCACATCTTTACCTTTCTGTGCCAGCAGTTCATTCTTTATCAGTAATGATCTTTCCGGAGCTGTTTGATCTGTCTGTGCAGTGACATATGACATTTGAATAAACTGCTATTTATTTCTTCTCTGGCTTTTCACATGGAGCTTAGTGACATGTTTCACAGGAGATCACCTGTGATGAGGACAAAGGTCAGTGGAAACCTGTTCAGACAGAGAGGTTTGGCCTTGAGGAGTCCGTCTGAACCTTAACTCTTGACCTGTCCATTGACTGTGTTTGCTAATTGGGTCTTCAGTGCAAAGCAAAGAACAGTGCTCAGCATTGGTAACTACTTGTTTAGCCAGAACATGAAAATCAATCTACCAATGACCAAAAGGGCTTAGCAAACAACATCCCAGTGGAGTTGGGTGTTTTTTGCCTGGAATTCAACAGATGTGGTCTGAGAGCTCCTGTAATCTGCATGCAGATGTGGTTCACATAATTAATGTGATGTTTGCTTCCTGCATGAAGATTTTCTTCACGATATATAGGGCTGATGAGAGATGGATAGAGAAAACAAGGGAGGCTGAGATTAGTAGAAATAAGTGACCTTGAAGGTTGTCTGGGTCCAGTTGAAATGCTGGTGTACATTCTGATGTCTTGCGATGTATTTTCTTTAATCAGTGAGATGTGAAGGATTTTACAGGTTGTGATGGAAGATAACGCAAAGACGAAACAAAGAACCTTTTTCTGAATAAATTCCTCCATTAGACTCTAAGGAAGTAGCTTGTCTGGCTGGCAGGGAACAAGGTCAGAGGAACCTAGTGGCTTCTGTGTCTCTACGTTTCTCTTGCTGTACTCTTGCCGATAGCCTTTGAGAGAAATTAAACAATTGATCTCATCTGAAAATCACATGGAAAGGAGGAACGTTTTTATCACACAGAAAATGAAAAAATAAGCTCTTGACTTTTCTCAACTCAATGCTGTCAGATCCAAAGGAAATTAAAAGAAGCATATATTTGGCTTTAGGAATCCAATTAAGGAAATACCTTGGAAATTAGCCCCTAGCACTGGACCTTATTAGGTAGAATTTATTAGAAGGATCCAGAGTGGCAGGCATCTCTTATTTTCTTTTTCCCATTTAAGGTGGGAAGCTCTTTGCCCCTTTCTCAGATGCTTGTTGGTAAAGCAAGTAGAAAACAGGAAAGCATATTTTAATTAGGGGGATATTTGCAAGGCTTGCAACAGTAAGTTACATAGGATCGCTCCAGGAAGATGTTTTTCTTAATAACAGCACCTCTTTTTCCTGCTGTAACCTTTGAAATTTATCCCTAACCAATTCAACTTTACATAATTTCTTTTTAACAAAGGGAGGAAAGAAGAGAGAAAGTAAAGAAGGAATAAATCGAATGTAATGTGGCAGATGCTTTTCTTGCTGTTTATAACTCTGGAAAGAAACAATATTAAGCAGTAGAACTCTGCAGATTTTATTTGGTTTATTATCTCTGACTGCATCTCAAGCTGTCTCACTGCTCCAGTTTTAGACAACGCATGACATCATAATTGCTTCTGGCATTTTACAGTAATAGACACTGGTGAGAGTTGCATGAGCACCCTCCCTGCTCCCCTTTTTGATTACTTCTTTGGAAAATAGCAGCCTCTCATTTGAAGAGCATGCACATTTTGACTAAGGTAGTTTTCCACCATGTTGCCTGCAAAGATAGTCTGCCCTATTTAGGTTCGAAAGCAGCTTTCTCCAATCCAACAATAAATTCTCAGAGTTTCACATTGCACCTACCAGCGTATTCAGTGCAGTATACCTGTCCAAGGTCCTGAGCAATTAGCAAAAACTAGCCAAGACCAGGGCAGCAATTAATCTATCCTCAGAAAATCCAGATCCCCAAGGTGATACGTTGGACGACTTTGTAGTAATTCTGAAATATAGTACTTAGATTCTCAAAATATATAGAGAGATTTACTTTCACTCTGCATGGATGACCTCTGTTATATGCTGAAGACCCAGCTAAGGAACCAGTGGCAGGCAGATGGCTAAATGAAGTCACCAATGCAAATTTGAGTTTATGACTGATTCAAGCCCTGGATGGTAAGGACATCTTCAAGAACATGTGAAGCTGAGGCAGACTTTGACTGCAACGCAGCAAATTAGCATTGTTAAACTGTGTCACAGTCCAAACAGTGCCTGGCTTGAATATTTATTATGTTCTTTAATCTTGCTGAGTAAACAGATCTAGATTTATGAGCCAAGGAAAGGAGCTTCCTTTTCAAGGACCAGTGTGTCCAGAAAGGCTTCATAAAGACATTCATTGTGAGAGCTGGCAGGATTGGAAGAGATCATTTAAACCCCTCCTTTACATGTGGGGAAGGAGAACCAGAGATGGTAAGTTACATCAAAGGTCACATAGCTGGCTTCCCTGGTGGCGCAGTGGTTGGGGGTCCGCCTGCCGATGCACGGGATACGGGTTTGTGCCCTGGTCCGGGAGAATCCCACGTGCCGCGGAGCGGCTGGGCCTGTGAGCCATGGCCGCTGAGCCTGCGCGTCCAGAGCCTGTGCTCCACGGCGCGATAGGCCACAGCAGTGACAGGCCCACATACAGCAAAAAAAAAAAAAAGAAAAAGGTCACATAGCTATTATGTAGTGGTGTTCAGACTGGTTTTCTAGTCTTCTGATTTCTAGAGAATTTTTCTTCTCATTGCAAGTACCCTTGCAACTGGGGAACAGCCTATGAACCTACAAACATTTTTCTGCTATCCTGCAAAATCACATATAGTGGTCCTGAGATGCTTTATATGTTTTCCCTTGGACACCCCTTCACACTGGCCTCTGGGAGGAATAGTATGAATTTCTCCAGTCCTCCTGCTACCTGAACCACAGCTGGAATGTTTTGACCTGGCCTTCTCTCTGCCTCATCAAATTGTATTTATGACTTATTCCTTCAAGACCCTCCTCTCACTTATGGCTGTAAATAGTGTGGGCATAAATAGTCATATATTACAATGTGAGGCTAGAGCCAATTGGAAGTAAACACCCTTCTGGGTATGCAGAACCCTATAAATCTCTTGTATGGTTCTTAACACTTTCAACTTTGAATTATCATCTTATATCTCATATAATTCTGCTCTTTACTATATTGCAAGTGGCCAAAACTGGTATTATTACCTCAATTTTATAGGTGAGTAAGAATTTAAGAGACTTATCCAAAATAAATGAAAACTAACTGACTGGCTGCCTGACCAGTGTTGAAACCAAGATGTCTAGTTCCTAGTCTAGTCTTATTTCCAGCCCCACATTATGCCATCTCCCTACAATGCCTGGCGCACAGACAATAATTAATACTTTTGTTTCAAATAAATGAAGCAAAAGTTGACTTCCATATACCTCCATTTTGATATTCAGAGATCTCAAGGTCCTGGAATGAATTTATCATTTTCCCTTACAAATCTGCTTTCCAACTTTTGTTCCTTGTTTTATAAGAAGACACCCTGCTTATCTATCTGCCCAAAGCAAAAACCTGCAAGTCACTGACAATCCAGGGAATCCTCCCCAAATCTGGCTAATTCTTTCCTCTGTATCTTGGTTCCCATCCTCTCTCTGCTGCCGCTATCCTAGATCAGGTCCTCATTATCTCTGGACTGCACTCATGCAGTAATCTTCTTAGAGGGCTCTCTCCTTATGGGCTCACCTCTCCTCTGCTTGTTCCTTACAGAACTGCCAGTGCTAATTTACAAGTCTGATTATGGCACTCTCCTCCATCATGGAGCCCCTTTTTCAAGGATCAGACTCTTAAGCATGTCATACCTTTTACGAAATGGCCACTGCATGTTTTCATAGAGTTATCTCTTGCCAGTCTGGACTTCTCACTCTGAACTCTAGCATTATTGAATGGTTGTCATTTGTTCCACAGGTTCTTTCATACTTCTAAGTCTTAGCAAGTGCTCTTCCCTAGAATGCCCTCTTGTTTGACAGAGTTGTACCTATAAAAATGATAGTTTGAAGACATGTAACCAGTTCTTCTATCATTAATGTCCATGTTCTTTTCACAATGTCAAAGTGGCATTTTAAAAGCTTCTGGAATTTTTGCTTTGGGCAAGTGAGATACCATATATGCTTACTAAAATGGTTAAAACGAAAAAGACTGACTATATGAAGTGTTTGGGAGGATATAAAGGAAATGGAACTGTCATACATTGCTGGTGGGAAGGCAAAGTGGTACATTTCCTTTGACACTTTCTTTAAAAGTTAAGCATATTCCTACCTTATGACTCAGCCCTTACAGTCTTTGTTATCTACCCAAGAGAAAAAAAAAATATGTCCATACCAAGGCTTGTACACCAGTGTTCATAATGGGTTTTTTTTTTTTTTTTTTTTTTTTTGCGGTACGCGGGCCTCTCACTGTGTGGCCTCTCCCGTTGCGGAGTACAGGCTCCGGACGCGGAGGCTCAGCGGCCATGGCTCATGGGCCCAGCCGCTCCGCGGCATGTGGGATCTCCCCGGACTGGGGCACGAACCCATGTCCCCTGCATCGGCAGGCGGACTCTCAACCACTGTGCCACCAGGGAAGCCCCATAATGGTTTTATTTGTTATAGCTCCAAACTGAGAACAACACAGATGTCCATCAACAGGTGATAGATAAACACACCGTGGTATATCTGTATAATAGAGGACAACTCTGTAATAAAAAGGAATAGACTATAGATATACTCTACCGTATAAAAAATATCAAAATACTGACAGTGAATGATACAGGCCAGGAAAAAACCCAGTAAATATTGTGTGGTTCCATTTACATAAAAGTCTAGGAGGTACAATCTAATGCATAGTGACAGAAAGTTGATCACTTCTTGCCTGGGGAAGGGGATACAATGAGGAGAATATGGGGAAGAAAAGGAGGAATGGATTTAAAAAGGCCATAAGGAAACTGTTGGATGACGTTTATTATCTTCATTGTGGTAATGCTTTACATGTGGAAAAACATTACATCTATACATTTTAGATATGTGTAGTTTATTGTATATCCATTAACCTCAATAAAACTGTTTTAAAAATCAAGTTATAAAATCTAAAAATAATGAAATTTTCAGTTGTGAGAATTTCAGGCGTTTTGGTGAGTGACACGATCCTGGTCAGAGAATCCTTCTTTGCCCTTGTCTATCTGTACCACCTAGGAGTAAGGCTTGTCCCAACTATAGCTGTTGACTATTTCAAGTAGAGTATTTTCTATGAGTAAATTTCATGTCTGGAAATGAAGAAAGAAGTGGAACATCTTGCTGAAAAGCATTAAGAAATACCAGATAATTTTAGCTGGGATTTTCTTCCTGTATTAGTTAGGGTAGGTTAAATGTTTTAACAAAAGGACCCAAAACACCAGTGGCTCAGGACTTGTAGAAACTTGTTTCCCATCTTTGCAGGTCCTTGGCTGTCAGTACTTCACATGGTGATTCAGAAACCTTTATCGTTCCATCTGATGGTTCCACCATCACTCAAGACCCAGTGTCTTCTCTTGTATCTTGTCAGCAGGCAAAGGATGCGCAGGTAGATGGTGGCACTGGAGGTGCTATGTGGCCTTGGGCTGGAAGTGGTGAACCTCACTTTTGCCCATACACTCATACATCCCATTGACCAGAACCCACCCTCAAGACCACACTCATCATCAACAGGTCCAGCTGTGTATCCAGGAGAAAAGGGAAATGCCTACCAGTCTCTATCACACTCCTTGATACTAACCTCACCTCTACATTTCTTAAGAGCCCATCACCACCATTTGACAAATACACTCATTCATTATTTAATAAATATTTTTGGTGCACTCCCCATGAGAGAATACACCATAGACCTGGTCCCTATCCTCATTATATATACAGTATCACAAGGGGATATGGTGCACACAAGGAGAAAGGAATTAAAAAGACACATTTATAAGTGATTCATTATAATTGAGGTATTACAAGACGAAAGATCAGAGCACCCATGATCTCTGTATGAACAAGATGAACATTTCACTCATACAGGTCTTTCTTATTGAACACTTAAGTGTGGGGAGTTGAGCTGTCCTGGTACAAACCATCCACTCCCATAAGTTCCAGTGCTCCCAGTGGGTAAGGTTGGTTCAGTGGGTTGTGCAGGCTTCCTGGTGGAGGGGACTGGTGCCTGTGTTCTGGTGGATGAGGCTGGATGTTGTCTTTCTGGTGGGCAGGACCACATCCGGCCGTGTGTTTTGTGGTGTCTGTGAACTTAGTATGATTTTAGCAGCCTCTCTGCTAATGGGTGGGGTTGTGTTCCTGTCTTGTTAGTGTTTTGGCATGGGGAGTCCAGCAGTGGAGTTTGCTGGTCGTTGAGTGGAGCTAGGTCTTAGTGTTGAGATGGAGATCTCTGGGAGCACTCTCGGTGATTGATTTCCATGGGTCCAGGAGGTCTCTGGTGGTCCCGTATCCTGAACTTGGCTCTCCCACCTCAGAGGCTCAGGCCTGTCACCCGGCCGGAGCACCAAGACCCTGTCAGCCACATAGCTCAGAAGAAAAGGGAGGAAAAAAAGAAAGGAAGAAAGAAAATAAGTTATTAAAATAAAAAATTAAAAAAATATTATTATTGAAAATAAAAGAAGAGAGCAACCAAACCAATAAACAAATCCACCAATGATAACAAGCGCTAAAAACTAAACTAACCATATAAATCAGAAACTAGTCAGTCGCATACAGCAAACCCCAAGTCTACAGTTGCTCCCAAAGTCCACCACCTCAATTTTGGGATGATTTGTTGTCTATTCAGGTATTCCAGAGATGCAGGGCACATCAAGTTGATTGTGGAGACTTAATCCACTGCTCCTGAGGATGCCCGTAGAAATTTCCCTTTCTCTTCTTTGTTCGCACGGCTCCTGGGGTTCAGCTTTGGATTTAGCCCCACCTCTGCATGTAGGTCATCCTCTGGCATCTGTTCTTCACCCAGACAGGAGGGGGTTAAAGTGGCAGCTGATTCGGGGACTCTGGCTCACTCAGGCCGGGGGGAGGGAGGGGTACGGATGCGGGGCGAGCCTGCAGCAGCAGAGACGGGCATGATGTTGAACTAGCCTGAGGTGCTCTGTGTGTTCTCCCCGGGGAAGTTGTCCCTGGATCATGGGACCCTGGCAGTGGCGGGCTGCACAGGCTCCCAGGAGGGGAGGTGTGGAGAGTGACCTGTGCTCGCACACAGGCTTCTTGGTGGCGGCAGCAACAGCCTTAGTGTCCCATGCCCGTCTCTGGGGTCCGCGCTGATAGCTGCGGCTTGCCCACATCTCTGGAGCTTGTTTAGGCGGCGCTCTTAATCCCCTCTCCTCGCACACCCTGAAACAATGGTCTCTTGCCTCTTTGGTAGCTCCAGACCTTTTCCCGGACTCCCTCCCGGCTAGCTGTGGCGCAGTAGCCCCTTCAGGCTGTGTTCACGCAGCCAACCCCAGTCCTCTCCCTGGGATCCGACCTCCGAAGCCCGAGCCTCAGCTCCCAGCCCCCGCCCGCCTCCGGCAGGTGAGCAGACAAGCCTCTCAGGCTGGTGAGTGCCGGTCGGCCCCGATCCTCTGTGTGGGAATCTCTCCGCTTTGCCCTCCACACCCCTGTGGCTGTGCTCTCCTCCGTGACTCTGAAGCTTTCCCCCTCTGCCACCTGCAGTCTCTGCCAGTGAAGGGTCTTCCTAGTGTGTGGAAACTTTTCCTCCTTCACAGCTCCCTCCCACTGGTGCAGGTCCCGTCCCTATTCTTTTGTCTCTGTTTTTTCTTTTTTCTTTTGTCCTACCCAGGTACGTGGGGAGTTTCTTGCCTTTTGGGAAGTCTGAGGTCTTCTGCCAGCATTCAGTAGGTGTTCTGTAAGAGTTGTTCCATGTGTAGATGTATTTTTGATGTATTTGTGGGGAGGAAGGTGATCTCCACGTCTTATTCCTCTGCCGTCTTGAAGGTCCTCCTCCAAGAGATTAGCATTTTAATAGGTAGACTGGAGAAAGACATGGCCCTCACCAATGCAGGTGAGCATCATCCGGTTCACTGACAACTTGAGTGGAACAGAAAAGCAGAGGAAGGGTGAATTTTCTCTTTTTGCTTGAGTGGAAGCATCCATCTTCTCCTGCTCTAGAGCATCGACTCCCTGGTTCTCAGGACTTTGTACTTGAACTGAATTGTACCACTGGCTTACCTCGTTCTCCAATTTGCAGATGGCAGATTATGGGACTTCTCAGCCTGCATAATTGAAATTCCTGTAATGAATCCCCCCCCCATCTTTTCTCTCTCTCATTGATTCTGTTTCTCTAGAAAACCCTGACTAGTACACCATCTTTCCATGTAGCTGGGTGTGGCCATGCAGCAATATTTATCAGTAAAATGTGAGCAGATTCCCTGGTGGCGCAGTGGTTGAGAGTCCGCCTGCCGATGCAGGGGACACGGGTTCGTGCCCCCGTCCAGGAAGATCCCACATGCCACGGAGCGGCTGGGCCCGTGAGCCATGGCCACTGAGCCTGTGCATCCAGAGCCTGTGCTCCGCAATGGGAGAGGCCACAACAGTGAGAGGCCCGCGTACTGCAAAAAAAAAAAAAAAAAAAAAATGTAAGCAGAAATGATATATTCAAATTTTATCTCTCCTCCTTAAAGGAACATCATTGCCCCTGGATTCCTGCTATTTCTCCTTCCTCTGAGCTCTTTTATGGATGTACCCGTGACCCAACTTCAACCATACAGATAAGGACAATGACCAAAAAGATGGGGCAGAACCAAGGACGGAAGGAGTCTGGGTCTCCAAATGATGGGGACACACCTGGACTGCTCATTTCAGGAATCTTATGTTGGAAACCCATACACTCTCATCTTATTCAAGCCACATTGTTTCTGGGTCTTTTCATTACCAGGGCTCAGTCTTTACTCCTAAGTGATTAGAAAATAGAGTGACTTTCAGAGGAGAGAGAGCCTTTCCTGCTGCAGTGATCAGGGGATGCTTCATGGTGAAGGTGACATTTAGGTTCAATATTTTTTAATGGGGCAAGGAAGGGGACTTCAACAGAGGGATGAGCCTAAGTAAAGTTATGGGACTAGGAAAACATCAATTAACCACAAACTCACATCATCACACACAGTGGAGACAAATTCATCCTCTTCTCCCTCCCACCATGCAGGATGTAAAGTTCTCTAATTTTAGAAGTGCCTTTTTTTTGCTTGTTCTAGTGTAAAGATGTTTAATAACCTGTAGGGTTGGCAACATACTTGAAATTACTTTTAGGCCTTTTGGTGAAATTTGCCGTTATAATTAATCTTCTTGTACAGTACTACTCATAGCCCCCAAACCATCACTGCAGTGAAATGAGGATAATTGAGAAAATTGGCTCTATGACCCAGCTTCAAGTTTCCTGATGGCCTGGAAGCCTGGGTTGTTTACAATTTGGGGCATTAATCCTTATTTCTCTATCATCTACTTGTACCCCTTTCTGTGGGTCAATGAGTACAGCTTACACTTGCCTTTAAAGAGATTTTCTTTGTTCCAGGCTGAATTGTGTCCTCCACACAAATTCATATGTTGACACCCTAACCCCAGTACCTCAGAATGTGACTGTATTTGAAGATGGGGTGTTTAAAAAGGTGATTAAGTTTAAATGAGGCCTTAGAGTGGTCCCTAAACCAATGTGACTCGTATCCTGATAAAAAGAGGAAATTTGGATGCAAGAAGAGACACCAGGGCTGCATAGGCACAGGAGAAAAACCATGTGAGGGCCCAGTGAGACAGAGGCCATCTGGAAGCCACGGAGGGAGGCCTCAGATGAAACCAAACCTCTGACAATTTGATCTCGGACTTGCCAAGCTCTGGAACTGTGAAAAAACAAACTTCTGATGTTTAAGCCACCCAGTATGTGGTATTTTGTTACGGCAGCCCTAATAAACCTGTATATCATCCTCTTACCCTCTTCTCTAAACGTAAACCTTGAGATTCTCTTATCTTTGAGCTCGTTGTCATGACAGTTTGCTTTATAGTTTAGAAAGTGTTTGTTATATACAAGATCTCATTCTACTTTAGATGGCTGTGAAGTAGACTTCGTGCTATCATTATCCCCATAAATAAGGAAAACTGAAGTCCAGGAAAGGTGTTGGCTTGTTTGCTTGAAGTTTTGCCAATAGATCATTATGGAACCAGCAGTCAAGCCCAGGTCCCCTCAGTCTACCTCCTCTCCTGATGGTAAATTTGTTTCTGCAAGACTTTGCTGGCAGTGTCCCTATTGCAATAGAGAGAGGCGTGCGTTGGTTCTGGAGCCATTTTGCATGGGGCTAAATCCTGGTGTGTCATACCCTAGCTGTGTGACCATAGGTGAGTTATTTTGTGCCATAGTTTCCTTTTTTACAAAACGGGGATAAGAATAATGCCAACCTTATAATATTTGGGGAAGATTAACTGATATAATATAAATAGCATGCTTACTATGTGTCAGTTCCAATCATTATTATTATTTTCTGCTTTATTTTGAGAATCGAAAAGTCCTGAAAATTCAAGGCTAAATCTGCTCAAGTTCCAAATGAGGACCCTCTAGGGAATTCCAGATTCTCTAAATTCCAGTGCTGCCTCATGAAAGGGGAATGTCTAATAGAGAGAAATCCATACTTGTAAAGACTTTAATTAGTCAGAACCCAATGACACAAAGCCCTAAATTGACTAAAGTTCCTTTCTTTACCTTTGTTTTTAGGGGAAAGAAACAAACCAGGAGAGATACTTGATATGTATTCATACTGTTATTAATGGTAATAACCATTAATAATTAATTCATATGGTAACATCCTGTTTAATGAGCACCAAAGTTGTGTAACATGTTCTGCTGGGTGCTGTTAGTCTGTCCTCAAGCTGTTCACAGTTTAATAGCTAAGAGGGGACATAAGTTTAATGTAAGGCACAGGTAATAAGAGCAATGAAAGGGATATAAGTATTTTTTCAAATTGCAAGAAATCTGGAATTTAAGGGAAATTTTTTTTTCAATCAAGGCAGATCACAAGCTCAGTGGATTTGGGGTTCTGTCTCCTACTGTCTGTACAATGAAACTAATGTTAAGAGGGTGATCCCTGAGGGCCTGCAAGAACCTCATTTATTACAGCAAGATTCAGTTATGGTTTACTGGACTGATGTAGAAAATGTTTGCGAGCAAAGAAATGAAACAAGATATTTTTATTCTTGCATCACCCAGAATCACATCACCAGGATTCTGCTTCCATTAGCTATGAGACTCCCTGACCTCGCCTGGAGGATAACAAAACACTTTTTAGTGGCTTCAAATGTTCTGTGTTTTGGGAATTTTGAGAGGGTTGTTGCAAAAGCTCTTATTGTTTGGCTAGACAGATTGGCAAAAACAGAGAAAGAGAGAAGTGATAAATAACAAGGATAGTTATCTCGTGATCTTATAATAATTATAATAGGTGGAGACAATATTATCTCTTCATCTTATAGATTAAGAACCTGAGGAACAGAAAAATCAAGTACCATGCCCTATATCACACAGCTAATAAGTATTGGGGTCAAAAGTCTAGGTAATTCCAGCAGTATGCAGAGAAAGTATACTTAACCCTGCATTGTACTCTTAACAATAGTGCAAAAATGAGCAAAGCAAATGAAGAGGCAATTCACAGGTGAGAAAATGTAATGGGCAATAAACATACGAAAGGATATTTAGCTTTTCTAGTAATCAGAGAAATATTTTAAAAAATACCAATGTTAGCCTTGAGTATCATACAACTCTGTTGTTAAAGCAGGAAAGCAGCCATAGAAACTATACAAAAAATGAATGCAGCTGAGTGCCAATAAAACTTTATTTACAGAAACAGGCGGTAAGCCAGATTTGGCAAGTGGGCTATAGTTTGCTGAACTCTGCATTGTGATATTCTGTGGAACATGATATAAATACAAAAAGGAACAGATAAGGACAAGAAGGAATATCCCAGATATAATATTAAGGAAGAAAAATGCAAGTTTCAAGGTAGTATGTCCGGTAGAATGCAATTGTTGTAAAGAATTGTAGAGCAAACTGCACATGACAGTTGCATGTTGAAACATGTCTTTCAACATGTATTGAAATACGGGTATATGCCCAGATTACTATATGGGCATAGTGCACTGGAGCAAAATGTGGGCTGTGCAGACAGATTAGGTTTTGACCCTGTGTGACCTTGGGCAAGTTAATTGCCCTTGCTGAGATAAGTCTCCTTACATATAAAGCAGAGATAATAATATACTTCTTGCTGTTATGAGAAAATATGAGAGCCTGCACAGGGTCAGCACCCTATGTACATGTGGTGAGCATCACAAAGAGCAGTTTTACTATAGTTGATCTACATGCCCTCTGTTCCCATTGGTTCTTTGGTTGTTCCTGTGCTCTTTGTGGCTGTTAACATTCTCCTGCTTCTGTTCCCACTGGTAACAGGCTTCTCTTTTCCCTGGGGTTGTCTGCCACCCTCTTCTTTTCCTGCCTCTGCACCTTCTTGGCTCTCAGCTTTGGCTGCTCTTGTCCCACCTGAGTCTCTCACTAGTTACTACATCTCTTATAGAGAATGGACACCTTTGGTGCATAATTCCTGCTGCCCATGTATTTAGAACAAGAATCACCACCCTCAAAAAGTGTCTCTCACTGATGACCCTGAAATCCCGTGACTCTAGACAGACTCTGGGTACCTGGATGCTCCTCTCCTTAGGGTCACATCTGCCATTCATCATCTCTAAGCCCCTCATCCCTTCATATACTTTTTGACCTCATTTTTGTTCTTCACAGGAGTGTTCATCTTGATGTCCGAAGATCTAACCATCTTCCCTCAGTTCTCTTCCCATTTCTCCCTAGAGTTTTACAAAGGGAACGCTTAGTAAACTGTCCTAATATGCTAGAATTTGGGAGAGCATATACACCATAAGCATTTCCCCACTTCATCTGAAGTACTCAGACCTTTGCTATATGCTGCACTTAGAATTTTCTTGGAAGTTGTGGGGTGGGAATGAGGAAGCAACCCTTGAAAATGAATGTATTTTTCTGCAAGTTTTAGCATTTTTGGCTGGTGGCAACAGACTTTGCTATCAGTTAGAAATGACTGGGGTCTGAGGTTCAGGAAAACTTCTCCAGGTAACATTAGTAAGATATCAATTCCTTCTGCTATCTCAGCTGCCTCAGGTGGCCTTCCCTCCATGGGAGATTAGTTGCAAAATTCATGTGTGCCTGGCTTCCTGAACATTGACCATCCGCTACCCATTTCATCAGAAAACAGAAGGTTAAAGCTTGTACTTACACTTTCTAACCTCTCTGAAGAAGTTTGGCTTTTCTTTTGTTGAACAGGAGGCTTTCCCCAAAGGGGAATAATGAGACCTGACCTCCACAGGGTCCAGAGATCACAGAACAGACGGCACAAGAGCATGACATTGAAAATTTACTCTGTGCCCAAGGGAAAAGCAAGCTTAAGGACCAAAATCCTAAACAGATTTTGTTCCCTACTCATCCAACTAAACAGCTCTTTGTTTTTTCTCAACTTTTTACCCTGATTCTTCCCATTGGGAGTGTTTGGTCTTGGAATTCAGACCGTTTGTTTGACTTATTTTTTATGTGACTTGGGAAAATTACCTAACCTTTCTGAGCTTTAGTTTACTTTTTTTTTGCAAAATGGAATAACCATAACTGCATCCAAAGGAAGTTATAGACAATTGACATTGATTGAGTTCTGACATGTAGCATGTATTTTATATGGTAGTGGACTTCCTTCATCTTGTGTGATATGTGACATGCATTCTCCTTCCCTCTGGTAGCGTCTGATTTCCTGTGGGAGATTTACCTCTTCCCCAGGTATGTGTACTCTTGGTGGGAATGTAGATCCAGGGGTCTCCTTTCTCAACCTTGGAGTTGATGGGGTCCTTTTTGCCAGATCTTTCTTTACTTCACCCAATATACCTAAAGGAAAGTCATATAATCAGATGTGGTTAATCAGACCTTCTGGTTTTGGGATCTTAAATACTGAGCAAAGTAACTGGAAGATACAGCTAGAATTCTTTCCCTACCGTAACCTCCACTGTGGTACAGTAGCGTGCTTCCCGCCATGAACACTTTCTGGGAGTCTTTAGCTGGTGAGAGCCCTGTCCTTTAACTTTCTCATTAATCTTTTTACTTCCTCCATTATTTTCTCCAAACTCTTCTTTCTTCAAAAAAAATCCTTATTTACATACATGATCATTATTTTATTTGATTCTGACAATAATCCTATTTGATTCTGACAATAATCAATAATAATAATAGCTATCCCCATTGTCCCTATGAGGAGACTGGGGCTCCAAAATGTCAAGTAACTTACCCACATCATGTAGTAAGAGGAGAAAATTTAAAAAAGGAATGAGAGATTAAAGAAGATAGAAGTATTTGAAAGCGACTTGAACAAAGTAGGCACTTATGAACATGAATTAGTTAATTCTAAAGTTAATTCTGAATCTTTGAACTCAGTGAAAACTGACTACCTACTATGAGGGGAAAAAAAGTAACATACCCTGTATGAGAAAGTATAAAATAAAGTGGTGATTTAGTGGTTTATAATTTTACACAAATATTGCTCATTTCTTGAAACTTGGGCTTTTTGATGGCATGTCCTTTGCTCTGGAATTTCATTGCATTTCTAAAGAACATTAGAAAATTTGGGTACTCAGGTTGTAATGAACAAGGTCTATTAGAAACAAGCCACAGAGTTTGGGTTCAAATCCTGTTCTTGCGGCTTAGTATGGTCCTTACCTTGACATGGCCATTGCCACAGCTTAAAGATCCTGCTGACACCTTTGTTTTGCAGTAAGCAAGAACAGTCACCGAGCCCTCCCAGTCATTCCTGGAAGAGCATATACGATAGCAGTCAGGGGAATGTTTCCAAGCTAATTATTTAACAGAAATTTCACAATATAGCAGCAACTACTTACCAGGTGTTTGAGACTGGTAAAGGTCTAACAGCATGGCAACCATTTCAATAAACCCTGTTATTAAGTTTATCTGGACTTCTGTATATCTCAAGAGGCCAGTTTGATTTATTTTCAGGCATATTTTCATTTAAGCAACTTTGGTTTTTGATTCATTTATTGCATATACTTGATGCTCTACTGATATACAATAAAACCCCAGACCCTTGAGTGTTGATTATGCATGGAAACATTTTTTAATGGAATAAATTCCAAGGGGAAAGTTGAACAGTGTCTGTTCTTTTCCTTTCCTTCGTTAGGTGTTTTCTACTTTTCTTTTTCTTTCTTTTTTTCTTTACTTTCTTTAAAATGTTTTTTAATCCAAGGCTAACATAGAATGGACTCCAGGCTCCCTTGGACGATTGTGTCAGATTAAATCTGACGTTTTCCAAATGGTCATTTTAGTCATTTGGAAATGATGAAGGATTAACACTGGGTTAGTATAATCAGGATTGTGCTCTCCAGCTAGCTTGCAAGACTATTTTCCATCTCAATAAAGTGGTGTGGACTTCGAGGACTCAGGGATGGCTTGACTTCCTGACTGTTCTGCTCGGTCAATATGTCAATAATAGGGGGTGGGGGGAGGCTTTTCTGTCTAACTTAACCCCTGGCGTTCGCACACACTCACTCTTCAGCTGAGTCCCTGATTATGCTGGGGCTGCCTTTCGCATGCACCTCTTGTTAAGGTTGTGACTGTGTTTTAAAATAATGAGGCCAGCCTGAACGAAATTGCTCTGGGGAAGGAGCAGGCTTCTTCCATGCTCAATAATACTTGGGTTTGGGCTCTCGTATTCTCATAAAGTTCTACTTTCAGAATTTCCCTGCAGCCTGGCCTGCCATAAGTGCCGAGTGTCTCCTCTGATGGGGGAAACTTTTCTTTATTGGATAGGTATCCTCAAATGTGGTTTCCAGTGTCCTTCTGGAGGGTCTGCTGGCAGAATCAGAACATACATTTGTCCTCTGCTTAAAGGACACTCTTTTGGGGATGATTTATTCTACAGAATAATTTGCCCAGAGGAACTTGGGAAAGGGATTTGAGGCAGTTGTATTTATTCTCCATATAAAGAATAAGTAACATTCCCTGATAATGATCAGTGTACTGAAAACATGTCTTACACCAAAATAACATTACTGTCACAGAGCTCTAAAGAAATGTTTACAGTCTTTCTTTATGTGGTGAATTGCAAATATAGATTTTGTTAGTTTTCTCGAATGTTAACCCATTACTCTGAATTTAAGGTGCAGCTATAAGGGTTAAAGGGGATGATCATTATACTTACGACATAGGGAATATAGAATGCATTTAGCATAGTAATCACACGATGAATGTTAATATTATTGCTATTACTCTCCTGAAAGAGAAAATATTTGTAGAAATGCAGTCAAATTCATTGCTGTTTTATATTTGACTTTTAGACATTAAAATACATGTTTTCATGACTTATTGGATCATAAAGCCCTAGATATTAAATGATTTGACCGAAGCCAATGTGGTGGTTTCAAAAACCATGTTGTAAGCTCTTTGACTTTCCTCCCATCGGGAAGTGGACCCTAGTTCCTTTCTCCTTGAATATGGAAAAGCTGTAGTGGCTTGCTTCTACTAAACATTTAGGAATGCAGGGATGTGAAAATACACGACTTCCCAGGTCATAAAAGGCAACACATCTCGCTCTCTCTATCCCTTGCAACACTCCCTCTTGGAATCTAGCTGTGATGCCTCAAGGAAGTGCAGGCTACGCATAGGTATTTGGGCAATGTTGCCTGTTGAAGTCCCAGCTGATTGCCAGTGTCAAGAGCCAGACACATGAATGAGGACAGCTTTGAGATGTCTCTGACTCTAGCTCCAGGCACCTTTGGACTCCAACTGCATGAGAAACCTTAAATAGGACCCACCTCCAAGCCCTGAAACTTCCAAAACTGTGAGAGGAAATACTAATAACTGATTACTGCTGTGTATGGCATTAAGTGTGATGTGGTTTTTTATTGCACAATAGCTAACCAAGATAATCAAAGTACCGTAATTAGAACTCAGTTCCTTTGACTTTTGTCCATTGTTTTGATTGCTTTCTTAACATAATTTCTTGGCTTTCATTTGGTTTAAATTAAAATTTACAAAACACTTTTATTTCAGGTATACTGAGGGTCTTAGATTATTTTTAGAAAATGAGATACCTGGGAAGGCTATCAGAGCTTATTTATTTGAAGCTCTTTATTATACAGATGAATAAATTAAGCCTCAGAGAATTCATTGTTTAAGACCGTTGTAAGTGGTGAGATGCAATGATTATTTAGAACTTCTTAAGTGTCTAAATGCTGCATTGTAGATGGCAATGATAACAGTCATAAGCAATGGCACTCAACCAAATTGTTGCCACACTCAATTGACCGACAATGCATAGTAGGTTACTATCAGGTTCACTTGATCAAATAATTTGGGCTTCTGCCTGATTTTGGAAGGCCTGAATTGTGCCTGAGGAATGAATTTATTTTCTGGTATCCACTTCATTTTGTGCTTTGTCGACAGAATCAAAATACTCACTTAAATGCATACAGAAGTGCACACGCATAGGATTATTCATTTCTATGCTTCTACATTAGAGTTTGAAAGCATTTTTCCCTTTTCTCTTGGAAGCTATTGGAAGAAATGGATTAGAAAATTAAAAAATATAAGAGACAGAATCAAGGTGTGTGAAAAACAGGGTGTTTACTGAAGAAAGCAGCCTTCTGTGGTTGGGTGAGGGAATACATCTTGCTATTGTTGACAGCACAGCAGTCTCTCAGAATCCTGGGGGAAGATTGCAAGAAGGTGATGGGGAATTTCTATTTTTTGCTTTTGCCCCCTCTGCATATATCTGCCTGAGGGATAGAAAGTTAATCTCAACTTACCCAGGTTTTTGTTTTTCTTTTTTCTGCTGTTGCCAGTGCTTTTTGGTGGCTTCTTCTCCTCTGGTTCCCTGAGGCTGAGCGAAGGAGGACGCCTTGAGAGGCCCAGGTGCCACCACGTAGAGCACTTGATACATTAAACATTGAGCCAGTTCTTCTCTGCTGAGTGCTTACCAGCTGGGTGCAATTTTACTAGTGCTCAAATACCCCTTTCTTAATGACACATGCTTACATTTCTAAACCTTTTACACCCTTAAAGTTAGGTGAATTATTATGGGTTTTTAAATATCTTTTGCTGTGATTTTGGTCAGCAGGTTGATGGGTTGATTTGTGATCTCCATAGATTGTATGTGCTTTTCCACCAACTGTTAGGGAACAAGAGAGGACACTATAACTTTTGGATTCGTCTGAGGTCTTAGCATAGCTAGACATGGCCAAGGAGAGGGGGGCCTGACAATGTTTTATTCTTTATTTTCTTGGTCAGTGGCCCCGGATATAGTAGAAGTATCTCTGATTACAAAAAGAGAGTAAAATTAGCTACCTTTTTCCTGGTCCTATGATTCAGAGATTTAAGTCATGAGAAAAAATCCACTTTGGTGTGAAGAGACCTACCTAGGTTCAATCCCAGCTCCGTCATTTATGAGACCCTAGTATGTTACCTAACTTCCTGGAACCTTAGGTTCCTCATCTCTAAAATGAGAAGAATACTAATAACTTTATCAATTAAGTGAGATGCAATTCAGCAGCTATCATTCAAACACGGGGTTTTTTTTTCTTTTTTGGCTTTGCATTGTTTCTTGATAAAATAATCTAGAGCAAAATTTGAATTGAATGTACTGATAATCAAACTGAGAAAGAGAAAATAGGATAATTCCATTTTTATTTTATATTTAAAATAAAACTTCAAATGTAAGAAATTTTAACTCTAATGAAAACAGAAATTTTATCTGTCAGAATCTCCTCTGTGTTAAAAGCTCAGTTTCAAAAGTCTCTTTAAGTGTGTCTCCTCCCCTCTCCTCACTCACACACAGTTTCTAGGGAGAAGCAGTACTTTAACCCATTCTGTATAAATTAGTTTCAGATAAATTTAAAGAAAATCCTCCTGACAGTGGTATTACTTTCACAGCAGAAGATGAAAGCATATTACTACAGTTATGCTACACATTTTTCAAAGAAATGACTCCTGCTGAGTTTCATTATTGCAAACATTACATTTGGTCACAGGAATGTGGCCAAAGCCCAGTGGCTGAAGGGGTAGTGTACTTGTACAGGATGAAGCATGCTAATTATTAGGATGGGTGAAGCAATGATAAATATCCCTGCTCTCCTTTTTCTTACACAAGATTGCAGTTCTATAAATCATCAAAATGCAGTCCAATTAAATGTATGGGTGTGAACTTACAAGGCCTGATCCCTTGCATTATAGAAGGAGGACTGAAGTTTCTCTCTTCTAGGTTACATTAATGATCCAGGGAGAAAGTGCAGTCGTATACATTCTAAGTATACAGAACAGCGGCGTGGCATCTAAGGTGAACATCTCCTGTTGTTAAGATTACCCTTGAAAATCCTTAGGAAGGCAACTCACTGGAGGCAGTCATTTGTGTCATGAAATCCACCACAGCCTGTTTTTCCTCCGGTGTCGGAGCAGATGGCTCTTGCTTTGGTCGGGCACCAGGGGAAGATGTTGGCTTGCCTTTGGGAAAGGTTGTACGAACAGCAGCTCCCCTTTAGCCCTACATTCACACAGTGGTGAGGTGAGAGCTTCCACTGGAGAGGCACACGAGTCTACTGAGAGGTGGCCAAGTCACAGCCCGGTCACTCTCATTCCCAGGCACAGGAGCAGGGAACAGGATTTTCGTTGGGATTAATTACATTCCTTGTGTGGTTATTTCTGTATCTTCCTGTCTCTCTGACTTTCTCTTTTTTTTTTTACCTAAGAGCATATCTGTAAAGTTTAAAAAATTAAATGTGCATATAATAGAACTTCCCTGAATATGCACTGAACTCTGTCATTATTTCTAAATTCCTCTGTTTTCAGATTCAGGATTTATTAGCATTTCTGATTGACGTCCTCTTTTATCCCTAGAGCTCAGAGTCCGTCAGAGAGGCTGATGCAGGATAATGCAAGTTTGCTGAATGGCCGATGTACAGTCTAGGCTCTCCAGGACATTGATCCTTACCAGTGTCTGCTCAACTCAGCAGGGGACCACGGAGCTTTGTTAGGTGGTCTGGGGCTGTCTCTTTCGTTCAAAAGTGTTCAGCCTTTTCCTCTGTCATAGTGAATAATTTATTGAATACAATCAGCTACAGCCAGGCACACAGAAGAAATTCATTTTTGTTTCATCAAAGCAGAGACAAACCGTCTATTCATTCTGGTAAAGATTTTTTTTAAACAGTGCCAACTAAGAGGAGTTATGTCTTTTGGTCTGTGAACTGGATATTTTGTACACTGAGGTTGAACCTGGAAACGCTAAAGGTTTGAAGTAGCGTGGAGAAGTGAAAAGAGCAGAGGACTTGTAGCCAATTGAACGTGACTTATATGCCAAGATTTAGGTAATGAGAGCTGATACTTATTATAAGCCAGATCCTGTTATACGAGCTTTTCATATATTAGCTATTCCTTAATCTTCCCCCAAATCCTATGATGTAAGGCTATTATCTTTATCTCCATTTTAAAGCAGTGGAAGCAGAGGCAGAGAAGTTAAACAACTTGCCCCAGGCCACTCAGCTAGGAAGTAGCAGAACTGGGATTTGAACCTAGGCAATCTGGCTCAGTTCCTATGTATTTAACTGCTGCCTCTCTGTTTCCCCTTCACTCTATCTCATCTAAGCCTCATGACAACTCTGCAATGCAACTACTAATATCTACAGTTCAAATAGGAAATTACAAAATGAGCTCAAATTCACTTGCTTCTAACAGACAGATTCAAGGCTTGGGTCCAGGTTTCTCCAAAAAGTAATAATTGTCAAAATACTGTTTCAAAGAGGGCCCTGAGTTGAAGCTGTGGCTACGCCTCCTACAAGCTCCGTGACCTTGTGTCCATCACTTATTCTTCTGGAGCCTCGGTTTCCTTACCTGTAAAGTGGTGATGATGATACAGCTCTGCCCACCTCATGGGTGCGAGGATACAAGCAGGTGAAATGATGTAACAGTGAAAACCTGTTTCTTTCCCGTGTCCTTGGCAATGAGTAAAGGCACCTGTTTGGGTCATTCCCCTCTTTCATTTTCCCAGAGATGATACGGCGAACTGCAACCTGGAAGAGCCCTTTCCTACGCATAGAAGTTACTTCCCAGGAGGGACTTAGGTGCTGAAGTACTTGGATCTGCCTCATTAATCTACGTGGTAGAGAAGTTTCTAATTTTCCTGACTTTGCTTGGGAGCCCAGGCTCAGGTACCACCTGGAGGCTAAAAGGAAGCTACTTAAAGTAACACCAGCTATTTTTGTAAAAATGATAAAATATTTTGAGGCAGAGAAGTGGCTCCTAAAACAAGCTACTATGCTATGACAGTTCCTCTTGATGAAGATGGTTTATTCTCATGACACGTAACTTTATAACCTGGGCTACTAGAAAACAGAAGACCCGAGGACGCGTTTATGACACCGTATAAGGGCTGATGTTATTATAAAATCTCATAAAACTATTGACAAATATTCTTCAAAATCTAAAAGTATGATTTTGGGAGTCCTAGGGTGGAGGCAAGTGAGGGCCAGAGTTGGACTATGATTCTGAGGAATGGGATTTGCGAGTGATAATCTGGTATCAGTGGAGGCAATGGTACCAGTGGTAGGCTGATTTGTAGGGTAGATGGGGAGGCAGGCTGGGTCCAGATACTAGAAAAGGGCAATTAAAATGAAACTTAACTTCATTTGCTCTCAGTAGCTCCTGGGACCATGTGCATACTAGATTCCTACATCAGTTGTCTACTGCTGTGAAATTATTCTGTTGGCTGGTTATGTGGTCTTCTGTGGGTTTTACCTGTGCGGATTCACGTGACTGCATTGAGCTGGAGGGATGGCTGGAGGTTGGGCTCAACTGAAGAGCTGGGATGGCTGGGCCTCTTTCTCTACATGGTCCTCAGCCTCAAGGAGGCTAGACTGAGCCACGGTGGGAGCAGCATTACAAGAGGACATGCCCCAAATGTATAAGCTCCTCTCAAGTCTCTATTTCTGTCACGTTTTCTGATGTCTTATGGGCCGAAGGAATTCATGTAGCCAAGTTCAGAATCAATGCAAGGAGACTCCACACTGGTGTGAACACTGGGAGGTATTCATTGGGGAGATTAATTTAACCATATATGATAGTCTGCTCTCTGTTCTCTCCCATATGCAAATACACTCGTACCTTTTAAGACCTGAGTCTCACCTAATTATGACATCATGGGAGAAACTTATGAATTCATGATTTGAATCAGGTCTAGATGTGGATAAGGCCTTTTGGGTGTCATTCCTCTTAATCTGGAGATGTGCGAACTACCAAGAGATGTGACCTGACTGCTTTACCCAATATACAATGGTAAGACAGAGGACAGAGTTAAGATAACCACTGTAGAAAATCTCATTTGGAGGGAGAGGATATATGTATACATATAGCTGATTCACTTCATTGTACAGCAGAAACTAACACAACATTGTAAAGCAGTTATAATCCAATTAAAAAAAAGATCTCATTCAAAAAGGAGAGAAAGGTAGAATGTGAGGGTGATATGGCTGTGACATCTGTCACGCCAACGATCACCAGGGTTGATTCTGCTGATCTGGCTGGCTAGGCCGGTGGCCCCTTCCTCTGTAACTGTTCCGTGTGCATTCATCCCAAAACTGTGTGCCCAGTGGAAGAGGATGACCTTCCCTGAGACAGGAGGATCATTCTTTGGTCAAGAGCATATGAGTAGCTGAGCTCCCCTGCTAGACCCTCCAAACAAGCGCTCAAGGTCCATTTGTAGGGTGGCGAAGCTTCTGAAACTCCAGATACATCCAAACGAGGTGCTGCCTGTGGCAGTCTGCCATTCTTTAGAATACAAAGCAAGATAAAATGAAGCAAAATACAAAAAGGAGAGGGGTAGGAGCAGCTCAGAGCAGTCATGGGTCCAGAGCATCTTTGAACTCCAGCCAGGCACAAATTGTCAGGGCTCCTTATTCCAAAGAAGGGAATGTTGCTTGCTGAGGGCCCAGTTCTGCCCCGGGGAGTGTCTTCCTAATCCATTGTTCTCTGTGGCTTCTGCCTCTACCCTCTGGCCTATGTTTGCAGCTAAGCAGCTCTCTCAACCTACTTCCTGCTTGTAGAGCCTGTATTCATTTTGAACTGTCTCTACCCCTGTTAGTCCAAGCTGATACAAAGCTTTCATATTTGGCCACTCAGTGGGAATTCTATGAATCTGACTGGGTTCACCTCATGCCCCTAAAGTCACATACATAATTCTTTTTGAGACAGACCTCTCTCTATTTTGGGCTGAGTGTCAGGGTGCTGTGGGACACTGCCTTTAAGATTTTTAGAAATTCTTTATTCTAGCTGAGAGGATCTAACTAGGCACTCTGCTAAATCCTTCTGAGGTCTTAACAAAAGGTCTTATAAATAAACTTACGATTTGATCTCAACCCTGAGGTCATTTCTCACTTTTTGAATCTTTTACTGACTAAAGATGGTGAAAATGTGAAACAGTTTTGTTTTTCAACCCATTACATCCTGGTTCTTCTGTATTCCCTTGAAATTCTGCTCGCAAACTGAACAGTTCGCTCTGTAACTAATCTCTCTCTTCCTTACACAAGAGACCCAGTTGGCGCTTTTTTTTTTTTTTTTTTTTTTTCTGTATGCGGGCCTCTCACCGTTGTGGCCTCTCCCGTTGAGGAGCACAGGCTCCAGACGCACAGGCTCAGAGGCCATGGCTTACAGGCCCCCAGCCGCTCCGTGGCATGTGGGATCTTCCCGGACCGGGGCACGAACCCGTGTCCCCTGCATTGGCAGGCGGACTCTCAACCACTGCGCCACCAGGGAAGCCCCCAGTTGGCGCTTTTAACATTCTGTCTGGATGTCTCCTTAGTGAGATGCACAAGTCTATGTTCTATCTTCCAAATTAATACAGGCAAGAGTGTTGCCAGTTGACTTTACTACAAACCGTGAGCCACTATCTTCCCAGCCTCCAGAGGCAGGTTTTACACTGTGGTAAACAGAATAGTGACTCCTTTAAGAGATTCACGTCCTAATCCTCAAAAAATGTGAATATATTACACTGCCTGACAAAAGGGACTTTGCAGTCGTGATTAAGGATCTTGAGATAGGGGCAACTGTCCTGGGTTATCTGGGTGGGCCAGATGTAATCATAAGCATCCTTATAAGGGAAAAGGAAGAGGGAGGCAGGATAGGCAGAGGGAAGGAGAGAGAGAGAGAGGAAGAGAGATAGATACTGATTTAAAGATGATACCCTGATGGATTTGGAAATGGTTGAAGGGCCACAAGCCAAGAAATGCAGGCAGTCTCTAGAAGCTGGCAAAAGTTAAAAAAGGAATGCAGCTCTGCCCACATCTTGATTTAAGCTCTGTAAGACCCATTTTGGACTTATGACATTAGGAACTGTAAGACCATACATTGGTGTTGTTTTAAGCCACTAAGTATGTGGTAATTTGTTACAATGGGTGGTTGGATCCATCTCATTGAGGAGTTCAAATAGTTAGAAGTTTGAGTTCAGAGATTCCCAACAGCATCTGGACTCAGAGAAACAAAGGTGGCATTGGCATTGCCTTTTCTTTCTTTCTTTCTTCTTCTTTTATTTTTTGAGCCCAAGCAGCCAGTTGGAGTTTCCAAGTTTTTACTAGAATGCATGGTCAGCACAGAGAGTAGTTTAGTATTCCACTAAAGCATCTATGAGCTATTGGTCTCTAATGGGATATTTTAAGCATTTTCTACATATCTTGGTCCCTATTCAATCCTTCTTGTCCACTAAAAAAATTTAAAAATTCGAAAAGGGGATTGTTTGGTAATGCAGTCTGGCAGAGAAAGAATTAAGATCCATGTACGTTAGCATAGCTAAATTTGTATTATCTTAACCATGAAATTTTAATAAATCAGTCAACAAATGAAATTGGTGTGACAGAGTCATAACCTGAAAGTTTTTTGTCTGTCAGTTTCATGCTCAGATAATTATTAATGATGGCTATTAATGCATTCATGTGAAAAGATGCTAATTCATAACAGAGAGGCAACAGCTCTCACTTATGATCCAATTCTGGAGCTTGTGGAATATGAACCAATCAATGCACTTGAATACTAAATGTTTACCGGGGCAGGCTTCAGGGGACACGCTTGCCTGTACAATTTGCTCACCGACCAGAACTACCCGGGAAAGAGTCACAGCCATTCTGAAAACTTTAATGGTTTGATAAATGGACATATGAGCAATTTATAATAAGCTGCTCAAGAGTTCCTAATTTAATTTCTTATTTTAACTTCTGTGAGAGTTCAGGGTGTCAATGTGTCTTGGGAATATTAAAGTGAAAATGAGAATTGTAAGTAGAATTTCAGTCTTTTCTGAGGGTAGAAGAAAATGCCCATTATTCATGAGTCTAAGATTAGTCTTTTATTAATTCATAAAGAAATACTTCTTGAATGTTCCAAAAGTATGTGTGTGGTCAGCCAGAGGCTCACCTCTGCACTGGCAATGCTTGGTCAGAGAAAGAGGATTATTGGGCTGTGGGCAAGGGCAGGAAGCAGTGAAGTGCTAGTAAATGTTTAACAACTGGCTCTCAGGGGGAAAAAACGCCCTGATTAGCAGCATTTGCCAATTTCCATGGTAAAAACTCCCACTATGACCAATTTCAAGCTACCCAGTGAATGTCATTTCATACAGATTTGGGAAGGGATGTGTCCCGTTGGCTCTCATCAGCTGGTGCAACGTGGCACATCCCTGCAAAGAGTTTTCAGGGACAGAAGACACACAGGAGTTGTTTCCATTTGGGGCTCTTCTAAACACCTGCATTTGGACTTTAAAACATTGTAGATACAGGGAAGGTGAGCTGTTTGAGGATTTCTCTTCCTTTCTTTTGTTTTTTGATTTTTTTTTCCAAATGAAAAATAAATTAAGACTCCAATGATAACACGAAGGACAATACCATTTATATCCTCCCAGATATGTCTTACACTAAAGACCACTGAGACCAAGTCCTGGGCTGCTTCAAATATGGGATGCTTCACGAAGCCAGCACATCAAATGACAAATCCATCTAGGTGAGTGGAACCCTTGCTGGATATTTTTTTTTTACTGAACTGTGATTCCAGTTTTAATTTTTTAGAGATGTGTTATATGAGAGATTAAAGGCCTTTTGTCAGTGATTCATTTAAGTCAATTATGAATAAGTTGACATTCCTGGGAAGCCTTTGAATATTTTATGATGTGTACTGACAGCACTGCTAATTGGAGACAGATATACTTACCTGCTCCAATTCACTGTTTCCCCAGTGCAGCCTCCCAACTCCATCCATCTTAGAGTTGCTATGTTTAAAAATTATTCTAAAACCATTCAAAACAGAGTGAGAATGAAAGGACTATACGATACGATCCTATTGTTGTGAGTCCCTTAATACCTTAAGGGACTGAAAAGTGTCATTTCTGACCTAGATTCTGTGTAGGTTCAGGTGGAGTTTATCTTATCAGGTGGCCCCCCAGGCTGTGCTTAGTAGGGCTGAATTAGCTGATCTGTCTGAGAAATACGTGCTCTGTGTGTTCCCCACAAAGCAACTGTTCAATCATAATCTGAAGATGACGGTGGTGTCAGAACCTCTGAGGAGGCCTAAAATGACCCAGCTCCTGTCAGTTCTTTGGATGGAGTGTGCGGTGCTGTGCTTTCCTTTACCGCAGGCAACATCATCTGTCGTAATCCAGGGCCTACATCATCTATCGTAATCCAGGCACTGAAACTAGAGAGGGTGGGACGGATGATTAAGCCACATGCCCACCAGGAGGTTTAGAATGATGTGCAGTAATGTGTGTTCAAGGATGCTTTTCTTGGTTGCTTATAATAGCTAAAAATTTGAAAACAATATAAATGGCCCTAGTCAGGAAACTAAAAAAATAAATTATGGTTCAGTAACACAATGAAATTCTATGCAACCACTAAAAATATGAACATAAATGTATGTTTATGTATTAGGGTTCTCCAGATTTTATATATATATATATATATATATATATATATATATATATATATATATATATATATATATATATATATATTCTGCAAGCTGGGAGCCCAGGAAGCCACTGGTATAATTCCAGCCCCAGTTTGAAGACCTGAGAACCAGGGGAGCTGATGGTATAGGAGAAGACCAATGTTCCAGCTTAAATAGTTAAGCAGAGAGAGTGAATTTGGGGATTGGATGATGCCTACCCACATTGGGAAGGGCAATCTGCTTTACTCCATCTACTAATGCAAATGCTAATCTCATCTGGAAATGCCCTCCAAGACACACCAGAAATAGCATTTAGCCAAATATCTCGGAACCTGGTAGTTGGTCAAATTGACATATAAAATTAATCATCATAATATATTAGCCCCAAATGAATGAATGATGTATAATTAAGTAAACGTTTATAGTATATCTCATTTATGTAAAGGATGTATATATACATATATACGCTTATAAATGACTGGAAGGATTAAGGAGTTTGGGGTTATGAATATTCTTTTTTCTATTTTGTCTATCTACATTTGTACATTGAATAGACACCATGTAATGATGAAATAATCACAAAAGCTTAAAAATCAAAAAAGAAAGTTGTTATAAATACTCAGTTCAAGAGAGATATTCATGAGGCTCTGGTCACTCCCCTGTCTTCCTAGACTTAGCCCATCATACCCCCATCCCTTATGTCTCCCCTTCCTCCCACCCTTGATCCTCCCTTAAGGGGAATGCAACTGGAACCCCATGTGGTAGATTGAATAGTTTTGCTGCCTACACCTAAGGATTCTCCCCAGGACCATATTGTGAAGATGAAGACCAGGATACCAGAGTTTTCTCATGAAAGTCAGGGAAACTGGAACTATTTAAAAATCCCAGCAGGGAAGAAGGTCACTGCTGGAATCCAGTGGCTGGGGTGCAGGGAATGGACCACCCTGGTCAGCATCATCACTGACTCAGACACCCAGACCTTGCTCTAGGTTGCCCTTAACTTCTCCCCCTTCCTCAGGTATGCTTCTGCCACAAGAGTGCAGAGCCTGGAGAAATACTCAAGTAGCTAATCAAGATGCAGCTGCCGGTTGGCTCAATCCTACTTAATGTCTGTGTCAGCACATCCCACACCTCCTCTAAGTCTCAGTCCGAGAACTGTGTTTTTAGCTTTCTGAAATGGAAGCAAGTCTCAAGAGGAGGATTAGCCAATTGGCGAAAGAACAAAGAATCAATTTAGTTTAAAATAGTTCCTTTAATGGTGGTATTTTGCATCCACAGTTACTTTCCAAGGCACTGTGTGCTTTTGTCTGGAATCCTCGGGGAGCCAAGAGTGGACTTGCTTTTCGCCTTGAGACAGGGAGGGGTTGCAGTGGACCCCCTGCTTTCTGTTGGATGAGAAGCTGAGCCAGAAAAGGATAAAACTTTTAAACTATCTGAAATGCGATGTCAACTGCTTAGGGTGTTTCTTGGGTGTTTTATCTTCAATAAAAAGAAGAAAGAAAATTATCAAAACCTATAGGGAGAGGATAGTTAAAGAATTTATAGCCTTGCCTATATGCAGACTAATTGATTACGAGAAGTGGTCTAACAAGGTCCCCTGGCACTGAAATATATCCCTAGCAACACAGGGATTCAAAACTGATGCTTTAAAGTAAAAAGTCTCTTATTGCATGGTTAGCCAAATAATTAGGACATGTACCTCATTTGAAGTAGGAAACTGGATTTGGGCAACACTATCTAATAACTGAACTCAGGAATAATTCTAAACTTTGAGTTACACAAAGAAAGCTCTGATTACTTCTTTAACGTCGCCACAAGAAATTTCCTCACCCTCTCAAGATTAAATGACACATGATTCTAGCTTTTTTGTTGATTTGTTTTGCTCTCCAAGAGTTTAAAGGTAAAGCAATACACAAGTTGAAAAGTATGAAAAAATACATATACTTTAATTTTCTGAACAGCTACTAAATGCCAAACACCAGGTATCAGTTACTTCTTTCCTGTATGATAATTGTGAAATGTAGACATGAGGCAGGAGATAGGTGGGCCCCAGGCTGGAGTCTGTCCCCTGTGGACAGATGCTCGAAGATAAAGGTTATAGCAGGGCAGAGAGAGCTGAGCCCTGCCCAGATAAAAGATAAAGAGACCACATATTCCTCATTCTTGAAGTCAAGGAGAACTTCCTCACTATATGTGCTCAGAAAGGCTCCTTGGAGGTCAAAAGGGGAGGGGGCACGACCCCATAGTATGTGATGTCAACCTACCCATAAGCCTCTGTGCTGTAATCCATCTTGGCTAGGAGATGCATGCAGAACATGGGAGGACCCTGAGATAAACCAAATATGGACTCAGAACCAGACAAAGCAAGATGATTGGCCAAAGGAAACCCAGAAGAAATGCCTTAAGTGATTCAAGCTACCACGAGGGTGTGACTCTTTCTCTGAGCCCTCCCGTGTGTCTAGCCCCATGTACCCTTTTTCTTCCTAATAAACACTTTACTTGTTTCACTACTTTCCGTCATTTTTTGGAAATTCATTTCTACAAAGCCAATGGGCCAGGGCCTTGTCACTGGCCACTGGCCCTGTGGTCTAGTGGCTAAGATTCAACGCTCTCACTGCCGTGGCCGGACTCCAGTCGCTGGCTGAGGAACTGAAATCTTGCTTCAAGCTGCTGCAGGCTGAGGCCATCCGAGATCAGACATTATTATTACTCCCACTTATCAGATCCAAAAACCAAGGCCAGTGAGTTTCATCTTCCCTAAGACATTGCAGCCAGGAAGTGGTTGAGCCAAATTTTGAACTTTGGCTTTAAAGGTGCCTGGCTTCCAAGAAGCCACACGACCTTCTAGATACATAATAGCCTCCACTTATAAAGAGAGAGTTGTATTTTAGAAAACCTAGAGATGAGAGTGAAATTATCTATGAAGGATTTGTTTAGCAGGCAAAGGTGAGATGAATCAACTATGTAGGCTGGAGAAAGGAAGCATTAGGGTAATGGAGTATATCCTGAACCCTTCCAAATGCTAAAGCATCCTATAGTCCACGGAAAAAGGAGGAAGGCGAGATTAGATGATGGACAGAAATGTCAGGGTGAAAACCAACACAAGGGAGTCAGTCATGAGTTCTTGGGAGACTGGGTCCTGCCAGAGCCCAGCACAGATGCTTGGTATTCCATAAATATTTTCCAAATGAAGAAGTAGAGTACTTCAGGACATGGATGTTGAGGACCTAGACTGAGGCTGAAATTACCAGCACATAGAGTCCAGGTTTTCATGTCTTAAGTAGTTCCCATACAACCTGGTACCTGGCTCTATTTAACCTAAAAATCAATCCAACCTAGGACATTTTAGTGCAGAAGTTCTGCAGCAGAATTTCATGGATAGGCTTGTTTGGGGAAGGAAGTTCTATATGGCTGGGTGCGGGGACCGTCAGTTGTAGCGTTTATGCACAATACAATTTGTAGAGAGCATGTAAAAATCTTTTTTTTCCTTTTAAGAATGCTGACTTTTTATTTATTTTGAGGATGGCATAATTTTTTTATTCCTTGTTTTATTGTGGTTAGATATACATAACATAAAATTTACCATTTTAAGCATTTTTTTCACAAAATATTGGCTATGTTCCTCATGTTGTACAATACAGCCCTATGGCCTATCTTACACCCAACTGTTGGTACGTCCCACTCCCCGCCCCTATATTGTCCCTCCCCCCTCCCCACTGGTAACCACTAGCTTGTTCTCTATATGTGTGAATCTGCTTCTTTTTTGTTATATTCACTAGTTTGTTGTATTCTTAGATTCCACATATAAGTGATATCAGAGTATATGTACATTTTAATGAGGAAAGAGAAGCCATAGGCTTTATCAGATTCTGAAGGAGGGCTCTGAATTAATAAAAAATGTAATGATAATACTAAGGTGAAGTAATGGGAAAACAAAGAAGATTCAGAGACTGGCTTTTCCATTCTACTCATTTTCTTCTCTCTATCTCAAAAACACCAAAGTTATTTTTGACTGACTGTCTTTTTTATGCTGTCCTCCTTCCTTAAATGCTTTTTCAGCTATCTCCTCTACATCCTTTGGACCCCAGAACTTTCATCAAGTCTTTCCTGACTACTTTAGGTCACATGGATTTAATTTCTTCCTGCTCTGAATTCCTATAGAACACATGCTGTATCCTACACAATTTACCATTGAATTATATATTGTCTGTCATTATTGTTTCACAAAGTGGATTTTTTCATGCTAATAGATTAACAGATCTTTGGGCAGAGGGACCACATTGCAGATTAGTGGCTCAAAGTGCACATGTGGCTGACTCTTTTCCCCTTACCACGTACCCTTGGGCAAGCTATTAAACCTCCTCACCTATTGGTTTTCTCTTCTGTAGAATGATGATAATAACAGAACCTTCACCGTTCAGTTCATGGAAGGATAAATGAGGTAATGCATAAAGGGTGCTTAGCACCAAACAACAGAAACAAATACATTGATTTTTATTGATTGTAAAGCAATCATTGTAAAACAATACATTGATTTTAACTATTACAGCATATTTATTATTACCTTCTATTTCTATCTTCTACTACAGGGGCTTTTCTGCTCTCACTCTTGAATTCTGAGACACTGGGAAAGCCACTTAAGCCTGTTTAGTCTCCGTTTCCTCATCTTTGAAACAAGGTGATAATATTTGTAAATAGTTTTCTTGTAGGGGTCAAATGAGATAATGAACGTAGTATTGTTTTGGAACCCTAACCTCACAACAACCCCAGCCAGGAGGTCAGAGTCCTTCCCTAGATTTTCAAACTGAAGCCTTAATCTCCATCGTGATGTATAAGAGCTTCCAGGAGCAAAGTCATCAACCTTTCTTACCGAAGTTAAGAGAAAACACAGCTGATACGCAGAAAGAAGCTGATCTGGGAGAGGGAGCGAGGGTTGGATGCGGTGAGTCCCTCGGTCTCCTTAACCCAGGCTCTTTCCCTGCCTTCATGCTTTACCTGAATCAATGACCCCAGCACCCTCCACTGGCCTCCGTGGCCTGCTCTTTCAAAGAAGTTAGTTAGAGCCAGGTACCTGTCTGTGCTTCTGGAGTAGCCTTTGACGAATACAGGGAGGCAAGAACAAAGCTAGCAATTCAGCAAAAGAAAGGATGGCAGGGCACAAGTGAATTTTTCTCTCTTCATGTTTTGTTTCCAATCCAAAGAGAAATGGAAGAAATCTTGGAAACTTTAGAGAGAAGTCAGGCAGCATCCCTGCCACTGTCCAGACACAGCAGAGGAGGGATCAACACTCTTCTCTCCATTGAATTTGAGTTGTGGAGCCCCCAGACGTTTGGGAGAAGCACTCCAATGTAGTGCAGGGTTTCGGCGAAAGCTTGCTCCAGTGCACTTGAATCCTTTTAGATGGTGGCAGCAACCCTGACCCTTCCAGTGTGGTAAAAAACTAAAGTTTTGGGGGTTGAGGAAAACTGGAGCTTCATATGTAGTTTTTTTTTTTTTTTTTTTTTTTTTTTTTTTTTTTTGCGGTACGCGGGCCTCTCAGTGTTGTGGCCTCTCCCGTTGCGGAGCACAGGCTCCGGACGCGCAGGCTCAGCGACCATGGCTCACGGGCCAGCCGCTCCACGGCATGTGGGATCTTCCCGGACCGGAGCACGAACCGGTGTCCCCTGCATCGGCAGGCGGACCCTCAACCACTGCGCCACCAGGGAAGCCCAAGACACATGTAGTTTTGTGGCTAAAAAAACTTAACAGAAGGAAGGTTACACACATCTCTAGAATCTAGGGCTTAAATTGCCTCTCCAGCCAGAAAATAAATGTTACCTAAATGCCTAACCTGAAACCCTGAAGCTGTAGTCAGAGCTTTTACACAGTGTGTGTACACGCACATACGTATATGAGGTACATGACGTATGTATTCGGTATCTGTATCCTGGTAGCTTCAGAGATGTGTAAGACTTGGTCCAACACAGATTTTTCCCCTCTCTGTGCAGATGATCATTTCAATAAAGCTAAGGTTGTAGGGATCATGGTGAAGCCGGCATTTTATCTATTTTCAGAATAGAAATTTACCCTCTTAGAGGCAGTGTTTTAGGGGCTTCTAAGGAGTCTTCATTTTTTTATACAACTGATTTTCAAGTAAGTGATTATGAAAGTAAATGTTTGTGTCAGAGAACCTGAAAAAAGTGTATAAAAGGTCAAGGAGATAATGAAAATCACCCCCCAGGAGACCTTTTTGAGAGGAAAGGGATCCTTTGGCTATTTCAATATAAACTCCTTTGCATTCAATTCAGTTGGAAAAAACATTCACTGTGCCGGGAAGATCTCTGAGTAGGGTGTTGCTGGGAATGCATATTACAGTCCAGCTCAGCCCTCTTCAAGGACCTGGTGATGGAGGAAAGGCTCTAATGATTGTCCTGATATGAAATTCGGCACTACCTCGAGGATGACTGTTAGAATAAGGGTCCAGCCTAATCACACTTGTCATATTTGCCAAGTCACTGAGGGCTTTGGTGTAGAACAGAAGCCTTTCAGACTCCAATAGCAGCCTAGATAAAACGTGAAAACAGCCTTTTATCCTTTTTTCCTAACGTCAGGCTCCAAATGACGAAGTTCACCTAAGACAAGACAGCAGTGCAGCAAACAGCTGATGGCAAAGGTGTACTCACTTGCCTTTTCATTTAGATGACTTGGGGAGGAGGCTGTCGTCAGAAAGATCTGATGCAGACTGGGGCAGACCATTAACCAGCTGGGTGTCTCCCATGGGTGGGTTGAAATCACCCTTACCAATTGCTTGAGACAGGTTGTACAAAAGCTATCAGCTGCTACTAGCTTTTGACTCACTACCGGTTTCTTCTAGTCATTTCTTATTATTGTCTTCAAGCGTAAACGCTTCTGTAAGGCGACTGCATTTACCCTTTGGGTAACATGTGCTTGGGAGGAACTTATATTTTCAGGGGAGGATTTGGGGTAGAAGAGGAGGCAGTGGAGGTTGGTGGGGGCAATGGAGGCTACAGATGAGTTTTTGCAATTATGGGTATGCACAAGGCAACCTTGTTTCCAAATGATTCCAGGACGCCCTGGAGCCTCTGTGCCTCCCGCAGGTGGTTCTACTGCCTCTGTAGTAGAATCTCTGCTTGTAGGTGACAGTGCTGTAGGTGAGACAGAGGCAGTGCAAATGTCTCCATGTGTATCCACCGCACCCACCTGCATACCTTACAGCAAGCTTGAGCAGGGCAATCAGAGACGGGGAAAAAACATGACATAACGAAACAAAACAAAACAAAAATTCACGCAGTGATGAAGGAAATACACAAGCTAGAGAGGATTAGTAAGCAACTGTAATGATGGGTTTGGGGTTAGCTCTGCGTTTTAAATTAAAATCTGAAAATAAATTCCCGTCGGTTAGGAAGAACAAAGCATCTCCTTGTGAACTGTCTGTCCACAGCTGCTCAGATGCGATTATCTTTCTTTTCTGCAGGCGTTTTGGGGAAATAAGCAAGAGAGGAAATAAACCCCCACTGTTTGAAATGCTTCCTTTCATACACACCGTCGTGTCCTCTGGCCATGGTCACCTCGGGCCGCTTGGTGGTTTACCGTAGTCATTCTGTTGTGTGAAGGTGGAAGGCCAGGGACTTCAGAAGACTTAAGGGCATCTTTCTCCTCTAAGGATCCAGGAGGTTCCATGGCTGCCCATATTCCTTTGGGCCACTGGAGTATGATCCAGTCGGGGTGTTGTGTCGCCTTGGTTCTAACGGGGCCACCCCTGGAGCTAGCATCTCATCCCTGCATCCATTCCAGAATTAAATGCTCCTGACTTTTTAAGGATTTCATCTCTCCCAGCTTCATTCGGGGTCATTGACTTTGGACTGTGTTGAGGTTGTGATACATTTTTCACAGCCTCTCGCTTCTTTGTCCCTCCCCCAGCCCACATATTTCTAAGTTGGCTCCTTTGATATATTCCCTTCTACTTGGGTGCATCCTGGTTTTTGATAGTGCATGATGAGAAGTCAGCAATTAGGAATGAGCGATGCTCTAGGAATCAGAACAGAAGAATTGGGCTCTTGTCACAAGTATGCCACAACTTTATGACCTTGGGCAACCTCTTTTAATTAAGAGCCTTATTTATTTATTTTTTAAAACTTATCTGTAAAATGGGGCTTATTATCTCTATCACAGGGGTGTCGTGAGGATCAAATACAATAATGGATCATTAAAAAACCTATGAAGGTTGGAGTCCTCTGTGCAATTGAAGTAATACATCTCTATGGTCTCTGTTTTGACTCAGTTTGGTTTTAGAAAGAATGTGGGTTTCTATTCAAGACAGATCTGCACTGCTAGGATTTTGGCTTCTGGATTCAGGTTTGAGCACAATTACAATGGAGGCTGCCGTTAACCGCAAGATTCCATACAACTGTCTTGGATGTGTATTTCTGTAGTACCCCCCACTATTTTTCCCCATTATTTGAGTCTGGTAAAAAGAAAGCCATGGACTGAGGATAATTTTTTTATAGAGTGTACTTCAGACAACTCAAAATCAATAGTTGTCTTTGTTGAAGTCACCCAGGAAAGTAGAACATAAGGAATCATAGGGGTTTACTATTGCTTTCTGAGGCCAATGGTAAAGCTTTATGGTATTCTCATAAAATGCGTGGTTGAGTACAAGTGAAATTATATTTCATTATGGTTTATCATTGTCTGATGATGGATAATACTGTCTTTTGTAAAACTTGATATTATATGTGGTCAAAGAACTGAACTCTTTGTTTCTCTCCTCCTAGTGGCTTAGGATTTAAAAGGCAGCTAGAGAAACTGAGGGTGGAATTAATGGTGGGGATGACATACTATGAAGGCAGCTGCGGCTTTTCAGAGACCCAAGGGATCCAGAAAAAATTTTTTTAATGATAACTTCTTGCTTAGAATGACCTTGGTGTAAAAGTGGGTATTTTTAATACCAGTAATAATAGTAATAGGTAATAATAATAGTTATGATTATGGTTATAATGCACATAGAATATCCCAGCCTTTGAGCTTATCATTTTACATGCATTATCTCATCTAAGCCTCATCTCACAACCTCCCTGTGAGTTAAGCACCATTATTATCCTGATTTTACTGGTAAGAAAACTGGGTCTGAGAGAGACTAACTATCTTGCCCAAGCTGGCCCACCTAGTAGGAGAAAATTTTGTTTCAGTGGAGTGGCAGAAGGTGACTAGTCACTCATCAAACCTGATTTTGCTTCTTCTTTGGCACACAGCTATGCTGCATCTGCCAGCTTCCATGCAGGTAGGTGTGGCCATGGACCAAGTTCTAGCCAATGGGATGAGAGGGAAGTGATGTGCAGAAAGCTCACCAAGACTGGCCTATATAGCCTCCCATAATCTATCTTCCAGGCTCTTTTCCTGTCCACTGTCTAGGCTTAAAGGACTCTAAACTCAAAGGAATGGCAGAGATACTAGCCCGAAAGAGCCTGAGACCCTGAGTGACCACATGGAGGAGAGTGGCCTGACAATGATAAACACTTGCTTTCTATTTTTTTTTAAGTGATGCTTACAGGATAAGCTTTATTTATTTATTTATTTATTTTTAATTTTTATTGGAGTATAGTTGCTTTACAATGTTGTGTTAGTTTCTACTGTACAGCAAAGTGAATCATCTATATATATACATATATCCCTTCTTTTTTGGGTTTCCTTCCCATTTAGATCACTCCAGAGCATTGAATAGAGTTCCCTGTGCTATACAGTAGGTTCTCATTAGTTATCTACTTTATGCATAGCATCAATAGTGTATATTTGTGAACCCCAATCTCCCAATTCATCCCACCCCCTCGCTTCTCCCTTGGTATCCATACTTTTGTTCTCTACGTCTGTGTCTCTATTTCTGCTTTGTAAATAAGATTGTCTATACCGATTTTTTTTCAGATTCCACATATATGCATTAATATACGATATTTGTTTTTCTCTTTCTGACTTACTTCTCTCTGAATGACAGTCTCTAGGTCTATCCACTTCTCTATAAATGACCCAATTTCATTCCTTTTTATGGCTGAGTAATACTCCATTGTATCTAAACTCAACTCTATCTAAGTGAGAAATCAACTTCTATTATGTCCCACTATTGAAATGTTGTTGCTTATTTGTTATAGCAGCTTTTTAGCATTTATCCATAGTCCCCAATCAATATATTCCTGGAAAAGATATACTATTGAATAGTACATTGCTCTCTACTTCCATGTGTTGTTATAGAAAGAAGTTCACTCATGAAGAAAAACTAAATCAACAGATATTCCATATCATGGTGACTGAGAAGCCCATGATGTCTTTGTCTGCTGGAGTTCAACAACGTATTTTACTATAACATACCTTCAGTCTTTTGTTCCTTTTTTTGTTCCATCCTTCTCTCCTTCTTTCCTTCCCTTCCTTTCTACTGAGTGCCTGTGGTGTTGCAAGAAGAAAATAAATGAATGTAATCCCTGTCCTTAAGGAGCTCAGAGCCAAAGGGTGGGTCAAGATGAATACATATATAATTAGCCAAAGGGTGGGTCAAGATAAATACATATATAATTATACTACAGTGTGGTGATGACAGAACACCTGCACTCTGGGAGCTCAGAGGAGGGGTACTGACCTGACCAGTGAGGGGCAAGGAGGGCTTAGAAAAGGTGGGGACTGAGGGGAATTTTCTGGGATGTGGGACTTTCAGTGTAAACCCTAGCAATTCCCACACAGATCTGGACAAGTTAGTCACCGTATGTGGAGGTAATGTCTTTATCTCTTCTCAAAGGATGAGCAAGAGTTTGGGGAGAGCATTCTAGACCAAGGGCCAGCATGTGTGCTGGAGGAAAAAGTGCAAGACTTCACTGTGGAAAATGAGGCTGGAGAGTTAGGCGAGAGACAGACAGTGAAGGGCTTTGTAAACCATGTTAAGGAGCTGAGGGGCTGATGGCAGAGACTGAAAGCAGCAAGATAAGGAAGGAAGCCACTGCAGAGTCCAACCCGAGTCAGGTAGAGAGGAGAGGCCATTTGTTTAGAAGGCAGAATCTTTAGTATTTGGTCGTTGATGAAACAAAAGGATCTAGAGAGAGAGAGAGAGAGAGAGAGAGAGAGAGAGAGCGCAGATCCAGGATGACCTGCAGGTGTTTAGAAGAATAATTTCCCAGTGACTAGAATTTTACCAGAGAGCCTTCCTTTCTCCAATCCTGTGTGCTGTGCTATGTGCCTTGTCTCTGCCCTGTGGTCGGGTCACCTCACCAACCGCCCACACCCCACCCAGGGAGAGCAGCTCTTCCTTCGAGGGCTTAGCAGGGTGCCTTCTGCATACCTCCTGGCACAGTGGTCCCGGTACAGAGCAACCGGTTACTGAGGCCACCCAATGAAGGGGTTAAAAACCTACCTTAGTGGGGTTTGGAGAACTTAAATGACCTGTCCAAGGTTACACAGCTAGTAGGTAGGCAAGGAAGAGTTGACCCCCAGTTGTCCAACTGTCTTATTAATAAAACACAACACAGCTTTTTATTTTGATCCATCCATAGGAAAGGATGAAAGGGCAGCTTGTGTTCCTTACAAAGTTTAATATCTGCTTTCCCTATTCAATATATGGACTATGTCTCCTTCAAACTTGTATCTCCAGCACCTATCACTGTCCCTAACATATATAAGTAAATGCTTAATTGAATTCTGAATGAATACTGGCCAACATGGACATTCTGCCATTGTAGAGTAGAGTAGATAAAGGATATATAGCACAGTTATCCTAAACGGAAACATTTTTTTATCTTAGCACAAGAAATCTGAACAGGATAATGTACAGTCCAGAGGATTTGTATTTATTTGATCCTAATTTGATTTTAATTTTGTTTTGAGACTTGTCCAAAGAATTAACATCTAAACAAAACCGATGTTCACAGGTATCCTCAATATCCATCAAGAACTTTTAGAAAATAAATAATTTTTTTTTTTCTTGTAAGACCTAAGACTTTACTTTTAGATTTAAAACTGCACCTAAGCTTGCTGGAGAGATTCAATCAAGAAAATGTCACACTGTGGTTCCATCTACTGAATTACTTGCTAACACTGAGGCCCAGTTAAAAAGGTGGACTTGACATTGGGGGGAAAAATGTCTCACCAAGATCCTAGAGATTTTTAGTGGCAGTAGGACTCCTTCAAGGAGAGTGGCCTTGAGTGCTCTGTCCTTTAATATAAAATATCACTCAGCAAGCTGTACTCTTTGATAATTTTTATAGCAAAACATAACATGTTTTCCAGCAAGGTCAGAAATGTCAATAAAAAGGGACAAATGGACTTGCCTGTGATTCTCAATTTTGAAAACAGTCTGATCTCTTTAGCACCCTGGTGCTGAGACTTGAAAAGCAAGTATAATTTCAAAGGGACTCTTGAGGCCACCCTATACGTTTAACCAGGACATCCGCCTGTGCGTCTAGGGTGTCCTTTGGGGGATAATGTAGTACTTAGACCTCTGGTCAGGGGATATTGGCACCCAGGAGAAAGTGTGTTACATAGCTGCCCCTGGATCCACCTTTGATTTGGGTTTGACAGTGGTTAAAAGAGGTTTGGGGTAAAAAAAGAAACTTCCTATGTAACTAATGGACTGTGTTAGTTTTTTAATGGTGCATAGTAAATGACCACAAATGTAGTGGCTTAACACGACCCTCGTTTATTATCTCACGGTTCTGTAGGTCAGAAGTTGGTGGTGGCAGGGAAGGGTGGTGGTGGAGAGGAGCTTGGCTGCCTTCTTACAGTTTTATAGGCTGAAATCAAGATATAGGCCAAGCTATGCTCTCATCTGTGGGATGAGGGGAAGTCTACTTCAATGCTTATGTGGGTTGCTGGGAGAATTCGGTTCTTTGGAGTGTAGGTTCATTGGAATGTAGGAATGGTTTCTTGCTGGCTGTGGTCTGGGGTCACCTCAGCTCCAGGAGGCTGCTCTCGGGTCCTTCCATGTGGCCTCCTTCATCTTCAGACATCAACTGCATATTGAATCCTTCTCACTTTTGAATTCTCTCTGACTTTCTCTTCTTCGACCAGCAGAGAAAATTTTTACTTTTAAATGGCGTGTGATTAGATTATGCTTATCCAGTTATCTTTGTATTTTAAGGTTAACTGATTTGGGACTTTAATTACATTTGCAAAATTCCGTTATAAACAGCACCTATAAAGCATTATAGACTATAGGTTATAGGTTATAGATTAGTGTTTAAGTGAATAACTTGGTACCAGAAACCTTAAAGGCCATTTTAGAATTCTGTCCACCACAGGACCAATGTAAATGATTTGCTTTGCATGTACTCCTTAATTTAAACCTTTGAACAATCTATAAGGACACAAGTTAATTGCCTAATTCACCCACCCAGTAAGTGATGCAGATGGCATTCGATCCCAGTCTATTCTGAATCTAAAATCAGTGCTTTTCCATGGTAATAATGATAATGATATTCACGAGAACAGCACTCTCTATGTGGCAGGAACTGCCACTATTCATGTGCTAACTCATTTCACCTTCACAGCAACTCTGTACTACAATCTTGGTACTATTATTGCTCTCATTTTGTGGGTGAAGAAGCCACGGAGGAACCAGCCAGCTCTCAGGGCTCTCATTAGTATAATTCAAGCACTCCAGTTAATCTCAACTTCTTTGTATCAGCACAGCATGTGGGAATTCAAAGAGCAACCAAAAACTTTCCCAACATCCATTCTAGGTGCTCACAAATTTCCTAGCTGGGTTACTTCTCTTGCAGGTATGTTTTCCTCACCTGCACACTTGGATGTGACACCTTTTAAGACTTTCATGGTGTTAAAGCAAAAGTTGTTTAACAGGCAAGGAAGACTCTACTGAAGACTATTCCAACAGGGAAGAGAGGCCAGAACACAGTCTGAATTTAACTCTGCTGAAGCCAAGGGCTAGAGAGCTTTTTTTTTTTTTTTTTTTTTGCGGTACTCGAGCCTCTCACTGTTGTGGCCTCTACCGTTGCGGAGCACAGGCTCCGGACGCGCAGGCTCAGTGGCCATGGCTCACGGGCCCAGCCGCTCCGTGGCATGTGGGATCTTCCCGGACCGGGGCACGAACCCGTGTCCCCTGCATCAGCAGGGAGACTCTCAACCACTGTGCCACCAGAGAAGCCCTTTTTTTTTTTCTTAACATCTCTATTGGAGTATAATTGCTTTACAATGGTGTGTTAGTTTCTGCTTTATAACAAAGTGAATCAGTTATACATATATATATGTTCCCATATCTCTTCCCTCTTGCATCTCCCTCCCTCCCACCCTCCCTATCCCTCCCCTCTAGGTCACAAAGCACCGAGCTGATCTCCCTGTGCTATGCGGCTGCTTCCCACTAGCTATCTATTTTACATTTGGTAGTGTATATATGTCCATGCCACTCTCTCACTTTGTCCCAGCTTACCCTTCCCCCTCCCCATATCCTCAAGTCCATTCTCTAGTATGTCTGTGTCTTTATTCCCGTCTTACGCTGGGATGGGAGGATCCCAGGCCATCCTCGTTTGCTAATTGGTTTCACTGAAAGGAAAAATAAAGTTTCTCATATCTTCATGACAGAAGGTAGTTTTACAGCTTGGAGAAAGGTGCCTGCCAAATTTAGGCTCCTACCCTCCCAGAGAAACTGAGAGATAGGGGCATCCACTTCCTCCAAGATTACATTTCCAATGGATGGCTCCCATGTCCTTGGGAAAGACCTTCTTGGTCCCTAAAACTGGCAGGAAGCCTTTAAAACGATTTACATCTCAAAGGAGCAAAGAAAGAATTTACAAGTTTTTCTAAAGCAAATGCTTTAAGAGAAGGGAGGTCAGGGCTTACAGTCAGGAAGAAATCTGTCTAAAGTTTCGTCAGGGGAGGGACATGGTAAGGCCACCTTGGTCGACTGTGAAGACTAAACAGATAATGTATGTTATTGTGCCTTCTAATCTGAAAAGTAATATTCAAGTATCACTTCCTCCAGGAAACTCTCCTTGACCCTTTAAGTCTAAATTCTGGGCTCTTTCTCTGTGGTCCCAGAGCTCCTGATCTGTCATATGTAATATTAATAGTCTAAGTAAGTGCTCATCAACAGCACTATAAACAGATATGTAAGTAAATAGCATACATATATACTATAAATAGAAGTATGTATAAACAGATATGGTACCTGTATGTGCATGAATCCTATAGCCATTAAAGATTGCACTGAAGAAGAAATTTAGTAACTTAGAAAAATGTTTATGGTAGATTTTTATGTTAAACAAAGGCAAATTATAAAACACTATGAAAACTATGATCCCAATTAAGTAACACAACAAAGAAATAAACACCCCTGGAAGCATATGCACCAAAATGACAGTATTTATCTGTAGGAAGTGGGGTTATGGATGATTTTTATTTTCTTCTTTGTGCTTTACCATGTTTTTGGATTTTCTACAATGAAAATATATAACTTCTGTCACCAGAATAAACACAATTTTACACAAAGAACTACGGACAAAAAAAGCCACAAAGGCAAATTTTATGACTCCCCAGCTCTAAGCTAATGGAGGCAGACAGTGCTTTATAATGTTTCCTGAGTAATTTCTTGTCTTTCTTTTGATACTGTCCTTCTGGTGGTCCAAATCTGGACAGAGACCAAAGTGATCAAAAGAGCTCCATTCTTCCTGATCCATTGTTTAGTGCATGGGCTAGCAGCCTGGTAAGAAAGAGGGTTTGGGGTAAGGATATATAATAGGATTGTGATTAGCCTTTCTTGCTCTGGCTCTGTCTGCATCCTCAGCCTTGACTTAATGTTATTAATTGATTGATTAATTGATGGAAATGTTTATTTGCACCAATTGCCCCCTATGTATCTGGCCAAGAAGAGCTGCCCAGAAATGGCATGAGCTACATTGGTAGATAATGAGTTTGCCATCACAAGAGGTATTCAAGAAGAGTCCGAATGGCCACTTATCAGAAATGTGATGAAGAGACTTCTAGCCTCATATAAGCCAGAGAAGGGTGTTAGTTAGCAGGTTCCCGCTCCTGTAATCCCCAGACAGAACAGGAAACACAGTGAGGCTTCTAGGAACTGAGATGGGGGAACTGGGAAAGCCTTTGAGAGCTAAGGCAATCACTCTCTCTCAGGGGTTGCGAGGTATCTCTGCTCTCTTTTTTCCTCTGCAGGTGCATCTTGCATGACCTTTGCTAACCCAACCTCTAAGCCACAAAATCTTTCTTCCAGCAAACTACCAGTGTCCTTGGGTGTAAAAGAGAGACACAGAGAGAGAGACAGAAAGAGAGAAAGACAGAGAGAGACAGACAGACAGAGAGATTTCGATTCAGTGGTGCACGTGTGATCGGGAGAGAAACTACTATCACAACTTAAAGTAATGAAAAATATATGAGTTGGTAAATATACTCAAACCTTCTCCAGAAAGTTCCCCGATACATGGGGCAAATTTTCACAGTAGTTTCTGTTTACCAGAATCTACTTCATCACCTCTCCTTTCTTCATCAGATTGTTCGACACTGCAGTGATAACTTGAGAATTCTCTCCAGGGTCCCTGCGTAGCCGATTAGAAAAGCATTCTGAAGTTGGCTCTCTGCATTGTTATTTGGAATATACTATCTAGAATCCAAATGGCTTATCGAAATATTTTAGCTCAATTATTCAGATTATAGGCATAAACTTGTGTTTTTGTGTTAATCTGAAGTCATTTCCTATATTTGTTCAGTGAGCAGAGCCAGCTAACCAGGGAATTGAAAACATCTTTTAAAATATAGAAACCGTTAACAAATATAGAAAACACTGGGAGTAAAATTCCCTCCTTTGTGTCACAGTGAGACCCCATGTTACAGCTGCCTGATCGTTCTATAACCTTTAATGATATCCAGCTTCCTTCACTGGTTATCTTTGCCTGGAGCTGCAAAGATTTCCTTAATAATTTATGCCACGTTTTTCATTTCCGTTCACCTCATCACGTAATCAGCAGAGTTGTAATTCCTCTTCCCCTATGACACCTTCATTTTCGACCCCGTTACCTGTACGAGCTCCAAAGCCTCACCCATCCTTGGCATGGCGTTTCTGTCTTCTAGGTGCTCTCCTGGGTCTCTGGCAATCTGCTGCCTTCTAATTGGTGCAGACGCAAGTAGGAGGATAAGCAGAGCACACAAGGGAGGAAGCAGATTCTCCTGGTAAGGAAGGGGTCCTTGGGGACCAAGGCACTTTGGAGAAGACGCTTTAACACTGTCAAGCACAGTGAAAGAGCAATTTATGGAGTCCTGTTCCATGACATTTTTTCTTACCTTTCAAAGGGGTATTTCCAAAGCCTCCACTGGCGTTGGCTTGCCCTCTTGAAGTGCACACCTAAGCAAGCTCAGAATTATGATGATAAATGTCACTTATTGGCCGGATGCTTCACAGATGAAGAACCTAAACCTCTGAGAACATAAGCAATTGACAAAGAGCCTTAGTCCATTTGGGCTGCTATAAACGAATACTATAGACTGGTGGCTCATAAATAATGTAAACAACAGAAATTCATTGCTCACAACTCTGGAGGTTAGGAAGTCTAAGATCAAGGTGCCAGGTATTCCTTATCTGGTGAAGGCCGGCTACCTGTTTCATAGATTGCTGACTTCTCACTGTATCCTCACATGGTAGGAGAGGCAAGGGAGTTCTCTGGGGTCTCTTTTATAAGGGCACTAGTCCTATTCATGAAGGCTACACCTTCATGACGTCATCACCTCCCAAACTCCACCTCCAAATACCATCCCATTGGGAATTATGTTTCCATGTATAAATTTTGAGAAGACACAAACATTCAGCCTGTTGTGATGGAGACAGATTGGTGTGGGGAGATATGCTATTTTTGGCAGAATGATCAGGGAAAGGCTTTCTGAAGCAGTGATAATTACTGAGAACCGAGTGATTCAGTGCAGTCTCCAAAGGAACAGAGCCAGCAGGAGCTGCAGCAACATCTTTATAGACATTCCTCTGTTGTTAGTCACATCTTGACTCTTCAAATTCAATAACAACACAATGAAGTTGTAGTGGGACCTCGATATGGACAGTCTGTGACCTGGATATCACTTTTTTCATCCACGGGAAGCTTACTTCTGGCTAGGTTCAGGGTAGCCCATGGGAGGTAAAAAGAAGGAGGTAGGAAGAGCTGGGTCTGGGAGCTAGAAAAAGGCACAACCAGCTTACTGAGAAATCTTGGGAAAGTGATTTCACTTTTCAGGATCTCAGATTTCTTGCCTATTAATTTATAGAGTGGGCTGGAAGGGGTGTGGGTATTGGAAGGAAAGCATGCTACTTCATCTCTGTGGTACATCTGTGAGTCCTCACCTTTGATTTATCCATTAAAGTTATTCCAGAACAATTTACATTTGCAAAAATAGCTAAAGCTGATATTTATTAACCTCCAGCCCCTATACATTTTATAGACCCTCTTAACCCTCACAACTTTACAAAGTAGCTGCCTTTATTATTTCCATTTTATAGATGAGGAAACTGAGGCACAGAGAGATTAGGAAAAGGAAAGGAGTCTAACATTTAGTGAACATTCACTCTTACAAGGGGCTGCATATGGTGACGTTAAGAGATGATCATGTTTCATTACCACACTAACTGCCTGCTGGACCTCTTAAAGTCTTCATTTTACGAACAGGGAAACCGAAGCTCAGTGACCTTATACAATTAGCTCAAAGGATGCAAACAAAAAGGGCAGAAGCAGGGTTCGACACCAGCTCTGTGCTGCTGCAACTGTCCCTTCTTTTGCCACACATCATGTGTAGCTGGCAGATGGGTGATGTTTCTTTACCAGCAGTGAGGAAGGTGGACTTCTCTCTGCTCTCGTAGATACAACACTCCTAGAGGACTCTTGGTGTATTTCCAGTTACAATGCTGGGCTTTGTAAGTGGCATGTGAGTTATAGGGCCCTGGTGTCTAACACTACCTGTCAATATTGCCAGTGAGGAACTAGTACCAACCTCATAGAATTTTTTATGAGGACTGAATGACAGGATAGATCTAAAGTGCCTCATCCATGGATATATAAGAGGTACCTGGTGAATGGTCTCTATTGAAATTATTGGGAAATATGTCTCTTCTTCTTTTGTCTCCAAACCTGAGCTCTGCACTTTACATTGGATTAAATACAAAATAGATGCTTGATGAATAAATGTAAAAAATAATAAGTTAAAAACTTGGAGATTGGGGACCTGAATAACTAGTCCAGTCTCTGCCATCATTACTGTGAGACCATTCAGAAATTACTTACCATTTCTGAGTTTTCTCCCTTGTATTAATAACTTGGGGGAGTTGTCCTGCATGATCTCTATGACCCTTTCTAACTAGGGATTCTTAAATTATTTAATTTAAAACCAATAAAACCTAAGTTAATTTTCCTACTCTTGTCACTGCTTAAAGACAGTGCTTTATCTGATACCAAAAATACCTGCTTTTTTTCTATCCATGTGGGTTTCTTAGTGTGTAGACTGGGTTACACATTTTGGGCTTTAAAACAAGAGGGGATATCTCTCCTCTCTTTTCATTTTATTTTATGTTACTGGTTCTCAACTGAGGCCAGTTTGGCCCCTGAGGGGATGTTTGACAATGTCTGTAGACACTTTTGGTTGTCTCACTGGGGATGGGATGCTACTGGCATCTAGTAAAGGCCAGGGTTGCTGCTAAACATTCTACGATGTACAGGATAGCACTCCACCCCTAACAACGAATTATTTGGCTCAAAATGTCAATAGCACTGAGGATGAGTACAACCTCTACTGCAAATATATTCTCCGGTGTTTCATGTGTGGAGAATATATTTGTGATGAATGAGACTCTCCTAACAGAGAGCTTGAAAGCACCGCTTCCCATCATCTGCCTTGAGAGCACGATGCTTGCAAGCAGAAGTCTGGGCTTTGTGATTAAACGTGCATATAAAAATCCCCTGGTGTTTTAAAGGAGTCAGAGGAACAATGAGGGAGGCTATTACCATGCATCAGACTCCTGTACATAGCAAACACATTACCTACCTGTAATGAAGGATTTCTGAGTAGTAAGGGTTGCAGCCTCTACAGGGGAATGTTTTAGCTGAGGGCGTGCAGATTTTAGCTGCACGAATAATATCATCATTAATGGGAATCATTATGCCGCCCTGCACCGGAAATTTACCCCTGAATGGGTAGCAATATCCCACAGACGGAGGCCATTGAAAATCTGTTTCACTGGCAGGATACGTGGAGAAGGATTGCGTGGGAAGCAGTGTTGGCTGCCAGCTCATGAATGGCTTCAGGCCAACTAGTCTGTGTAGGGAGAGAGTAAGGCCAGTAGGGCAACATCATCTAATAACCTGTGTGAGCTGGGGTGACACTGGGACAGGTCATTGGTCTCTGGTGCCCCCCTCCCCTTTTGGAGCCTTTTCTGTTCATGTCATAGCACAACAGTTCTGTCTCCTGTCACTTCCCTAGGATAGAGCCTTCCTGACACCTCCTTAGAAAATGGGCTAATAAATTCATTCTAAGGTGTTAAGTACTCAAGTATGACCTTGAGCCATACTCAAGGGGCAGGATAATTTGTGATTTAGAGGAATGCAGTCAGTGAGGCACCCACCCACTGGGGCATAGATGTTTGTTTTTCTAGAGGGTCTGCAAGTGTGTCTCCAAGGATGTAATCTGCCTCTGCATAGATCCCTTAGGTCTTGAATTAAGTTGCTGTGGAGTCATTTCTTGCACATCACAATTTCTAGACGTTCACTGTGCAAAGCAGTGAAGAAGTAGAGATGCTGTGTTGGAATTAGGAAGTGGGGGACCCGGGGAGTCAGGCCCCGGGTTCCTGCCATGCCATCCCCTGCTACACCACGCCGCGCCACGGGGTCCTGGGGCACCTCTCTGGAATCACGTGGGCTCCCTGGAGCAGTGCTTCTCAAGCTTTTCCCCATCAAGGCCCACATAGAAAGAGGTACTGTGTGTTTGGAATCCGGAGTATGGGGAGAGCTCTGCTCTAGGCTGGAGGTGAAGGCCCTGAGGGCTGAGCAGGTCAGGCATTGTGCAAGGTCTGGCCTGCGAAGCAGAGCCAGGAAGCACAGCATGAAAATAACTGTCCTTGGGTGACCTTGACCAAGCCACTTTCATACCCTGAGACTGAAGTAAGTAGAGGATTTCAGCCATGGTGTTAACTGGTACCACACCAGAGTCAACAGGAGTGAATTCATTCTTTAGTGCATTAAATAAAGATTCATGGAGCCCCTGCTATGCACCAGTTGCTCCTCTAGCTGAAGAGGAGATGGGGCTTAATAAATCCTTGTCTTCAAGGAGTTTATATTCCAGCGGGGTGGGGGTGGGATAGGGCAGGGAACAAACAGACCACGAATAAATATGTCATACGTATAATCAGTGGGCTTCATAAAATAATGCAGGACGAGGGACTAGCTTGTGTGTGTGTGTGCGTGTTGGCTAACTAATACAGGGTGGTCAGGGGAAACCATTCTAGGGAAGTGGTCTTTGGTCTTTGAGCTGGAGCCAACCGTGGAAAGCTCTGGTGGAAGAGAGTTCCAGACATAGAGCGCAGCGAGGGTGAAGGTCTGAGGTGAGAATATGATCAACATACTCAAGAAACAGCAAGAAGCCCAGTTTCTGTCTTGGAAGGTTTTTAATCATCCCTGCCAATTCTTAGTCATTTGACAATTTCTATATTTTTTGCATTTGATCCTTACCTTAAGCCTGTGAAGCTTATTGTAATCTATCATTTGCTGTTTTCATACACGTGGAAATGAGGTTTGGGGAAGTGGAATAACTTGGCCATCCCGTGATGCTTGGGAGTTTGGAAGCACCGGGCTAACCACAAAATTTTAACTTGTGTTTACCTATAAGCCAAAAGATATATGGATATTTGTAGACAGACATCATTTTGAGTTATATTCAGGACTTTTAAAGAAAGGATTTCATTTGTTCCTCATAATGATCCTTTGTGGTAGGTCCTATTATAATTCCCATTTTATAGATGAAGAAAGTGAGACACATAAAAAGCAAAGTACTTGGGCAAAAGTTATGAGTAGCAAATGCAGAGGCAGAGTTTGAACCCAGGAAACTTTGCAGTGTTCTTTGTATTTAAACACAAGAACTGGTGTCCATTTTCATTCTGAGGCAGGCTTTTCTGCCAGCTGGTAGGAAGTCCCAATCGTTACTACTTGGAGTACCACTCAAACCACTTTCTACCCACCAAGTCTATTTATTGAGATGTGTCAGCAATGGAAGATAGGAAGACATGAGCTTTGAAACACTGGATTCCAAATGTAAAATAAATAGCTAGTGGAAGCTGCTGCATAGCACAGAGAGATCAGCTCAATGCTTTGTGGATGATCTAGAGGGGTGGGATAGGGAGGGTGGGAGGTAGGCTCAAGAGGGAGGGGATATGAGGATATATGTATACATACAGCTGATTAGTTGTACAGCAGAAATTAACACAACATTGTAAAGCAATTATATTCCAATAAAGATGTAAAAACAAAAACAAAAGCATTGGATTCCTCCAGCCTCCTCTGAGTGTGGCCCCACTAAGTGCCTTGTACAAATAAGGAGCATTTTATAAACATAGAAGTGACAGTCTCATGTTCTGCAATGACTTTTCCTCATTGCTCCTTCCTTGTGTCAGAACAGGGACAAATCCCAGCCTTGTGACGCCTAGCCTCCATTTGGAGGAGCTGCAGAGCTCCAAGTTTTCGTGTGCTAGGGCATAAAGAAAGAAACTTCTCTCCTCCCTCTGCCCCCTCACTTGTTGTGGGGTGATCAGAGCTGGAATTCAGATAAAGCTTCCTGCATCTCTTGTGGTTCAACTCTGTACAAAGGCCCAGGCTGATGGCTTTGCAAGACCAGTATAACAATACCAATATCAAAACACACAGTATTACATGAGAAGTTCACTTCTACTTGGGATAGTCATGTTTTTTCAGAAGAGACAGTGTATGAACTTATTCTCCTAAAATAAGTCAAATTACTTAACAATGCAACCTTGCAAACTGCAACTCCAGAGAAGGAGCCATTAGGCAACTGTCTCCTTGGGTAGCTTTCATCAGATGATGGCAATGCTCAGACAGGCTTTGGGTACCACTATGTAGTTCTTATCAGGGCATAGAGAGAATCTACTGTACAAAATTCAGTCACTGATGCACTATTCCTTACAAGCTGCATGACCTTGAGAAGATCATTAGGTATCTTAAAGCCTCCATTTTCTTGGTTATATAATAGGGATAATAATACTCATGCCCAAAGACAGATTGTTGTAAGGTGGATCAGCCTAGGTTCTGAGTTGCAAGCAACAGAAACCAAATCTGGCTGAGTTAAGGAGAAATAGGATTTATTGAAAGAATCACTTGAAGTGATGGGGAACCAGGCATGGAGGCAGAAAGAAAAACAGCCAGAGCCAAGACACAGGCTGGTCTGGAAGGGACACTATTACAGATAGTGGTAGAATTGCTGCTTCTTTCTCTCACTGGTCCCTGTCTAGGACAGACACAACTGGTTGCTTGAAACTGGAGCATGTTCTTGACTTTGGCTGCAACTTCCAAAGTAAGAGGCAGCCTCAGCCTCCCAGTAAGACTCATTGGGGGGAGAATTACTTAAATACAGGAAAAGAAATAAGATGATGGGAAGCCAAAAATAAATACAAATATTTTTTTTCATTTATCTCTGCTCTGATCTTTCTGATTTCTTTCCTTTTACTAACTTTGCGTTTTGTTTGTTCTTCTTTTTCTAGTTCCTTTAAGTGTAAGATTAGGTTGTTTATTTGAGATTATTCTTGTTTCTTGAGGTAGGATTGTATTGCTATAAACGTCCCTCTTAGAACTGCTTTTGCTACATCCTATAGGATTTGGATCATCATGTTTTCATTGTCACTTGTCTCTAGGTATTGTTGATTTCCTCTGCTTTCTTTAGTGATCTCTCGGTTATTTAGTAACGTATTGTTTAGCCTCCATGTGTTTCTGTGTTTTATGTTTTTTTCCCCTTTAATTTATTTCTAATCTCATAGCGTTGTGGTCAGAAAAGATGCTTGGTATGATTTCAATTTTCTTAAATTTACCAAGGCTTCATTTGTGACCCAAGATGTGATCTATCCTGGAGAATGTTCCATTTTCACTTGAGAAGAAAGTGTAATCTGCTGTTTTTGGATGGAATGTCCTATAAATATCAATTAAATCTATCTGATCTATTGTGTCCTTTAAAGCTTGTGTTTCCTTATTAATTTTCTGTCTCAATGATCTGTCCATTGGTGGAAGTGAGGTGTTAAAGCCCCCACAATTATTGTGTTACTGTTGATTTCCTCTTTTTTAGTTGTTAACATTTGCCTTATGTATTGAGGTGTTCCTATGTTGGGTGCATATATGTTTAGAATTGTTATACCTTCTTCTTGGATTGGTCCCTTGATCATTATGTAGTGTCCTTGTCTCTTGTAACATTCTTTATTTTCAAGTTTATTTTTTCTGATATGAGTATTGCTACTCCAGCTTTCTTTTGATTTCCATTTGCATGGAATATCTTCTTCCATCCCCTCACATTCAGGCTGTATGTGTCCCTAGGTCTGAAGTGGGTCTCTTGTAGACAGCATATATATGGGTCTTGGTTTTGTATCCATTCAGCAAGCCTGTGTCTTTTGGTTGGAGCATTTAATCCATTCCCATTTAAGGTAATTATTGATATGTTTCTATTACCATTTTCTTAATTGTTTTGGGTTTGTTTTTGTAGGTCCTTTTCTTCTCTTGCATTTCCTGCCTAGAGAAGTTCCTTTAGCATTTGTTGTAGAGCTGGTTTGGTGGTGCTGAATTCTTTTAACTTTTGCTTGTCTGTAAAGCTTTTGATTTCTCCATGGAATCTGAATGAGATCCTTGCCAGGTAGAGTCACCTTGGTTGTAGGTTTTTCCCTTTCATCACTTTAAATATAATGTGCCACTCCCTTCTGGCTTGTAGACTTTCTGCTGAGAAATCAGCTGTTAACCTTATGGGAGTTCACTTGTATGTCATTCTTCCCTTGTTGCTTTTAATAATTTTTCTTCATGTTAATTTTTGTCAGTTTGATTACTATGTATCTTGGCGTGTTTCTCCTTGGGTTTCTCCTGCCTGGGACTTTCTGCACTTCCTGGACTTGGGTGGCTATTTCCTTTCCCATGTGAGGGAAGTATTCAACTATAATCACTTCAAATATTTTCTTGGGTCCTTTCTCTCTCTCTTCTCCTTCTTGAACCCCTATAATGTGAATGTTGGTGCATTTAACGTTGTCCCAGAGGTCTCTTAGGCTGTCTTCATTTCTTTTCATTCTTTTTTCTTTATTCTGTTCCATGGCAGTGAATTCCACCATTCTGTCTTCCAGGTCACTTATCTGTTCTTCTGCCTCAGTTACTCTGCAATTGATTCCTTCTAGTGTATTTTTCATTTCAATTATTGTATTGTTCATCTCTGTTTGTTCTTTAATTCTTCTAGGTCTTTGTTAAACATTTCTTGCATCTTCTCCATCTTTGCCTCTATTCTTTTTCCAAGGTCTGGATCATCTCCACTATCACTATTCTGAATTCTTGTTTTGGAAGGTTGCCTATCTCCACTTCATTTAGTTGTTTTTCTGGGGTTTTATCTTGTTCCTTCATCTGGAAACCTAGTGCCCTGCCTTTTCATTTTGTCTATCTTTCTGTGAATGTGGTTTTCGGTCCACGGGTTGCAGGATTTTAGCTCTTCTTGCTTCTGCTGTCTGCCATCTCAAAAATAAATACAAATGTTTACTCTCTGAAGATTAAATGGGATTATATTCCCAAACAGTACCCAGAACACAACTGCTACTGAACAATTGTGAGTTCCATTTTTACCTTCCTTTGGGTCAATATGTTTAGTGTCGATGGTAGTATTAATGGAATTTATAAAGCACGTTCATGTGATTTGTAGCACTGACTTGCTCACTTATTATTTATTTGCTTTTTTATAGCTGTTTTAGAGGAATTGTGCCTCAGGACCCTAAACACAGTAAGTATTTGAAAGACTGAAAACAGCTTCATGAGAAGCTTGAAAAATAACAGTTTATTTCATTTGCATGTTTTGTAGACTTTGTTATAACTTCAGAAACTCTGCCCTTATTCTTCCCTGTTCACTATAAAAACTCAACTTATACTTTCAGCATTTTGAATATGGCAGAGCTTTAAATATGAGCCTTATGAGTGCTGATCCCTGGACAAGGATACTTTGGAATGTGATTTATGTGTCTAGAACTACTCTGCTTATTTTCTTCCTTAATAACTACATCACTCTTTGGAAATAAATGATCATTTGCAAAGAAACATGCAGACTCTCAGGCCCTTGGGGCACTCTTTTAGTGACTGAAGAAAAATAGACTAAATGTGTAGATGTTGGGTCCAGCCTAATCCATCTGCTCTGAGGTTCCTTCTGGATATTCAAGTTGCTTAGGAAGCAGGATAACTTATTATTACAAGAACAGAAATGAGTTCAAACTCTTTTACATCACTCACTAGCTGTGTGACCTCAGGAAAGTTATTTAAGCTCTCTGAATCCCAGTTCTCTTATCAGAGGGTAAGTCTGATAAGTCATAATTTATTCTCAGTCAATTGGTGACACAGGTACCATTGAGGATAAATTTTCATTCTCTTCTACTAAATCAATTGCATTTACTTACTTTTCTACCAAAGATATGGATGGAATAAAAGCATAATAATGACAAAAACTAAACACTTTGAGGACAGGGATAGTGTTTAATTAACTTGCCCTCCTGAGGCTGGTAGAGTGCTCTGAACAGAGAACAAAATATGTGCCCATTTCATGGTAGATGATGTATCTAGAACTCATGGATGGATCTTTAGGATTGATTGAAAAAAAATTCTGGAGTATTAGGCAGTTGTGCAATAGGCTCCAGATAAATTCCACAATATCACAGGGTGTGGTTAAGGAACAGGCTTTTGGGGGGACATTTACAAAACCAGAGTTAGTAAGAAAAGAAAGTACACAGTCCTAAAATCTTACATTATCCCCAAGCAAAGATGACCTAGGGCCAGGGTACTCTGCTGAACAAACTCTGGGAATAAATTTTGGGGCAGGAAACATGTCCCCCTATTACTATGCTTTCTTATAATGTGCCATATCTGAAGGTTTGTGTCCCCTCAAAATTCCCATGTTGAAATCCTAATGCCTAGTGTGATAGGGTTAGGAGTTAGAACTTTGGGAGGTGCTTTGGTCATGAGGATGGAGCCCACATGAACACGATTAGTGCCCTTTTAAAGAGACCGCAAAGAGATCCCTCACTCCTTCTACTATGTGAATACACATAGGTACCAAGGAGAGGGCTCCTCCAGAACCTGACCATGCTGGTGCCTTGATCTTGGACTTCCAGTCTCCAGGCTGTGAAAAATAAATTTCTGTTGTTTATAATCTACCCAGTCTGGGGTATTTTGTTATAGCAGCTCAAACAGACTAAGACAGGAAATCTAATATGGGAAAGGGGCCTTGTCAAATGGGTATGCTGTGGAGGGAAAAGACAAATATGCTACTTGGAATCCAGATACTCTGGATTTGGGTGCTGCTGTTACAGGGGCTGTCTGGGAAAACTAGCTTCCCAGGACCAATAGACTTTGGGACCTGTGGGTCATTGCTGGTTCTCCTGCTGGGGAAGGAAATCCCCAGTCCCACTGGCAGTTGAGTTAAGGAGAAGCTCTTCTTGCTGGGGGAAGGAGTAAGCCCCAGTGCTAGCTAGCTCCTTGTTCAGACAATTCAGAGAGAACCCCTGGAGTCATTTTTAGATAATCTTATTTACAATATCACCTAAATTATTTTAAGAATAACAATAGCTCTATTGTTGCTTTGATAATATTAATATTTTGTTTCCTCTTTTTTCTTTAGTTTTTTAATTGAAGCATAGTTAATTAAATGTTGTGCTCATTTCAGGTGTACAGCAAAGTGATTCAGTTTTTATATATATATATATATGTTATATATATATATATATATATGTATATATATATTATGTTTCTTCTTAACTGCTTCTGTTTCTTAAGTTTTACTTTCTCTGAAATCTTTTCCAAGAACTACTATTTCCTATGTTCCTACTTTTTATCTGTCACTTGACATCAAATTCTCCCAAGAAACTTGAAAGGTAGACATTAATTCCATTTTGCAGATGAGGAAATGAGTAGCACAGAATTGAAACAATTTGCTAAAGTCCTCAGCTCTAGTACCTAGCCAGGTTGGAACTGAAGCCTAGGTCTCTGCTTCCAGAGGTTGAGCTCTGTCTATCTGCTAGATGCTTCCCTAGAGATATTGAAGAGGGAGGAAGGGTTGTGCCTTTGTTGTCTTTTCCTTTTGCCAAGAAAGCAACAGGATGCACTGGTTTTCTCCTACCTCCTTAAGGCTCAGAGGAGTAGGGATCCTTGACGCACTTAGCAGTCAACACCAGGAATGCTAGTCCTCTCGCATGACCAAAGAGGAAGCGATTATGTCCACTCTGCCCTCATGCCACACAGACTAGCAGGAGTGTGTGGATTGGAATGTTACGGATACCAGCCAAAATTATTCATGCACATCTACAGCCCTGCTAGTAATTCATTAACAGTCCATTTGATTCAGTTGGTCAACCAAACTAGCCTGAGCATGCTACCTGCCATATTGGTTTCCATAGTCATTAATGAGAAAAAAAATTGGATACCTGGAAAGCAGGCCAAAAAAATTGAGCGTCACCATTTTAACTTAGCTTGAGTGTTGTCTATAGACATAGACATAAAGAATGTCTATTGTTTTAGCCCAATCTATTTTTCCAGTGGAATTTCAAACTGTATCCTTCACTGAACATTTATCATGTTTTATGATATCGGACACTGTACCCGGACTCTTGCAATTGCTGCAAAGCCTTAACTTATTATTAAAAAGGCCTGTCACTTAAATGGGAACCTTTAGCTGGTAGTTAGAGGAAAAAGCAAAGTGACCAAAAGACACATTTGGGGCTGAAAAAGAATTACATGTTGGCAAAGTTCCACTCTGTTCTAACAAATTATTGTGATACACAGCAGAGAGAGAGAGCCAGAGACAGAGAGAAGAATTTAGTTTCATCAATGTGTCTGAGACACTTGAACATGCAAAGGCAGAGATAAGAAACTTAGTCTCTCCGTCCTCTGTCAATAGCTTGTCGATTGCATGAGCTGTTCACTAATGAGCCACCTTCGAGAAAGCCAGCACCAAAAAGTTTCTATCCCCAGATGTGCTGACATGTTTAAAATGGAATGTGTATTTGCAAGAACATCCGCATGTGAAACTGGGGATAAAACTCTTTGGAACCTTTGACTTATTTCTTGGGCTCACGATCATATATTATTCATGTTGATAATTAACTGCAAGGTCTATTCACGTCACAAACATGGAAGAGGCAGAGTTCAAAAGAATGCTGGAAGTTCATTGCCACAAGTGAGTGTTTTTCTAAGGGGAGAATTTTTTACTCAGTTTTTCTGACTTGTGCTCTGCCTGGAAATGAGATGGGCAAGGGATTTCCTCAAAACCTAAGAGCTTGGCAAGATCATTGTTCTAGAAATTTTGAGAGAGACAAGTCACCATCTTTTTGGGTTGAAGAATTAAATTGGCAGCATTATGACTGTAGCTGCTACAGCATAAAATAACATGTTGATTCCTCCAGAACGTGAAAAGTAAAGCTAAAATGTACACACAAATACACACATATTAATGAAGCACTCACATGGCAGGGTCACTTTTGGAATCTGTATGTGATTCTCAGAGCTGAGGAAGGAAGCCACTTTGTTAACCACTTTGTTAGCTATCTGGGGCTCTCCCAGGTTCCTTAAGTGCTGGGCTGGGAGTAATGGGTCTCCCAACTTGAGTGTAGCCCAAGTGAAGTTTGCCATAAATTACACTTTAACTTTCATTTCTAATTAATGTCTAATATAAAAGGCACACTATTATATAGATATTAGAGTGCCAGGCACTGATCTAATCATTTCACATTTATAAACTAATTTATTTCTTAGAATAGCGCTGTGAGGGAGGTACTATCTCTGCCTTACAGATGAGAAAACTGGATTCTAGAGAAGACAATTGTTTCCTTCCCAAATCACTGTTCCAGCTCAAGGCTTCCTGGAATGCTCAGCCCACTTTTTATACTTTATTCTGCAATTCTCTCTTTAGATCCTTATAATTGACCATCACTTTCCCTCAAGTTGCATGAAAATTCCATTAAGGTATTAGGTCTTTTTCTGGTTTCCAGTGAAAGAGACATAACTCAAACTACTTTGAGTGAAAATGAGATTTTTTTTCCTTCAGTTCATAGAACTGCAATATTCAGGTGTGGAGCCAGGCCTAGCTTCAGATTTAGTCCCTGTTTCCAGATGTCCCAGGGATGTTGTCAGGATGCTATCTCCAGCTCTCAGACCCACCTTCCTCTGTAGTGGCTTCATTCTCAGGCAGCCTGTGTTTCATAGGTGGTGGATAATGTCTCACATTCTCCCAGCTGAGCAATGCTACCAGAACTTGCTGCAAATTAATATTGTCTTAGTAGTTCCTTCCCTCTACAATTTCAGCTGAAATAGGGATAGGAACCTGATACCGGAAGCCTTGCTGATGTTGTTGTATTCCGAAACTCCATTTGTAACAATCCCTTTAAATTCAACCAATTTATTTGCTGTTAATGAAATTAAGACAGGAAGAAGAGACCTGGTGGAGTGGAAAAAGAATCCGGATTTGGGGGTCAGCATAGTTTTAAGTCTCATTTCTTATATATGTGATTTTGGAAAAGTCTTCCTATATAAATGGAGTCATAATAGATGGGTCAGATTAGTGATCCCTCAAGTCCTTTGCAGCTGTTAAAATCTGTGACCAGATGGCTTTCCTAGAGGATCATGGCTATTTGATGAAAGCATTTCAAACTCTCCCCTAAACCTTTCCCCTTGACCTTTGGGTTCCCAATCCCATATGAGATACAAAATCCTAGGCATTCTTTCCAGTTAAGAATAAAAGGAAGATTGCTGGTGGGTTTCAGTAAGGGCTAAAGTCAGGAGATTTCTCTCTGGGGTTGAGAGAAAGTATTTTGGCCAAGTCTGGGAGAAAGACAATGAAGAAAAAAATAACAAAATGGTTAAGGGGGCACTGGGGTCTCATTCTGATTTGTTACCATCATTACCTTTTGTCTAAAGGCTGAGTCCTCCATTATCTCATCTATTTTTCTTATTGGATTAAAGTAGGGTGGGGAATCATCCTGGATGTGGCACAGATGTCAGGGGCCTTGATCTGGAGACCTAACACCTCTAAGCTGAAGTGAGGATAACCTAAGCCAGGTGGCCAGTCTGAAGCTGCAGGGATCAACTCTCTGACTCTGTTTTCCTAAACTCCAAGGGGCCCCTTCTCCATCCCTTGCCTTTGGCCCACTCATTCTTCAGTTAAGCTTGTATCTTTCATTATGTAAAATTCATTTTGATTTACTTGCTTGTTTATACCAAATCATTGTGTCTTTCAGGCATCTTTTGCATATATTACATCTCTTAGTGTTGACTTTATAGTTTAATTCTCAGAATTCAGGCTGTACGTTGCAGTTATCCTTATTTATTTCTGTTATTTGTAAGAGATTTTGAACGTCACTTTCCTAAGAATTCATGATTGATTCACAGAAAGAAAAAATATTAACCTGTGTTTGTTTTGGAACTGTCCCTCTCTGCTGCCACTTTGCTAAAGAGAATTTTATTTCCCACATTTACCCTCTGCTCTTTGAAGTGGGTTCTACCGTGGCTAAATTTGTTCCTTAGGTTGCTATGGTGTTAAAATCACCTTTGGACTCATGCCATCCTGGTTAGACTTCGCTTCTTGATTGATAAAATGAGAACTTGGAGATGAGAGCTCTGAAAGCTTTCTTTCTTCTAGTCTCAAGAAATAACATTTCTATGGTTCTTCTCCTTGGGCTGGGTTTCATGATATCATGGGGATTGGACTTTATAATAGAAGGATTTACAATGATATTTTAATGGGTCATTTAAAGAATGAGAGGGACTCATTCTTGTAATCAGTTACCAAATGCTTTTAAAAAAATGTCTGGAGGCGAAATTACACTGCAAAAGATGAGTCTGCGTGTGTGTGTGTGTGTGTGTGTGTGTGTGTGTGTGCCGGGGGTACAAAACATACTGTTAATTGAGAGTTTATGGGAGTTGCTTTTCTTTCTTCTGACTAGTTGCATTTAGTAGTCATGCTCCAATAAACTTTGGTCTGGTAAATAGAATGACTGATTTTATTGCAGTGAATTGGTTCATTATCAGAGAGCCCCAAAGGATAACATTAAAGTGATGTGAAAGGAATTGTTTTAACTGTTAATTAAAACAAAACAAACAGAAAAAGTTCTTCTTACATGGGAAAATTTACTGACATTTGTTTTTCTTTTCTGTGGAAGGATTTTTATAGGTTGCGCATTCAGAAAATTAGCAAGGTTTGTAAGAATGCATTGCAATCCTACAGTAACAGATATAACCCAAAAGCTATTATTTTAACACTATTTTAAAATGATGCTGGAAGAATATTAGGTTAATTTCATAATGGCTGTAGCATCCTCTGCGCAGAAGAGGAAATGCCAGCTCCAAAAATTACTGCTGCAACATGAAAGCATCTTATTAAAACTGTCAAGGGACAAGAAAGCTGTACATCAATGGGTGGTATTAAAAGCAAACCTTGACAGTGATACAAAAAAGTACATTCATTCAAAAGAACACATACAACTTCTTTCCTGTGTTGATAACATAAGAAGTAGGAGAACTCACTGGCAAATCCAAGAGCCACTAAGGCAGTCCGTGTTTCATGAAGGGCCAGGCAAGCTCAACCTGCTTGTGGCCAGCTTGTTTTTCCATGAGACTTTCCATCGTGGCTGGGAAGCACCGTGCAACTGCCTTCCTCTCCCTGCCCCTCAGTTCCCCTGTTTATAGGACTGGACCAGCAGTCTTCTCCTGGCGTTGAGAGCTTGTGGGGCTTACTTGATGTTTCCAGAGACCTGTGACATCTCTGGGTGTAAGACAGCATCATCAATAGTCAATATTATTACTTTAGGTGTGCACCTTGAATGGTCCTGAAACTCAGAATGCTTTGCAGAGTTGTGTGCTGACCGGTAGCCCTTTCCTGATAGGGGAGGAAGTAAAATGCAAAGTGGTTTGGGAGACCACAGTGAGATGGGCAGTGTCAATATATTCACCCTCCAAACAGATGCCAGAATGAGAGAGGATACATTTAGATTTTATTCTCTGTATGTCGCTCTTAGATTGCCTTGTAGAGGGAATCAGCAAGTTGCCTTTAGGTAAATATTTTGAAGGTTTACAATTTTTGCTTAAAATTTTTTGGTTGGAAGTGAGCACAGTGCTTAATGAAATTCACGTGGTATCTCATTAGTTCATTAAAGGGTGGGGAATTAACATTCCACAGAGACCTATTAAGAGAAGTAATTTTATTAAAATCTTAATTATTATTTTAAGGCAAATAAATTAATATTCTTATTTGTGAAGTATTCCCTCTCCCTCCTCAGGATGCTGCATTGACAATTAAAATATAATAAAGATGATTAATAATGAATAAACATAAAATTAAAATATCATAAAATATGCAATTAAAAAACACTAAAAATCCTAGCTGAGCGGAATCTTTAGAAAAGGCTAATCATGACCGGAAGAGAAGTGCTCCTGGAAGATGATGTTGCAAAGCATTGTTTAGCCATGGAGAGTTTTTAAAACATGCCTGATTCATGACTTAGGGATAATGATGTGAATCTTGTTAGACCCTTGATGCCCAAAATGAGAAAACCAAAGGGACCTGGATTATGCCCATATACATAATTTGACCTTCTAGTTACTTCTGTATCATAAAAAAAGCCCGTCTCAAACCCAGAAGAAAGTGGCCAGGTGTGTTGTCAAGCGTGTACCACAGATAATCATAAATTTCAGTATTATTTTATTAAATTTAATACTGTTTATGTGAGTATTGACATACATGCATTATTCAAAATAGCTCTCTAAGAGCTGGACTAGATAAACTTTAAAGTCCTTTTCTGCTTCAAAATTCTATCCCGTCCTGGGCAGTAGGGGGCTGTGGTGTAACAGAAGAGCATTGAACAATGATTTAAGACATCTGGGTCTGATGGTTTTGTTTTCCAAGACCTCAGTTTTCTTATCTGTAAAATGGGGAGTGTAATCTCTTCTTCACTGGATTGTTGAGAGGAACAAATAAAACATGTATGTGAAGATGCTTTAAAGGTATAAATTTTGAGAAACAATGCAAATACTTTGCTTTAGCTGATAAGACACAGATCAATGTCTAATGTTTTTAGGCCCCATAGCTTTGGATGATCTTTTGGGAGAACAAGTTGATTCCATCTCCTGTCCTGATTTCTGATTTTCAGTTTCTTTTTTTAATAACTGATATTTCACAAAATATATTGACTTCAGTTCTTGACAATCTCACATCTTTTCTGAAAAGAGACAGGTTGGAAATAAATAAAAAGTTAAAATGCTGTTTTCATTGTTTTAGGAGGAGGATTTGACCCATGGAAAATCTTAATCAGGAAAATCTTAATAATAACCCATCATGGTGGGAAATTTTAAGTCTTTCTATTAGAAATGGATTCTTTTGTGTCTTTAAAGGTGCTTTGATTTTCAAGATGCTGCTAGTAAAACGCCCGGGGAGGGGAAAACATTTAAGTACTTGCCTATACCTTATATGCGTCAGAGAGGGGAAGTTGGCTTTCTAACTAAACAGGTAGCTGAGAGTGAGGCTATGGGGATGGAGAAGATAATAGCCACTGTGGTAGGTGTTATGTGAAGTGTGGTCCGTAACTTGTTCCCCGTCATTGTTAAGATACTGACATGTTGGCATTGTTTGCCTTCTGGTACACACGTGGAAATGGAGGCACAGAGGAGTTAACTTACTCAGTTTACATGGACGTAAGATTACAAGGCTGGTCAGCCTAGAAGCTGGGATCCAGAGTAGACATTAGAGAGGAGGGCTTTCCACCACGAAGGAGAAAGAGGCGCTGGTGGAACCTGAATCACAAGTTTGCCTGGGAGATCGCTGTCCTTCTCATCTGATGTAGAAGAGGAAACCCTGTGGGCAGGGGACACACATGCTTTTCTAGTGTTTCCAGGGGTGTTAGGTGGTGTTTGTACTCCTCCCCCATGATGGTGACATTTGCTGCTTCATTCAAGAGACAGGATAAAATAGCTTGTTACTCCTTTAGCTATTGCCTCTACTCAATACCTACAGTAAGAACAGGATTTTTATGTCAGTTTTCTCATCTGTGAAATAGAAATAACAGTAGCAGCTATCTACTTAAGAGTATTAAATTGGCAATCCATGTAAATGTGAAACCTAATGCCTGCCAAAACTAAGGGTTCAATATGTTAGCTGGTACTGCTGAAATTTTCTCAACTACTGGGAAAAATTAGAGTGCACAAAACTTGGGTTTCCTGTGATTGAACTCACTCTAGCTCATGAATCCTTCCTTGGTCTCTTATGACATATTAAGGACTGAAAGTTTATGTCCCCTGAAATCATAGGTTGAAACCCTAACCCATCATCCCTAATGGGATGATGTTAGGAGGTGGGACCTTTGGGAAGTGATTAGGTCACGAGTGTGGAGCCCTTAAGAATGGAACTAGTGCCCTTATGAGACAGGACAGCTTGCTTGTTTACTCTCTGCTCTCCGCCATGTGAAGATACAAGAAGACAGCCTTCTACAAGCCAGGAAGTTGGCCTTTGCCAGGCACTGGATCTATCGGCACCTTTGATCTTGGACTTCCCAACCTCCAGAACTGTGAGAAATAAATGTTCATTATTTATAAGTTACTCAGTCTATGGTATTCAGTTACAGCAGCCTGAACAGACTAAACATGGCGGAAGACATAATCCCAAAGTTCTTCTGGTTTAAACCTTAGTGTCCTTGGGGGTGATATTCAGTGAGATTCCTCTTCTCCGCCTCCTTGGGATGGCATCTGAGTTAGTGGGAAAGAGGTCTGCCTGGATGTTTCCTTTCCTGAGTTTCTGCTGGCGACTACTTGCCGTATCATCACTGGGTTGGTCCCCACTGGGAGCTGTTCAAGGCTGGTGGCAGCAAGTGCAGGGGGACTGGAAGGCGTACACTGTCCCCATCTGGGCTGGTTTAATGTTGGGATTCATAGCTGGAATGGCGGTCTTGGATTATGTAGGGCACACACGCCCCCATGCCCACCCATGCTCCATTGGCATTCAGCTTTACTTCTGCTTCCTGGGGAGGAGGGGCTGTCACTTCCCCCTTTGGGCTCTGCCAGCCCAAGTGCCCACTTTCTGGACTGCTGTCCAGAGCAGTGTACCAGCATGATGCCTCTGCCGGCCTCTGTGCCTCTCCATTCAGTGGCCCAGAATCATACTGAGTGCCCTTCAGTGCCACCAGAGCACAAGGAATGGGGTGGGATCCCTTCTTTTGACAAGAAACACCTCAATCTGCTTCCCTCACACTCCACTGAGGGGGATTAATTTGGAAAGCTCCCGTTTTCAGCCATCTTCAAATGAAACGGGAATGCCATTCTCCTTATTTTGAAATCACCCACACCTCAGGCAAGGTGCTCTTGACACCCCTCCTCCACCACGTCCAGGAATCCCCGGCTGATACAGCTTATAACCCTCTTCCTCTGTCGCCTCCACTCTGCTCTTCCCCAGACTCACTCCTGTATTTTTTCTGGGAGTGGTTGCAGAAATGAGGTGCATTGGACTGTGTCTACATTTGGGGGTCACAGTCTCTCTGTCTAAACCACCTTGTCTCCCTGAAGGGGCGTGTCTGGCACACTTGAGTGAGGTGTTTCTTTGAGTGTCAAGCCTGAAGAATGGAATCTCTTTCTTATTTTTCTTGGCCTGCCACCCTTTACTGGATGCTTGCCACACTCCAGGCTTGGAGCTCTGTACCTCCTGGGTAGCCTGGAGGTAAATCCTGAGAGCTCGTCCTGAGAAGTAGGCATGGAGACTTTGCCACTTTTACAGAGGATGTGGCTGAGGCTCAGAAAAGAGACGCTACAGGGTCAGACCAGGAAGCGGGGGGCTAAGGACTCTTATCCTGAGGAATCGGGCTCCAGCAGCTCAAAGAATAATTGGGAAGCTGAATGTTTCATTCTGGAAAGCACCAGATTGTATGTGTACCCAGCTCTCTCTCTGTCTCTGTCTCCTAGTCTATCTCTCTCTCTCTCTTTATCTCGCTGCTTCTTTCTCTCTTCCCTTCATGAGGAAGATTCTGCCCTGAAGCCACTCTTGCTTCCCACCCAATGTCTTATTGTGTTGCTTTTTCTTTCTGGATTCTCTCTATCTGGAAAGCTCAACTCATTTCCTAGTGCTCGTATTTAAAAGGTTACCTTCTCTATCACATCACCCCCATGTCCTCCTTGGAGAACGAATTGCTTGCTCATTTTGTGCCTGCATAAGGCATTGTGTGTCTACCTTATTATAGAACCTGTGCTGTGGTTGGCAGATCTCTCCTCTTCTGACAGTCTTTCCCCAGGTTAGAACCATTTTGAAACTTATATGTAGTTTATAATCAATATGTGCATTTAAAGTTGCGTTTTCGGGCTTCCCTGGTGGCGCAGTGGTTGAGAGTCCGCCTGCCGATGCAGGGGACACGGGTTCGTGCCCCAGTCCAGGAAGATCTCACATGCCGCAGAGCAGCTGGGCCCGTGAGCCATGGTCGCGGAGCCTGAGCGTCCGGAGCCTGTGCTCCGCAACGGGAGAGGCCACAACAGTGAGAGGCCCGCGTACCGCAAAAAAAAAAAAGTTGCATTTTCCCTCCCCTTTCCTTTCTCAGTGTGATTTGCATGTTTTCCAATTGATGACATTTTAGGATTAGGAAATATGGTCGACACTTAACCTTTTACTCTTGCCTGGTGTGTGAACTCAGGACTTCTCACAGAGGTGGAATTTTTTGTTCTTTTTAGTCCCAAGTACTTGGCAATTTGTCTTGCACATAATAAGCCGTTGAATAAATGAATACATAAATGAATAAATGATGTACCATAAAAACAATGTTATTATGATCAGTGAAATACATTTAACGTATGGCTTCATAGGGTATCGGGTATTTGCTTGGAAGTTTTCTTACGAAACTCTGTGACTCGGAATTTTTATTTCAGGGAACCAGACACATTTTCACTAAATATTTGACTTTCCATATGCAGCTGCCACTTCCTGACTATATAACTCAGTATGTCAGCCAGTTGAACCTTGGTTTCCTTATCTGAAAAGATGGGATAATAGTAATTTTCTACTTCAGAGATTTGGAAAGATTTCTATAAAGTAAGTACCTTGCCTGTGTGAGATACCTCTTTGGGAATTGCTATAATCTTCACATGTCAGAGAGCTAACCCAGGTTGCTAATTAATCATTGATGTTCTCACTCTGGAGTACTAATGGTTGCTGACACAGCAGTTCCCTTTTCTTCTCTCTAGCATAACTTTTTTTTAGGTATTCACCCCTCCCCATGCAGCCATAGGCTTTAGCCTAAGCTGATCACCCCTGTAAGAGCAGAAAGGGGATATCCTTTTTTTTGGGGGGGGTTATTCATTTGCTTTATGAGGAATGTGTTAGGAAAAGATGTGGAATCCAATCAATGGGATGCGAGGGGAAAAGACTCTGAGAGCTTCTTGGAAAAGTTTCATTGCTGGTAAAGAAGAGCTGCAGACTCCGACTCTAAGAATTATGGGAAAACTATAGTCAGGGGATTACAAGCCTCATTAATAGTAATAAAGAGCATGGATTCTTCAAAAATAAAAGAACGGCACATGTATAAATAAAACAGAGAGAGCCACAGTGAGCATTTGTCTCTCTTTTTCCTGTGGGCATTATAATCTGGATTACCAATTATATCAGAAAATATATTATTGGATTATTTAAGCCAGTTTGAGTTCTTATTTCTGTTGCCTACAGCCACCAGCAGCCATCTTCACTCTTATATATCCCAATTGCTATTATCCTCCCCAATAAGCAATTTATCTCTTGCAATTTTTTGCTATCTCTCTGCAATGCTAATATTCTCATCCAGGAAGGACTCTCTTCTTTCTGTAGTGTTAATAACTTTTCTGCAAACCTCTTTGTTAATTAGTTTTGCTTGGCTCTGTTTCTAAGGCAGTTCTCAGTTTTTCCAGGCACTCTGGTGGTTCTCAACTCAGTGGAGTCCTGGTAGTGTGGAGGACATGTGGCTGTTTATTGCCCAGAAGACTCATATTTTGGCTGCATGCTACCTGGTGAATTTCATATTTTTTTCATTAATTTGTTAATTTCCAAAAAATATGTATAGAACAGCTATGGGGTAGACACTAGGTCAGGCTCTGGGAGTACAATAGTGAACAAATGAAAAGATCCTTACCTGGAGAGTTGTGAGAATTTTTAAGGCCGAAATGGAAAAGGATGGGCTCTGAGAAAGTTTAAGAGAAGAGGAAGCATGTCACTTGCTCTTGACTGATGCTATCTCAAGATGAACCAAGAGTTTTAAAATTATTCCTAAAATTAGAAAGAATGGCTTAGGTGAGCAGTCATCTTTCTCTAGCTGAAGGCTAAACTCATGTTCTCTTTCCTAAATCTTATGGAGAAAAACACTTCTCCAGTATTAATGCTTCCAAACAAATGCAGGAACTGGAAACCAGCAGGAGGCAAGTGTTGGTGTTGAGATGACTTATAGGATGTAGGAACACCAGGTGAGGAGTTAGGGACTGGGGCAGTCCTCGCAGGCTTCCAATAAGCTAATGCTTTGAGGTAAGCCTTTGGTTCTTTCTGGGTATTATATCTTGAAGTGTGTAGAACTGGATGTTGCCCAAGCTCACTCTGACCTCTTGCCCTATGAAATTTTATCATTATGATTAATAAAGCCTAAAATCAATCATGTGGCAATTAACAAATACCCCCAAAATTCACCTTTGTTAAATATAAGGATTTAATTGATAAGTAGCTAGAGACATTGTTTTTACTGATCAAAATGAGGAGCACTGAATTTTTATAAATTTGGACAAGTTATTTTGGGTGCCAAAGCCCAGGTTTTTAGCAATGGTGATCCAAGCTCATACAGATTCTCAAATAACAATTCGCCTCCTCTTTTGGCTGGTGGCAGATCACAGATCAGTGCTGATTGGCTATTTCCTTGTTGCTGAGGAGCTTTCTGGCCAGGTTTCAGGGAAGGAAATGTCTACAACCAGTAAGACCTTCAGTTATGGGCCTGTGGATCCTATTACTTTCTCTGTGCTCAGTTATTTGTGCATTTTGATGTTTTAAGCCTCTTGGGCGTGGCTGTTAAGAGGTGGCATGAGTGTCATCTTTCCAAGTTCTGCCCATCAAGCCATGAACACATATCCACTGACAGCCTGTCCATGTAATGAATTGTCCAAACTGGGGACACTGGAGAGTGAATGAGGACACTATTAATAGTTGTGCTGGAGAATAGGGGTAAACTTGGACTGGCTTGAACAAACTGGGCCTTATGCATACCCTATCCATTGAACACCAGCTATTTAGAAGTGGAGAGATTATATATAATATGGAGACACAGAGACCCACCCAGGTCACAGCTCTCAACTGGGTACCATCCTCCCCACTAGCCAACACAGTGGTCTCCAAATACCCCTGCACTCCACCTCCAACAGTCTGTGAGATCTTGATAAACCCCTTCAAATGTCTGATTCACTTGCTTTGTTTGACATAACAAAAGTTGGATGGCTAATTGCTTCATAGGAATTCCCTTCAATTTGCTACTTTGCTAAAAATTAAATAAATGAATCATCCCTGCTTTATCCTGTATTCAATATAATTAATTCTAATCTTTTGCATTTTCATTTTCTCCATGTTTCATTCTATCATTTAAAAGACACAAACAGAAGAGAACTCTTTTAAAATTAGTGGAATAATTGCGCTGCTCACGCTACTTTGTGAAAAGGCTGTTGAAAAAAGTACCATGACCCGATCTCACACATTAAATAGTTTAGAAGTGAGACCTTCAAAATTTGATTGAAGGGATCACACTGAGAATTGTTTTTATCTTGGCTTATATGCTTTCTGATGTGTCCTATCTCCCCAGCACACTGCTTTACTCTTGGAAAATATTAAGCACGGATTTTTAGTTAATTAGTTAATATTATGGATAGCTTCATTTTTATATTTCCAACTCATTGTTTCTGGCATTGAAGGGTATCATAAATAAGCTTCAGTTTTACAGCAAGTAATCTAACTACTGAGGTAACCTGGAAAGTGCTTCAGTGATTGCTTCTATGCATACAGAACTTGTTACTACCATGGAGGAAGAAGAAATTTCAGTGTATTTCAAGGCACCCAAGTTGGAGGAAAGGGCTCTGACTGCCCTGTCTCATAAAATATAATTTTTAGAGTCTGCTTGATCCAAAAATTTCAAGTGTCTCTTACATCCATAAACTGTCTTCTTTCCAAGGGGGCTACCACTCCCTGGTGGTAAGGTATTCATAAAGACATTACATATAGTAATTATAATAACAATAGCACTCTATGTTTGCATAGCAGATTATAATGTACAAAGTAGTTTTGCACACTCATTATCTCATACGACTCTCTCCACAACCACTGAAAAAAGTGTTTTTGGCAGAGAATGTTATGAGTTCATAGCACCCTATTTTCTTTTCCTCCTGGGTAAACACAAGTTATTTTCCAGGCTTCCTTGGAGTTATGTATGCCCATTCTTGGGCCAATGGAATGGGCAGAAGTGATACATGCTTATTTTTAAGCCCGGCCCATTAAAAACTCCTGGGCATTCCCCATACTTTGATTTTCCCCCACTAACTAGTTGGTTATAAGGAATCCAGAAGAGGAATTCAATATCCTGGTGTAGGGGTCTGAAAACCATGGCCAGTGGGTCAAACCTGGTCTGCCGCCTGTTTATATATATAAAGTTTTATTGAGACTCAACCACATTGCTTTATTTATATATTGGCAATGGCTGCTTTTATATCAGTACTACAATGGCAAAGTTGAGTAGTTGTAACATATGGCCTGTAATGCTTAAAATATTTGCTGTCTGTCCCTTTACAGATAGTAAAGGGGATGACAAATATATAAGATGGAAGGAGCCTGGATCCCTGAATCACTGTGTGGAAGGCTGCACTAAACACCCATACTGAACACGATGAATAAGAAATAACCTTCGGTTGTATTAAGCCATTAAGGTTTTAATGTGTTTATGTTAGTCATTTCCTATATTTATTAACATAATTTTCTTACAGTCAATTTATTGATGAATTAATGAAGCGCAAAGAAGTACAGTTACCAATTTAAGCTCACAGAGTCAGAAATAAATAGTGGTAGACAATCTAGAAATTGAACCAACTTAGGTTTTTTCATTCCAGTGCCAGTGTACTTGTCAACATATTTCATATGTCACTACCGAACATATTATATCAAAAGTGTATAACATAATACCATAAATTAAACTAAATACCTAAAGTGTAGTAAGTCTTTCCTGATCAGGAGTAGTTAATGTACCTCTCAAACCATCCAATAGGTCATAAAAAACCATATTGGAAAAAGGAAAGCTGCAACATCTCATTTTGTAGACGTAAAACTGAGGCTTAGTGAAGTCCAAAAACAGTAACATAGTTTGTGATAATCAAGTGGTATAAGGTGATATAAGGTGTTGTGAAGAATTAAAATGAAGTCTTCAAACTATCTTCAGTGCCTTTCTTTCAGGCCATGTCAACAGAAAACAAACAAGCAAAAAAGACACACCAAAAAAGAAGGCAACCAAGAGAACTTTCTTAGTGTTCTCTTTGTTAATAAGGCTGAGAAGAAAACCACTGGGCATTCAACTACTGAATGTCTGGATTTCATCATCTTTGAGGAGGTAACTCTGGGATTTGAGGTTTAGTGAGCTTCTTGGTGGTTTGCAGACTTGGTGAGGTCCTGTTATATGGTGAGGAAACTTCTGTTGGGTAGGTTCCCACTAAAAGTCTAATCTCAAGTGTTATTTCACTATTTGTCCATCTGGGGCCTACAACCCTCCTCTTTTTCAGAGGAACTCAGAATTGATACTGTGAGGAGATTTTTCAGGTGAGGAGTATTTGAGGCAATGGGTATATTTGAGCAGTAGAGACATAGGTTGTCAGAATGCTGTGTAGAGCTGGCAATAAAAATCATGGACCAAATAATGCAATAAATCCCAGGGCCCTAGGGTAAATAGAGCAAGCTAATTCTACACAAAACAACTTATGTTACTAGTCTTTCATATTGCACATCATGTTAGTGTAATTTGAATAAATCCTAGGGCTCCACATAGCCCAGTCTCACTGCAGGGTCACAGTTAAATGGCTACCGTCCAGAATTCTGAAATAAAATAATTATAATTTTATTTGATTGTGTTCAATAATGTCAAAGGAGCTCCACTTTATCATCCATGACAGTATTGCTTAAATACTTTCCCCACATGCCTCTCATTCTCCTACGTATTTGCTATAGCATCCGTCCATGCGTCAATTTTTGTTTTCTTTCCTATATTTTAGCTTTCCATGAAATGCTTCTCCACACCCATTTCTGTGGACCCCAGTTTCTGTCCCTATCCCCCTTTCCTTTGACAACTCTGCAAAATATTTCCTTAATGAGTAGATGAGGATGGGTTGAGCAAAGGAAGGAGGTTATGTATACTCATATATTAATTACATTTGCCCCTCCTACATTAGAAAGGTAAGAATGGAGAGAAAATATTTTGAAACAAAGTATAAGTTATAAAATCTTTGCTTGAAACCAACTAGGCTTTGACTGCATATTAAGCAGAAGTCATTAGCTTTATTGGAATGAGAACCAATAAGCCTTGATCATCTTTACTTTCAGGTGTATGGCCTTTGCAAGGCCCATTGAAGTTACATCAGAGTTGCTTCAGAGCCATTGTTAAACACCCAATGCTTTTCATTTTTGTAAAATAATAAGGTGCTGTGGCTCATTATTAGATACATGCTAAAATATCTACCCACTCATCGCTTATTCCTGATCACCCCATCAACCTCATGCATTTACTCTGGCATGAAGACATAGGCCAGCCAGATGAACCAACTAAGAAAGAACATTTATTCAAGCCAGGCATGAACAAAGTGGCCCTGAACAAAAGGTGTTAGAATTGTGTTGCCACTGCCTACTGTCACAGAATACTTGTGGGATGAATAAGACCAACACATTTTGGAGGTGATATTTAGGAACTTTCGCCTTGACAGGCACATAGGTATATACGAGGAAATTGCATCTTTGGAGGTAATCCAGTTTAATGAATTGATGTCTGCAGTAGCTAAGATACCTGAAAAACTTATGGCAAATGGTACATAACAAAAGCTACTTCTTCCTCTTACCAGCCTTAAAGGATCACATAAAAGGACATGGATGTAGTCTTGGAAGCTAGGGGAAGCCTCCCTAGAAAACGGAACTTGGAAGGTTAGATCTGAAGGTAAAGAGAAGCTCACCAGATGCAGGTGGGAGGTGCTGGGGAGGAAGCACAGCGCAATGGTCTGGAGGAGGGAGGAAGAGGACCGAGAGTGGATACAACATCGGGCCAGAAAATCCAGCAAAGTGACAGCAACTTGGGACCTGTGAACAAGGGCTACTCTTACCAGATGGAATTGTTGTTAGAACTTCGACTTGTCGCCTTAGGGAGCCGGGAGGGAAGGCCAGCGGTCCTCACCTTGGACACCAGCGCTGGTGCCCTGCCGGGCTCCCCGCAGGTGTGGACTAAGGCCTGGCGTGCGGGTCATTTCACACGTGGGTGTTGGGACTCCAGGCCAGTCGTTGCCCCTTTGCCCAGGTGGTCAGTCTCTTGGTGTGCCCCACTCTGACCCTGACACAAAATCTCTTCCCCTCCCAGGCGTCTCCAGGAAGGCCGCCCTGTAAGTGGGAATTGCTGCTGTTTGTGAAGGGTGCGTGGTGTCGGGGGTGGGCGTGGTGCTCGTACAGCAGAGCCCAGGGCACCGCACGCCCTTAGACGTGTGCTGCTTTTCTTCCCAGGCTTCTTTGAATGTGCCTTCCCATGTGCTGAATCACATGTAAGTGCTCTTTCGTAGGTCAGAAATGGTTGAATATCAGGAATTTCATGTGGTTCGGCCTAATGTGCATTTTTCCTTTGGTTGAAATAGTTTGTAAGATATCTGGTAGTCATATTTAAATGCTGTCTTTGAAATTCCACTTATTGGAGGAAGCACACTTCTTGAGGCTGGAGCGTCATGTGGATTTGAAACCCTGCTTATACATTTCTTTGTGTTACTTTGAAGAGGTCGTTCCACTCTCTTTGCCTCAGTTTTCTTATGTGTAAAATAGGAATTAGGTATTTATAGGAATCACAGGTTTAGGGGGAAGGATTAAACGCAGGAACCAGTGGGAAAAGCGCCTCACCCTGGGTCATCACACAAGTAAAACTCCCCAGAAATGTGCTATTTAGGTCAACCCAGACTGTTGCAGTCGGGTCACCCAGAGTGTGTTAGAAAGTGATGGACCACACATTGTCCATCAGCACCATTTAGAAGCTACTGAGCTCAGTTCAGTAAAATGGATGCTTAGCAGGGACCTCTACCTGCTTGGCATTGTGCTCAGGCCTGAGGATGCAGGCAAGTTCTCGCAAGGTGTGTCACTTTTTGGTTTTTCCCTTTAGCTTTACAGCGCACTTGCTGGAATTCTTACATGCACATGATCGGTATGTAGGAACCAGGAATCTAGAAAACACATTAAAAAAATACTAGTAAATCCTGCTCAATTTGGTTTTAGAAAGAGGCATTGATTTAAATAGGGAAACTTTTTCTCTCAAGGTTATGTTTGCAAAATATTAGGCCACAAACATGGTGCAATGTCATACATTTTACTCGTTTATGCGTTCCCCAGATGCAGCACCACGTGTGACCTTGCTCAGCTATCCAAACTGTAAAATAAAAGATTACCCAAACATTATCAGGGGTGTATAAGAAATTACATTGCAAGTCATAGCTGATTTTTCAGTTCTTGTTTTACTCTTTCAGCTGAGCAGACAATTTCTTTTTTTTTGGTCTAAAATCCCCTAGATGGCACTAGAGAACCCTGTATTTAAGTGGTGTATACAATACCCCTAAGTAGATGAGGGGAAGTAATTTTTATTTTTCTGCAAATAAACGTTAATCAGAAGTTGAACGGAATGTGATGCAATGTGCAAGGTTAGCGTTTATGCATTCTGTACTTAAAAGATATACTAGGTGCTCCTCGAAAGTAAAAATTGGTAATTTTTAACTGTGGATGTCTCGGAATTGGGTTTTGGTATTTAAATTAGCATGAAATTCATTTGGTGTAGACAAAAAGACTTGTAGAAACAGCAGAGGTCCTGAGGCTGATTCTTGACCCCAATGACATTCATATCAGAGCCATATAACACAGTATCAACATCTCCTAGGATGGGAGAGAGTGGGTTTAACTGGGGGCCCTGAACCCAATGGCCCAGGAGATGCACAGGTGAGATGAGTGAAGAGGCCTGTCTGTAAGACAGTGGGACGTGGTGGCACACGTGGCAGAACTACACAGCTACCAGGTACACGGACCAGTAAAAAACAACGTTCCTGTAGGTCCAGGGTGGCCCATAGGTGTGAGCTGACAATTTTTGTAAATCTTATCCTGATAGTTTTCAGGTCATAAATCTAAGGCTGAGATAGTGACTGACCTCACCCAAGGTCGCAAAGTTATTCAGTGATAGAGTTAGGCTTCCAGTTCCGTTTCTCTGACTCCGTCCTCTCCCCCTTATAATTGTACTATCATGCCAAAGTCGTCTCCACACCGCACACCCCTCCCATTGTTCTTTCTTTGTCCTCCCTTCAGATGTCCAGTGTCCTTGGATCACGTGGCAGATGGGGGCTCTGAGCTGCCAGTGGCTTGAGGGCCCCAATTCAAGAGTCATAAACAAGGATAGAACACTTGAAGTCGGGCAGCTCCAGGGTTCGCTAATTTGCGGTTGAGTGATATCATGATGGGCCCAGGATTTTTCCATTTTTGCACTCTGCCATTTTTCCATTCTCACTTTTGGCCCCCATGGGTGAAAAATTGCTGTGGCAGCTCCACACATCACATACAGACACGAGCACACCCAGTGGTGGAAGAGAAACTGTTCCCTCCTTGGGTCTCTTTCATAGTGTGAGGAAACCTTTCTCAGAAGTTCCCAGTAGACATCCCCTCATGTCTATACTGGCCAGAACTGGATGATTCTGGGCACCAAACCGTGACTACCAAGGTGAAGAGACAACCAGGTTGCCTGGTGGAGGTGCCCCTCCACCAACAGAAGGATCTGGAAATGTGCAGGGCTGTCTTTGGTTTACAAAGTGACTGAATGCCATCTGCAGTGCTTGGAACCCAGGATACAGGAACAAGAAGTGTGTGATATTCAGGGCAGTCCTTTAGGATGAAGAATCATCTCACCCAGATGCCAGCGTTAGCTGTGCTGAGAAACCCTGGAGTCCAAACAGGACTTGCTTCTGAGTCTCAAGGAAGGGAATGGACACTGAATTGGTTAGGACCCTGGGTACAGACAAGAATGGAGGTGTGGCTACGGAGTCAGCGATCAACAGCCCACTTCTTCCTGTTCCTGCTCAGTGTCTTATGAATACTTCAGAATTCCGTACAAGTGTGTAAGGTAAAGCGCTCAAAGAAGGCTAGCCTCTCCAGGTCTTTTGGTGATAGACTACAATCAAATCAAAGAGAATATAATAATTATCAGGAGTTTACTTGGATAACATGCATGGGGAAAGAGCTGTTATTCTTCCTGAAAATAAAATACAAATGAAAGCAACTAGTGCTTTTATTTGTCCCTGGGGCGGGATAGGGGAAAGGAGATATTGGTGAGGCTAGATGGGTTTGTTTGTTGGTTTGTTTTGTTGCAGGGGTTGAGGAGCTGGGAGGCCACCAGGAGCTGGAGAAGGGCACTGACTTCCTGCCAGACGCCCTAAGTGTCATGGGAGAGAATGAACAAAGGTGAGGCATCAGCATCATTTTATGGAAAGAACTCAGGCTCCGAAGCCACAGAGAACTTGGTCACCGAATCCAGGGTTGCTGTGAACTATATGGGGAAAGTCACCAAAGGTCTCTGAACCACAACTACGCCTCTTTGCAATATGGCTAACAATGTTATCTACCTGATAAATTGTTGCCATGATTACATGGGCAGCAGAAGGCAAGGCCCTAGAACAGTGCTCAGTAAATGTCAAGTCCCATCTCTGTTTCCTGGACACGTCATTGTTATTTATTTACTCACTCTTTCTCCCCATATAGAGTTGCAAGATTTAGCAAATAAAAATGTATGACTCCAGTTAAATTTGAAGTTCAAATAAACAACCAATAATTTATTAGTATAAGTATGTCCCAGGTACCTTGGGATACACCTATCCTAACAAATTATTGCTTGTTTATCTGAACTGCAAAGTTCACCGGGTGTCCTGCATTTTATCTGGCAACCCTATCCCTACATTCCCTCTCTTCCCTGGGTTCTCTCCAGCCAGAGTAAATAAATGAAGCCTAAATTAAATATCACTCTCTCACTCATGTGTTTTAACCTTAGCGGGAACCTGGCAGACCAATGACATCACCTTCAACTTCTTTTGGTGAGCAAACATCCTCTGAGCTTGGGAGGAGAGGACCCTGCCTTGGCTGAGACAGGATCAGGTCTCAAAAGCCATCTTTGTCTTATGAACTCTGTGGTTAATCTTGCTGCAGAGTGTTTTCTTTCACAGTTGGCTGTTCCAGGCCTGCATAGATCTGCAGTAAATACTGTACTGCACTGCTGAAAAGGGAGGAAAAACATTACCATCTGCATCTACAGCTTGCAAATTACAGCTTGCAATCACCTGCTATTAAATAAAGATGCTTTAACAATATTTTGGGTTTTAAATTAGCAATTTACATCACAAGACTCTGAAAATACTAGTCTTTTAATACTGCAATTTCCTTTCCTTTTAACCAGGCATCAACATGTATTGAAGTTTTAAAAAACGCAACACAAAGTAATGTTTATTTAAACAATAGCTACCAATGGTATGAGACACAGATGGAAATCCAACAGTTCCTCACTCAGTGGGCGGCTTCACTGGAGGACCCTGATGGGGCTGCAACTCTCTAATTTACAATATGGGGGGAATCTAGGCATTGCCTTTTTTTTTTTTAACTGTCTGGCCATATCAGGCTATGTGTCATGTAAGAAAGTGGTCTCAAACTGGGAATTAGAGGCAGTCTCTGTATGAAGGGGACTTCAGCAAAAAGGCTGAAAGGGAAAGAGTTCAAGTGGGAGGATTTCCCTTTGTCACTTGACATCAGGGCTGAAATGGAGGGGATTGGCATTTGTGCAAAGCACACTGGATGCAAAACAAGATGGGATTTGGAAGCATAGAAAGAGAGAAAGATTAAGCAGCTTTGTGCCTCATGGACACTACTTCTATAGACAGAGGGTTATATCTTATACCCTGAGAAAACCGTAATTCAAAAAGAATCATGTACCAAAATGTTCATTGCAGCTCTATTTACAATAGCCAGGACATGGAAGCAACCTAAGTGTCCATCATCGGATGAATGGATAAAGAAGATGTGGCACATATATACAATGGAATATTACTCAGCCATAAAAAGAAACAAATTGAGTTATTTGTAGTGAGGTGGATGGACCTAGAGTCTTCCAGTTCTTCTCATTGGACCTTTATTCCCCTTTCTCTTGACATCTGAGTTAGGGAACGGAAAACTCCAAGAGCTGGTGAGAGTTGCAAAGAGATAAGTATAAGCTTTGTGGTGGTGTAAATTCCTTCACACAAACACAAAGCATTCCGGGGCATTATACCTATTAGCAGGCAGCCTGCTTTCCTGCGCGTCCCCAGCTCGTCCCTGCATTCAGCTGCTGTTGATGAACAGTTGCTTCTCAGAGCTCTCCCAGATCCAGGACTGCTTTCAGTACTCTCTTTTCTTTAATCCTAAAAAAAAAAGATACTACCCTTGTCTTCATTGTTCATGCCTTGCCATTTTTGCTTTTTATAACCCAAGACACCTGCCTAAATCTTGAATTCTTTCCTTTTCATGGTGTGTTGAATTTTGATTCCTACACATGCTATGTGCTCAGTAAATGTTAGATATTATTATGATTTTTGTTTGTAGTAAATGTTTAATGCTGTGTCATACAAAATTCTATTTGAAAGGGAAAGCGTCTTTGAAAAAGTTTAGAGTTTAGATTTCAGCTCATTCCATGGGCTTGCAGTGGTAGTTGGTCTAGAGGAGGGGGCAGTGTTAGATCCTTTCTACATTCCATTAATTACTCTGTTCAGCCTCCCAGGTTCAGTCATAAGTCACACCCAGCCCAGCTCCTGTAGAGCCAGCTTGTGGCCATTAGTAATTTACTTGGAAAAGCAGCAAATTGAATGACTCTTAGACTTTTCCAGTCCTCTTAGGCTTTTTGGTCACCTCTGATGCCATTTATCACCGTATCCTGTCATCACTGTTAAGGTCTAATGTTAGTTCCTCAGTTTAAGGATTAAATTGGTTTCAATCTAATCTCCTAAATAGAATTCAGATGATTTAGGGCCCAGCTCAACTGCTTCCTGGCCAGAGGGCTTTGTTCTGGTCCATTTATTAGATGCTATTTATAGTACCATTTTCTGATAGAATCAGGGCATAATGGATTGATTTTTATTTCTTGTTGATTACATACACATTCTTTTTAAAGGCTTTTAGAAACTAAATGTACAACTTATCACCAAAGCTTAACACTGGAGTCATTCTCATTTGCTTAAATAGAACCTGCAAAGAATAAAATTCTCCCTTCAAAAGTATATACACATTCTTGAGCGACAGAAAAGCCCTTGAATGTCTATTGCTAGATGTTCTGGACACATGACCTATCTCATGTCTTTTAATGAATATTCTAAATGTGAATAGCACTTAAATAATAATCACTGTCTGAAACAAAAAATCATCAGTGTCTTTGGATGATCAGACTTGAATGTTTTCTCGGTGTGCATGTTGTTTTATGTGTGTGTGTGTTGGTCACAGAGGCCATGTATGGTATGAAGAATACAGTTGATCCTCAAATTTTCCCCTGCCTGGTTCAATAGGAGCTGGAGTGAGGATAAAGTAAGATAGTTGTGAAAGCCCTTTGCAAACTGTGGAATGTTGCTTTTTAAAAGCAATTTGAATTACATAATGAAAGCCCATCCTAGCATTCATGTCAGGCCCTAAGACCAACACTTAACTTTTTTTTTTTTTTGCGGTATGCGGGCCTTTCACTGTTGAGGCCTCTCCCGTTGTGGAGCACAGGCTCCGGATGCACAGGCTCAGCGGCCATGGCTCACGGGCCCAGCCGCTCCGTGGCATGTGGGATCTTCCCGGACCGGGGCACGAACCCGTGTCCCCTGCATCGGCAGGCGGACTCTCAACCACTGCACCACCAGGGAAGCCCCAACACTTAACTTTGTTAGTATTTTAGAAGGATATTAGTCTATTAGTCTGTAATGTGTGTGTGTGTGTGTGTGTGTGTGTGTGTGCAGTGTATATGCAGGTACATGTACATACATGTATAATCAGGTTTGTTTTAAATGCTTCTATTGAATTTTCCTTGTAAATAATGTTGTCCAAAGTATGTACCATAATTTCTTTTCAATTATGCACCTGCTAATTTCTTGCTTCCATGAGATGTTCTTGAATCATTTTGAGGAAGAGAGGAGAAAGAGCCAGAGATAACGATCTAGTGAGAGAGCAACATGCCAACCTTTATTAAGACTTCAAAACACTTGGATGTACACTTCCTTAAAACTCAAGAGTTCACTGGGCTTGACATTTTCCAAATCCTTGGATACTTGCTAACACTCTTCATATCCATTTTCATGATCTCTCAGCTAGAGAAAAGATGGTTTATGTGTTTTAACTACCTTTAAGCCTTTAGCTAGTTAAGTAAACATAATTTCATGTAATGGGCTTTGCCATTGAGTTTACATTTTAAAGAGACTCTCACAATCTATCCATTCACTCAGGTTTTACATAATGCATTTGGCATTACAGGACTATAGCTGAGAAAAGCACATGTAGGAGCCATGGTAAATGGGAAGATGCAGAATGTTTCAGTCCCCAATCCTTAGTTTTACAAATGCTGTCAACATTTTTAGCCTCTCTCTCTCTCTCAAGAATTGCTTGCAGATAGCCAAATTGATTGTTTATTTCTTTCACCTTTAAAAACTTTCCTTCTGCTTCCTCTTTTGGGGCTGGTAATAATCACAGAACCATAGAATTTCAATCTTAGAAGGTATTTTAAATGTCATAAAAATCCAATAGTTCATCCTGTGCTTGAATCTTTTATATTACATTCCCAGTAAAGGGCTGGCTAGGCTCCTCCTGATTTCCTTTAGCTATGGGACACTCATTACCTCTCAAGGGAGTCCATTCCATTCCTACACAGCCCTAGTAGTCACAAAATTATTCGTTAGGCTTAGAAGAAATCCCCCTATTGAATTTTGCTCTGTTCTCAGTAAATAGACAAAACATGTATAATCCTTTTTTTCATATATTTGAAGACAATTATTCTGTCTCCTGTAAGTTTCTTTATGCCAAATATTTCTGATAATATTATGATGTGATTTTGAGCCTAGTCATCCTAGATCCTTCAGCTCTGACCATGCCAAAGTTCACTGACAAGAATAATAGTGAAAATAAAACCTACCATATTCAGCTTTTAATGGGTGCCAGGTATCTTACAAACATTACCTTTAACATCCACAGTGATGTGAGTTAGGTATTGTCATCCTCATTCTATAGATTTGGATAAAAATCTATATCTCTCTATATCTTTATTAAGGAAACAAAAGTAAGGAGAAGTTGAGTAGCTTTCCCAAACATGCATATCTAGCCTCAGCAGTTGGCAGAGCCTGGATTTGAACTAGTGTCTTCACTGATTTTAGAGTGGGTGTTCGTAACTGTACATTATAATCCCTTCATGAGATGTGATAACAACCCCCTCACACACCCCACAGAGGAAGCTGGTCTGGTTTAAGCAGTTCAGAGTGGAGAAAGGTGGTAACTTACCTTGTTCTAGAAGTGATGCCAAACCAAAGGACTGATCAGGATGAGTCCAGTGGGAGAAAGAAGGAGAGAAGCAAAGGAACTGGATGATTAATAGGATGGCGTATGAGTCTCAGAATAATTGAAAATGGTACATCTGGCAGACCCTACCTATATCATTATGGACTCCTTTGGAAGGAGGGCAGGGCTGTAAAGAAAGAGTCGTTGAAACTAGCCATATTCTGGGTGTCCATGTGTCTCCCTTTGAAAGGATATAATTTTCCTAGGACTATAGGGACCTGAAAGTGGAAAAGAAACCTTGCATTCACAAATGTCCTTAGGAAACAAAGTTGATTAGAGATGAAATGAAAAAAAAGGAATTCCTGGTGTCTTTTGCTTTTTTTTCAATAGACTCAAGTGGACCACTAAGAGGATATTATTGCTGAAAGTACTTGAGATTGTTTAGTTAAAAACTCTCACTTTACATGTGGGGAAACTGAGGTCCAGAGATGAAAAGTGTCTTGCCCAGTGCTATACATCCAGACAGGGACTCAGAAGAGTGTGTGATCAAGGTCTACTGATTGCAGGACCGAGACTCTTTTTACTATATTTCCTCACACTTACTATTTCTTCGGTGAATCAAATAATTGTTCTATTGCGATGCACTGACACAATGAACGATTGCAAGATGGAAGCTTACACTGGAAGCTTGCTGTGCAACACGATGCAGAATTCAGTGTTTCATGCATCTTTCTTAGGGATGTTTGCTGAAAGTACCAGAGGGTGGAGGGGGGCATCTGTGGCAACATTATTCCAGCTAGCATCATGGTTTCCTGTATCTTATGAGATTATTTATGGTGAATCTGGTTTCATTCGGTTTTGGAAACTTGGAATCAGAATCATGGGGGTGGGGAAGTATTCATTAAAAATGCAGGTTCTTAGACTAACCAGCAGACAATCTATATCAGAACTTTGGGGAGTGGAATCTAGAAATTACTATTTGACAAACACACTAGATGAAGCTTATGCATATTAAAGTTGGAGAAGTACTTATGTTAGTTCATCAGTGTGTTAGTTTCCTATTGCTGCTGTAATAAATTACTATAAATTCAGTGACCTAATACATATTTATTATCTTACAGCTGGGAGGGTCAGAAGTCCAGAGTGGACATCAGAAATACAAAATGGGTTTCATTGGACTAAAATTAAGGTGTCCAATTAAGGGCTCCACTCCTTCTGGAGGCTCTAGGGGAGATCTGTTTCCTTGCGTTTGCCCACGTTCCTTGGCCCATACCCTCTTCCACCACTTGGCTGTCTGCTTCTGCTGTCACATCTCCTTCTCTGACTCTGACTTTCCTACTTCCCTTTTTTTCTTATAAGGACCTTTGCGATTACATTATCCAAGATAACCTTCCTGTCTCAAAATCCTTAAATGAATCACATCAGCAGAGTCTTTTTTGCCGTGTAAGGTAACATACTCTCAGGATATGGGGATTAGGAGGTGGACATGTTTGGGGAGGCATTAAACACCTACCATTATTGGTTTTAAAACATTTCAAAGAAATAGAAAGGGGCTGAAGAGGGGAACATGAAGTACCAGTAGGGTCTCCGTCCCCCTTCAGGAGTCCCCTGATTTGTCTCTAGGAAACTCAAGGATTCTGAGGAGGACAGTTTGAGAAAAGCAGTCCTAGCATCTGTGCTTACTTAAGAGTCCTTACGGGGGAATCTGACCACCAGGCGTCATTTAGTGCATTTTGCATGACTTTCCAGCAGTTGACTTTGCAACTATCATTCAGCCTTCCCATTCTCAAGTTTCTAAGAAGCTCCATTCAAACTTACTGCAGAAAACAAACAAAACATGACCTTGATTTATTAGAGATAAAATTACTGCTTTAACTGATCATAAGAGAAATCTGTTAGATAGGGGGCTTCCAGTCAACTTTTTATCCTTTGTTATTATTTTCCAACATTTTTCTATCAAAAAGAAAATAAACAGACAATTAGTGGAATTTTTAAAGGTATCCTTTTCTTCTGTCTATCAGTATAGCTCTGTATCTTGTCCATTACGAGCTCCTCAAAAATATTTCTTTTGAGATACTATTTGATTTCTGACAGAACTTTGTAGATGTTTCTGAATTAATATAAGAAAAATGGCCCTGAGTTATATATTTTAACTAAAATATAATAGCTGTAAAAGTTATCTAATGGGAAATTAGCCAAAGGAGAGAATTAATGTTTTGTCTTTAAAAGGTATCTTTGTACATCACTGTATCAGGATACTCTTGGCCATCTTCCCTATGACAATATTTGGAAAGAGATAGACAATAATAATTGTCCTTAATGTCTGTATTAGTCAGCTTAAAATTATACTGGGTGTCTTAAACAACAGAAATTTATTTCACATAATTCTGGAGGTTGGGAAGTCCAAGATTAAAGTGCCAACAAGGTAGGTTTCGTTCTGAGGCCTCTGCTCTTGGCTTGTAGGTTGCTGCCTTCTCACTGTGTCCTCACATGGTAGACAGAGCACAAGGGGTCTCGTATATTTTCCTCTTCTTATAAGGGCACCAGCTCCATCAGATTAAAGCCCCACCCTTATGACCTCATTTAACCTTAATCACGTCTTTAAAGGTCCTATTTCCAGTACAGTCATATGAAGGTTAAGGCTTTAACATATGAATTTTAGGAGGGCATAAATCAGTCCATAGTTTGTCCCTGGAGCATCATAAGTGTTTCCTGATCCCTGCAAGAGCTTGGCCATTTTATCACAAAAGATGGTGTATATAATGATGACAAGGGGAAGAAGCAGAAGCATGAACAGGTTGTTGAAACTCACATCTTGTTCTTTGTTTAGAGAGATTAGTCATCCTTGCTCCTTTTCAACATTTCTATTACACAACAGAAAAATTCTGCCTTCAAGACCTCCTCAATTCAAGAAATGCTGTAACTCAATGCAATCACTGTCCACCAGGCAGTTACCTTTCCTCTTAGGAAGTAGTAATCATATCATATCCATAAGGATTGGCTGTAGATGATTTTCACTCCTCTTCTCTCCTAAGATGGGCGGGATATGGATGGGTGTTCTTTGTTGTTCAGAATTTTGAAATAAAAAAGGGAACTTTCAAGAAAGCTCTTAGAAACCAGTGAGGGGGATATTGATCATTATCAATATTATCTTTGTGTGAAAGATCCTCTGATTAATATTTATCTCCTGGAGTTCTGCCCCTGAAAGTAGGGCAGATAAGCAGGAACAGGCAGAGAAGACTCTCAATCATGGTGCCAGCATGACTCTTCTGAAAGGAGAGAGGGAAGGAGGGATGGTTAGGAAGAAGGAGTCTCAGGTTGCCGTGCAGCTCTGAGAGTCTCAGCCAGGCTGATGAGAATCTCGGAGCAGGGACTGCCCATCAGAGAAGAAGCACTGGGCAGGAACTGTCTGGCTCTAGTCCCCTGCTGTGCTCAGTTAGTAATAGAGAGCAGCCCCCAGGAGAACATGGCTGAGATGTGACTGCTACGGTGTGTAGCAGCTGGGGGCTGTCAGCTACCCATGCTTCTCAGAGCAGGTTCACCTGAAGAGAGATCTGAGAGGCGGACCTGCATGGACACTGTAGAAATCTGTTATGCTTAACATCGTGAAAAGAACCAGTTGATTAATTGGAGCATGGCAAAGGGAAAGGCATCCATCTGGATCTCTGGCCAGAAATCCCTGAAACAATTATATCTACATTTATATCTATCTATCATCTATCTATCTATCTATCTATCTATCTATCTATCTATCTATCTATATCTATCTATCTATCTACCTACCTATCTATCTACTCTTTCTTCTGTTTAAGTAGTTATCTAGTACAAGGAGACCACATGCTATGCTTGAAATAGAAGAAAGTGTTTTTTTATCAATCTAAAATCTGTTTCTCAGCCTGAATTTTGCCAGTCTCCAAGGAAACTTTTATCACTACAAAAAAAGTAGCAGAATTTACCTGACAAGCATCAAATTAAGGTATTTGTACATCACTTGCATTGAAGAAATAAAATCTATTTTTTTGGTAAAATTCCTGTTCAGACTTTCCTATTTTAAAATCTCCTTTCCTTTTTCTATATGCATAGGCCTATAAACTTGTCCATATCACTGCTAAAAACATAACACATAAAGGGGATAAAACCAAATCTCTTGGTGACCTCCTCCTCTCACACCAACCAAACAAACACACAAGAATCTCTGTTTTCATCTCTGTACTTTTAGTGCTTATATCAATGCTTGTGAAAATAAACAAATGAATGCATGAGTAAATAAATAAAATAATGAATGAATAAATGAATAAGAGAATAAATGTTTGATGGTATGTTTTTAGTATGGGTGGAAGGAAGTGAGTTGGAGAGAGAAATAATTTATAAATTTAAAAAAAGGTCATAACTCCAAAACGGAAGAAATCATAGATGCTTTCCAGGGGATAATATGATGGGTTTTATAATCTGCACGTTAATTAGGCAGAAATAATCAGCTTAATACTTTGAGAAAGAGCCCAAAGAATCATTCCACAAAGGTGGCAAAGAAAATAAGCCTTGTCTAATTTGGATGGATCCAAATGTGGGCATCTTTTGGTATGTTGTGGGAAGAACACTCACCTCTGAGTCAGGAAACAGGAATTGCAGCCTGGTTCTGCCACTAACCAGCCTTATCCCCTGAACATCTCACCTCACTTCCTTTGACTGAGTTTTCTTTTCCTCTTGGTGGGATTAAACAGTCTCTAAATCCCCCAGCAGTCTAGAAATTCCATACACGTAAATTGACCAGTTTAGGCTCTTGCTGGGGTAGGCTGTGGGAGAGCCCTGGAGATTATAGCTGCGGCATGCTTTAAAGAGAGAAGCCAGCTAAGGATAATGTGGACAAAGACAATTGAAGACCTATTTGGGGAGACATTGCAAAAAGCTGCCTAGGGAATCTCAACATGATTTTCAAATAACACCCAAGTATTCCCAGGGATGCTTGGGGCAAGACAATGCTCTGCTATTTCAGAAAAGAAAATATGTACTGTGTTCTGTGAACTTGAATATAGTCAAGGACATACATCACAATTGTGTGCCAAACCAGCATTGTCAGGATAAGGTACTTTCTGGGAATAATTCTTTTCTGGAACAAAGCTCTGTGAAGTATGCAGGAACATGTAGTACTTTGAATATTGTCTCTATGCTAATGTAAACTTTTTTTCTGTACGAGTCTTAACAGAATTAAATTCAGATATTATGAATATCATGGATGGTAATGGGAGACTTTGAAAGTCACGTGATAAACTGTGTTTTGAGTATTATGATGACTTCACCAATTTATTACAAACACCTTTTATTCACCAATGCTGTCAGGAAAGAAATCTTCCTGACCTACTATGTTCCCACCATTGATTAGGTGCTGGAGATACAAAGTTGAGTAAGACAGTTTCCCCAGAATATTTGTGTAGGTCTAAAGCAGCTGCATTTAAATACAAGGTATCTGGTTATTTGAAAGTTTGTATGCATATGGGAGAAGTGTGGTGATCAACTAGAGCTTTTTAACTCTTTGGCAGCCACACTTCATGCCACAGGAATCTCTGGGAATAAAGAAAATCCCTACCCTTTTTAGCCTGCAAATAGTATTTTAAGTGCTTTTAAAATAATCTGTTTAACCTATGAGGGTACATATTCATGAAACATAACGTCAGAAGGAAGATAGAAACCACATTTCATGCCTTTACTTGTTCTGTGAATATTTCCTCTCTTGATTTAAATTAGAGTCAAATCATCTATTGCAAATTACCGACTCATTTATAGGATGCCAGTCCACTGGGCACAGGCTTTGTTTCCTTCTGGTTTAATCCGTCAATGAGTCTGTTCACAGATTTGAAGATTGGCTTTGGCAGAGCTACAAGTCCAATATTACTTGATGTCTTGCAGTTATCAATTTGGATCATTCCTTCTCAGAATTCTTCTCTCCCTTGGTTCTATGACTTCTTCTGATACCTCTTTACCTCTCTATTCCTTTCTTTACAATCTCTCTGGAAGATTCGTCTTCTTTTCCTACCTGGGAATTATCAGACTCATTTTTTTTTTGTCTTCAAATCTGTATTAGTTTTCTACTCTTGGCATAACAAGTTACCGCAAGCTTAGTGGCTTCAACAACATAAATTTATTATTTTATAGTTCTTTAGGTTAGAAGTTTGACATAGATCTCACTAGATCTCACCAAACTAAAATCAAGATTTCTGCAGGACTATGTTTCTTTCTGAAGTCCCTGGAAGAGGTTCTGTTTCCTTGCTCATTCATTATTTTGACAGAACTTAGTTTCTTCTAGTAATAGGACTGAGATCCCTGCTTCCTTGCTGGCTATCAACTGAGGCCCATTCCCAGCTTCTAGAGGCCACGCATATTTCATGGCTTCTGGACCCCTTCTTCCATCTTTAAAGCCAGAAATGGAGGTTTGTATCCCTCTCATACTTTGAATCTCTCCTTCCGTTTCTTCTCTCTCTGACCATAGCTGGGAAGCTCCGAAAGTTTCTATGCTTTTAAGAACTCATGGGATTAGATTGAGCCCACCTGAATAATCCTGCTATACTCCTTCCATTTTAAGGTTCATAACCTTATTAATATCTGCAGAGTCCCTTTTGCCATGTAAGGTAATGTATTCACAGGTTATGGAGATTAAAGTATAGACATCTTTAGGGAGCCATTCTTCTGCCTACCACAAAGTCCAAAATCTAATTTGTTATCATATTCTTTACCTCCTTCCTGTTTTTATATCAAACCTCTACTGTGCATAACAAAGTCTGTTGTTCTAATCAAAAACTTCAGGCATCATTTAGCTGTCTATGCTTTGTCACATCTCCCCAGTTCATCTCAAATCTGGTCAAATCCTCTCTCCGCTAGAAAATCTTCATCGGCTTCCACTGCCCACAGAATACAATTCAAAACCTTTATCAATGCCTAAAGATTCTGATCTGTTTTTTTTTCCTATTCTTTCCTGTGGTTCTCTCCGACTTCATCCCTTTCTTCTCCCACATCCTTCATCTAGGTAGTTTTTTCTTTCCGTCTGCAACATATCTCACCTTCAACTGCTCAACCAGTTTCTTCCAAGCTAAAATACTTTATGAACTGACTTCTCCTTTGTCTTTGACTACCATCTCCATGCTAATGGTCTCCTACAGAACAGAGATTGTTGCCATAACATCTTTCTCACTCTGTTGTCCTTACTTTTCTTTTCGCCTGTAAAGTCACAGAGCATAATGACTTGGAATTATTCATTTTTGTGTTCCCGTTGTCTGAGAGAGTGCCTGGAAAATGTTTGATGCTCAGTATATATTTTTGAATAAATGAATAAATGAGTGAATGAATAAAAATAATTTGTCCCTGGAGTAACTACATATTTTTCATAAAAATCAGTTAAAAAGTACTTGTTTACTACACATTTATACTCATTAAGTATGTGATCTATATACAAAAACTGGGTCATCGTTTTTTGTGAACTATAGGTAAACCAACACATTAAACTGTATTTTCTTCCAAATGCCTAACTCTGAGTTTTATACATAGAAGCTGCTCAATACATCCCTATTAAACTGAATTTTTGGTTTGCTTCTCTGACAGTACACATTAGTTGCAGGGGCTGGAAATGTGAAACTCCGCATCTCCTGCAACCACATCATCCTGGGTATGTAATTGGCTGAGTTTTTGGAACACAAAAAACCTGGATTTTCATGGATTTGATTCCTGGATTCTAATCCTGCCTCAGGCTCCTGTTGGTTATGCATGTGACTTCAGACATTACCTTTCATTGTTCTGAAAATGCTTTACTATTTTTAAAATAAGGGTTTTAATTATATGATTTATAAAACCCCATCACATTTTCTGCCCATTAATAAGAATTTCTTGGTCATTACTCTGTGATTGGCATTGAGCTGAGAGTCATGCAAAGAAGTATCAATCACAGTCTGTGCCCTCAAGCAATAATTAGCTCAGGGGCCAGGGTGGTTCCGTAGAAAGAAAGGTGGTTTGATGACAATAATAGGTTGGATACACAGCCTGAAGTGTGAAAAGAATACTTATATTCATTCTTGCTTTTTTTTTCTTGCCCTTTCCCACCTGAGAAGGCAAGATACTTGGCTTTTAGATCTTGCTTTATACACAGGTGTACAGCCTTGAGTTAGGATTGTGGACATGGGTATTTACAGCAGTGGGTGAGAGGCGTCAGCTCTGCGTTCATGGAGTGGGTGTGTAGCTGAGTGGCCTGGTCTCCAGCAGAGAGACCAGCAGGGATGGTGGTGAATCAGTGCTCTGGAAATAGTCTTAGGAGAGCAAGGATCAGGCACTATCTCCCACTACATTTGAAAAGGCTGTGGCCAAAATATATTTCAGAAACTGAAAAACAAAACAAAAAACAAGGTTTCTTATTGGCAACAAGAAAAGAACAGAATATTTACAATGGTTTAGAATGCAAAGGCAAAAAGTGAAGCTCTGTTCTCGCTGAATTACTTAGACAAATTGAGATCGTCATCATCTCCATTTTCATAATATCGATTTTGTTGTTTATCATGCTTGATGGAAAGGCTGGCCTGAATTAGCTTGGATTGAAAGGAGTACTGCTGACATAAATGATCGGGTGGCTGAAACTGCTTGACAGATAGGATTCATAACAAATCCTACCCTTGAAGTCAAGTTCTCAATTAAAAGAGCACCTTTCTGAAAGGATGATGCCCAGGTGATCTTAAAAGGACGTTTCCTCTGGGAAAAGAAGTGAGTGGAACAGAGTAGGCAGCTTGAGAATGTACACAAGTGGAGAGGAGGAAAGCATCATTATAAGGAGAAAATAGCATTTTTCTTACAATTTTTGATTCAGCAAAGGAAACTATGAATGACTGTCTTCTCTTGGTGGTGCCAGAATGGAAACAGGAAAAGAGAAAGACTCAAAGTGATGGTAATATTGCTTCTCAGAGGGAAGGAAAACCAGGACTTTGATCTAGGTATGTGCCTTTTATGTTTTAAATGATCTGCTCCAGGCTTCTCTTATTGGAACAGATAATTGAGACCTAACTGTCTTCATGAGATCTATGATGTAAAACTTCATCAATTCTACAGCAGTGTCTAGACCAGGAAGAGAATAAAAGACTCAATAAACAAAGTGGTTTGACTTAATAATGTTTTTGGAGTGTGTACCACATTTTCTCCGGTCAACTTTTCTTTTTGACATAGATAACTTTTAACTCCTATGGACACACAAAGTACTCATTTACTTCAGAGTTTGGGCATATTGGAAAGTAGTATTGGGGAGTCACTGTTCTTCTCAAAGTCAAATCAATTGTCTTGTTTTAGAGATAAGAATAGTCCCTCCCAGTCAATGGCTCCTTCACCGCATCCTCTGTGCTCTGTCAAGCAGGCACTGAACACCATCTGCCTATTGAAAATGGTGTTACTCACCCTAACCCAAGGCACTAAGGTTACTCATGTTTCCAACACCAGCTAAAAGCTTGAAGAAAAGCAGAGAATTATGATTATTGCATTTCTCTCTGCTTGGGCTGGAGATAATGAGCCACTCCTGCTGCCCTTTTACATGTTTAATGCCTACTGATGTTGAGAACCTCACGGTGTGCAAAAGCCATTAGATCACAGGTATCATCTTGAAAATAACAAGGACAAAGGGACACCATTTTTTTTTTTAACTTGGCAAAAAGAGCCTCTGTGGTTCCAAGTCTCTCTAGATTGTCCCAATTAAGAAGAAATAATTTTCCTAGAGTGTCTGCCTGTTTCAAGGTGAGCTTTTTATGAGGAAAGGATAGAGCAGTTCCCGAAACTGTTTTAGATTTCTGAAGTCACTTCTCCTGGGAGACATGATTAGGAAGTGTTAGCAGTCCTCTCAGAGACTGATCAAAACATGTAACTTCTATATATTGCAAGGGGAATGAGGAAAGTTAAAAGAAGAAAGCAAAAAAGTAAAATTCTTTCTCAGATGTGGGAGGCAAACAGCTCCTTTTAGAAATTACTTAATTCCTTTGGGCTTTTCGTTTCCTCTTGTAACAAGGGTTTAGGTGTTGATCAGTGTTTCCCAAACTTAGCTCATCATTGATATAACTTGGGGAGAACTTGTTAAAAAAGAAAAATGGTAGGTTAATAGTTTCCTCTCTGGGAAATTCTGATTTAGTGGATCCGGGGTAAGTTCTGGAATCTGCAATGTTAAGTTATTGCGATAATTATGTAAATTTGGAAAACATTTGTAGATGGTTTCTAGTGTTCTGAACACTAGAATTCTTTCTTGTTTTAATTCTCTTTCTGTGCTAAATTATGGACTGGCCTAGTGCAGATGACTGGGCACATTTGGAGAGACCATACCCAATAACTATATCTAGTTACCGGCCACACTGGGAACTAAGAGGACAAGTTTCTGAGGTTACGAAGACGTCTAATCTGGCAGACAGGACATGATATTACATGTTATAGCCACAGGTAGCGGACACTGATTCTAGCAAGGTAACGGACCTGTCCAAAGGATTAGGTAGAGAGGGAGATATTAGTCATTCATATTCAGGTCATCAGTAGGTATTTGACTTCACAGAGATCTTCCAACACATCATATAACACAAACCACTGTCCCTACATTGTTGCTTCAAACAATAAACTACAGCTATTCTTGATTCCACTCATGCTCTTACATCTGAGCATGATTAAGCCTTTGCAAGGCGGGCTGTATCTACCCTATTTCTGACATACATCCTGAATCTGACTTCTTCTCATCATCTTCAGGGTCACAATCCCAGTCTAAGCCCCCACTGTTCTGTGCATGAACTACTGCAATAGCTTCCTAACTGGTCTCCTTGTCCCAAATCTGGCTTCCTTGCTGTCCTATACAAAGGAACCAGTATAATCTTTTAAAAACGTAAAGCACGTTATATCACTCCCCTATTTAAACTTTAATCAGATCTTTTCCCCAAATTCCTTTGCATGCAGGTTGTGGGTAGAGGATCTATTTTATTTCCAATGGAAAGAACCCTTTGAGAATGCTTAAGGTCACTCCATGACTAAATGACACCAAGAATGTCCCTGAACTCACAAAAACATTTTTCTGAATTCCCTTCCACTGTATTGCCTTTGCTGATGTGTAATTAACTGAAACTTCTGCACATATGAAATCTTCATCTCTCTTAATCATATCCAATGTACTTGGGAATCTAATTACGCTCTCAGCTTTTCATAAATGCAGTTGATGTTCTGTGGTTTGCTGTTAAGAGTACTTTCTCAATCAGTTATTTATAATGACTTTTTTTTTTCTTTCCCATAGTCCCTTTTCTTCACTAAACACTGGATTAAGTGATCTCTAGTAAAAGTCAGTCAGGTGAAGTGCTGGAGGAAGGCATTATGGGAAGAGGAACAGTAAGTCTTAAGGCACAGACGTATGAAGTAGCAAGACAGGTTCAGGGCAGTGCAAGTCATTCAGTGTCCTTTGACTGAAGTAAGCAGTCAAATCCCTCTTGGCGGGACAGAGGTAGGTAAGGTATGGATATGGACGGGTGTCAGGTCATAAACAGTCTTGTGAGCTATATTAAGGAATTTATATTGTGAAATTTACAGAGAACCATGGAATGTAATTCAGGGAAGTAGGATGACAACATATTAAATGTAGAAGGACCTCTCTTATCAGTGTAGCAGGAGAGATGGTGATTGAGGGTGTAAGACAAAACAGAGAAAGTGGATTGACAAGACACAGGGAAGAATTAAACATCAATATCCAGAACTCTTTTTGACTCTACCTTCAAATTATAAACAGAGCATGACAAGTTCTTACCATGTACATTGGTACTATCTTGAAACAAGACACTGTCATTGCTCTCCTGGATTACTGAAGTGGTTGCCTCACAGATATCCCTGCTTCTGTCCTTGCCTTACTTCCTTCTATAGTTTATTGTCAACGTAGTAGCCAGATGGTGCTTTTAGAACATAAATTATAGGTTTCTTCTCTCCTCAAATTCTCCAATGGCTTCTCATCTCAGAATAAAAGTCAAAGTCATTGTAATAACCATAAGGCCCTACACAAAATAATCCCTAGTTAACTCTGTGATCTCATCTGGTGAGCTTCCCCTACTCACTCTGCTTCATCTATACTAAACTCTTTGCTCTTCTTTCAAAACCCTAAGCATGTACCTTTCTTAGGGCCTTTGCGATGGCTGGTCCCTCTGCCTGGAATGCTCTTCCCACAGATATACACACACACCTAATTCTTTGATCTCCTTTAACTCTACACAAATATCAACCTCTTTTAAAATGGTAACTTGCTTCAACTTCCAACTATGGACACTCTAGATTTCCCCTTATCTTGCTCTAATATTTACCCTAACAACACTTACCACATTGTAACATACCATATGATTTACCTACCTATTATTTTATCATTAATTTATTTATATATTTTTGTCTCTAATATAAGTTCCCCTGGCAGAGATCTTTTTCAATTTTATTCACTGATAGATCCCAAGAGCCTTGCAAGGACAATGGACTTGAGAAAAACTGCAGGAATAGATAGGACTTTTTTTTTTTCGGAATTCGGAGAGAAGCATTAAAGGAACAGATATTATTTGCAGTTTCTCTCTTAGGGCTTTAGACTTTGGGGTAATTCAACTCTAGCGTCAGCAGACCACTTTCAGTAGAGATTGAAACCCCAAGTACTCTAGCTCCAGGGTCTTGGAATTCCTCTCTGGCTCTATTTCTTTACCATCCATCCAAATGAAGTGGTTATGCCAAGCGTGAGTCCCATGTAATTGTGTGATATAGCTCAGGGGGAAAATAATGTCTATAGGAAACATTTAATGAGTACTCATTATGCCTCAAGCACTTCACTAATCCTCACAAAAATCCCATAAGATAAATTAATTATTACCGTCCCTCCTTTTTTTACGTATGGGGAAAACTGAGGCACAGAGAGATTAAAGCACTTGGAGGTAACACAGCCAGGATTTGAACTGGAATCCATAATAGTAACACTATGCTTTACCTCCATCTCTTAGAACAGTGGTTCTGAAAGTTGTTCATGAGGTAAAACTCGTAGGCATTAAGAGAAAAATACTGTAACTATTGACATTTAATTTTTATATAAATCAAGGAACTTGCTTGCAAGCAACAGAAATTAAGTCTGGTTATTTGAAATAGATAATCCATAATCTTCGGGACAGGTGGAGAACCAAGCTTGAAGCTTCACAGCCAGCAACAGTGCCTGAGTTATGCCATAGAACAGGAGGACCTTCTGAGCACTGCCACTGAGCACTGCTCCTGGGTATAGATGTCCAGGCTAGCACCATCAATTCTCAGATGCTGAACATTAGTCATTAGAGCTAGAACCATTGCTGCCCCTGCTGTCTCTGCAAGACGGATCTCTACGAGCTGGTTACTTCTTCTAGTACTCTCCCCAGAAAAGATTTTGCACAGACCCTGCTACTTTGTGTTCCTAACTTGGGTTTCAAAGTCCGGACTGGTACATCTGATAGTGAAGCATGGGAAAGTGAGAATTTGGCATTTTCAACTTCTCCTGGTGCACATGAGTCATTCTTTTAACTTCCCAGTAACAGAACCGCTTTCCTTTGTCTTGTGAAATTGAGGTTTCAGAAGACAAAGGAAGACAGATTTTCTTACTAGGTAGCTAAGAAGAATGATGAATGTCCACCAAAATCTATATATGAGCAAAAAATATGCCTACATTTTGTGTATCAATGGAAAAATCACAGTCTCCAATAAACACAGATGCAGAGAGCCAAAGCTGTCAAACCATACATAATCAGGTCTCCTGTCAGTAGTAAAAGACATGGGCTGGTTTGTGGAAGAAATTTTTCAGATTGAGAGTCTTCTATCCATAGACTAATTTTTCTTCTATACATTAGGCAAAAATAGTCAAGACTTAATTTCATTAGCTGATCACCTGGGTTCAGCTTTTCAAATTCTGTTTGAGGAAGAGCATAGTTTGAGAGCCAGAACTTAGTCACAGGGGGAGGAGAAGGAGAGGTTGAGGAGAAAAAGGAAGAAGCAGTGGTAAGATGGGAAAGGAGGAGGGGAAGTAAATCTTTCTAAAGGGAAAACTGTTCATTCAAATGTTCATCCTGGTGGTCTCAAGGATAGCAACTAGTGGCCTATAACTGAATTCAATTCACGTTTGTGTTTTATTTGGCTTTCATTAAACAACATTTTTTTAAAAATCTGGAGATTTCTCATAAAAATCTGGGTTTGTGGTTTCTCTTGAAAAATCAGAACTGGATTTCTGGTTTCTCTTGAAGAATCTTACCTGAACAACCTGTGTTCAGGACTGCCCTTGCATGCTCTTCTGGCACTAATTGGTTGAAGCTGAGCAATTGGTGGTTCTCATTTGGACAGGTGCCACAATCCCCACTATTCCCCACTACATACCCATAACTGAAGTTGTATGTCAGCCACTGCATGTCATTATGCTTTTATTGTCATTTGTCTTTGAGCAGAGAAATGTTTCTCTATGTCTCTATTAAGAGTGTGTTTCAAGAAAACTGAAAGCATATTTCTTTGTGTAAATTAAAAGTATTTCTATATTTTCAACAAAGTGTCTCTGTCAAAAGTTCAATGCAAGATGTCCATGTAAAACAAACCAAAATGAGAATTATGAAAATCGTGTGGAAAAAACGTATATGGAAAATGTACATGGTGAAAAATCTCATGATTTAAAAAAGGATGCGGGGACTAAACTTTCAATAAAGGCTGTTTCTTAAAGTGAATAAAAGAAGTACCTCAGCTCATATTAACCAGTCCATTTCACTCACTAGTGTTACCTTCTTAGGCTATGAGGCATATGAGTTTGTTACTGGTCTTTGCTGTTGGAGACATTAATTCCCAGAATGTTTAACCAGATGGTCAGTTCCCAGGATAAAAGGGCAGGGAAGGAACTTTATTATTTTATCATAAAAAAACCTTTTCGGGCTTCCCTGGTGGCGCAGTGGTTGAGAGTCCGCCTGCCGTTGCAGGGGATACGGGTTCGTGCCCCAGTCCGGGAAGATCCCAACATGCCGCTGAGCGGCTGGGCCCGTGAACCATGGCCGCTGAGCCTGCGAGTCCGGAGCCTGTTGCTCCGCAATGGGAGAGGCCACAACAGTGAGAGGCCCGCGTATCGCAAAAAAAAAAAAAAAAACCTTCTCCCCAAACTTTCTCGCTGATCAGTGTTGTGGGTTGAATTTTTGTTCCCGAAAAGGATATGTTAAAGAGCCAACATCCAGTGCCTGTGAACATGACCTTATTTGGAAATCGTGTCTTTGCGGAAGTAATCAAGTTAAAATGAGATCATGCTCGATTAGGGTGGACCCTCATCTAGTATGTCTGGTGTCTTATAAGAAGAGGAGAAGAGACCCAGAGACAGACACATTAGGAGAACCGTGTGATGAGGCCTAGGGGAGAACTCCATTAAAAAGTGGAGAGAGAATGGAATAATGAATGTACCAGCCACGGTGCACCAAGGATTGCCAGCAACCATAAGAAGTTAGGAGAGGGACTTCCGTAGTGGTCCAGTGGTTAGGACCCAGCGCGTCCACTGCAGGGGGCGCGGGTTCCATCCCTGGTTGGGGAACTAGGATCCTGCATGTTGCACGCAGTGAGGCCAAAAAAAAAAAAAGAAGCTAGGAGAGAAGCATGGAGCAGAGTCTTCTTCAGAGTCTCTAGTAGGAACCCTGCTGACACCTTGGTTTGGTACTTATGGCCTCCAGAACTATGAGAGAATAAATTTCTATTGTTTCAAGCCACTGAATTTGTGGCATTTGTGATGGCAGCCCTAGGAAACGAATACAATCACTTTAGGAATATATTTGGATGGCTGGTCTTGACTCAAATCATCTTGTTTATTCTTCTGACTCTTCATTGTCAAAGACATCAATTTATAGCCATAGGTATCATGGCTTCCATATCAGACTGTGATTCTTTGATTTTTCTCCGCAGAAACTTAGGAACTTATTTTTCTATCCATACAGATTGCTTTAAAGCTATTAATTTGTGGCTCATGCCCAAGGTGAATCTCTGAGCATTCTCCACTGAGTGCAGACTAGTATGTTATGTGCTGTTTGCTAATTTGAAAGGCAGTTTAAACTTAACTTTTATCAGTATACTGTGATAAAGGGAGGCTCTCAATTGCTTGTTGACCTTGCTAAGAAGGTTCACCTTACCGCTGAAGTAATAGTCTTTCTTCCTCTAAACCTGCTGCTTTTGCTCCTGTGGTGTTACCATTTCACTCCCTTGGAGAAGATAACACGGTGGGTTGACTCATCTGAAGTAAATTGGCTAAGATTATTTTCTTGGTGACAGCTTTATTGTCATTCTGCAACACAGTCTTAGATGCTGATGAACTTGTTAAACAGGGATGTTTTCCTCTATCTACAAGAAAAAAGAAATGTCTTGAAAAATGTAATTTTACTTTATGTTTCATATCAGACATCTACTCGGGAGCTAACCCATTTGCCCCAAAAGAGAATTTCACTGAGGTCTTAGTTTAAACTCTCTAATTTAACTTTCTGAAATGCAGACACATTGATAGAAAACTAAGAAAGGATGTAGGCATCCAGATTCATTAGCTAGACTTCATTCACCCCCATAGTGTCATGTAATTATTTCTCAGATTATTTTATAATGCTTATGCAACCTTAAAAATGATTTAAGATGCCTTCCAACTTTCATGCTTTGCTTTAATTTTTGTGCATAAATTATTTATATTGTCACAAACTGGGATCCTTTGAAGTACACGTGGCAACTGAGGGGCTGCTGCACCCAGGGAGAAAAACTTTTAGGGCAAAATTCCTCAGAAATTGAAATTGCTTTGAAACAGATCTAGATCATGATTAATGATCTGTGATTGCTATTTGCTGCACTGTTCCAACCCTGGCTGTTTACCCGGCATTATAAAGGAGAGTTTCTACTGAGTATTTAGGACCAAGCACATTCAGTTTTCTTTCTTTTTTTCTTTTGTTATCCTTTGATACACTTTTCTCTATGGTCAATGTATACCCCACATTTATTTATATATTTAGATAGCTGTTTTTAATAACGTGATAAGGGGAAAGGATGGATAAATTAGGAGATTGGAATTAATATATACACACTACTATATATAAAATAAACAATAACCTGATAAACATCTGTGAGACTACCATGCAAAACTGAAGCTAAGATCTTGAAAATAATCTACATGCAGCTGTATGGTTCACCCCTTTCATTCTAGCCTCCAGCCAACCCCCTCCTTCTGACTCCTGTGTTCACCCCCTTGCTCGCATTTTCATTGCCTCTATAACCATTCCTAAAACACTATGTCTTTTTTAGTTATTTTCAGCTTTTAAAAGAGTATAATGCTTCATGTAATCATTTGAGACTTAGAATTTCACTTAATATATGACTAAGATTCATTTAGTTTGTTGCATGACACTGTAGTTCATTCATTTTAACTGCAATGTTCTATCATGTGAATATAGCACATTTTGTTTTTATAGTCTCCAGTGGGCTATTGGGTTATTCCCAAGTTTTTGCTATCATGAACAGCACTGCTGTGAATATTGAGAATAAATCTACTATTAAACGGCTGCAAGAGGTTCTATTGTATATAAAATAGGAGTTGAATTGCTGAGCGTTCAGGTATAAGAGAAGTCAGTAATAGACTATAAAAATCAAACTCTTTTCCAAAGTGATTGTGCTTATTTATATCCCTACCAGAAAAATATTAGAGATACTGTGGATCCTTTCTAACATTTGGAATATTCAGACATTTTAATTTTTGTGAATTGAAAGGATGTAAAATGGTATCTTATTATGGTATTAATTTTAATCTCTCTGATATAATAAACAGCTTTTCATGTTTATTGGTCATATGTTTCTTATTGTGTAGAGAACTCTAACATTTCTTTCCCATTATTCTGTATTTGTTCTGGATACTAAGTTATATTGTATTATATCTTCTTGATATTAATTTTTGTCCATTGTGTGTAATATAAATATATCATAAAGGAATGGGACCTGTATTTTCACTTTCTTATAAAACCTTAAGTTTTTTTTTTCTGAACAAAATTATTAATTTTAATGTAGCATAATTTTTAAATTTTTTTACAGTAAGCATATAAGAAATCTTTTCATATCTCAAAGACTAAAAAATTGTTATCTCTTATTTTCTAAGGGTTTTCATTTTTATTACTGATGTTTAAGTCCTAATTCATATGGAATAGATTTTGCATTTTTGTGTGAGGTAGGAATCCAATTTCATCTTCTTCTACATGGATAATAATTTTTTCCCTGATTTACTTACTGAGTAGTCTCTGCTTTCTTCATCTTACATAATATATCTGTCATGCCAAAGATCCACGGTCATATTATCTACCCATGATTACTATATTTCATAATCAATCCTGATATATAGTAAGAAGAATATTTCCCTGTTGCTCTTCTTCAAAATTGTCCTGGCTAGGCTTGGTCCCTTATTTTTTTTTTTTTGCGGTACGCGGGCCTCTCACTGTTGTGGCCTCTCCCGTTGCGGAGCAACAGGCTCCGGACGCGCAGGCTCAGTGGCCATGGCTCACGGGCCCAGCTGCTCCGCGGCATGTGGGATCTTTCCAGAACCGGGGCACGAACCCGTGTCCCCTGCATTGGCAGGCAGACTCTCAACCACTGCACCACCAGGGAAGCCCGGCTTGGTCACTTATTTGTCATACACATTTAGAATAATCTTTATAAAGTTCAATTAATAAAACATTTTGAAGAAGCTGTTTGAAATTTTATTGATCTTATAGATCAATTTTTGGAAAACTGACATTTTCATGATATTAAGTCTTCCTATCCAGAAACATAGTTTATATCTTTTTAGTTGGGTATTCTTGAATACCGCTTCATAGAGTTTTAGAATTTTTCCTTTACAGGTATTGGGCATCATTTTTTGGATTTATTCTTATGCGCTTAATATTTCTTTGATACAGTTCTAAATGGAATCCTCTCTTTAATTATGTTTTCTATATTTTTCCTTCTGGAGAATAAAAATATATCTGACTTTTATGTTAAGGTTATATCCATCCACATTATTATATGCTGTTATTATTTCTAATTATTTTTCTGTGCGTTTTCTGGGGTTTGTAGGTGAATGATAATATATCCAATATGGCAGTTTTGTGTCATCCTTTCTAATTCTTGTGACTTTAATTTCTTCCGTTTGCTTAATTCTAGTAGCTCGAACATTCAATACACTGTTGATTAGAAGTGATAATTGTGCTTCCTTGTCTTGTTCTTGATTTTAAAGCTAATACTTTAGAATAATATATGATTTTGGGAGACATATATTTTTTTGTCAGGTTAAGGATATGCTTTTCTATTCCTAATTTACTACTAACTTACTTATTATCATGAATGAGGTTTGCATTTTACCAAATTTCTGCATCTATTGAGCTGATTATATAATTTCTCTTTTAGCCCATTACTGTGGAAAATTACATTGCTGGATTTTATAAACTATTCTGGCATACTTGGAATAAACCCAGTTTGGTCATAGTATATTATCTTCTTAATGCACTATTGTATTAATTTAAAAAAATTTTTGTTTTTCAGGAAGTTTTGTTCTATATTTATGAGTGAAATAGGCCCATAATGATTTGTCTGGTTCTGGTATCATACTTTGAACTGAGGAATAATCCTCCATTTCTGCTGATTAGGAGAATAGGTACAGAAATTTGTTGAAAGTCTAGTAGAACTTGCCTCTTAAAACCGACAGGGCCTCGTATTTTGTTTATAGATTTTTCTTTTCTTTTTCTTTTTTTTTCTTTTTGCGGTACGCGGGCCTCTCACTGTTGTGGCCTCTCCCGTTGCGGAGCACAGGCTCCAGACGCGCAGGCTCAGCAGCCATGGCTCACGGGCCCAGCCGCTCCGTGGCATGTGGGATCTTCCCAGACCGGGGCACGAACCCGTGTCCCCTGCATTGGCAGGCGGACTCTCAACCACTGTGCCACCAGAGAAGCCCTGTTTATAGATTTTTTGATCACTGCTTCAATTTCATTAATGGTTATACAACTATTCAAGATTTTAATTTCTTCCTAGTAAATTACATTGTTTCCTTAGGAATGGCAAAGAGGTGTTAATATTATTTTCTCATCTTTTTATTCTTTATATTATCTGTGATTATATTCATTCATAACATTGCTTCCACTCTTTTCTCTCAAAGGGTTGACAGGGGTAGGTTTATTTTGTTATAATTTTTATTAAAAGAACCAACTTTTTCCTTGTTGATCTTTTTAAAATGTTTTTATGAATTTCTGTTTATATATTTATTATCCCTTTTCTTGTATTTTATTTGGTTTTACTTTATGGTTTCAAGTGGACTGCCTAACTTCTTAGTGTAAATACTTAGCTCATTCATTTTGAGGCTTTAAAAATTTCTGACTTAAGTATTTAAGGTGATAAATTCCTTCAAACAACTGTGTTTGATGCATTCCACATATATATATATATATATTTTTTTTTTTGAGGTATGCGGGCCCCTCACTGTTGTGGCCTCTCCCGCTGCGGAGCACAGGCTCCGGACGCGCAGGCCCAGCGGCCATGGCTCACGGGCCCAGCCGCTCCGCGGCACGCGAGATCCTCCCAGACCGGGGCACGAACCCGCGCCCCCTGCATCGGCAGGCAGACTCTCAACCACTGCGCCACCAGGGAAACCCCACATATTTTGATATATAGTGTTTACCATTCTCTTTATAAAATGTCTCATGATTTCTTCTTTAACTTGTGAATGATTTAGCAGGATGTTTTTAAAAATTTCTGCTGTAAACACTTAGAGCAGTTTTTATTTATTTCCTTTGAGGAACCCTGATAAATACGAACTCTAAACTCTATTTCCTGATCGATAAAAGTAGGATCTTAATAACAGGTACCTTGTAGCTTGTTTGGAGGATTCAGTGAGTTAGAGCATGTAAACCACTTAACACAGTTCTTCACACATAATTGTCTATCCAAAATATTAGTTGGGATTCTTTTTTTACAATATATTTATGAATCTTTATATTTGTCCAAAATTGGAGATTTTAGGCTTTGTAAAGACACTCTCAGCATGCTTAGAGATAACATGCCTGGCAAATTGTGTATGAGGAGATATTTTTCATTTAATTCGGTATTAATGGAAAATAAGAATTTGGAAAATACTGCTACATGGACATATTATTATATTTTCCCATAGCTTAATATACCTCTCTTTTTGTATATCGGAAAAAAATCTTGTGTTCTCACTAATACAAGAGATAATCCAAATTCAACAGAGAAAATAAAAGTCATACCTCACCATCCCTTAAATGAACATAAAATATTTCTGAACAATATGCACTTATACATTTATCTTAATTGAATAGCTGCAATACATTTATCTTAATTGAATAGCTGCAATCCATAATTAGTGAGCAGAAAATCAGAGGACAAAATGCTGGTAGGAATTTAACACAAATTTACTTGCATAGGTTTAAATTGTAGTTTCTATAATAAAAATAGAAAGGTTACCCTTTCACTTTTGCAGATAGCTAATTAGTATCCTTCCTCTAGTGTGAAAATGCTCTTGCTATAAACAAGACCCCATGCAAAAGTCTTGGCATAAAAACAATGCATTTACTTTGTGAGTTTAGTTTTCTCTATTTGGGCACAAACTGGAATTTTTTTAAAAAACCGTAATCTATATTTATACAGTGCCTCACAGTTTTCAAGGCATCTTCCTATTCACAATCTCATTTGAGCCTCACAGTTTTTGCTGAGGTAAATGTGCGAATGTTATGATATACATTTCACAGATGAAGAAACTGAAGCCCCGATCAGTAAAATGACTTATTCAGGATTGGCGAGTCTGTAAGTAGCAGAACCAAGGCAAAAGCCCAGATTTCCTAACTTTCAGTCAGTGCCCTTTCTAGTACTCCCTATTCTCAAATGTATTGTCCACTCCTTCCCTACATGCATTTTAATCTGAATCAAATTAGTCAACCTGCTTTATACATGCCCAGGTATTGTGTTCTTAAAGGCAGGGGGCTTTTAGAGGATACATCTAACTATTTATCTTCAACAAGAACAATGCTGTGTCTTACTCATTTGCCATAAATGCTATGAACTATATTGAAATTGAAAATTATAATGCCCTGTTTTAAAAAGATGATTTTATTTAACTCACATAACAACATTTTGATGAGGAATCTGACTCAGTGGTATTAAGTAACTTGTCACACAGTCCATGAATATTGGAACCAGGAGCCAGGAATCATCCCTAGTCAGTCTGATCCCAAAGCCATGCCTTAGTCACTGATTACACTATAGCAAAGGAATAAAGATGAAGGAATGAATAAGGTGAATTTGGTAGCAATGACATTTTCATGCACATTAGAGAAAAAATAAAACAATTTTGACCTCAAAGCATTTATTTGGTCTAAGAATAAAAATGATTTTCTCAAGCATTTAGTTTTGCTCAATGTTTTACATATATTATTTTTAATTTCCACATCATCACCATTACACGTGACTTTGAGGTTCGTGATGGTTAAACAAGGTCTTGAGGAACTTGTTCGTGGAAGCCTGAAAGGCTTCAAGGAAGCTGTTGGTGAGGGCTTAAGGGAGACTGAGCAAAATGTTATTAAACCTGAAGGAATGAAGATCCTTGTAAGATAACAATTCAAAATTTTTAAATAATGTCATCTATAGGAATGTGAAAAATGAATAACGTTCTTAATGTACTGATGGATCTGGCTAAGGATATTTTCAGAAATAATGTTTAAAGTGTTAGCTGGTTTCCTTTAGCTACATATTATAAGATTAAAATCTAGAGAAATGAGCTAAAAAGGAATTATTTAGTTTTTGAATAGTATCTAGAAGAACTGTAAAATATCCAAGACTTTCTGTGTTTGAAAATACAAATGTTTATCACCCCAGTCTCTTGGAGGGCAGATGAAATCCAGGGCACTATCAGGAAAATGTGGTCTTAGTGTAAATAATTCAAAAGTGGAACTATAAGACTTTTTGCTAGGACCTCAGAAATATTTAAAGGTGGTGCTTCATAATTCTTCTCATTCAAAAAGCAATCTTTATGGTTATAACTCATAGACCCTCTCTGTTCAACAGCTGAGTTTCCAGGAATCTTAAGAAATTTGTCCACCATAGCCTCACACCAGACCCTGAGTAGATCAGACCTTAGGAAGAGATTTGTGTGACTTTTGTTCAGTGGAGTAGATTTATAATTGATACATAAAAAACTGACAAAGTTTGTAAGGTAACTATATTGACAGAAACACCACCAGCTCGAACTAAAAGTGAGAGAGCAAAATTAAAAAAGGCTCTTGGACCTCCATATTTTAATGGGCAGAAAAGAGGCTGAGAAAAGTACTCTGCAAACATAGGGTTATTTTTATGGAAAGGAAAAGGTGACTAAAAGGGAGAATCCAGAGCCTAGAGGCTACAGCTAAGATCAACGGAGAAAAACTCTCATAAACTAGGACAGGACTATAATCTAGGAACTGGCAACACGTGCCCATCTGCTGGATTTCAGAATTATTATGAGCCAGGATAGCTATGTGCCTCCCACTACCCTTTTATAACACAAGTATCTATGTGTTTATTCTATGCCCATCCTAGCATTGCATGCTGGGTGGTTGTAAGGACACATACATCTATTTATCTTCAATAAGAACAACACTGAGTCCTGCTAATTTGCCAATAAATGCTATGAACTATTGAAAAATTATAATGCCCTGTTTAAAAAGATGATTTCATTTAACTCTCACATAACGACACTTTGATGAGGAATCTGACTCAGTGGTATTAAGTAACTTGTCACACAGCCTGTGAATATTGGAGCCAGAAGCCAGGAGTCATCCCTGGTCGGTCTGATTCCAAAGCTATGCTTTAATCACTGATTACAGTAGAGCAAAGGAATAAAGATGAAAGAATGAATGAAGTGAATTTGGTAGCGATAGCTGGGTTAGCTGGTCTCTTTAGTTCACCAGTTTTCAGATAAAAGGAACCATGCTGATGACTCTTCTCCACACTTGAACTTAGTTTAAGTGACAAAATCCTGAATTTGAGCCAGAGACTGATACTATAATGGAATGATTCTTTGAGTACTATTTAAAGAGAATTTAAAATGGATAACCAACAAGGACCTACTGTATAGCACACGAACTCTGCTCAATATTATGTAACAACCTAAATGGGAAAAGAATTTGAAAAAGAGTACACGTATATGTATAACTGAATCACTTTGCTGTACACCTGAAACTAACACAATATTGTTAATCAATTACACTCCAATATAAAATGTTAAAAAAAAAAGAGAATGAGTATATTATACATGTGGAAGGAATGCAAATAATTTGTGATGAGAAGACAGAGTGTGGAGGTTTGGAAATATGCTACACAAAATCTTTGACATTACTTCTTTCAATAGATGGTGACTATGTCCACTCCCCCTGATGGGCATAATATTTGTAGATATGGTGTAGGTTGTATTGTTACGTATATATCAGTCTGCTAGGGTTGCCATAACAAGTACCACAGACTGGTGGAGTAAACAATAGGAATTAATTTTTTCACAATTCTGGAGGATAGAAATTTGAGATCAAGTTGTTAAGCAAAGTTTATTTCTTCTGTTTTTCTCTTCTTGGCTTGCAGATGGCTGTCTTCTCCCTGTGTCTTCATTTGCTCTTTCATCTGTGTTTGTTTGTGTCCTAGTCTCCTCTTCTTAGATTGATACTACTTATATTGGATTAGGGCCCACCCTAATGGCCTCATTTAACCTTAATTAGCTCCATAAAGGTCTTATGTCAAAATACAGTCATATTCTGAGGGACTGGGGGTTAGGATTTCAACATAAGAATTTTGGTAGGAAACAATTCAGCACATAACTCTCTCTTTCTCTCTTTCTGTGTGTATATATATATGTGTGTGTGTGTATATATATATATATATATATATGTGTGTGTGTGTATATATATCTATATTTATAGATAACCTCTATCTATCTATCTATCTATCATCATCATCATCTCCATCTCAGGGAGGGTTAAGCAATTTAACATGCTGACTTTAACCTCATAAACACGTTTTGCGATATCTCTTCTTGCATTCTCTGAGGCACTTGCATTTCACCTAGAAGTGATTTCAAATCTTTGCTGAGAGTATCATTCCTAAAAGAACAGTATCTCATTGACAATGCTTCTTCTAGTTTTACCCTTGAGGAGGGAAACAGGGGGAAGAAATCTATCATTCTTTCTCTCTGTTACAGCTGAATATTGGATACCACGGTGCCATTTTACCAAATAGATTTTGTAAATATTTAGTTGAGTTGATCATAGGGGCCCAAGATCTGCTCACCAGACATTCTAATTTATGTATCTCAACACTTTGAAACACATCAAGTTCAGAGAATCCTCAGTGAAAAGAATACTGAGCCTTCATAGAAAATACTTGTGCTGTGTTTTCTCTTTGTGAGAGAAGAAGCACAGAATAGTCACAGAAAAAATAAACTGAAGAAGATAAAAAAAATTCCTTAGAAGCATTTCTTTTTCTACCTTACATCTAATAAAAGAGAAAGAAAAATTTGGTGTTTTCCTTGCTAGAGAAAAATGCCTCTACATTGTAAATACGAACTGTTTAGATGATAATGCAGTGTGCTAGATATCAAAGCTCTTTTTATACTAGCTGAGAAACTTTCAGAGTCTCATGAAGAAGTAGAATTATTTTGTGGAGCAAACCAAGGCTTTATCTGAGGAATATGTTGTACTCTTGGATGGGACACTATTAAAAATAATAAACCACATCAGTGGCAAAGGCTAAAATAAACTTCAGCCAGAGAGAATCAAGTGAAATGGTAACAGGTTATGTCCTATGACTCCAGGTCAGCCAGATTAAAGTCTATGAGACCAAACATTCTCTCTGAATCTCTGGACATTTTCCTTGTTGTGGGTTGGGTCTCTGTTGCCCACTAGGAATGATTTTATTTTATATATTAATGTGTGTAGGCACAAGCAGTCTTAGCTCCTGGTGATACTGACGTTCATGGTGCTCCTGTTGAGAACCACTGACTGAGGCCATCTTGGGGTTTCACTTGCAGTATTTTATGAATCTGGTCTTATGTTCTCGTCTTGTCTCCTCCATTTCCAAAGACAGAGAAATAAACAAATTAAGTAACAGACCTTGGTCCTGTCAGTGTGTTCTCTCATCTGCTTCAGTAAGTAGTTTGCATGTGAGACGGCCTGGGTAGTTTGTAGGGCTGGCTTAATTTTTCTCTGGATACTCTGTACTTCCTGGCAGAGACCTTCCTTGATCACTTATTATCATCTGAATAATTACCTGCCCCCTTTCTTCCCTGTCAGAACACTTTCTCTCCTTCATTCTACTCATTATAACAGGCAGTTATTATTTTTTCTGGTCTGTGGATTGACCCATTTACTCCACTGCAATAGAAGTTCCATGAAAGTTCAGGACCACGCTTTTCTTGTTCAGCTTTATAGTCCCAGAGTATACATTAAATGTATACACTAAACCGATATATATTTATTAAATAGTGAAGGATTATGGGAAAGCAGCTGCAGTGTGGGGTTTCTTTTGTGGTTGTTATATTTTTCTGATTAACCACATTTAGTCCTTACCAAAGATTCTGGCTTATAACAGAATTCAAAGTCATAATATCCACCTCTGGATTTCAGAGAGAACTTATAAGAATCATTTTCTTTCAGATATATACCCAGAAGGGGAATTACTGGGTCATATAGTAGTTCTATTTTTAGTTTTTTGAGAAACCTCTGTACTGTTTTCCATGGTGGCTGCAGCAGTTTACATTCTCACCAATAGGGATTGTAGAGGGAACAAGCGTTCCCTTTTCTCCACATCCTTGCCAACATTTGTTATTTTTGTCCTTTTTTTGATGATAGCCATTCTGACAGGTGTGAGGTGATATCTCCCTGTGATTTTGATTTGTATTTCCCTGATGATGTCGAGCACCTTTTCATGTGTTTATTGGCCACCTGCATTTCCTCTTTAGAAAAAGGTCTGTTCAGGTCTTCTGCCCATTTTTTAATTGGGTTGCTTGTTTTTTTGATGTTGAGTTGTTTATATATTTTGGATATTAACCCTTTATCATTTGTATCATTTGCAAATATTTTCTCCCATTCTGTAGGTTGTCTTTTCATTTTGTCAATGGATTCCTTTGCTGTGTAAAAGCTTTTAAGTTTAATTAAGTCCCATTTGTCTATTTTTGCTTTTATTTACTTTACTTTAAGAGACAGATCCAAAAAAAATATTGCTATGATTTACTTCAAAGAGTGTTCCGCCTATGCTTTCCTCCAGGGATTTTACAGTTTCTGGTCTTACATTTAGGCCTTTAATCCATTTTGCATTTATTTTTGTATATGGTGTTAGATATTGGTAGGAGTTTGGGCTCTGGGATCAAATGCTTTAAGACAGGTCCTTCAAGTCACATTATCTGATTGGGATTGGGTAAAGTTCATGATGTAGTATTTCTGGTTTGGTGGACACAGGGAAGTAAGAGTCTTAACAGGAGTTTTGATAAATAAGCAGCTGTTTGATAAGTGAGCTGTTTGGCCAAGTCAACAACTCATTGTTCCTAGAGCAGGGATTGTTTGCCCAGATGAGCAAACTATTCGTTCAAAAGTATTGGCTTTTAGGAAATTCCTGCAACCAATAGTGAAGTTATTTATTGGTTTACAGCCTTATCTTCCTGGCCAAGAATCTTCTGGAACAAATAAGAAGGAGTCATGTTGACACAAGTGGCTTCAGATCCCAATCCCCATAGTAAAAGCTGTGTGGATGCAGGTGATTTCGGTTCTCAAATTAAATGCAGAGGATGGAGAATGCCATTTTGTTGTAAGGACTCTGAAACCATTGGGATGGTAGGTGGGTTTGAGAGGGATCAATCAGAAAGAACGTCAATTTTTTTTTTTTTTCCTGCGGTACGCGGGCCTCTCACCGCTGTGGCCTCTCCCGCCGTGGAGCACAGGCTCCGGAAGCGCAGCCTCAGCGGCCATGGCTCACGGGCCCAGCCGCTCCACGGCATGTGGGGATCTTCCGGGACTGGGGCACGAACCCGCATCCCCTGCATCGGCAGGTGGACTCTCAACCACTGCGCCACCAGGGAAGCCCAAGAAAGTCAATTTTGAAGATGTTTCAGGTGCATGCTAAGATTTAAAACAAGTCTAGAACTTCCTTGAATATGAGAAGTATTTTTAACCCAAGTGTATATACTGTAACAGTCTGTTTTATTCATGAAATCCAAGACCTCCATTGTCTCAGGATATTAAGAATGGAAGCCTTCCATATTCCCATTCAAAGGTATGACCATGTGTTAAGTCATTGTTTGTCACTTGGTATTCCAGCTTCTGAGGTCAGTTATTTATATGGTTCTGTTTGCTTGTTGGTTTGCTTGCTTGTTTCCTTGTTTGTTTTGCTCCTATCCTCACTCCAAATGTATAATAGTTGAACAGTATGACCCATCCTTCCTTCAAGACAGTAGGTTTTATGATCCCAGCAAATCATCACTGGTTGGCTGGCCCCTCATCACAGTTCCTCCTTCTATAACTTACAGCAGTTTAATCACCATTGGCCTTTGCTCCTACATGGACTAGTTGATATAAAAGTAAATTCTGGAGATTTGACAGAGGAGATTAAGTGGCCTCACCTGTGTCTTTCTATCACACTAGGGTCACAACATATGCCCTAGTGTTGAACTGAGTTGAGTCATGGTTAAAGGGTAAACAGTTTTTGAGTTAGTGAAGGGCTACTGTTGCAGATGGGGACAGGTAAATACCTTCCACTCATAAGAAGTTTCAAAGGGATAGGTGCATAAAACCAGAGAATACATGAAAGGAAATATTTAACCAACCCTGGCAATCCCTGGATTTGATTAGTTGTTCTGGGGCTCTCTTACTCTAATACATGAAATCTACCTGACACTCAATACTTTTGCTGGTTAGGATTTGGAACTGACCTTTCTGAGATTTCCTTGAGAATTACTACAGGAAGTTATGAATTATTCAATCAGATGTTTTGAATGAGGTGTGATCAGAGGAATAAATCAAATATTTTCTGGTTAGAAAGCAAACCCCTTGTCTAGAATGTCTCCTCACAGACAAGAAAACTTGCAGAAAGAGTAGTTAGTACTTGCATTCCCAGAGCTTTCCAGATATGTGACAGTAAGTACTGTATGCCTTGAAGAATAAACTGGAATTTTAAGCTGTGCACTGGAAGAGAGATTCTGCAGCTAGGCCCAAGCTTCATTCCATTCTTACTTATTCTCTAACTCAAAAGCATTACAGAGAGCTTCAACTTTGATTGTTCCCTACTAGAATAGGACATCTGACTTCTCTTGTGTCACTTAGAGGAGTAATCCATAATATATTTGGCTTCTATTTTGGTCATATATTGTCTTATCTCCTACAATACTAAGGGGTTTTAAGCTCACAGACTTGATGCATTCATGCAATTTTTAGTAGGTGCCAACTACATGACAGTTCTGTGATAGTTACTAGAGAAACAAAAAGGAAGACATCATGCCTGTCCTCAAATAACCTATTTAAAAATTATCATTTTACTCATGCATTTTACTTCTTAAGTCCTTCACATCTTATCTTATATGCTATACACATTCCACAAATACGTCTAGTCCTTAGTTAAACTGACATTTGTTGTTTAAGAATGAGGACTTTAAAGAACTAGGATCAGTTCCCCCAAGGTGAGCTTAGGTACTAAAGTTTAGTCCTCATTTATATGTTTTTACAAATATAAATGAAGTAAAGCATATAAAGTTGTTAGTATAGTATGTGGAATATAATAGGTGCTCCACAAATGTGCAATCTTATTTGTCATTATCATCTAATTCAGGGTTTATAAACTTCTGTAAATATTTTTGGCTTTGTGGCCTTATATATGGTCCCAGTAACAACTACTCAACTTTGACGTCATGGACAAAAGCAGCCCCAAATGGTATGTTAACAAATGGTGTGACCATGTCCCAATAAAACTTTATATGTGAATGCTGGGGCATGAGCCATCGTTTTCTGATCTAGTTCAACTTTCCAAATTTACAAAAGAGAAAATGAAAACTACAGCAGAAAAACAAATTATCCTGCATACCATATACATGTTTGTCTTGTTAAAAGAATTACATTTGCACCATTTTCCCTGTCAGTTGAAACGCTGATGGTAAGTTTACATAAATCAGGCAGAAACTTCCTGCCAGTTCCCTTAATGGGATCCCCAATTCTTGCTTTTATTGTAATAGTTGAGTCCAAAGTCTAAGGTAATAACAATAACACCATTATTTGCCTCTCAGATGAAATTGCCTTTTATTTCAAAACTGAAAAGACTAAGAAAACTAGATTGTGCCAAATAGAAAGGAATGAAATTCAGTTTTTATTGACCACTGTCTTCAGTGTAGGAGAGCTCATGATCTGCCACTTTTTTCAGTCTAAATATTGCTATACTTCATTTTATATTCTGTTTCCAATATTACAGTTTTCCTTCTTTTTGGCATAAACATAATTTTTTGGTATCTTTTCTTGTTTGACCACAAGCAATAGTGTTATAATTAACAAAAGGAGTTCTTATGGGAATTATAATCAGAAATAAAGAGGCAGAAAATAATTTCTTATTTTGGGAGAAGTTATTTTCAATTCTGCCTCTCATATCCTTATCTAGTCTCATATTCATGACCGAAAGATCATCTGTGTATTGGCAATGGCACTTTGCTTTGTTGTGTTGAAAACTCCTCTTTTAAGGTATATAAGTAGTTTGCAGTTAAAATTGCAAACTGACATACTTCGGTATTTCTGGTATTTTAAGGGTAATCATTCCAGCGTGATGAGCTTTTCTCCAATACTTGGCATAAAAGGAATGGTGTCAATATTGACACACTTCATCCAGATGATTTTTATTTTTCCCTGAGAATATAAAACAATCTCAAGTTCTATTAAGTGAAAAAGCAAAAGATAGAACAGTGTGTATGTAGGGCTAACTTTTTAAAAAGAGGTGTATGTGTGTGTCTGTGTGCCCAGAAGAATTAAAAAACGTGTAAAAATGGTTGCTTCCAAGAAGGCAGACGAAAGAACAGATAATGAGAAGAACTTTTATCTGATTACTTTTTTTTAACATCTTTATTGGAGTATAATTGCTTTTATATAATTTAAAAATTTTACATTATAGGTATAAATAAAGTATTCAAAAATTATATTAAAATTATACACATACCCTAATGCCCAAGAATCTGCTCAATATGATCAATCAGGTCACAGTTTTGGGGGGTTGGACACAGGCTTTTGAAATTTAAATTATTCAGATGATTCTGATGATCAGTCACTTTAGGAACCACTTAGTTATTCCACTCACTTCGTGCTTATTTCCTTGTACCGGAGTGTACATGTGAGAATGTCACTTTTATCCCCCTAATTAGAGAAGCATATGGGGGACACCTTTTAACCTCCTAACTAGAGAATCGTATAAGGGTATATCTTATATTTTGTTTTCTTTAAAGTTTTCAGCTCAGAGAGGGTATTCAATGAATATTTGTTGATGACAATAGTACAGAAGAATAATGCCCATTCCTCTACTATATTTTATTCCAGAGTAAGAGTTTTTAGAAATACTTTAAATACAATAATATTATGAGAATTAAAAATTATCACTTACTATATATGAAGGGCCAACTATCAACAAGTGCCTACAATAAGAAACTCTCAACAAAGGCCATTGGTATGGCTAGTCTGTAAAGAGAAAGTGGTGAAGTTCAAAGCTAAGACCGTAGGACTTAGAGCTGAGTCAGACTTCACATTCTACATGAATGAGTAGAAGCAGCAACCAAAAAAAAAGTGTGGTTACCAGATTCCAAAAAGCTCTGTTTTATTCCAGAGAGCATACAAAGCCCTCTGCTCATGAGGGAAAATACTGTCCCCCTTCTTCAGAGTGATATATGTGGCAGCTCCATAGTTCCCAACTTTCTCTTCCACTGTGAATCCTATGCTAGTGTTTATAGAGATAGCTGATGTGATTGTTAAGGCTGTGTGGTCACCAATGAACATCTGATTTCCATCAGTTTTCTTCATTCAGATGCAACACAGCCATTCATTCCCATTCCAGCCTCAAAACTCTCTGGAATCCTAAGAAATTCTTTGATGTGCTTTCCAACTTCCCTAGGATCCCAATGCTGTCATACACCCTGAATATAGCCCTCTTTTCATTCCAATGATCAACCACTTTGATGGAGAAGGGGTGTGGGCCTCACAGGGGACAATCCAAGAAAGCCCTGTCTTGTTTCTTTGGGTTCCCTGAACTGTGAGGGAGATGAAAGCCTAGAACCTGGAATTCAGAGTTCTGGGTAGTTCAAAGCGCAACAATCTTGTGCCATACATATTTTTATGACCCCCATTTTACAGAGGAAGGAAATTTGAAGCTCAGAGAGCGAAGTCATTTACTGGATGTCACATACCATAGGAGGCAATGGGACATGGATCAGAGCCCAAGTCCCCTTGTACTGGGGAATGATTGAGTGGGTCAGTACCCTTGGTGCACTGGCAGTGTCCAGATCGAAAGAGCATCTCCAGCAGGCATTGCCAGGGACCTTCCCTAACTTCTGTGGAAAAGGTGATGCTGCAGGGAAGAAGGTAGTTACAAGGAGGAGGAGTGAAGGAGTGGAGACAGCAGCCCAGATAACTTTTATAAGCATGATGCATCCCCATGAAGTAATGGAGCCTTTTATTACAATAAGTCACGTGATAGTCAGCTTTATTTATGCCTCATGCTTTTTGGAAGGACAGCCTAAGATGGTCCAGACATATGCTATCATGAAATACATAAAAGAGTCAAAATATTTGGCTACTGTGGTTTTGAAACCATCAAATATCATCAATGAAAATACAGATCTAGATTGCAGTGTGTCAACATTTACCCTTTCCAGGGGACCTTTTCCTTTTAACATTTCTGTGCATCCATCTGACATCATTTTCCTCAAGCCTAAGAAATTCTCTTTATTGTTAATTTTAGTTCAAGCATTTAGGTAACAATTTCTCTGTGGTTCTGTTTGTCTGAAAATGTTTAGTTCAACTTTATGTTTTGATGGATATTTTTATAGGATATAAGATTCTATTAGGACAATTATTTTTCTTTCAAAACTTTAACAATGACATTACTTTGTCAGTTGGCTTTTGTAGTTTCTGTTAAGAAATATCAATCTTATCCTGCTCTTTTGAAGATTATGTGTCTCTATTACCTTTGCTCATATAAGATTAAAAATCTTTGATTTTTAACAGTTTGAAAATACATCCACTTGCTATTTTTTAATTAAATTTTATTTTTTTGCATTGGTTCTGCTTAGGGCTTCCTGGGGTTTTGAATCTGTGAGATAGTCTTTCATCAGTTCTGGAAATTTCTTAGGCATTAAACATGGAGTAGTGCTTCTAGCACATTCCCTGTTTCATTTTCTTCTGAGAATCCAATTCCACTTATGTTTGAATTTTTTTATCTTTTCTCTTAAATTCTGTTCTTTTTTTAAAAAATTATTTCTGTGGAAGAGTCCTTTTTCTAACAAGACAATCTTGAGCATGGGGCTTCCCCTGGTGAGAAAGAGACTTATCAATCTACCCATTGTAAGGAAACCTGAGGCTCCAGGGGCATTAATTTTATTTCTATTCGTCCCACAAATTCTTTGTGTTAGAAGATAAAAATCAAGGAAGATTGGTTAAAAGTAGATAAATTATATGGGCTTTTGGGGAGAATGTTAAGAAAATCAGGGATTCATCCAGAAAGAGCAGTATTAGAATAACTATTATTTCATAAATGCAGAACAGATTAAAAGAGGGGAATTTATACCAAAGATATAGTACAAAAGTTTCCAGAATTGAAGGACATAAGTCTCAATAGTGGAAGGGTCCAGTAAGTGACTGCCACAATGGTTGAAAATGACTTGCACTTAGGCAAATCACTGTGAAATTTCAGAATCCCAGTGCTGAAGGGATGAGGCTAACAGCTCCCAGAGAGAAGGCCAGCTATGAAGGACTGAGGATGAGAATGGCATTGGAATTCTCGTGATCAACACTGGAAAAGAAAAGGCAGTAGATAAATGACTCAGCTTTTGAGAAAGCACCAATATCCAGTTTTGACACACCAGTGAGGTGTTTTGCTTTCAAGCCCTTTGGCTGGTGTCTGGAAATTCCATTTTCAAATGACAATAGTTGAAAGAGATTTATAGATCAGGCACAAAAATAGTTTGAAATAATAAAACAGCTTAGTGAAGCAAATTCACATAATCAGGTTTCACTTTTCAGAGAAACCATCAATATTCTCTAGGATATATGTAGGTACAAATGCCCTGGTGCAAAATCTCACCAATAGATGTACAGTTTCAATGGTACTGGCTGAATGAGTGTTGAGCATCCTTGAAACCTCAGTTCTTTGCCTTGGAGTTTTTTCTTAAACAACTTTTACATCCCCAAAGGTAGAATAAACATAACAGTGTGCTACTCTTACATATATTTGAAATATCCAAAATAATACATTATAGTGCTTATAAAACATTTTACATACAATGTGTACAACTATATGTTTTATTATGTATTATACTATTTTATAATTTTTCTCCAATACAAAATGTTAATCTACCTTTTTTTATATTTTGTTATTGAATAGTTTTGGATTTGCCTGCAACATTTATAAAAGTATGTTATTCTGTAAAATTTTTGCTTTTGTTATTTTTCATGTGGACAAATAATCTTCATGCATACTTCATTAGGTAGCAGTCAGAGGTCAATTTCTCATTCATTCTTATTCACATGAGTTATAAACTCATTATTGCATCATAACCCAAATTTTCCTCATTCAAAATGAAAACCATTGAGCCACATATTATACTGATATACAGAGCCATATGTAGGACTTTCCAAATAGCAGCTTTATTTTCAATGTACCAATTGAATTTTTAATCACAATGAGAGCAGTGGGGGTAAACATCACTTTGTTCAGTGTTTCCTATTGGTCCCTAGTTGAAACTTGTTTTAAAAAGATAATATGTATTGGAGTGTAGTTTGCATACAATAAATTGAATTGATTCAGAGGTTTAATAAGTGTAAATACTCATGGAATTACCTATTAAGTTAAAGTATAGAACATTTTCATCAACCCAAAATTTCCTGTGTGGTTTGCAAACTATACTACCACCCATCCACTTTCAGCTCCAAGCAAACACTGATAGGTTTTCTGACACTATGGCTTTGTTCCTCCTGTTTTAGAACTTCAAATAAATAGTCATACAGTATGAACTCTATTTTGTCTTGATTTTTGCTTTTTTCACTCAATATAGTGGTTTTTATATTTGTGTATGCATCTGTAGTTAAAACTGCTATGGTCTCTTTTGTGCAAGTCTTTATGTGGACATATATGTTCACACACATACAATATCAAAAGATTTGAACAGGTACTTCATAAAAGAAAACATGTGAAAGGCCAGTAAGCACATGAAGGAATCAAAGAAATGAGATGTTACTAGGTATCCACTAGAATGGATAGAAGTAAAAAAATACTAGCTCACATCAAATATTCATTAGTATGGGGAGCAATCAGAACTCTAATATTCTGTGCATTGTAACATATAAAATTATACCATAATGGAAATTAGAATTAATAATTGGGCAATACAGGAAAAAAATAATGAATTTTTTGAGTAGGGTTTCTGGAATCAATAAGCTTGAATGAAAGGAGAAGCTGCAAATATTGGGGATGACAGTGGTGATAGTAATTGGAGGCTGAATTGGGATGGAGGAAGATAACTGTAAGTGAGAAAGTTAAGAAAAAGAGAGATCAGAGTCATGAATGGATTATCCAAGAGTATCTCAAGTGTTTTCAAGGATACACTTGATTGGAGAAGAGGTGAAGACAGATATCATGAGCACCTTAACATTTTAAAAGAAATGCAGAGGTCAGGAAATGACATTTACAAAAAAGGGAAGGGGTAGTGGTTGTTAGTTACAATGATTAAAACTTCAAAATCTACGATCTAAGATTTTTTTTGTGTGGGAAAAGGATAAAAAAATGGCTTGGAAGTGAAAATGGGACAAGGAGTACTCTGCCTACTTCTTTACCTTGAGGTGCTTGGTGTGTAGGAGAAAAAAGTCACTCTCCACTTGAGAGGACTCAGGGCAAGTGGTATACTTATGGAAAGACCACATTCAGTAAAGTGGGGAAAAAATGGTTAATAGAAACTTCAAAGAAGTTAGGGATATCAAGGTTTTTAATTCTAATTTTTGTTTTTTAATAAGTCAGTCTGTATATTTCAGAGGATACAGTGGAAGGATGTGGGAGGAGGGGGAGATTAGGTTAGTTAGTGAAATGTGCAGCCAAGTGTGGGGATTAGGGTAAGGGTGATGATAAAGAACTGGACGGGGTGTTGGGGCTTCCTATACTCACAGAAATAAACAGAGTTTGTAACTTCAATGTCAGATGGTAACTTCTCTTTTTGCAGCAGAGAGAAGCAACGACCTCTGTTTGGGAGCCCTTATGTGACTGTTCTATTCTTTTCCAAATGGTACAATATCAAAGTGCCTCGGAGAATGACCAATAAAAGTGTTCAATATTCTATCTCATGAAGATGTTTTAGGGTCCTAACAATGTTACCAGAATTTTTGATACGTTACGCCAGCTGCAACACATAAACTAAGCTATTGGTTCTGGGAAATAAATAGCATTAAACTATATTAAAAATTTTATTCAAGGTCAGATTTCAGGTTGGGTATAAGATGGAGAAGTAAATTCAGAAAGCAGCATTGTTGGTCATATTGTTAAGCAAGAAAGTGTTAAACATGTTTTATTTGTTTTTATGATACTATATCAGAGCATCCATCCTTTGTGAAAAAGATTATAATTTAGGAAATGAAGGAAATAAGTAAAATCTGTAAATTTTAAGATGTTCACTGTTGTTTTAAAACTGTCTTCCTAATAATATTCCTGATAGCTTGTCCTATATTCAGCATATGGACCTCATGAGTAGGCACTGATATTGATGAAAGAAAAACCTAGGTGAACTTTGCCTTCCTTAGTCACAGATGGAAATTGGTGAAATGAAAAAAACTCAGTAACCGCGACCTTTTTACAGCATGAATATGGAAGTTTGCCACAATCCTTCTTCGTTCACTATTTGGCTGTTTTGCTTAATATGTCAGCCTACGTGTCTCTATTGAAGTTGGCTGGGGAATAAGCATTTGGGTCAGTCTGTTCTCCTTACACCATACTATGGTCTCTTGAAAGAAAAGGAATGTAGCTAACATTTCGGAAAGGTCCTATGAGTTACTTCCCACGTTATTACTTGCAGTCCTCACAATCCTCTAAGGGAGATATTACTATCACCAACCTCACAGTTAAAGAAAATGAGGTTCAAAAAGTTAAGTGAATTGCACAAGGGTGTGCAACTCATAATGCTGGAGTTGGGACTTGAAAACAAAAGGCAATATTTCATCCCTGTATTTTGGGGCTCTCAGAAAACCTTCTGAGTACCTAAGATCTAGGTTCTCAGGGCAGAGACACCAGCAAACAGAGTCTGTAAGTGGGAGGTGTCCCCCAGCATTTTATCTAGGCTATGGAATCTATGAATTCCTTTATACAATTTATGGACTTATCTAGAAATAATTTGTTTCATCAGCTGCCCAAGGGAGCCTGCAAATGCCCTACATACTTTATAGGACTGCTCTGAGGTTCAAGGAAGATCATTTATATTAAAGTACTTTGAAGGGATAGGGCCACATAGATATGGGTGCCCTTGGTGGTGGTAGTTTATCATTGCTGGCTTTTTCAAGGAAGAGTTGCGTGAGCAAGGTGTTGCATATTTTTGTATGGATTTGGTATTTTTATGAAAAGTTGAAGGTACTGTTTGAGGTTTCATTGGGTTCACTATGCATGCATGTGTGCAAGAATTCTAGAGGCAGGATCAGTACCTTGTTAGTTATCAGCTCTCCACCGTAGAGCTTTAGGTCAGCAGGCACCACAGCCAAACTAATTTGCTGTTCTCGGAGGCATCTAGCATCAGGAATAAGGCAAAGATATAAAGATTAATTGTTTTGGGATAATTAATCAGATGGTTCTCAAGGAAAAGCCACATAGAGTTGTTCTAAATTTCAGTTGATAATAAGAACAAGAATAGCAAATATTTATCAAATTCTTAATGTGTGACAGTTAGTATGCTAAGATTTTTTTTTTTTTTTTTTTTTTTGCGGTACGCGAGCCTCTCACTGTTGTGGCCTCTCCTGTTGTGGAGCACAGGCTCCGGATGCACAGGCTCAGCGGCCAAGGCTCACGGGCCCAGCCGCTCCGCGGCATGTGGAATCTTCCCAGACCGGGGCACGAACCCGTGTCCCCTGCATCGGCAGGCAGACTCTCAACCACTGCGCCACCAGGGAAGCCCTATGCTAAGATATTTTTATGCAATTATTCTCCTACCTCCCAAAACTGCTCTATGTGGTAGGTATATTATTATCACTCCCTTTTAGCAGAAAGGGAGATGAATACAATGCTTATGTCCCTCCCAAATTCATATGTTAATATCCTTACCCCAACTGTAATGTTATTAGATGTTGGACCTTTGGGAGGTGATTAGGTCATGAGGGAGGAGCCCTCAGGAATGGGATTAGTGCCCTCACAGAAAAGATTCCAGAGCACTCCTTTCCCCCTTCCACCAGGTAAGGACACAGTGAGAAGACAGCAGTCTATTAAACAGGAAGCAGGCTCTTCAGCACCTTGGTCTTCCACTTCCAGCCTCCAGAGCTGTGAGAAACAAATGTCTGTTGTGTAAGCCACCCAGTCTATCATGTTTTTTTTTATAGCAGCCCAAACAGACTAAAGCAGGAGACTAAAACTTGAAAGTATTAAATGACTTGCCCAGAGCCTCACTGTTAGTGAGAAATAGAACTCCAACTTAGGTCTTCCTGACTATAACACCTGAAGGCCTAATCCTTAGAGGATATTTACTAATAACAGTTAATTAATTAAATTAGACAAATCCATATTGAGTTTACTTTGTGACAGGTATTCTCTTAGCAAGGAGAATTTATCTGTCAGGTTTCCAAAAAGCAGTTATAATAGAGACAATTATAATAGGAGAGTAATAAGTGTTGTATTAGAAATAACCCAGAGGCATCTGTATCAGTCAGGGTTCAACCAGAGAAGCATTAATATTCATTAATTCATTGATTGTTGCATTCATTGATGCAATCATTGATTCACTGATGTATGTATGTATGTATGCACGTATGTACGTACGTACGTATGCATTGCAAGGAACTGGCATACACTATCGTCAGGGCCAATCTGAAATCTGTAGAGCAGACCATCAGAAGGGGTGCTTGTAACTCTCAGGCATGACGCTGCTGTTCATAAGCAGGATTTCCTGTTTCACAGGGAAGACCCAGCTCTGCTGTTAAGGCCTTTCAATTGATTTAATCAAGTCCACTCAGATTACCTTGGATAATCTTACTTGCTTAAGGTCAGTTGATTATGGACTTTAATCACATCTACAGAATACCTTCATGGCAACAGCTAAAATAGTGTTTGATTGAATAACTTAGGACTGTAGCCAAGCCCAATTAACACATAAAACTGACCATCATAACACCTAACTCGGAACAGGAGAGGGGGGATAAGGCATCAAAAAAAGTTTTGTGGAAGAATTTGTCGTAAGATGATTCTTAAAGGATAAGTAGAAGTTAATCAGAATCAGAACAGAGTAGAGAGTTTCAGCTGGCAAAGGAAGATACATGCTTCTGAGATTACTAGACTGTAAACTCCATGAGAGAAGCGAGGGCCTGTGGCTCTTCACATCTGCTTAATCACCTCCCAGTATAGAGCATGAAATAAGACAGTACAGTTGACCCGTGAACGACAGGGAGGTTAGGGGTGCCAACTCCCTTGCAGTGGCAGATCTGTGTATAGCTTTTGACTCCCCACCAAACTTAACTACTAATAGCCTACTGTTGACCAGAAGCCTAACCTAAACAATTAATTAACACATATTTTATATGTTATATGTATTATATACTGTATTCTTACAATAAAGCAAGCTAGAGAGAAGGAAATGTTATTAAGAAAATCATAAGGAAGAGAAAATACATTTACAGTACATATATATTTATTTAAAAAATTTCAAGTGTAAGTGGACCTGTGCCGTGCAAACCCATGTTCTTCAAGGGTCAACTCTATTTTCTTGGGAAAAAATAAATGAAGTTAAAAATAACTATATTCATCCTGGAAGTTACAAGAAATAGATGGCTTGAAGCTGGGCTTTGAAGAAAATAATTTAGAAGAGCAGAGATGCTTGGGTGACATTTCAGACAGGGCAACAAGTGACTATCAGCTGGCTGTGGTTCCATACCCACCAGCCTCCCCTGCACTCCTGGCCCCTCCATAGCTTCCTATCTAAGTGCCCCTACTCCCTGTTTCCATCACTATGCAAAGGTGGCTGCTACTGTTAACTGTTTCTGTTAATGCTGTCCTTAAAACCGATGGCTTTTGCATTGCCTACCATGTTTTAGGTCCTGTGCTAGGATTCTAGATCCTAACATAGATCTTTACAATGAGCATGTGAAAGGGTATTATCTCTATTTTACAAGTGTGAATTTTGAGGTTCAGAGTGGTTAAGGGATGCTTCCAAGATTATATGTGTGTGTGTGTGTGTGTGTGTGTGTGTGTGTGTATGTGTGTGTGTACACGTAACTATTTTTTTTTTTCGGTACGCGGGCCTCTCACTGCTGTGGCCTTTCCCGTCGCGGAGCACAGGCTCCGGACGCACAGGCTCAGCGGCCACGGCTCACGGGCCCAGCCGCCCCGCGGCACGCGGGATCCTCCCGGACCGGGGCACGAACCCGTGTCCCCTGCATCGGCAGGCGGACTCTCAACCACTGCGCCACCAGGGAAGCCCCGTAACTATTTTTTTAACTATGCCATTAGAAATCATAAGAATTTTTAATTTCTCTTGCCATTAGAAACAGACCTCTACCAGTAAGACATTTATCAAGCCCAAATCATCTAATCCAAGTGAACTTTGTGTCATTTAATTTTTTCTGTCTTGGGTGTCAATCAGCACACCTGCCTCAAAGCTTTCCATGTCTACCCGCCAAATAGTAGGGTTGTGGTTAAAAGGCCTATAACCCTATGTTCCTGGATCTCTTTTCTCAATTCTATTAAAGAGGAATAGTAATGCTGTGTCTATCTTACTGAATAAAAGAGATGGGATCACAACAATCGCTACATCACCATCACTGTTGTTGCTGTTCCATGATTTACAGCAACAAAACAAAATTCCTTGCACTTTCTATGAGCCAGGGACTCTGCAAGGTGCTTCATCTCACACACTGACATTTGAGGTAAGCCTATGATCCCTGTTTTATAGATGATGAAACCAAAGCAGAGAGAAATTAAATAAATAAATTGCCTAAGGGCACATACATTTTAAGTCTTGAGTCAGGATTCCAGTGCTCTCAGTTCAACATCCTGCCTCTTCTCCTCAACCCATGGAAGCCTTCCCCAGAAGGTACAGTTTTTTCCCTGAAGGTGAGCATTGTGTCCTAATAAGCCAATGATATTTTCTCTACACTTTTGCACCCTATTTTCAAGAACAAAAATTCAGCTACATGCCCTTAGAAGAAAAGCAGAGTTATTTTGCACAGTTTGGATGGCTACATTTTAACCTTTGGCCTCAAGTCGATAAAATGGCTGTTTGAATTTACTGGCAACAACTTACACAGGTGATTCAGAGGGAACATGGTAATGTTTCTCAAGAAGATGAAAATTGGAACTTGCAAAATTTATCAGGGGTGTTCTTCAGAGACTCCAGGATCCTTTTTCTGTTATGTGTTTTTCACAGTGGCTGACAAAACAGGGGTAGTTTATCTTTAATGCTCTCATTTTGAGAAGTACTCTCTGATTTGTGAGATAGCAGATATGCCTTTTCAGTGTCTTCATCCAAGGATATTACATGAACATCAAAGAACAGGTGAAAAAATACATGTATATATTAGAACAAATCAAAGTTTTCTGAAAATGGAAATGGATCTATTTTAAGATTCCATAGCAAAGGCAGCCACGTTATCAAGATGCAGAGAAAAGAGTTGGAGTTGGGAAAGTAGAGGGTAACCTTTTTAAAGATTTCACCCAGTTTGACTAAGGTTCTTATTCTCCAGTTATAATCATTAACTCAAATTTTATTCAGCTCTAACTAGGCAGGTTTTTTTTTTTTTTTCCCAATTTGTTTCTTCAGTTTGAACTGTAGGAAAGATAGCTTGGTACGATCTCTCTGTATATATTAAGAATGTGCATACGCTTTGATCTAGTTCCTTCTAGGGTTTTATCCTACTAGCATGCATGTATGTGTGTTTGAGAATTTACATACAAGAATGTTCAGTATAGCGTGATTTGTCATAGAAACTGTTTAGAAACAGCCCAAATCTTTATCTTTAGGATCTTACAAGATAGCGTCAACACATGGCAAACAAAAATCAACAGAATTTCAATGAGGAACTGACTAATCAACAAGTATTTTTAAAAAATTTAACATGCTTCCCTCAATAAAAATTGATTGAGCTGTCAAGTGACTCAGGCTCTAGATGATCTGAATAACATAGTGAAAACCTACTCTAATAAACATACAGGGAGCACCACACTCAATGTTAGTGAACACAATCTTTTCAAGCACAGACAGGACCTTTGCTAAAATTAACTGTGCACCCTTGTGCAAGACATAATTAACTAAATATTGAAGAACCAGAGTCAACCAAAGACTTTCTGTAACTACAATGTAATAACATTAGGAATCAAGTAAAAACATTGCAACTGAAAAATCCAGCGAAGAATTAATATCTGGAACATATAAAGAACTTCTACGATGAACAACAAAAATAATAAAATAGCCTAATACATAAATAGACAAAGAATATAGACATGAAATTCTCAGGAAAGGACCTGAAAATCTCAATAACTGTATGAAAGAAAAGCTTGGCCATACTAATAATAAGAAAAATGAAAATATTAATAAGACACCATTTGACAGATTGACACACTTTAGGTTACCTGGTAAGTCTGAGTGTTTGCAAAGATGGTGGGGCCATTAGGGGAAAAGACACATGGATTGTTGGTGGATGTTAGTTGGTACAATAAGAAGGACATGCTCCTTTTTGGCAGCAATACTACATGAAGTTTCTACCCTAGAAAACGGCTTGAGTTTTCTACATGAGTTCCATGTAGAAACATGCTTACCATGATGCTACTAATAATTGTAAAAACATGGAAACAACACAACTATCCCACAGAAGGGGACTGCTATATTCATACAATGGAGGACATTTAAAAATGCTTTCAAAAGTGAATTGGATATTTACATGCATTGAAAAAAATCTAAAAACATAATATTGTGTAGAAAAGGAGATTACAAAATATATGTAGAGTATTGATACCATTTATGTGAAGTTTAAAATAAGAAGTTATTCTTATCCAGTAAGAAGTTAATCCTACCCACACATATAGTTAGTAAAAATTTTAAAAAATATGGGGAAGTAATACATATCAACGTGAGGAAAGTAGTAATATCTGCAGAGGAATTGAGGAGTTAATGATGAATTTTTTGTAGATATAAGGTTTTTCATTCTTCCTTTCTTCCCTCCCTTCCACCCTTCCTCTCTCCCTCTCTCCTTCTTGTTCTTCCTTCCTTTCCAGAAGAATTCTTAAGCAAATGTAGCACAATTTTGATACTTAATTTTTTTTGTTGGTGGTGGACACACAGATTTTGGTTATATTCATTTTCATGCACATTTTTGCATTTTCCTTTTCATTATTTTATTATTAAAAGTAAAACATTTAAAAAAACATTTTAAAAAGTATCACCTAACTCCAAGGCTCTTTTCTGTTCAATTTTTCCAGCCCTGAGCCAGATCCTTATTACTGAATGTCCTGTCACTGCTGGACTTACCTTACCAAGAGCCCTAGTCTCCCATGCAATCTAGCTGTCGTACTGCTTGCAGGATACTCCTAAAAATACTGTGAAGCCGGTAGAACAAGCATCAGTGAGTTATCGATTTTATAGATGAAGAGAGAGCCCTTTTGCCCAAGGCCTTCTAAGCAGAAATGACTTAAATCCCTGGGCTTCCAGCCTAGTGCTCATTTTGTTATTACACACTGGCTTAAATAATTTCATGTGTCTTTTGCCTTGAAGGATAATTCAGCATCATTGTATATCATATACAAATATGATGAAGAGTAACAGAGCAAATAGATTTCACCCCTTACATCAAACCTGATTAATTAGTAATTATAGTCTATATTATGAGTTTCTGGCATTCATTGGGCATCAGTAGAAATTGGATTCTGATGATACCTCAAAGGTTGGAAATATATTGCTCATGTCTTGGATTTACATCCAGGGCAGTAGTAGCCACATGGAAGGTACTTATTTAGTGATGATTCTTAACTACTGAAATGTAAGATGAGTTTGTGTTTCCTTTTCCACATACTTACACAGAAACACGCACATGACTGGCATGATTTTTACCTCTTGACTGATCTGTTTTATACTTTGACATGATAAAGTATTTATATACTGTGACGTTTTATCCTGACATTCATAACCGTTATCCCACTGGAGAGCTTGCAGCCTTGTTAAGTTGGGTGACTCGCCCCATGTCACAGAGTTCAGTGGAATCTTTTAGGGATTCCACTGCAATTTCTTCACATCCAAGAGTGCCACTCTCTCCCTGAGAATTGCTTACGTGGTCTACATCAGGCTGCAAATCTGTAGGCGACTCAGTGTTTCTGAGTGGTTTGAAATCTTACCCCATGCCATGCCAGCCACTTTAAGCAGAGCATTAGCAGTCTGCCAAAATAAGCCATCAAACCATTCAGTTGCATTTTTCAACCAATTGCAATTTATCTTTTCCCACTTAATGTTCCAATAGTATTAACAGAGTCAGTCAGAGCTTTCAGATCGTGTTTCTTTCAAAGGTTGTATATGGAGAGGCTCTTCAAGTCTTTGCCTCAGCCAGTCATAGGAGTGGTATGCTTTTGTCAGAGAGAATTCTGGATGCCACTTCTCTGTTAATCTCTAAGAGGCAAATCCAAGGCAGGTGATGAGGCTGGCCTCCGAGCCTTCTGAGGGAGAAGAGAGTCTCTCAAAATCCTCAGTCAGGAGCTCCTTTTCCTCCTAACTCCTCAGCATAAGATCTGGGGTGTGGAGTCTTGCTCTGTTGTCATATCCATCCAATCTCTTGCCATCTATTTCCATGATCAGTGCTGAGCACAGCTGGACTTAATTATCTCTTGTAGAAGAATGAATAGGATTGGAGGACCATACAAAGTGAGTAGGAAAAGATTAGGATGTCTCTCTACAGAAGATGTTTCTGTAGATGTTTCTCTACAGAAAACACCTCACGAGGGAGAAAAATGGTAATTTTTTTTTCATTCTTACAATGAAAATCAAGTTAATAAACCACATGTCCTAGATTCTACAGAAAAAGAAGTGACAGTAATTCCTTATATTTAGAATATTCCGTCGTTCAAAGTGGCTCAAAGCTTTTAACAAACCTTTTCTCAACCTCAAATCTCTCATGCCTTATTGAAGCCTTCTTGAACCGCGTGTTAAGAGATTATATTCTTTTATTGGTTATTCCCTTATTCTCATACTCCTAAAACTTACTGGTCTGCAGACAGTAAACCTTTCACAGTGGAAACATTTTGTTTCTATTTATTCATGAGTATTGATCTTTCTGTTCTCTTGGCTTTTAGGATTCTTCCCCTATGGCTTATTTTTAATGTTCTTCTCTAAGAACATCCTACTGATGCTTACTTTGAAGGCAAGTTCAGAGAAATGGAGAGGAATAGCCTCAATATTTACAATCCAAAGACCTAGGCTTGAGTCTCTTTTCTGACCATAAGTAAATTAATTTATCTTTCTGGACCCTAGTCTCCTTATCTGTAAAATGAGGTAGCTATTCCCTTTCCAATTGACAATATTTTATAACAGGATAGCACGGAAGACTCAATGGACACCATCTCTGTCTATACCTTTATTGATTCCAATTCCTTTGTTCTCATGGGGGCTCCTCTTCATTGCCCATCAACCCAACTTTCTTATTTGCCCTCCATTAGAATCAGTTGTTTCAAGAGTTAAAAAAAATTATTTTTTCCTAGTACAGGTTGGATAAAATAATATTTTTTCTCGGTGAATTGAATAGAAATGATTTAATTTGACTACTACTTGGTTGTGTTGCTGCTGACTAGCATTTAAATTCTTTTAATTCCCTTGGAATGGAAAATAATTTAGCATTACCATATGGTGTTCACACCATCTCACCCCTGATTATTCCTGCAAAGGTGCAATGGAGTTTGGTCTTCTATATCTCTGTTCTGAGATGGTTTTACAGACTGAAGTTAGGACTGAAGACTTCCTTACTGTCTTTAGGATATAACTATTAAAAATAGCTAAATAAAACAATGAAGGTTTAAATATATTTTAAAATTTGCTTTGTTTTTGTGGGTCCTATTTTTCCCTATAAATCTCTTTCTCATATTTTAAATCAGCTCTGCTCTTTCTGAAAGGCCAATGACTTCATATATTTTATAAAATATGTTCTTGTTGGCTTTGAAGCATGTGCAGGACACTTGTCTTTGTAGAAGGGAACATGGTTGGCTTTTACTTTTTCTCTCCTTTTTCTTGCCCTGAGTGGGGGAAGGAGCTTGGGGGAGAGAAAAGTGAAGGTGTCCTGATGTTTTTGCTGACTTGGCACTCTGATAAAATGTTTTTGTGCATTTGGGGCCTGGCAGGTATGAACAGTACCCTCTGCGGGTGCTTTCATGAGGTGTTTGGAGGCTTTCCTCTGGGTTCTCTGTTGTTGTTTTTTTTGCAGTACGCGGGCCTCTCACTGTTGTGGCCCCTCCCGTTGCGGAGCACAGGCCCCGGACGCGCAGGCTCAGCGGCCATGGCTCACGGGCCCAGCCGCTCTGCGGCACGTGGAATCTTCCCGGACCGGGGCACGAACCCGTATCCCGTGCATCGGCAGGCGGACTCTCAACCACTGCGCCACAAAGGAAGTCCCATCACTTGTGATTCTTAACCCAAGCTTTAACTGCTCTAAGAGTCTGGCTCTGACAGCCCTAATTATCTAACCTTTTCTTGGTCTCTTTTAACCTATCAAAATTGTACTTTTTACTTATAAGTGACAGAAAGCTAATCCACACTAAAGTTTTCAGCAAGTTCTAGTGGATTCTGGTGCCTTCCTCAGACTGTTGTCTTGAGTAAGAGTGCCTGTAATTTACTGCACACTAGTTACCCACTAGGCAGTATGCTAAATGCCTTATACACATCATCACAAAATGCTATGAGGGAATACCCTCTTTCCATTTCTGTTTCAAGGACCCAAGGCTCAAAAAGTAGAGGTATTTCTTCAGGTCACCCAACCAGTAAGGACAGGGTCAGCAATCAGATGGGAATTCCTCATCTTTGTATCACTAAATTCATCTGTTCCCATAATTTTTCTTCCTTTATGTAACTATGAAAGTATTTTCCCTACTAGTAAAGTGAATCCTCCACCTACACTCTGTATTGCATCTTCTCTCATCTACTCAAGGATTTACCTATACAGTTACCCACCCCCCACTCCTTTCTCCTGTATCAACAATTCGTCCTACGTTAGATAACCCAGTTAGCACACAGTTATGCTCTAGAGTCCTTCACAGCTAAAAAAAAAAAATGTCCTCCTTTGACCCCATGTCATCTCTCTACCTCCATGTCTCCTCTTGCCTATAATAGTAGAAATTTTTTAAAAATTTGATAAAGACTGTCTACTTCTTTGCCTCTTGTTCTTTCTTCATCTCACTCCAAACAAGCATTTATTTAAACTACTCTTATTGAAATTGCCATGACCTGACTATTTTCAAAGCAACCATCACTTTTGTATGTTTATTTATTTTTTATTTTTTATTTTTTTGCGGTACGCGGGCCTCTCACTGCTGTGGCCTCTCCCATTGCGGAGCACAGGCTCCGGACGTGCAGGCTCAGCAGCCATGGCTCACAGGCCCAGCCGCTCCGCGGCCTGTGGGATCTTCCCGGACCGGGGCACGAACCCGTGTCCCCTGCATCGGCAGGCGGACTCTCAACCACTGCGCCAACAGGGAAGCCCTGTATGTTTATTTTATTTGATATATCAACGAATCTGTAATGTAACCGCCATCAAATACCAAGCTGCCATTTGTACATTGGTCAGATTTTATACTTGTTAATCTATTTTTATACTGTATCAGTATTCTCTTCTAAGTTTTATAACTTTGCAGAAATTCTGGAGAGCTGTTGGAAAGAGTGTATCTTTCTCTTAATCGCCTGCTTTTTTTCTTTCTTTACTGTTTACTCTTTTTCTTCTACCTTCTCCTCCTCCTTATTCTTGAAATACTATTTTATCAAATTTTAACTCTGTTTCCAAAATAATTTTAGGATGGGTTTTTCAAGTTTGGTGAAAATCCTTTTAGAAGTTCTGTTGGAATTGCATCAAATATAGAGATTACTATGGGGAGCGTTGCCATCTTTGTGACTAAGCTGTCACAGAAAGATCTACTAACTGAGTAATATTATAATACTCCTGATATCAAATCTCTGTGTCTTCTCTTTTGTTCTTGATCAATCATGCTAGAAGATTCTATGTTTTATTACTCTGTTAAAATAGCAAATTATGTTTATAGTGATTTTTCATTTCACTAATTTGTCCTCTTTTCATTATATTCATTCTTTTGCCTACTTTTATTTTTTGCTATGTTATTCTTTATCTAACTGTATCAGTTGAATGATAATCCCATTAATTTTCAGTTACCCTTTTCTCTAAGGTATACAATTAATATTATACATTCCTGTCTTGATATTTTGTTATGTATATCTCACAAAACTTGGTATGTAATGTTTAAACTTTGTTTCAGTTCTAAATATTTTTTTAGTATTCATCACAATATTTGATTAATAAATTATTTAAAACTATGAAATGCATATATTTTTAAACACACGAGTTCCTAATTATTAACATTTTATCCTTATATTCTAATGTTATCTTATTGTGAGAGAATGTGATCCTGGGATACAATTTTTTGCATGCAAATTCCCAGTCAGATAAGTCATTTTTCCCTGGGAAAGAAAAAACTGTAAAGAGATGCCATGAAGATTACAATAACGGTAGGTCTGTGCAGGGAAGGGATCATTTGGAATGGGGAAGAAGCATTCCCTAAGTCGCAAGTTGACCAGGCTATCTAAATGAACAACTCTACAACTGCATATGAAATCTACACTCTTTCACTGCCTTCTGTTTTTTTAGAGAGGGAGGAATTGGTGAAGACTTATAGATAAAGCAGGCAAAGTATCCCTTTTCAGACTTAAAATTCTCAGTGTGTGGATATGAAACCATATGTGTGACATGTGTGACCAGAAATTTCTCTTAATGGGCATTTCTTTTTCTCCCCACTATCTCTCTACAAGAATGCAACCCTGTGACCTGCAGGAAAACCTGAGCTGATAAAAATTACATTAACACCTGGAGGAAGAATAAGAATTTCCTGCCAGAAAATAATGAAAATGATTAGCGAATAACATTCTGAATTTTATGAAAAAGATAGCTTGTCCTTTATTGTTTGTATGTCAGCTTCTTATTGGAATATAACCTACCAGTTAGCCCCTAAATGTACTGTCTTTTCCTAATCAATACTGTGATGCAGAGGCGGGAGCAGTACTACCTCAAGGGTAGACAGTGGCTTCTTTACATTTACCTAAGGCCAGGTGGACCCCATGCTTTCAGAGGCACCTTTGCACTCCTGTCTTTCACCTCCCAAAACATAACTTAAGTGGGACAAGGGTGTGCATGTGAGTAAATACATTTAGTGTTATTGGATGTTAGAGCATCAAATTCTAAAGAATGGTGGGGTGGAAATCTTGCTTCAGCCTCACAATACCTGTATAAACTGGGGCAACAGGTGCAACTTTTTGTGTTTTAGTTTCCCATCTTTAAAATGGGAACAATGATAACAGTAGTACACGACTTACACAGTTGTTGTTAAGTTCAGATGAAATACTCTAAAAAAAAAAAACTTGACAAAGCTCCTGACACATAATGTTTAAGTATTATTAATATTATTAGTAATATCTTTATTTATAGTCTCACTGGTATGAAGGACTCAGGATCCTGGACTCTTGTTTATTGATAAAAGGAATATATATATATATATATATATTATTTTTTTCTGTGTGCAAGGCTAAAATATGAGTGCATGGCTGGATAGCATATACAGAATGTTTTTTGGTTGTGTCCACTGTTCTGCCATCACTCAGATTGCCCAAGGGAAGCCTCAGGAGATAAGTTCATATCTTTTTCCGGACTCAGTTCTCCATAGGCATTCTTTGACATCTCACATAATGAATTTTGTCACCCAAGCCAATGGTTCTTTGGAATCACAATTACTCAAATATGTAGATTGTTGAACTTTTAACTTATGTCTCACAGAATTTGAAAGCTACAAGAGACCACATTATCTCTATTGCATATGAAGAAATTGATGCACAGAGAATAATCTTTTGAAAATGTAGATTTAATGATATCATCTTTCTGAATGAAATCACTCAGTACTCTAACTTAGCATAAAACACTCTCTAACAAGAGTTACATGACCTTAAATGGCTTGGTTTGTGTTCATCTTACAGCCTCCTGTTTCCATGTTCCTTATGTTTTACTTTATTCAACTCACCTTGCCTCTGATCCTGCTAAAATATTTCTCCTATTGCCCAGAATTTGTTACTTTCTTCCTTCAAGTGCTCCCCCAAACCTCTTCATCTAGCTAAATTCTATTCATGCTTAATATCTCAATTTAAGTATCACCTTGTCAGAGAAGCCTTCCTTGATATCCTAGGCAACATTGGGCTCCTGTTGATATGTACTCCATCAGCTATCATAAAGCTAACACTTTTCCTCAGCATTATTGCCTTTCTCACTACATATCCTGTGCAAGACCAGAAATTGTGAGAAATCTGAAACTGTGTCTTATTTGATTAACATTGTATTTCCATTACTTAGTGCAGTGCCTGGTGCATAATGGGCATTTAATAAAGAATAGCTGAACAGACATGAAAATAATTCCATAATTATGATTTTGTTAATGTCTCAAAACACGTTATTGATACCAGTGAAGTAACACCATTATTAGAGCTAATTTCTAAACAACTACCAGCAAGGAAATAGCCTATAAGAAAAAACTACATATTGTAAATGGAGTATCTCTAAGAAAATATATTTCAGGAAGATCCCTGAAGATATAATTGTAACTTCTTGTTTTGATTCCACCAGTCACAGGAATTTATGGGGATTTTAATTTTGGTTTTGGTCCATACTGATAGCAACAAAGATAAGGGCACACAGAAAGTCTTGGCAAAGATAATTTGCAGGTGCTGCATGTGGGGAAATAGCTAGCAGTGAAAGATCACTAGAGTATTTCTTCACATTTTTTATAATATAAATTTTCCTAATGATTTATATCAGGCATTAGAAAACAACTTATTAATCAGTCTTCCTTATATATTGTCCTACTACTACTAATATGTGTGCTGTAGAATTAGGTATTGGAATGAATTGAAGCAGAGGTTGATGACCAAACAGTGATGGTATATAACAACATATAAATATATTTAACCTATTTTTCTTAAAAGTTTATTATTTTCTATTCTTAAATGAATTAATCTAAAATTTTGCTCTCACTGTACATATACTAGTTACAGCATCCCAGGTATTGCAGTCAGTTATTCAATATCAACTTTCTGATTCTATTTTTTAAGATACTATGTGTTTAAAAACTCCAAAGTAATAATGATAATAAAAAGGAATGACAAAGATAGTAGCTAGAGAATTGATAACTGGCATAATATAGAACATGAGTTTTCTCAGTTTTGACATATTTTATCTCTATACATTTCACATCTCATTAGAATTGTCTTGGAATACACAGAAAAAAGAAAACAAGCTTAGAAAGTTGATTTTATCATTAAACTGTCAAACATAATAAGATTTATAGTAGGATGGGCATTAATATATAAAAAGCCATTGTACATTCTAAAAGTTTTAATTGCCTCACTTTTTTGGAAAGTTACGTTTTTTTTTCACCAAGATTTGTTTTAATGAGTAATTTAGAAGCTTGTGGTCTTGAAGTACCAACAATCAGAGTAAAATATCTCAAGCCGATTAATGTTTAACCAAAATGCAATATAAAAAACAGGGTTATTTCTTTCCTCTAAAAAAAAAGACCTTTTTTTCCCCCTTCTTTATTCTTTCCTGGAAATATGTATTTTCATTTTCTGACTTCACAGGTGAAAAAAACATGTCTGTAAGCTTGTCTATTTCCATGGTATGTCCTTCATAAATCAGCACTTATTTGTTCCACTATTTGCATTCAGTAGCCAAATAAAAAAATCAGTCTTCCTGTTTTGGGTTCTGCTATCATTTTTCTCCAGTGTCAGATAATAAAATACATCAACCTGGCCCAAAAACTCTCTCTCTATTCTTTGTCTCTGGGTTTCAATCATTTAACCCTCTGTCTTAGCTATGCTGCCTGAGATTCAGGAACTGAGTACTCTTCATGTGCCTGTATTGGATAGAGTAGATTTGACTCCCTCCACCAAAAAGTAAATACAAATTCAATCATTAATCAAGTCTCCTGACTGTAAGGACAGGCCTTGTTAGCAGCTTGCTTTTTCCATTACAACCGTGGTATTTTCTTTGTGGCATGGGCTGCCGTTATGAATGGAGGTATAAGAAGCAAATCACAGAATTTTACCTTTAGAAGAGATTGTGCAGCATTTGCCTTTCTCTGTCTGACTTATTTCACTAAGGAACTATCATATTCTCCAAGTCCATCCAAGTTGCTGCAAATGGCAGAATTTCATTCTTCTTTATGGTTGAGTAATATTCCACTGTGTATATGTAGACTACTATATATATATAACCACTTCTTTATCCATTCATCTATTGATGGACACTTAGGTTGCTTCCATATCTCAGCAATTGTAAATAGTGTTGCTGTGAACACTGAGATGTATGCATCTTTTTGAAATAGTGCTTTCATTTTTCCTAAATATATACCCAGGAGTGGAATTGCTGGATCATATGGTAGTTCTGTTTTTGGCTTTTTGAAAGCCTCCATACTGTTTTCCATAGTGGCTGTACCAATTTACAATCTTACCAATATTGTACTAGGGTTCGCTTTTCTCCACATCCTCTCCAACATTGGTTATTTGTAGACTTTTTGATGACAGTCATTCTGACAGGTGTGAGGTGATATCCCATTGCTGTTTTGATTTACATTTCTCTAATACAAGCTACCACATGTAAAAATATAAGCAGAAAGATATACTGTATAGCACAGGAAATTATAGCCATTATCTTACAATAACTTTAGAGAAGTATAATCTGTAAAAACACTGGATCACTATGCTATATACCTGGAACTAATATAATATTGTAAAGCAACTCTTCTTTAATAAAAAATGAATAATTAAGGGCAGAGTCAAGATGGCAGACTAGGAGGATGCGGAATTTACATTCGAATTTTGTTTTATTTTTATTCTTTGTTATTGTACTGCTCCTTTTTTTCTTTTTTCTTTTTTCTTTTTTTTTTTTTTGCCATGCCATGGGGCTTGTGGGATCTTGGTTCCCAGGCCAGGGGTTGGGCCTGAGCTTCTGTGGAGGAAATGCTGAGTCCGAACCACTGGACTGACAGAGAACCTCAAATCCCAGGGAATATTAATTGGAGTGAGACCTCCCGGTGGTCCTCATCTCAATCAAGACCCAGCTTTACCCAGCTGCCTGCAAACTCCAGTGCTGGATGCCTCAGGCCAAACAACCAGTAAGACAGGAATACAACTCCACCCATCAAAACAAAAACAAAAACGCCAAAAATATGTTACAGTTGAAGGAGCAAGGTAAAAACCTATAAGACCAAATAAATGAAGATGAAATAAGCAACCTACTTGAAAAAGAATTCAGAGTAATGATAGTAAAGATGATCCCAAATCTCAGAATGGAGAAAATACAAGAAACGTTTAACAAAGATCTAGAAGAACTAAAGAGCAAACATACAGTGATGAACAACACAATAACTGAAATTAAAGATACTCTAGAAGGAACCAATAGCAGAATAACTAAGGCAGAAGAATGGATAAGTGACCTGGAAGATAAAATAGTGAAAATAACTACTGCAGAGCAGAATAAAGAAAAAAGAATGAAAAGAATTGAGGACAGTCTCAGAGATCTCTGGGACAACATTATATGCACCAACATTTGAATTATAGGGGTCTCAGAGGAAGAAGAGAAAAAGAAAGGGTCTGAGAAAATATTTGAAGAGATTATAGTTGAAAACTTCCCTAACATGGGAAAAGAAATAGTCAATCAAGTCCAGGAAGCACAGAGAGTCCCATACAGGATAAACCCAAAGAGAAACACGTCAAGAAACCTATTAATCAAAGTATCAGAAATTAAATACAAAGAAAAAATATTAAAAGCAGCAAGGGAAAAGCAACAAATAACATACAAGGGAAACCTCATAAAGTTAACAGCTGATCTTTGAGCAGAAACTCTGCAAGCCAGAAGGGAGTAGCAGGACATATTTAAAGTGATGAAATGGGAAAAACCTACAACCAAGATTACTTTACCCAGCAAGGATCTAATTCAGATTTGATGGAGGAATAAAAAGCTTTACAGACAAGCAAAAGCTATGAGAATTCAGCACCTTCAGCTTTACAACAAATGCTAAAGCAACTTCTCTAAGCAGGAAACACAAGAGAAGAAAAAGACCCACAAAAACAAACACAAATCAATTAAGAAAATGGTAATAGGAACATACATATCAACAATCACCTTGAATGTAAATGGATTAAATGCCCCAACCAAAATACACAGACTGGCTGAATGGATACAAAAACAAGATCCTTATATATGCTGTCTACAAGAAACCCACTTCAGACCTAGGGACACATACAGACTGAAACTGAGGGGATGGAAAAAATATTCCATGGAAATGGAAATCAAATGAAAGTTGGAGTAGCAATACTCATATCAGATAAAATAGACTTTAAAATAAAGGCTCTAACAATAGATAACGAAGGACATTACATAACGACCAAGGGATCAATCCAAGAAGAAAACATAACAATTGTAAATATATATGCACCCAACACAGGAGCTTCTCAATACATAAGGCAAATGCTAACAGCCATAAAATGGAAATTCGACAGCAACACAATAATAGAGGGTGAATTTAACACCCCACTACAGCAATAGACAGATTATCCAGACAGAAAGTAAATACAGAAACACAAGCTTGAAATGACACAATGGACCACATAGATTTTATTGATATTTTTAGGACATTCCACCAGAAAGCAGAAGAATACACTTTCTTCTCTAGTGCACACAGAATGTTCTCCAGAATAGATCACATCTTGGGTCACAAATCAAGCCTTGCAAAATTTAAGAAAATTGAAATCATATCAAGCATCTTTTCTGACCACAATGCTATGAGATTAGAAATTAATTAATGGAAAAATTAATTAATTAATGGAAAAAAATTAAAAGCAGCAAGGGAAAGGCAACAAATAACATACAAGGGAAACCTCATAAAGTTAACAGCTGATCCATTTTAATGGAAAAAAACAGTAAAAACCACAAATACATGGAGGCTAAACAGTGTGCTGCTAAATAACTAAGAGATCACTGAATAAATCAAAGAAGAAATTTAAAAATACCTAGAAACAAACGACAACAAAAACACGATGATCCAAAACCTATGGAATCCAGCAAAAGCAGTTCTAAGAGGGAAGTTCACAGCAATTCAAGCTCACATCAGGAAACAAGAAAAATCTTGAATAAAAAATCTAACCTTGCACCTCGAGCAACTAGAAAAAGAAGAACAAAGAAAACCCAAAGTCAGTAGAAGGAAAGAAATCATAAAGATCAGAGCAGAGATAAATGAAATAGAAATGAAGAAAACCATAGCAACGATCAAAAAAACTAAAAGTTGGTTATTTGAGAAGATAAACAAAATTGATAAGCCTTTAGCCAGAGTCATCAAAAAAAAAAAAAAAAAAGGGAGAGGACTCAAATCAATAAAATTAGAAATGAAAAAGGAGAGATTACATCTGACACTGCAGAAATAAAAAAGATCATAAGAGACTACTACAAACAACTGTATGCCAATAAAATGGACAACCTGGAAGAAATGAACAAATTCTTGGAATTTCCAAGATTGAACCGGGAAGAATTTAGAAAATATAAACAGACCAATCACAGGTAATGAAATTGAAACATTAATTAAAAAGCTTCCAACAAACAAAATCCAGGACCAGATGGCTTCACAGGTGAATTCTATCAAACATTTAGAGAAGAGTTAATACCTATCCTTCTCAAAATCTTCCAAAAAGTTGTGGAGGGAGGAACACTCCCAAACTCGTTCTGTGAGGCCACCATCACCCTGATACCAAAACCAAACAAAGATATCACAAAAAAAGAAAATTATAGACCAATATCACTGATGAATATAGACACAAAAGTCCTTAACAAAATATTAGCAAACAGAATCCAACACATTAAAAGGATCATACACCATTATCAAGTGATATTTATCCCAGAGGTGCAAGGATTCTTCAATATATGCAAATCAATCAATGTGATACACCATATTAACAAACTGAAGAATAAAAACAATGTGATTATCTTAGTAGATGCAGAAAAAGCTTTTGACAAAATTCAACACCCATTCATGATAAAAACTCTCCAGAATGTGGGCACAGAGGGAACCTACCTCAACATAATAAAAGTCATATATGACAAACCCACAGCAAACATCATTCTCAATGGTAAAAAACTGAAAGCATTTCCTCTAAGATCAGGAAAAAAACAAGGATGTCCACTCTCGCCACTATTACTTAACATAGTATTGGCAATCAGAGAAGAAAAAGAAATAAAAGAAATACAAATTGGAAAAGAAGAAGTAAAACTGTCACTGTTTGCATATGACATGATACTATATGTAGAAAATCCTAAAGATGCCATCAGAAAACTACTAGAAGTAAACAATGAATTTGGTAAGATTGCAGGATACAAAATTAATGCACAGAAATCTCTTGCATTCCTATACACTAACAATGAAAGATCAGAAAGAGAAATGAAGAGAACAATCCCATTTACCATCGCAACAAAAAGAATAAAATACCTAGAAATAAACCTACCTAAGGAGGCAAAAGACTTGTACTCAGAAAACTATAAAACACTGATGAAAGAAATCAAAGGTAACATAAACAGATGGAGAGATATATCATGCTCCTGGCTTGGATGAATCAACATTGCAGAAATGACTATACTACCTAAAGCAATCTATAGGTTCAATGCAATCCCTATCAAATTACCAGTGGCATTTTTCACAGAACTAGAACAAGAAATTTTACAATTTGTATGGAAACACAAAAGACCCTGAATAGCCAAACAATCTTAAGAAAGAAAAATGGAGCAGGAGTAATCAGGCTCCCTGACTTCAGACTATACTACAAAGCTACAGTAACCAAGACAGTATGGTACTGGCACAAAAACACAAATGTAGATCAAGCAACAGGATAGAAAGCCCAGAGATAAATGCACACACATATGGTCACCTTATCTTTGACAAAGGAGGCAAGAATATACAGTGAAGAAAAGATAGCCTCTTCAATAAGTGGTGCTGGGAAAACTGGACAGCTACATGTAAAAGAATGAAATTAGAACACCCCCTAACACTATACACAAAATTAAACTCAAAATGAATTAAAGACCTAAATGTAAGGCCAGACAGTATAAAACTCTTAGAGGAAAACATAGGCAGAGCACTCTATGACATAAATCACAGCAAGGGAGATATAAACAAATGGGACCTAACGAAACTTAAAAGTTTTTGCACAGCAAAGGAAACCATAAACAAGAATGGGAGAAAATATTTGTAAATGAAGCAACTGACAAAGTATTACTCTCCAATATATACAAGCAGCTCATGCAGCTCAATATAAAAAAAACAAACAACCCAATCCAAAAATGGGTGGAATACCTAAATAGACATTTTTCTAAAGAAGACATACAGATGGCCAACAAATACATGAGAAGATGCTCAACATCACTAATCATTAGAGAAATACAAATCAAAACCACAATCACCTCACACCGGTCAGAGTGGCCATCATCAAAAAAGCTACAAACGATAAATGTTGGAGAGGGTGTGGAGAAAAGGGAACCCTCTTGCACTGTTTGTGGGAATGTAAGTTGATACAGCCACTATGGAGAACAGTACGGAGCTTCCTTTAAAAACTACAAATAGAACTACTGTATGACCCAGCAATCCCACTACTGGGCATATACCCTGAGAAAACCATAATTCAAAAAGAGACATGTGCCACAATGTTCACTGCAGCACTATTTACAATAGCCAGGACATGGAAGCAACCTAAATGTCCATCAACAGATGAATGGATAAAGAAGATGTGGCACATATATACAATGGAATATTACTCAGCCATAAAAGGAACAAAATTGAGTTATCTGTAGTGAGGTAGATGGACCTAGAATCTAGTCATACAGAGTGAAGTAAGTCAGAAAGGGAAAAACAAATACTGTATCTAACACATATATATGGAATTTAAAAAAAACGGTACCTATGAACCTAGTGGCAAGGCAGGAATAAAGATGCAGACGTAGAGAACGGACTTGAGGGCACAGGCTGGGAAGGGGAAGCTGGGATGAAGTGATAGAGTAGCATTGACATATATACACTACCAATTGTAAAATGGATGGCTAGTGGGAAGCTGCTGCATAGCACAAGATCAACTTGATGCTTTGTGATGACCTAGAGGGATGAGATAGGGAGGGTGGGAGGGAGGCTCAAGAGGGAGGAGATATGGGGATATATGTATACACATAGCTGATTCACTTTGTTGTACAGCAGAAACTAACACAACATTGTAAAGCATTTATACTCCAAAAAAGATGTGAAAAAAATGAATAATTAAAAGAGCATGTGCAGTTCATCCAATCTAACCATACTCCCACTTATAATACAAGAAGATCTGTAATAGTCCTTGATATCTTGTTTTGTTTTATTGATTTCCCTTAGGACTTCAAATGAAACAAAGATGACTGATAACATTAACAAAAACGTATCTTCTTTGTTGAGAAGCAAGATATAGCTAATGTCAGAAATATGCTAAGTCGAGCTTGCATTTAGGGTTGACATGAATATCCCAGTGACAGATGAAACTATATTATTGTAGCATCTCTGCTGGTGGTTAGAAGTCAGTACCAGGTCTAGCAAAGGACTGGGACAGCAGAGAAAGTTCAGCAAAACCCATCATTTACCACCAAGGCTTTCATCTATAAATAATACTTGGCTTAACACATGTCATGTGCTGAGAACTCTGCTAGATTTAAGGTTTATAAAAGCAAAGCAAAATTCTAATATCAAGAAAATTACAGTCTTTGTGAAAAGACAATCCCCCTGAAATAATAAGTGAATAAGTGCTTAATTATGGGGTATAGCCATGTTAATTGTGAGTATTTACATGAGTTTAGAGATAGTTAAGAGGTTTATACAAATAAATACCTAAAGGCAGTAAATATCTGATAGAAAAATTAGGCATTCAAGTCATTAATTTATTCCCAGCTATTTAGTTTATTATTGTAGCAAAATCAAAGAATATAAAAAGGACATTGAATTGCTTTCATTCTTTTAGTGGTTGCCTTAGGATTTACAATGTACGTCTCTAATTAAACAGAATCTATGTTCAAATAATATTATACACTTCACATGCAGTGTTAACCATTAGAACAGTATATTCTGAATTGTTTCTTCTCATCCTTTGTGCTGTTGTGTTTTATATTTATGTATGCTATACATACACAATACATTGCTGTTCTTTTTGCTTTAAATGGTCAGTTAAATTTTAATATAATTCAAATAAATGAAAAATTTTATTTTACTTCATCTATTCCATTTCATGTGTTCGTTTAGATCCAGATTTCTGTGTGCTATCATATTTCTTCTTCCTAAAGAACTCTATCAGTTCTTGTAATGCAGATCTATTGACAATTTTCTCTACTTTGTTTATATGAGAAAGTCTTGATATCTCTTTCATTTTTGAAAGATATTTTCACTAGATTTAGATTTTTGGTTTAAGAGTTTATTTCTTTTAGCACTTTAAAGATGTCCTTCCACTGTCTTCTTTCTTGTATAGTTTTTGACTAGTCTTTTATTCATGTCATGTATAATGTGTCCTTTTTCTATGGCTGTCTTTAAGATTTTCTTTGTTTTTTAGCAGTTTGAATAATACATCCACCTGAGGTTTTTTTTAAACTGGTCGGAGTTTGATTTATTACTTAAAAATATAGACATTTCTCATTAATATGTGCTGATCAACTTCATTCTTTATTGAATTTATTTATTGAAATATAGTTGCTTTACAATGTTGTGTTAGTTTTAGGTGTCCAACAAAATGATTAAGTTATATATATATATATATGTGTATGTATACATTATAATATATATGTTCTTTTACAGATTCTTTTCCCTTATAGGTTATTATAAAATATTGAGTATAGTTCTCTGTGCTATACAATAGGTCCTTGATGGTTACCTATTTTATATATAGTAGTGTATATATGTTAATCCCAAATTTCTAATTTATCCCTTCCTCCTTTCCCCTTTAGTAACCATAAGTTTGTTTTCTATATCTGTGGGTCTATTTCTGTTTTGTACATAAGTTCATTTGTACCATTTTTTTTAGGTTCCACATATAAATGATATCATATGATATTTCTCTGGCTTACTTCACTTAGCATGATAATCTCTAGGGCCATCCATGTTGCTGCAAACGGCATTCTTTCTTTTTTTTAATAAATAAGAAAAGTTTTTAATAGGTTAAAGGTGGTATGTGTTGAAGAAAACAAAAGTAGAGCAGGATAGGGGAGCTGGAGGTGCTGAGGGTTGGGATGAGGGCACTTTGCAAGGTTAAACAGGAGTGCAAAGACTTGAAGGTATAGGGCTTAACAAATGACATTAGTTCATCCTTTTTTATGGCTGAGTAGTATTCCATTATATATATATATATATATATATATATATATATATATATATATATATACCACATCATCTTTATCTATTCATCTGTCAATGGACATTTAGGTTGCTTCCATGCATTTAGGTCTTGGCTGTTGTAAATAGTGCTGCAATGAACATTGGGGTACACGAAACCACACTTGTAAGTTACATTGATGACATTGTGCCTATTGGACCTAGTGAGCAAATAGAAACTTCTCTAGACTTATTAGCCAGAGATTTAGTGGGCAAATCTATATCCTGATAACATTAACATAATGTTAATGATAACATTAACACATGTCATGTGTTAGAGGGGGCAAAATAAATATGACAAAAATTCAGAGGCTTTCTAACTCAGTGAAAATTCTAGGGGGTCCAGCAGTGTGGTGCATGCAGTGATAACCTTTCCAAGGAGAAGGATAATTTTGTGCAACTGGCTCATCCTACAACCACAAAAGAGGCACTGTGCCTGTTTGGATTTTGGAGGCGACATACTATTTCAGTCCATTTACTGAGTGACCCAAAAAGCTGCTAGTTTTGATGGGGCCCAGAACAAAAGAAGACTCTGGAATGGGTTCACGCTGCTGTGCAAGCTGCTCTGCGATTTGGGCCATTGGATCAAGCAGATCCAATAGTGCTTGAAGTGGCAGCGGCAGATAGGGAAGCTGTTCGGACCCTTTGGCATGTTCTTATGGGTGAATTGCAGTGTAGGCTCTTAGGAGTTTGGACCACAACTCTGCTATCCTCTACGAATAACTACTTCCCTTTTGAGAAACAGCTCTTGGACTTCTACTGGGCCTTAGTAGAAACTGAACACTTAACCATGTGCCACCAAGTTACCATTTGACCTGAGTCGCTCAACATGAACTGGGTGTTACCTGAAACACCAAGCTATAAAGTTAGTCATGCAAAGCAACATTTCATCAATCAGTTGGAACTGGTATATATGTGATTGGGTCCAAGCAGGCTCTGAAGGCATAAGTAAGTTACATGAAGAAGTGGGCCAAATAGCCATGGTCCCCACTGCTGTTATAATGCCTACTCTCTCTCAGCCTGCACCTTTGGCTTCATAAGGAGTTTCCTACAACCAGTTGACAGAGGAAGAGAACGCATGGGCCTGGTTTGCAGATGGCTGTCCATGGAGTGCAGGCAGCACTTGAGAGTGGACAGCTATAACACTATAGCCCCTTTCTGGGATATCCCTGAAAGGCAGTTGTGAAGGGAAATCCTCCCAGTGAGCAGAACTCTGATCAGTGCACTTGGTTGCTCATTTTGCTTGGAAGGGAAAAAAGGTAAGTAGTTATATACCAATTCAAGGCCTGTGGCTAACAGTCTGGCTGATGGTCAAAGGTTTGGAAGGAAAATGATTGGAAAATTGGTTTCAAGGAAATCTGGGGAAGAGGCTATGTAGATAGACCTCTATGAATGGAAAAAAAATTGAATATATTTTTGTCTCATGTGAGTGCTCACCACAGGGTGCTCTCAACAGAGGAGGATTTTGATAATCAAGTGGATAGGATGACCTGTCTTGTGGATACCAATCAGCCTTTTTCTCTAGCCATCCCTATCATCACCCAATGGTCTCATAAACCAAGTAGCCACCGTTGCAAGAATGGAATTTGCGCATAGGCTCAGCAACATGGACTTCCACTCACTAAGACCAGTCTGGCTACAGACACCTCCGAGTGCCTGCCATCCGAGACCCACGCTGAGTCCCAGATATGTCACCGTTCTACAGGTGATCAGCCAGCAGCTATCTGGTGGCAAGTTGATTACATTGGACTGTTTCTACCGTTTCCATCATGGAAGGGGCAGCATTTTGCTCTCACTGGAACAGACACTTATTCCGGATACAGATTTGCATTTTTCTGCATGCAATGCTTCTGCTAAAACATTCCTGGACTTACAGAATGCAGTATCCATCATTACGGTATTCCAGGGAATTCTAATCAAAGAATTCACTTCACAACAGATGAAGTTCAGCAATGGGCCCATGATCATGGAATTCACTAGTCTTACAAAATTCCCCGTTATCCTGAAACAAGCTGGCTTAGTAAAATGGTAGAATGGCATTCTGAAGACTCAGATACAGTTCCAAATAAGTGATAATATCTTCTAGGGCTGGGAAAGGCTCTCCAGAACCTGAATCAGTGTCCAATATATGGTTCTGTTTCTCCCATAACTATGATTCATGAGTCCAGGAATCGAGTGGTGGAAATAGGAGTGGCACCACTCACCTCTAGTGACCCACTAGCAAAATTTTTGCTTCCCATTTCCGTGACATTAGATTCTGCTGGCCTAGAGGTCTTAGTTCCAAAGGAAGGAATGCTTCCACCAGGAGACACAACAATGATCTATTGAAATAGGAGATAAGATTTTCACCCAACCACTTTAGAATCTTCACGCTTCTGAATTAACTGGCAAAGAAGGGAGCTACATTGCTAGCTGGGGTGAATAATCCTGACTACCAAGGAGACATTGCACCACTACTCTACAATGGAGGTAAGGAAGAGTATGTCTGAAATAAAGGAGATCCCTTAGGGTTTCTCTTAGTATTACCATGCTCTATGATTAAAGTCAATGGAAAGTTACAACAACCCAATGTAGGCAGGCCTAATGATGCCCCAGACCCTGCAGAAATGAAGGTTTGGCTCACCCAACCAGGTAAAGAATCATGACAAGCTGAGATGCTTGCTGAAAACAAAGGGAATACAGAATGGGTAGTGGAAGAAAGTAATTATACACACCAGCTCTAACCATGTGACCAATTACAGAACCAAGCACTCTAACTGTCATGAGTGTTTCCTCCTTAGTTAGTAATGAATGTTTGTGTGTGTGTATGTGTATTTATATATACACATATTAAGCAAATACCTTTGGTTTCTTCCCTCTCATTCTCTTATCATGTAACATAAGATGTACTAACTTTACAGCATAGTATTTAAGTTACAAGAAATCAAAAATAAAATTAAATATCTCTCAGGGAGTTTACCTCTTCTTCTGAGGAAGGGGTTAGTGACTTTTTGGTTGTTCGCATAGTTGTATCATAGCTGTTAGGCAGAATTATGACCTTTCTATTGTCTTTATTTGGAGATTAAGTATGATTTAAGGAGATGTCTGTGGGAACCAAGTTGACAAGGAGTGGACTTGTGAAGGCTAGTTTTATGCGTCAATTTGACTGGTTCATAGTATGCTGTTATTTGGTCAAACAATATTCTGAGCATTTCTGTGAAGTTTGTTTTGGATGAGATTAACATTTAAATCAGTAGACTGAGTAATGCAGATTGCTCTCCCTAATGTGGGAGGGCCTCATCCAATCAGTTGAATTCTTGCCTAGAACAAAATGCTGACCCTCCGACGAGTAAGAGATAATTCCCGCTGCCTGACTGCCTTTGAACTGGGACATTGGATTTTTCTTGCCTTCGAAGCTGAACTGAAATATATGCTCTTCCTGTGTCTTGAGGCTGCTTGTCTTTGGATTGGAACTACATCACTGGCTCTCCTGGATCTCTAGCTTACAGACTCACCTACAGGTATTAGGACTCTTCATCCTTCATAACTGCATGACCTAATTCCTTATAATAAATCTCTCTCCCTCTCTCTGTATATACACATATATCCTATTGGTTCTGTTTCTCTGGAGGACCCTGACTAATACAGCCAGATATCTTGTGCAGGATAATAGACACTGAAGTAAATAGATTTTATGCCTTGAAATAAGCACGCCTTTTCCTCTTCTAAGCCTTTAGTTGTGGGAGTATGAGTCAACTTAGAAGTTAATCAGTATTTGAGTTGTTTTCTTGATCAGCATTTGGGTGGTTTACAGTGCACCCAATCAGTGCATTACAGCCATCAGATTCCTAAGTGCTCTCTTATTTTCTGAGTGGTGGTAGGATTTCCAGAGGGTTGCCTTAAAGTTGGCTCTACCCTCAGCTTTAAGTCTCCCTTTACTGCTGTACCCTTTCTTCTGTGTTTGTAACTTCTCAGTGGGATTCCTCTGCTCTTTGATACTTAATGCTTATAGCCTCATGTTAAGGCTGGTAGGGGATTTCTTGGTTGCTCTAATGAAACCTCAGTCTTGGGCAGGCACTGTGTCTCTGGATCTTGGAGATGTGATCAGATCAGTGCTCCTATGCCTTCCCTGGCTATAGTTCTGGATTATTTGTCCCTCTCCCAGGCGTTGAAGGTTTTTTTCTGTTGCTTTCCCTGTTGCAATGGATCTTCACCCTTATCCTCAAGAGACAGTAATTTTTGCCTGTCTCACAGAAGTTTGAGGCTCTTGTTCTATGGGAGTACCAGAGGAGAAGTTGGGTGGGATTTTTATTCCATAGTGATTATTGTTTCCTTATATATTGCTTGTACCATTTTTATTCCATAGTGATTATTGTTTCCTTATATATTGCTTGTACCATTCTCAGGTTTCTTGTTTAATACGTTTGTGAAAACCTATTGAATGGGAAGGTGGAAGGAGAAAGGTCTGCAAGAAGCTGAAAATTCCATTTATGTCTGTAGCCCTAGCAGTTCGATATTCACTCATTAACCAAAATTTGTCTTTACCAATTTATTAACAATTTTAGCTGAATTTTTTTACTGGTGTCTCAGGTAAGCAAGTGCCTTTTCTCTCCCTGCTGACACCTGTGTATTCTAAAATTTTGGACTAGCTGTTTTCTCTGTGAACTCAGCTCTCAAGCGAGTTCAAGAAAAGTTGTGAATTCAGATATCCAGACTCCTTTTTTGGTAAGGATGTGAGAGGTGTGCTTTCTAGCTTTTTAAATTTCAGGCAGAAATTGGAACAATCCACAGAATTGTTTTAGCCTTGGAACCACTTCTGATGGTCCCACGAGGTTCACTGTTTGAGTTTAGTGTAGTGAAACAGTATAGTATAGAGCACAGGACCCTGTGCTGGCGCTTATGTCTTGGCCCTAAGACAGAATAATTTACAGTATGTTCTCAAGCAAATCTTGTATTCTCTTTGGGTATCAGCTTACCTGATGTAGACGAGATATCTCTAAAGTCCTTTCTAGACTGATGAGAGTAATGAACCTTTTTTGCCTAGGATATAAGTCAGTGCAGAAATAATCATTAGCATGTTGGCTAATGAGTATCTGGTTGCTAATTTAGATTTCTTCTAAAAAAATCCCTTTTTTTAAAAAAAATTTCTTTCCTAGTCCATCATAATATTTGATATTTCTAGTATTAAATTTTAATTTACCTGCTTTACTAGTTAAGTATAGTTTTGATTGTGGACAAGAGTAAAATACAAAATAACAGTAGCAGGAATTTAGGTAGAATGTTAATAATGATTAGAAAACAATATGCATATTTCATGCTTTTGCTATATACTAGGTACCTTTTAAAGCATGTTCTATGTATTAGCTCATTTAATTCTCAAAGTAAATCTTATGCAACAGACACTATCATTATTAATCCTATTGTATATAAGAAAAGACTGAGATTTTTCAAAGTGACGTGACTGAAGGTAGGTATTCTTCAACATCAGGATATTAATAATTGTGGATTTTAAAACTACACAAGTAGGTGTAGTTTTCCAAACAAAGCATAGAAAAAGGGAAGTAAATAACTAGTTTTAAAGTAAAACTCTTTCAAGATACTGGCTTGCTCAGATAAGAAGAAAGACTTTGTGCCAGTTATCTATTCATGTGTAACAAACCATGCCAAAACATAGTGGTTTAAAACAGCAATTTTGCTTCCCTGGTGGCACAGTGGTTGACAGTCCGCCTGCCAATGCAGGGGACACGGGTTCGTGCCCTGGTCCGGGAAGATCCCACATGCCACGGAGCAGCTAGGCCCGTGAGCCACGGCTGCTGAGCCTGCACGTCCGGAGCCTGGGCTCTGCAACGAGAGAGGCCACAACAGTGAGAGGCCCGCGTACCGCAAAACATAAATAAATAAATAAAAAATAAAACAGCAATTTTAATTTGCTCACAGCTCTGTGGGCTTGCACTGAGCTGGGCTCAGGTGGGATGGCTTCTCTGCTTCATGTGGTGCTGGCTGGGCTCTTCATGGTCTGGGGCATCAACTAGGATGTCTGAGATAATTTGGGCAGCTGGACCTCTTTTCACACAAACTCTCTCCTTCTCAAGAGAGTCAAGCTTGTTCACAAGATAGCATCATTGTAAGAGGTATATGCTCTATGTGATGCCGCTTGAGGTCAATGCTAAAAATTTGTTCAATTTCACTTCTGCCAATTCTAGTAGACAAAGAAGACACAAATTCATCTAGTAATCGAGAGATAGAAAGGCAGACTTCTGTCTTAACGGGAGGAAGGGCAGAGTCACATTGCAAAGGGGCATGCATGCAGAAATAAGAGCATTTTTGGTCATTTATTAGCCTACCACCATGTGTCCTGTGTCTACAAATTACACATATTCCTCTCATGTACTAAATGTGCTCATGCCCATCTTAGAACCCCAAAATTCTAATCTAACTTTGTCATGAAAATGTCAGTCCATGATCTCATAAGCTATATCAGGTCTAGATGAAAATGAAACTCTTTGTGTATGTCTTCTTGTGTGTAGACCTGTAAACAGAAATGAAAACTTATCTGCTCCACACACATTCAGCATACAATACAGACATACAATAATGCAGTAATCATTCCCATTTATAAAAGGAAGAATGGAAAGGAGATAACACTCTGGACCGTAGAAATTCTGAAATCTGGTGGGGTGCCAGTTACCACGTTCTCAAACTTGAGGTCAGTGGGCATTCTTTGATTAAGGCCTATTCTCTTCCCTTGGCATGGTCCCCTAGTCCAATATTTCTTTGAGGCTCTTGACTCTGCCCATTTGGTGCCTGGATCTGTCCTCTGAGATGTCCTTCCTTTTATGTAAGAAATAAACACTACTCTGTGTTTGCCACTGAATAGTTTTTCAGCAGCTTCTTAGCCATAGAAAGCTGGAAACCCAGAGACCCCTTTTCAATTTTAACTGTCTCAGTCTCTTTCAGTTCATATTGTTACACGAACTTTAAACACTTTACCTTTAAATACTTTGTGGGTTTCCTCTGCATCATATTATAAAAGCAACTTCATTAGATAAAAGTCACAGAAAAAAAAAATTGAAAGTTCTCTCTCTACTTTGACATACTGAAGACCCTTAAGTAGCCTTTTGCCTACCTGAGAAGATCTACTATATACCGTCTTAAATCTTTCTGAGTTATTAACAAAGGGTCTTATAGCCACATCCTCACTCTGATCTTTAGATTGTGGCTCTATTTACTTTTATAAACTTTTGATGGTTTGAGACTAGAATTAAGTTAGAGCTTTATTTTCCAACCCAAAACATCCTGGGCCTTCTATATTTTGTTAAAATGCAGCTTGTATATTAGAACAGTTCCTTCTTTGTTCATTTCTCTCTTCTTGTCACATGTAGCTGAGTGGCCAATTAATAATTTTATCTCTCTGCCTCCTAATATTCTAGCCAAATCCATAACTTCTTTAGGTACATATGCTGAAAAATGTTTTTTCACCATTTTTTATCTTTTCAATAACTTTGTTAATAGTTTCCTTGCTGCTTTTTCAGCCTTTACCTACCTACTGGTTCTAAAGCCAATGCCACCTGTATTATTAGAGCTTTGTTACAGCAGCATCCTACTTCTAGGTATAAATTGCTGTATCAGTTAACTTTTACTACCTAATAAGTCACCACAAAACTGGGTGGCTTGAAACAACAATCATTTATTTGCTCACAAATCTGTGGGCCAGCAACTTAGCCTGGGCTCAGTTGGGATAGCTCATCTCTGCTTCATGCTGTGCACCTGAGCCCACTCTTATGTCTGTGACCTCAGATGGGATGGCTGTGATGTTTGTAATGTCAGGAATAACTGGGCTTCCCTAACTAGAGTCTGGCTTGGGCTTTCTCTCATGTTGGCAGCATTCTATTAGCCAAAGCAATTTGCAAGGAAATCCAGTTTTAAGGGATGGAGGGAGAGACTCCATCTGTTGGTAGGAGAAATGTCAAACTTTCATGGCAAAGTGGTGCTCATACAGAATGGAAAAAAATTTGTAGATTCTATAATTTATCAGAGATTTATAACTGGAAGGCAGAGGAGTTTTAAGGGAGAGGTGTTTTTTTTTTTTTTTGCTTGTTTTTTTTATTTTAAGAGAGGACTTTTTTTTTTTTTAAATAATAGAAGAAATGTAAGTATTCTTAAAGATTCAGCCAGGGGCCAAGAGTTTAGCAGAGTTAGAAGATTTAGACAATAGAGTAGATTAACTGTTGGAGCAAGTTTCCAGAGGTAATTGTGGAAAATGGGATCCAAAGCATAGAACTGATTATCCTCTTTGGACAAAGGGAAGAGACTACTTATATGAATCAGAAGGGAAGGAACAAAGCTATGTGTGCATGCAACTAAAATTTGGATGGGGAATTGATAGTTGAAGTAATTCTCCCCTGAACGTGGTTGGCTTTCTTGGTGAGGTAAATGGCAATATAATTTACTGATAGTTATGGAAATAGTGACTTGAAGATGAAAGATAGAATAAACCTTGAGGTAGTGAGAGAGTTCATTGACTAGAGAAGAATTAAAGGGTTGTTGATTCATGTTGAGGGCCCAGGTGAGGGTGGAAACAAAAAATATTCAGTGGCAGCAATGAGGAGCTGATAAAGGGGAGTCCTACAGGAAACAGCATGGTTAAGTTTTCAGTGTTGAAGGATGATGCTAGCAACATTGTAGGAAGTACACCACCGGGAGACCAGATCAGCAGTAGAAATTCCTGGGTCTTAGTTTGGACAGCTATAACAAATTACCATAGACTTGTTGGCTTACAAACAACAGGAATTTATTTCTCACAGTTCTAGAGGCTGGAAGTTCAAGATCAGAATGCCAGCATGGTCAGGTTCTGGTGAGAACACTCTTCCAGGTGGTGGACTGCCAACTTCTCCTTGTATCGTTCCATGGTGCAAAGAGGGTGAGAGAGAGCTCTCTGGGATCCCTTTTAAAAGGGCACTAATATATATATATATATATAGGTTCTTCCCTCATGATGTAGTCACCTCCCAAAGGGCCCACCTCCTAACACCGTCACTTTGGGGGTTAATATTTCAACATATGGATTTTGAGGGGACATAACCATTCAGTCCATTGCACCCTGTTATGAGGCTGTTCCACTTACTATTCCTGCATAATCAATTTCCCTCAAACGCAGTAGCTTAAAACAACCGTGGTAAAATATTCATGGATTCTGTGGGTCAGGAATACAGAAAGTACAAAAGGGACAACTTATTTATGTTTCATGGTGTCTCGGGTCTCAAGATTTGAAAGCTGCAGGTGCTGCGAGTGAATTGATGGCAAGGGGCTGAGATCACATGAAAGCTTGTTGGCCCACATGGCTGCTCCCTGGACCGAGAGGAGCAGAAGTCTAGGACTGCCAACTCAAGCACCTATTTGTGGCTGTTCCATGTGGCTTCTTTTCCTTGCAGGGTGGCTGTCTGAGGGCATTTTTATTCCTAACATAGTGGCTCAGGGTTCCAAGTATAGTGTGTTTTAGGGAACAGGTGGAAACTGAATCATACTTGATGATCCAGCTTTGGAAGCTGCATAGAGTTACTTCTACAGCATTCTACTGTTTATAAGCAAGGCACACAACCACACAGATTCAAGCGAAGGTGAAACGGTTTGTCCCTCTTGATGAGTAAGCAGCAAGATTCTAGAAGAGCTTGTGGGATGGAGCTCTTGCATCCATCTTTGGAAAATACAATCGGTCATAGGAGATTTATAGTCATCTGAGTAAACAGTTGAATCTTGGAACTGAGGTAATAATAGCAGAGATGGAGGGACAGGCTTGGTTTTGTAAAATGAGCCATCTATGGAATCAACCAACTGACTCTCTCTTCTAAATCTTCTTCCTTAATGAGAATGTTGCAGGACATAGATGTAAGGTCTCAAATGCTTATTCACGAAAACAATAAGTCTCAATATTTTCACTTCTCTATTTAAGCAAGCCTTATAGTATTGGTTTCCACTTACTGTGTATAGCATTGTAGAGGCTTATAAAGAAAGTAAAGTTATGGTCCTTTTACCAGGGATACACAGAAGCTCTTAAGAGATATGGGGCTCAAGCACCTGGGAGAGAAAATGTTATATATGTACAACCTCATTTTAAAAATAGAATGTGATTACAACCTTTTAGAATGACATACATGAATCATTGCTAAAGGAAAAGAAAATTTGAATATTTGAAGAGATAACTAACACACTAGGTTGGAGAAATGCTAAATATTTGGGTGAAATGTACAGCTACTTGGTGTAAAGCAAAACTCAGTCTTTTCCTCAAGCAGTTGTCTTCTTTCATTTTGAGGTTGTGAATGACAGTTTTTTAATACTCTTCATACATTCAGATGACCTGGCAAGCATAACTTTGGTTATGTTTTTAACTGATTAAATACATATATTTAAAAATTTATTTCCTGTTTCCATGGATCTCCTTGATGCAAGGTGTTGAGTGAGCCTTACTTCTGGAGGACAGGAATTCCTAACTTCCCTTGCATGTTTTTAACACTTGGCTGTATTTGTTCATTCTCTATCTCAGTTTTATCCTATGAAATGGAAGAATGAGCCAAAGGCGATCATAACTTGAAAAACCTTCATAAAGATAACGGTGCAATAATACAAAATGCTCATATGCTCATTCAAAAGACTTGCTAACTCAGGTGGAGCCAAAGGATTTATCTTCAAGATGGGAATTCAGAACCAGAGCTGAGATTTGGCAAATGAAAGAGTATGTTATAAAAGCCAGGAGGGTGCCTTTTCTCATAAATATTTACACAGAGATCTCAGGTGGCTGCAAATCTCTAAATGTCAAATACTAATGGCTGTGTGGGCTCTTATTTTTTACCCTCAAAATAGTCAACTATCCACACTAATATCATTTCAAAGGGAATTTTGGAAATGAAATGAATAAAGTAGCAACTTCAAAATTAGGAACTAGGGTAGTTGTTTAATGTTCTGATATTTATGAAAAGAATTTCTCTATTTGCTTAGATGTGTAAAGCTTAGGTTTCTAGGAGTTTTCAATTTTGGTCTTGTTTTGTTTTCTGAAAAGAGATTTTTTTCAAAATAAGAAGATTTTAATAAATTCGATTTTGTGCCTCAAAAAAATGTTGATGCAAGTGGGTTGCCAACTTTGAGCTGAAAGACTCTCTTGGAGTGTAAAATTCGCCATACAATTTTTTTCCTCATTCATTTTGAGACACAGTGTCCTAATTTTAACATTGAGAAAGTTATCTTTTTACTTTTAATAATGAATAAAATAATAATAAATGTTGATGTTTTATGAATGGTTGAAGGATCAGTTGAAACTAAAGTGTAGGGATATTGGAAAGATATTTACGTACTAGTTGTATGATCTTGGGAAGTTCATTTAACCTTCAGTTTCCTTGTTGCAAAATGGGGGTAATAATACTTCTTTACTTTATACGTTTCTTGTTTCTTGTTAGTACTTTTATTCAACTATCATTTTTGAATACTTCATACTCTGGGGATGGGCAGATGGACAGAATGTAGCCCCTGTGTTCCAGGCACATTCTGTTTTGGGGCAAAAAGGTTGATTATTTTCCCATATTGAACAACTGATAGTTGTAATGTCATACACACAGAATCTTTGCCATTTATTTTTTTAACACGAACAAACATATTAAATTATTCCATGGTTCATTACCAGAGGTTTCCCTGCTGCCTTCAAATAAGCAGAAAATACTATTCTTTCTTCAACATAGAGTTTTAGCTACAAGATAAGTTTGATACACAAGATAAGTTTGATACACTTGATAGTTGAGTATATATTTACATATACATGCAAAGTTTTTAGAATAAATACTTTGTTTTTGCTGTTATTTATGTTAACACACTAATATATTGTTCTTCCAAGTCCAGCAAACAATCCACCTCATTTGTGATTCTTCCTCCTTAGGCCTTCTGGAATTTGTCACTTCCTTATTCCTGCAAATTTGAAATATGACACTTATTGCATAGTATTTTATTTATTTGTTTTTCTGTCTGACTTCTCAGACAGTTTGTTTGGGATCTCAGGATCCAAGAGAAAAAAGTGTTTGAAGAAGAAGGTAGTGAATTAAAGAGTCAAATATTGCTGAGAAATACGGTACAGTAAGAAAGGAGAAGACACCTTGTCATGGCAAAATTGGGGAATCTGGTGACGTTGGCAAGAGGAGTTGTGAGTGTGAGAGTTCAGTGGAGTGTGAGAAACAGAAGCCTGAATGAAGGGAGTTAAAGAGAGAATTGGAGATAAGGAATCTGGAGTTTTCTTATTAAAGTGTTATGGATAATTCCAAAGGAGTTACAAAGATTCTGAGGCCTGAGGATTTGTGGTTGTTGCTAAGGTAGGACATTAGCTACAATGTTGTGCTGGTCAGAGTGATTTGGTAGAGATGAAAGCATGAACTTTGACCTTCAGGAGAAGCCAGGGGATTACACTCATTGACAAAGGAAGATGAGCAAAGAATATAACTACAGTTACAGAGAGTAGGTAGGTCTAGTGAAAGGATGATTAAGTAGTCTCTTCTCTCACTTCTATTTTACTAGAAAATAAGATATAGGGTCAATGTCTGTGATGGTTAACTTTGTGTGTCAAGTTGACTGGCCACAGATTAAATATTATTTCTGGGTGTGCCTGTAAGGGTGTTTCTGGATGAGATTAACATTTGAATTGGTGGACTCAGTAGACTGCCTTCCCCAATGTGGAGGTATCCAATCCATGGAGGGGTTGAATAGAATAAAACGTAGAGGAAAGAGGAATTTGCCCTTTTTTGTTTCTTGCCTGCTTGATTTGGACATCTCATTTCATATTCCCTGGCCCGGTGACTGGGATTTAAACCATAGGCTCCTCTGATTCTCAGACCTTCTGAATTAAATTGAATTACACAACCAGCTTTCTTAGGTCTCCACCTTACAGATGGCAGAAATTATAGAGGAAGAAGCCTCCAGAATTGTGTGAGCCAATTTTTCACAATAAATAAAGAAATAAATTTTATTAAAAATCTATTTATTATCTATCTATCTGTCTATCTATTACCTATCTATTTATATATCTATGTATCTCCTACCAGTTCTGTTTCTCTGGGAAATCTTGACTAATATATCTGAGAGTGAGAAAGTAGAAGGCACATTGGAAAGAAGAGACGAGCGTATAAGAAATACAACTGTCTTTTGGAGAGGGGGATGGTGAATTGAGGATGGGATGTATTAGGGCTTCCAGACGTCAACTGAAAAAAAAAAGCACAACGTGAGAGATGTGAGTTAAGTTCTGCTTGGTGCATAATGAGGACTATAGCCTGGGAGACAGCCTTTCAGCTCTGAGGAACTGCTCCAAAGAGGTAGGGGAGGAGGAAATCAGTATATATGTGATTTTGGTGAAGGGGGATACAAACAATCAAGACACATTTTAGCAGAGGGTTGCTGCTAGTCATGAGGAGCAGATGTCTCCACTAATGATTTTAGTTTTTCTCTAGATATGAGAAGATTCAAGAAACTGGGTTCATAAAATCTTCTCCTAAAAATATCTAACTATCTGAAGGCCTGTTCTGTCAGTTTTTCCAAGAGCACAGAGTGCCTCGTTCCTAATCTCTATCCTGAACTCCTTTCGAGGTGTGTTGAAGTGACTGTAGCGGCTAGTGACTTAATCCTTGTAGAGGCAGATGGCAAGTGACAATTTTTAGTTGGCACACACAAGGCTAAAATCTTTCTCATTGTCTGTGATCCTTGACTAAAAGTTTTGAGCTTTTTCTTCTATCACCTTTGGCTGTGGCTATGCAGACTTAGGCTCATAGCAGGCTCATGATTGAGTTCAACCAGGGATTAGGGTTTCCTTTTAAGTAAATGATGGAAGAAGACAAGGACCTGAAAGTACATGATAGGACATGGAATATTCTTTCTTCTATCTTCGATATTATCCAGTTTCAAGGCCTCAAATATCATCCATACATTAATATCTTCAAAATACTATCATCATCCCAACTCTGTCCCTAAATTCCATATGCACATTCCCAACTTTGCACTTGGATGTCTAATATGTATCTCAAACTTACATGGTCCTAAACCAAAGTGCATATTGTTTGCAAAACTTACTCCCTCTCACATTCTCCCTCATCTCAATAAATGACAGCTCTAATCTCCTACACAATATAAAATCTTGGAGCCACGATTAAGTGTTAGCTTGCTCTCACACCTCACATCCTCTCCATTTACCGATGTTATTACCTCTTCCCTCAGAATATATCAGAACCAGGCCACATCTCATTTCCTTTTCACAGCTACCACTTGGCCCAGGCCACCATCATGCCTTGTCTGCATTTGTTCTTTCTGCTTCTAGCCTTACACATTGTACTCTAACACCAAGTCCATAGCAGACTGGTCCTTCCTTTGTTTGTGTTTCCTTTGTTTCTGTGAAAACAACACAAATCAGTTCCCATGATTACTCAGCTCAAAGCGTGCTAATGGGTTTCTCATCTCACTTAGAAAAATAGTGAAGTCTTCAAAATAGACCAATAGGGGTGATCTTTGTAGCCCTTTCCTCTCTGACCTCATCTTCTACCACTCTTCTAGTGGCTCACACTCTACTGCAGTCACACTGGCCTGGTTGCTGTCCCTGGAATATAGCAGTTAGTCTTTGTTTTATTTTTCTTCAGTAATGTTCCTCCATGAAATTCTGTTTTCTTAGGTATCTGTGTGGCTGGCTCCCTGGAGAGGCTGATCTGACTCTGCTACTTAACATAACACCCTCTGCTCTTACCTTCTGTCACTTCCTAGCATTTCTCTGACTTATCTTACTTCTTTGTGTGTGATGCACAAAATTCACATTTTGGCCAAATGTCCTTATGCTTAAGGCAATGATTGGCTAAAGCTGAACGTCACTATTATAGAAAAATAACTCTGAATTATACACAAATAATATTTACTTTTACATTTAAAAATTTTATTAATAAAAATATGGACATCAATTTTACAAATCTTGACCTTACAGAATTGAAACAGCAACTTCTCAGCATCGTTAGGTGCTAGATTGCTCTGGAGATACCATGTTGCATCTTTGTGATACTGAGTAGATGTTCACTTTCAAAGACTAGGATTTTTTTTTCTTTTCTTATAATAAATCACAATATCACACTGCCTCATTTTATTCACTTACTCATTTTATTTCTCTTGGGTATTATTTGTACAGGATTTTGGTATCTCTCTCTTTCTTTTTTTTAATCTTTATCGGAGTATAATGGCTTTACAATGGTGTGTTAGTTTCTGCTTTATAACAAAGTGAATCAGTTATACATATACATATGTTCCCATATCTCTTCCCTCTTGCATCTCCCTCCCTCCCACATTCCCTATCCCACCCCTCTAGGTGGTCACAAAGCACCAAGCTGATCTCCCTGTGCTATGCGGCTGCTTCCCATAGTGTGTATATGCTTCCCATAGTGTAGTGTGTATACGTCCATGCCACTCTCTCACTTTGTCCCACCTTACCCTTCCCCCTCCCCATATCCTCAAGTCCATTCTCTAGTAGGTCTGTGTCTTTATTCCCGTCTTGCCCTTAGATTCTTCATGACCATTTTTTTTTTATTCCATATATATGTGTTAGCATATGGTATTTGTTTTTCTCTTTCTGACTTACTTCACTCTGTATGACAGACTCTAGGTCCATCCACCTCACTACAAATAACTCAATTTCATTTCTTTTTATGGCTGAGTAATATTCCATTGTATATATGTGCCACATCTTTATCCATTCAACTGTTGATGGACAGTTAGGTTGCTTCCATGTCCTGGCTATTGTAAATAGAGCTTCAGTGAACATTGTGGTACATGACTCTTTTTGAATTATGGTTTTCTCAGGGTATATGCCCAGTAGTGGGATTGCTGGGTTGTTTGGTAGTTCTATTTTTAGTTTTTTAAGGAACCTCCATACTGTTCTCCAAAGTGGCTGTATCAATTTACATTCCCACCGACAGTGTAAGAGGGTTCCCTTTTCTCCACACTCTCCAGCATTTATTGTTTGTAGATTTTTTGATGATGGCCATTCTGACTGGTGTGAGATGATATCTCATTGTAGTTTTGATTTGCATTTCTCTAATGATTAATGATGTTGAGCATTCTTTCATGTGTTTGTTGGCAATCTGTATATCTTCTTTGAAGAAATGTCTGTTTAGGTTTTCTGCCCATTTTTGGATTGGGTTGTTTGGTTTTTTGATATTGAGCTGCATGAGCTGCTTGTAAATTTTGGAGATTAATCCTTTGTCAGTTGCTTCATTTGCAAATATTTTCTCCCATTCTGAGGGTTGTCTTTTGGTCTTGTTTATGGTTTCCTTTGCTGTGCAAAAGCTTTTAAGTTTCATTAGGTCCCATTTGTTTATTTTTGTTTTTATTTCCATTTCTTTAGGAGGTGTGTCAAAAAGGATCTTGCTGTGATTTAGGTCATAGAGTGTTCTGCCTATGTTTTCCTCTAAGAGTTTTATACTGTCTGGCCTTACATTTAGGTTTTTAATCGATTTTGAGTTTATTTTTGTGTATGGTGTTAGGGAGTGTTTTAATTTCATTCTTTTACATGTAGCTGTCCAGTTTTCCCAGCACCACTTATTGAAGAGGCTGTCTTTTCTCCATTGTATATTCTTGCCTCCTTTATCAAAGATAAGGTGACCATATGTGCGTGGGTTTATCTCTGGGCTTTCTATCCTGTTCCATTGATCTATATTTCTGTTTTTGTGCCAGTACCATACTGCCTTGATTATTGTAGCTTTGTAGTATAGTCTGAAGTCAGGGAGCCTGGTTCCTCCAGCTCCCTGGAGGATTCCTCCAATGGAATTCCTCCGTTTTTTTCCCCCAAGATTTCTTTGGCTATTTGGGGTCTTTTGTGTTTCCATACAAATTGTGAAATTTTTTGTTCTAGTTCTGTGAAAGATGCCAGTGGTAGTTTGATAGGGATTGCATTGAATCTGTAGATTGCTTTGGGTAGTAGAGTCATTTTCACAATGTTGATTCTTCCAATCCAAGAACATAGTATATCTCTCCTTCTATTTGTATTACCTTTAATTTCTTTCATCAGTGTCTTATACTTTTCTGCATACAGGTCTTTTGTCTCCTTAGGTAGGTTTGTTCCTAGATATTTTATTCTTTTTGGTGCAATGGTAAAAGGGAGTGTTTTCTTGATTTCACTTTCAGATTTTTCATCATTAATGTATAGGAATGCAAGAGATTTCTGTGCGTTAATTTTGTATCCTGCTACTTTACCAAATTCATTGATTAGCTCTAGTAGTTTTCTGGTAGCATCTTTAGGATTCTCTGTGTATAGTATCATGTCATCTGCAAACAGTGACAGCTTTACTTCTTCTTTTCCAATTTGGATTCCTTTTATTTCTTTTGCTTCTCTTATTGCTGTGGCTAAAACTTCCAAAACTATGTTGAATAATAGTGGTGAGAGTGAGCAACCTTGTCTTGTTCCTGATCTTAGCGGAAATGGTTTCAGTTTTTCACCATTGAGGACGATGTTGGCTGTGGGTTTGTCATATATGGCCTTTATTATGTTGAGGAAGCTTCCCTCTATTCCTACTTTCTGAGGGTTTTTATCATAAATGGGTGTTGAATTTTGTCAAAAGCTTTCTCTGCATCTATTGAGATGACCATGTGGTTTTTCTCCTTCAGTTTATTAATATGGTGTATCACATTGATTGATTTGCATGTATTGAAGAATCCTTGCATTCCTGGGATAAACCCCATTTTATCATGGTGTATGATCCTTTTAATGTGCTGTTGGATTCTGTTTGCTAGTATTTGGTTGTGGAATTTGCATCTATGTTCATCAGTGATATTGGCCTGTAGTTTTCTTTCTTTGTGACATCTTTCTGTAGTTTTGGTATCAGGGTGATGGTGGCCTAATAAAATGAGTTTGGGAGTGTTCCTCCCTCTGCTATATTTTGGAAGAGTTTGAGAAGGATAGATGTGAGCTCTTCTCTAAATGTTTGATAGAATTCGCCTGTGAAGCCATCTGGTCCTGGGCTTTTGTTTGTTGGAAGATTTTAAATCACAGTTTCAATCAGTGCTTGTGATTGGTCTGTTCATATTTTCTATTTCCTCCTGGTTCACTCTTGGCAGGTTGTGCATTTCTAAGAATTTGTCCATTTCTTCCTAGGATTTTTTTTCTAGGTCTGCTCATATAATGTAATGGTGGCGATATTCTCATCATGTTTTTAAAGTTCTCATTCCTCAACATGAGAAAATAGGTAAAGACATTTCATTTTTAGCTCCTAGATCAGATAAACTTGTCTATGTTGATGATGTAGTTTCAGTGAAATAATTCCATAAATTACAACTTTTATACTGCTAGATAAAAGATGCTTACTGAGTACTTTCAGAAGCAAATTTGAGATTGTTTGTCTCACTTACCATATTTTATTTCTGATATTTTTGTTCTACACAATACCTTAAGCGAAATGTTATTTTTCTTATATATCATAAGACAACATGGGTCTGGAAATATGGAAATGGAGTGAAAACATGGTTTAAAGATAACTAGATTCTCTCTTGGCTTCTACTGGTGTCTCAGCTTTCATTGCATGGACACTAATTTTAGCACCTACTCTGGTAGAGAATGCTATAGAAATTATTAAGTGAGGAATACATACACTATCAAGGTTTATCAAGTTTATCTGTAGTTTCCAGCAAATAAACGGTTTTCTTTTCAAACAGAAGTCTATCCCCTTCAGTATTATATGTGAAGTACAGCACAAGATATTCTTTTGCTCTGTAATCTTTTTCTAAACATATAATTTATGGATTCTGTTCTGTTAGAACTTATTATAAGAGCATAGCAAGACAGTGACAAAATGTGTTGTGTGTTAGGCTTTTGTCTTTGGCTGAAAAAGAATGTGGTCAACTGTTTCTCTGATAATGTCCAGCAGTTCATTTGTATTACACAGGGCTAGAATCAATTTGTGGACACTCAACCAAAGGGTGTTATTTCCTCTTCTGTAAATCTTTTTTCTATCACAATCATCATGTTGTTATCTGTGTGGAACTCAGCAATCTCTTGGCCAGCTGACAAAACAAGATGCACTGTTGAATTTCATCACGAATCCATATGCTGTCAAACATGTTTTGAAAAATCATCTGCTGTTTCTGCATCTCCAAACACCTGTTTGGCCAGACTGAAAGGAATTTCCACAGACTTTTGTGTGTATAGAAAAGTATAACAAAGAAAGAAAAAATGATTTTGACAACTTGTTCTCCAAAAGGAATTTTGAACCTAAGATTAGTAAGTTTTGTAAATCTCCAAAATTCTTTCCTTTTCAGGGACTAAAAAATTTGCTGGTTTGTGTTAACCAAATGCATAAGAATTTTGTTTAATATTTTAGCATCCATAATGTCAAAATGTTAAAAGAATTTCCTTCCAAAAGCATTTTTGGAATGTCTCATTTTCTTATTTGATTAGTGAGAACAAATTGTGCTTTTCATACCTTATTTTTCTCTTATTCTTATATTCTGTAGAATGTGTACAAAAAGGATTTGTCATGCATGTTGCTATATGTGACTTTGGTGTCTGTTCTATTCAAATTTTGAGCTGGTAGATTGATCCTCCGCTTTTAGATGCTCTTTCCAAATGATGAAGAATATTCAAATAAATGTGTTCTTGAAAGACTAATGGCAAAAATGGGATTAAATAATTAAAAACTAAATACTGTTTTCAAAGGTTAATATTTAATTTTAGGAAAACTCTTAATATTAGAGTTCTTCCTTTTATTATTTAATATTAATATACTGTTGACTCAAACCAAATATAATATTATTTTTAAAGTTTTGTAACTAACACAGTCTTCCAATTTTGTAATAACTACAAATATATGTACCTATTTATTTTAGTTAGAAGTTCTTAAAATTTGCTTTTGTTAATAAAAGTAATAGCTATTCCAACCATATTTAAATGTTACAATATGTTTTACTTCAATAAGAGACAAATGTATATCAAATGTCTGAGAATTGCAATAAATATATGAAGTGAATTTTACCTCAAATATAGAATGCAAACCTATATTTAAAGTTAAATATTAAGATATTGGCAGCAAATTTGAATTAGGGTCTCTGTTCACTGTTGTGCACACTGGATATGATGATAACCTATATAATTATATAATAATTATCCATGTGAATTTCAGGGACACCAGAATTTATACTGAAGGAGTTATTCAGTCACTTGGTTTTTAAAGCCTCAAAGCTCAAGATGAAATGTCAGATTCGGCTCATATGCTAGAGCTAGGGATGAAATTTGGTGCATCTTTACTTAAAACTATTAAGATATAATAGATAATATATAAAGGTATATCTTTATATGTTATGAAGTTACAAAAGATATTTTTACTGTTTACTTCTATATTTTTGCCTGCTGAAAGTAAGCAAGCTTCATATGAGCAGATTTTTGTTTTGTTTTGTTTACATCTTTATCCCTAATGTCCAGAGCAACACCTGATATGTTGATCTTTCTCAAAAAATATTTGTTGAACAAAGCAATGATGAATGGATTGTTTATAATAATCAACCACCATTAGGCCTAAGGAGGAATGTGTAGACACAAGAAGACTAAAGAGAAGAACGTGCAAAAATGGTGGGATCAAAATACTAGAAGTCTTTATGAAGTTCAAATATATTTGGAGCAGGGTTAATAGAGGTAGAAAGTTAGAAGAATAGGAGGTGATGGTGTTGAAAGTAGTGCAGTTAATTGTAATGACAAAGTATGGGGTGTGACATGAGAGTGGGTGTTTGAGGCAGTTAAGTAAGGGGCAAAGATAATTAGAAATGAAGAGGTTCAGAAGCTGAGAAGCCAGGATCCTAGGTGAATGTGGTGAGCTCTGGGGATATACTAGGCTCGAACGTAAGTCTGATGTCACTCACTGTGCACTGCTTCAACTCCAGACTCTTCCAGACTTCTGCTTCTTCTGTACCTAGAAATACCTTCCCCGTGTTTTGAGTCTAGCTAAAAATAAATTTATGATAAAGTGACATAGACGAGTATTAGTTAGAATAAAGATTTATCTGCTCTAAAGATACTCAGATAAAGTGCTTAAACAAGATAGAAATTTCTCTCTTTCTCATGAGACTGTTCAGGTTTGGTAATCTAGGACTGGTAGAATGCCTCTATTCCTTGAGGTCTTCTAGGAACCAAAACTATCTTGGTCTCACTGATCCTGAATCATCTCATTCAAAATGGTATGTCACCATATTTGATAGATCCACCCAATAACCAGATGAAGAAAGGGGGTCCATGATTGCATACTTCCTAGTGCCACCTAGAAGTATAATACTATACTCCTGTTCATGTCTTATTGGCCTGAAATGCCATTACTACCTGTAAGGGGGAATAGGGCTGTGCGCTATAGCTTGATAGCTAAGTTCCTAGCTAAAATTTGGGGATTCTATTTCTCAAATAAGGGGAGATGGATCTTAAGCACTTTTAGTGTTGAGTTTCTTGATGGCCATGGGGATAATGAGGCCCCCAAAGTAATAGAATCCCACTGGTGATGTTTAACTATTAGGGGGCCAGAGAGCCATCATTATTGTAACAAATGGCAAGGTTGAGGATCAGCTAGTGGGACTGAGCTTTCGAGATGGTTAATAGGCCCTTGTCTTTCTAGGAGAAAAATTGATAGGCAGTCAAGCAAGATATCATAAATGAGGTCTTTTGTAGAAATCTAGAAATTCTTCAGAGGTTCTCTTTTATGTCTAAAACTGCTTTGTATAGAAACTGTATGAGCAGAAAGGGTCTAAAACTGAGCTGTAAAAAGGGGAAGCTGGAGATGATGACAATTGGATTGGAAATGGCATTTAGTTTTGTCTAGGACATCTATGAAATGAGCACAAGTGGCATGGTGACTTGGAGGAAGAATATGACAATGATAATTCTTAGAATTTTAAGACAATTAGAGAACGATAGCTCAAGTTTGTTATCAGGAAACTAAGATGGAATGGGCTTATGAGATGTTGATATGATCTGTAACATAATATTAGGATAGTTCTATTATTGATTAACGAAACAGAGGGCTTTAGAGTACTCCTGTAATCAAATGCTGGTATTAATTATAAAACATATTTTGGATGTAAAAAATAATTGATGTAGTGGATTAATAGAAAGCACACACTGCCACATAATTTATACATTCAAATAGAAGTGGAGATTATCTCAAACTAATCACTGTTAATTTTCTGTGTATTGCTCTGTTAATACCATGACTTCAGACTTACCTTCATTCTACCATGAGTATAGCAGGGTACTGATTTAACCTTTTTGAAATATTCAAAGATTTTGCAATAGCTTTCAAAAAATGGAGAAAGTTAAAATGAAGATGAAATAGATTCTAGACCATTTAGATAAGGCAGCTGTCATTATGATTGAAGCCAAGTACGAAAAATATACTTTACTATTAAATTTAGCTCTGAACTTACTGTTCATAGGGATAGAATAGAAACTATCTCACATAATTCTCATTGATTATAAATTGGAAATATACAAAGTTTCCATAGACTTTTCTGGCTTTCTCGCAATCCTTCTTTGAGTTATTTCATAAACTATAAAGAATAGCCCATTCCCTCTGCCATTTTGTGTTTCTCCTTAAAGCTTTGTATTAAAATCTATTTTATTCTGATGATCTTCCCGGTATTTGTGTAAAATAATATCACAAAGTGAGTCTAAGTGAGAGGATGGAAGAGTCCTTCCAAAGGTGACATTCCAAATTGTCCACATCCATAAACATCAGACATCCTTTATGTTTATGTTGTTTAAAAAGGCAGGACTAAATATCCTGCCTTTGAACACTAGTGCTGATGGTTTTATCTTTACAAATTTTGGTATATTATTTGCCTTCTTTGAGGTACAATTTCCACATTTGAAAGGTGAAGCTAATGATATATACCTTGACATTTTTGTTCTAAGGATTATAACATAGCAAGCTACTTAAAAAATACTTGGTGAATCAACGAATTCTTGAAAAACATACATAAAAATTTTATCACACAGACTATTTTCAATAACTATTATTTCCTGCTAAGACAAATTTTAAATGCTTAAAAAAAATATAGACCTGTTGCACTAATAGAAGTTGTATTTTGTTGAATAACAAGCCTTATAATAATTTCATTTAGTTTTCTGTGCTTAAAGATATCTTACCATTGAAACTGTATACTTATAAAGAGGCCAGCCTGTGATCCTGAGCCACAGACACTGCAACGCTGAGCAATCAAATAGCTTCCTTAGTTTGCTTTGCCATTGTCTCTAACTGGTTAAGTGATATCAAAAGACCTTCCTTCTACAGTCTGTTCTGTAAAAAGAGTATGGAATATCAGAGAGAGCCTGTGTAAGAACATTCATACGCCACCCATAAATGCAGTTCTTCAAACTTTGTTTTCTGCACTGTTTTGTATCCTCCAAATACTATCGTGTTTTTTGAAACTTTTTTTCTCTTAGAGGATAATTTCTCTTTGTTCAAGGAATGACATTCTGAGTCTAGCGCCACACACCTCTGTATATAATATAATGCTCACTAAAATTTATTGCTCTCCATTATGCTTATGTTTGCGGGTAGCTATGCTTCCAAGGCTTCTTTCAGGTTGTTCAACAGAAGACTCCTTGAGGAATCAAATATTTCATGCCAAATTCTACTGAAGCTATGGTTTAAATGAAATACCAAAACATAAACTATAGCTTCATTCAGGGATTCACTTGTTCCCAGAGCCTTTACATTGGCCATTATCAAGGTCACTAAGGCTGGATGAACTTTATCTTGTTGCATCTGAGCCTTGCATGCCTCACAGTAACCTTGAAGTATCACTGAGGAAAATTTGAGTGTCTCTAAACCCAGGATTTGATCAGATTTATTCCTAAATGCAGGGATATATTTTTTAAACTTTTATTTTAAGTCTACTTATACCTAAAATCTTTTTTGAAAAAAACTGAAAAAACTATAAATCTTTATTTGTTGTCATGCTATCTCAAATGCCTGACATTGCTCCCTATTTCATTAATTGCTTTAAAACTAAAGTTCAGAGTAGTGAAGTTGTGTATATAACTTTATTAACCCTAGTTTTGCTTCTGTCTTGTTTCCTCTCATGGGATAACCTCAAACCTTGATTAGTTATTTAAAAATCAATATCTTATAAAAGGAAAATTACTTTTATATCTTACTTTACAGTGTTTTGCTATACACAGCATTATTGGTTTAAATGAAGAAATGTTAACTGTTTAAATCAAAAGTAAACCTTATGCATGGCTTATATACAGCAGACTCAGCAGGCATGGGCTACTGCATGGCAAAAAAACCCCACAAAAAACATTAATAAAGTAGTTTATCACCTACTTACTCTCCCAAATTCATTTAAAATTAGGATCAATTATGTTCATTGTCAGCTTATTGTGCTATTCGTTTGTTTTGTGCTTTCTTTTTGTTTCTTTTTTTTTTTTAATAACATGACTTTAAGAGGTTGGTATTCAGAAACTTTAACACTTCCAATTGGAGGTTAGTTATTCCACAGTTAAAACAGTGGCCAGCCATCCACTTATACAGATTATATGGATTTATTTTATTTCCACCTTCAGTCTTCTAAAAGGAGCTGAAGTCAGGGACTTAAAATTCTCCTTTTCCTTTCTAGCACTTCTTACCTGAGCAATGTAGATTTGCTAGTTTTCTTGTCCTCTATGCACATTATGTCTCCAGGCCTAGCCTTCAAGTGAAGTATAGCTAGAATGCTTAGGGTCACTATACAGGATTTTGTTCAAGGTGAAAATGCCCTCCTGGTGTTATACTCTTTTTGGAAGAAAGTGGAGCCAACTCACAGTTAGGGTTCTTTTCTGTGTCATATGTTCACTGATTAAGAAGATGCTGAGCTTGAGGAGGGCCCACTCATTCCTAAGAGTACCGACAATGTGGGCACTGGGATGGTGTTAAAACATATAATTCCAAAACTTTTGGAAAAGCAGGCAGGATAGAACACAATGAAGCTAAGCAATGAAAGTAATATTGAGAATGCAAAAATAAGCCAAATAAAGTAACTTCTATAAAGCAGAAAGCAACCAAAGAAATATCCTGTTTTCCACAAACTGAACATATTTTAAAGCTTAAAGGTACATGTAATGCTTCCAGACTAAAGGCAAGGAACTGCTGATGATTGTTTCTGTGAAATAATTCATAATTATTCTGTTAAATGGTATAAATACATGTGAGCAGTGTTAGTTATTTTTTTTTAACTTAGTGTGGGGTGCAGTTTCAAGCACTATTGAAAAGCACTTTGGGTTTATAGAGTGAGGTGTAGATCTTTTTTTTTTTTTTCGGTACACGGGCCTCTCACCGTTGTGGCCTCTCCCGTTGCGGAGCACAGGCTCCAGACGCGCAGGCTCAGCAGCCATGGCTCACGGGCCCAGCCGCTCCGCGGGATGTGGGATCTTCCCGGACCGGGGCACAAACCCGTGTCGCCTCCATTGGCAGGTGGACTCTCAACTACTGCGCCACCAGGGAAGCCCTCAGGTGTAGAGTTAAAACTCAGCCTTACTCTTTTTTTAACATCTTTATTGTATATGGATATATGTATATGTATAACTGATTCACTTTCCTGTACAGCAGAAACTAACACAACTTTGTAAAGCAACTATACTCCAATAAAAAATAATAATAAAAAATAAATAATAAAATAAGAAGTTAGAGACCTACTGAAAAGAGAAGGATCGTTTTACAAAAGTTAAATGATTAGGAGGCAAACACTGTAATACACTTTATAAGACTTGAAGCTTGCTTGTGGAAGTGGACATTGAAAATGTTGCAGGTTACGAGTTATTGTAAGGTAGTGAAAGGATAGTTATCTGGAATTGGAGGGAAAGTTATTGCTCTAAATGGTGTGGCTCAAAACAAATGTATTGACCTGAAGTATCTGGTAAATTTTTGAGGTATGTGTGGATTTCTCGTATTTCCATGAGGCTCAGTTCAGCTGGGGCCAGTTGCTTGTGTTCACCTAGTGTTTCTGGCAGAAGAAATCATGCATAAACAAATGAGAAATTTGCATTTAAACTCAAATTGTTTCCTAATATGTAAATCACATTGAAACAAATTCATGTTTTCAAAATAAGTGTTATAGCATAACTGACTATACATTATTATAAGATAAAAAATTATGTTAATGTTGTTAGGAACTATGATTTCATCATAAAAGAATAAAATAAACATAAAGAAGTTAATAAAAACCTTGCAATGGTAAATACAAAAAGTAAATATTGGTGTTAATTTGTCCTTATTTCCTTTTTGAAAAAATACAAATTTCTTAGTTTGTCCACTTAAAACTCCTAGAAGAAAAGACAACTCAGTGGCAATGATCACCCTAGTGCTCATATGTTGGTCTCTAAGCATAGTTCCCCAAAACAAGAATCCATGGATCTTTAGAGAAATGACTCATTACTGTCTGGGAAAGAGAATGGTAAAGATAAGACTGGAATATCTTTTTTTTTTTTTTTTTTTTTCCAAAAGGCTAATGGCATCCTGTCTAAAGGACACAGAGGCTAGCTTGAAGGGACTTCCATCTGGCCAAAGATGGTTCAGTTAGAGCGTTGAATTAAAATTATGACTGCAAGTGATTAAAACAGATCGTTAAATATATAAAATCCATGAGCTCATTGTGAAATTGAAGAAGAGAGAGAAAAAATAAAAATTAAACTCACCAGTCATTATTGGATGTCGATAAGGCACCAACTCATTAATCTGAAATCTGATAATCAAAGAGAAAGGATTAAGCAATTATTTTGCCTTTTAGGGTAATACACGTACCCATAGTGTGGAGAGAGAGAGAATCTATGATACAAAAGAAATTTCAGCTAAGAGATGTAGAAGGAATGATAGAATTAGCAAAACCACAATGAAATATCTGATTTAAGAAATGGTTATTAGCAGATGATTAAAAGATTAGGTGCAAATTTCAAGGGGACCTCACAGTAAAGGGATCAGGCTGTGACCACTTGAACTTTGTTACCCAGTTTTAGAATTATTATAAGCTGAACAAACAACATAATTTGCCTCACAATGTAATGAAATAGTATGTACACAGCAGCATGAATAGTTCTTGCATAAATAACTTTAATTTATCAAATGTTCAGATCTCTCAGTCTGCAAGAAACAGAAGAGATAGAAAACATTAAATACTATCATGCGAAAGCAGTCAGTCAAATCTAGAATGTGACATGGTTTACAGAATACCGACTTAGTTCCTTTAACAGGACAATTGCATGGAAAAGGAAGGGCTGCTCTGGATTATGTGATTTAAAAGAGTTTAAAGAGACAACACAACAAATTTAATGTTTGTTCCTTATTTAGATCCTTAGTCAAAGAAAACCACTGTGAAAAATAATTTTTAGACAATTGGGGAAATTTGAATTAAAAACTGTGCTTTGATATTAGGAAATCACTTTTAATTATTTCAGATATTGATAATGGCTTTGAAGTTGTGAAAGGAAATTTCTTTTGTTTTAAGGCACGTAATGAAGTATTTGTGTAAATTTGGTTATCTTGTGTCCGAAAAATATGCCAAAAAAATCCACTCTCCCCCCTCAAAAATTCAACCTGGTGATGATGAATGAACAGTAAGACAAAATGTCAACAGTTGTGATGCTAAGTGACAGGTTCACGTAAGTTTGTCTTATACTCTCAGCTTTTTGAAAGTGAGGAAAATTTCAAAATAAAAGGTTTTAAAATAGCAATTAAAATAACAGAATGTCATTTGGATACTAGATCTAGTCAATGGCAAAAAGATGTCATTCGAATTCTTTCAATGCCACGCCATTGAAATCATCCTTATTCGGTACCTTCATAATAAAAATCAAAAGAAATTTTAAACAGTGTTTCTTTTCACCTGAGGCTACAATCCATTAACAGGTTTAGTGGGTCTGACCAGCATTCTTGAAAAGGAAATAGAAAAGAAGCAAAACATAAAAAACCAACCAACCAACAACAGTCTTCCCCCACCCCCAACAAATTATTAAAATGAAAAGAAAAAGAAAGGAAAATATTCCAGTACATCATTGAAGATAATGAAAAATCATTACATGGAAAACTATGTTTCTATTAGGTTGTGATATATAATGTAAATGTTATGGTTAAAATAGTCAAAGGCCATCACACTAAATATGCTTAAAAATGAATACCAAGCCTCATTGCAGCACAGCCAGTGACTCCTGCCCATCTTGTTCTTCTTACAGGGCCTAGAGTACTTGACTCTTTCTTAGAAACGCATGACTCCATACCTATGACCCTGAACTGTGTCTCTGCCCTGCTCAAAACTCCTTTCCCTGACCAGCCCACATAAAACAACATTCTCCCCAGCCCAACCTGCTGATACTCCTTATTGCACTAAACCCCCTTTAGTACTTTTTATCCTTTTTAAAGTGTGAAATATAACACATTTAATGAATCATGGGTAAAACATAATGCATGATACAATAAATAATTATAAAGCAAAGCATATGGAAACACCCCAGGAAAATTTTCATATAACCCTTATTACCATCTGACTTCTGCATTTTTTTTTTTTTTTTTTTTTTTTTTTTGCTGTTGTTCTCTTCCCTCCCTCCTTACTGTGAAATCCATGAAAGCACTTCTACTGTTTCAGGCATTGCTATATGCCCAATACAGAGAATAGAATTAGGTGGGCACTCAATAATCTTTTTGTGTGGAATAAATCGATAAATTTATTATTTTTCAAATGTATACTATTTTGTTAGGAATTAAAATAATACAGATATATCACAGTAGCTTTTGTCTAATGTTGCAATTTCCAGTGTGAGGTGTCTTTATTAGTCAGGTCTCAACCAAAGAAGCAGAATCAGGAGATTACTTAGAGAGATGGATAGATAGATGATAGATAGATAGATAGATAGATAGATAGATAAATAGAGAAGGAAGAAGAGAGAAATATATAGAGATTTATTATACCATAGTGGGGAAACTGGCTAAGCAAGTCCAAAATTCGTAGGGCAAGCAGAAGGGAAGATCATGGCCATGCTAGAACCTACAGGCATGAGCTGAAACTGTAGTCTGTCCACAGGCAGTCAGGTAAGGAAGAGGATGCAGAGAGGGGAGATCAGTTATAAATTCGATAGCTGTTTGAAGTCTCATTCACCAGCAAAAGCCCAGTCCCTTTTAAGGACTTGCCTGATTAGGTCAGCACCCCGCCCCCCCCCCCCAAACATGATCATTTTAGCTTAAAGTCAACTGATTGGAGACATTAGCTACATCTACAAAATCCCTTCACAGCAGTCACTAGTGCTTGATTGAATAACTGGGAGAGGGTGTGCATAGGCTGCAAAATGCCCACTGGCTCTCCATTCCATCCTGGTAGTTTAGTTAACTTGGTCAAGTCAAGACATCACAAGCCCATCACAGGGTCTGAAAGTTTTAATAAATGAAAACATTAGTAATAACTATTTTACATCAATATGATAATGTCTCATTGAGGGTCTCCTGTTTATGAGAGCTGAGTCTACCCTGACAATATTTGACCAGAGTACAGAAGAATCTCTCAGCCTGGCTTCCTATGAAGCAATTGCAAAGATGCATTGCTACTTTGGTCTAATCGTTAAAGAGTGGAAATGAATGAAGAGCAGATTCTCAGGTCTCAAGCTATATTTCAAGGTGCCAAGACTACAGGGTTCAAAGAGAGACAACTGGCCATTCTAAACAAGATTGATACTTTTTATTGGTAGCCTGAACACTTCAAAATCATTCATAGAATCAAATGTTTTCACAGTTTGGTGACAAAGTACCTTGAACTTGACATCGTTGGAACCCATTTAAAACAAATAGAGTTTAAGTCACATCTCATGAACATTTTATTCTTGGTCTTTCTTCTGATATTGCTATCACAGTGACAACTAATGTCAATTGAAATCTGACAGGACATTTAAACGCCAAGTATATCCTTTTCAGGTTAAATTTCCATAATGTCTTGGTTGCTGAATTATGTAGTGTACTTGAACTAATGTTCTGAAAGCTAAGCAATGCTAACCTACCCAAGATAATTTGCAGGCAGTTGTTCAATTGAAGAGAAACCCAAAGATTGCATGTAATGATGGTTTCCTTTAAAATCTGATGGCTTAAGGAAGTTAGAACAGAATGAAATTACCTTCCTTGCTCAGTAACTTAGAGTATTCTCTTCCCTCAGTGACACAAATCAGGAGAAATTTGGTCATAAGAATCACCTAAGTGAGAGAAAAGTTGAAAATCAGCGAGTCCGTGTAAAACTAGTTGGATTTTGTGGCTACCCCTACAGGGTAGAAAGAAGCAAGGAAGACTCTAAAGTGTGGTTATTTAGAGTCTGACTTTCAGAGGAATTCTTTTATTACTGAACTCCTATTCACCCAACTTTCAGCTGAAAATGTCATTATTTTCAAAGGAGAAGATAGTATTGCATGCTTATTCTTTATCAGCAGAGATCTTGAGGGCTACTATGCACTCTATTACATAGCCAGGGATCCATGCCTAGAAGGCACTTAGAATGCTTAGAGTTAATTGATTACAAGCTTTCAAGCACATATATTTTCTTTGCAGAAAGGTGATTTTTTTTTTTTTGCACTGCTTGGGAAATATAAGCTAGGTTTTCAGGTTCAGAATGCAAAATTTAAAGTTAAGTTAGTAGTTTTTTATTTTTATTTTTGAATGAGAATAGAGTAAAACATGTCAAGAGTATTGGAAATGATTGATCTTGAAATCTGAATAATGTGAGATCAAGAATAGATATATTCTTTTCTTTTTAACATGGGTTTAATTATAAGTAACTTTATAATTTTATTTGTGCAAAAAGATGTGTGAAACAGCCATTGGCTTAACTTAAATATCCACTCTTTTAAAAAGTCCTATTTACTTGAGAAATAGCAGTGGTATATAAACATAAAAGTAGTGAAAGAATATAATGCACTGATATTAAAAATACTGGGACTTCTCTGGTGGCGCAGTGGTTAAGAATCCGCCTGCCAATGCGGGGGATACGGGTTTGATCTCTAGTCCGGGAAGATCCCACATGCCGTGGAGCCACTGAGCCCGTGCAACACAGCTACTGAGCCTGCGCTCTAGAAGCCTACGAGCCACAACTACTGAAGCCCGTGCGCCTAGAGCCCATGCTCTGCAACAAGAGAAGCCACCACAATGAGAAGCCTGCGCACCTCAACAAAGAGTAGCCCCCACTCGCCACAACTACAGAAAGCCTGCACGCAGTAACCAAGACCCAATGCAGTCAAATAAATAAATAATGCTATCATTGAAAAAAAAAACAAACTGAAAATAACCACTCTGACTCATAACATACTGCCTTTCCCCATCAGCGGCTCTTTTTTTGTTTTAAATTTTATTTATTTATTTATTTAGGCTGTGTTGGGTCTTCGTTTCTGTGCGTGGGCTTTCTCTAGTTGCGGAGAGCGGGGGCCACTCTTCATCGCGGTGTGCGGGCCTCTCACTGTCACGGCCTCTCTTGTTGTGGAGCACAAGCTCCAGACGCGCAGGCTCAGTAGTTGTGGCTCACGGGCCTAGTTGCTCCGCGGCATGTGGGACCTTCCCAGACCAGGGCTCGAACCCGTGTCCCCTGCATTGGCAGGCAGATTCTCAACCACTGCGCCACCAGGGAAGCCCCCAGCAGCTCTTTAATATTTTAAATTTATGCTTATAAAAATGAAAGGTAATATTGAAAACTGTGATTATCACTAAGTTTCTGGATTCTTTTTAATTAAAGCAGTTTTACAATTTTCCTTGAGGGGAAAAAAAAAATAGCAGCGGTGCAGAAAATAACAAAATCTGTGTAATAGCTTCCTAATAACTGAATTATTCTTAAATATCTTCCATGAATATCTTTTCATCTCCCCCTCCCCCCTACCTTTTTTTCCTGGAAAATTAGGCCTATGGGATCTAGGAAATCGCTAAGACAATCAATGATTGATAACAATGAAGTAGACTCTCAGTTATCTCCTAGACCAATCATTTTATTCCTTGCTAGTTTATCTCTTTCGTATTTGAGTAGTTCAAGAGTGGATTAAGATTTTGTACTTCATAAAGGTCTCTGATTGCTTTTTAAAATTCTTTTTGCTTACAACTTTAGAACATTGAGTCTTTTTTTTTATTTTTTGAAGCAAGAATTGGGCTAGTAATGTAAAGAGAGCCATTTTATGGCATTTTATTTTGTCCCTTTGAAGAGTTCCTGCAAATGAAAACAACTCCAGTAAGTCATCATAACAAAATCAAGAGTTTGTTTACCAAGGAAAAGTCCAGCAGTTTGGTGGAAGAGTCTTCACAGGGTGGCAGTGATTACCCTGTGAATTTTCCACAGTCCAATGTCTGGTACTCCCACACTGCAGTCTTGAAAACTTGAGTTGTCAGTTCCACAATGGTGGATTTATCTGTAGGTACAGATTCAAATTAACTATGTCCAAGGACTGATACACAATGACAGAATCCTGTGAAACTCTATACTGAACATATTTTCTTCCTGAAGGTAGGCCCACAGGGGAAACCAGGTTATAAAAAGAAGTTTGCTGTTGAATATGGACTCAAGATTAAGCATATATTGTGACTGAAGTTTCTCCATCAGGCAAAGATTACCAGAACATTCAGTCAGTTGACGACAACTGCTTACATCCATGGTCACACTGGGAATTTCCTTGCCCTGGGAGAGGGAGAGTCAAGTTCCAGAGTCCTTTTGTAGTTGGATGGGCACTGCCAAACTTGCTCTGTGACATTGCTTTTTCTAGGGATCAACAATGATCAATAGCCATCCTCATTGACAACTGCCTTTAAATGTCTGTGCATTTAGTCAGATTATTATCAGGCATGGCTGGCTTAGAAGACATACCATCTCTTGAAGATAACTTGCCTCTCTGCTCTGCTCCACTTGTGTATGACTTTTAAATTTCACAACAAAAATGACAAGTTTTCCACAAATGTGGGAGGCCCACCTCTCTCATGGTATATTTGATTTCCTCACTAGTTTTCCACTTTGAATTACTGAGATATAGTGATAGAGATTGGAGGCTTTTGGATTTGTGCTTTCCTTCATTCATGAGTTTAGTTATTACATCAATTATTTCCATGCTTTTTTCTCTCTTGGTAGTCAACCGTTTAGGTGAGTGCCTTGAAGTTCCTACAATTTTTTGCTGATTACTTGTGTCTCAGAAACTTGTATAAAGAGCTTCGAAAAAATATAGAAAATATCAGAAAGATCTGCTGCCTTAGAACTCCCGACGTTAATGTAAAGACATTTCTGATGATATTTCTAACCCCTCACTAAGAAAATGAATTTGTTAACTATTTCCTCTTTTTTAAACATATTAAAACATACTACATTTAATCATTATGCAAGTAAATCAGTTTAAAATTATCATGTTATTCTTTTTATATAAAAATATATCTTTTTATACATATTCTTTATATATTGAATGTAATTCTGAGCATGAAGTTGGGGAGATAATTTAAACAAAGTATCTTTATCTGAATTGTGGGATAACCTCTCATCTTTTGGTTAATGATTACTTCTAGGAAGACTCTCATAGCTATTTGAACAGCAATGAGAGTGATGTTTTTCACGGAAGACAGTTGGCCAGAGACATTATACATTGTGAGATATGGAAGTTATTTTCATTCATCTATTTACTCATTTATTGAATATACATTGAGTGACTCATCTGTACCAGGTACTATGCTAGATTCTAGAGCTACACTTCCTGATATGGGGGCTGCTAGCTACATGTGACTATCCAGCACTTGAAATGTGGTAGTGTGACAAAGAAAATAAATTTTAAATTTTATTTAATTTTAATTAATAAAACCAAAAATACTTGAAGCAGTATAAAATTTTTAATTGATTGTATGTTGAAATCACAATGTTTTGGATATATTCATTTAAATATATTACTAAAATAATTTTATCTGACTTATTTTACATTTTTCATGTGGCTACAAGAATATCGAAAACCCATGACTCATTATATTTCTATTGAACGGTGCTGTTCTGGAGCTTCTGTGGTGAATAAAATAGATATGGTCCTCACTATCATGAAACTTTATGTTTTATTATAAACATTAAATATGGAAGATTCCTTTTGCTTACTAATTTTAGCAATGAAAATTGCACCAAAAATGAGTAGCTGATGAAATAAATTGAGTTAACAGTAAATACAGAATGTTTGAATGCTGTACTAAAAAAAAATCCTATAACAACCTAAGAGATCTTAAATGTGTAGATGAATGAGGTTTTACTATTTCATGTAGTTCTACTGTAACCCATTTTATGATGGCATATTAGCCAGATTTTTGATTCTGGACAGATAGTCCATTACTTTATAGAAACGTTCATTTACTTATTATAATAATTCTGTGAGGTAAGTGTTAATTCTATTTTACAAAAGAAAAAAGATAGCCTTTGAGTGATTTTTCAACTTTTAAAAACTTATGCAAAAATCATGAAAAGATTAAGGATGCAAACTCATATTTCTCATTTCAAACTACAAATCTCTCTTTTCTACCAAGGATCAGGTTCCTCGAAATTGAAGAAGAGGCCTTTGCAATGTTATTTTCAGAAAATAATACTCTGCTTGCAGCTCTGGTTCAGGGCATTCACACAGCAAAGGAAACAATTTTGGCTTTTCCCAGAAAAAGAGTTCACCTTCCTCCATTCTGGGATTGTTGGTTATAATAACAAGTGAGCCACAGTCAGTCCTCTCCTAATAGGAGTTTTCTCATTTTTCTTTCTCTTGCTCAAAAGCCCCTGCTACAAGCTGCATTAAGTACAGTACTAGGTACTCTTAGGTTTAGATACCAGAAGAAATAAATTAATGGAAGCATTTTTCCCAGTATGATCTGACATTGTCTTTAGGAAAAGCATGTAAACCAAGGAACTGAGTCATAATTTCCAGCACGCTGATAGTGCAGATGCAGACGGCCTCATGAAAGCAGACTCCTTCAATCCAGATCAGCAAAACAAAATTCAATAACCTGCTACTAAAATAAGTGATGGGTGAAGGTGTTCAAAAGGCACAAACTTCCAGTTATAAGATAAATGTATCCTTAAAAAATAAATAAAAGCATAAACTAAGTGATTCTACTTAATTCTTAGATGAATTTCTTAAAAACATTTTCTAATCCTAATTTGAAATTTCTAATATCGATTCCTCAATTTAAAGCCTGTACTTGTATAAACTAAAATTAAATCCCTGAGAATTCAGATAAAATATTTTAGGAAAGATCTTAATATAAACTTTAATATAAACTAAAAGCAAATCATCAGAATCATGTAAAATAATGCTCTGGAAAAGAAAATAATGTCATATATTTATTAGTCTAACAAACTCTTTAAAACAATAGTTAATTATTATGAAAATTCCCCATATTAGGCACCTTTATCTTTCATAGCTGTTGTTATTTCTGTAGATTCAACAAGAAGCTATCCTCCTTTTCACCAGGACATACTTGAATAAATCAGTGTTGTAAACTAGACCTTGCCACAAATAGTATTTATTTATTTATTTGTTTGTTATTTATTTATAACAAGTCCTTTACTAAGGAACAGGTACTATTCTTCCCATGTGGTCAAACAGAGCAAAACATCAAATTAATGATATAGAATTGGAAAAATCAATTAACAAAGTTATATGTGCATTAGGGAAGACGAACACAATTATAGGTCACAATTATAGCTAAAAAGGCAGAAACAAAACCTCTTCCACCCTAAGATACACTAACAATAAATGGTGTCACCCTGCCTCATTTCCTCACCAAAGTAGAGGAACCAATGAACATTTCCTGTAATTGGCTAATCCCCTAACAAAATCATTATTCCTGATTTTGCAGTATTAATGTTGGATTTTATGGTGCAAATTTTGTAAACCCATTTTCTTTTTCAAATGCTTTTATTTCCGAGGCTTCTTTTTACAAAGAAAGAAAAAAGCAAGGCTTATCAAAGTCCATGAGTTGAGATAAATCATAAAAACAAATTTCTGTTCTACTTTGGGTTTGTGGATTAGTCTCACTGGAGGAAAAAGTGGATATTTTCACAACCATGTTAAAAGAAGATAGGCATTTAACATACGACAAAGATAAGGAAAAGGACCTTTTTTACCTTCCTAAAGAAAGGCTTTTCAATCCAACACTGGATTATCATTAGACAGGTAAATACACTTGCATTTTTAAATTGCATCTATCTTTCATTAATGAAAAAACTACTTCTTTATATGTAAAACTGAATCACTTTATTGTACAACTGAAACAGAACATTGTTAATCAACTATACTCCAATATCAAATAAAAATTTTAAAAGTTAAGAAAATTAAAAAAAATTTAAAGAAAGCAAAACAAACAAACAAAAAAAACCCCTGCTTCTCATTGGTCTTAATATGGGGACACTATAGATAACCATCAGAAATCAGCCATGTGACATAACCGTGTCCAGCATCTATCTCTGAGCGTAGATCTTAATGTGTCTTTCTGATCTATTGCTGCACTCAAACCCTTTTATTAAACATAGTGAGTTGAAACTAATTCAATAAGTTAAAATCCTTTCCATGTAGTAGATATGAATGAAAGATACAATGTTTTTCAAGCTATTTTATGATTGTATATAGCAAATACAGAAATATATCAAAGTTTGCCTGGTTTTCAGCTGGAAATTTTTTTTTTTTTAGAATGCAACGTAAGGAATCTCAGATACCACTTTCATGTGGTTTCCAAAGGTGAAACATTTTTAGTGTTTTGCCCCTTTAGAGGTGTGATTGCAAGTTTCTTACCTAGTTAAGACCCTCTATTATTAACAGTAAGAGATGGTGATTGTTCTGCCCAATTGCAGATACTTGTGGTGAGTGAGAAAAGATATGCCGAGGACATCAAATCTCTGTGTTGCTTTTTAACAGTGTAAATAGCAATGCAATGTAGTTTCTTTTCAATGATAGAGATGGTTTTCTTTTCATATCATCGTATTAATCAAATTTAAAAATACACATATGTGAATCAATAAAAGCTTCAAGTGAATGTCACATTTCTGAAAGGCTTCAATGTAAATGGAGGGAGACTACATGGCAGTGGAACCAGAATGCCTAAGGGGTAGAACAAGAAGAAAACAAAAAGGAGCACTTTCTAGACATTTACATTTATAAACAACCATGACTCAGAAACCCAAATAAAAATAATGATTAATAAACTTTCCAATTTTAAAAACGCAAATTGTTCTCAAATTTTAGTGAAATATAAATATAGAAAATACTTTCATCCCAGTTCAATGTTATTACTGCCAAATATCCAATTAAGTATCCAAATTAACTTGAAAACTAATTAAGAAGAATAGTAATATAGCTTGTATATTTTCAGGAAATGTTCCAGATTTTCCTCTCCAGTCTGGGACTCCACCCTTTTTTACAGTCATTCATTCTTTTTCTCTTTCTCACAATCATTCCAAAATATTTTTAGGGTGGCTACTACCTGCTAGTCACTGTTTTGGGTGCTAAGGTAGAGTCAGGGTTGGGAGAGAAGAGGTCAATGTTCTCTTGGAGCTTGCCTTCCAGTGAAGGAATGAGAAAATAGCAAAGATGGCTTCAGTTATTGATAAATATTATACAAAATAACAAAGTACCAGAAACTGAGTGGCTTAAACAACAGAAACGTACTGTCACAGTTCTGGAGGATAGAAGTCCCAGATCAAGGTATTGGCAGCTTTGCAGGGGACGTGGGTTCAATCCCTGGTCAGGGAACTAAGATCCCGCATGCTGCGGGGCAACTAAGCCCGCGCTGCAACTACTGAGAGTGCATGCTCTGGAGCTCGCATCGCAACTAGAGAGAACCCTGCGCACTGCAACTACTGAGCTCTCGCGCCTCAGTTAGAGCCCGCATGCTACAAGCTACAGACCCCACATGCCCTGGAGCCCATGCACCACAACTAGAGAAGAAAAACCCGCACGCCACAAGTAGAGAGAAGCCTGTGCACTGCAATGAAGAGTCCGTGTGCTGCAACGTAAAGATCCCGCAGGCCTCAACAAAGATCCTGCGTGCCGCAACTAAGACCCAACGCAGCCAAAAATAAATAAAAAAAATAAACAGTAAATAAATCTTTAAAAGAAAGATGTTGTCAGCTTTGATTCCACCTCTTTTCCATGATTCTTCCCTAGCTTCTGATGGTTTGCTGGCAATCTTTGGTATCCCTTAGCTTGTAGAAGCATCACCCCAATTTTGATCTTCACATGTTGTTCTCCCATTTGTGCAGTTTCTGCATCCAAATTTCCCCTTTTTCGACAAAATTCATACTGGATTAGGACCCTCTTTAATTACCTCTTTTTAACTTGATTGCCACTGTAAATGCCCTATCTCCAAATAAGAACACGGATCTTACTTGAAGGCCACAATTTAAGCTGTAACAATCATTTATTAGACATGTTGTAGACAACTTGGGCAGGATGGCATTGGTCGTGTCTTGAGAAATGACAAGGGGCAATAAGAGATGTGAAGGAGTCAGAGCTTTCCTTGAAGAGCAAATATCAAGTGCAAAGGCCCTCAGACCGGAACAGACTAGTAGAGTGTGAGAAGTGGGGTGCTCCGCCTGGAGTATCAGAGCAAAGGAGAGTAGTGTATAAAAAGATCAGAGAGTAGGCAGAGCCCAGATTATAGGCTTCTCTGGAGGCCATGGGGAAGAGTTTGGAGTTATCCTGATTTCAAGAGTCACAGCTAGACAGTTTTAAAGAGGGATCTGAAATATATTTTAAAAGACCACTCTGGATGACATTTTTCTTTCTGTGAAAGCCATCTAATCATTTCAACTCTTTGTGATTTCTCTTTTTCTCAACACCTAGATCAATAATTTCCTTTTCAGTCCATGGATGTGTTAGCAGAAGTAGAGGAATCAAACACTGTTGGGCGCGGTATTTACTCAGCTGTCATCTTTATAAAAGATCCTTCTTTCAAAGCATGAGGCTAATTGATTGCTACACTTAGTATTATTTCTGTTGATATTCAGTCCTCCCTTGGTATCCACTGGGGATTGGTTCCAGGACCCCCACGAATACCAAAATTTGTGGACTCTCAGGTCCTTTATTTAAAAAGGCATAGAGGGGGCTTCCCTGGTGGCGCAGTGGTTGAGAGTCCGCCTGCCGATGCAGGGGACAAGAGTTCGTGCCCCGGTCCGGGAAGATCCCACATGCCGCGGAGTGGCTGGGCCCGTGAGCCATGGCCGCTGAGCCTGCGCGTCCGGAGCCTGTGCTCCGCAACGGGAGAGGCCACAACAGTGAGAGGCCCGCGAACCACAGGAAAAAAAAAAAAAAAAAAAAAAAAAAAAGGCATAGAGGGTCAACCCTCCCTATCTCTGGGTTATATATCCACAGTACAGCTTCAATCCACCACAGTACAGTTTCAATCTGTGATTTGTTGAATCTGCAGATGCAGACCCCATGGATATGGAGGGCCAGTTGTACATTCAAAAAGTTTAGAGGTTACAGTCTTCATGGCTTTTTTTTTTTTTTTTCAAACCCAGAAGCAAAAGCTCATCCTTCTAGGTCCAGGCTAAACCTTACCTCCTCTTCAATGCTTCCCTCCACAGCTCCGTGTCAGCTCTATTACTTCCTCCATTGTTGAAACCTGAATTTTCACACTTTTCATATTTTATTGTAACTATTTGTTATTTCATGTACCAGACAGTCTGTGAGCTCCTTTAGTTCAAGAATTTTTTTGCTTTTTAAAGTTTTCATCTTTTTATAAGCAGCATGTTGCATAATCCCTGCCAACAGGGAGAAACTAAAGGCATTTTCATGAATACAACACATTCCTTAGTACTATTCTCTAAAAGAACCTTATTTCCTACCAACCAAGAAAGTTAAAGATACTCCAAAACAATGAGATTTTAATAAACTTGTAGTGCTTTCATCATATCCACTTTAGACTTTTATGGTTGAATTGTTCTCATTCCAAAAGTGACTTGCTTTTGTTGAATCTGGGCCTTGTAGTTAGTACTAACTGGAAACAATTCTGCAGTGAGTGCATCTCTGATTTTATGCTTGTAACAGCTTTCACTAGAGAATTTCCTTCCCTTCATCTCCCAATGGCCAAGGGAGACAATATTCATTATTAAATTATTCGTTAATGACTTTTTCAGATCTTCTGTTTATTATGTGTGTTGAATTTCAAGTTTGTGATTTTAAACATGTAAACCTGTAAAACTTGTAAATTGCAGTGCATGCACTAAGACAAAAAGGATAGAATTGTGTTTTAAGTGCCCATTCTGTCACTATGTTGCTCTTTGGGGTATGTTGACATTCATAAGGGTGACTCTCTGGTGACAGATGATTCCAGCGGTGGTATTTTTGCCTATGAATCACATGGGCTTTGCATGCTTTACAGATCGTACATCCCAGTCTTTCATAACTCTTTTTATATCCATAGAGCTGTATTTAATGTAAAAAAAATACAGTGGCTTGTTAGTGATGACTTAAATGAAGATGAAGATTAATTTATCCCAAGTTCATTTAGTTTCTATAGTGTACTAAGCACAAGAAAGGCAGCAATGAATACTATGGTGGCCAGATCATCCAGGTTTGCCGGGACAGTCCCAGTTTTAGCACAGAAAGTCCTGTACCCTGGGGACCTCCTCAGTACCAGTCAAATTAATTATCCTTCACCTGACAGACTTGTAAAGATTAAATTTTAATCCTATTTTGTGTCTTTTTTTCCCAAAACAGATAGTATTTAGAAGGCAAACAAAATATTTCTAAAATATGTAGGAAGAAAATAAGGATGAGGGTTATTTAGATGAAATTCGCTTAGTGAAATGAATGCTGTTATGTCTCATACCTTTCCTTGAAGAGGGTAGTAAGTCTGTCACTGAGTGTTATCAGGCGATTGACTCATTGCACCTTGTGTACTACTATATATAAAATAGATAACCAACAAGGACCTACTGTACAGCACAGGGAACTCAGTATTTTGTAATAATCTATAAGGGAAAAGAATCTGAAAAATATATGTAACTGAATCATTTTGCTGTACACCTGAAATTAACACAACATTGTAAATCAACAGTACTTCAATTAAAAAGAAACAAAGGGGACAAAAAATACAGGGCAGCCCTGGGGACTCTGTAATGGTGGATTTAGAACACCTCTACCCTCAATGCTCCTTCTCCCAATTTTTTGAGGAACATCAGCTCTTCTTTCAAGAGGACATTATAAGTCTAAATCCCAGTTCTGTCTCCCACATCTCTGTGACCTTCACCAAGGTTCTGTTTTTCTTTCTAAAACTTGTTTTCTGAACTATTAAAAGTGGGGAAATAGGTGCTTACAGTATTTAAAGATTTACTGTGAGGTTTAAATGGCATAACATTTCCAAAAGCATCTGTATCTAGAAAAAAGTAGGTATTCAATAAATGTAAATATTATCATAGGGCCCAACACAAGTGCTGCCTTGTTTTTGTGGCCTTTCCTAAAACCTTGGTAAATTCCCCTCAGTTCCTCTCTCCCCTGTCCATGAACTATCATGCCAATTCAGTACTTTATTATGCTGACTTATTTACTATACTTATTGATTTTTATTTCCGCTGCTTCTAAAGTATGCAAGCTTCTTGCAAATAGCGATGATATTTCTGATGCTTAAAGCAATATCAGGTATGTAGTAGAGATTCAACACATTTTTGACAACATCTAATGGATGAAGAAGTGGTGAGAATGCAGATGGCAGAGAGAGGGTCACCCAGGAAGTGAGGAATTGAGTATATGAGAAAATAATTTTAAATTGAGTAATTAATCACTTTTTACCCAAACTTGCTTCTCTTTATGCGTGATGCACATCAATTCATGCTGCCTTTTTACTTCAGTGCTCACTCACTGGCTACAAGACAAAGTCCATAATCTTCACCATTTGAGACATTCCTCAAAGATTCCATGCCATGCTATCCATGTCACAATGTCCCTTCACTTGGTGATTCCTCCATATGAAACATCTTGCTTTCTCCGTTTCCACACTGCCAGTCTCTATTCCTTCTTCATCTAACTAAACCTTAGCAATTCTTCAAAACTCAGTTTCAGTAGGCTTTTCCAACCTACTACAACCATACCTCCCAAAGCCTGAATATATTTCTTATGTATTCCATTGTATATCACGTAACATTCTTCCATTCCCTCTATCTCTCTATCTTATATTTGTCAGTTTTCCCTTGAGAGTGAAAGTGTATTCATGGAAGGGACTGTGACTCTCTCTATATTATTCCTTAGCCAGTACCTGGTATATAACAGGTAAAGAAATGATTTTTGAATGAAGGCCTTTGAATCTGAAATTGGTAGCAATAATGTACCTTATACTCTATTTCAAAGGAACTATATCCCTCCCAGGTTGTGCAGATTGAATTGTTACACTATAGCTATTGCTTTCTAGGGAGCTATAGCAAGGTTGTAAAACAGAGTTTATTGACTACACATTTAAAGTTTGTTTGCTAGCAGTACACTAGAGTTATATTGATTATGCCCATCCTTTCGATTAGATGTCAACTATTGTCATCTTTACGATTCCCACGGGATAGCTCTCACCTGAGACCAAGTGCGCTGTCTGATTAACAGAAATGTCCCCTTCCAAGGCACTGATTCAGTGATGGGAAGATGCTTAAGAACCAGGTGAGAATTCTCTACTTCCCTCTCACTTAAGTTTAAGTTATACTTTCTTCAATTAAGGTCAAACCTTCAACCTGTGAATTATGGGTATTCCTCTTTTATACAGAATAATTGCCTATAGACCTAAGTAAAGAGAGCACTAGACTTAGAGAAATGTAATTGTGGTTGAGCTGTGCTCTGTCTGGGATGAGTATTTGATCAGGGGAATGCTGATTTTTAACCTCTTTATCCATTTCCTTTTCTGTAAAGGAGAGGTAAGAATTCCCATATCAGAGTATTGCTGAAGGAATGAAATAATAATACATATAAAACAGAATATGTATTTTCTCCATTTTTGGGATATAAGTTATACCTGATGAGATTTTTTTCCAGTTTACCACCAAAACCTTCTTTGGGATACAAAATATAAACACTTGAGCATATTTTTATGCTTCTTTCTTTTTCTTTATTTTCGTAAAAAGTAGGTATTTTCCTTTAATTATTATTATTATTATTATTTACATCTTTATTGGAGTATAATTGCTTTACAATGGTGTGTTAGTTTCTGCTTTATAACAAAGTGAATCAGTTATACATATACATATGTTCCCATATCTCTTCCCTCTTGCGTCTCCCTCCCTCCCACCCTCCCTATCCCACCCCTCCAGGCGGTCACAAAGCACCAAGCTGATCTCCCTGTGCTATGCGGCTGATTCCCACTAGCTATCTACCTTACGTTTGGTAGCGTATATATGTCCATGCCTCTCTCTCACAGCTTACCCTTCCCCCTCCCCATATCTTCAAGTCCATTCTCTAGTAGGTCTGTGTCTTTATTCCTGTCTTACCCCTAGGTTCTTCATGACATTTTTTTCTTAAATTCCATATATATGTGTTAGCATATGGTATTTGTCTTTCTCTTTCTGACTTACTTCACTCTGTATGACAGCCTCTAGGTCTATCCACTTCATTACAAATAGCTCAATTTCGTTTCTTTTTATGGCTGAGTAATATTCCATTGTATATATGTGCCACATCTTCTTTAGCCATTCATCCGATGATGGACACTTAGGTTATTTTCGTCTCTGGGCTATTGTAAATAGAGCTGCAATGAACATTTTGGTACATGACTCTTTTTGAATTATGGTTTTCTCAGGGTATATGCCCAGTAGTGGGATTGCTGGGTCATATGGTAGTTCTATTTGTAGTTTTTTAAGGAACCTCCATACTGTTCTCCACAGTAGCTGTATCAATTTACATTTCCACCAAGAGTGCAAGAGGGTTCCCTTTTCTCCACACCCTCCAGCATTTATTGTTCGTAGATTTTTTGATGATGGCCATTCTGACTGGTGTGAGATGATATCTCATTGTAGTTTTGATTTGCATTTCTCTAATGATTAATGATGTTGAGCATTCTTTCATGTGTTTGTTGGCAGTCTGTATATCTTCTTTGGAAAAATGTCTATTTAGGTCTTCTGCCCATTTTTGGATTGGGGTTTTTGTTTTTTTGTTATTGAGCTGCATGAACTGCTTATAAATTTTGGAGATTAATCCTTTATCAGTTGCTTCATTTGCAAATATTTTCTCCCATTCTGAGGGTTGTCTTTTGGTCTTGTTTATGGTTTCCTTTGCTGTACAAAAGCTTTGAAGTTTCATTAGATCCCATTTGTTTATTTTTATTTCCATTTCTCTTGGAGGTGGGTCAAATAGGATCTTTCTGTGATTTATGTCATAGAGTGTTCTGCCTATGTTTTCCTCTAAGAGTTTGATAGTTTCTGGCCTTATATTTAGGTCTTTAATCCATTTTGAGCTTATTTTTGTGTATGGTGTTAGGGAGTGATCTAATCTCATACTTTTACATGTAGCTGTCCAGTTTTCCCGCACCACTTATTGAAGAGGCTGTCCTTTCTCCACTGTACATTCCTGCCTCCTTTATCAAAGATAAGGTGACCATATGTGAGTGGGTTTATCTCTGGGCTTTCTATCCTATTCCATTGATCTATCTTTCTGTTTTTGTGGCAGTACCATACTGTCTTGATTACTGTAGCTTTGTAGTATAGTCTGAAGTCAGGGAGTCTGGTTCCTCCAGCTCTGTTTTTCGTTCTCAAGATTGCTTTGGCTATTCGGGATTTTTTGTGTTTCTATACAAATTGTGCAATTTTTTTGTTCTAGTTCTGTGAAAAATGCCAGTGGTAGTTTGATAGGGATTGCATTGAATCTGTAGATTGCTTTGGGTAGTAGAGTCATTTTCACAATGTTGATTCTTCCAATCCAAGAACATGGTATATCTCTCCATCTATTTGTATCATCTTTAATTTCTTTCATCAGTGTCTTATACTTTTCTGCATACAGGTCTTCTGTCTCCTTAGGTAGGTTTATTCCTAGATATTTTATTCTTTTTGTTGCAGTGGTAAATGGGAGAGTTTTCTTGATTTCACTTTCAGATTTTTCATCATTAGTGTATAGGAATGCCAGAGATTTCTGTGCATTAATTTTGTATCCTGTTACTTTACCAAATTCATTGATTAGCTCTAGTAGTTTTCTGGTACCATCTTTAGGATTCTCTATGTATAGTATCATGTCATCTGCAAACAGTGACAGCTTTACTTCCTCTTTTCCAATTTGGATTCCTTTTATTTCCTTTTCTTCTCTGATTGCTGTGGCTAAAACCTCCAAAACTATGTTGAATAAGAATGGTGAGAGTGGGCAACCTTTTCTTGTTCCTGATCTTAGTGGAAATGCTTTCAGTTTTTCATTGAGGATGATGTTGGCTGTGGGTTTGTCATATATGGCCTTTATTATGTTGAGGAAATTTCCCTCTATGCCTACTTTCTGCAGGGTTTTTATCATAAATGGGTGTTGAATTTTGTCAAAAGCTTTCTCTGCATCTATTGAGATGAACATATGGTTTTTCTCCTTCAAATTGTTAATATGATTTATCACATTGATTGATTTGCATATACTGAAGAATCCTTGCATGCCTGGGATAAACCCCACTTGATCATGGTGTATGATCTGTTTAATGTGCTGTTGGATTCAGTTTGTTAGTACTTTGTTGAGGATTTTTGCGTCTATGTTCATCAGTGATATTGGCCTGTAGTTTTCTTTCTTTGTGACATCCTTGTCTGGCTTTGGTACCAAGGTGATGGTGGCCTCGTAGAATGATTTGGAAGTGTTCCTCCCTCTGCTATATTTTGGAAGAGTTTGAGAAGGATAGGTGTTAGCTCTTCTCTAAATGTTTGATAGAATTTGCCTGTGAAGCCATCTGGTCCTGGGCTTTCGTTTGTTGGAAGATTTTTAATCACAGTTTCAACTTCAGTGCTTGTGATTGGTCTGTTCATATTTTCTAATTCTTCCTGATTCAATCTTGGCAGGTTGTGCATTTCTAAGAATTTGTCCATTTCTTTCAGGTTGTCCATTTTATTGGCATAGAGTTGCTTGTAGTAATCTCTCATGATCTTTTGTATTTCTGCAGGGTCAGTTGCTACTTCTCCTTTTTCATTTCTAATTCTATTGATTTGAGTCTTCTCCCTTTTTTTCTTGATGAGTCTGGCTAATGGTTTATCAATTTTGTTTATCTTCTCAAAGAACCAGCTTTTAGTTTTATTGATCTTTGCTATCATTTCCTTCATTTCTTTTTCATTTATTTCTGATCTGATTTTTATGATTTCTTTCCTTCTGCTAACTTTGGGGTTTTTTTTGTTCTTCTTTCTCTAATTGCTTTAGGTGCAAGGTTCAGTTGTTTATTCGAGCTGTTTCCTGTTTCTTAAGGTAGGATTGTATTGCTATAAACTTCCCTCTTAAAACTGCTTTTGCTGCATCCCATAGATTTTGGGTCGTCGTGTCTCCATTGTCATTTGTTTCTAGGTATTTTTTATTTCCTCTTTGATTTCTTCAGTGATCACTTCATTATTAAGTAGTGTATTGTTTAGCCTCCATGTGTTTGTATTTTTTACAGATCTTTTCCTGTAATTGATATCTAGTCTCATAGCATTGTGGTCGGAAAAGATACTTGATACAATTTCAATTTTCTTAAATTTACCAAGGCTTGATTTGTGACCCAAGATATGATCTATCTTGGAGAATGTTCCATGAGCACTTGAGAAAAATGTGTATTCTGTTGTTTTTGGATGGAATGTCCTATAAATATCAATTAAGTCTATCTTGTTTAATATATCATTTAAAGCTTGTGTCTCCTTATTTATTTTCATTTTGGATGATCTGTCCATTGGTGAAAGTGGGGTGTTAAAGTCCCCTACTATGAATGTGTTACTGTCAATTTCCCCTTTTATGGCTGTTAGTATTTGCCTTATGTATTGAGGTGTTCCTATGTTGGGTGCATAAATATTTACAATTGCTATATCTTCTTCTTGGATCAATTCCTTGATCATTATGTAGTGTTCTTCTTTTTCTCTTCTAATAGTCTTTATTTTAAAGTCTATTTTGTCTGATATAAGAATTGCTACTCCAGCTTCCTTTTGGTTTCCATTTGCATGAAATATCTTTTTCCATCCCCTTACTTTCAGTCTGTATGTGTCTCGAGGTCTGAAGTGGGTCTCTTGTAGACAGCAAATATATGGGTCTTGTTTTTGTATCCATTCAGCCAATCTGTGTCTTTTGGTAGGAGCATTTATTCCATTTACATTTAAGGTAATTATCGATATGTATGTTCCTATTCCCATTTTCTTAATTGTTTTGAGTTCGTTATTGTAGGTCCTTTCCTTCTCTTGTGTTTCTTGCCTAGAGAAGTTCCTTTAGCAGTTGTTGTAGAGCTGGTTTGGTGGTGCTGAACTGTCTCAGCTTTTGCTTGTCTCTAAAGATTTTAATTTCTCCATCAAATCTGAATGAGATCCTTGCTGGGTAGAGTAATCTTGGTTGCATGTTTTTCTCCTTCATCACTTTAAATATGTCCTGCCAGTCCCTTTTAGCTCGCAGAGTTTCTGCTGAAAGATAAGCTGTTAACCTTATGGGGATTCCCTTGTGTGTTATTTTTTGTTTTTCCCTTGCTGCTTTTAATATGTTTTCTTTGTATTTAATTTTTGACAGTTTGATTAATATGTGTCTTGGCGTATTTCTCCTTGTATTTATCCTGTATGGGACTCTCTGTGCTTCCTGGACTTGATTAACTATTTCCTTTACCATATTAGGGAAGTTTTCAACTATAATCTCTTCAAATATTTTCTCAGTCCCTTTCTTCTTCTGGAACCCCTATAATTCAAATGTTGGTGCGTTTAATGTTGTCCCAGATTTCTCTGAGACTGTCCTCAGTTCTTTTCATTCTTTTTTCTTTATTCTGCTCTGCAGTAGTTATTCCCACTGTTTTATCTTCCAGGTCACTTATCCGTTCTTCTGCCTCAGTTATTCCGTTATTGATCCCATCTAGAGTATTTTTAATTTCATTTATTGTGTTGTTCATTGTTGTTTGTTTCATCTTTAGTTCTTCTAGGTCCTTGTTAAATGTTTCTTGCATTTTGTCTATTCTATTTCCAAGATTTTGGATCATCTTTACTATCATTATTCTGAATTCTTTTTCAGGTAGACTGCCTATTTCCTCTTCATTTGTTAGGTCTGGTGCATTTTTATCTTGCTCCTCCATCTGCTGTGTGTTTCTCTGTTTTATCATTTTGCTTTTCTTACTGTATTTGGGGTCTCCCATTTGCAGGCTGCAGGTTCGTAGTTCCTGTTGTTTTTGATGTCTGTCTCCAGTGGCTAAGGTTTGTTCAGTGGGTTGTGTAGGCTTCCTGGTGGAGGGGACTAGTGCCTGTGTTCTGGTGGATGAGGCTGGATCTTGTCTTTCTGGTGGGCAGGTCCATGTCTGGTGGTGTGTTTTGGGGTGCCTGTGGATTTATTATGATTTTAGGCAGCCTCTCTGCTAATGGGTGAGGTTGTGTTCCTGTCTTCCTAGTTGTTTGGCATAGGATGTCCAGCACTGTAGCTTGCTGGTCGTTGAGTGAAGCTGGGTGCTGGTGTTGAGATGGAGATCTCTGGGAGATTTTCGCCGTTTGATATTACGTGAAGCTGGGAGGTCTTTTGTGGACTAGCGTCCTGAAGTTGGCTCTCCCCCCTCAGAGCCACAGCACTGACTCCTGGCTGCAGCACCAAAAGCCTTTCATCCACACGGCTCAGAATAAAAGGGAGAAAAAGTAGAAAGAAAGAATTAGTAGAAGTAGAAAGAAAGAAAGAAAGAAAGAAAGAAAGAAAGAAAGAAAGAAAGAAAGAAGGGAGGGAGGGAGGGAGGGAGGGAGGAAAGAAGGAAGGAAGGAAGGAGGGAAGGAAGGAAAAAGGAAAGAAAGAAGATAAAGTAAAATAAAATAAAGTAAGATAAAATATAATAAAGTTAATAAAATAAAAAAATAATTATTAAGAGATAAAAAGAAGAAAAAATTAAAAAACAAAAAAAACCTGGACAGATAGAACCCTTGGACAAATGGTGGAAGCAAAGGTATACAGACAAAATCTCGCACAGAAGCATACACATACACACTCACAAAAAGAGGAGAAGGGGAAAAAAATCATAAATCTTGCTCTCAAAGTCCACCTCCTCAATTTGGGATGATTGGTTGTCTATTCATGTATTCCACACATGCAGGGTACATCAAGTTGATTGTGGAGCTTTAATCTGCTGCTTCTGAGGCTGCTTTGAGAGATTTCCCTTTCTCTTCTTTGTTCTCACAGCTCCCAGGGGCTCAGCTTTGGATTTGGCCCCACCTCTGCGTGTAGGTCGCCGGAGTGCGCCTGCTCTTCCCTCAGACAGGAGGGGGTTAAAGGAGCCGCTGATTCAGGGCCTCCTGCTCACTCAGGCCAGGGGTGGGGAGGGAGGGGCACGGAGTGCGGGGCGGGCCTGCGGCGGCAGAGGCCGGCGTGACGTTGCACCAGCCTGAGGCGCGCCGTGCGTTCTCCCGGGGGAAGTTGTTCCTGGATCCCGGGACCCTGGCAGTGGCGGGCTGCACAGGCTCCCCGGAAGTGGGGGATGTGGAGAGTGACCTGTGCTCGCACACAGGCTTCTTGGTGGCGGCAGCAGCAGCCTTAGCGTCTCATGCCCTTCTCTATGGTCCGCGTTTTTAGCCGCGGCTCGCGCCTGTCTCTGGAGCTCCTTTAAGCAGCGCTCTTAATCCCCTCTCGTCGCGCACCAGGAAACAAAAAGGGAAGAAAAAGTCTCTTACCTCTTCGGCAGGTCCAGACTTTTCCCCGGACTCCCTCCCGGCTAGCCGTGGCGGACTAACCCCCTGCAGGCTGTGTTCACGCCGCCAACCCCAGTCCTCTCCCGGCGCTCCGACCGAAGCCCGAGCCTCAGCTCCCAGCCCCGCCGGCCCCGGCGGGTGAGCAGACAAGCCTCTAGGTCTGCTAAGTGCCCGTCGGCCCTGATCCTCTGTGCGGGAATCTCCCCGCTTTGGCCTCCGCACCCCTGTTGCTGTGCTCTCCTCCGCGGCCCCGAAGCTTTCCCCCTCCGCCACCCGCAGTCTCCCCCCGCGAAGGGGCTTCCTAGTGTGTGGAAACATTTCTTCCTTCACAGCTCCCCCCCACTGGTGCAGGTCCCGTCCCTATCCTTTTATCTCTGTTTATTCTTTTTTCTTTTGCCCTACCCAGGTACGTGGGGGGGGGGTTTCTTGCCTTTTGGGAGGTCTGAGGTCTTCTGCCAGCGTTCAGTATGTGTTCTGTAGGAGTTGTTCCACGTGTAGATGTATTTCTGGTGTATCTGTGGGGAGGAAGGTGATCTCCGCGTCTTACTCTTCCGCCATCTTCCCGGAAGCCCTGTGCTTATTTCTTGAAGAAGCTGAGCTTGTTTCTTGTGGTTTTAACTTTCTGGCTATTTTGTTTGTCATTTGCCTATTTTATGTTTATAAATAAATACTAACCCTTTCTGATCTGGTCACATAAAGGTAAAGGGGGTCATTCTCTAGTATCTCAAAGCCAATGATGACTCAGACAATAAAACATGCTCACACTATTGTGATAGTCAAGCAAGGTGACTGGCTACATGGGAAACAAAACCTGAGGTTTTATGGTTCGAAGACGCCTCTACCACTGTGAACAAAGTTGAAGGAAATAAAAATCTTGAAAGATAACTGAAATAGTGCCAGACTATATGAAAAAATTGACTAGCACACATAGGAGTTGCATTGTTAGAACTACACGGCAACTATGGGATGTAGAGAAAAATAAGACAGACTTTCTAAGTTCAGAAAGATATGTTGAGACAATAAACAGCAATTTCAAGTATTATTAATATTTTCTGACCATAATGGAACCAAAGATACAAACGATGTGGGTGATAATAATAATGATAACAGAAATCAGTATATGATTAGCTACCATAAATGAACATTATGGAAAATGTAAGAAGAAGAAGAAGAAATTGCTTTCCTCTGGTGTGAGTAAACGGTTATCACCTGGCTTGGGCCTGGCACAATCCTAGACTTCTCTATGAAGATGATCTCAGATTACCTGTCACAACACTATTTCCATGGACATGATAGAGTTAAGATGAATGAGGAATGATGTATTCTAGAGGCTAATTGTCATTTTTGTTTACTTGATATGGTACTGGATTTGGCCCAGGGGTAGCTTTGAGTTGTAATGGGAATAACAAAAAAGACAGGTGGGAAACCAAGGCACTGACCTCTCTAGGTCAAGGTGAATCCTACACACTGGGATTCATCCCTTACAAGCACTCACTTCCTTTGGATGAGCTGGGTTTAGTAGGGTGAGGTAAGAAGCTGTGTATGTGTAGCTGCTGAATCTCCCAAGGAGATAAAAAGTGCTGAATTGCTTGTCCTGTATTCTTCTCGAAAGCTCAGTAAATATGCTTGTGAATTAAAAGCCCATTGTGTCTCATGAGTGCTATTGCTGGCATGAAGATGGTGGTGCTATGGTGAGGTTTTATGACCAATGTGTATCTGCAGATCTTGAGAAGAAGATGGCAGCATATCCCGTAGGTACAGTAGTATGAATTTTATACCATAAGATTGTGAGGGTAGAGATGCATAAGCATGCTGGAGAAAGAGCTTGGCTGGAGTGGAATGGTCATGAAATTGTATCGCAGCTATCCAAATGGGAAAATTTCAGGTAGAGGAGAGGGAGGGGGCTGAAGGAGTGGGTGGAGGACGGGATGTGTGTGGGAGAGTATAGAAAGAGCAAGTCATGCCAAGCATGACAGAGCCGTGAAAGTATATGGTGAGTTTGGTGAATGATATAAGAAAATTGATTGTGTTTAAATGGCAAAGCCTTTTTTTTTTTTTTTTAAGCGGTACGCGGGCTCTCACTGCCGCGGCCTCTCCTCTCCCATTGCGGAGCACAGGCTCCGGACGCGCAGGCTCAACGGCCATGGCTCGCGGGCCCAGCCGCTCCGCGGCATGTGGGACCTTCACAGACCGGGGCACGAACCCGTGTCCCCTGCATCAGCAGGCGGACTCTCAACCACTGCACCACCAGGGAAGCCCTGGCAAAACCTTTTGATTGGAAGATTTGGGTTTCTATTCTGAGGTCGTTAAGTGGGATTTTTTTCTGGTTATGTTTTGATATCGTGAGTAAATAAAAATGTCTTTTTTCCTCTATGATGATCTCTAGATTTCAACTTGAATGACTCTGCAGTTTCTCAGGTATGGATAAATCAAGAGAAATTAACGAGGATTTTTATCTTTGTTCTTTAATCCAGAAATGGCAATTTTATGCAATACTAGGATTTCACTCAAAATACTCCTCTTTCACTTGAATGTCTATAACTCCTAACTTTCTTAATTATTTATGAAGTATTGAAGGTTAAAGGAAGGTTCTAAGATTCTAACAAATGATTGAAAGTAAGGGAAACCCTGGGTTATGAGTGGGCTTTATCCCAGTGACTACCAAACACATGCTTATAAATCATTAGAGACTGCTTCTCTAAGTTTTCTCCTTTGATGATAAATAGATGTGTTATTCATCTTGCTATAGCTACTCTAACATTTGGACTAATTCCCACAAATCTTTTGGGCCATGGGGACATGAAGCAGAAGCAAGTTTTTGGTCCATCATCTATAATTAATTAGCTGTCTTTTGGAGGAAGTTCTTTCAACTCTCTGGGATTCTTTTTGTGGTAGAATAAACCCTTAAAGTGAGATAATGGATGTAAAAGCCCAGATTGCCTCGGCAAGGATAATATATAAATACAATGCCTTTAGAACAATAGTTATATCACATTCCATCTTAAAATAAAATAAATTCCACACTTTTACTCAGTGATCTACAAACATGCAAACACACACGTATATTATTTTGACTAATTCAGTTTGATTTTTTATATTAAATATTCTAATTGGTTGATTTTTAAATTTTTTTAGATTGTATCTTTAAAAAAACATAAACATTTTTCTTCTTTCCTGTATATGAATTAGAGGCTTTTCTCTAGGGAAACTGACAGATAGTTTAGCTGTAGATATTTAAGGCAATCATTTTCAGCTTGAGGCATGAGGCTGGTTTGGTAATCTGCATATAGATTTTGAGCTGGTATTTGTTACATGTGTACGTCTTTTGTTGTACAATCTAATAAACATTGTAATAAGGCATTATGTGATGGCATGACTTTAAGAAATTATGAAATTTATGATCAATCTGAACTTTAATTTTTATACTAATATCTTATTTTTATACCAACATTTTAAATTGTAATTTGTTTATATCTTTATTATAATCAGGAGAAGATGCTTTCTCTCAAGGCTTGTCAGTTTAAGCAAATGCTTACTTGGCCTGTGTCTAGAATAAGGTTCCTGAAGTCCCTTTCCAATCTCTGCACGTGGGGTGTTCTAGCCCATTCTCAGCTTTCCTAACTATCCCTGAATATAAAGATTTCTGGTGGCTTGTTGGGGATTGTGTAACTAGAAAGTGAATACTGTGGACCTGGGCATGATTCAGGGTAAATCAGTTGTGTACATTTGTTTAGTTGCTTTAAAGACAGGACAGACTGTGAATTGGATGGATTTTTGTAAGAACCAGGCTATATAACAGGAGGCTAGTATTTCTTGCTCAGGACAAAGAAATTACAATATTAAAATAATTATTTTAATATCTGTGAAAGAACAGGGACAAGGTACTGCTTGGCTGTAAGAAAATAAGCTTATGAAAGGATTATTATTATTATTATTATTATTTGCGGTACGCGGACCTCTCACTGTTGTGGCCTCTCCCGTTGCAGAGCACAGGCTCCGGACACGCAGCCTCCGGACACGCAGGCTCAGTTGCCATGGCTCACGGGCCTAGCCGCTCCACGGCATGTGGGGTCTTCCTGGACCGGGGCACGAACCCGTGTCCCCTGCATCAACAGGTGGACTCTCAACCACTGCGCCACCAGGGAAGCCCTGAAAGGATTATTTTAAAAATATGAAAAGAAGTCATAAATAAAGACTTAAAGCAACTATTGGTTGTCCAGAGGTCCAGCATAACCACATTTAGGGTCAGGATTTTTAAGCAAGAAAATAGGAAAAAATCAAATCAACTTATATTCAGGTTTTAACTATCTCATGTGTGCCTAGGTAGCATAATTCCAGATTTTTATATCCTTGTATTTGGGGGGATGAAGGGAGAATACATTATTTGGTTTTGATATTCCTCAGCTGACAATTCTGCAGGTAGTTTACCACTTTTCACTTCAACGTTTGCGCCGTTTGGGGTGAACAGAATTAAAATTATTTCTTGAAGACATATGGAGAGTAGGTGTGAAATAATTCTCACTCTATTAACATATTTCTTGACAGATTCTCAGATTGGTCAAGAAATGGTAACAATTTTCAGGGAACTGAGAATTATGTAACGTAGAGGTGATGCATGCCCTAGAGATGGTTCAGGAAAGCCCAAGAATTGTATGAGCTTCTTTTTAAATAACTGGAATTGCTGTCAAAAGAGTTTGACTGAAGTGAATGATTAGAAGTAGATGGTTTTAGGCCAATTTACATTCAGCTGAAAAGAAGTTTCCCATCACGAATTAATGCAAATATTAAGAAGCTGAAAGTAGAGGATGAGTTTTTCAAAAACAGAATTTGGTAAAAACGTTTGCCTCTGATGTGATGAGCATCTCTAATGTAACACAGTGCAGTACAATATCTTACTCGGAAAAATAGATTGTTTTGGCCTCTGCTTCTCCTACTGTCACCTTTGTTGTGCATCTGAGACTGTGGCTTAAAAAGACAGAAGGCAGAAAAAAGCATTTCCACCCAACAGAATGTTCCGCTGCTGGATATTTTTTAAAATCTACCTTTCTTTTTCATGAACTCTCAAATATTTATCTGGAGCTGAATTATGTGGAAGTAACAGGAGGCAGTTTTTACAAGTATATGGGATATATTTTCTCATCAAATCTATAAATATTTTGAAATGAGAGCTTTCTCTGAAGAGTTTTATAACACTTTTTTCTTTGGGACCATCTTTGGTGAAATATAAGACAGCTGTAGATTGGTAATTTTGCAGATAAAATGGCTGCAGATTGGTAAAAATAGAAAGTGGAAAAAGTGAACAATTTTCAAAAGGCCTTTTTCGTTGTTTTCCTTCTTGCTGCTGGGTGGGTGTTGTCACTGAATTGGTGGGAAAACCTTTGCAGGCTTAGGTGATACGTCCCTCCTTCTGGTGATCCATGTCTGTGAGACTAGACTAAATCTTCGGTACACAGGCCTCACGGCTGTGGCCTCTCCCGTTGCGGAGTACAGGCTCCGGGCACGCAGGCTCAGCGGCCATGGCTCACGGGCCCAGCCGCTCCACGGCATGTGGGATCTTCCCGGACCGGGGCACGAACCCGTGTCCCCTGCATCGGCAGGCGGACTCTCAACCACTGGGCCACCAGGGAAGCCCTGTGAGACTAAATCTTTTGCCCACCAGTTCCTATAACCAACCCAGTTTCGAAAATAAAAAATTGTGTTCTTCCTAGTAGCTTTGTATTAGTAGCTGGGAGTAAACTGTATCATAGACCCATAGGATTAAACACAGCTGGATAATCTAGATTGTTTTACTTATTTTTAGTGAAGAGGAGAGAGGGTGGGCAAGTGCCAGGCACATGTACTTTTCAGGTTCAGGGATATGGAAGGGGTTAGCAAAGGACACATTGATAGAGTGTGTATAAGGTTGACTAACAGTAAGGGAAAACAGAATCTGCTTTTACATGAGCTTCATAAATTGTTAGAGAAATAGATCAAGTGTGTACACAAAATAAAAGAAGCTCCTAAATTGTAGCTTTCTTTGTGACTTTTACCAGAAAAAGTGACCTGCTATATAAGATGTCATAGGCACTCGTTAAGCTGTAATTTACCTTGGATTTCGAATTAATTTTTTTTTCCTTTGCCTTGGTTTTCCCATTGAGATAATGGGTGAAATTTTTGTTTAAACTCCCTTTGTATCTTAATAATTGGTACTAAATGTGTCTGGACTCCTAACCTGTCCCAGAATCATGGCTCTGGGATGAGAAAGATGAGTAGTAAAGAAAAGAAGGCTAGTGATTAGAAAGAACTTCTTTTTCACTCCTAAAAAATTTCCCCTTTATCTCTAATAGCTTACTCTTGAGTAGTATTCCACCTGATACATGTAGGTTAACAATAACTGTGTACCTTATAATAAATAGTCTTATTCCAATCTTCAAATCCTAATCCTTTCCTTTGATTGATTTTTTGATTGAAACTTATTTTTTCAAATAATGACAATTTAAAATTATTTTAATACAAAAATGTACAAAAAAGAAAGTGTCAATCATTCAATAATTTTCTATCCAGAAATAAACATAATTTACATTAAAGTGAATATCTTTCTTCTTGGCTTTAATTTAGACAAATTGTTTTCAAACTGTGGCTTCTAACTTATTAAGGATGATACTAAATTAAATTTGTGGGCAACCCTATTAAAACAATGAAATAGAACAGAACAGAAAATTCATTGCATATAACATGGGTACATGTATTAATGACAATTTTGTTTTCATTGCTTGTGTGTGTGTTTGTATATACATATTTGTGTGTGTACTGCTTGATGTACATTTTATTTCTTCCTGTAGTTAATAGTCAAATAGATTTGTAAGCTAATGACTTAGACAATGGTTGGAAGTCAATCTGAATCTGAAAGAGCAGAACTGGAGACTATTGTAAATAATTAGAGTTGAACATGAGATAAGATCAGGGACCAGAAAGGAAAGAGAGAGCAAGAGTGAGACAGAGAATGAAAAGAAAAATAGAAAGGAATAGAGACAACAGAGTTCTGCTTAAAGGCTGTTGTTGTTTTTTGCCCAGGCTCATTTCTCATGCTAGATAGCCGCTTCAGATGAGCATCTGAAACATGAGATGGGTAATGAAAATGGGATGTACTACAAGAGAAGGGACTGCCTTTAAAACAGGTGAGATGGGGCATGATCTGAGATGAATGATTTTAGCATGCTCTTCCCTGCCAAGAATCCTCTCCTGGAGGATGGCACAATGAAATTCACTCTAAGTTTTATTCCCTTTTTAAAGCCTTATGAAATGCACAAACTTCTTGGTCAGGCCACATTTAAAGTTTGTAGCAGTCATCTGTCTCCCTGCTTGAGCCATTTCACCTGTCTGGGACTCAGGTTTTCCTTAATGAAACCAAGGTGTTGGGTGAGATAATCTCAAAATTCCCTTCTAATCTTAATATTATACCATTTATATGTGGGATGACCAAGGGAATAGAAAAAGAGATTTTGATAGGCATAAAATGGTAGAAAGTTGGAAGTGAAAACACATGTGTAGCTGGGAAGATATTGGAGCTCAGAGTTCAAAATGGGTTTCCAAATTCAAAAATTTTCCAAGGACTGATTGAAGAGAAGGGAATTACAATACTAACACTACTTATTGATTATTTACTAGTTGCGAGATGCCATACTTCGCTCTTCGATATATTTTTCTTCCAATCTCCACAATAATTTCTATAGTGTAGATCCTATTAGCCTTGTATCTGGGATACAAGGTAACTCAGTGATTAATTAATAGAATCAGAAACGAAATCTAGCTTTGTCTGTTATAAATCCCTTACTTTTCACTGGTATACCCTGCCAAGTAGGTTTTTGAAACCTAATTAGGATTAAATTTTATATTGTTGAAAATCTGTACTGATAGTGTCAATATTCAGATTTTTAAAGCTTGTGCTGTACAATGGGAATATGCAATGACTAGTATAATATGAAGCACAGAGCGTACGGAGACGAAAAATATGGGATTGAATATCAGTTGCCTCTTCTACCAGGGAGAGCTGTGTCAAGCTGTATAAACCCCTGAAGTATAGTTTTTTTATCTTTGAAAGACATTAAAAACATTTCTAATAATCTGTTCTGTGTGCCTCAGGATTGTAACTAGGATAAAACAAATGAGTCTACTTGAAAACATTTTGTAAATTATAAAGCAGTGAATAAATGAATAACATATTACCTAATTTATCCTTGGATTTACTCATTGCCTGAACAGGAGAGGGACTTTGTGAAATGATGCTGTATAAACTATTAAGTTTTTTAATTATAAATTTTGCATCTGCATAAAGAAATAATGAAAACAATATTAATTATTAAAATTGAAAAACCGCTACATCACAAACATCCAAGTGAGAAACATGGGTCTGAGAAGAGTTGCCTGATCGGAGATACTCCGAGGTTAAAAGTACAGACACAGTAAGAAACAGTACCCCCTGAAATGGGAAGACTGAGATCAGATGACTTGGATGGCTGATGGCAGAGGAAATTTGATAAAAGACAAGCAAGATAAAAGATCACCGAACCAAAGCAAGAGCTGTTTATTCTCAAAGATGAGGTGCAGTGGCATTTTGAGCACGAAAGATGTGGTTGTTGTTATATGAAAAAAAATCCATAAAGGCCTTTAAGCCAACAGTGATGTTGTAGGACAAGGGTGAAACAAGTTCGTGAGTTTTACTGTAAGAAGTTTGGAAAAGAAAATCAATGTTTTCTTTATCAAGTGCTGGTTCCCCCTCCTTTGAATTCTGTGTGAAGTGCTGGTCATATGTATAAACTCTTCCCAGGGTTGTAAGAAAGAGATCAGGCTTCAAGCACCTTTGCTGGGGAAAAGTTGGGCAAGTTTCAGCTTTTTCACACTCAAAATGAACCTCGCCTTGACTAGACTGAATTTTGAAAATCAAATCTCCAGGGCTAAATTAGTCCACATTCAGTAACTTTGAAAATAAGATTTACGATGTGAAAAGCCATGAAGTGTTTAAGAAGTTTTGATGTAAAATGCTTCGGAAATTAAAAACTGGTGCTCATAAGCAAGTGGAAAGATGACTTTATTTATATTTTAATGGTGGTTAAAGAAAAAATATTCATTGATAAGTACTTCATTTACTTAGGAGCATGACATTGGCCATAATTCAGCTAAAGCCTTACTGAAATGCCATGGCATTTTATGAAAGACACAGTAGCAGACCAGAAGAAAAGATTTCAAAAAGGCATTGATTTCAAAGAATAGTTTTAATAACTACTATAAGCCACCTCAATTACTAATATAATTGTAATAATATTTTAAAGTAGCTCATTTATTGAATATATTCTGTATATATAATTTTCCAAAAAATGCTTTCTATATACTAATTCTCTATCAAAACAACACCGATAATTTGATATTACAATTGTTTTACAAATAAGAGACTTGAGGCTGGATCCAGGAGGGGTGTTGTGGTTTGCTCAGTTACACAACTGGATTCTGGAAATGTACAGTCAAAACTTCTTTATGTCTGAAGATTACTTTTTCCTTCCTCTTTACCACCTCCTCTTCCCGGTCCCCTTCCTTTCCCTCCCCCTTAACCCCCTCCTCGCCCCCTCCTACTCTCCCTTCCCCTCTGCCTTCTTCTTCTTCTTCTTCTTAATCTGCTTTCAGAGGCAGAAACCCATGGCCTCATAAAGAAAGAAGCAATCAGGCAGTAGGTGGAAAAAGCCGAGTGTTGAGAGACAGGAACCCCGAACATTAGCTTGGCTTCTTTTCTTCTGCTAACATTTAACTTGGGCAAGTTATGTAGTTGTTCTGTAAGAGTGACAATTAAACATGATAGCCTCTGCCTCTGAGCAGTGCAAGTGCATAGTTCTGAGGAAAGCTCATCTGAATCATCACATGAAAAAACTTACATTTTTGAAATAGGTCTTAGGAATGAAAATAATTGTCCTGATTTTCAAGCCTTAAAGTTAAAACAGTGCAGAACTAATGGTTCCACATTGATGACAGATAATAAAAACTGGCAACCGGGCTTCCCTGGTGGCGCAGTGGTTGAGAGTCCGCCTGCCGATGCAGGGGACACGGGTTCGTGCCCCGGTCCGGGAAGATCCTACATGCCGTGGAGCGGCTGGGCCCGTGAGCCATGGCCGCTGAGCCTGTGTGTCCGGAGCCTATGCTTCGCAACGGGAGAGGCCACAACAGGGAGAGGCCACAACAGTGAGAGGCCAGCGTAAGAAACAAACAAACAAAAAACTGACAACCGCCGAGAATTAAATCCAATACTTAGAAATGATGCATAAAATGAATGTAACTTTTTAAAAAGTGTACATCAAACATTTATTACCAACAATCCTCTCAACTCCAAAATTGGGCACATGAATTAAAAATAAAAATTCAATGGGCTACTCAGTAAGGCATTCTAGTAATTTCCATAAAAATGGACAAACTTTGTTAAAAATTGATCAAGCTTTCAAATGATTTGGCTACAGATATTTATAATACATATATTTATAACTATATAATTGATACAGTTGAATATGATTTGAGGAAATGACAAATGATTCCAGAAGACACTCCTGTAAGCTTTCACAATCGGAAGCAAATGACAAAAATGAGCTAACCAAGTGTACTAACAGGGGAACTAGCTTTCTAATGAAGGTCTAAAAATATCTGTGAAAAATATGCTTATAAGAGAGTTGGTAGGTTTCATTCAAAATTTATGAGGCTCAAGTTTAAGAAGCTTAACAAATCAATTAAATATTACCTGAGCTAGATAGAAGGGAAGAAGGAAGCAAAGGAGAGAAAGAAGGAAAGAAAAAAGAAGGAAGGAAGGGTAGAGAGAAAGAGAGAGATGAAAAAAAAGAAGAAAAACTTCTTCAAGTGCCAAAAACCAAGAGAGAAATGAAAACCAGAGCACCTAGGACTTGAGCTCAAACCACAGATGCCTCTGGGGTGGGGATGGGTGTGTGGGGCTATTTGTCTCTTTCTCCAATAGTCTCGCTTTTAATGTCCATTTGGAGAATCAGGAAACTAAGTCAAAGACTTGAACCAGGAAAGGGGAAAACACCAAAATCTTTAAATGTCTGCACTTTCAGTAAAATGTAGACTAAAAATCTGTACTCCAGCTGATGAAAAACAATAGCTAAAACCAATACAAGTTTTAAAAAATTTTTTGTTTATCTGCTTTGTCAGTCAAATTTTAAAAAGTCTAATTTGAGAATTGTAAAGGCAAAGTTTATACCTCTTTTAAATTTGTGGTTTGATTTGGTATTACTTGCATGTTTTAAAAACTCTCAGAACAAGGAGAAACAGAGAAAAAGAGAGAGAGAGAGAGAGAGAGAGAGAGAGAGAGAGAGAAGCCAGCTAACCTTCTCAAAGCAGTGAAACTTGAAACTTGTGGGAAGCCATCAGAAGTAAATAAATGTACAATTTCTCTTGTCAGGCATTCCCACACTTGAACAACAAGGGATTCTTAGTCTCAAGAGCTTAATATAATAGAAATACATCCAGAAAGAGAATATAGTAATATAATAAGCATGCTCACAATTATAAAAGAAGGTGTTGAAACCCCAACATAAAGAGGATACAATGAATAAAACATAGGATCTGAAAAATACTGAACTAGACCTTACACAAATAAAAAATAATCACAATTTAAAATTTTAAAAAATGACATAGTTGAAGAGGATTAGGGAAACTGAAGTAGATATGAGGTAGTTATATAAAATGAAAAATATAAAAAGATGGAAAATGTAGAAGACTAAAAGCCAAGGAGTGAAGACTTAGAGAATGTAACATATTTCTAATAGGTCCGGAGGGAGATATTATACTTAGAATATATTTTAGTCGGAAATGGTAAAGAACATCATGGTTGAGAATTTTCCAGAGCTAACAAAACACAGGTATTCTTCATTTTGACAAACAATGAGTCCTGAGCAGAACTGATGAAAGTAGTCCATTCCTAGACACATAAATTTGATCCTGAAAACCACCAAAGTCAGTGAAAACATTTTAAAAGCAGCCATAAAGAAAATGCAGTCTAAAGGCAGAAATTTCCTGACCATAACATAACAAATGCTTTTAACTAGAAATAAATAACAAAATAAACCACTTAGTTTAAGCATATGATATAGTATGAGGTAGGTAGGTTAAAAAAAAAAAAGATGTACATAACTGCATATAAATGCAATGAGAGAAAGATGTGGGAATTGGTGGGTCCTAAGAACATATGGGTGGGTTTTTAATTTTCATCAGTGCTTTTATGTATATGCATTACATAGTTGGTAAAAATGCGGTAAATATACCAGTTTTTTGTAAAAAAAAAAAAGAATCACTTAGACTAACAGCAGGCATATCAAGACAATCAACTTAGAACTTAAAATGTCAAGAAGACAAAATAAATCTGTCTACAGCACCCAGCAGAACTGTTATTGTTCAGGAACAAGGGCTGTCTTAGGATGGTTTCTGATAAAGCAAGTCCTAGAACAATTATTCATTTGAAAGTTATTTATTAGGAAGTGCTGCCTGGAAAAAAATGGATAGGACTGGTAATGACATGACGATTTAAAAAATTTTAATAAATAGTGCTGGAAAATCAAATATCCATATAAATAACAATAATTATTAATCCAGAAGGTAATATATCTAAATATGGATGTTAAAGAGTTTCTAGAAGAAAACATAGGAGAATATCTTTATATCTGTGAGCAGATTTCCTAAACAGAACATACAATGCACTAACCAGAAAAGTTTAATACATTGAACTTAATTAAAACTAAGAGCATCGGGCTTCCCTGGTGGCACAGTTGTTGAGAGTCCGCCTGCTGATGCAGGGGACGCGGGTTCGTGCCCCGGTCTGGGAAGATCCCACATGCCGCGGAGCGGCTGGGCCCGTGAGCCATGGCTGCTGAGCCTGCGTGTCCGGAGCGGGGGAGCAAAAAAAAAAAAAACCTAAGAGCATCTGTTCACCAAAAGAAACCATTAATCAATTAAAAATGCAAACTACACACTCAGAAAAAATATATTCAGTGTATATATCTAATAAATAATATACAAAACTCTCCAAAAGTTTTTTAATAAATCAGATTTCCTTCTGGGAATTTCTTTAAAATTTAAAAATGGGACTTTTTTTTTTTTTTTTGGCTGCATTGTGTGGCTTGCGGGATCTTAATTCCCCAGTCAGGGATTGAACCCAGGCCCTCGGAAGTGAAAGCCTGAAGTTCTAACCACTGGACCACCAGGGAATTCCCATGGGACATTCATCTTTGTTATCTCCTCATACACCTTTTACTTTTATATCTTATTTGCTAGAATTTTGTCAGATGATCACAAACAGCTATAAGTGCTGGTAAGAAGACCACTCTATTTTATTTGTTTACATGTCCAGATAAAATTTAAAATTTTCTCACTAAGTAGGTCAGGAAATGTGTATCGAATTAGGCAACTAGTAAATCTTGCAATACAATTTTTATGTACATGGTGTGACTATAAAAGCATTCAACAAATTTATTGAAGATGACTTTTATGCTATATTTTTTTCCAAGTTCTGGATGTGGGAGGAGGCTTAGAAATTAAACACTAAATAAAACATTGTCCCTGTCCTCAAGGAGTTGATAGTCTAATAGGAGGAGATAACAATAACATATTTTTTCATTAAGATGTATTGATACTTGAGTTCAAAGGTGGAAAAGACTACTTCCACAAGAATCTTGAATAAATTAAGAAAGATATTTTAAGACAGAGAAAACTCATGGACAGAGTCAGAGAGCTGGGCAAATATTAGGTAGCTCTGAGAAAAACCAAGTAGTTCGGTTTGCCTGGAGTATTGTGAATGTAGTAGGCCTAAATTGTCAGGTTTGGGCTCTTACTCTTTAAGGAATGAGAACCCATCAAAATTTCTGAGCCGCGATGCTTAATTTTTTGTTTATGGCATGTTTCATTTGCTATTTCTTTGTATTACATCTCATTCTTGAAGTTACATATTAAAAAAAAAAAACTTTAAGGATTACTACTGTGATACATCTACCTATGTAAACTAATTGTGGCCTTAAAGCTTCTAATGATAGTTGTTGGCTAGACTTAGAGATTTTTTTTATAATCATTTTTATACCAACTTCTCTTCTTGTGAAACATGTCATCTAAAATTTCAGGAAGACACTCCCTGTAAAGCTGGCATACTATTTTCACAAACCTACTTTAGTTCCCTCCTGAAACTGCATTAAATTCATAGCAATGGGATTACTTAGAAATAAACCTGCAAGAATGAGAGAATGGGAGAATAAATGATAGAAAAGGATCATGGGGTTAGAAAATACATAGATCAGTTGAAAACAACATGGCCAACTTGAACACACTGAATCCTAAACCAGCAGTGGGGAAAGCTGAGAAGAAACTGGACTTACACTGCAGGATTACCAAAAGGCTTGAGAATTCACAGCACCAGATACCTTTCACAAGTGAGATAAAAGATAAAGACAGTATGCTAAGTCAAACATTGGTTAAAGAAGTTGGATCCCCACATCCTTGCCACTATTCTCTGTAGCCCAATGCCTGTGCCCTGTCTTACTTTCAAAGGACTGAGGGTTTAGTTTTTGGAGAAAGTAAAATAGAATGTGTCTAAACTTGGTAGCAGACCAGCTATGAACAGCTTGCTGGATGCTAACAACCAAAATTCTAGTTGATTCTCTGCATTTCCTAAGAAACTGGTGGATACTAGAACAAAACTCCAAAAATTGTTCACAGAGGAACCAAAAGTAAACAACCCCACTCATGTATGTGTTGCTCTCAAACATCTTTGTAATGTCCCACTTCTAAGTATGAGAATCCAGCCCGTGATTAGCATACAAGTAAGGACGGCCTCTCTATAAAAGATAAAATCCACACACAGAAAAAACAAATCAGTTTGGAAAAAAGTCTATTAATAGAGCTAAAACCTAAAAAATATATATTATTAATATCTTCAGAGGAGGAACAGAAGATATTATAAACATGAAACAAGAAAATGAAATAGGGAATAACAAAGAACTCTTGGGAAAAAAATATAGCAAAAATGAAAAGCATAGTATAAAGGCTAGAATATAAAGTTGTAGAATACACCAGAAAGTTGAGCTCCTCAATATTGATTGATTAATCAATAGATCTATTAAGTGATAGATAACAGAAAGGAAATGAGAAAGAAAAGACAAGAATATTACGGAACCAGTCCAGGAGATTCAATATTTCAAGGAAAAAAATAAGGGTGAGAGGAGAAAGAATAGTCAACAAAACAAGAGAAAAATGTCAAGGGATACCTATTTTCAGATAGAAAGGGGCCAAGTGCTCAGAACAAAATTAGAAATTAGACTCACACGAAGTACATTATGAAGAAATTTCAAAACTTTGAAACAGAAGATCTTATGAGCTGGGAATGGAGGAAGAGGATAAAACAACCACAACCACAGCAATACAACAATTCATACAAAAACTGTGTCAAGCTGAAAGCCTGAAGGTGATGAACACTTCAAAACCTGGAGGAAAGAGATATCCATTCTAGAATTCTCTACCCAGTGAAATTATTAATCAAGTATGAGAGTAGAATAATTATTTTCAGAAGCACATATTAAACATCTCTATCTCTGTATCTATCTCCCAGTTATCCTTCAACAGGAAACTATTGTAGAATGTATTAAACCAAAACAAAAAAGGAAAACAATAAAGAGGAAGTGATAAACACAGGAAATTGGTCTTTTAACACAGAAAGCAAGTACAAGGAATCCCCAGAACAAGGGTGAAGGTAGATGCCTGGATGACAGCTGTGAACCATCCTTAGCGAGCAGAGCATCAAGATCATGCACGTCAGATAACTCCATCTTCTCTAGGAAGATGCAATGGATAGAATACCTGATAGATCTCAGTGTCATTAGAGAAGACAATTGGATAATAGATGATTTGGGATTGACAGTGATTATATAGAAAAGTAAGCCAACCGATGTAGTTCAGTTATGTTTAGCTTTACATAGTCATCATGATACTAATACCGAGTAAATATAAAAATCATGGTATAGCTATGTAGTGAGGTTGGGGTATAAGAAAGATGTGCATGTGTGATTTAGGGCAGAAAAAGAGAAGAAGTTCAAGCCTCATCCTCGTTTGTGGGACATCAGTACGTAACACCTGAAGCAAAATCATTAAATAACAATATAAGCATGTTATGTAGAGAAATAAAGATAAATATCAAAGGAATTATCTAGTAGAATCAAAATGGTTGTCTTTGGGGAGGGGAAATCGGGATGCGAGTTAGATGGCCATTACTATTTCTCAAAATAAACATGTAAAACTATTTTACTCTAAATTATGTGCATGCATAGCACTGATACAAAATAAAAATTAAAACTGAAATAAGTCATTTCAGAAATGACTTAAGTAATGCATGGTAATTATCAAGAGTTGGTGTACCATGGGAGAAAGTACACTAGTTTACCAGCGAGATACCACTGAGTTCAAATACCACTTCTATCACTACCTATCTATGCAGCAATAACAAAAATGGCATCATTTAGTCAGTACTCATTGTATAGTAGACAATTTACAAAGTTATTCTTTTTATCACCTCTAGTCTCATAAGAACACTATGAAATAATTACTATTATTACCTATATGTTTCAGAGGAAAATATGGACCTTTAGAAAATTGATTATGTTATCCATATTTATAAAGCTAGGAAGGGAGAGTTCAGGCTAAATTGGACTCATGTGTTTCCGGATATAAAACTCCTTATGACAGTCTGGAAAGGTTCCATATTTGCATTAGTTTCGGTTTTTCTCAAAGCAGACCCCAGACAAGGAAATGAGTGTAGATGGTCTGGGAGAGAAGCAAGAATACAAGACAGGGAAGGGAGGACAGGCAGCCAGCGAAGGGTGTTATTCAGCCAGAAGCCATGGTGGGTCACTGGAGCTTAATCCTGCTGGGAAATTCTGGAATCCAGGGGAGAAGACTTGCTTCCAAGGTATCCTTCAGGAGGAGGGTCCAAGGAGAGTGGAAATTTTGCACGAAATCCCAGCGGTAATTGGTTGAGGTCTTCTGGGGAAGGACAGTATTTAACTCCCTATAATTTCTGAGCAGACAAGTGTTTTGGTGGCGAAACAGCCTTTAGGAAAAAAAAAGTGTTCTGGTTCTGGCAATGGGAAGTCAGACTGGAGGTCTCTGAAGTGGTAAGAGCTTGGAGACATGGGCAATGTACTAACAGCATTTTCTAGAAGCCACTAACATAACCCCCAAATATCAGTCGATGAACAAAATAAAAGTTGATTTCTTGTTTCCATCACGACTTAAGGCAGTAGGGAGAGGGGGTGCACATCGTTTCTAAGCCACAGTCCCTCATAGACCAGGTTTCTTCCATCCAGGTGCTCTGTAGTCTTCTACAGTTTCACAGTCTTCTGGATCCAGTGCATCTAGCCAGCCCATGAGCCAAGAGAGGGTGGCAGAATAGTGCTGGAATTTTGGGGGTGAATTCTCTCTAAGTACGACAACACTTTTGCTTACACACCACTGGCCGAAACTTGATCACAAGACTGCATCTTATTGTCAGGAAGCATGGGAAATGTAGTCTAAATGTCCTGGAAGAAAAAGAAAACTCACATTTGGTAAGAATCACTCACAACCATTCAATAATTATCATACTATACTATTTCTCATAAGGTCACCTTGATGTGCTTAATAAATATATGTATATATATATATCTATCTCCATACACATTTATGCATACACACATCATATCACATTCATATCATATATCCATTGCTTTGCCTGGCAATTGCAAACTATTCAATAAAAACTTACCCTCATGGAAACCATTTTTACACATAGACTCATCAATTATTTTCATTTCATATTAGAAATAAACACATTTTATTTAAATTTCACCAGATTGCATTTACCTTAGGGTAAAGTAGCTCATGGGTTGCACTTACCTTAATTTGCTCTGCAAATTAAGCTATAGCATTCTATAAAGGGATTTATCTTCCATATTACTTAAAATTTTATTTGACATTTTAACTCAAGAATCAACAAAATATTATTGTACATATTTGTTTCCCGTAAACATTAAAGAACAGTTAAAAATATGTGCTGGCTTGAATATTTTTGAAATGAATGGTTCTGCGAACATTTTAAAATGCTATCTATGTATCAGCAGAAATACATTTCCCTGTACTGTAAGTTCCCTGTACTGCAGGTTGTTTTCACTTTGCATAGAATGTATTTTGACTGTTGCTATTGGATTCACTGTGTTGTGCTGAAAGCTTCATGTGTTTGAGTATAAAAATAATTGAATTTCAGTGAATTAAAGTATTGACCTTAATTTTTTTTTTTAGTAAGTTAGGGGTATCATGAAAAAAGTATGTACAAACTGTAACAGACTCTTGAAATCTTACAATTATAAAGTTAATTTCAAATAGCAGGAAGGTAGTACAAATTTTAGAAAAAGTACATAATATTAACTTCCTCATTTGGTTACCAGGTAGGCAAGTTGCACAAATGGAACTATGATTTATACTGAATTTCCCCTTTTCTTTCAACATGGAGAGAGAGAGAGAGAGATCCAAAAAAGGGTAGAGGACAGAAATATAGAAATTTGGGCTTGTGTCATGCCTTAGAGAACTGTCTTCTTCCTCTCTTATAAGAAGCCAAATGGAGTGAATATATGGTTAATTTTCTCCTGGGAGCAAATCTATTTCACAGATCACCTATGAAGGTCTGGCTCTGAGAATGACTATAGATGCCATCTCACTATTTCTCTAGCCTAATGAGATATCAGGCCAATACCTGAATCCTAGTAGGGTAAATATTATTATGCCCTGATTTGATATAGCCAGGCAATTTGATTGTTGTTGAAATGTATTCATTTATTTGGATGATCTAGACTAGTGTTTCTCAACCATGGGTGATTTTTTTCCCCAGGAGAAATTTCTGGAGACATTTGTGGTTGCTAAGATTATAGCGGGTTGCTTCTGGAATCTAGTGGGTTGAGGCCAGGGATACTGCTAATCATCCTACAATACACAGGACAGTTCCTCACAATGAAGAATTATTTGGTCCCAAATGTACATATGCCAAGGTTGAAAAAACTGTGACATAACTATAGTCTTTTATATATATAATATATAAAAAAAGTCTCTATTTCATGTAAGGAAGATTAAAAATCAGAGTATCAATTTATCAGCTCCTATTTTTTTTAAACATCTTTATTGGAGTGTAATTGCTTTACAATGGTGTGTTAGTTTCTGCTTTATAACAAAGTGAATCAGTTATACATATACATATGTTCCCATATCTCTTCCCTCTTGCATCTCCCTCCCTCCCACCCTCCCTATCCCACCCCTCTAGGTGGTCACAAAGCACGGAGCTGATCTCCCTGTGCTATGCGGCTGCTTCCCACTAGCTATCTATTTTATGTTTGGTAGTGTGTATATGTCCATGCCACTCTCTCACTTTGTCACAGCTTACCCTTCCCCTCCCCATATCCTCAAGTCCATTCTCTAGTAGGTCTGTGTCTTTATTCCCATCTTACCCCTAGGTTCTTCATGACCTTTTTTTTTCCTTTTTTCTTAGATTCCATATATATGTGTTAGCATACGGTATTTGTTTTTCTCTTTCTGACTTACTTCACTCTGTATGACAGACTCTAGGTCCATCCACCTCACCATAAATAACTCAATTTCATTTCTTTTTATGGCTGAGTAATATTCCACTGTATATATGTGCCACATCTTCTTTATCCATTCATCTGTTGATGGATACTTAGGTTGCTTCCATGTCCTGGCTATTGTAAATAGTATCAGCTCCTATCTTGTTGTAGAATAGTTAAGTGATTATGCATTGGAACTGAACCTCATTCCTCCCCTGCTCTAATCCCTACCACAGAGAACACATGATCTATCATTTAATTCTCCTTTGTTTTGCTCTGTTTATTTTGAACTGTCAATTTTTACATACTCCCTATGCTTGGCCCTCCTGGCAGCAATCCCTCTCACAGGTGTGCTGGTCCCATATATTACTAATTGAATCATCAGCCCTTCAAGGCAGGACAGACATTAATCAGTGCAGTGAAGGCTCTGCCTGGTGAAGTGAACTTTCATTTCTGCAGGCTTCCTCCCGAAAGTTCTCCCACCTTATTTCACTCATTCAAGCAGCCACAGTCATGGGAAGATGGGGGAGACATCAAACAGGCCAGATGGCAATGCCTGCTCCTCTGGTTTCGGTTTTCACTTCCTACTCTTTTACCTACTGCTTCATCATTTGGCTTGACATGTCTCACCGTGGGTTCTGATTTGGTTGGCAGTGTAACCCTTCAGTTCATTTATGAATGGTGAACTTGTTATTCAGTATTAATGTTTCTTATGAGCAACCTTGCCTTGTAAAGTTGGGCAGGTTATTAAGCCAGAAGTCTGGTCTGAAATGAAATGGAAGTGTTCTGTTTTGAAATTCTTGACTTTCTTTGTGTTATTGAGAACCTGGAAAGTATTGATTTGGAAATTATCTTCTCTGTTTTAATGTTGTAAAAGTGTATATAGTTCAAGTAGTTGATTCAACTAGTTGAAGTCAACATCTATGAAACATTCTGGAACTTATATCTGAAAAGTGGGGAAGACTTGGATAATCATATTCATGTCCAAATAATTACATAAACACAGCTCATGCTTCTATCATATAGAAAGTCACAGCCAAAAAGTAACCAGACCTGAGAATTGGATTTTCATCTTTGGAGGAGGTAATATATTGAAAGAAGAACAAGATACGGGCTTTGGAGTCAGATGACGTTGACTTCAAATCATATCTCTGCCACTACCTCTGCCTCTAGAATCTAGGGAAGGCTATTTAACTTCTCTGAGCTTCAGGCTCTGCATCCATAAACCAGAGAGGGTAACTCCAAACTCACAGTGTTGCAAGGACTACAGTGTTACAAGGATTACAGTATGCTTATCTACTGCTATAATATTCATATATACACACATGCATGTATATATGTGTATATGTATAAATATGTACATAATATTTATAAACACATTTGTATACACATGTATGTATATGTAAGTAATAAGCCATATCTCAGACTTGGTCCTATTTACAGATAAGGATTTCTTAATATTGGGTTGGTTCAAAAGATCGTTGGGGTTTTTTCATAAGATGCTATGGAGAAATTTGTGGCCAACCCAATATTATCATTCTTACTTGACCCCCGAGTTGTGTATATGTTACTCCAAGAGCTGCAACATACCTAAATGCTGGGAAAGACCTCATCTTTAGAAGTTCAGGGACAATATTTCTGGTATAATTCAAGCCAATTACTATCTAAAAAAATCATATGGGATCATATACATAGAATTCCTTTGAAAAGTCAAATCCCCTGTGCTTATGCATGCATATGCATTTGTTTTTGTTATTCCTCACTCCCTCTATCCCTATATTTCCCTATTGTTAGTAAAATGCTTCTGCTTAATTGCAACAAAACAAAACAAAACACATTGGGTTTTGTTATGAGCCGAACTATTTTTGTAACTCCATCAAACTAGAGAATAATCTTAATGAAGGGAGGAAATGTGTCATTTGTTCAATACTTTCATCAGCAACAGTCAGGAGAGCACCTGGAGTAAAATAAAAGGACAATAAAAAACTGTTGAATTATCAGATGAAATCATAGAGCTTTGAATAATTTATCATCATAGGGTAGTAGGGATGACATGATTTACTGCTTCGAAGCAGCTAACCATCAAAACAAGCAAAACACAACCACCAGAAGTCATCAATTATTTATGATGATGGATATTCAACTATGATATTTGACTTTATACAGACTACGAAAGATTTTGAAGGGTTAACCAGTGGTTGAAATATGCTTTGATATTCTTTTAAAATGCAATGTGTTTACCACACATTTGTGAAGTATGATTCAAGGCCATTGCCTGAAAACCCAAAAGCACTTTAGAGCTTTTATAAAAAGTCTGAGTTTGTGTAAACACTTTCCTGCAGTCTCTAGAGACATTATTTAACTTTAAGTTCTAAGTGACCTTTAAACCCAACAAACATCCCTTGCAAAGTGTATTTTAGTTTATTTGAAGTGGGAAGTAAATGAGTGATAAATTTTGTTTATTTTTCAGCTACAAAAGAGATGCAAGTTCCTAGCATGATGCTGTTAATTGGCTGGTAAAAATTTAGACTGGGTGTTCAAAGAATGAATGTTTCAGCAAGTGTTTAATATGTCAAAATGAGACTATTTTTGAGAAGCTGAGTTTAAAACACTCCAAGTACATAAATTACTGGTAAAAGCAATTATGAACTTCTGCTTTTGTCTTTGTAAAACAAATGAATTTTTGTGACAAATTTTGAAAAATAATTTGTAAACTTCACAAATCTAATTGTATTTACAAGTGTACATTGTATTCTGTTGTATTGCGTAGTTAGCATTTATAGTTTAATTATTTTTATTGTATTCCTCTTTCTCATTACATTTCCTGCATAATATTTAAAAGCATGGTCCCAAATTTAGGCAGACTATAGCTGTAATCCCAGCTCTGCCAATTGTATGACCTTTCTAATACTCAGTTTTCTTATTGGTACCTACTATTGGTAATAGTTCATATACTTAATAGGTACCCTGAGAAATAAATTATATAATGTATATAATTTGTATATATATATATATAATATATATAATTTATTATATAATATATATAATATATATATAATATATATATAATTTGTATATATAATGTATATAATTGTTAGCAATCTTGGATGATATCACCTGATATATATTATGTATTCAACAAATTTTAACTTTTTATTTTTGTAGGGATTTTATTTCTGTGTATGTGAGTGTGTATGAGATGCTTAACGGCTTAGACTAGACTTCTGGGTAACTCCAGTTCTAGCACTAGTAGATGCTAAATTAATGTGTACATTTGCTTTAAATCCAAGAATTTGATAATTTACTCCTTACGAAACTAACACATTATTTTAGGTAATATTTTACAAGTTATTTTATTTATAAAAGATTACATGGTCTTTTTAATGTCTACTAAGAGAATAGCTCATCTATGTCTATAGGCAAGTACCACAACAAAGATATTAGCTAATTATTTTTAAATAAAGGAATTCTTACTTTATTTTAAATTACAAGGATCTTTTTTGAATCCATGATCACAGTCCATGCAATAAACAAATCCATCACCTCCAAATGTTTCTTCATGCCCTCCTTTTTTATTATCATTATTACTTTTTTTGTATTAAGAAAACATAAGATCTCTTTTTGAAGCTAAGTGAACAGTTTGCTTTTATCTGAAAGTAAACTCTACAGTTTCATATAATCTGCTGTAGCAGACTGAGTTTTCCAGCAGGGAGATAATGAAATAGAACTTTACATGTAGCAATGACATTCAATGTTACTCTTGGGGTCAGCAATGGTGAAAAAGGAGTGAATAAAGCAAGACTGGGCAGAGGGAGAAGTTGGACTGTGATGAATAACAATAGAGGTTTCAGCCAACCCATGGGTCTTTATAGTCCTGCACTGACTGGTCACTGAATGGAGGCTGCCCCGAGAAAGGGGTATGACCTTGAACAATGTGACTCTATTCAGATGAGGGCAATCACTGGGAAGATGGCAGTTTTAAAGTGGTACAGTGTAGGACAGGAACCTGGATTTCGTGCCAGTATGCCCATATCAGAGCCACTGTGTTGTAAAGTGGCTTTAATGCAAAGTTATTTAGCATCCTGTGTCAGTAAACCAAACATTCCATTAGTCTTTGAATAGTGGTGCTAGATTAGGTCCTTCTGGGAGGAAAGGCAAAACCATACCCAGTACATGTATCAATGACAATCAAAAAGAGTTGCTGCTCCTTTCAGAGTAGAATGTGTCTAATGGAGTTAATCTACCACCAAGTGGCTATTTGCACTCCTGCAGGGATGGTGCCATATTGAAGAACTAGCATCGGTCTTGGTTGCCAGCAGTTGAACATTTTAGCAGCAGCAGTGATGAGAGGGGACCCATGTTCTTAGACCCAAACATCCTTGGTAACCATGATTATCCAGCTCATGGGTCTATTGTGCCAGTAGTGAGTTGGCTGCTGGACAAATTCTGAATGATACCAACTGACCTAGTCAATCTGTTTAGTTGTTTAGTGCCTTTTCAAGGGTGGATGTTTTCTAATGGGTGTCAACATGTGATGCAAAGATCCACACAGTTCATGCCTATTTTTCAGGATGCCTATTCCACAGACTTCATTGTCCTCCCATCTGAATCTTTCCAAGCCCCTAATCCCCCAGCCAAGCCATTCACCAGTGTTTATAAGTCTATATACATTCTTTAGAATGCACACTTCTCTTCCTACACAAAGTGGATGGCCAGGTTAACCATCAAATATCTATCCATTGAGAGAATTTCCCTTCGTTGTTGTTTCTTAGGGCCACCTCTGAATGGGACTGAGTGGCCAAGTCCACTTAAAGGCAAGTCACTGATAAGACAGTGGTGGATGACATGGAGGTCCTGGCCATCTGCACATACTTTCCCACCCTACTCATGTGTAATCCTGAATGAACCCCTTCTATACTACAATAGACTGCTGCTAGACACACTTGACCTGATAAGGGAGTGGGCCTGGAAAAAGCCAGGTGTGATGGTCAGTTTATTTCCATTGGACTAAGCCACAGTCCCAAGTTATTCAATCACATATTAATCTAGGTGTTGCTTTGGAAGTATTTTGTAAACGTAATTAGCATCTACAATTAGCTGACTTTAAGTAAAAGATATTATCCTAGACAATCTGGGTGGGCTGGATCTAACCAATCCAAGGCTTTAAGAGCAGAACTGAGATTTCCCTGAGGAAGAAACTCCTCCTGTGGACCAAAGCCTCAGGTCCTGCCTGAAAGTTTTGAACTACTCTTCCTGATGGGCTGGCCTATGAATTTCTGGCTTTCCTAGCCAGCCCTGCAAACCATATAAGCTAGGTGCTTGCAAGAAACATCTCCCTTCCTCTCCCCACCTCTGCTTTTCAAAAGGTATATAATTCTCTGCTACAGAGAACATGACCTTTACCTAGAATTTTAGTAGTCTGTGCCAGTGATTCTCTTTTTAGGACTTGTCATTAACTGCACACCATCTCGTTTCCTAAACGCAGAAACCTCAATACTACTGTACTGGGTCGTATGGTCATACTGGCATGCACCAGTCTTCAAGCACATTCCTCCTAGGTGTTACTCAAAGTTGGGAGCATTTTGTCACCTGATATATGGATCAAAACAGTATTCCCAGAGATGGAACTCAAAACTCTAAAACCTCTAAAACTCAAGAGACTAAACAGGTATTTCACTTAATTCTCAGTGGTGGGAGGTACAAAATGCAAAAATTTATCTTTTACATTGGAGAGGTTGCCCTGGCATGCACCAGAACTCCAGACTTGCTTCAAACCTCACCGATATAGTCAGCCTCCAAATATTTGTAGGGATCATCTCATATCCTCTGCAGTGTATTTGTCTTCCCAGGATTCCAACTTCCTTGCTACTTCTTGTTCACCTGGTCTCATTCAGATGAAGTCATCTATCTGTGGGATTTCCACTCAGTCCACTTTCCCTTGCACAATTTGTTATAGGACAGTAGTGTTATCATAGGCCTCTGGCGGTAAAGGTATACTATAATCTGTTTTAAATGAATACTTAGAAATACTATTTGTAATCTTCTTTCTTGATAGGGAGGGGAAAGAATATATTTGCAAGATCACTGATTGCATACTATATCCTGAAGCTGTATTAAGATGATCTAGCAAAGATTCCTCATTCCACACAACTGCAATAGGGATTGCTATGTGGTTGACATGGCAGGGGTCAATGCCATCCTCCAGAATCCATCTGGCATTTTTAGAGACATGAATAAAGTGGAGATATAATGGGCATCACCACCCCAAGAATAACATTAACCTCTTACATTCCCTCCAAGATAAGATATTGTTTTTAATTTTTCTATTTTGGCTGGGGGAGGGGTGCTTTAGAAGGCTACCACTTGACCTTCTCACTATGATAGTTCTTACCTCACAGGATAAGGAGTCAATGCGGGACCTGCCAACTACCAAGTATATCCGTTAGATTTTATATTTGGGGACATATTATATTATTTTGGGGTAGGAAAATTACTATTAAGTGTGTTCATGAATGAAGTGGACACACCATGAGCCACAACTGGCCAAGATTCCATTTATTGCCTTGCCTCCATAAACCCCACTCTAACAAAAGGGTTTGATAATGCTTTGAGTCCTTTGTTGTCAATGCCAGTTTGGACCTTGTGTCTCCAATATCTTGTGGGCATTCTGCTTTCCCTCCTGTATGTTGCTGAAGTCAATGGCTATGGGTTCCTTTGAATAAGAAACAGGGAATAATGGCCTCATATCCTTGCCATAGTGTTGCAAGTTTCTTCCTTCTGAAAACTTGACGGCTTCAGTATGTGGGTCTGGGTCTGAAAATTGGCTTGAATTCAGAAATTAGGCAAGGTGTTACAACTTTTTATTGGGGTGACCACTCTTAGATTCCTGATCATCAGTCCTTATTTTATTCTGTTTGCATAGATTGAGAAACACTCTCAATACCTCTGTTTTGCTCATAGGGACAATATGTTCTATTACCCAAATCCATAGCTCTCCATATTTTGTATGGAATCCTTACTGGTACAGCAAACTTGTTGAGGATAAATATTCAACTTTCTGAACCTTCTTTGGGTTTCTGCTGTTTTTATGATTAAATTTGATTTGCCTGTCCCCTGGCTGTATAAGATCAGAGTCTCTTTATGTATTGTCAAGGAGGACCTCTTTGAATTTATTTGTTCAGTCTTTCAATTTTTTCCTCCAAATCATCAATTTCTCTCAAAATAGTAATCCATTTCCTTTGCCTTTATAAATACTATTTTGATGTGCTTTTTAATTGCCTGATACATTACTTCCATCAGTGCCTCCCCTTCCAGCAATACCAGTTCCTAACAGTAAAAGTTTTAACAAATTTCACTGTTGCTGCATGCTGAGAGATATCAGTACTCTGCCTGCTGCCAATAGGTGATCCAGTCTGTTTCCTTGGACCACTTCTAGCATTATTGTGTTTTCCAGCTTCTGAGACAGAGATCTGTGTACAGGGTAGTACCCTTGGGATCAATATCTGTGACAAAGCCAAGAGTACAGGAAAGGGTAGAGGGAGACCTTAGGCTAAGTTGGAGTAACAGCTATGATGAACGCTGGAGCTGGGAGGGCCCTGCAGAATTGTCTCCTCATTGGACATGGGGTGCCTCTGAAAAGGGGGTGTTACCTAAAAGAAGTTGGCTCTCTTAACAGACTGGTGGTTGCCAAGGGGGAGGGGTTTGGGGAGGGGTGGAGTGGGAGATTGGGGTTAGCAGATGTAAGCTTTTATATATATGGAATGGGTAAACAAGGTCCTACTGTATAGCACAGAGACCTATATTCAATATCCTATGATAAACCATAATGGAAAAGAATATTTAAAAAAAAGAATGTATAGGGCTTCCCTGGTGGCGCAGTGGTTGGGGGTCCGCCTGCCGATGCAGGGGACATGGGTTCGTGCCCCAGTCCGGGAGGATCCCGCGTGCCGCGGAGCGGCTGGGCCCATGAGCCATGGCCGCTGGGCCTGCGCGTCCGGAGCCTGTGCTCCGCAACGGGAGAGGCCGCGGCGGTGAGAGGCCCGCGTACCGTACCGCAACAAAAAAAAAAAAAAAAAAAAAAAAGAATATATATATGTATAACTGAATCACTTTGCTGTATAGCAGTAATTAACACAACATTGCAAATCAATTATTCTTCAAAAAAAAGTTTGCCGTCTTTATCCTAGGGCACTTGTTGGGAGACAGGAATCACCGAACAAGTTAAAATCTCCAGCAGGGAGGAAGAGGGATACTTAGTCTCAAAGCCCAGGCACACGCACGTTTGCGTATCAGAGTCCGTGCGTGCGTGCCTGTGTGCGTAGTGCGTGCGTGTGTACGTAAGGAAGGTGCGGTCGACGTTGAGCCTCTGCTACACAGGCTTCTCCTTCGGTAAGTAGAGTCCGTAATGATAAAGCCCTTTGTTAGTTTTCACTCTTGACTTGCTTTCTTTTCTAAAAACTAACCCTCCTACTTATGTTGAGACAAACTAGGTAATTGTAGAAAGAATTTTAGAGAATTAAAGAAGGGTAGTTCAGTTTACCTGAGGTTTTGCACAGCTTTTTGAGGTAGTGGTGTCCGTTCTCGTTTGAGTACATGTCAGAATGTAGACAAGAACAAGGATAAGGAAGATGAGTTTCTCTCGATATTTTGTAAGGGGTCTTTTTTTTTCCCTTGTGAATTTGCTTTTGTTTTTATTGGACTACAGGGGATGGGTTGGGAAATATCTCTGCAAGGTACGCCCCACCAGGGAAATGTCCATTCTCATTTTGCTGGGATAGCTTTTGGAGCGTTTTCTTTTTCTGGGAGCCGCTGCTCTTGCAGGCAGCAGCCTCTTCAGGTCCACTGCTGAGTGGCTCCTCCTTGGAAGAGAATTTCCTCTTTTTCTTGGGGCGCTCTTGTTTCCTGACTCTTCCGGGTCACTATCTGGTTCCTCTTTGGGGAAAGATTTCTTCCTCTTGGTAAGACTTCCACTTCCAGCTGTCTCTTCAGGATCACTACTAACCAGCTCCTCCTTGGAAAAAGATTTCTTTTTCTTGGGTTTGGAGGAGACAGATGGGTCTTCCATTCCATTCTCCTAAGGAGCCTCCTGGGGCTTTTGCTTTTTCTTGCTTTGGGGTCTTGCACTTGTCTCCCCGCTGTCCTCCCGAGTACTCCTGATGTCTTCTGAAGATGGCAGGGCAATTGCAGCCAGCTGTTTCTTTTCCTTCTTCAAGGGTTTCTTCTCCTGTTTCTCTAGCTTCCTAGTAATCTCAGCAGCCACTTCCTCTGCCTGAACCATTGCCTCCTTCATGACACCCATATTCTTTTGTGGAATCTCTCCAGTCTCATAGAAAGACAGCCACTCCTCAACTTGTCTTGAAGCTTCTCCCCAGATACACTGGTGGGTACCTCAGAGAAGCAATCAGTTTGTGAGGCAATACTGCATTTGTTTGCCAGGTATTGGGAGATGTGACCTTTGTTCTCTGCAGCTGCTGGGCCAATGAAGGTAGCATGGAAAATGGGTCCATATTTTGGGGTGATATCCCTTGTCTCCAGGGCTCCGGAAACTTCGTTGCTTTGCTGGGCCTAGGGAATCACTCAGACACCAGCTCTGGCCTTCACTAGGGTTACTTTTAAAATATAACTCCATAAAATATTTTATTTGAAACTTTGTGAATCTCTAGAAGATGACAAATACTCATATTTAAATGTAAGTACAGATGCTCATTGCAAATTAATCTAGAAACACTCTTAGCTCTTGTGTCTCAGGTCCTTTCATTTCGTAGGGACTCCTAAGCTCTGACTGAATATAGACTAAGGTACTGGCAGTGAGGTGGGGAGGAGGTTTAAAAATCATTAATACTATCTTCTGTTACCTTCTGTAAACAACATGAGATTTTAAGATGGCTTATTTTAAAGGTATTTGCTGAAATAACAGCAGGACATTATACCTACACCCTCTGAGTACTTTTCTGATGCTTGGAGTTTGTGGCTATAGGACAGGATATATGGCATTATCCTTAGAAAAAATGTAGATAACACAGGTGAAAGTGGCTCTAGCCCTTATTTGAGCCCTTATTTTTTCTCTTAATGTAGTTAACTTCCAAACTAGTCAGATTCAATGTGAAGATTCACCTGCATTCACTCTCCATGGAAAATGACACTGACTGCTTCCCAACTTCCATATGTGGGATTTCAGTAGGTGAACACTTTCATCTCAAGTGCTGTCATATGTATTTGCCCCTGTGAACATCTTTTGGGTTCTGCCATCAAATCAGCAAGTTGCCTTCAATGCCAATGGTGGTATTTTATCCTGTTGCTTCCCCACAGTAAATTCCAAACCTTCCCTGGCTTGGCTGTGAGCACCTGTTCTCCCACACCTGTTTCAATTTATAAACCGTATGCTGTAGTCACAGCTGAGAACTGCTGTAGACATGATGTGATTTCTCATAAATATTTCATAAATTCAAAGTTTCCTGCACTTCAGAATAATTTGAAGGCACTGATTTTACTGAAAATCTCACAGAGACTGACATACACTCTTTATTATCATCATTATTTAAGAAAAGAAAGATGAAGTTTTCAGCCTTATAAAATAACCTGTATCAAGACTAGAATAGCACTACCTTGGTATTTATGCTTTTAAATAAACACAACTACAGCCTATGGTAAAATAATTCAAGTGCAGTAATTGGTCTGAAATGTACATATGCTCAGGAAATCCAGGGAAACAGATGTTTGCACATTGCATTTCCTACATGGAATAAGAGACACACTTCACAAAACAATCAAATATGCACCAAAAATCCATTTATACTAATTGGCACAATGTTGTCATTGGTATTTTGAGAATGGAAACAGTGAATTTTTGCAAATCATACTTTGTAAGTAACAAAAACCTAAAATTAAGCTTGCTTAAATAATAAAGAAAATTGTCTGGCTTATTAACTGAACAGATAAGAGATCTGTTGAATTTCAGGCTTGGATTGATTCAAGAATAAAAGAACTGTGGCCAGGACTCTGCTTTCCTATCTCCTCTTCTCAGCTTTGTTTTTACAGGACAGTCCTACCTTTATTTTTAGAGAATGTGTGCTGTTGTTTCCTCAGCCTTCATTCTTTCCTGTTTAAGTCAAGTGCAAAAGAGTTTCATATGGTAGCACTCTAAAACAAACAAAAAACAGTAAAAACCAAGACAATGACGAAGAAAAAAACTCCTTTCTCTCCAGAAGTCTCAACAAACATTTTCTCTCATCTCATCTATTATAATCTAAATGACCATTTGTGAAAGAAATATTTTGAACTGAGGAATGAAGCCAATCAGGATCTAGCACTAGGAATTCATCCCTCTGAGACCACATTTTTTTTTTTTTTTTTGCGGTACGTGGGCCTCTCACTGTTGTGGCCTCTCCCGTTGCGGAGCACAGGCTCCGGACGCGCAGGCTCAGCGGCCGTGGCTCACGGGCCCAGCCGCTCCGCGGCACGTGGGATCTTCCCGGACCGGGGCACGAACCCGTGTCCCCTGCATCGGCAGGCGGACTCTCAACCACTGCGCCACCAGGGAAGCCCCACATTCTTGATAATAGGGAAGAGGTGAATTTCCCAATTGAGGATCAAGGTACGTTTTAGGGAGAGAGAGGATGCCTGTGAAAGAAGTCAATTTGTATTTGCATCTGTCTGTATGTATACCTTTAGATGTATACATACACACACAAATTTGGCATGATGCTGTGTTTTTCTGTCTTGTTATTTAGACTTGGAATTTTATCACAGATGTTTTTTCCATCTCAATACATAGTCTACAAAAAATGTTAGGCTTTCAAAGGAAGAGCAGGGGTTGTTGCTAAGTTGATCGCTCTTGCCTCAATGGGTAAATAATATAGAACATTTTGATCCCATTTGCCTAGAAATTTTTGAAGAGACATGATGGTAAACAGTTCAGCCAAACAGTCTGGTTGTGTAGACGTATTTCTTAATGAGAAAAGACTTGACCACCATAAATGTAATAGCAATATAGCGCTTACATTTTTCCTTCATTGTGGTACATCTTTAGAGGATAAATTTCTCTTTTATGGCAGAAATACAGTTCATATTATTCCTTTCTGATTTAATTCTTTACTTGCTTTATTTCTTTATTTGACCACAATTCTTTTATTCTTGAAGTATCCTGTCCTGAAATTAGACAGATCTACCTCTTGTCTGTTCAGTTAGGTACGTTATGATTTAAGCCAGTTTTATTTGAAGTTTCTGTTACTTGCAAAGCATGATTTGTAAATGATTTCAGTTCATTTAAATTCTTATAAATGAAAAACTGTCCTCTGAGTAATGTTTATCACCATGGCAATGATGGGCCAAACAGAGGCCCGTTATGCAAGTTTTGTGTCTTTTAGCAGGTAGACATAATCATGGAATATTGGTTTTGGAAAGTTTCCTCAGAGGTCATCTGGGGATGGGGACCCATATCTAGCTCCTTGCCAGCCATATCTGGTCTTGCTAATTCCTTCACATGTCTCATTCACATATTACCTATGGCTGCTTCCATACTGCAAAGGCAGACGTGACTAGTTCTCACTGCAAATTCAAAAATATTTACTAACTGGCTCTTTTCAGAAAATGTTTGCCGACACCTGCTATAGGTTATGGGTGGCAAACAGATTTTCTATTACTTGATATCTTGGGTAAACTGACAGTAATTTCCTTTAGGGATATTTGGAGGATTGGGGAGGTGCATGAGCAAGGACTGCTGACGTCTGCTTTGGGTTTCTGAGGGGTCAGTGTTTCTACGTATGTTAGTACTTAGCAAACATCCTCAGTATAAAACTAAAGGAGAGAGTGCAGATCTGACTTCCGGGAAGATGGCGGAAGAGTAAGACGCGGAGATCACCTTCCTCCCCACAGATACACCAGAAATACATCTACGCGTGGAACAACTCCTACGGAGCACCTACTGAACGCTGGCAGAAGACCTCAGACCTCCCAAAAGGCAAGGAACCCCCCACGTACCTGGTTAGGGCAAAAGAAAAAACTAAACAGAGACAAAAGGATAGGGACGGGTCCTGCACCAGCGGGAGAGAGCTGTGAAGGAGGAAAAGTGTCCACACACTAGGAAGCCCCTTCGCGGGTGGAGACTTCGGGAGGCGGAGTGGGGGAGCTTGGGAGCCGCGGAGGAGAGCACAGCAACAGGGGTGCGGAGGGCAAAGCGGACAGATTCCAGCGCAGAGGATCGGGCCGACTGGAACTCACCAGCCGAGAGGCTTTTCTGCTCGCCCGCCGGGGCGGGCGGGACTGGGAGCTGAGGCTCCGGCTTTTCTCGGAGCGCCGGGAGAGGACTGAGGTTGGCGGCGTGAACACAGCCTGCAGGGCGTTAGTGCACCGCGGCTAGCCGGGAGAGAGTCCGGGGAAAAGTCTGGACCTGCCGAAGAGGCAAGAGACTTTTACGTCCCTCTTTGTTTCCTGGTGCACGAGGAGAGGGGATTAAGAACGCTGCCTGAGAGAGCTCCAGGGACGGGCGCGAGCCGCGGCTAAAAGTGCGGAGCCCAGAGACAGACATGAGACGCTAAGGCCGCTGCTGCCGCCACCAGGAGGCCTGTGTGCGAACACAGGTCACTAGCCACACGCCCTTCCGGGGAGCCTGTGCAGCCCGCCACTGCCAGGGTCCCGGGATCCAGGGACAACTCGCCCGGGAGATCGCACGGCGCGCCTCAGGCTGCAACGTCACGCCGGCCTCTGCCGCTGCAGGCCCGCCCCACACTCCGTGACCCTCCCTACCCCCCGGCCTGAGTGAGCCAGAGCCTCCGAATCAGCGGCTCCTTTAACCCCGTCCTGTCTGAGCAAAGAACAGACGCCCTCCGGCGACCTACACGCACAGGCGGGGCCAAATCCAAAGCTGAGCCCCTGGGAGCTGTGAGAACAAAGAAGAGAAAGGGAAATCTCTCCCAGCAGCCTCAGAAGCAGCGGATTAAAGCTCCACAATCAACTTGATATACCCTGCATCTGTGGAATACCTGAATAGTCAAGGAATCATCCCAAATTAAGGAGCCCTGTGGATGAAAGGCTCTTGGTGCTGCAGCCAGGAGTCAGTGCTGTGCCTCTGAGGTGGGAGAGCCAACTTCAGGACACTGGTCCACAAGAGGCCTCCCAGCTGCACATAATATCAAACAGCAAAAATCTCCGAGAGATCTCCATCTCAACGCCAGCACCCAGCTTCACTCAACGACCAGCAAGCTACAGTGCTGGACATCCTATGCCAAACAACTAGCAAGACAGGAACACAACCCCACCCATTAGCAGAGAGGCTGCCCAAAATCATAATAAGTCTACAGACACCCCAAAACACACCACCAGACGTGGACCTGCCCACCAGAAAGACAAGATCCAGCCTCATCCACCAGAACACAGGCACTAGTACCCTCCACCAGGAAGCCGACACAACCCACTGAACCAACCTTAGCCACTGGGGACAGACACAAAAAACAACAGGAACTACGAACCTTCAGCCTGCAAAAAAGGAGACCACAAACACAGTAAGATAAGCAAAATGAAAAGACAGAAAAACACACAGCAGATGAAGGAGCAAGATAAAAACCCACCAGACCTAACAAATGAAGAGGAAATAGGCAGTCTACCGGAAAAAGAATTCAGAATAATGATAGTAAGGTTGATCCGAAATCTTGGAGATAGAATGGACAATAGAATGGACAAAATGCAAGAATCAGTTAACAAGGACCTAGAAGAACTAAAGATGAAACAAGCAACGATGAACAACACAATAAATGAAATTAAAAGTACTCTAGATGGGATCAATAGCAGAATAACTGAGGCAGAAGAACGGATAAGTGACCTGGAAGATAAAATAGTGGAAATAACTACTGCAGAGCAGAATAAAGAAAAAAGAATGAAAAGAACTGAGGACAGTCTCAGAGACCTCTGGGACAACATTAAACGCACCAACATTCGAATTATAGGGGTTCCAGAAGAAGAAGAGAAAAAGAAAGGGACTGAGAAAATATTTGAAGAGATTATAGTTGAAAACTTCCCTAATATGGGAAAGGAAATAGTTAATCAAGTCCAGGAAGCACAGAGAGTCCCATACAGGATAAATCCAAGGAGAAATATGCCAAGACACATATTAATCAAACTGTCAAAAATTAAATACAAAGAAAACATATTAAAAGCAGCAAGGGAAAAACAACAAATAACACACAAGGGAATCCCCATAAGGTTAACAGCTGATCTTTCAGCAGAAACTCTGCAAGCCAGAAGGGAGTGGCAGGACATATTGAAAGTGTTGAAGGAGAAAAACCTGCAACCAAGATTACTCTACCCAGCAAGGATCTCATTCAGATTTGATGGAGAAATTAAAACCTTTACAGACAAGCAAAAGCTGAGAGAGTTCAGCACCACCAAAGCAGCTCTACAACAACTGCTAAAGGAACTTCTCTAGGCAAGAAACACAAAAGAAGGAAAAGACCTACAATAACAAACCCCAAACAATTAAGAAAATGGGAATGGGAACACACATATCGAAAATTACCTTAAATGTAAATGGACTAAATGCTCCCACCAAAAGACACAGATTGGCTGAATGGATACAAAAACAAGACCCATATATTTGCTGTCTACAAGAGACCCACTTCAGACCTAGAGACACATACAGACTGAAAGTAAGGGGATGGAAAAAGGTATTTCATGCAAATGGAAACCAAAAGAAAGCTGGAGTAGCAATTCTCATATAAGTTATATATATATATATATATATATGTAGTTTGCTTGAGTGCAGTGTTTTTTGTTTTCTGTACTGAATTCATTAGCATGGGTCGGTATAAAATTTAGCATAGGTCAATATGTAATTTGTAAACTAATAAGGTCTTAAAAGTGAGGAATTAAGTCTTTTAAATTTAATTATTTATTGTAAAGAGCAGAATAGCATACATAAACAGGTGCCTAAGGAAAACTTGTATTCTAATATGGAACTCTCATGAACACCTTTTTTTTTTTCTTCTAACGGTATGATAGTAGGCCATTTGATTATTTTTATGGCTTTAACTTTACAACAATGAAATATTCGTAAATTTTAAAAAGTATTTTTCTTTATTTGATGCGGGTGGGATACTGGAGAAATGAAAGGTCAAACATCTATTGAGGAATCCATACTTGTCTATATATTGTGTACTTTTATTTCAAGAATTGATTTAAAATTCCTAAAAGGATGCTATAATAAGTTATTATGCCATTTTACAGACTGAATTAAGTGAATTTCAGGGAGGTATGAAACTTGCCTAAGGCTATCCAGCTACCAAGCGGTAGAAGTGAGAATTAAATCCAGGTATACCTATAAAAAAAAATAAAAAAAAAAAAAAAAAAAAAAGGCGAGGGCAGCACCAGGGTATGGGGTTGTTAGTTTTATAGGGGTGAGTAATTTCATACGCTGATGAGTGGGAGGAGTATTCCAGCTATTTTGGGGAAGGGGTGGGGATTTCTAGGAATTGAGCCACCGCCCACTTTTTGACCTTTATGGTCATCCTTGGAACTGTCGTGGCACCTGTGGGTGTGTCGCTTAGCTTGCTGATATGTTACAATGAGTGTATACTGAGGCTCAAGGTCTAGTGGAAGTAGACTCGTCCGCCATCTTGGACCTATTTTGTTCTAATCAGTTTATGTTGTGTCCTCGGGCTATGTAATTCTTTTAAAGGTTGTGCCCTGCCCCCTTTCCTCCTGTTTCATATTGAATATATAATATTTACCAGAGTATGTTTTAATAATTAATACATGATATTGTATAATTAATTTATATATCATATATATAATGATATCTATAGGTATTTGTTCTAATAAGTCATTAAAAATAAATGAATATTCTTTTTCTTTCATTAAAAAAAAAAAAAAAAAAGAATCAGTGCAAACTAGCCTGGGCATTACACAACTGACTGCCCAGTTCAACTTGAATTGATTCGGTCATTATTAATTATCTCATATTCAAGACTACCTCTCTTGTGGATAATCCTCTTTTATCAGGTCACTTGCTGAGGGCAGCTCTGGCAGGAGCATAGGTAGCTCTTTGAAAGGGATGATCTCCACAGTTACAGGCAAGTACCTTTAGAAGAGCCCTCTTCCCTGCTAGTCAATTCATGAGAGCCCCATTTAAAAGCACTACTCTGTCATCATTTCATGTAACATTAAGTCAGAGACACCAGCCCTGCAGCTAGTCAATTAGAATTATTAGTCTTCCAAAGACTCAATAGAAAGGGCTTGAGAAGCTTAATATCCACCATAAATGAATGGGTTCTGCTATAATGAAAAATGTTTCAAGGATAGAAAGATTTTGGGTCCCAGTGCATACGATTTCTTCTGTATTTACTGTCTTGTTGTGAGAGAAGCAGCACTCAGGAGGGGGAACTCTCCTAAAAACAGAATTCATAGAGCTCAGAATTGTCAAGGCAGAGAGGTTTGGAATACGGTTGCCAGTTGAGAAAAATCTTCAATAAGACATCACTATCTAGAACTTAAATTCACTTGGTGGGAGGAGGGGGTTATTAGTAACTTATCTGAAAGTTCTGATATTCTATCATCACTAACTTGACCAAAATTCTGCGCTATACTGAAAGTACAGAATAGCAGTACGTTGTCTAAACTAGTAATACTTCCTGCTCATATTACAGCAAGGAATTTGTATGATTAAATTATATCCACAAAGAAAAAAAAAAAAAAAAACTAAAGGAGAAAATGGTTGTATTCAAGGAATCCTGTTCTAAGAGATGGGGAATTAGTTTCTACCTATTACTAACTGTGTCTTTGGATAAACTCTGTGTCTTAGTCAATATCTGCCCTCTGCAAAAGTACATAACAATGCCTAGCCTAATTATGTCTTAGAGAGGCTGGCACATGTGAAAACACATGTGGGAATGCTTTTTATATTATTGGACTAAGAGAAAGAAATACTAATAATTACTTTATCATAATGCTTTGTTGGAAATGGCCATAAATAATGTCTGCATACCAGGGCACTTTTGACTATATATTATTTATAGGATTTATAATCTTTGTTGTAGAATTATTGTATCTGTCTATCTATACATAATCTTTGTTGTAGGATTATTATACAATATACACACATGTGTGTGTGTGTGTGTGTATGTGTATGTACATATATGCACATTCAGTATCATTATACTATATATATTCCCATTTGATGTATTTAAACCCAAGTAATCTGGTACTGAAGTCTCAGTTCTCCTTTGTGCAATACCACCTTTTGAAGTGTGGTACCATAGCCTGGGTACCTTAGGATGAGACACATGAGCATAAGAGAAATAGGCATGGGAATATCAAACCCTGGGTTTGAGACAGACCCAGGCCCAAGTGCTTTAACTGGCACAGTGATGAAGCTTGCTCCCATATTGCCATGAAGAGTTTCAACTTACATTGAAATGATGAGTTGGGAATGGTGGCAGTGAGCCTAGTGAGCTACTCTTCACCTGATAATGTATGAAATGGTGAGGGACGGAATTTGGATGGCCCATTGTCAGCAGGATTGTGAGAAAAGGTGGCAAAAATTTTAGAAAATATATAATATCACAGTTGCAGTTTCAAGTATTTCTTATCTTCTTTTCTATTTGGGACATTACCATTCCACAGTTGGTCACCATGTTGTACCAAAAATATTTCGTTTATCCCAACTTCCCCTTGTAGTCCATACTATTATATTACCTCAAGAGTCTGCTCATTTGTCTTAAACACTGCTTACCTTGACTTTAATAATGCTTTTTCCCACAACTTTAAAAAGTATATATACATGTTATGGAAAACTGAGAAGCACAAGAAGCCAAGAACACAAAATCATCCATGATTACAAGCAGTCTATATTTTGATGTATTTGTCTAGTCGCTAATGGTATCTATATTTTCATGTGGTCCTTTGGTGTGTATACACAATACTCAGTGAAGCATACATTTCTTATATGATAGTGCCGTATATATCACGATTTTTTTTTCACATCATGAATATTTAACAATTCAAAGTCCCAAAGTCATGAGTAGTTTGATTATCAAGAATACACTACACAGGGCTTCCCTGGTGGTGCAGTGGTTAAGAATCTGCCTGCCAAAGCAGGGGACATGGGTTCAAGCCCTGGTCCGGGAAGATCCCACATGCTGCAGAGCCACTAAGCCCGTGCGCCACAACTACTGAGCCTGTGCTCTGGAGCCCGCGATCCACAGCTACTGAAGCCCGTGCGTCTAGAGCCCGTGATCTGCAACAAGAGAAGCCACTGCAACAAGAAACCCGCGCACTGCAACGAAGAGTAGCCCCTGCTCGCTGCAACTAGAGAAAGCCCGTGCGCAGCAACGAACACCCAACACAGCCAAAAATAAATAAAATAAAATAAAAAATAAATTAATTAAAAATAAAAAGAAGAATACACTACACTATAACAATCAGAAAAGAAATATAATCCAGCCTTTTTGGGAGAAAATTTGCTTAAAAGACAAAATGATAACAGACCTCCGGATAGATTTTGACTAAGTTACAATTAAAATACTGTATTCTCTTAATGTGCCATTTAAAATGAGTCCCAGAGCAATAAAGTCCAATAAGCATAATGCTTCTAGATGTTTCTAAAATTCATACTATTCAAATACTAGTGAGAGATATGTTGCCATTTAATTATTTAAAAATCTATTCATATGGTATGGCCAAAAGAAATTCACACATATACCAGTTGTTATAATCAAAATGTAAACATGAACACAGCTGCATACATACTTTCCTTTACAGTTCCTTCTGCCACAATCACAATGAAAAAATCTTGATTCATATTGCTTCAGGGATGATTTAACAATTCCATGTTTAAGGTTCATCTTTTTTATTATATATAACAAAAAGATATTCATAAGTTGGTTAGTTCACTAGTTCTACTTTTTGTTATACACTGCTTCTTCAAGGCATTTAAGAAAGCTTAGGTATTGTAAAATAAAGACAGAAATTTGTCCACAATAACTCAGGCATTTCCTAAAAAATGAACATATAGAACTGAAGTTATAATCTGAAACTGTCTTCTAGAAACAGAGATACTATCTAAGCGTCCTCCTTTTTATCCTTTCTCTCCTCTTTGCCCCTCAGGTCTAAGGATGGTAAATGATCTCTGTTATTACTATCCCTGTGGTAGTGTGTTATTTCTTGATCACTATTCTAAAACCTGCCTTAAAACTTTGAAAATTGTTCTTTTATTAAACTTCCCTCGTATTACTCAGTTGGAGGGTCCAATTTACCATTTACTAATGCAAACTTGACTGATATCAGCTAAAGATTTCAGGTGATAGCAGATGTCCTGAAGAAAAATAACACTTTCACTCAAATAGATTGTCAACCTCCTGAGAGCAGACACCATCTTATCTTGCTAATTACTGTGTCTCCATTACTTAGCATAATATATGTAATATAGAAACACACAACAATATGTTTTTAAAATAAAAGAACAAGGGGCTTCCCTGGTGGCGCAGTGGTTGAGAGTCCGCCTGCCGATGCAGGGGACACGGGTTCGTGCCCCGATCCGGGAAGATCCCACATGCCGCGGAGCGGCTGGGCCTGTGAGCCATGGCCGCTGAGCCTGCGTGTCCGGAGCCTGTGCTCCGCAACGGGAGAGGCCACAACAGTGAGAGGCCCGCGTACCGCAAAAAAAAAAAAAAAAAAAAAAAAAAAATTAAATAAATAAATAAAAGAACAAGTATTTGAATGGAAGAATGAGGGTTGAAAAGGCACATAAGAGGATCACTCAAATCTTTTAACTCTTTGCCAGGATTTTTAATAATGATAAGACATAGCATCCACGTTATATAGCATCCACATTATATTCTGAAATTATTCTGATATGAATTGAAAATTTTTAATCTTTATGATTTGATACAATTGTAGTTGCACTGAGTTAAATTATGTCCCATCTCTCCCACCAAATTCATGTTCACTCAGAACCTCAGAATTTGGGCCTAATTTAGAAATAGAATTTTTGCAGATGTAATTAAATTGAGGTCATACAGGATTAAGGTGTTTAATCTGATGATTGGTGTACTTATAAGAGGAACATTGGTCAAAGCGACATGCATAGGGGAAGACAATGTGAAGAAACACAGAGAATACCATATGAAGATGGAGGGAGAGATTGGAGAGATATGTCTGTAGGGCACGGAACATCAAGGATTGGCTGGCAACCACCAGAAGCCAGGAGAAAGGCATGAGACAGATGAACCCCTAAAAAGGAACCAACCCTGCTGACACCATTATTTCAAACTTCTGGCTTCCTGAGTGATGAGAGAATAAATTTCTGTTATCTCAAGCCACTAATTTTTATTAGTCCTAAGAAACTATTTATTTATTCCACAAATATTTATAAACACCTAACGTGTCAAGCATTAACCTTTGTTGTGGTGATACACTGGTGTACAGGACAAAAAAAGTGCCTCTCTTCATGGAGTGCATATTGTGTTGGACTGCCAGTAAACAAATATATAAATAGGGGATACCATGTCAGGGAGTGATAACAACTACAAAGGAGTAAAGCAGAGTATGATAAAGAGTTATAGAAGTGTACTATTTTATGTGAAGCAATCCCACACCTTGCTAAGGTAGTGATATTTGATGAGAGACTTAATTGAAATGAAGAATCAAAATGTGTGAAGATCTGGAATAAAAGAACAAGAAAACACAAGTACAAAAGCCATGAGGTGTGACCAAGCTTGGTGTATTTGAAAACAGCAAGTAGACTAGTGTGTCCATACTATAATGAATAGGGCAAAGGAAATGATTTAGGTGAAGTAACGTAGTAATGCCCTCTTAATACTTAGTAAGGAATTTTTATTTTATTCTAAGTATAATTGAAAGCCATTGTAGTTTGTGTACATAGGGAAGAGTATAAATTTTTTAATCCATATTTAAAAAATAACGCTCTTGCTTCTGTGTGAATAATAAGCATAATAGGCAAGTGTGGAAGTAGGGAGATCACTTAGTAAGCTATTGCATTAACTTAGGCAGGTTATCATGATAGCTAGGTCTAGAATGTTGGCAGTAAAGATCATGAAAGAATTCGTTTGAGACAAATATTGATGGAAGAGAAAATAGAATTTGCTGCAAGGTGTGAAGATATAACATGAAGTATGAAAGAAAGACCAGGATCAAAGATGAATCTTAATTTATGGCCAAAGTAATTAGTAAATGATGGTGCAATTTACTGAAATATGAAACAAGAAAAACCAAGAGTTTAGTGGCCAAGTTGAGTTTGGAATGCCTATAGCATATTAATGGGAAAGACGAGTAGATGGATATTGGAGTCTGAAACTTGGCAGTGGTTTTTCTATTAACACAAGCAAGAGAAATGGGACAGTAATTGCAGGACAAAGTGGTATTTCAGTAAGTTAATCATGTTTCTATTCTTAATCTTGGAGATATCACAGCATATTTGTCTGGTGATAGAAATAGTCCAGAACATAGGACTAAATTTATGGTTTAGGAGGGATGGGGAAATTGCAGGGGCATTGTCACTGAGGCAAGTGGAAAGGATTCAGTGTGTACATGGAAGGGTTGGACTTAGCTAGAAGCATCAGTTAGACTCAATTGAGCAGAAGGAAAGGGCAGAATACAAGGATATAAATCTAGGCTGTCTGCTACTCTTGAAGTCACTAACTTACCTAGTTTTCTTGTAATTGCTTCTATTTTTCTTAGAGACAAGGAAGCTTAGAATGAGCAGTGGGGAAGAGGGTTTAGAGTCTTGAGAAGAAAAAAGTTATTAAAAAAACCATGTCAGAGAATAGAGAGTAAATTGTGAAATTAACACAAGATGATTTCATAGCTGGGCAATGCTGAGGGCCCACTTAAGATCTCTTGTTGTAAATTTAAAGTGAGACCAGCCAGCAGGGTTCTCTGGTTTTCTCTAGCGGTAAACAACTGCTTAGGCACAGGAGAGAAGGAGTTAGAGTTGGGTTTAGCTGGGTTCAGATTTTGTGAAGTCAATATAATACAGAGGCAAAGAATTATGTATGTGTGCAAAGTGTGATGGGCTTTGGAATTTAAACTAGTAAAGAGGGGAATGAGGACATACAGGTAATGAAGGACACTTAAAATATGGTATTAAAAATGGTATGGTTAATTATTGGAGGTCCCAGTGGATAAAAAGTGTGTTAGACTCATAGATGCTAAAGTGAAAAGGCTAGATTAACATAATGCCTGTAAAATGTGCAAAATAAATATCAAACAAGTGAACTAAACTGAACTCAAGAACAGGTAGATTTTGATTAACTGATAAATTAAGGAAAATTCAGTTACTATTAAAATTTCTCCTTCAAAATTTGTAAAATAGAAGTTGGTTTAAAATGAATATTGTTTTCCTGAGGTTTGATTCATTACATTTTGTTGTTCCTTCTTAGTTTAAAATTGTAGAGTATTGGAGCAAAACTGTTCAACAGCATGAAATATTGTTTATATAATACTCATAAGAAATATCCAAATCTTCCCATAAAAGTGGGCTGTGCTTTTTCTAGAATTAGGAGTCTATATAGTTTTTGATAAATCCCTTAATTTATTTTTTGTTTACTTGTTACAAGGCAGCAGGTGGATTTATTTTTTATGCGACAATGCTGTTTATGTTACGAATCAAAGTAGGTAAGAAATAACTCTTCTATGCCCAGAAATAAGCCTTGATCTTATTTTGGTTCAGATCTTTTGGAAATTTTTTCTTTTATATTTTCATAATTATTCTCTAGGTGTCTTAAGAAGAAATTTAAGTCTGAAGCTCTAGGACTTAGTATATATTATAATAAGTATTTCTCAATGGGGAGAGAATTTTATTTCTATTGTTTGATACATATGTTATCACAGAATGCTAAGAGAAATCACATTGTTATGTTTTACCTGTGTACCATAAATTTTTGTCGGAATTAAAGATCAATTCATTATCAAGGACAGTAAATTAGTAGGTTATTTGTTTTATCCCTTCTCTTAAACTAATGGTTTATTTCATTAATGGTTGTTTTCTTGGCAATTGGAATAGCAATATGAGTTTTTAAAATTCTCTTCTTCACAGTAATATTTTACTTTATTCTACTGTTAATTTTTAATTTGAAAATTAAAATGTTAATAATTTATTTTTTTCAACAATGTAGCTAATTTTTAAAAGGTTGTTGTTGAAAGTTCCACTCCTGCTTAGGATGTAGAAAACTGCAAAAACAAAAGAGAAAACAACCCCCCCCCCCAAAGAAAAGGAAACAAAAACATTGCTCCCACAACAATGAGGAAAAGATGGAAAATCTACAAAATCTAATGTTTTCTTGAGTCCATCAGAGAACTCAAATTGCAAGGAAATCAAAGGACAAAGAGGGACTAGCCCCTCCATGAGAGATGGGAGCACATTTTCACCTTTGGCAGATCACAGAGAAAGATGCATCCACCATACAAGAGGGTAACAAGAAATCAACTGAAATTTTTAATGAATTCTTAAAGGCCAGGTGTGGGTTAGTGTTAATTTTGAATAGCAGAGGGGAAACTCATAATCACTTTCAAGCTTTTCTCCACAGACCTCCCCTGGGAAACTGTTACCTATCAGGATTCTTGGACTTCTTAATCAATAGAAATTGATAAGATGCCAGACAAGAAATTCAGGGAAGGCATTATTGGGACTCCTGCTGCAGCATGAGGGAGTGAAAACGAGTAACAGGTTCCCTTGCTCGCTCCCTGAGGAGGAGTGAACTGGTGCCTTAAATGGGGTGAGGGTTGAGGTGGGTCCAGTGGTCATGACAGAGGAGTGGGTTAAGTGGTCTGCCCACACCCTTGGGGCTGCTGTGTGCAGGCATCATGAGCAGTACCCTGCTTTTTCTCGACACCTCAGAAGTGGCAGTTGAGTGTTTGGTCTTCTCATACCTTGTTGTTCATAATTTGCCCCAACTACGCATGTCTGCAGTTAAATTTAGTCCCTTATAGTTTCTTTGTATTCTGTTACTTCAGGAGATGAGACGTTTGTCCAGGTGTAAGCACTGCAGCAAAGGGTACCAGGTCCCGCCGGGTACCAGCCTGTCTCAAAATCACATTAAAGATTAGGGACAGAGCAGAGAGAGTGCTTCTCTCTGGGTGGGCATGAAAGAAGTGATTGGTGCCTGAGAGAGGAGGGGAACAGAAAAAGAGGCCTACTTACTCTGTATTCCTTACTTTCTTGTATAAAATAAAAGCTGTAAGCCACTGGGGAAGGAATAGAGATCCATTTTCCTGTGTCTACCTGCTTCTGGAGGAGAGATGGAAAACCCTATCCCAAGACACCAAAATCCATTGCCATTGGGGAAAAGATGAAGCCAAAAAACAAAACAAAACAAAAAATCTAATGCTGAGGGAGAGTCAGGAAACTGTGGCTAATTTCTACAATGATACTATGTAGAAGTCTGTAGACACAGAGACTCTCAATAGGTACATAAAAAGAATTGGATAAGGTCCAACATCTATATGCAGTAAAAACTGCTAGCAGACTAGGAATAGAAGAAAATGTCTTCGACTTGATAGGAGAAAACTGTAGTCAATATACTTAATAGTGAGAGAATGACTGACTGTTTCCCCCACTTAGATGGGAAACAACGTAGGAATCTTTGCTCTTGTAACTCCAGGTATGAAGTGGAGGTCTTTAATGATGAAATGGTGCAAGATAAAGAAGTAAGAGGCATACAAATTATAAAAGAAGTGAAATGATTTTTATTTGCTGATGGCATGATTTCTACATAGGAAACCCCAAAGAATTTGTAAATAAAGCTACAGAACCTGTAAGTGATTTTTATCACGGTCTCAGTATATGAGGTCAACAGAAATCCATTGTGTTTCTATATACTACTAGAAATGAAGAAGTGGACATTGAAATTAAAATATCAATGTTGATTACAATAGCATCAAAACCATGAGATACTTAGGGATACATCAAACACAATACATGCAATAATCGCATGCTAAAAACTAGAAAATACTGTGATAGAAAACAAAGGAAACACAAAAAATTGAATATCTACAACATGCTCATGTTTCAAAAGACTCAATATTGTTATGATACTGGGCCTTCTAAAATGGATCTACCTATTAAATGCAATGCCAATCAAAATTCCAGGAGGCTTTTTTCTTATAGAAATTGACAAGCTGATTCTGCAATTTTTATATTAATGCAAAACACCTAAAACAATCAAGCAATTTTGAAAAATAGGAACACAGTTGGAAGACCTACCACTTGATTTTCAAAGCTTAATGTAAAGCTACAGTAATTAAGACAATGTGTTATTGGAAAAAGGACAGATGTATAGATCAGTGTAATATAGGAAGTCCAGACATAGACTCACAAATATATGGTTAGTTAATTGATTTTGACCAAGTTGTCAAAATAATTCAGTAGAAAAAGATAGTCTTTAACAAGTGAACAACTGGACATCAGTTGTTTGAGTATGAACTTCAACCCATGAAAAATAAGCTCAAAATGAACCATAGTTTTACCTGTAAAATGTAAAACTATAAAAACTATAAAACTTTTCAGAGAAAGTGTAGAAGAAAAAATTTTGTGACTAAACAAAGGTTTACACATAAAATCATAAGCTATAAAAACATTAGCTATAAAAGAAAAAATGATAAATAGAACTTCATGAAAATTAAAAGCTTCTGTTTATTGGACAATAATGTAAAGTTTATGAATAAACAAGCCACTGATACAGGTAAATTTTTTGCAAAACAAACACATCTGATCAAGTACTTTTATCAAGAATACATAAAGAACTCTCACAGATCAATAATAAGAAAACCAAAATATCAATACAACTTTTTATTAAAGATCTGAATACCCATTTCACTAAAATATAGCTGTGGGTAGCAATGCAGTTACTTGAAAAGATGCTCAATGACAGTATCCATCAGGAAATCACAGTATGATATTTGTATCTGTTATGAGCTGAACTGTGCTCTCTTAAATTCGTGTTGAAGCTCTAACCCCTAATACTAAAAATGTGACTGTATTTGGAGGTAAGGCCTTTAAAGAGATGGTTAAGTTAAAATGAGGCCATTAGGGTTGCCCCTAATCTAATGTAACTGGTGTCCTTATAAGAAGAGGACATTTAGACATACAAAGAGACATTTGTGGTGTGAACGCACAGAGGAAAGACCTTGTGAGGTCACAAGAAGGCAGCTACCTGCAAGCCAAGGTGAGAGGCCTCACAAGAAACACCTGGTAATTCTTCCATCTTGTACTTCCAGCCTCCAAAACCATGAGAAAATACATTTCTGTTGTTTAATTCAGCCGACTGGTATTTTGTTATGGCAGCCCTAGCAAACTAATACAAATATGCATCTATTAGAATGGTTAACATTTTTTCAAAATAACAAAGCCAAGCTTTCATGAGGATGTAGAGTAACTGGGACCCAAATACATTGCTAGCAGGAAAGCAAAATAGTACAACCAACTTGGAAACCAGTTTGTCAGCTTCTTATAACATTAAGGGTACACCTTTTGAATCAGGAATCCCATTTTTAGATATTTATTTAATGGAAATTAAAAGGTATGACTACACAAAGACTTGTACCTGAATTTTTGTTGCAGTTTTATTTGTAATGGTCCCAAATCAGAAATAATTTAGATGTCTGTTGACTGGTGAACAGATAAAATCGTAGTGCATCCACACAATGGAGTATGTGAGCACTCAAAAGATGTTAACTTCTAATACATATAGAAGAACAAATCTTAAAGGCGTATTTCAAGTAAAAGAAGCCTGACAAAGACTACATACCGCATGATTTTGCTTGTATGACATTCTTACAGTGCAACACTAGAGGTAGAAATAGAATAGATGTTTTCAGTTGCTTGGGTTGGGCTGAGAACATTGATTACAAAGGGGTACAAGGGCAATTTTGCCTATGTGGTGGTGATTAAGACTGTACATCTAAAGAAAGAGTAATTTTTGCTATATATAAGTTATACCTCAATAAACCTGATATTTACAAAAAAAAGAAACAAAATCTAGAGAATAAAATGAGCTAAAGGCCAACCATGAACACTGACACATTGAATAAAACAATAGTTTAACAGGAACTAACGTAATGATGGCATTAAAAGAATGGTTGTGTACTTACTAAAATTCAAGTAATATGTATTACATAAATAATTTGACCTAAGACTTCCATTAATAACCTCATAGACTGTAGAAAAATGTAAATTAATTAGAGCCCTTGGCTTTTAACCATTTATTGAGGGAAGCATTCATGACTACAAATAGTTATACCAACAGATGCCATGTTTGAATTATTCTCTAAGTGCTATAAATCACCAAGGATAGAGCAATTAGTTCTTTTTTTTTTAATCTTTATTGGAGTATAATTGCTTTACAATGGTGTGTTAGTTTCTGCTTTATAACACAGTGAATCAGCTATACATATACATATATCCCCATATCTCCTCCCTCCCACCCTACGTATCCCACCCCTCTAGGTGGTCACGAAGCATCGAGCTGATCTTCCTGTGCTATGTGGCTGCTTCCCACTAGGTATCTATTTTACATTTGGTAGTATATCTAAGTCCATGCCACTCTCTCACTTTGTCCCAGCTTACCCTTCCCCCTCTGTGTCCTCAAGTCCATTCTGTACATCTGCGTCTTTATTCCTGTCCTGCCCCCAGGTTCTTCATAACCATTTTCTTTTTTTTTTTAGATTCCATATATATGTGTTAGCATATGGTATTCGTTTTTCTCTTTCTGACTTACTTCACTCTGTATGACAGATTCTAGGTCCATCCACCTCACTACAAATAACTCAATTTCATTTCTTTTTATGGCTGAGTAATATTCCATTGTATATATGTGCCACATCTTCTTTATCCATTCATCTGTTGATGGACACTTAGGTTGCTTCCATGTCCTGGTTACTGTAAATAGAGCTGCTATGAACATTGTGGTACATGACTCTTTATGAATTATGGTTTTCTCAGGGTGTATGCCCAGTAGTGGGATTGCTGGGTCATATGGTAATTCTATTTTTAGTTTTTTAAGGAAGCTCCATACTGTTCTCCATAGTGGCTGTATCAATTACATTCTCACCAACAGTGCAAGAGGGTTCCCTTTTCTCCACACCCTCTCCAGCATTTATTGTTTGTAGGTTTTTTGATGATAGCCATTCTGACTGGTGTGAGCCATTAGTTCTGATTGGAGATACTGAGGTCAGTGAGGAGGTGACATTTGAATTAAACTGTGCAGTTTTCTGTTGTTTACCAATCTTTTGATAGTTGTAAATATGTATTTGCATGATGCAAAATCCTAAAATACCTCCATATGATCTTGTACACATATAAGGTGTTTAGAGATGTTGAGTATATTTGAAGCTTGCAGTGTACTTGTGGGTACCATTAAACCCTTTCTTTTCCAAAGGTCATATTGTTTCTGTAGTAACAAATGCATTTCAAAGTGAACATGAACACTGGGATCACTCAGCTAGTGCTCTAAAGACTCTGGATTGACACCTTAGCAGTAATAGATTCTGCTAAGAAAAATGTTAATCTGTATTTCTTTTCTAAGTCCCTATCTGTCTGTCTATTCTTTTATGTAAGAACATATTCAAGAGAAGTTACCTAATGTATGTTGTTACACAGATTAATGAGCAATAAAACATACTTGTTTCCTAATGTATTAGGCAGGCACAGTGGTTCTTCATCTACGTCATCTGCACTACATTGTTTCATTTATTAATTAATTTAATTCAGTTAGTGAGAGCCTACCAAGTACTATCTACCCATCTATCTATCTATCTATCTATCTAACTATAGTTACCATTGCCTTTGAGGTTGGTATTATGAATTGTATTTTATAGATGAAGAAACAGACTCAGGTAGCTTACATCATTACTGTGCTTCCATAAATAGAGAAGTTCTTTTGATCAAAAATGCAGTATATATTTCTCTCATATTGGCAGTTGTTCCACTGGAGTATGGTTTCTGACACCGTCTTTTGCTTTTAGGTAGATGCCAATCTATTTTGGCTAGGGTCTCAAGGTTCAATATGAGTTCCTGCTATAAATGCAGCTATCATGAAATTGGGAGAAGCATTTAGCCATTCAGTTGCAACCAGCTTTTAAACATGAGAAAAGGTTTAGGGAAAAATTTTGTCTTTGACTTGCTAGTTATTAAGAGTGGTATTCTCCCGGGATCAATGCTAGGGCTCTGAAGACTTATTTAACTACCTTTTAATATAAAAGCTCTGGAAGAAAGAGCACTTAATGAGATGATCAAGTTCACAGATGAAAGTATGGCCTCCTGGATTGAGAAGTGCCAACTAAGCTTCAGCAATTGCTTATGAGGCTCTGAATGCTCAGAGCCGGGGTAGATGAACGTGAGAGCCAGCAAGCATAAAGTTTTACTTTTAGTCAAAAATGATTCAGACCAAACAGATGAAATTAAGACCTCTAAATAGTGGATATGAGCCAGGAAAAGATCTTTTTATTCACTATTGGCCCAAGATATTTTCTCTGAATAAAAGAATAACCCTCTCTTGAGTATCCTTAGGGAAAAAAGAAAGAAAATGAAAAGAAAATGAATTTACTCCTTTGCTCTTGACTTCTGCATGCAGTCTTGGGTTTTGCGGTGCAAGAAAGGGAGGCCTTGCTGAAGGCAACTGAAACAATCAAGGAGTTAGATGATTTTTTTTACTAGGCTGTAGGGGCGTCCTTTTGGTCTAAGGCAAGAATAAAACAGTGGGAAAGTATCATCATGCTAGTAGAATTTAGATCCTTAATTTTGAATGGAGCCCAGATTTTTAAACTTATGAATTTTATATTTAAGAAAAATTTGAGAGAAAAACAGATGATTGAGTCCAAGCATCTTCTATCAGCAAAAGAGCCCATGCAGTAGAACAAGGACATCCATCCAACCTAGACCTTTCACCCTGTTCTCACTTGATTTTTTCAAAACTCTGAAGGGATGCAGGGATTCTTACTCCTTTTTGAGAGTTTAGGATGTTAATTTCCAAAGAGTTTAGTTGAATTTCTTCTCACCACATAGGTAGTCTGGGATATAGCAGAGATTTAGACTCCTTTCTTCTGTTTCCAAATCCAGCATTTGTTCTTCTGCACCATGGCCATTGCTTTGAAAACTCCCCATTTTCTCTGTAATTAATTGATTATTCATTCAGCAATCACACCTAGACTTGAGAGGAAAACTATGGGTTGTTTAGATAATAGAAATGGACAGAGTCTCACATAGGTTTTATCCATATTTTCATCACTGTATTGATGAGAAGAGCTTTCTTATTCAAAGTTTAATATACTTTAAATATTATTAGTATTATTGAACTATGCATATACCTAATTAAATAATACTAATAGTAATATTTATTAGTCTTCTACAGAATGGTTCAAATAGATGATTTTCTTTAATCTTCCCAGTAATCCTATGGAGAAGATATTAACCAAAAAATCTGAGAGAATTCTTGATCGTCATTGCTTCCTCTCTTATATCTCTCAGATTTTTATTCTTTTTGCACCCTTTCCTGACTGGGAAGGGAAAGATAGTGATTTAACATTAGGTTGTTGGGGACGTAGGACTAATAAAACACATGTTTGTATTTCCTGTTATGGATTCAGTGTTAAGAATCAATGGAAAGAAAAAAAGAGGATTAAAATAATTGGAGAAATGAAGTCTTAGAGGATCTATATGAAGGATGGAAGTTCTAATGTCAATGGGTATGTGTAGATGCAGGTAAATTTAGATAAGATTGAGTGTGTGTGCGTGTTTGTGTGTGCACGAGCTTGCACAGGCACACATGTGACTTGGAGTGGAGGAAGCACTGAAAGTTTCTGCCTGATGAAAAGACTATGTAATGGGCTTCCCTGGTGGCGCAGTGGTTGAGAGTCCGCCTGCCGATGCAGGGGACATGGGTTCGTGCCCCGGTCCGGGAAAATCCCACATGCCGCGGAGCGCTGGGCCCGTGAGCCATGGCCGCTGAGCCTGCGCGTCCGGAGCCTGTGCTCCGCAACGGGAGAGGCCACAGCAGTGAGAGGCCCGCGTACCACAAAAAAAAAAAAAAAAAAAAAAAAAAAATACTATGTAAAATATACACATAGAAGACAATTAGACATTTCATTTCAGCAATCCCTTGGTAAGTATGGTCTTTACAAACAGTAGTTCAAATTGAAAAAAAAAAAAGTTGCCTCAAACGTTTGAATAGTTTCACTATTTGTTTTCAGTGTTCTATTGTTGATCCACAATTTTATTCGTTAATTAGTATGCACATATGTGTGTATATGTAAGAGAAAAACCAAAAATTTTATTTTGAATATATTTATATCCTTAATCAACAAATTGTTTCGGTTTAGCCAGTGATGGTGAAACCTCTGGAATTATTTGTAGTCATAACTTTTCCTGAATATGTAATATATATCCAAATCATTTTGTCAATTATATTTTTCTTTTTATTCTTTTAAAATATATATAATTCTCTTTTTCAAATTTGTATGTACTTTAAAAAGTCAAATACTTTTAGAAAGTCACTAATGAAAATTAGTATCATGTTTCACTTATTCTCAAGCCTAATTCCTATTCCTCAGAGGCAATCCTACTTCCGGTTTTCATTTCTATTATTTATCTCCGTATCTCTAATATTTCTTCATATTTATTATATTTATCTCAAAATGTTTATATATGATTTATTACTCTCTTAATGAAGAAGCTTTATCACTTATAATACATCTCATACCTGTGTGTTTGAGTGAGCTCACAAACACATCTCATGTGCAAATCCAACCATGCTCCTAATTTTATTTCATTATAATTTTTGTTAGATCAATATTCAGAATCTACATCACTATGGATATCTAAATATTATTCATTGCTGAGGTGTGTAATTTTGTATCTCTTCAGTTAATCATTTTTATTTGTTTAATATAAAATAATTTTTTTATTTTGACATCACAACCAAACTTTATAAATAGAATTTTACTCTCAGTTTGTTCAACTACATTAAGGGATCTATCAATGTTATCTTACGTACCATGGTCCTCTGTTATCTTGTTTAACATGGACTTGTTTTACCTTAGGTTTAATTTGTAATTTTCATGTCCTTACATTTACTATGATTGTGGGGATTTTCTTGGCCTATTCTCTGTGATAGATCATTTACTTCCTGGAACCAGGTTCTTCCACTTTTTTGATAAAATTACTTGTTTAGGTGGAGCACAGTTTTGGGCAAGTTTCTGAGGAAAGAAGTTATGAATATTAACTTTTAAGACCATGCGTTTTGGGGGTAGGAGAGAATACCACCCATGCTTTTTGGTGATTCACTAAAAGGGCACATAAGATTCAGAGGCAACTGTACTCACAGTTATGGTTTATTACACTGAAAGGGTACACAGCAAGCTCAGCAGAGGGCAGGAAAAAGAGGTAACAGGTAATGCCTGAAAAGGTCCAGGAGCAGACTTCCAAAGTTCTCCCTCACAGAGTGACGGGGGAAGGGAGGTCTTGCACTGAACATGCTTCTTCCTTCAGCACAGGAAATGTGCAACACACAGCTAGTGTTTCTGACTAAGGAAACTTGCCTAAAACTCAGAGTCCGGAGATTTTATTGAAGGCTAGTCACATACTCTTTGCCTGAGCAACTAGGCACTATTACCAAAATTCCAGACTCAGAAAAATAAAGTGGTTGTTCACCATAAATCACATTGTTGGCACAAACAATACAGAAGACTAATATAATAGGATTCAGTGACCCAGTCACACAAAACAACCAGTCAATACAGAGTCAGGAACGTTCCACGGGCCAAGTTGCCAGGAGCCTTCTCAAGGTCAGTATCAAGCAGAGCTTCTGGAGATAACAGTATCAGCCTGGCTGTATTAACTCTTTACTGAACAACATGAATACCTAATAACATCCTTTTTCTATTTGTACACTTTACAGACATATTATCTAGGCATTTAAAGTACTAGATATTTATTCATTTCCTTATGGAACTTGGAAGGCATGTGTCTATTCTAGCTTCTAGCATTGCCATTGTGAAACCTTGTGCCACCCTTATTCCTGATGCTTTGTGTGTTACCTGCTTTATTTGTTTTTCCTTTCTGGAAGCTTTAAGTTTTTCTCTGTTAATTCCATATTCTAAAATTCCAGATGATATGGCTCTGTTTGAGAATTGTAAAGATTATTTTTGCTGGACAACTAGTAGCTTCTATCTGAAAGTCACGTCCTTTAATTATGGGAAATAGTTTGTGTTGATTTAACAATTTTTCTCCTCTCTACTTTTTCTCTTTTCTCATTCTGGAATCCCATTTTTCAGATCTCATACTTTTAGAATTGGTCATCTTATTTTGTTGAGGTTTGTCTCATATTTTCCATGTGGTATATATGGTATAAAAAAAGAAATACAGAAAATTCAAATAATATAAATTAAAAACTTGATCTTAGGTGTATTTTTCTTGCTAATGTAGAAAAATAATAACATTAAACTGAGAAAATATAGAAGGGAGAAAATTATACTTTAGCATTGAATATAAAAAGTAGCAAGGATGTAATAAAGAAGATGATCAAAAACAAAATTATTTTTAAGGATAGCTTACATAGACAAACCTTTATCAAGAATGATCAAAAAATTAGGGCTTCCCTGGTGGCGCAGTGGTTGAGAGTCCACCTGCCGATGTAGGGGACACGGGTTCGTGCCCCGGTCCAGGAAGATCCCACATGCCGTGGAGCGGCTGGGCCTGTGAGCCATGACCACTGAGCCTGCGCGTCCGGGGCCTGTGCTCCGCAATGGGAGAGGCCACAACAGTGAGAGGCCCGCGTACGGCAAAAAAAAAAAAAAAAAAATTATATGACACAAGTAACATTAGTAATATAAAGTTATGATAACTGCTGACACAGTAGGGATTTCAAATATGGTAAGAATTTAATACAAACTATTATACATATGGTTCTTAGAGAAGTTAAGCAGCGTAAATTCACCCCCCAAATCCATGAAAGGTACATAGCCATAGCTATAAACTCAGAGGACAATTTTTTTTACTCAGACCCCATACCTAAAGAGATATGTTTATTCCTTCCTTTATGGCACATAACCTATTCCAAATTCTTTATTATGTCCCTGCTGCCAGAGAATAAGTTTCTCTGTAGTCCTCTAATCTTTCACCAAGGATCCAGCCCTTCAAACATGCCAGTTTCTGCATGTAGTTCTAGTCTATTTTTGCGTTGCACACAGGCACAAGACTGTTCTTTGACTATAAGCTGTAAAATTTTGCCCCTTAGATGGCAGAAACCAACACCTGTTCTCCTCCCCTCCTAGGCCAGGGTGACTGTAACATCAGCTAAAATCATACCTGGTTTTAGTTTGCTTTTTGTTTCTGACCCAGGAAATCTCCCCATCCTTTCTAAGGTTAGTTAGACTTAGCACTTAAAAAGATATTTGTTGTATTTCATCCTAAATTTTGATGTGTTTGAACAAGAAGATTTTCAGGTAATTGAATCTGTCATATTGACAGAACTCAATATTTCTTATTGTCCACTAGGATTTTCAGTATATGTATGAGCAATACATATGAAAACTATTGGGGTGGCCAAAAAGTTCCTTTGGTTGTTAAGTAAAAATAAAAGACACATTTTTCATTTTCACCAAGAACTTTAATGAACAACACATTCACTCTTCTGTTCCACTACCTTCTGCCATCTTTCATGTAACTTCATAATTCCATCTTCCCCAAACTTTTTATCTTTTTGAACAAAGAACTGTTCCAGGTACCTTTTACAGTGTTCCAGGGAATTGAAATTTTTTCCATTAAGAGAATTTTGTAAAGACTGAAATAAATGGAAATCTGAAGTTGCAAAGTCTGGTGAATACGGCAGATGAATCAGAACTTCCCAGCCAGGCTGTAACAGTTTTTGCCTGATCATCAAAGAAACATGCGGTCTTGCGTTATCCTGATGGAAGATTATGCATTTTCTGTTGACTAATTCTGGACGCTTTTCGATGAGTGCCACTTTCAGTTGGTCTAATTGGGAGCAGTACTTGTTGGAATTAATTGTTTGCTTGGTTTTCCGGAAGGGGCTCATAATAGAGGACTCCCAATCCCACCATATACACAACATCACCTTCTTTGGATGAAGACCGGCCTTTGGTGTGGTTGGTGGTGGTTCATTTCACTTGCCCCACGATCTCTTCCATTCCACATTATTGTACAGTATCCAGTTTTCATCGCCTGTCACAATTTGTTTTAAAAACAAAACATTTTTGTTACATTTGAGTAGAGAATCACATGCGGAAATATGGTCAAGAAGGTTTTTTTCTCTTAACTTATGTGGAACCCAAACATCAAAGCAATGAACATAACCAAGCTGGTGCAAATGATTTTCAACACTTGATTTGGATATTTTGAGTATGTCGGCTACCTCCTGCATGGTATAATGTTGATTGTTCTCAATTATTGTTTCAATTTGATCACTATGAACTTCAACTGGTCTACCCAACTGTGGAGCATCGTCCAGTGAGAAATCTCCAGCATAAAACTTCGTGAACCTCTTTTGACATGTTCGATCAGTCACAGTGTCTTCTCCATACACTGCACAAATCTTTTTGTGCGTTTCAGTTGCGTTTTTACCTTTCTTAAAATAGCAAAGCATAATATGCTGAAAATGTTGCTTTTTTTCTTCCTTCTTCAATATTAAAATGGCTACACAAAAGTTCACCAATTTTGATGTCTTTTTTAAAAATGCACGCTGATATGACAGCTGTCACATACAATCTAACAAACTTGTTTTGGATGAAGTTAGAGACAACTAAGTGCTACTAGAGACATCTTATGGAAGAAAACGTAGGAACCTTTTGGCCAACCTAATATAAGAATAGATTGCAAGGTTTCTGCATCTTATATGAGGTGGTATAATATAAAATATAAGTGTACCTGGAAAGGTTAGATTTGTGTTTTGTTATCCCTAGAGTAGTGTCTCTCTCTCTCTCTCTCTCTCTCTTTCTTTCTCTATATAATAATATAACCAAATAATCAGTAAGCCAATAGATACATTAAAATAGGATACTCAGTAAATTCAAATAATTTAAAAGAAAACTGGAAATGTGGAAGAGAAGAAAAATCCAAAGGGGAGAAAAAAAAATTAAATGGTAAACTTAAATTCAGCTAGCTAATCACATTAGTATTAGTCATCTAAACATGCCAAAGGGCAGAGATTATCAGAATACACTAATGAAAAATGATAACCAACTATATGCTACCTATAAAAGACATACTTAACAGATACAGACACAGATAGGTTATTAGTAAATAACTGGAAAAAGAAATACCAAATAGTAAGTACAAAAAGGCTGGATTGACTATAATAATCTGATAAAATAAACTTTAGGCAAAGAGTATCAGAAGAGACAAAGATGTCTATTACATAATGGTAAAGGGAGGAATTCATCAGGAAAATATAAAAATTATAATTATTTCTACATCTGATAATAAAGCCTCAAAATAGATAAAGCAAAATTTGAAAGAATTGAAAACAAAATTAGACAATGCCACAGTTATAATAGGATAGGTTAACACTTTTTCTGAGCATTTAATAGTAAATTAGACAGAAAATAAATTTTTTAAAAATAGTAGAATCTAAATAACACTACCTACCAACTTGATCTCATTGACATTATTAGAACATTACATACCTTAAATGCAGAATACACATTATATGGGGTTGCACATGGTATATTCACCAAGATATACCATATGCTGTACTATTAGACATGTCTCAATAATTTGAAAGAATCAAAATTGTATGAAGTGTGTTTTCTACCACAGTGGAATTAAATTAGATAGCAATAGCAATGTGATACCTAGGAAAACCCCAGATATCTGAGATAAAACAGTATACTTCTGAATAGATCATGGCCCAGAGAAAATAAGGAAATATTTTGAACTGAATGACAATAAAAAATAAAACATATCAAAAACTGTGGCATTTAGCTAAAGTTGTGCATAAAGGGAAATACGTAGATTTAAATGGTTCTGTCACAGAAGAAGAAAGTTCTAAAATCACTGGCCTAATGTTCTGCCTTTAAAAAATAGACTAAGAAAAAGAATTAAGCTTAATATAAATAGAAGAATAAAAATAATAAATATAAGAGCAGGAATGAACAGCACATTTTAAAGTTAGGGGAAAAAGCTAATAATGTTAAAAAATCACCAAAATTGCCATACCCCTATCTCGAGTAATCAAGAAAATAAAAGAGATGAAACAAATTAGTAATTTTGAGAAGGTATGAGTGGTGCTTATTACAGATCCTACAAATATTAAAGGGGTAAAAAGAGAATATTATGAACAACTTGAGGCAACTGAATATGGAACTTAGATGAAATGGCTAATTCTGCCTTGTAAAATAACTTAGCGCAATTTTAAGTAGAAGAAACAGAAAACTTAAAATAGCCTTATATCCATTAAACAAATTAGACTTGTCAAAAACTTCTCGCAGATAAAAACTCCAAGCCCAGATGGTCTCACACATGTGCTTACTCAAAGATAAAGGGATAAATTAATGCCAAATTTATACAAACTTTTTCAGAAAACAGAGGAGAAACGCTGTACCCAATCATTCATGAGGCCAGCAAAACCCTAAGTTCTTACAAAATTACAAAAATAGAAAATTAGAAACCATTATCCCTCATGAACATAGATTCAAAGCCCTTAACAAAACATTAGCAAATAAAAATCAACAATGTGTGAAAAGGATAGATATCATGTAAAAGTAAGGATTATCTCAGTAATGCCAGGTTGAAAATCAGCTTATTTAAATATACTATGGTCATAAAAATATAAGAACTTATGATATCTTTAATAAATGCAGATATGAAGCTCCTGACACCATCAATTTTAATTAAAAACTCTCAGCAAACTAAACAGGGAACCTCATTAATTTTATGGTGAGCATCTTTGTAAAACCTATAGCTAACATCATATTTAATAATAAAAGACAACTCTTTCCCTTTAAGACTGGGAACAAGGCAAGAATGCTTGCTATTTCCTTTTCTATTTAAAATTGTACTGGATGTCTTTAACACTACAATAAGGCAAATAAATAAAATCCATAATATAGGCAAGGAAGAAGTAAAAACTCTCCCTCTTGGCGTATGATATATTAGTTAACATTGAAAATCCCAATGAATTTAGCAACCAACTACTGGAATTACTAAAGAAAATATCACAAGGCCACAAAGTACAAGATTAACAGATAGAAATCCATTGTATTGGTATATACTAGCAGCACACGTCTGGGAAATGAAATTTTTAAAATTCCATTTTAAATAGTTCCAAAAATTATAAAAAATTTAAGAAAACTAAGAAAATATGTACAACTACACTGAAAACATAAAAACATTGCTGGGAAAAAATAAAGACAAAGTAAGTATAGAGACATATCATGTTCTTGGGTTGGAGGAATACAACAGAAAAAAAACCCCACCAACCTTTGCCATGCTTCCAGAGATAATGAGCGTATTAATTTCAGAGGAAAAGACTATTTCAGGAGTCAACTTCTCAGTTGTAACACAGCAAGGTGGGAGACACTGGTATGATATCTACAGACTAGTTAGGTAAAAGGAATACAACCCTACATTCCATAGACAGGCAAAACGTTACTTACCTGTCACGGGGGAAAAATGTGTTTCTGTAAGAATTCAGAGGTTATATCACTCTAACACATAATCTAAATATTACCAAAGATAGAACGCTAACAGTAATTGTATAACAGACTAAAATGGAGACTTCAAATAGTGTTAAAGAGTGGGGAAAAGACTTGTGAGAAATGAGCTGTGGCTTATATGAATTTGATGCTTATCCACTATTAGAATCTGTCTTCTTGAAATAAAAGTACCAGCAAATAAGAGCAGATGGACAAGAATATTCACAGTGTGGTAGTAAGAACTGACAACAGTGAATTCCTGTTAGTAAGACAATGCTTGTAAAGATTGTGGCATATTCAGATCATGAACTTTTATGCAACCATTACTTAAAGAATTAGATCTATAAGACACAGTTGGGAAGGATGTATACAATATATACACTTAAATGGTAACATCACAAGAAAGATGTAGTTTAAAATGTATACGACAGTATTGCATTTTTATAAAACACCACAAAAATAAATAACCCAATATTAGGTATACACGGTTACAAGAGCATTGAGAAGAGTACAGAATGGTACATACCACTTCGTTAACACAAGTTAAGTTTGAGAGAATATGGGTGATTCAGTGGTTTAAAGCAACAATCATTTATTATCTCACCATTCTGTGGGCTGATAATTTGAGCAGTGCTCAGCTAGGTAGCTGAAAGATGATCAAAAACACTAGTAGTCAGGGAAATACAAATTAACACAACTAAGAGATACTATTTTTAGCCATCTTATTGGGAAAAAAATAAAATGCCATATGATACCAAATTTGGCTAACACATGGTAAAGTTGACTTCTCATTCACTTTAGGTAAAAGGGTAAATTGATAATTCACTTTAACAACAATTGGGAAATATCTAGTAAATCTGAAAATGTGTACTCATCCATTCATGGGTGCCTAACAACCATCAAGTAAAGAGAAGAAAAATTAAGCACTCCTAGGTGCCTATGACATTGCCTAAATATATTCAACACTCCAGAACCTCTCTGAGTCTTACTGCTGCAGTAGCTAACTTGGTATAGTGTGCATATATTGTTTGGTCTGGTCAGAATCCATCCTCCCTTTTAGTACAGGAGGCTCCATTTTTTTTGTTTGTTTCTGAGTACTTTATTTTATTTTTTTACATCTTTATTGGAGTATAATTGCTTTACAATGGTGTGTTAGTTTCTGCTTTATAGCAAAGTGAATCAGTTATACATATACATGTGTTCCCATGTCTCTTCCCTCTTGCGTCTCCCTTCCACCCTCCCTATCCCACCCCTCCAGGCGGTCACAAAGCACCGAGCTGATCTCCCTGTGCTATGCGGCTGCTTCCCACTAGCTATCTACCTTACTTTTGGTAGTGTATATATGTCCATGACTCTCTCTCGCCCTGTCACAGCTTACCCTTCCCCCTCCCCATATCCTCAAGCGCATTCTCCAGTAGGTCTGTGTCTTTATTCCTGTCTTACCCCTAGGTTCTTCATGACATTTTTTTTTCTTAAATTCCATATATATGTGTTAGCATACGGTATTTGTCTTCCTCCTTCTGACTTACTTCAGTCTGTATGACAGACTCTAGGTCTATCCACCTCATGACAAATAGCTCAATTTTGTTTCTTTTTATGGCTGAGTAATATTCCATTGAGGAGGCTCCATTTCTGATGGGGTTGCTGAACTGGTAGAATGTAAGTCTAGAAGCTTGCAGCCTTTTGGCTCCCACATGAGGAGCGTCTGCGTGAGAATGAAACCATCACAAAGAAAAGTATTTGTCCACATTTAAACTTGGGTCCAAACCAAAATTAGATCCCATTAAAATATTTTCCTTATTCTCATAGCTTACATCGGTTTAAAGAATATACTTTTTTCTCATTATATTTGTAAGTTCAAAGAAAACCACAGGACTAGGAAGCATGCAGTTCCAAATAATTTCTAATATAAATTAAAATGTATATTTTTATATTTATACTCTCCCTTTGGAGTGCACTGCAGTAGTTCCTCTATCTTATAGCACCACTATTGTTTTATTCTGGATGGGATAGATTATGCTATGGTGAAGAACAACCTCAAAAATCTTGGTGTTACATAGCAAAGATTCATCTCTCATGTTAGGTTCACTGTAACTGAGCAACTCTTCAAGGTAAGTTGTCTCTATGTGGTCCAGGATGAAGAAGTTTCCACCATCCTGTAGATATACCATCTCATTGGTTCTCCTTGGTCGTTGCAGCAGAAGAAAGTGAAACACTAGCAATTAAATTCTTCAGTCTATGAATAACAGGCATCACTTTTATTTAAAACTCATTGGCCAAAACTTGTAAAAGGGGGTTTTGGAAATAGAGTCTTTAATGTGTCTAGAGAAGTAGAAACTAGATATGGGGAACTAGCAATATCTTCCGCAACCATCATCAGTACAGGATTTCCAAAGTCACTCTGCATGTCTGTTTTCAAGCTGGCAGAGAGTGAAGAAAAAGGAAGGATCATACATGGGAAACTGATTTGTCCCAGGCTTAGAACTCAGCCAGAATTCAATCATACCAAACTTCAAGAGCAGCCCAGAAATATAATGTAGATGTGCAGCTGGGGAAAAAAGGAAATGGGTTTCAAAATAGGCTAGTGTTCTCTGTTGTATGGCTTGGCCAGTATTGTTCCCTAATTTAGGATCACTGTTCATCCAGATCTTTTTCTTTTTTAAATTTGAGGTATAATGGACATGTAACATTATACTGTTTTCAGGTGTACAACATAATGATTCGATATATGTATATATTGCAAAACGATCACCACAGTAAGTCTAGTTAACATCTGTCACCATAGAGTTCCAAACATTTTTTCCTTGTGATGAGAACTTTTAATATCTACTGTCTTAGCAACTTTCAAATATGCAATACAGTATAATTATTGTATTATAATATATTATAATTATTTACTTTCTCTAAATCTCAGTTTTCTTGTTAGGACTATGCTATTTACACTAAAGTATATTTTTGTAAGTATAGATTAGTTATGGCTAGCTCATAGAAAGCATTATACAAATTATAGCCAACATTTTCTTCTTATTATAACTACTGTTATTTTACACTTATATTTATTTACTTACCAGCTATGTGAAACTTTGGCAAGGTTGTTTAATTCTTCTATGCTTTAATCTCTTCATCTGGAAAATTGGGATGACATTATTACGCCATAGGGATTTTTTTATAAAGACAAATAGGGTTCATAGTAAGCACTCAATAAATTAGGGCTACAATCATTTTCATATTGTTTTTGTTGCTGTTATTGCAGGTTATTTTGATAATTTAGTGTGGAATAACCATCCATAATATAAAATAATCTGATTTCCATTCAACTCAATGAAATTCTATCCATCAAACAGTTAAAGGGATTCAATGATTGAAGGGACTGGAGATGCTGTCTTCCATAAGCAGACAGTTTTAATGTTAGGCTATGAAGTGTATTTTATAAATCTACAAATACTTGCTCATGGATGGGATGGAAATATTTTCCTTTTATTTGCTATAGCAGTTATATGGTACTTGGCACTACTGTTAAAACAAAATGTCATCTCGCATGGGATGATGAAAACTAAAACTTCAGATGTCATAATTTTTAGGAGAGTCATAACACATTGAAGATTAATAGATGTGCTGGGAGATAAGGGAAATATGACCTTAATTATCCCACAAGGAATTCAATTTACTGGCATATAATGCATGTCTATTAGACAAATGCCTGGTTCAGTCTCCTTTATGTCACCTGGCAAGCATAGTTTCCTTTAGCTAAGGACACTGAAGAGCTGTTTTGAAGTTTTCAATAGAACTTAACTTTAGATGAGGTCATTCTTTATGATCAGGTATCTAATATCAAGGATTGATAATGAAGAACCAATTCAGAAAAAGATTTTCCATGTTGCCTTTTAGTTTTCAATGATTTTTACTGATAATGTGAGCACTTTTCCTTTTACACAGGACTTAACACAGTTCTTGTTTAACACTTTGTAAGTTTTGAAGAACGTACAAGCAAACTGAATGTAAGCTATGTTTTTTCCTCTACAAATGAAAAGCTATAGTTTTGTAAAAAATTTTGAAAATACTCACACATTGAGCACATCTGTATAGAACTAGAAAAAAATAATGGACAATTAAAAATATGCTAACTTGTAAAGTTTCATTCATTGGGAAGAATGTTGCAGCAGAATTAAGGTAAGTTACTCTTCTTACCTGTAATCTATAGTGCTGAGAAGGAAAACAGACAATGGTGCCCTCACTTTCCAGTTAGCCTGGGACAGTGCTGGTTAAAATATATAATGATTATATTATTATATAATCATTAACAACACATCTTCCCTGCTTCAAATTGTCTTACTTTGAATGATATATGAGCACTCAAAGGAGACAAAATCTCAGCTGCTTTCTGAAAGATGAGTAAAAGTTAGATGAAGGTTGAAAAGCTAGAGGGAATCACATGTTCTAAGACCTACATGAATAGCATTTTTGAGGAACTACAAATTCAGTATCAGTGGAGTGTGGCATTTGAAGGGTGTGTAGTGTAAGTATAAATGTGAAGTCAAGAGGCATTCCACTTCCCTCTTCTTGTGGAAGACTTTAGTTGTTCTATTTTACTTTATTTTAAAAATTATTTTATTTTATTTGAAATTTAGACTTGCCCCAGATCATACAGCATCATAGTCCTGATCACTCAGTTGTTTGCCAACAAGAGACATATTATAAAGACACTGATCTTGTCATAAAACAGGTTTCCTGCCTGGTTCTCCGTTCTTTGTCCATGACCTCTATATAACCATGAAGATGCACCTTTCTATAGACTGAATGTTTATGTCCCCCTCAAATTCATATGTTGAAATCCTAAACCCCAATGTGATGGTGTTTGGAGGTGGGAGCCTATGGTAGGTGATCAGGTCGTGAGAGTGAAGCCTTTGTGAGTGGGATTAGTGCCTTTATAAAGGAGATCTCAGTGAGCTCCCTCACCCCCTCCACCAGACACCAAATCTGCAGGTACCTTGATCTTGGACTTCGCTGCCTCCAGAACTCTGAGAAATAAAAATTTGTAGTAGCAGCCGGAATGGACTAAGACACACCTGAAGTGCAGTTTTTGAGTGTTTTTCCTTCAACACCTATTATTATTACTAATAAATGTATTCCTCCAGCAGACCTTACAAGAAGTACAGATGTCCCATGGTCCACTGGCATGTTCTTAGTATTTGAAATCCAGTTTTAGCAAGTATGTGTTTATGTTAGTTGCTAGGTGTCCTAGAAAGCATTTTGGAAATGGAAGAGAATGTCAGAGGTTAAATAGAGTTTATGATTCTTTTGTTATTTTATGGATTCCCTGCCTAGAAACTATGCTCATATGTCCCACCCATCTCCATAAAAATAACCTTCTTCTTTAAATGTGGCTGTACTGCAAGGGATTATGAAATGGACAGTCAGGAATTAAGGTTCTACTCAAAGCTTCTTCCATGTGACCTTGAGCTAATACCAACCCTTTCTTAGCTGCAAGTTTCTCTTTTCCATGATAAGTGAATTGAATGTATAATGACTTATGACCTTTGGGCTCTAAATTTCTACAAGATTCAAAAATCTCTTAAAATGTCCTTGTGCCCTGGGAAGAGCTTCAGTTATGCAGACTGTGTTTGGCCTGCTGAACCAAGCACAAATCATTGCCTAAGGCTTTTTGGCCTGGACATAATGTGAGTCTCTGACAGCATTCAGATGAATCATGTGGCAGACTCAAAGCTCAGGAGACAGTGCTGACTTGTAGTATAGACAAGGAATTTGTCCTGTTTAACCTCACAAGGTGATGACCACTGCTCCTGTGTTAAATTCATAGTTTGAGGCCAAATTCACACAGGGCAATCAGCAAGAATGAATTAGGATTTGAGATTCTTACATGGAAAAATACCAGCACCAAATGGGTAATAACCTTATCAATATTAAGAGTCATGTTCTTCAAAAATCTATGATACACAGAAATTGAAAAAAGCTTATGAAATTATTTTTGTTCCTGAGAATAAAATCAGTAAGAACGTTCTGAAATTTCCATGTAACTTTAATAATTCCTTTTTTGGTGTATTTTGTGAATTGTTACTGATGTAACCAATGTGTAAACTTGTTGGTGAGCGTACTTTCCACATAACTCTTGTTAATTCCTAGTATAACACAGATATTTTAAAGAAGGAAAAATCAAGGGCAGACCTTTTGTTTCCTGACTCAAAATGTTTAGCAAATGAAATAGAAAGAAAATATTCTGTATAGTATTGAATACCATTCTTTACTTTTTTTTAAACGTCTTTATTGGAGTATAATTGCTTCACATTGTTGTGTTAGTTTCTGCTGTATAACAAACTGAATCAGCTATACATATACATACATCCCCATATCTCCTCCGTCCTGCATCTCCCTCACACCCTCCCTATCCCACCTCTCTAGGTGGTCACAAAGCACTGAGCTGATCTCCCTGTGCTATGCAGCTGCTTCCCACTAGCTATCTATTTTACATTTGGTAGTGAATATATGTCAATGCCACTCTCTCACTTCATCCCAGCTTACCCTTCCCCCTCCTCGTGTCCTCAAGTCCATTCTCTACGTCTGCGTCTTTATTCCTGTCCTGCTCCTAGGTTCTTCAGAGCCATTACTATTATTATTATTTAGATTCCATATATATGTGTTAGCATACGGTATTTGTTTTTCTCTTTCAGACTTACTTCACTCTGTATGACAGACTCTAGGTCCATCCACCTCACTACAAATAACTCAATTTCATTTCTTTTTATGGCTGAGTAATAGTCCATTGTATATATGTGCCACATCTTCTTTATCCATTCATCCGATGATGGACACTTAGGTTGCTTCCATGTCCTGGCTATTGTAAATAGAGCTGCAATGAACATTGTGGTACATGACTCTTTTTGAATTATGGTTTTCTTAAGGTATATGCCCAGTAGTGGGATTCCTGGGTCATATGGTGGTTCTATTTTTAGTTTTTTAAGGAACCGCCATACTGTTCTCCATAGTGGCTGTATCAATTTACATTCCTACCAAGAGTGCAGAAGGGGTCCCTTTTCTCCACACCCTCTCCAGCATTTATTGTTTGTAGATTTTTTGATGATGGCCATTCTGACCCGTGTGAGGTGATACCTCATTGTAGTTTTGATTTGTATTTCTCTAATGATTAGTGACATTGAGCATCCTTTCATGTGTTTGTTGGCAATCTGTATGTCTTCTTTGGAGAACCGTTTATTTAGGTCTTCTGCCCATTTTTGGATTGGGTTTTTTTTTGATATTGAGCTGCATGAGCTGCTTGTATATTTTGGAGTTCATCCTTTGTCAGTTGCTTAGTTTGTAAATATTTTCTCCCATTCTGAGTGTTGTCTTTTGGTCTTGTTTATGGTTTCCTTTGCTGTGCAAAAGCTTTGAAGTTTCATTAGGTCCCATTTGTTTATTTTTGTTTTTATTTCCATTCCTCTGTAAGGTGGGTTAAAAAGGAACTTGCTATGATTTATGTCATAGAGTGTTCTCCCTATGTTTTCCTCTAAGAGTTTTATAGTGTCTGGCCTTACATTTAGGTCTTTAATCCATTTTGAGTTTAATTTTGTGTATGGTGTTAGGGAGTGTTTTAATTTCATTCTTTTACATGTAGCTGTCCAGTTTTCCCAGCACCACGTATTGAAGAGGCTGTCTTTTCTCCACTGTATATTCTTGCCTCCTTTATCAAAGATAAGGTGACCATATGTGCATAGGTTTATCTCTGGGCTTTCTATCCTGTTCCATTGATCTATATTTCTGTTTTTGTGCCAGCACCATACTGTCTTGGTTACTGCAGCTTTGTAGTATAGTGTGAAGTCAGGGCGCCTGATTCCTCCAGCTCCCTGGAGGATTCCTCCAACAGAATTCCTCTGTTTTTCTTTCTCAAGATTGCTTTGACTACTTGGGGTCTTTTGTGTTTCCATACGAATTGTGAATATTTTTGTTCTAGTTCTGCAAAAAATGCCATTGGTAGTTTGATAGGCATTGCACTGAATCTGTAGATGGCCTTGGGTAGTATAATCATTTTCACAATGTTGATTCTTCCAATCCAAGAACATGGTATATCTCTCCATCTGTTTGTATCATCTTTAATTTCTTTCATCAGTGTCTTATACTTTTCTGCATACAGATGTTTTGTCTCCTTAGGTTTATTCCTCGGTATTTTATTCTTTTTGTTGCAATGGTAAATGAGAGTGTTTCCTTAATTCCTCTTTCAGATTTTTCGTCATTGATGTATAGGAATGCAAGAGATTTCTGTGCATTAATTTTGTATCCTGCTACTTTACCAAATTCATTGATTAGCTCTAGTAGTTTTCTGGTAGCATCTTTAGGTTTCTCTTTTTATAGTATCATGTCATCTGCAAACACTGACAGTTTTACTTCTTTTCCAAGTTGGATTCCTTTTATTTCTTTATCTTCTCTGATTGCTGTGGCTAAAACTTCCAAAACTATGTTGAATAAGAGTGGTGAGAGTGGACAACCTTGTCTTTTTCCTGATCTTAGAGGAAATGGTTCCAGTTTTTCAGCACTGAGAATGATGCTGGCTGTGGGTTTGTCATATATGGCCTTTATTATGTTGAGTTAAGTTCCCTCTATGACTACTTTCTGAGGGTTTTTATCATAGGTTGGTGCTGAATTTCGGCAATAGTATTTTCTGCATCTATTGAGATAATCATATTATTTTTATTTCAGTTTGTTAATATGATGTATCACATTGAATGATTTGCGTATATTGAAGAATCCTTGCATTCCTGGAATAAAACCAACTTGATCATGGCATATGATCCTTTTAATGTGCTGCTGGATTCTGTCTGCTAGTATTTTGTTGAGGATTTTTGCGTCTATGTTCATCAGAGATATTGGCCTGCAGTTTTCTTTTTTTGTGACATCTCAGTCTGGTTTTGGTATCAGGGTGATGGTGGCCTCATAGAATGAGTTTGGGAGTGCTCCTCCCTCTGTTATATTTTGGAAGAGTTTGGAAAGGATAGGTGTAAGTTCTTCTGTAAATGTTTGATAGACTTCACCTGTGAAGCCATTGGGTCCTGGGCTTTCGTTTGTTGGAAGATTTTTAATCACAGTTTCAATTTCAGTGCTTGTGATTGGTCTTTTTATGTTTTCTGTTTCTTCCTGGTTTAGTCTCGGAAGGTTGTGCTTTTCTAAGAATTTGTTCATTTCTTCCAGGTTGTCCATTTTATTGGCATATAGTTGCTTGTAGTAATCTCTCATGATCCTTTGTATTTCTGCAGTGTCAGTTGTTACTTCTCCGTTTTCATTTCTAATTCTGTTGATTTGAGTCTTTTCCCTCGTTTTCTTGATGAGTCTGGCTAATGGCTTATCAATTTTGTTTATCTTCTCAAAGAACCAGCTTTTAGTTTTATTGATCTTTGCTATTGTCTGCTTCATTTCTTTTTTATTTCTGGTCTTTATGATTTCTTTCCTTCTGCTAACTTTGGGAGTTTTTTTTGTTCTTCTTTCTCTAATTGCTTTATGTATAAGGTTAGGTTGTTTATTTGACATTTTTCTTTTTTCTTGAGGTAGGATTGTATTGGTATAAAATTCCCTCTTAGAACTGCTTTTGCTGCATCCCATAGGTTTTGGCCTTCGTGTTTTCATTGTCATTTGTTTCTAGGTATTTTTTTATTTCCTCTTTGTTTTCTTCAGTGATCTCTTGGTTATTTAGTAGCGTATTGTTTAGCCTCCATGTTTTTGTATTTTTTACATTTTTTTTAATGTAATTGATATCTAGTTTCATAGTGTTGTGGTCAGGAAAGATACTTGATACAATTTCAATTTTCTTAAATTCACCAAGCTTGATTTGTGACCAAACGTGTGGTCTATCCTGGAGAATTTTCTATGAGCACTTGAGAAGAAAGTGTATTCTGTTGTTTTTGGATGGAATGTTCTATAAATATCAAGTAAGTCCATCTTGTTTAATGTGTCATTTAAAGCTTGTGTTCCTTATTTATTTTCATTTTGCTTGATCTGTCCATTGGTGAAAGTGGGGTGTTAAATTCCCATACTATGATAGTGTTACTGTAGATTTCCCCTTTTATGGCTGTTAGCATTTGCCTTATGTATTGAGGTGCTCCTATGTTGGATGCATAAATATTTACAATTGTTATATCTTCTTCTTGGATTGATCCCTTGATCATTATGTAGTATCTTTCTTTGTCTCTTGTAATAGTCTTTATTTTAAAACCTATTTTGTCTGTTATGAGAATTGCTACTCCAGCTTTCTTTTGATTTCCATTTCCATGGAATATCTTTTTCCATGCCCTCACTTTCAGTCTGTATGTGTCCCTAGGTCTGAAGTGGGTCTCTTGTAGACAGTATATATACGGGTCTTGTTTTTGTATCCACTCAGCCAGTCTATGTCTTTTGGTTGGAGCATTTAATACTTTATATTTAAGGTAATTATCGATATTTATGTTCCTATTACCATTTTCTTAATTGTTTTGGGTTTGTTTTTGTAGGTATTTTCTTTCTCTTGTGTTTCCTGCCTAGAGAAGTTCCTGTAGCATTTGTTTTAAAGCTGGTTTGGTAGTGCTGAATTCTCTTACCTTTTGCTTGTCTGTAAAGGTTTTAATTTCTCCATCGAATCTGAACGAGGTCCTTGCTGGGTAGAGTAATCTTGGTTGTAGGTTTTTCCCTTTCATCACTTTAAATATGTCCTGCCACTCCTTTCTGGCTTGCAGAGTTTCTTCAGAAAGATCAGCTGTTAACCTTATGGGGATTCCCTTGTATGTTATTTGTTGCTTTTCCTTTGCTGCCTTTAGTATTTTTTCTTCGTATTTAATTTTTAATAGTTTGATTAATATGTGTCTTGGCATGTTTCTCCTTGGAATTATCCTGTATGGGACTCTCTGTGCTTCCTGGACTTGATTGACTCTTTCCTTTCCCAAATTAGGGAAGTTTTCAACTATAATATCTTCAAAAATTTTCTCAGTCCCTTTCTTTTTCTTTTCTTCTTATGGGACCCCTATAATTAGAATGTGGTTGCAGTTAATGTGTACCAGAGGTCTCTGAGACTGTCCTCAATTCTCTTCATTCTTTTTTCTTTATTCTGCTCTGCCATAGTTATTTCCACTATTTTATCTTCCAGGTCACTTATCCATTCTTTTGCCTCAGTTATTCTGCTATTGATTCCTTCTAGAGAATTTTTAATTTCACTTATTGTGTTATTCATCATTGTTTGTTTGCTCTTTAGTTCTTCTAGGTCCTTGTTAAACGTTTCTTGTATTTTCTCCATTCTATTTACAAGATTTTGGATCATCTTTACTAACATTACTCAATTCTTTTTCAGGTAGACCGCCTATTTCCTTTTCATTTGTTTGGTCTGGTGCGTTTTTACCTTGCTCCTTTATCAGGTACGTATTTCTCTGTCTTCTCATTTTGTTTAACTTACTGTGTTTGGGGTCTCCTTTTCTCAGGCTGCAGGTTCATAGTTCCCATCATTTTTGGTGTCTTTCCCCTGTGGGTAAGGTTTTTTCAGTGGCCTGTGTAGGCTTCCTAGTGGAGGGCACTTGTGCCTGTGTTCTGGTATATGATGCTGGATCTTGTCTTTCTGGTGGGCAGGACTGTGTCTGGTGGTGTGTTTTGGGGTGTCTGTGAACTTAATATGATTTTAGGCAGCCTCTCTGCTAATGGGTGGGTTTGTGTTCCTGTCTTGTTAGTTTTTGGCATGGGGTGTCCAGCACTGGAACTTGCTTGTCAGTGAGTGGAGCTGGGTCTTAGCAGTGGGACAGAGCTATCTGGGAGAGCTCTCGCCGACTGATATTACATGGGGCTGGGAGGTCTCTGGTGGTCCAGTGTCCTGAACTTGGCTCTCCCACCTCAGAGGCTCAGGCCTGACATCCAGCTGGATCACCAAGACCCTGTCAGCCACATGACAGTGATCAGCTCCACAGACCATGGGGGACTTCAGGGACACCCAGGTGCTGGGGGGGACCCTCCCCTACAGCAGCCTCCTGGGCAGGGCCTGTGTCAGAGCACAAGGACAGAACCTGGGGAGTGGAAGATTCTCCCCGTTGTATTCACTGTATTGAAGGGAGGACCCGATTTTGAGAGTGGGGTTGCATCTGGGTCAGGAATAAACACCTGTGCTCTTCATGGGGCCCTATTTCTTTTTAAAAACTCTAATCTTGAAGGTTTTGTTTTTAATAGTTTTTGAGGAATTGTTGTAAGCCAGGACTTTTATGAATGATTTCATTATGAATATTTTCCATGATTTAAATCCAAGTCTCAAAAAGCTTATAAAAATATCTCCTCTATTCCACAGTTCCTCATTGATATGTAATAGATAGTGGAGAAACAGAAATATTCTTTGTAGCAAATTTAAAGTTAAAGAGTATTATAATGTCCATGATTAAGGTATTGGCACATTTAACAAGTGATTTAAATTTTTGTGTCCTCAAAAATAAGGACTATATGTGTTTGTACAACATAAGTAATCATTAGGCTACTGATACTGATCTTAAAAGGCATGGGGTGTGGCTGAAAATTTAGAAGCATAGCTAAAAGTTTTTGTCATAAAAAGTCTCTGCTGTGTACTCATAAAAACTTCCCTCTCATCCTGACAGCAGCCTCTGTTTCCAAAGAGATTTCAACTGTTGGAAAATAGGCTTTTTTTACTTTGCAGTTATCCTGAAAAGTCAGGTCCAAAGTTCTGTTCCATACATTGCTTCACCTCTAATAGTTTCTCTTAAAGCTGCTTTATTTGACAACTTATGGAATTTTTCAGTCATGTCAAAACATTAGAAATAAACATAATAAACCATATCCATTCATTCGTTCATTCATCCAAAAATTATTAATTCCACACCAGCCAAATGAGACTAGAGATGCTGTGCAGGGCCCAGGGAATGCCTAGTTCCATTCTAGCCAAGCACAGATACCCACAGAGCTTGCAGCGTAGTTTATAATTTTTCTGTCACCCATTCTACATGTTTGCATCCCCAGATTTCAGGATAGTGCTTGGCACATAGTATGCATTCAGTACTCACTTATTAAAGTTGAATCATGCTGACTGTTCTCTGATACCCAGTTTCACCAAAATAACGAAATGCTGAAGTTAAAAAGGACTTCACTGTTCATTTACCTAGATGCCCTAATTCTATAGAAGAGAAAGCTATCTGTGGAATGAATAACACAGAGAAATGTGTTATATCCAAGGTCACGCAGATTTAGAGCAGAGTTGGGACAGATATATTTATTCTTTGTCCAGTGCCTATTACCTTAGCTTCCTTAAAATATGGTCTGCTTTCTAAACTAAAGATTAAGTGCAGCATAAAATTAGTAATGGTAAATATTTACAACTCAAAGTACCTTATGAATTCTATTTACTAAAAAGCTGATGTAATCTAATGCTAGGCTTTCATATCATAAGATTTCATTTGATGCATATAACAGGTATAATATAGACAGAACCTCAGTTATAATTCTGTAGGTGTCAACTCACATCTGTCACCATGTCTCAGCAAAATGACTGTCACTGGGTATTGATACAAAAATGAGTTTCACAATGAATCTCTTTATCAGCAGTAGGATAAATGACTCCCTCTTATGCCTGCTTTGAAACTGTAGCCTGGGGATATATACACGTCTTGGATCAAAATGAAGCATTTAGGGAAAAGAGGAGTATTATTTTCTTGAGGCAAGAGCAGAACACTCATGTTCTGAGTGAAATATATTAGAATTAAAGAGAGTGAAAAATAATAATAACTGTGTTCTTAGAAGTTTATTATGGCTACATAACTGTTTTGTCTTGTTTTGGTTTTGGTTGTTTTTTGGTTTTAAGTGGTCTTGTCTATCTTGTATAGCATTTCCCTGTCCCTGTGGGTTAAAGTGGTGTGTTTTTCAGTGAAGATTCCCTGTGACATTTCTGTGTCAGAATCTGACCCTGGGCATAGTTTGTTCTCACATAGCAAAAGCCATCCGTGGGCTATTTCTGAGTACAAATGACTGTAGAAAGCTTTTTTCAATCTGTATGGCAATGAAAAATAGAGTACACGGGATTTTCACAATGATATTAATTAAAATAAAATTTATTAAGGATTTACTGTTCCAAATTTTGTGCTAAAAACTTGATGTCAATTTGTATATTTAATCCTCAGAACTCTGTAAGATAGGTTATATTATCTGCATTGCATGAGCAAGGAAACTTATATTTAAAAAAATTAGAACTAAAATACCTTATTCACTTGGACAGCCAGCAATTTGAAATAATAGCTAACCTTTGTTGTATGAACTGTTTTACACATTCAACCAACACGACTCTATGGATTAGGCTCTATTATTATCTCAATCATGTTAAATTGAGAAATAATGCAACTTGCCTAAAATCTAACTGCTAGTAAGTAGGGAAGCTGGAGTGTTGAGATTTTGACCCATGCCATCTACTGTTTCATATTATTTCACTTGACATAATGCAGATATTGACTAAATATGATATCATTCCAAATACTGTGTGAAGTGCTACATAAATTACCTACAATATAGTAAATAAAATCTAAATAGATATAATGTATCACTGAAGCTTTATCATAAAGTATTAGTCTAGTTTTTAAATTTAAAGGCTGGATTATAGACATAAAAAGAAGTTAGTTGTAATTGTTACTGAAATTCTAAGTTAATTTTCTTCAATCACTAGTGGAGATTAGTATATACTTTTATAAGATTATTTACAATCATTTCATTAACATGTTAGAGTATAAAATATATGATTTGACAATTTTAAACTTGACTTAAATTTGCTTTCAAATAAATTTTGAAATTTTTAATAGTCATTTGATACAAATATTCCATAAATGATACATGACAGTAATAATCTCTGTTTACATAATATACAGTAATAATCCCTATGTTTACATAACAGACATTTCTAGATCTTAAGAGTCATCTATTCTTGGAAATCAGATATTCTGGGTTAAGACTAACAGGAAGCCCATTTCCCTTTATTTCAAGTGGGAAAAAAATATAATACATTTAAACATCAACTCAAGCCTCCAGTCAACATCCTAAAATGTAGCTAAAACACAAGAAACCAGTGCTTATATATAAGTAGCAAACTGTTATATGAAGGTACAAAGGTCTTAAAATATCTTTCTAATCACCAATTAATCGCCTGTTAATTTTTTTCTTCTTTTGCTTCCTTCTTACAATTTCATTTAGCACATTCTCAACATTTTCGGGACCCATGAAACACTAGGCTAAACAGGGTTATGTAAGAAAGGCCCTGCAGAAATACACTCAAGATGCGCACATGATGCCTGAGAATTGTTTTCACTGAGTATGAAACTGTGATGCCTCAGACTCTCTAATATTCAGGAGATGTATACCCTTTTTAGACACTCAGTGACCTTTAAAAATGTCTAGATATAATTGTTTCTTTTTACCAATAGTGTTTGGAATTTAATTTGAGGTTTTACAACAATAATTTTGTGATAACTATTTTGCTGAATTTGGGGAATAAAAATACAAAATATTCTTATATAAACAATAGCTGAATAAAGTTTTGTTAAGATGTAGGAATGTTCTGGAAGACTGGGTATTAAATACTAAAAGGCCTTCTACTAAGAAGATGTTTACTTGGAAGAAGTTCTCCAGAGCATGCCTGTATTTCATTTTGAAAATTAGTTGGCAGATGTTAACGTATGTTTTTGCAGAGTATTTGTATTTCTATCTATCTAGCTTGTTGGCAGTAAAATAGAACCAGAGAATGTGGCAGTTGTACATTTGCTGTGGTGTTCTCTTAGCTTTTTTCCCTATAGAGAAATGTTTTCTCCATGCACACTACATCCTGGAATTGCTTTGAGAGTTTTTCAGTTACTCGACCACAGTTTTGAGTAAAACTCTCTTTGCCCTTGTGTAAGTTCAGATGTGGAAAATAATCTGAATGGGCAGTGTTTATTTCTGAGCTCACAGGTTCCACATTTTGAGGATTATGGATATTTAGAATTGAGGAATGATGTGTGGTAAAATGTGAAATAAACTAGATTTTCAAGGTGATTTCACTTTTGTTTATATAATCTTTGCCTTCTGCAGTCTTACAGCAAGGAACGGATATACCCTTTAACATCAGCAAAGAAACAAGCCTCATAGTAAAAGTAGTATAATAATTATAATTGACCTTGCTTTCAAGGAGTCCAAGAAATATTATTGTACCATAGGTGGAAAATATTATCATCACATGTATGCAAATTTTACTTTACCTACAGATTTGTCTGATCCTCAAATCGAAGCAAATTAACAATGAGCATGTGCTTAATGATAGCATGAATAGATGTGTGTCCATTTTCCGCTTTCTACTATGAGCCTACTGTGGATCATGGGATCTTGATTGTCATCCCATGACTGGCAATTTGGATTGATTGCTTTAGAGCTAGTGTTTCTTCTCAATCATTTCTAGCTGTAAGTCTGCACATTGAGAAAGTTCTGATTCCTTTTTCTTCATCTCAAAAGATGGTATTAGTGAGCAATGATCACTGTGAAATGGGATTGAAACAGGATATTGACTTGTTATATATATACTTCTTTATATACTTTGGGCTCACTAAGTATAATTATATAGATAACCAGTTATTAAATTTAAATTTAGAAATGCTTCTGGGCATTTTCTTGTCATTTCTAGAAATATTTTTCTGAATATTTTCAAGCTGTTGCTCTTATAATTATTAGAAAATAATCTGCTTTTATCCTAATTACAACTTCTACTTTAAATCTCAGGTTTACAACTTTTGTGGAATAAAGCAGGCGATTATCAATAGCTCTGTTCATAACTCATTGTTTTCTAAGGCTAAAGATAACAGCCTCAAAAGCTGTGACCACTAAATTTAAACATAAGGAAATGTTGCAGACTCATACATTCCTTATTACTAAATGAACTGTGCTCCTTAAGGAAATTACCAGAGTAGATGATTGGGGATTTAAGGTTTTAAAAATAACACGAGGAAACAAAGGGTAATAGGTTATATTAATGAAGTCTTTTTGATGACTGCATATTATTCCAATTTCATAAAAGCCAAATTCTTAGGCACCTAGCATTGAGTTAGTTCATCATTTTGGTAGCATTAAGTAGCAAGAGTTCTAAAATATGATATTAAGTCTCAAAGTTGGGTTGAGAAGGAAATGAGTTAGAATTACTGTTAGGTTCCTGGGAATTTTATATAACATGATGATTATCTTATGAGTGTAGCACCCCACAGTGAAAAGTAGTGAGCATAGGTCACACAGGTGAGTGTGATCTCTGAGGTATATCACGTGAGGGAAAACAAGTTTGAGAACTGCTTGTGTAGCAGAGAGATACCTTCTCTAAAGGGTCTTTTTTTTTTAATCCACCCTTCCATCATAAATATTTATTACAGAGTAGCAGTACAGCAAAAGTTAACACAACATTGTAAATAAACTATACTTCAATAAAAAATAGATAAACTTTATGCCGTATTACAGTTGAAGTTCATATTATAGTTCTAATTCTGCATTAAGCTAACTATGAGATCCTTAATGGCTCATAACCTCTCTGATCCTTTTTCCACATCTGTGTAATAAGAGAGTGCACTCAGGTGATCAAGATTCTCTGGTTAGAAGGACCTTCACTTTCTACATGGCCCAAATCAACTGCTTCAGCCTCATAACCTCTCTGATCCTTTTTCCACATCTGTGTAATAAGAGAGTGCACTCAGGTGATCAAGATTCTCTGGTTAGAAGGACTTTCACTTTCTACATGGCCCAAATCCACTGCTTCAACATTTTGAAAGCCTCCTTTATTTTCCTGTTCTTGCTAGTATGTATCATTTGTTGCCCTGAAAAAAAAACTGGGTTGACAGTTTTCACTGAAAAATTAACTCTTGCACTTTACTGCCCAAAAGCATTTCTCATCTTAGTAAATGTGTGTTCTGTGAGCTTAAAAGAAAGTCATCCTTGGACACACAGGCAGCAAGGTTGGAGAGGCAGGAGAAGTTCCCATATAACGCATTCCTATGTTGATGCTAATAAATGAGGAGGATATATTAAAAGTGGTAAACAACCAGAAGAGTAGGCACTGGCCAATCAGGATGGAAACCTAACCAATTCAAGCACTCATAGGCCAGTGTGCTGTTTGGGTGCCTAATGACCAAGGACCAGCCCTAATTTTAAATAATCTAATATTAATCTTTAAAAAATGCAAAGGATGTAGATGATTATGTTTACAGTGTAGCTTTTATATACTGCTAAACATTTATATATTGTTTGTTCTCAGTTTGTATTAGGCAGAAACTCTGTGGCAATCAAGTTATCTGCAGGTAGAGCCTTTATTGTTTCACACAGGAACTTTTTGGTTGTGAGCATGGCTTCACCCATGGGCGCCTTCGTCTGGGGCAAGGTGCTAAACAGAAAACTAAACAGAAAGACTGCCCTGAACTTCGCAAACATCATCAATGGCAATTTGATGAGTTTTTGAAATTGAACATACTACATGATGAATTGTATGTTCCCAGAATATTCATTTTATAAATAGGATGGCAGCCTATGTTAGAGGAATGACTAAAACTTTTAAGGACTTTGAGCTTCACTGTTAGTAGGTTAATAACTATTTGAAACATTTAAATAACATAGGATAGCTACTGTTCTTAGGCTCCAGAGAAAATGGGCACTAATATATTTTACTATAAAGTGCTATGTTTTTAAATTTTATTTGATTATTTTTCACTTTTTGTTTTAAGATTTATGCCCTTATAATGGTATCCATCAGATACATAGCCTTATTTTACCTTGTATAAAAATCAATACACAATTTAGAAAGTGTCTTTTAATTTATTCATCAAGCTCTCAAGCATAATGAAAGCATATTACCACACATTGAGGGGAAGGGAAAAAGGATTTTTCCCTCTGCATTGATTCGTATTTTCTCATTTCATAATGATATTCAGCCTCTTAAGAAACAAATTCAGACGTGGGGATATAAAGTTCATCACAGTAGCCAAGGCATAAGAGAAAAATCCTAATGAAGCTTGAATCAGAAGGTGTTTGAGGGTGAATGCTTAAAATGATTTAAAGTTTTCAAATATAAACTTCAATTGATGCTGCAATTTTCAAACGTGCTAGGTTTTACAGAGTTTTCACAACTTGAGCAATTTGAGCAAATGACCAATTCAGAGACTTAAAGTATTGAATTCCTATTATGAGCAATGAAGCCAAACCGTGTGCAGAGCAGGTCTCTGTACTTTTCAGGGGTTATTTACTGGGTCATCTAGACCACTAGTTTTCAAAAGCCAGCCCTCAAGCTGGAGGCATAAGAATCATTTGGGTTATTTATCAAAAATGTGGATTCCTGGACCTCACTCAAAATTGACTTGCTCAAAGTCATCCAGGGTAGATTCTAGATATTAAAATTTTTAAGAAGCTTTCCAGGTAATGCCCTTCTAGATGCCCTGCAGCATGATTTTTACAGTCTCTCATTATGTAATTCAGCCTTGTTTGGATATTTGATAAGTGGAAAAGGGAAAGGCAGAGAGTGACAAAAGTGCTTTCTCTTAATGGATACACAATGCATAGACATAATGCACAAAGCTTCCTGCCAAATGCACTTCCCTCAGAGCTCTGCACCATTTGTTCCTGTGCCATTACTCTTTCTACCAATCATTTGTTAACTTTTGGTGAACTCATTCTGTGATTTGAGGGAACACAGATGCCCCAAACTTGTGTGAATAACAGCTTTAGATGTTTTTAGCTGTTTTTCTATTTGTTGGAACAGCAGAATTTCTCAAACCCCTTGACTACTCTTTGCTTGACAAAATGACACAATAAAGAAGATTGATATCAATGTCTTTTAGATAATTGTGCAGGGAGAAGTTTCAGGAGCTATACATTAGCTCAACTATACTTGTCAACAGTTGAGTTAAGTGATCCACAAGAAGTCGTTTAAAACAAATGACACTAAAATTTACTTTAACACCAATGTTGATAATAGCATTAAGTACTAGCTTAGGTTAGCACCATGAATAGACTAAATCTTACATGGTACATGACTGTTAATCAACAGCAAGGAAATTTGGAAAAGAGATAAAGAGTAAAAGATTCAATTTATTTTGGCTCTAATATATGCATACCCAGAGTCAGAGAATAGAATAATTTGTTATAAAAGAAAAGCACAATCAAAAGCCTTCAATCCTACTCTACTGAACTCCTCACAAACTACAAATCCATTTGTTTCTGGAGATCCCATCTAACATATTTGTCATTTTCTTTCTTGTATGCCTTAGGTTTGTAAGCTAATACCTTACATGGGGAATAGGTGGAATTAAAGCAAGCTATTACACTCATGACTGTTGCTTTACTTTTTATCATCCTGGAATATAATTAGTTAGGAAAAAAGCAAAATGGTTTCACTCTCAAATTAATTTTTTTTGTCTCTTAAGTCTGTGGAATAGAATTAGACTTCAAACTTACTTATATTTTTAGGGCTACAACTGTAAATTGTACATACCTGAAAATGTACATATCACCAAGAGTACAGTGAGAAAGTTCCAAGAGGTGATTTGATTATTACCTTTCCCCCTGAGTGGATTACTTGTTTTGACATAATATATAAAATATTACTCTTTTAAAGTGCAAGCATCAGTTTGACTACTGTCAGGAAACATAGACTGGAAAATACAACGAAATAATTAACTTTCAAGAATTTATATATCATAATAATGTTATTTGAGAAATTCAACATATATTTTTAGATCTCTTATGGTTTAGGCTCTCTGTTAATTCCTAGGATTATAAAATACTAATAAGAGTGACTATAGCTTAAAAAGACCTCATGATATAATACCACTTTATCTTTTGCATTCATTGTTTACAGGTTCCCAAAGACTGCATGATCAGGCTTGCCCTTAATATTTGAGAAGTAGGAGTAGGGCAAATATAAATAAAATAAAATATTTAAAATTATGTCATGTTTAAAAAGTGTTTCGACATATTTACTTCTTTCCTCTTATCTTAAAAAAAATCTTTATAATAACCTACAGTTTAAGTGTGAATTTAGACTTCTCTGACTTTATGGAGTTTTGTGATAAGAAATACGGCCTAGAGAGAGCTGGCCCTTGGGTTCTGGGGCATACTCACCAACTTGCCATCTCTGAATTCAATCTCTACTACAAGAATGGATGCCCAAGACCTTATGTCCAACTTAATAACAGCTGCCCCTCAGCTACTCTAGGTCCTAAAACTTCAGATATTGACAAAAGAGCTACCCATGAGCCTTGGGAAATAGTGCATGTGTGTGTGTGTGTGTGTCTATGTGTGATGTTAAATTAACATAAAAAAGATAAAGAAGAACAGAAACCAGGTTCTTAATTTTGGTTTACTATCCAATAAGAAAGTTGAGGTAATAAAGAATGTCAGTACAAAATGAGTGATTAAATATAAGGTGCCTGTGACAGAAAATCAAAAAGCATGATATAATTGATTTATTTAAAATTATTTAGAGGAAATTCCCAAGATAGTGGAGTAGAAAGCCCCTGAGCTCACCTCCTCTCATGGGCACACCAAAATTACAACTATTTACAGAACAGCTATCAGTGAAAAAGACAGGAGCCTACCAGAAAAGATCTTCTACAATTAAAGGTATAAAGAAGGAACCACTATGAGATGGGTAGGAAGGGAAGAGTAGCAGTATAGTCAAGACCCATACCCTCAAGTGGGTGATCCACAAATGGGGGCATAATTGCAAAATGCAGAGATTCTCCCCAAGGAGCAAGGGGTCTGGGTCCCATATCAAGCTCTCCAACCCGGGCATCCTGCACCGGGAAGACAGGCCTCTAGAATGTTTGGCTTTGAGGGTCAGTGGGTATTACTTTGGGGAGACCCAGAAGGCTGTGGGAAATGCACTCTTCAAGGATGCACAAAAAATTTCACACACTTCAGAATCCAGGTCAGAAGCAGCAATTTGCAAGGAGCCTGGGTGAGACCTACCTGCTGATCTTGGAATCTCCCAGAGAGGCAGAAGGCAACTAGAGCTTACCCAGGGGATATAGACAGTGGCAGCAACCATTTTGGGGAGCTTACTCTACCACCTGGACATTGGTGCTGACAAGTGCCATTTTTGAATCTTCCATCTAGCTTATGAGCCTCAGGACCCAGCCCCACCCCTGCCTACCAGCCTGTAGGCAAAAGTACCAGGACACCTCAAACCAAGCAACCAACTGAGGAGAAACACAGCCCCACCCACGAACAGGCAGGCTGCCTTATGACTCCCTGAACCCACAGCCACCTCTGGACACAGCCCTGCCCCCCAGAGGGCCTAAGATCCATCCCATATACTGGGCACAGGCACTAGGCCCAGGACCCCCAGAGTACTGCAGCCTGAGACCCTGGGCCCAATTCCACCCACCAGTGGGCAGGCACCAGCCCCAGAATCACCTGGGCCCAGGATCTGCCCACCAACAAGCCTGATCTAGCCTTGAGATCAGCTTCTCCACCAGAAGGCAGACACCACCCCCAGGACAACCACATCCCTGAAGTCTGCTGTGGCAGGACCCAGGCCACCCACCAGTAGGCCAGCACCAGCACTGGAACCAGCTGGGTCTTAGCCCCTTCCACCAGCAGGCCAACAAACTTTGGGACATCCTGAACCTCACAGCCAGCTGTGTCAGGAATGGGCTCCACCCACCAGTGGTCTGACAGCAGTTCTAGGACCTCTGGGCTCTGTAGCCAGACCCCAAAATCTGGCTTTGCCCACCAGTGAGCCAGCACTAGCCCTAGGACCTGGCTTTACCCACCATGAAGTTGCAGGATACAAAATGCATATACAGAAATCTGTTGTATTTCTATACACTAACAATGAACTAGCAGAAAGAGAAATTAAGGAAACTCATCTGCAACTGCATCAAAAAGAATAAAATACCTAGGAATAAACCTTTCTAAGGAGGTAAAAGACCTGTACTCTGAAAACTATAAGACACTGATGAAAGAAATTGAAGACTGCACAAACAGAAGGATATACCATGTTTACTGTGCTTGTGGATTAGAAGAATTAATATTTTTAAAATTATCATAGTATCCAAGGCAATCTACAGAATCAGTGAAATCCCTATCAAAATACCAATGGCATTTTTCGCAGAACTAGAACAAATAATTTTAAAATTTGTATGGAAACACAAAAGACCCTGAATAGCCAAAGCAATTTTGAGAAAGAAGAATAGAGCTGGAGATACTGTGTTCCCTGACTTCAGACTATACTACAAAGCTACAGTATTTACACCAGTATGGTACCAGCTCAAAACCACACATAGATCAATGGAACAGAATGGGGAGCCTGGAAATAAACCCATGCAGTTATGGTCAATTAATCTATGATGAAGGAGGCAAGAATATAAAATGGAGAAAAAATAGTGTCTTTAATAAGTGGTTCTGGGAAAACTGGACAGCTACATGTGAAATAATGAAACTAGAACATTTTTTAACACATACAAAAATAAACTCAAGATGGATGAAAGAAATAAATGTAAGATTGGATACCATAAAGATCCTAGAAGAAAACAGAATGTTCTTTATACATAAATTATAACAATACATTTTTTTGGATCTCTCTCCTAAGGCAAAAGAAATAGAAGCAAAAATACACAAATGAGACCTAAAAAAGCTTTGGCACAGCAAAGGAAATCTTTGACAAAATGAAAAGACAACCTACTGAATGGGAGAAAATATTTGCAAATGATGTGACTGATAAGAGTTTAATATCCAAAATATATAAACAGCTCATACAATTCAGTATAAAAAAAAAACCTGATTAAAAACTGGGCAGAAGACCTGAGAATACATTTTTCCAACGAAGATATACAGATGGTCAACAGGCACATGAAAAGATTCTCAACATTGCTAATCATTAGAAAAATGCAAATCAAAATTACAATGAGATATCACTTCACACCTGTCAGAACTGCTATCATCAAAAAGACCACAGATAACAAATATTGGTGAGGACGTGAAGAAAAGGGAAACCTTGTACACTGTTGGTGGGAATGTAAATTGGTACAGCCACTGTGGAAAACGTTACGGTGGTTCCTCATAAAACTAAAAATAGAACTACCAATTATCCAGCAATTCCACTCCTGGGTATATATCTGAGGAAAAAGAAAACATTAATTTGAAAAAGTACATGAACCCCAATGTTCATAGCAGCATTATTTACAATAGCCAAGACATGGAAGCAACATGAGTGTTCATCGATAGATTAATGGGAAAAGAAGATGTGTTGTGTGTGTGTGTGTGTGTATATATATATATATATATATATATATATATATATATACACACACACACACACATACACAATGTAATATTACTCAGCCATAAAAAAAAATGTAATGCTGCCATTTGTAATAATGTGGATAGACCTGGAGGGTATTATACTTAGTGAAATAAGTCAGACAGAGAAAGACAAATACTGTATGATATCACTTATATGTGGAACCTAAAAATAAACCAAATGAATGAATATAACAAAACAGAAACAGGCTCTCAGACATAGCAAAGAACTAGTGATTACCAGTGGGGAGTGGGAAGGAGGGAAGGGCGTGATAAGGGTAGGGGATTAAGAGATAAATCTACTATGTATAAAATAAGCTACTAAGATATATTGTACAGCATAGGGAATATAGCCAATATTTTAAAATAACTACAAATGGAGTATAATCTATACAAACTTTGAATCACTCTGTTTACACCTGAAAATAATATGATTGTAAATCAACTATACTTCAATAAAATAATAATCTAAAAACTATTAAAATTCATTTAAATACATAAGGAAAAGCATAAAAGGAAGCTATCAAAATATTTTGGGGGACTATTTAGGTTTGAGATTTTTAGTTGATTTTTCTTAACTTCCTTCCATATACAAATATATCTTTGATTTTTTAATGTAATGGGCATAAGTAATAATGTATTTTCATTGTTGGAAAACAGAGTATATTTAGAATATATATGGGTCCTATGCTTACTAATGCTAGACTTAGGTCAATTATTAAACCTCTCTTAGCCTTTCTTATCTCTTGTGTAGCATGGATTTACTATTTCTATCTTTCTCACAGAATTGTTGTGTAAGTTACCTAAGCAAGCACATATCATAGAATCTGGCATATGATAACCAACAATTAAAAGTGTGCTGTTATCATCATCAGTATCATCGTCATCATCATCATCATCATCATATCAATTAAATGATGATAATTTTAATTCTACCTCTTATGTCAATATATCTTAGAAATATTAGTGATTGCAGACCAGCCAGTTTTCCTGTTTGAATTTATTTTCCTGAAGTTAAGCCTGAACTGGCAACCTGCTGAGCAGAGCCATAGCTCTGCCATGAACTTGCTTTGTGATCTTGGCCATGACGTCCCCTCTCTAGGCTTCCATTTCCACATAGATAAAATGCAAGAATTTGAATATTAATCCCAGGCCTTTATCAATTACGATGCCAATTTAAGTTGTTCTATATATGTTCTAAATGTGACATCTATAGCCACACCCTGATCAACACATCCAGGTCAGTATCTTTCCTTCCCTGAAGTCTTACAGAAGCTTCCTGCCTCATGTCCCTGCTTCCCTCTTGGTCTCTTATTAACCCACAATCTATATAGCAGGTAATTTGAAAATGGGAATCTTAATATGCTATTCTACTGCTTACACCCACCCATGCAGTTGTAATAAAATTTAACTGTCTTATCACTTCCTACATGTTCTAACAAACCTAACCTCTAAATTTCACTACCATCTTGTCCAGAATCACTGTCCCATTGTTATCCATGGTCCAATTACATGGATATTCTCCCCCTTACCCAAATAGTCCAGGTTATTTTCCAGCTTAAGATCTTTGAATAACCAAATTCTTTTAACAAAAATGCACTTTTACTGATTCATGTTTGACTGGTTCTTTTTCACTCATCGAGATCTCATCTTAAATGCTATCTCCTTAAAGGGGCATCTCCAACTACTTTATCTAAAGAACTGCCCTCTGCTGTTGCTGGCTGCACAGTTTGAATTTTAGTCCCCTAATAGGTAGAGTAAAGCTAATTTTAAAATTTTGAAAAAAAAACTTTAACCAATTTTACGTATTTTATTTGTTTGTTTGTTGATTTTAATTTCTCTGAACCTAGAAGTTTAGTATCAAGAGAGGAGGGATCATTTTAGTCCAGATATCTTTTCCATCCCCAGTATCTAAAATGGTGACTGGTGATAGAATATGTTGAGTAAATACTTGGCTGATTATGTGGCTGCAAATAAAATACGGATGAATGCATGGGTAAACAAGTGAGCAGTGAATAAATTAGTGCATGTGTGCATATGCATGCATACTTTGAAATTTAATAATGCCCATCACTATCATTTAATTTGGTTCTGGCAGGCTTTTTCCTTCAACATAAACACAAATTTCTAAGGTACCCAAAGGCTGGGGATAGGAAAGGGGCTACGACTGCACTACATTTTCCAGAGAGTGGATGTCAATAGTTTCATAATTATTTATTACTCACACGGGAATTTTCAAATAAATACCACCATCATGGGGGAAGAAAAGACTGGTGACCTTACCAGTTTTTGGATTCATCAAACGTATCAAACAATCTCAGAAGTCTGGGATTTGATGTAACACCAGATGTATTTTGCCAACTATTGTCAACTTTCATTTAAAAATCCATCTCAGGTCAGAAACTTTATTGTGTCCTTTCCTTTCGGGTCAACTGGACACACAGGCCCAATTTTATGGATGGGTCAATTATTTAATAGTTTTTTAGATTATTATTTTATTGAAGTATATTTTATTTTATTGAAGTGTGTAATTGTAGCTGGCATTCCATGACTGCTCTGTTGCCCACTGCTGCCTCTGTTGTTTATAGTTTTACTGGTAGAGTTAAATCTTTACTTAATTGTCTAGATGAGACAGAAGTTCTAAACTATGATTGATCTTATGTACCTTTTGCTCATGAAGAGAGCATTATTTTTGCTCTTCAAAAAAAATGTCCTGTCAGGTGGTAAAGGACTATTGTTTGTATTAAGACTTCATAATGTCCTGTTTCCTAACAATGTCTTTCATGGTACTAAAGAGAAGAATGTATATCCATTTATTCCTCTTAAATTTTAAAACTGAAAATGAAAGCAAGCCTTAGTTACTGAATCACTTGGTAACTGTGAAATCATCTACCAGTTTTGTTTAAAAGAAACAGTATTTAGAGCAAATGGTGACTAATATCTCATCTGGCCTCTGTCTCTGTCTCTCTCTCCCTCTCTCTCTCATACATATTTATGCATATATAGATATATATATATCTATATATGCATAAATATGCAAAATATGTAAAGGTTTTTCTCCTTGTCAGTTGGAGCTGTGATACACTATTTTTATTTTGAGGGATAGAAACTTTGCTTTTTTAATTGTCACCATACAAATTTCAGTAAAATTTAAATTAATTATACAGATGCTGGGAACTAAAATATTTAAAATTTTTGGATTAATTACATTAAGTAGATTCTCTATAAACATGTTAGACATAAAAAAAAGAAAAGAAAAAGAGAATTGGGAGTTCCATGAGGATAGAGACACTATATAATTTAATTCTATACTTGTAAAGAACAGTATGTCGGACACATCCCAAGGGCTAATAACTAATCAGTGAATTATTGACATATAAGAAACAAGATTGTGATATTTCTGCATAAAATTGTCAGCTGTAGATACTACTCAGGATGGTTTTACAGGCTACCTAATGCCTAGTCAACAGTGATTTTTATTTTACATTCCATAAATATTCTCAAACAAAAATGTCTTCCAGGTTTTGCCATCAGGTTACGTAATGAAAGAAGAGTGAACTTCTGATTCAACCAGACCCACATTCCAGGATCTTGACCTTGAACACATTATTAAACTTGTAAAGCTCAGTTTTCCCATCAGTAAAATGACATTAACACATCCATACTCCATAATTTTGTCAGACACCTTATCAGGTACTAGAAATATATTTCATTCATAGATATGTGGGACTCAAAGTCTAAGATTTAATATTACCATTTAGTAGACAGATGGCCCACGTAGTACTTCTTTGTCCTTAACCCAAAGCATATATAAGTCTTACTTGTTTTACAGCCCTATTACATCACTTACTAGCTATGTCATCTTGGGTTGTTCTGTCAACATCTCTGAGTGTACGTTTCTCGTGTGTTCTGATTATTATATGCCGTAATAACCTCAGAGGGTTATTTTGAGAACTGAAGGAGATTATTCTTGTAAAAGTGTTTTGTAAGTGCTAACATTACATATAAATAAGAGACTATTGATTTGCCTGTAACTCTGAGAAGAAAGCATGATGTACTATTAAGATCACAAGTCTAGGAGGCTTCTTATTTACTATGAAACTATCAACAAGTTATTAAGCTCTTGATCTTTACTTCCCATGCTCTGGGTACTTCAGTCATAGCCTGTGCCATTCTACCTCATGGAGATTTAGCTGCTCTGTCCTTGGTTCAGTTCTTCCAAGATACTGAGCTACTACTTGCCTTTGCACATACTTTTCATTGACCCGGAAGGCTCTTTTCCTACTATTCCCATCTTTGGGTCTTAGCTTAAATGTCATTTCAACAGAGTGATGTTCATTGGCCATCCAATCCAAAGTGGATTCCCCCAGTTGCTCACGGCTGTTTACTCTTCCTGCCTTGCTCTAGGGCTTATCACTCCAAAGTACCTACATCTTCAAAATAATGAAAAAAAAGTTTAAGCATAATAACAACTGCCAATTATTTAGCTCTTATTATGTGACAGGCACTGGAATAATCTCTTTAGAGCAATATCTTGCCTGACCCTCAAGACATTCCAAAGAAGCAACAATGATTATCTCCATTTCATAGTTGAGAAACCTGAAACTTGGGGGTGATTTGTAATTGATCAAGATCTTACAGTTTGTATATGGTAGAGCTAGAGGTCAAACCCAGTGTGTTTTACTCTTACAGCAAAACAATTAGTTCCTGAAATAACCCAGAGTTTCCCTACATTTCCCAATCTTCTTTATTCTCATGACTAAGTTCTGGCAAATTAGAATATGAGAGAGTGTTAACACTTCCAACCAGGCACATTTATTAGATAGAGGAGAGCTCCCACTAGACTGTGTGGGATTTTCATGATTGAGAAATAAAATTGTATGTGTCAGTCCACTGAGATCTTTTCTGTTGTGGTCACTAGTACTTACCCTGACTAATACAACTAATGAAGTAATGTTTATAACTACTCAGTTATACCACCTCCTCCAAGAAATGAGATGGTGGGAAGTGGTCTTCAGTTCATCGGAGGTGCTTTCTACTGTAGAAATATTGGGCTGGCCAAAAAGTTTGTTTGGGTTTTTTCCATAAGATGTGACAGAAAAACCTGAATGAACTTTTTGGCGACCCCAATATTTGTGATGCCATCTTATTTTTGAACATTTTATTAGGTCTCAAAAAATATTTGCTTTTGTGAACAGGCAAATTTTGTTTGGGTATAATGATACACTATAATTCCAGATTTTTCAACAGTGCTTAAAAACCTTATGACATTAGGTTTATTCCTTTATTCAAGAATATTGGAGGAAAAAACATGTACAAATTACACTTTAGTAATCTAGATGAAAGTAATGAAAGAAAAAGACATCTTTACATGTTACCTATTTTTCTTCTGCTTCTGCCTTGATCAATGGTAGGCTATCTATACATGGGCCATATTCCATTTCCATTCTTCTCTTTTTTTTGAATAAGTAGGGAGATCATTGCCTAAAGAAAAAAGATTCTAGCTCACACATTTGCTGTTTCACAGTGCATCTTTGTGCCTTGAGAGACCAGATCAAATTCCTTCTGCAAGTATATCGCTACTTATAAAGGGACAGGAAAATAGGAAACACAAATTCATGCTTAGGTTTTTGTTATACATTAAGTAAAATCAGAAGGGTATCTAACTTATTCAGAATTAACTCCATGCCATGTACTAGCACACATGCTACTTTTAATTCTACAATTCTTGTAGAATATAATTTGTATCATTTTTACCCAAAAGAAAGACCAGAGAGTTTGACTCACTTTCTAAGGAGAGAAGAGCCAGTTAGTGACAGAAGTGTGATGTAAGCTCAAGGAAATGAGAAATGATGCTGGAAAATTCCAAGACTTCTGCTCTCTTATAGACTGACCCCCAAATGATCCATGTGCCTGTAAAGTAAAACGTGCTGTTCAGAATTTTGTTAGTGCTATACTTCAATAAATGTTCATTTCTTCCCTTTCTTCTTTTTTGAAAAATGTGGGAAATAAGATAGCACACACTGTCTAGCACAATGTCTGGCTCTATGAGATAGACAAACAATGATAGTCCTTTCTCATCATACTCCCTCACCTTTTTTATTTCTTTTTTAGAAAGAATTGTAATTCTCTTCTATCTTGATTTTCCAGTAACAGCAAGCCCAATTTCTTCTATACTTTAGGTATTCAGGACTACTTAATCCTTTATACAGAACAGTTAGAATATATATTTTCCCCTTTCTCCTACATTGTTTTATTTTCTCCTCACAACCAACTTATGACTAGGTATTTTGCCAATCCATTTAGAGGAAAGGAAAAAGATCTCAAGAGGTAAAATTACTTGTTACAGGTCATGAAATAAGTGGCTAATCTGGGAATAGAATCAGACATTAAGATTTTAATTCTTCTGGATTCTAATGAACTAACTATATTAAAAAGTTCCTCAGCTTACATCGTCCCCCGAAAACACACAAAGGTACCTTCTACACTCAAACACACAAGTACACAAGTGGAGTCTTGAAATGTGCTTGTGTGATTAGTCTTGCTCTCTTTTAGTTCTTCACTGCAAGACTTTGTTTTGGGAAACCATTGCCCCTTTAGCTTGGGACCTAGAAAGATGTGCATGGAACAGGCCTGAGCCTCACCCTTAGCGAGAAACCAAGCCCAGCTTAAGTATCCCCATATTGAAGAAGACCTGCCCAGCTGAGCACAGGCCAGATCACCCAACCTGCTGAGTCATATGTGGGTGAACAAGAATACATGATTGTTGTTTTAAGCCACTGAGTTTTGGGTCATTTATAACCAAACTCTTGAACACACACACACACACACACACACACACACACACACACACACACGCCAGTCTCTGTCCTGGCAAGTCTTAACCGTGACTAAGCTTTGACTAATTAGAGAGAAAGGCTGCAATGCTATTGGACCAGAAATGCTAGATTCAGGACCTTCAATGCAATCTAAAATATAGAAGATTTTAAGGACCACTTTATTTCAAGATTATTTCAGTTTTAAGATACGGAAAGCCTAAAACTATCTGGTTTAGCAAATAGGGGTACACAGGACAGAACAGCTCAAAAGGGTCTCTAGTTCTTAAGAGAACTTGATCAATGTCTCAAAGATGCCAACCAATATCATTTTACATTTATCATTCCTCTGATAACACCTAATCCTCAGGCTGCACATAATGATCCCCTGGAATTTCCAAGCTCTTGCTATTGGAATGCAGCAGTTTTAAGTCTCACAAACTTGAATCACCAACTCCAGTGGAATTCTGACAGTCTTATCCCAGTATTCCCAGTAAAAGTTCAAAGATTCAGTCTGATTACATAGACCTGCATCACATGCTCACATCTCTAAAACTTTAAACTGTGCTAATTGGCTTTATCCTGAAGCTTCCCATTAATCCTGTTAATCCTATTCATATCACTTGAGCAAAAAACAGGAAGTGACCACGATGTGCTTGTTATCCCTATCACTTAAACTCTCTATAACATGAAGAGAAAAATGATCCATCAAACCTGGAGATATGGGGACATACGTATATGTATAGCTGATTCACTTTGTTATAAAGCAGAAACTAACACACCATTGTAAAGCAATTATACTCCAATAAAGATGTTAAAAAACAAACAAACAAACAAAAACTATGACTGTCTTCTGCCGAGGAGTGGCTTGGTGAGGAATTGATTGAGATCACCATTGGCTTGCACAGCGTTGAGTGTTTCCCACTTTGGATAAGTTCCACAGCACTCTGCAAACACTCGGTTATAGTTGAAGATCATAAGGCAGATTTTCAGGGGATCCAGAATATTGTTTTGACCATCATTTTCATTTGAAAAGATAAAATATCTATGACACCCCAGGGGCCTCCAAGCTAAAGCTCAGTTGTTTTCTGGGATGATTTACACAGGGAAAAAAAAAATCCATCAGCCTAACACTATGATATACTATTCACTGAAGGCATGCCAAAAACTGTGGCTCTTCCTATGGGTGCTGTGGGAGTTAAAGAAACATGAAAATCAAGAATAAATCACATAAGATAAACTGCATTGGGAATAATTATTTTTAAAAAGAAAAACAGGCCCAGATTTATATATTATTCATCACAGATTATATATATATAAATTAAAAAATCACTAATATTCATTATAAAACTGAAATTTAGTGACCCCATGCTGTAGTCTAGACTACGTACTAAGTTTTGTACACACTGAATCCTCATAGCAATGTATCATTGTCTTCATTTTCCATGAGCAACTAGTCAATCCATGAGGCTAGTAGGTGGTAGGACCAAGATTGAGCCCCTATTGTCACAAATCAGTTCAAATGTCCTCGTGATACTATATTGTCAAGGAAACACAGAATGTTACCACAGAATAAAGTAGTAAACAATATGGAGCAAATTTAATTTCTAAAAGCTTGCAAATAATATATTTTGATCTGAGTTCTGAAAACAGAGATTGATACAGGTTTAGGTGGGGAGGAGAGGGGCCATCTTAATTACCTAAAAGTATTGATTTCTCTAAATTCTCTAATATCTTTATTAAAAAACCATCCATTTGGGTGCATGTTTACCACAGTAAGACCTTATGCACTAGTGCTTAATACATATTTGTTGAATAATAGTAATATTTAAAATGGGACTGGCCATTCACTAGAAATTCATTTTTATTGTAGTTCACGTGATATGGGATTAGCTAAACTTTTAGAATTAATTTAAAGTAACTCTCTGGATTCTTTGGTAAACTTTAAAGTTTGATGAGTTCATAAGTTACTTGAAATAATTAGGAAACTAAAAATAACTTCACAAACTTTTGTTAAACAAATCTATTTTATTGTTGAAATCCCCAAACCATATATTTATAATTTTTCATATAAAAGTGACCTTTATTAATGACAGGATTACAATATAAATATAATTTTAGTTGGAAAATAATTTTAAAATAATCATTTTAGATACTTGTACATTTAAACTAGAAAAAAATTTAATATTGTTTTTCAACGATATTGTATTTTCTCTTTCTACTGATCAAAATGTCCAAAGCACATTAAGACTACTCTATGGAAATCAGTGGGTATGTGTATTGTTATTGGTCATTTTTGCTGTTGTAGGCTTTTTGCTGTTGCTGTTATTTTGTATTTTACATATTATTGATTAACAGACAAATCTATTGTGTGTTTGCAGCATCTGACTTTTCAGTAAAGATAATTTCTTAATGTTTTGCCACCTCCTCTTTCTCTCTTTCGCTTCTATCAGAATAATTTGGGAACCCTAATTTTCCTCCTGGCTTCAAGTTCAATCTTTTTGTTGTTGTTCATAATCCCAGCATTTTATACATCACTTCCAGAGGAAGATCTCTGATACCAATGCATGACACGTTTCTTAAAGTAATTCTGATGGACAGACTTAGTGCTGTTTTTTTTCTCACAAACTCAGTTCTTGTCTTACCCATGAAATTGCTTTGCTATGCATTTTATTAGGCTCAAAGTCTTAATACTCTTCCTCCTGCTACGAAACGAAGAGGATATAGGTGCCTGGATAAACTTATCTGCTGGGAAAGGAACATAGAAATGTAATCTCCTAACTGACCTCATATCTTTTGGCCATGCTCTGCACAAATGCATCTGAAAACATTTATCTGACTCTAAAGTTGAGACCTTCATGAAAGCAGGTTAGCTCTCCTAGATTCAAATAATGGTTTATATCCTGTGACCTAAGGCTGACTTTTGAGTATTAAACCAGACCTGTGGGTGAAAAGAGAAGTGGCCTAAAAATAATTTAGATTTACTGTGAATGGCAAAGAGGTGAGCAGTGCAGAGGAAGAGAAATGGCTCTACAACATTTCCTGCTGTAAAAGAGCCTACCTTGAACTTGCTGATTGAGAAGAAATAATACAGTGCCTTGCAAATAAACCATGCTGATGGATGTCTTCTGCTGGAACGGAGCTCACAGTATTTACTCTCTTTCTGTTTGATGTCAGCAGCTTAGCACTCAGCGTGAACTCTACTACAGCTAACTGTCGGAATAAGTTATTTCTAGTCGATAATGAATGCTTCCCTAACATGTTATTATTGAAAATAACAGGTTCCAAATGTGTGACCGTATGGTATACAATTCATTTTCTTCCTCTGAAAGAATTGGATTTTCTTGTCATTAGAACTGAATCATGTGTCGACACTATACCAAGTTAGAACATCCAGAATCCAGACCAAAGGCAAAAATTTACGATGAAAGATTATAATAACAATTGCACGTGAACAGTGGTGTACAGTCTGCAAAGAGCTTTGAGAGTATTTTCTTTGGAATGTCTGGTCACTCTCCAAGGAAGATAATACATGTATTTTTACTCCCATTTTAGTAAAATTTAGATTTAAGCATGGGGAATTTAAGTGACTTACCCAACATCATTGCAAAACTAGTAATTGAGAGCACTGAGGCTCTAACCCTGAGTATCTGCTTCCAAATCTAATGTTCTTTCTCTTTCCTTCCTCTAAAAGTAAATACAATTATCTGAATGTACTTGGCTATTTTTAACAATAGAAAAAGAGAAGCACAAAGGCCCACGATGTGAGAGTAACTGAAAGCAGCTGAGAGAATGTCGTCTACTATTGGGTGGGCCAAAAGGTTTGTTCAGTTTTTTTTTGTAAGATGGCTCTAGTAGCACTTAGTTGTCTTTAACTTCATTCGAAACAATTTTGTTAGATTGTATGTGACAGCTGTCACATCAGCGTGCGTTAAAAAAAAAGACATCAATGTTGGTGAATTTTTTTGTAGCCATTTTAATATTGAAGATGGAAGAAAAAAGCAACATTTTTGTCATATTATGCTTTATTATTTCAAGAAAGGTAACAACGCAACTGAAATGCACAGAAAGATTTATGCAGTGTATGGAGAAGGTGCTGTGACTGATCGAACGTGTCAAAAGAGGTTTGCAAAGTTTTATGCTGGAGATTCCTTGCTGGACGATGCTCCACGGTTGGGTAGACCAGTTGAAGTTGATAGAGATCAAATCGAAACAACAATTGAGAACAATCAACATTATACCACACACGGGAGATAGCCAACATCTCAAAATATCCAAATCAAGCATTGAAAATCCTTTGCACCAGCTAGGTTACGTTCATTGCTTTGATATTTGGGTTCCATGTAAGTTAAGCAAAGAAAACCTTCCTGACCATATTTTTTGCATGTGATTCTCTACTGAAACATAATGAAAACGTTCCTGTTTTAAAACAATTGTGACGGACAATGAAAAGTGGATACTGTACAACAATGTGGAATGGAAGAGATTGTGGGGCAAGCGAAATGAACCACCACCAACCACACCAAAGGCCAGTCTTCACCCAAAGAAGGTGATGTTGTGTATATGGTGGTATTGGAAGGGAGTCCTCTATTATGAGCTCCTTCCAGAAAACCAAATGATTAATTCCAACAAGTACTGTTCCCAGTTGGATCAACTGAAGGCAGCACTCAATGAAAAGCATCCAGAATTAGTCAACAGAAAATGCATAATCTTCCAAAAGATAATGCAAGACTGCATGTTTCTCAGATGACCAGGCAAAAACTGTTAACAGCTTGGCTGGGAAGTTCTGATTCATCCGCCCTATTCACCAGACGTTGCACATTTGGATTTCCATTTATTTTGGTCTTTACCAAATTCTCTAAATGGAAAAAATGTCAATTCCGTATAAGACTGTAAAAGGAACCTGGAATAGTTCTTTGCTCAAAAAGATTAAAAGTTTTGGGAAGATGGAATTATGAAGTTGCCTGAAAAATGGCAGAAGGTAGTGGAACAAAAGGGTAAATACGTTGTTCAATAAAGTTCTTGGTGAAAATGAAAAATGTAGCTTTTATTTTTACTTAAAAAACCGAAGGCACTTTTTAGCCCACCCAATACATGCTGGTTGTTACATTAGGTCACACAGATAGTTATGGAGTGACACAGATAGGGTTTAAACAAATTTCTGACATGTTCAAAATCACATTTCAAGGTATATACATTTAAGAATCAAACGATTTTTGAAGACCTCTTTTTCATCTTTCCTTGTTTTCTTCTTTATCCTTAAATATATTAAATGATTATTAGAACTAAGCATGCTTAGTAGAATCTTGCAGGCACACACACAAGTTTTATTGTTTTAGGAACTCAGATGCATATTAAGAAATGTATAATTCTTCCCTCCCTCCCTCCCTCTTTTCCTTCCTTCCTTCCTTCTTTCCTTCCATCATTATTTATTGAGTACCTGATATGCACCTAGGTATGATAAACAGTAGTCAGTGTTTTGACTCTTAGTTGCCTATTTGAGATTATTCCACCATATCACCTAAGGAGTTCCTTCCCCTGCTTCAGTTTAATAGGATATTGAAGAAACTGTTTTTCCTGAACCGTTGTTATGCCTGCAATCCAGCTAGGAATGAGTGATAGCAATAACCACTCGTTCTTACATACAGTAGACTCATCTTCTATAAGAGTGTCTGAATTTGGCATAACATTGGGTTTCAGTTAGACTCTGAATACCAAAATAACATCACATGATGGGTAAAGTATGGTGATGAAAAATGACAGGATAGTTACAGTGAATCTGCAGTTCCATCCCACTAACTGGTTGCACTCAATTTAGCAAGGAAATTATAGGTTAACTTTTGCAGAATAGATGCTCTTGGAATAGAAAGATGTTTGTAAATAGAATTCTCTTATCTCCAAAGTAAGGGAGTTTGCTCTTTTAGGCAATGCTTTGCTCCAAAAAAAATCTAGAAAGTGTAGAACTATCTCTAATAATTAATATTTTATAAAAATATTTTAAACACCTTGATATTTTATGGAAGAAAGTAAGTTACATTTATCCACCTTGATATTTTATTTTAAACACCTTGATATTTTATGGAAGAAAGTAAGTTACATTTATCCAGTTATCATCTCATTTAATCTTCACCATGAAGCAGGAATCGGGCCTATTATCATTGCCATGTATTCATGGTGCCCTTTTAAGATATTCTCATCCCTAAAGAATTCTGTACCTTCTGGCTTTGGCGAGTCCATCACTGGCACTTAGTGTTAGACTAGATCATTGTTCACTAGTCTTCCCTCTCTATTACAGAAACAATGCATCTGTTCACTTTACTATGTGACTCAACTGTGCCTCCCTGTGTGGTAAGCTGAGTACCTTTTCCTGCCCCAGTGATATTGGGTTTGGCCAGTGATTTGATTTGGACACTAAATGTTAGCAAATATAATTCCAGCAGAAGCTTTAAATATGTTTGAGTGTTTCGACTTGGCTTCTCATCCTTCTGGCATCCACGGTGAGAAGAGCACGCTCCACATTGCTATTGGTCTCAGGATGGAAAGACACGTGGGAAGACTTGAATTAAATCTGTGACCAAAAGCAAAGCCTAGCTGAGGCCAGTCAAGCCCAGCAGGGCCAACATTTAACTTACAGATTTGAGAGTGAGGGGGAAAAAATGATATTTACTCCTTTAAGCCATTAAGGCATCGTGGTATCTTGTTAGGCAGCATTACTATAGCAAATCTAATTAATAAATTCTCTGATGAGTTTCCTTCCATGTTCTATTGGAAATATCATTTTATTTTATTTTCGTAGGTCTTTCTATGCCATTTAAAATTTAAAAAGCTCCACACACCATGTATTCATTACCAAGGACAGTCTGCCCAGCCTCTATCTAAGTTAGACTCCCCTACAGGTATTTCCAGCCATTGTTGTACTGGTGAGTATTCAGAAGCCATATTAACTATTTGGAAAATAGACATAAAAATAAATGTTTATTTTGAAGAAAAGATGAGCAGTGACTAGTTGAAGCTGGCTATAGGGATCTTCCACAGATCACTGATCAGTGCTTGGGCAGAAGTGCTGGAATTGAAGATTTATCTAATAGAAATATTAATAAAGAAATAAATCTCATATATTCTTTTTCCCAATACCAGTAAATGTTAGTTTAGCCTCTGAGAGTATTCACATCTTTTCTACCTACTTACTCTCAAATATATGACACAGTGTCTTATTCATTTTACTTTCTAGTAAAACAGTTTTATCTTCTGAATAAAATATATTGAATATCAATTATTTCCCTGTAATGATCCCGCGTGTCTTAAAAATGCAAGGAACACCTTGCTTTCTGTCTGTCAGCACCAATGCCTTGTAGGCTATTTTCTGGATGCTCTGGAATTCTCTGCCTTTTTGGTTTACTGGCCGTCCTATTGAATGTAGGGTTAGCACATTGACTTTTACAGAAGAATTAATATTCATGTAATCAATTCTGGTGAATTTTGTTTTCTTAGTTTCTATCTCTTATGAAATGTTTTAAAACCACTTAAGTTAATCATAACACTTTAAACATTCTTATTTTTTACAAGTTCCTTTGATCTCTAAGATAGTAAATTGGTTTTACTTCTTCTTTTTTACTAAAATGTGTAAATAATACTCAAACAGTTTTCAGTTGTGTATCCAAGAGAGAAGGGAAATAGAAATGGAACAGAGACACCTTATATTTTATGACTGTACTATTCTATGGCCAACACAATTTGCCATTTAACTACATGAAGAAAATGTCAAAGAAGTAAATCAGATTACTCTTTCATGTATATATTCCTTTTTAAAATCTCTGGAAGTCTGCAGACTTCTGAAGTAAGTTGCATATCACACAAATAATAAATGGATATCATAAAGGCATAATGTGCCAAAATTTTGGACATTTGACTCTGTATGATATTGTTGTAGGAAAATGACTGAACAATATTGGAGTTAAAAGCTGCTGGAGAGGTTTACCCGTTTAAGTACAAATTCAGAATACTATTTGGTTTGGCCTCTTTTAGCTCCAAATGAAAATCTTAAGGGTGTATGTTGAAATCACAAGTCTTTGCTGCTTCTTCCTGAGAAACAGATCCACTTGAAAGAGTTATCCAGCTAAAGTTTAATTACAGGGGAAGCCTTTTATACATGATGGTGATGACACAGACATTAACACCAAATGGCTCTATTATGATTACAAATAGAGAGATAATGAATAGTTTGGGAAGCTATGATTTTAGTTGCGTCAATTATATTACTTTTTACTGGGCTTTTAAAGACTAGTGTCACATAAGAATAGTAATAAAATATTCACAATCTAAGTATTTAAACTTCTCTATAGTTGTCAGTCATTTTCATAGCAAACTTATTGTTGAATGAATTGGAACCAAAAAGGCAGAATTTGCTTTTAATGAGACATCTAGATTTTCCTTTTTGCCATTGTTTTATATTTATTTCAGAAGATAGAAATCATCATTTGAATTTGTACTTATTTATTGATTATTATTTTTTCAAATATGTTACATCAGTCTTGTTTACAAAATAGGTTATTCAAAATAAAAACAAAACTAGAATCATCAACACAGCATTTTTTGAGCATCATTTTTTAGGTTAATTCATCATAACAATGCTTTTCAGATCCCTTCCTGAGTAGGTTAAGATTTTCTTACACCTTACCTCTTCCAGTCTCATGCGGTAGGTTTGGCACTCTGACGACACTATTAATGTGTCAGTTATAATGAGGTTGAAAATTCTTTGAGGGCAAATGACTTCCACAAAGCAGGTGGGGAGCCCTTATTGTAATATTTCTTGAGGCAGACTTCATGGTAGTCCCTATTTAGGTGCATTGGAAAATTCCATTATCTATGCCTAGGCAAACAGGCAGATCCTTTAGTACCCTCTGGGGTAGTTCTATTTTAAATTGGCAAAAATCAAAAATGTGCAGTAAATTTCTTCCTTTTAGAGTTATATATGTGTGTGTGACAATGTGCATGCTAGTTTGTATATGTGACATATGTCAAACAGGAAGAGTATATTTACCATATGTGTACCACTTGAAAATAATAATATAAATACCCAAGCCAGTTTAACAAATGGATGAGTACAAATATCACGGCAACCCTCTCTTAATCCCTTCATTTTATAGACTCCTAGAGAACACAATAGGGGTAGCATTTGAATCCAGATTTTAAGGAACAAAACTGCCACTATAACCCAGCTGATTCTTGTAGCTTCTACTTAGAAAAAAAGAGACATAAGATATATACTGAAAAGACAAGAGGCAGCCACACAATGAGATTGATAGTCAAGTATCAAAGTTTATAATAAAGAACATTTTTTTCAAATTGGTGTGTATGAGAGAGTAAAAAAAATATTTGAGACATTCTTTTGCTCTAAATGTTAGAAATTTCTCCAAATTTTCATCACTATTAATTCCAAACACTATTAAGTTTTCCTTCTGTTATGCAGTTGTCCTTCTTCTTAACCTTCTAAATGTGTACTAATCAGTAAAAGAGATAGTATTTTACCATAGCATATTGTTAACCTCCCTACATGCCTTTATTTATTGTGTTGTACCACCTCATTTATTCCTTTTATTGCACTAATGTGCTTTGATGATAAAAGCAAAGAAATACCCGCAAAGATAATGAGCTTCTGGCCAAAGGTGAAAAATACACATTGTGTTCTGCCTACCTGACATAGTGATTGTCAGCATTGTAGTAATTAGATCTTATTATAAGATCAGACTGCATTGTTTATATCAAAACAAGATTATATAAGACATCTAAAAATTTGACACATCTTTGCACTTATTCTGTGCCATAGGACAATTTTGCTTTAGAAATCCAATTCCTAACACAGTCTGCAAACGCGCAGTTTACTGATTTCAAGGGAGGCTGCAGGTAACTACTTGTTAACTTAAAAGATGACCATTCACTTGGATACGTTCAAAGATATTTTCTTCCTATGCCATGGAGCTTTTAGCTCCAACATTTTATCAATGTGTTTTCAATGGGAAACTTATTTCACACTTTCTCATAACAACACCTCAATAGCCCACACATCTCCAATGTGATAGGTCAGAATGTGGTGCCCGTGTGCTGCTATAAGGGGAAAATTCCAAAATGCGAGTCTGGATTTTTTCATTCTGGTGTACCGAAGATAGCATTTTCCCCTATCCTTTATTGGATGTTATAAGTTGAATTGTAGAATAAAGGTTAGCAAGGGGATATTTATGTCAATCAGATCCTCAGAGCTATCCTACCCTGGCCATAGCAGTGTTTAATTAACTAAATAATAAAAATTAAGATTATCAGATCCTACAGCAAAAGGCCTTTGGTTTTCAGAAAATATTGAGATTAAAATAAATATGGTTCATTGCTACTGGGTTAGTGATAAGGAAGCTTGGGCTCTGGTCCAGGGTGCTGCTACTCACTAGCTGTTTGATTTTCATCAAGTCATTTAACTTCCCTAAGCTTCATTTCCTTCATGCAAAATAGTGCTACTAACCCCTGCTTTAGGTAATTCTAGACTTTTGTGATTCAAAGAGGTGATATTTACTTGAAAGTCAGGTAGCATATATTGTTTAACTTCACCACATCCAAAAATCAGGTACGTCATGTGTTTTATCTCATTTAATCCTTAAACTGGAGCCATAGCTGGTAAATGACAAAGTAAGGATTCAAGTTTGATTGCCTATACTCTTTCCTATCTTTGTGACTGGAGTTAGAATTTAATGCCAAACACTGAAATAAAGAAAAAGCGTCTCTAAGATCATCAGGAAGAAGAGAATTCTGGGAAAATGTCAACTGACTCTCTCTCATTCTCAATTCCAATTCATCTTTGTCTTCTGAGCCAAAGGGCTAAACAAACATCTAAATCTATCTATCTACAAATGCATATATTTTATAAATAATATATGCATATATAAGTTATATATGCATACATTTATTATAAAACAAATCCAAAAGTTCATATTGATGCCTACAATTCCAACTCAAAGCCTCAGGTTTCTTTCTAGTCTTCTCCCTTTTCATGCTTCTATAATGCTTCTCTAACATTGAAAAACCTGACTCACATTATAATCAATACTTTTACTTATTATTTGATCACTTTACTTATTTGTTCCATGTTCCCAGTCTCCCAGTGAAGCCAGCCACCTCATTCCATGGCCTCTGCACTCATTGTAAGCTGCTTCCTAGGCTGTCAGAGGCCTCCTTCATGAGTACCTCTCTGTACTCACCTCCCACTTGCCTCCTTGGTCACTGGCCACACTGACGAATCCTCATGGCCCACTCTCACTGTCCCAGTCCTTTGCTGCTAGGCACATTGTTGCCTCTTCACGAACTCCTGCCCTTACCACCCTGCTTCCTTGGTCACTGAGGACACTGATGCCTCAGGACGACATCTCCTTCCCCATCTCCTCTTCCTCACCTGTCTGCCACCCTGATCTCCTGCCCTGCCACTCTGCTTTGTAGTCTCTGGCACACAGATCCCTCCAGGAAGTGGAGGACAGCAAAGGATGAAGGAAAGGAAGAGAGAGAGAGCATGGAAGTAAAGAGAGAAGAATAAAGAGGGAAGGAGAGGGAAGAGGGAAGGGAAGAAGAATGGAAGAGAAAAGCAGTAAGGAAAGAATTCAAAAGTGGGGAAAACTGTAGGGAAGGGAAGGGAATGGAGAAGAAAAGGAAGGTAACAGAATCTTAAAAAAAACAACAAATAAAGCCAGAAGGGAAAATTCTAGATGAGGAACATAAATATTCAAGCAAAGGCCCTGCTATAAATGTAGAAATACCTGTTTATTCATGTAAACTTTCCCATGGCTTCTCATCACATTTAGACTGTGACCTAAAGCCCTTATTTGGGCTTATGACAAACTCCAGAAAACTTATAAACTCTAATATCACTTTAAAGTAATACTTCAATAGCACTTTAAAACTCTAATATCATTTGATTCAACTTTCAAAGAAGAAAATACTTCCAGTGATTACACTTGGAATTGCTTTAAATACACACACCATTTTTTGGAAAATGGACATTTTTCTAAGTATTTAATTTTAAAATAGAGAATAACTATTGACTTTGAATACGTATTATAATTCCAGTCATTTAATAATTAATTAATTATTTTTAGCAGTAGTATTTTAAGACTTACCTTTTACTCATGTAATTATAAAAACATATCTTCATTAATTTTTTTAAATTATAAACAACATATTTTAAATTGTGTTTAATTAGTATTAGTTAAAGACTGGTTGGATTCATCTAGCTTAAATTTTTATGTAAAATTATATAGACTAGAAAAAGGAAAACAGTAAATTCTGATTATATAGTATATCATATATTATAAACCATGGTATAGTATAGTATATTATATAGTATATGTTAAAATATCTTTTACATGCTACCTGAGACTTTTTATTACAGAAACTAATTTAGAATCATAAAGGGGATAAGAAAGGCATTAAAGACTTTTTATGACAATTATGTCATAATGGAGGCCTAGAAAATTTTATCAGGGACTAAGGTGGCCTAGAGTACAACTCTCCTAATTTGAATTTCGATTCTTAGTTCACTGTGACAGCTCATTCTAACGTGTAGTGAGATCACTGTTTGACCATTTGAAAGACTAAAGTGGAATATATGTACATAATTTACATTTATCTACAGAAATATGACCACTGGGGTCATTCTCACCAGCACCACTCTGATGCATGTGTATAACCATGGGAGCTAAAGCTGAAAAACATGTAAGAGACACGAGATGCCTGAGAGTCAAATGATTCACTGCCTGACTATAGAGTTTTACAGTCTACAGCCAATCCGTGAGTACCTTTGCTATGCCTAATGTTTATCACTGTTTGTGTGGGTGCTGAGGAAGCAAGGTGAATATGACTTGTCTTCTCTTATTAGTATTTCAATGTATCTGGAAGACTACCAAAAATAATAGAGAAGCAGTTGGTGTATGACTAGATGCTTGGGCTTTGTTTCTAAATACTGCTTTCTGGTTTTGCTTCTGTCACTTCAGGCCAAGTACTAATGGTAAAATCATTTACATTCTCCAAGTCCCAGCTTTGTCATCTTCAAAATGAGAACAATAATATTCACACTGATGACTCACAATAAATTAATGAGAATAAAACAAACAACGTGGATAATTATGAGAGAAAAGTAAGATCATTTTACAAGGTGATTTCATAGTTTTGGATTTTAAATTTCGTTTTCAGAAGGTGACCCGTTAGCTTACATAGCACTTGGATTTTGCAAACAACTTAAGCATGGGTCATCTCATTTAATATTCCAAAAACTTTTGTAGTAAAATAGGTCTCATTTTCTGAAACGCTTGGACTTGAACACCCAAAGATTAAATATGTAGTCAACAAAAAAACTGGGCAAGACCTAGGTTTTCTTACACTCTTACACTCAACTGCTCTTTTCTATGCTTCTATTCAGAGAATCATTGTTTTATAGGGTAGACCTTAATACCACTAGAAATAAAAAGTCACTTAACCTAACTATAGTGATTTTCTGTATTCCTCCAGGGAAAACTGATTACTCTGTAAGTACACAATTATATAATGTTAATAACCCCAAAGTACTTCTAGCAATTTCCAAAGAGTTAATTCATTGGCATTTTCACAATTCAAATACAAAAATGTAATAGCTTAATAATTCAGAATAATATATCCTACACTGCTCTGTTTCTAATAACCCTCTGAATGTGCTTTCTATTTGCAAATTCATGTTCCATTTCGTCTCTCTCCAACTCCCTTCTATAGCTTTGATTTGAGTGTTTATCTGTCTGATTCTGCAATGTTTCTTATTCTTTGAAGAAAGAATACATGTCTTATTCATTAACTGGAGTTGAAGGCAGTGAGGTCTCCCTGATCTCTTATTTGTAAACACTCTTTTAGTTTTGCACCTAGGATAATGTTTGCACATAATGAAAAAAAAGCTACTATTCATTGAGCAATCATACGTATAAAGATGTTTCATAAATGAGCTCAATCCTTATGACAACACTATGAGGGAGATACTGTTGTTATTATTCCTATTGTATAGATAAGAACACTGAGGCTCAGAAAGTTTAAGTAATGTTCAGAGGGCTTGTAAGCTTAAAACAGGATTTTAGCCCAGGCCATCTAACTCCAAAGTCTTTGCTTTTAGCTTCCATGCTACATTACTTCCTATGGTAGGCAATTATTACTTATTTATCAGATGTAAGAAATATTGTTTAAAACTGAAACTGCTCAAACCAAAGCCAGGCCTGGTTGGTTGGTTTCTGCATTTGTTTGATCTAAAAATTTGATTAAAGAAAAACTGAGAGCTAAAATGAATAGGGGAATTTGGATACTTTGTGTCAGATTCAATAGAGCGTGTACACATCGCACCTTAGGAGTTGATAAAACACATTTCTAACCTAATGTAATAAGAAAATTGCCTGAATCACAGTAGCACATTTTGAAGTTCGCCATATTTCTGTAGATATTATTTATTACCTTAAATAAAGACTACAACATCAGCACCCCACACCCACATCCCTTGAAAGGAGATTATTATCGTTTGCATTTATTTTTGCTCTTTTTGTAACGTGCTTACCCATCCTTCTGAGAAACAGATGTGCAAAAATGATTTTGAATACCCTTCTTCCAATGATAATACTGTTGTTCCCCTGAGTTTCCTTTGCCACAGTTCACACCTTGGCCTCAGAAGTCACGTGAATTTATTTTATTTCTGGCTGTGGGATTCTGAGAAAGTGCTCAGGTAACCAAATGGGAAGTGATGCCCTACCTGAGCGTTTCAATGGAAGAAGTAAAGAAATATGCCTGTTTCTGCATGTTGTTTCTTACCTTGCATTTTGGGGCCTTTTGGTTTGCTCTGGGTTGTTCTCAACTCTCTTTTTCTTCAGTACAGTTGGGTTTGAATAATGACTTGGGGCCTTTCCCCTCCTCCAGATCAGGTACACTTCACACAAAAATTCTGATAACAGTTGGAATAAGGGAGGAAAAGGAAGAACACATTTGATGCTCTCCCTCTTTGTATAGTTAGAAAGACCTGGTACTAATGCTACCTGGCTCTCCTTTTCTTCTTGTGCTTGTGGGAAGGTCAAGATTCAGAAAAATCATAGTTCAATCCCAGCTCTAGTACTTGCTATTCTAACACCATGGGAAAGTTACTCTTAAAAAGGTGTTCTAGGGCTTCCCTGGTGGCACAGTGGTTGAGAGTCCGCCTGCTGATGCAGGGGACGCGGGTTCGTGCCCCGGTCTGGGAGGGTCCTGCATGCCGCGGAGCGGCTGGTCCCGTAAGCCATGGCCTCTGGGCCTGCGCGTCCGGAGCCTGTGCTCCGCAACAGGAGAGGCCACAACAGTGAGAGGCCCGCGTACCTCAAAAAAAAAAAGGTGTTCTAAAATCCAAATTCATTGAGATTTCTAAAGGTAGTCAACTGCTGGGAATGGTCCATTCTTGACAGCACACAGCTGATTATAATAGCCTATGAGGATACCTTGCAAGTTTCCAAGTTTCTGATAGGCAGAATCCTGTTGTTAATTTTCTGTCTAAGAATAGATTCACCCACCAGTGACTCTACATAGCAAAAATTACTCTTTCCATAAGAAAAAAATTACACATGTATAAAATATGCTGTAGTGAAAGAGCTTGGTGGAACATAGATTAAATGTCAACTTACTGGCCATGTAACTTTTGGGCAAGTGATAACCATCTACCTCCTCCTCTTTTGACACAAATAAAATCACACAATTTTTGAGTTCTCTAGCAGTGTTCCTGCTCTTTTTCTAAATTAGGAATTACTTACACTTGCACATTATAGGAAAATGGTGCAATCTGTTTCACACCTGTAATTTGTCAGTGCATTTCCATGAAATGCCTTTATGTGCCAATTTCACAATCATAATTTAAGTTTAGAGCTTGCCTTTTAATGCTTTTTGTTATGGTTTCATACAAAATTTAACTCCATGTTTTTTAGCATTTTAAATTAGTCAGTTCTGCAGTTTGCTCACATGTCACTCCCTCTAGCAGGATTGTTTCCATTATCAATGAGACATTATGGGCAGCCCACAAATCATTATGTGGTTTGGCACAAACTCTTAGGTTAATGAGATAAATTTGATTTCCCTTGGTCTTTTTATATCTAAACTGTCTTTTCTCAGAGTCATATTTGTGAAAATGATTTGGCTCAGATAATCTGTTTAAAAACATGAAGGTAACATGCCCCTTAGGTGAGGATGATTAGGAATATAGAGATCATGCAATTAAGTTTAATTGGATTAAGTGGAACAGACTGACTTTCATAATTAATTTAGTCTCATGACTGGTCTTTGGGGGGACTATCCCAGATGAAAAAGATGATTGTGGCAAAAGAGCATAAATTACTGCAAGATACAAACCAAACCACAAATGATCCAGGTATCAGAGTAAGTGATTATAGCAAAGGTATAGGATATAAGATCAATATACAAATGTGGGTAGTTTTCTTATATACCAGCAATGAACAATTAGAATTTGAAATTTAAAAATCTAGTAACATTTACATTAGCACCAAAAAATGAAATACTTAGGCATAAATCTAAAAAAAATATTTGCGGTAAATCTATGTAGAAAATTATAAAACCCTGATGAAAGAAATTAAAGAACAAAACAGATATTTTGTATTCATGGATTGCAAGACTCGATATTCCTAATGTTCAATTTTTCCCAAGTTGGTCTGTAGATTCAATGCAATCTCAAAATCAAAATCAATTTGTGGATATTAACAAATTGTTTTTAAAGCTATATAGAGAAGCAAAAAGGACCCAGAATAGCCAACACAATACTGAAGAAGAAGAACCAAGATGGAGGACTGACACTATCACACTTCAAGACTTAATATAAAGCTACAGTAACCAGGGCAGCATAGTGTTGGCAAAAGATTAATGACATATAGATCATTGGAACAGAATATACATCCCAGAAATAGACCCACACAAATACACTCAACTGAGTTTTGGGAAAAGAGTAAGGGAAATTCAGTGGAGAAAGGATTTGGTACCCAAACAACTGGATACTGACATCCTCCTTAAAAAAAGAATCTAGACAAAGATGTTACAGTTGTCACAAAAGTTAACTCCAAGTGAATCATAGATCTAAATGTAAAATGCAACACTATAAGATTCTGAGAAAAATAGCATGGTAGAAAATCTCAGCGACCTTGGGTTTAGCAATAACTTTTCAGATACAACACCAAAAACACCATCTGTAAAAGAAAAAAGTAATAAGTTGGATATAATTAAAATTAAAATCTTCTGGTCTACTGAAGACACTGTAGAGAAAATGAAAAATTAAGCTACAGACTAGAGAAAATATTTGCAAGACACATATCTGATAAAGGACTTGTATCCAAAATATACCAACGACTCTTAAAACTAAACAATAAGAAAACAAACAACCCACTTGAAAAATGGGCAAAACTCTGAACAGACACCTCCTCAAAGAAGATATATAGATGATAAATAAGCATATAAAAGGATGCTCAACACTATTTGTCATTATGGATTTATAGGTTAACATAACAATGAGGTACCATTACACAGCTATTGTAATGGCAGAAATCGAGAAAACTGACAATACCAAACGCTGATGAGGATGTGGAGAAACAAGAGCATCCATTCATTGCTCTGGGGATGGTACAGACACTTTGGAAAATAGTTTGGAAGTTTTATACAAAATGAAATGCAGTCTTACCATACAATTCAGCAATCACCTTTAAGTATTTGGCTAATTGAATTGAAACCTTTTATCCACACAAAAAGTGTAGAGTACATCAATGTTTATAGTGGCTTATTGGTATTTCCCCAAACTGGAAGCAACCAAGTTGTCTTTCCATAGGTGAATGGATAAACAAACTGTGATATATCCAGGCAATAGACTACTATTCAGCAATTAAAAAAAAAAAAAGAGAGAAAAGAGCTATCAAGCCAAGAAGAAGCACAGAGAAAACTTAAAGGCATGAGGGTAAGTGAAGGAAGTCCAGCCTGTCTAAAAAGTCTACATAACTGTATTATTCCAATTATATGACATTCTGGTAAAAGCAAAATTATAGATAGTGAGACTATCATGGTTGCTAATTGTTCAAGGGGAAGTGGAAGGGATGAATATGTGAAGCACAGGAAATTTTTAGGACAAACTATTCTGTGTGAAACTATAATAAGGGATTCATGACATTATGAATTTGTCAAATCCCATAGACATTTACATCACAAAATCAAGCTTTAATATATGCAAATTAAAAAGAAATCATTTAGGAAGTTGGGCATCCCAGGAAAGAATGAGACTATTACAAGAGAATCTAAAAATACTAAAAACATACAAAAAAACTCATTGAAGGGAGTAGGGAATAAAGTGTGACATAAGTAACTTGGGAAATGAAAGGAGTCTATAAAATAAGAGGCAGAAGGGACTGCACATAACCACTCTAGTCTGGTTGATATAGTTGTTTCCCAGGGAGTATGGGTTAACAATTCTGATACTGCTATATGCGTATACCGGAAATAAACAATTAAGTAAATGAATGGCAGAAGCCAGGTTTTCTCCTTTTGGTGTGGAAGGTTACAGATCAAGGAGAGGTAGGCTAGAATAATCTATGTGGTAATAGAAAATAGTTGGAGACTTCAGTAAGAACTCATGTTTAATATAAATACAAACACAGTAATATTTATAGATATGAGTATATGCAGAGGTTAGTATACAAACATATATTTCTTTGCTCCGGCAACTGAGGGGGACTAAAAAGTGACACCCCAGTAGCAAAGAAGACACCTAGCACTCAGAACTTGGTTTCTAATACCATTCCCCAATAAAAAGAAACAAGAATTCTTCAAGAAATGGCTGATTCTAGAATTGGGGCAGAAAATATACAAGATAAGCCTGTAGCATCTTGTAGAGTCTGGAGCATCTCATAGTGCCAGAAATAAAGAATTTCTAAACAAATAGGCAACCAAAACATAAGCCAACTGAAAAAGTTCTGTTATGGGTTAAATTGTATCTCCCCAAAATTCATACATTGAATTTCTAACACCCAGTACCTCAAAAAATGTGATCTTACTCAGAAATAAGGTGGTTGCAGATGTAATTAGTTAAGATGAAGTCTTACTGGAACGAAATGGGCCCATACTTCAATATGACTGTTGTCCTTATAAAAAGGAGGTATTTGGTTAGTTATAAGGGAACAAACACATGCTACCTTAAAAAGCAGGGAATTTTGTTCAATTTTAGTTGGACTAATGGCAAGACCAAAGAAGATACGTATCTTTTTTTCACCAAAAATTCATACTTCCTCAAAAGAGGATTTAATTTGCTCAAAAAGAGCACTCTTATTGTGTACAGTTTCAGCCAAGCCAGGTCCAAGTGGATGTCTTCTCTTATTTCAAATCCATCCTTATTTGCTCTCATCACCTGCATGAATCTTCAGTTGAATAAGCTGTGGCCAAGAATACATGTTTTATTTTGGATAATTAGCAACCTAAAGCCTGGCAGATTTTGCAGGGAAAAACCACTTTCTTGAGGTTTCTTGAGGATTCAGAGACTCTTCCTGGAGTCCAGTCAGCAGTATTCAAGCCAAGAAAACACCAATACAGTCATTTTCATTCCTATTAAACTCTTATAAATAAAATATTATTGCTCAGTTTGATCACTATCTTTGTCAGTTCAATTCAATAAACATGTTTTATGGACTCCTGTATGTTAATCAATGCTATGTGTCCTGTGGGAAGTCAGAATCTTGCTTGGGAGGTATAAAGTTTGTAAAAAATACCTATTACACAAGCAACATATGAAAATTCTCTACAGAGAAGTATAGTCTTACTGAAAATAGGGTGTAAGCTCTCAGGATCATAGAGATATGAGGTCCTTGTGTAAAATTACTGGAATTTCTTGGAGTATAATTTTCTAATTGAGTATAAAACCTGAACTCATTTTATTGTGACAAGCTTACCAGAAATTAATATTAAATAATTGTCTCTTGAGAATGAGTTTATGCTTCCAAGGGAATCTAGAGCAGCATTTCTTCTCAGGGAAATGCAAGAATGTCCTTTTTTCCTGTTGCTTAGACAGAAGCTCTTTCTAGCAAGCAATGTCTACTTATTCCTGATGCTGTCTTCTATTTTTCTACAATTAACCCTACCTTTATTTTTCTTATGTGTCTCAGAAAATTCTGGGGAAAACATCTCTCTCCCTCTCTCTCTCTTCTTAACCCTTTTGTAACAGGTGCACTAAAGAGCTATAAAAATAATGTCAGAAAAGTTTCATATAATTGAATTTACCTGCTGGGCATTGAGAGACGATATGAATATCATGAGGTGAAACCCAATATCATGTGGCAGTTTAGCTATAAACAGGTATGCTTCACATTTGAGAGTGATTATAGGTATACATAGAGAGATTATAGATACACATAGTGATACAGGATATGTTAGTTTACTCATTCACTAATCCATTTATTCATTTACCAAACCGTTTTTAAGCTACTTAGAATGTGTAAATATCAAGTTAACTCTAACAAAGATGAATAACAAGATATTGTTCTTATTCAGGATATTCAGTCTAGTTAGAAAAACAAAAAATATCAACCAGTGATTAACATGTGATAAATGTTTGACAGAACTTTCTTCATAGGCGGTACTATAGACTGAATGTTTGTTTCCCCTCCAAAATTCATACGTTAAATCCTAACACTCAATATGATGGTATTTGGAGGTGGGGCCTTTGGGAGGTAATTTAGGTCATCAGGTTGAGCCCTCATGAGTGGAATCAGTAACCTTATAAAAGAGACCCCAGAGAGTCTTTGCACATTCATGTGATCAAAGACAGCTATCTAACCAGACACCAAATCTACCAGGTGCCTTGATCTTGGACTTCCCAGCCTCTGGAACTCAATGAGAAATAAATGTTTGTTGCTTATAAGGCACACAGTATATGGTATTTTGTTATAGCAGTCTGAATGGACTAAGACAGGTGGCTTTAGAAGATATAGAAGGAGGCTGAGTTGGCAGTTAGAGAGATTCTTCAGAAAAATAATGCTTTAGATTGAGTCTTGAAAGAAAGTGTGAGTTGTCCAGGCTGGAGATGGGATGTGCCTGGTGAGGCTTTTGTGGGGCAAAGGATTAGTGCTGCAAAACAGCCTGATGGAGAAAACCTGCTAGCAATATGGACCGGCACTCTGTCAGAGCACTTTTCATGATAAGTTGACATGATTTACATCACCATCCTGCCTGATACCTGTTTCACCTGACTGGTTCTGATTCAAGGGTAGTATAGCAGATGCTGCTGGGGGTGTCTTATTCTATTCCCCTGAAGACCCTTCTGCCACTGTGATTGATGTGGTCAGTATACAACCTCTCCTCCTTGGTTAAAGGCTCACACCTGCAGTCTTCTTCAGACACTTTTTCATGGGCAACTGAAGATTCTAACTGCCTCATAGGGCAAGGTACAAGGTCCTAGCACTTTTACCTTAAGGCAGGACCTACTGTGTTGCAAACCATACCTCAGAGATCCCCCTAGGGGTGAGCCTACAGCTAGGCTTTCTCAAACAGTTCTTTTTGCATAGCTTCTTCCCTTTCCTGGCTTATGCCCCTTCTACTCATACAGTTTTTACCCCAAAAGCATTCTTAATAAATCACTTTCTTAAATCTCCGTCTCTGGCTCTGCTTCTATGGGACACAGCCAACACGAGTGGAGTCTGTGTTTCATTCATCTTTATGTCAAAGTACCAAAAAGTAGAGACATGTTCTAAGCACTGAAAAATGAATTGTAAAGTAAATGGATCTGAATATATTTAGTAGGATGCAAGCATAAATAATAATTTGAAATCAGATAATAGTTAACATTTATTAAATATTTACTATGCTCTAGGCATCTGGTTAACTTGTTACATGTACACTCTCATTTAAGCCTCGAAAGACCCCATGAAGCAGATTGAATATTATCTACATTTTACTGATGAAGAAACCAGGGATTAGAAAAATTGATTCTTTTGCCTAAGACCACCCAGGAAGAATGACCTATACAATTCCATTTAAGGTTTTTAATATGTGTGTGCTGGTGGAAATCTGATCATCTGAACTTTGTTAATTGAAATTTAACTGATTTTAGAAGTGTTCAAAAGCCCTGGATGTCAAGTGTGTAACATACTTTTTAAGACACTGACAAAGGAGCTGGATGTACTATTTGAGTTATTAAAAAGACACTTTATTAACTTTATTTACATGGAAATAGTTAACATTTGCTCTAAGATTCATACTAAAAAATTGTCCTCCCCCCACCTCCTCTCCCAAACATGGGGTAACAGCACATTGTTCACAGGCAGAACCCTGAGTGTCAGTTTGGCATCTGGATTATGTAAGGCATAATTGGATTTACTCTATGCAATTAGAATTGGGAGTTTTTTGCTGCCGAAGCACTACCTTGCAGTTTTCGCCTGGAAACGAATGTTAAGCATTTTGTTTGGTACTTGGAAAATCTGCCTTGACAGTGCTTCATAATAGAACCAATTATCAGGTGTGCTGTTACACATAGCCTTCCAGACCCCAATTTAAATAGAAAGTAGTAACAATTTCTTTTGTAAAATGGTCTTCATAACACTTAAAATCAACCATAATGTGAAGACCTACATGCTTATCAAGGTGACAACAAGGGACCAAGAATACTTGTTATATAAACATGTATTTCGAGGTTGAGATGATTGAATTGCCAACTAAAGAGAATGACAGATATTAACATCCTCTTCCAAAGCCGGTTCATGCTGCATTTATTTAATAGCTATTACCACAGTTAAACTTATATTCTGCCTGTATTATTTCTCTAAATGCGAAAAATAATTTTATTGACAGAAGGCTATTATACTTTTACATTCTGAAAAAAACCATATTTTGATCTTCTTTTGTACATTTACTTATGTGAGCATTTAAAGAAAAACTGCCCATTTACTACAGAAGCAAGTAGAAATGCATGATAGGTACATGAAATTAAACACAATAATGAAATGTATTATTAATTTCTCTATATCATATGCAAGCAACATTCCCCTGAAAATTACTGGATAATTTGTGCATATGATTACTTATGGATCACAAGGGACTATAGCATTGAGGAATATTTCTCAAATGCATATAAGCAAGCCAGTGCTTAAAGAATTATCTGGCCTCACTTTCTGAGATTTTGATTCAGTGGATTTGAAGTGAGAGCCAGAAACATGTATTTTTGTTTTTATTTTGAAACTCTCTAGGTGATTCACATGAATAGCCATATTAAAAACCAATAGCTTAGTGCTTAGTATATGAATTTATAAATATTTTCAGATATGTTAATAAATGTGCTACATACTCTGAATACTAAAATATACAATTATCAACATACCTGAAAGTAATTATGAATATATTCATAGAATATACTGTTCAACTTTGAATTGAGGGAAGTCTTTCTTGTTTTTATTTATATATTGAACAGGTTTTGAGTATTGATCTTAGGCATTTTTAAAATAGTATCTTATGGCTGGAAAAGGTTCCAAAATCTTGACATGCCAATTCTGATTCTATCACCTCAAGACAAAACTATTTTCAGGTTTCAGATGGATCCAGTAAATCCCATGCTGACTGTAAGATCCTGATTATTTTAGTGAGCTGAAGTGAGGTGGCTAAGGAAAGCAGGAGAGCAATGGGCATAAAGCTAGCATATGCTTACACCTGGGAGGACATGACAACATTCCAAGAGTTTCAGGGATACGAATAGTAGTGAGGGATTCAATGCCCAGATTCTCATCTTCTATAAATACTTTTGCCTACAACTTATCTGTCTGTGCAGATATCGTTATGCAGATTCACATTTTCCATCTCCTCTTTAAAAATCACCATTCTCACACTTCACACAACAATGGAAAACCTCTAATCTACTTCTAATTTATTATAGTAGATTGTGCTGGGATGTAAAAATCTCAGAGGCACCAAAGGAACAATTCACAATATTGATGTAGGTGTTGAGAAAATGAATGATTTGAATAACTGTGTAACAAATCCTTTTGCAAATCAGTTGTTTTTCAGTTTTTTATTTGAACAATATTAATGGAAGATCAAATTGATTTGTCAGTTCACAGCTCATTAATAATAATTTTTGATGATAGGTGACCATGTAATTTGGGGATATAACAGGGGTAGTTCAAACACCTGAACAACAAACTTTTTCCTATCCCTCTACTTGTTAATGTGAACAAGGGATATCATCATTTACATCTATTAAAATTTCTTGAGAGTTCTTCTTGATCCATGTGTTATTAAAAGTGTGTTGTTTAATCTCCATGTATTTGGGGATTTTCCAATTATTTTTTTATTATTGATTTCATTCCATTGTGGTCTGAGAGCATTCATTGCATGATTTCTATTGCTTTAAATTTGATAAAGTATGCTTTATGGCTAGAATGTGGCCTATTTTGGTGAATGTCCCAAGTGATTTTTAGAAGAATATGTATTCTGCTGTTGTTTCATGAAGTAGTCTTTAGAAGAATTATCATTTTAAAAATTTCAATTAGTGTTGCTGGTATGTAGACATATTTTTTAAGTTGATTTTGTAGGAGTAATATTTTGAAATGCACTAATTAATGCTTACAGGCTTTTTATGTTCCATATGTACAATTATGTCATCTATAAATGATGACAATTTTATTTTACTTTTCAAAACATTATAAATTTATTTCCTTTTCTGCCTTATTTTACTTCCCATATTTTCCAGTAATATGTGGAATGCAATGCTTCCAATAAATGGTCAGGGGAAAGGCTTGGAATATTTTACTGCATTAGGGATTTATTTTTGCTGTAAGCTTTTTGTAGGTATTTTAATCCAGATTAAAGATTTTATCTCATTCCTGATTTTTCCAATAGTTGTTCCAGTAGTTCTCATAGTTGTTGTTCATTGTGATGTCTTTAAGCATATATGGATTCTGAATGTTGTCTAATTCTGTCCTGCATCTGTCTAATGATCACACATGATTCTTCTTTTTTTATCTTAATGTGGTAAAATACATTGACTGATACTTTGAACTATAGACAAAACTTCCAGGCAGTGAATGAAACTATTTAGTCTTGATGCATTATTCTATTCAACTACGTTACTTTTTAATATATTTTGTTATATTTTATGTAAAATCTTGTGGAATATTTGTATTATTTCTTTTTTAAAAGTTTGAAAGAATTCATTGTAGAAGCCATCAGGGTCTGAACATGTGATTCCATTTATATGACATTCTGGAAAAGGAAAAACTATGAGAAAATAAATTATATCACTGGTTGACAAAGACCAGAGTGTAGGGAATGGAATTAACTATTAAAAAGGATCTTGTTGGAATGATGGGAATATTCTATATTTTGACTGATGTGGTGGTAATATGGCTGTATAGGTTTAGTCAGAACTGTACAGTCTATACTATATACTTAAAAATGAATTTTACTCTGTAAATTATCACTACATGTGATTTATAAAAAATGTTCTATGCAATTATACTTCAATATCATACTTTAATTAATTTAAATTTTAAAAAGTACATTTAACTTGAAGAGAAGTCATTTAGAAAGGAATGTTTTGGAAATGTTGAATTTGAGTTAAAAAATGAGTTTAATCTCAGCTTTGCTTATCAGCCATGTGAACTTGGTTGAGTCATTTAACCTACCAGAGCAATATAATTTGTTAGAAGAAACTTATATCTATATCATCTAACTCTCTTAAGAACTGCATTAAATACTATTTTAAAATATCAAGGACAAAGTAGGAATGCAACAAATGTCATCAGGCTTAAATGTGGCATGTTGCTAAGTATCTTCATTATCTTTTCATTTTATCTTGAATAAAAATGTTAAAAAACTCTTCACTGAGATTACCTTTTCAATTTGTAATACACGCCCGTATAAAAGAAGAAACTCTCTCTTTTCCTTTCTGTTTGTTTCAGTTAGCTGGATTTAAGTAATAAGATGGAATATAGCTTCTTAATTTAAAAACAATTTCTGAAGAGTAATGAAATAGGACCTTATATTCTTTCATTATTTTTTTATTCAGTACATATAAGCTGTCTACCCAGTACCCAACTTAATTCTATTATGTTTGTAACCTGATCTATGTAAAGTTTGAGTAGGAGGATATTCTTAGCACATTTTGCCCTGAATATTCCTACTTCAGAAGCCAGTCTAGCCAGATCCTTGCTTTTCTGTTTCTCCTGCAACCACAGTGATGTTATTTAGACAACCCTGGATATGGACCTACAATCTAGCCTTCAGATTTCCCTTGATTTCTGCTAATTATCCAATCCCTTTATTGATTCTAGTTGCCACAAATATTCTTTTACTAAATTTTCTCTCTTTATTTTATGCTGGCAAGTTAGTTTATGTTGCCCACTGGCAAGTTAGTTTATGTTTTATACTGGCAAGTTAGTTTATAGTTATGTTTATGTTAGTTTATGTTAGTTATTTTATACTGGCAAGTTAGTTTATACTGGCAAGTTAGTTTATGTTAATAATAACCTTGATATATACCACAGTGAACAAGAAACATCATTGTCCTCAAAGAGATTACTGTTTGAGTTGGTTAAAAAATAAGACAACCTGCTTCACAAAGTGTAATTGATGATCATCTGTCAAGTAAGCAAATATACTGAAAGAAAGATGAATAAAAAAAGACTTCCACTTGATCATGATGATGTTTCAAAAACCACGTTTACCCTCAAGACTTAAAAACAAAATGACAACTTATATGAAATAATAGTTTTCAGACACTGGACCATGGGCAGTGGAAGACAGTGATCCCAGCAAAAGAGAAACATGAGGTGGGCTCTACATGTGCCCAATGCTGACATGCAGGAAAGGCATACTAAGTAGAACCCAGCAGTCTCCCTGCACGAGGGTGTCAGAATTTGTGGAAGTCAAGTTGTCTAGAACTAATGGGGCAGAGTGCCAGAGAGAGCTGCAGACAGAGTGAGCACCATAGAACCAAAGAGAATTACTCTCAGGCCTTAACCTGTGTATTGATAAGTGCATGTGTATGAGGAAACATGAATCCAGGGAAAGACACATAGGAAGAATAAGGCAGAACAATCCCTGGTGTTCATATGGCACCAGGAATAATTTGTGTTCTGTCTAAAGTAGGAAGACCTCCTAAAATAAGGAACATTGCTAAGAGTTCTCAGAAGGAAATTTCATCAGTAGTGGGGCATAATTTGCTCTTAATTAAATTCTTTTTTGGAACTACCTTAAAAAGCTTAAAAACAGGCTTGGAAATAATTAATCAAATTGTCCCTGAGAAAACCATAATTCAAAAAGAGTCATGTACTACAATGTTTATTGCAGCTCTATTTACAATAGCCAGGACATGGAAGCAACCTAAGTGTCCATCGACAGATGAATGGATAAAGAAGATGTGGCACATATATACAATGGAATATTACTCAGCCATAAAAAGAAACAAATTGAGTTATTTCTCGGTTCTTTGTGACCACCTAGAGGGGTGAGATAGGGAGGGCGGGAGGGAGACACAAAAGAGGAGATATGGGGATATATGTATATGTATAGCTGATTCACTTTGCTATAAAGCAGAAACTAACACACCATTCTAAAGCAATTATACCCCAATAAAGATGTTAAAAAAAAATTGTTCCCAAGTAACTTAACTGCACAACAAAATGAAGCCTCAAAATATTTAGAGGAATAAACACACACACACGCACACACAAACACAGCTCCAACGCTCAAAACAGAATTCTTGGTTTCATTCAATAAAGTTAACAAGCATGAAAAATGAGAAAATATGACCCATGATGAGAAGAAAAATCAGTTAATAGAAGTAGAACTAGATTTGACACAGATAATAGAATTAGAAAATAGGAATGATAAAAAGGCTATTACAAATATATTCCATATGTTCAAGTAAATAGTGGAAAAGCATGTGCATGCCAAGGGGAGAAATGAAAGATATAAAAATATCCAGATCAAATCATTAGAGATGAAAAATAAAATACCTGAGATGAAAAATATACAAGATCAAGAGACTAGACACTACACAACATTAGTGAATTTAAAGACATGGAAACAAAATATATCCAAAATGACAAACAGAAAAAAAGCTTGAAGAATAAAATAAACAGAGAATCAGTGATCTGTGACAAAATATTAAACAACCTAAGGTACATGTACTTACAATCTCACATAATTGTGAAGTCAGCTGGATGGTAAGCTGAAGGTTGGCTGATGTAGAATTATTTCAGATGAGATGACCCATCTCTGGCCTACATGGGCTTTCATTCCCCAGCAAGATAGCCCAGGCTTGCTCAAATGATGGCTCCAAGAAAGTGAACAGGAATGTGCAACATCTCTTCTTGCCTACATTTAGACCAAGTCGCTGTCACTTAGGCCTCACTATTTTTGCCAATACAAGTCCAAGGCCATCCTGGACTGAATGAAGTGGGGAAGTGGACTCCAGCTTTTGATGACATCATATTCCAGGAGTTGTTGTTGGTACAACAGCAGATTTGGGACATTTTAAAATAATCTATCGTATATGTTTTAATAATAATAATCACCCAATCCATGTTATGATGAGTGGCACTTTGTGGTCTCAATGATATTCTCCAGCTTCTGTTTGAAACAATAAATAGGTGGTTTAGACATAGAGAAAAGTCCTGGTCTCAGTGATACTTTCATTTTCTGAGAGTTTATCCTGTGGATACATTTCCACTTTGAGTGGGAACTGCACTCTCCACATTTTCCCTAATATTTCATATCCCTCTCTACTTAGAGTGTTGTTGTACCCTGAGATACTTTCTAATTTTCATATTATCTAGCTATTTTGTAAACCGAAATTCTGTATTGCTCAAACAAACATGCAGCCAATATTTGATTTGGGAATAATTAGATGGCATTTTAGTTTCTTTCCTAAGCAAAACCACTTTGAGTATAAAGTACTGCAGAAATGAATTGTCTGAACAATATATAACATTCCAATGGAATGCTGCAGTGAGCTGATAGCTCGTGACTCAGATCTCTGAATGCCAAAACCCTCTAGGCTTGCCTTGAAGAGCTCTGTATATACTATCATTCATGCACTGTAGAAAGATAAAATAGAAGAGCCCAAGAGTTTCCTATAATTATAAAATTTATTCTCTTTCTCTAAAAATAAAACCATTTAGAAAAGGAGTTTGAACATTTGGGAGAAATAACAGATTTAAAGACTTAATTGGTTCTTTATTAGGATGTTATTTTCAGAGAGCTCTTATAATATTTCTTCATTGAGTGTTCTAAAATGGAGAGAACTGACAATCCACAAATGCTGAATAATTTGTCAATGTGGGAGAATTAGCAAAGAGATATTTTAATTATTATTTGAATATATATTGCTTATTGTTTAACTTTAAAATATTTGAGCTACAAATATTTCACTGTGATTAAATCTAATGTATCTAATGGACTAATGGATCTAAACTCACATTTCCGACACCCAGCTGCAGAGTGTCGTAGACATTGATTTGTTTAGCTACCCATTGCCTTTGAATATCTTATTTTCCTTAATTGCCCATTTTGTGAATCGTGTCTTTGCAAGAGAGAAAACAGAAAGCTCAAGTAGCCAGGCTCCTATCAAAGTGGGATTCACACACTGTGACTAAGGTTTTACCATCAGATGAACTGACAAAACAGATTTAACATGAGAGAATAAATGATGAATTGACAAAATAGATTTAAATATGAGAGAATAAATCTTCTAACAAATGTATTGTAAAATCCACCGGATTCTTTAAGGGAGATAAGTCTATTTTCTACCTGAAATGCAGTTTTAGTTGGTGTCCTATATTTTTATTTGCTAATCTGGCAACCCTATTGCTTGGGCATTTCTGACCATTTAGCCTCCTGACTCTGTGAGCTACCTAAAATAACTTTACAAAATTGCTTTTGGTTAAACTAACTAGAGTTAATTTCATTACTTACTAAATAAAGTTGCGATAACAAAGTCTCTTTGATATAGTATAGAAAGAACCTAAAGAGTTACAGAAATAGGAATACTTGAGTAAACTGCAAATGCAACCCACTTATCCTCTCTTCATCAATGCAACAGGAATTACACTGTTCAGTGATGGCTAGCATCATTGAGAAGGGCTGTAGCTTCTCTCCTTTGTAAGCTAAGAATACAGTCGGAAGGTGGTGCCTTGAAATTGACTTTATGATTTTAATGGAGATCATGGACCTTGAGGCAGCAGAGGCCTCTTTGTCACTGTGGCTCTGAAATCTACTTGAGTAATTATACTCACCTGGCCACTAGCTACTAGCGTTAAGTGCTACAAAGTGGGTGTAGTTATGCACGGAGGTTTCAGAGCCAGGGTGGCAAACAGAATGACCCAGGCCACAGTGATCTTTGGCTGTGGCTAATTTACCATTGGTCCCTAGCACCAAAGGAAATGGGATATAAGAAAAATAAATTTCTTTCTGCAAAAAAATCTAACTGGACTCATTATTAAAGAGTCATAGAATCTTGATAATTTCTAAAACGCAGTTTGGAAAAGGGCAGTTTGAATAACCTTAAGGGACGAGTCTAGAATAATATTGCACAAACATTTTATAAACCTTCCAGCTATCTTTGTCCAAGAGGCCCTATGCCTATTTCCTAGGGTAATTGTGCTTAGAGTCAAGTCCACAGAATACTCAGTGATTGATACTGATTCTGAACTGACACTTTTTTTCAGGTTTAACTGGGTAAAACTGTGGCTTACAGGTTTCTGGGGGTCAGGAGGTAAATGGAGTTTGGCCCAAGTCCCCCTCAAAGTGGCTCAATCCATCTATAAATAAATTCTGTTTATATCTCTATTTCTAATGTACGGTTAGAAGAAATATAATCAGCAACTGATGGTATCTACATTGGCTCTTTGACTTATGGGATGGTATAACTAACCAAGTGGAAACTTCTGGACTATATCTTTTCGTATCAAAATAGTAAGCCAAAATCAAGACTGCACCTCTAATAAAATGTAAAAATTGGTACCAGCATCAAAAACTTGAAAGGTTCAGGGTTCATGATTCTGTTTATTTTCAGGCCTCCATAACTGTGGGATCTGCTAGTTTATAGTACCCAAGGATACAGCACAGTTCCAGTTAATTGGCAGCTAAAACTTCTGCCTGGTTATTTCAGACTTCCTGGCACTGGAATAAAAAGGAATAAAAAGATTATTGTGTTGGATGGGTAATTGATTTTGATTATCAAAGGGATATAACCAATCTGGGAAGAAAGACTACAAGTAAACCCAGAGAATCCTCTAAGGTACCTTCAAGTACTGTCATGTCTTTTGGAAAAGTTAATGGATAGTAAGAGCTTCATAATAAATTTAAAATAGCTAAGGACTTCCACAGGAAATTCAGTTTTGTGTCACATTTCCAGGTAAATAACACTGACCAGCTGAACCATTAGCTGACAGCAAAATGAACATGAAATACATATGGGAAAAAGTAGTCTCAGTACCAACTATGGTCTTTAAAAAAAATTTATTTAAGTATTGGGTTGGCCAAAAAGTTCATTCGGGTTTTCGTAAGACGTTATGAAGACCCGAATGAAATTTTTGGCCAGCCCAGTATAAATATTACAATATTATATTAGTTTCAGGTGTACAGCATAGTGATTTGATATTTTTATACTTACACACCAAAGTTATAATTATATATATATAATTATAATTAAAAATATTGAATATATTTCTTGTGCTCTACATTACATCCCTCCATCCAACTGTCTATTTAAATGTTTCAATTTTCACTTTTTCTTCCCCTTCTATTTATATAGTATCAGTTGGTTAGAGGTTAAATTTATTTTGCCTGTAAGTTAAAATATGTCAGGACTCAGTTATGACTGCTCTGTAGGAGGAAAGGATATTACTCAGAAATCTTGGACTTGTACATTCAGTAACTGAATTGACTTTATAAAGGGTGATCACTTTTATCTGTATAAAGAATAGTTATGTTTGTTTGAGTGCATGCTATTGTTTGGAAGCTTAAATAGGGAAGAAGTGTATGTATTGTGCATATTAATAATGTGTAGCCAGTATTGAGATGTGTGCTCTAATGGACATTCATGATTTTCAGTGATATAACATTTTTATTTGATGTTATATCTGTCTGTATTTGAAAATAATCCTCATTTTGAACCTTGCCTTGCTAAGTCACAAGTCAGAAGATTTTTTTCCCAAGAATCCCTTGCAGCTGAGGTGCAGGGTGATGATGCATGTTCTGCTAGTCAGATGTACTTAAATAAGATTTGGAGGTGAGCAAAAGGAAATGATGGTCACATGAGAGGTAATAATTGATCTTTGAAAGACGTGCTGATGGATATCTGGTTCTTTGTAAAAGGCAGGGACTGTACTTCTGTGTACATTCTTAAGCATTATGGTTACCAAATGAGAATGGTTAAGAGGTGTGTATAAAGAAACCCAACAGTGACCTTCGCTATGGAGCCTACCTCTGTAGGCCTTCAGAATCTGGAATTTCAATAAGCAGGTTCTATGAACAAGTTAGTTTCTTCTAATAAATTTCTTGTGTACTACTGTGGATTCTGTTGTTTTAAATTAAGCCAATTGGTAATATGGATATCATCTGTTTATACTCAAATTCAGTTTACCCTAAGATGACTACACTCTATTATCTTTGAAACTAACTCCTGCTCATGAATTTGCCAGATATAATAATGCCAGCAAAAGTTTAGAGAAAGAGGGCTTTAACTTTCAAATTCAACATCAACTTTGTCTCCTTTTCTGTCCCTCCATACCAATTGATACAACCTGAAGATTTCACATGTTTTTCCCTAAAAATAAGAGAACCATGTCACCATGGTCAACCACGTAGGGAAGTGTTACAAATTATATACACACAGTGATATTTAAAAATTCTTCCCATATTTGTAAATTAGCACTGGGGTGGGTAAGCATAAGAGTAACATATAGCATAGCTTAAAAAAACGTATTAGATTAAATAATACCATGGTTGTAAGTTTTGGATTCCAATTCTAGAATTTGTTTCTAATAGCAATTTTGCCACTTATGTGTATGTTTAAATAAATTCCTTAAAATCTTTGTCAATATCCTTATGTTCAATGATACTAATAATATCAACCTCATATAGTTGTCATAAGAATAATCAAATTTATAATTGTATTAGCCATCTAATGTGTAAAACCTAGAAGGAATTTGATAGACTCCTCTTCCCTTTCTCTCCCTTTGCTTTCCCTCTCCTATTGCCAACATTCTTCTTCAAAAGCTTGTTAGCTTTTTCCTAGACTGTTGCAACAGGCTCTTGATTTTTTTTTTCTGTTTTGGTTTCTTTTCATTACTCAAACTATTGTGTCGACTTTTGAAAAAAATAAGCAGCTTAAAGTACAGTTGTCACATTTCTCCTATACATTGTTTCCCCATTTTCTCATAAATAATAGACAAACGTTTCTCCTTATAATTTAATGATTTCCAAAATATGGTCTCATTTCAAATTTCCAGAAAAATTTATTTCTACTCCTTATGATTTGTCAAATAGATCTCCAAATTTCTAAATTTTGTTCCCTTCCTTACCTTCCTCCTTTCCTGGTGCCCTTCAGCTTTGTCTGTGATATATTCCACCCACTGTCAAAGGTGGACCTTCATGAAGCCTTTCTTAAATATCCCAACTCAATGATCTCTTACTCTGTCTTAGTCTAGTATTATGAGTATCTCTGTTTTTGGTTGTCATATCCATTATCTTGCTATTCTACCTTTGCTTTTCACGTACAATTTGATGTTAAATTCTTAAAATTCTTAGACTTTCAGAATTAGAGAAGCTTTTGAAATCATCCAGCCCTATTCAAAAGTAAATTCTGATCATTTCAAATACTGCATCTAGACACGAGTGCAGAGCTACTATGTGATTTGAGTATGAAGCCTACATTTGCAACTATTCCAAAAATTGTGCCTTTATAAATTCAACTGAAAATCAACACTCACTTTAACATGTATAACATTAACATCACATTTAAGTCCTGTATTAATTGTACAATTAAAACTAAAGTATTTTTAAAAAATACAAAATTCATCACTTTACTATACACTCGAGCAGTGGTATTGGGCCCAGGTGGAGAAATGCACATTTTTTCTGTTAAATGTTCTCTCTATAAAGGCATAAGAGGTTCTTTAAACTGTAAAACGTTTTGCAAATTACTTAGAAGATAATAAATAAAACACATACACAGATTAAAACCAAAATAAATATAATTTTAGGTGAAAGATTAAATTAATTGTATATACTTAGGAAATTCATTAAACTGTGCTTTGAAATAAGATTAAATTGAAACCAAATAAATATAATTTTTAAAGATATTTGACTTCTCTCATAAGGTTAGTTTTGAAATGCTCTACTACCAATGTCAATGTATTGAACAGTATAATGTACATAGATCCCAGGTATTCCTAAAGGTGGTTGTATTTGTAAATGTTCCCTCCTGCTGTTATAGTGATTCTTCAGTATACTATAGTTACATAACTCTTTGAGAGGTTGAGAAGAAATACAGTGGTGTGTTGGCCAGTTAGTATTCTAAATTTAATTCTAAAATTTAAGTTTATGGCTATCTGAGATGCTTTGATTTCAAAAGTTTACTGCATTTTTAGGACCCTCAGCCATCCTCTATTTGCAGGATTGACTCACTCTGCCTGGTCAGAAACAATGAACCCCAGAAAGTGCTATTATTTTTGAGGAGGACAATAACACAAATGCTTGCATTTGAGTTGGCATCATTTCTGTCCCTGATAAATTCCAAAGGCTCCTGGTTATTAGACTGTTTAGAACTTCCCAGGATCCCATTTCCCAGGCCAAATTGCAAAGAAAACTCATAAAAATGGAAATTCATAGAAGAATAACATTGTGCTGCCAATGTTCAGTGGGGAAGAATTGCTTGGCCAGCAGTCCAAACACAGGAATGAGCATTTTACAATATTGTATCTGTACTGTCCCCATCAGTTTATATTGAGGACAGCTGGAGGAAAAAAAATCCCAGCCACTACAGCAGAGATACAGGAATCTAGACATTCAGAATATGTTTAAAGGGCTGAGTTGACTTTAAAGATGTATTTGAAAGACTTTAAATAGTGGCTTATTTAGTTATCTAATATTTTAGAATTTTAATTAAATCATTGTGGCTCAGGGTTGAAATCTTCCCCAAGGATCCAAATTGGACACAGATAGCTCATCAAACTGACACTCTCTGATTCTTTTTCATTAATGAAAGCCTGTATATATGCTTTAACTGTCATCTGATATTCCTTCTGGGAAAGAGCCATTAGGAGGGCAAAGTAGCATATTTAGCGCTTAAAGGTCTGCCATGTAAAAGAGTGTCTTACTATTTCCTGCATGACTCTAGAGAACAGATCTAGGACCAATGAGTTACACTGAGAGGGCAATCATGTTTGGCTTAATATAGAAGATACCCTTGTAATTGCTCATTACCTGGAATAATATGTCTTTCAAGGTCATAAGCTCCCTGTCAAACAGTTGCTTAATATGTGTAAGATTTTTATATTTTTTAATTATGTGGGGACACTATAAAATTATAAGTCAAAATTTCAAAGATCTACTTTATTTTTAGCATGATTAAGGTAAATATGTACAATTTTGATGAATGCCACATAACATTCTGATTTCATAAGCATCAAATACTCTTTTATTTGTAATATTAAACAGATTAGTTTTAATGCAATGCCCTTGAATTTATACTGAATGGGGATAAAACTTTGGATAACATTAAGTTATTTACATGTATTGACCCAATTTATAATTAGGGCAAGATGGAAACCAATATGTTAAATAAATTTGTTTTTATATGCGTAATTAGTTGTGGTATTATATGTATTCCCAGTTGTCTTATGATGCAGTCACACTTATACACGTATAGAGCTTCCACATTAGTAAAATAATTTGTCATGAAGACCTTTAAGAAGAGAGGCTGGGGTAAGCTAAAAAGAATAAATTGAATGATAACAAGGCAATTATTAAAGGTTATTTTTTTCCCTTGGACTTCAGATTTTTTTTCAATAAGAAGTTATTCCCTTAGAGCTCAGTTTCTCCTTTAACTTGGTGATCCTTTGATATCTTAGAACTGGATTCCATTTTTATGTGACTTTTCATAGAGTTGCTTAAGATGAGAGAAAGATGCATTTGATTTGTCCTTGAACTGGTTTTCATCAAAGGAGAATGACCGATGCATTTACTAAAAAAAGTCAGAACAAACTTTGATCAGAAGACCAAAGAAATAGGAAAGATTACGTGTAGACAGATTTGACTCTGGAGGCAAAATTCTGGCGGAAACAGCAGAATCCTCACACTGTTGTACATACTTCGCCCTGATAAAGTTATTCATTTTTTGTGTTAAAATCAATAAAAATGGAAAAACAAAATACTCGATATGGTTAGATGTCTTTTTGGTGAATCAAAGTGAAGTCAAAGGCAATGATACTGGCCTGTTCATCAGGGAATACAATTTAAGAATGAGAGGAATTCAGTCTCTTTGTGACTTCTCCATATTTCCATCATTTGCAATCATTACTAACTTCAAAACAAATTATCAGTGATTCTATAAAATATAATATTTGACTTTGTAATTTCACAGTGACACACGTTTCACAATAACAAATGTGATATTGGCTCATTTGCACAAGATAAAACTCAAGGAAAGACAAAGAATTCCTTTTTGGGGTAATAGAATTGTTGCAGATAATATTTATTTGTCCATGTATTTGTTTACTCGTTTAACAAACACTTCTACAGAATATACTCTGTGTCATACATTTTCAGCATGCCTTCACAAAGATAGTGCATCTAATACCCCTAACATCCTTATGAGGTGAGTATGATTTTTTGTTCGGTTTCATAATTGTGGAAACAAAGGTATCAGATGGTCAATAAGTTGCTCAAATTCACAGGCTAGTGAGTGGCGAAGCTGGGGTTCAAATGCAAACAGCCTGATTCTAGTTTTACCTCTTGACCACTACACTATATTCTTTTATGATATTTGAGCATGCATTGAATTTTATTGAAGCCCATTAAAAATCTAAAATAATGTTTACCCACCACCAATAGTTTCAGAAATTTCAGACTAATTCACTAATTAAATCTACCTCCTCTTGATGCCCTAACGTGTTGCAGTGAAGAGTAAAAATCAATCATTTCTTTCAAAGATTATCGTTAGACAAAACACAGACAAAATGCCAAATTGTGAGGTGGAAACAGAGATCAGAGTTTGATAAAAAAAAAAATGATATCCTTAGAGACTCACTTCCAGTAAGCTACCAGGATTATTCATTCTTTCCACAGACTCTAGAGTACTTATAGTGTATATATTTCTGATTTTGCTACAGATAATACAAGAAGTAATTCTTGAAAATACAGAATTTAAATGCTTGGACAGTTAAAAAATAATATGAGCAATGGAAACATACAGAATGATTTACAAATTTATGTCTGAATTTTCATGAATTTGTTATTGATCTATAGAATTAAGACCTTATATGCCATATCCTGTGATATGATATTTAGATGTATTTGAGTCATGCCTTATGTTTGCATTAAATTCATCATGTACATAAAGAAGAAAGTCAAATGATTGAAATCACTTTTTGGGGAAAATTCATTAATTTTAGAATGTTACTGGGAACGATACTGCAGTGCACAGATGCTAAAGCTATAACTGAGATTAAATTAGCAATACAAATAACTACTTTTAGTTATCAACTCAGTTTGAGACACCATTTATAACATACTCAGTTTCTGAACTTGCAGTAAATTTAAGAGGAAATATAGGAATTCAGAGAAGTTTAAAGTAAGAAAAGCTGAATATGAACATGTAAATTTTATTATTTCACTTTATATATTAAAAGTTTCACATTAGATTTTTATCAAATAATATGCATTAATTCCTGTATTTTTTGCACATTTTTCTAATTTACTAGGGCTGCAATAACAATATATTACAGACTGGATGACTTATACAACAAAATTTATGTTTTCATAGTTCTGGAGGCTGGAATTCCAAGATCAAGGTATTGGAAGCTGGGGTTTCTTCTGAGGTTGTTCTCCTTACATTGCAGATAACTGTCTTCTGGCTGTGTCCTCACATGGTCTTTCCTCTGTGTTTAAACATCCCTGGTATTTCTTTCAATATCCAAATGTCCTCTTGTCATTGAGACATCAGTCAGATTTGATTAGGACCCCCCTCACCCCGAAAAAAACTCATTTTAACTTAATCACACCTTTAAAGGCCCTATCTGCAAATGCAGTCACATTCTGAGGTGTTGGGGGTTAGGGCTTCAACATGTGAATTTAGCAGATAACACAGCTTACTTATACTCAAGTCTGTATTAGACTTTGCTTGTCAATAACACAAATGAGAAAAAGACATGAATCACAGTTTTTTAAGATGCATATAACATAAAATAAACACATATTAAGCATGAATCACATATCAGTAATGACTGAAAGGATTTGTAGGACATGTTAGCGCATTGTGGATTTGGGCCATCATTTCAGCCAAGGAGTATAGTTGCATGTGGGTTTATGGGAAGTTATTTGCCATTTTGTCACATGGCCATAGAAACCTAAAGAAAAGAAAGGAATCTTAATTACAGCAGGAGAGGTTTTAGCTATGTATAAAGAGAATGACGTAGGTGACAAAATATTGAAAGAATTACTAGAGAAGTTGTGGAATTTTCATCTTAGATTTTCAAGATCACAGCAAAATATCTACCCGGGAGGCTTTATATGTTTATGAAGTCTACAGATTATCGCTATTACACACTCTTCTGGACACTCTGAACATTTGGTTATATGAATATTAATGTCCACTGGAAGCACTGTAGATTTGGGCATTATCAAGTCAAAGTTTTGATTAATGCAAAAATATGCCAACTAATATGTTATTCACGTTTCTTCTGATCCATTCTGTTCTCCATATTGTCACTAAAATAAATATTCACTAAACTGCCTGGGAAATTACAAAGACTCTCACATGTTCTGTGACTGGGACTAAGATTTACCAGGCACTCAGTTGTCTCTGTAACATGTTTCTACTTTATCTACCATTAACTCCAAAATCTAATGCCAGCTTCTATCAAACCAGCAACTTAACTGTTCCTGAAGCAAATCACATTCAGTTTGTCTTTTTTCTTTTCTGGCCGCTCCTTCACATTTTAATGTACTCTTTATTGCCTAAACTGATTCTACTGCATTTTATGATACAGTGCAAACCGTATCTCTTTTATAACATTTTTCCTGAATTGTATTGCTATATGGGCATATCTTCCTCATTTTATAATATATTATTTTGCTGCACAAATTAGCACTTATTTTGTATTACTTAATAGTTCATTAAGTATTATTAAAAGCATTTGAAAGCTTAAAAGACATAATTTAAAATCATACAGACATAATTTTAATACTATCCCTGTCAATGATGAGTAATTTTGGGATATTCATTTAGTATCTCCAAAGCACAGTGTCCTCATAGCTAAAATTTAGAGAATGATATCTGCTTCATATTGTTGATTGGCTATATATGATCACACAATGCCTGACATCATGTAGTAGTGTTCATCCCTGTTCTATTTCTCCATCTCTATAACTTCCTTCCCATTCCTAAGGTTTTTTTTTAACCCACATGTAGCAGACACTCTAAAATTTTTTTCTTTGATATACTGTTTGCATCAGTCAGATCCAATCTGGGAAATAGTGTAAATGTTTTAATCCAAAAGGGATTTAATACAGGAAATTTGTTATAGAAGTGTTAGAAATTAAAATGCCTGCAGGAACAAAAATATATAAGCAGAAAGTGATGTTACCCAGAGTATACTAAGAGAAAGAGTTGTTACTATCTCCTAGGCATGCAAGAAAAAATGAGAAAAAGGCAGTGCTATCTGTGGATCACTAACTGTAGGAACCACGGTGCTAAAAGTATAGATGAGAGAAAGTGGTATTTCTGGGAAACTTAGAACCCACATTTCTTATGACAATGAAGGAATCTAGGAGCCACAACTGCCGATGCTGTTTCCAGATACAGTAGAAAACTGTATTTTTGTCTTCTTTATATTTTCTAATTTCATGCAGGCACCTCCAACTGGCAGTAATTAATCAGAACCCAGCTGAAGGGTATTAAGTGAAATGTAATTTTTAGAATCTCAGTCTTACAGGCATAGAACTATGTTTGTCATTTTTTAAGGTTATACTATAGTAACAAATACCCCCAGGATATCAGTGGTTTACAACAGTATGGTATATTCCTGTCTCTGTTACATAGTGGCAGCTTTGGGGTGGTTGAAGCTATCTTCCATGTGTCTTCTTTCTCAGGCTGCAGGAGTAGCGTATATTTGTGGTATGCCATTCTCAGTACAGGGTGGAAGGGCAAGATTGCTGGTGGGACCACACAACGGCTTTAAAAATTTCTGCTTTGAACTGGCCACTGTCATTTAAACTCACTGGTCAACCATGTCATATGGTCAAGGTTCACAACATGATTGGTGGCTTTATCCTCCCCAAAGAAAGACACTGAAATTTATCTGGTATGGGAAAGAATGTATGCTCCTTTCATAGGTAAACAGAAGAGAGCATATTTGGAAATAATAAGTCCATGTCCCACTGTCAACCTTCATGGTCACTAATATTCACTTTCATTCTTTCTCCCTCTTCATGTAAAGTGAATGCAAGACCATTCCACAGGAGCCAGTGTAAAAGCCTCATTCAACCACAGCAATGGGCTAAAGATGGAAGGTGTTGTAATGGTCTCCACATCAGTTACTTCTTGATTAAGAAACCTAAAATTTTTAAAGGAAAAAAAAAATTCTGTCCCAAAACATCTGGGATACTTTGATAAAGCAGAGGTAAAATGGCAATAATGATTTCATTCAGCAACAGGAAGAACTAGAGATGCATAGCATTTATATTGTCTATAGAAATTACTAAATCTTGCTCTTGAAAAGCCCACAATCTTGGGAGTAGGGAATGTTTCTTGATTAGGTCTTAGTTCTAGTCCATGAGAACATCTTCCCCCTTGGTTCTTAGCACTTGACTTCATTCTCAGAGAAGTGCTTTCTTTAAGACTAAAGGTTATTTAATACTAAACTGTAGGTTATTATTTAGGACCTGAGAGATTTTCTTCAGCTTTCATTCTGCCATGGAAACTTGGCAGCCCAAAGGTTATTTTCCATCTTGAACAGGATCTTTGTTCAGGTTGGTAGCTTTTTTGGAAATACAACTCACTCAAAAACTTTATCAACTACAAATGTATCTGATTCCTATCAGGCTAATTGTCCTAATACCTTGACCTACAATTCTTTTTGAGACATACTTCTCTCTAAACTTAAGATCTGGGTAATTGGAATCTATCAGTCTTCAGGGGGAGCACCACACTCTGTCTCTTTTCCCTGAGGCATTTTGCTATCTAAAAGTATTTTAAAGGTGAATTAAGGATACCATGTTTTTCCTTCCTCCCTTCCTTCCTTCCTTTTCTTTTCTTTTTTTTCTTTTCTTTTCTTTCTTTCTTTCTTTCTTTCTTTCTTTCTTTCTTTCTTTCTTTCTTTCTTTCTTTCTTTCCTTCCTTCCTTCCTTCCACCTTTCCTTTCTTTTCTTTTCTTTTCATTCTTTTTTTTTCCTAAACAAAGTCCTAGATTTGGTTTTTGCCCTGTGACTGAAACTTAATTTATCTTTTACCTATTTCATCTCTCACTTTGCAAGCCCTGAAACTTCTGGATCCTCCATGTTGCCCCTTCTTATATACCAGTCAACTCTCTTCTAAGCCAATCTGTTTCTTTTAGTAGCTTGTCAAACCTAACTAATAACGACAAAGTCTCATCTGTAACATTACTTACACCAACCACTTTAACAAAAACTCATTCAGAACGTTATCTGCCTTAATTGTCACAGGTGAGAGTTTCACATATTATTTTACAATCTTTGTAACAAGGTAGGACTGTTTTTTAAACGTTCGATAACAGTTTTGGCCTTATCTTCCCCCTAATACTACAAGCCAGTGCCACATGGTTTAGGCTTTTCTTATGAAAGCATCCCGTTTCCAGTACCAGCTTTATTAGGTTATGGTTCATTGACAAATTCCCATGGCTTACAAATATGCTGGTATATTTCTCATTCATATTGCATGTTATTAGGTGTGAGTTTCATGTGTTTTGGTTTCATATATCTTTCCTCACTCTGGAACTTGATATGAAAGAACAGGCCCTATTTGAGACATGTTGTCCCTGTGGCAGAGGGAGAGAGCAAGAGGGTTAGCAGAAATACAAGATGGCTAGTTGAACTTCTGCTTGGAATGTATTTGCATCACTTCTGCCTGCATTTTATTGACCAAAGAAGGTCAAAGGACCACACCTGACAATGGAGTCGTAAATGACGTTCTTCCACAGGAAGACCTCATAAGTCACATGGCCAAGAGATGGATGCATATTTCTCTTACAAAGGAGGAGACATAAAATTTTCAGGGCAAAAATGCAAACTTTTATGAGAGCACACTGTAGGAAGGGGCTTGAGGGCCTAAGAACCTACAAGCAATAACCAGCATTTGATTTTTAAAATTTTGTGTCAAAATTAAAGGTCTTACCAATACTGATTTCTTTGCAGAATGTTTCCTCAAAACTCTATGTGACTTTTGTAATTGGAAAACATTTGGGAAATCAATTTTTCAGTGAGTAGTTTAATGTGTAAGTTCATTTGAGTAAGGTCTTGGTCAAGTGGCAGTCGGTTGAATGAACTGGAAAAGATCACAGAATAGTGTTTGGCTAAAGCCAATTTATTTTATTTTACTGCTTCCATCTCTGGGTTCATAAATATTCATGACATCTGAACATGGAAAGGAAATAGGTTATGCAGAGCTAGTGTTATAAAGTAAGTACTTCCTGCCATATTTATTCAAATAAAAATAGACAAAGACATGATTGTGTTTAGATTCAATTCAGTTATTCTCACAGAAAAAAAAGTGAAAGGTAAAATTATGCTGCCCTTAAGGGTAAAAAATAAAGGAAAAATTACTTCTCTGTGGTGCCAATTCCAAGTTACTTTCAAGTTACTGGTTTAGTGGAGTTGTGGCAGATTCTATTTAATGGTGAGGTGTTTTTCAAGGTTCAAGGATAAGGGGCTCACTCTTCATTATGTAGCTAGAGCTACATAATATTTTTTTCCAATAAATACATCTACAGTACTGCATGATCCATGGTTGGCTGAATCTGCAAATATGGAGCTGCAGATACAAAGGGAGGGCTGACTGTAAAGTTATATGTGGATTTTCCACTAGCAGAGTTGATGCCCCTAACCTTCAAGTTGTTCAAGAGTCAATTGAATATCAATTTTAGTTAGTACAGATTCAATGAAATGCAAAATACATGTATGCAAATGACGTATTGAGGTGGTAAATACACCTAACCTTTCAGCCTTAAATAACATAAGCAGCTACTAAAATGCTATTCACATTCTGGTGTCTATCTTAACATAGCAGGACACATATTTAGCCTATTTCCATCCATATAGGGTATGGATGGTTTTTAAAGTATGAACATGTTTTGTTTTGTTTTGTTTTTGCGGTACGTGGGCCTCTCACTGTTGTGGCCTCTCCCGTTGTGGAGCACAGGCTCCGGACACGCAGGCTCAGTGGCCATGGCTCACGGGCCCAGCCGCTCCGCGGCACGTGGGATCTTCCCAGACCGGGGCACGAACTCACGTCCCCTGCCTCGGCAGGCGGACTCTCAACCATTGCGCCACCAGGGAAGCCCATGAACATGTTTTTAAAGTATCAAAATATTGTTATACTAGTTGGTAGTCATTATCCTGAGTTCCTTGAGTATCCCTTTTCCGGACTGAACGTTTGTGTCCCCCCAAAATTTACATGTTGAAGCCCTAACCCATAAAGTGATGGTATTTGATGGTGGGGTCTTTGGGAGGTAATTAAGTTTAGGTGAGGTCATGAAGGTGGGGTCCTTATGGTAGGATCAGTGCCCTTATAAGAACAGCCTAAAGAGCTTGCACTCATTCCTTTCCACCACATGAAGATACATCCCAGAAGGTAGCCATCTGCAAATCAGGAAGAGAATCCTTACCAAGAACCGAACCTGCCAGCACCTTGATGTTGGATATCTTAGCCTCCAGAATGTTGAAAAATAAATGTTTGTTGTTTAAGCCACCACTCTGTGGTATTTTGTTACAGCTGCTCAAGCTGACTAAAACAATCTCTTACTTTCAGACTTCTGAACCCATTCCCTTAGGTTTCGTAGTCATTAGCATGATAAAGTATGTAAGGAATGAATGCTTATCCTGGGGCAGGAGGTGGTGGCATCCAAGCTTCAGCTACAGAGCTATGACCAATTGTTATTATTATATTATCAACCTCTTCTGTTGATGTCTGTGATGTACTATGATGATACTAAGTGAAGTCCCTTCAAATCATGAGATAGATTATTCTATGTGTCATGCTCAAAAATGACATTTATTAAAAATGTATTTAAAGCACTGTTAGAGTTTCCCTCATATTTATATACATTTTATAAATGTCTCACCCTTCTAAGACTGTCAGTTTGTTGAGGGCAGGGTCCATTATTTAGTTGCCTTTCAGTTCTCTCATGGTTAATACAATATTTTTCACTTACTTGCTTACTACATCTTTTCTGATTGAGGAAATCCCCAATATTGATAATCAATGACATTGTTGCTTTGGCTGCTTAGCTGAAAGGTTGCTCACAATATAGTGAATGTAAGTGGGGCAATGCAAATCATCCAAAAAAATGAGAGAATCATCACAAATATGAAAAACAAACAAAACCCATTGTTTCTACTTGCATCTTTCTCCAATTAGGCCAGGAAGTTCTGTGATAAGTTGGCCACAGTTCTTTGGAGAAGACAAGTGGCAGTGACTTAGTTAAAAAAGGAAAATTGTGTATGTGGAGAACGGCTGAATCAAATATTCTATTATTTGAAAAATATAGAGGAGCTTCAAGATGGTGGAAGAGTAAGACATGGAGATCACCTTCCTCCCCACAAATACATCAGAAATACATGTACATGTGGAACAACTCCTACAGAACACCTACTGAATGCTGGCAGAAGACCTCAGACCTCCCAAAAGGCAAGAAACTCCTCACGTACCTGGGTAGGGCAAAAGAAAAAAGAAAAAACAGAGACAAAAGAATAGGGACGGGACCTGAACCAGTGGGAAGGAGCTGTGAAGGAGGAAAGCTTTCCCCACACTAGGAAGCCCCTTTCCAGGCAGAGACTGCGGGTGGCGGGGGGTGAGCTTGGGAGCCATGGAGGAGAGCACAGCCACAGGGGTGTGGAGGGCAAGGCAGAGAGATTCCCGCATGGAGGATCGGTGCCAACCAGCACTCACCAGCTCGAGAGGCTTGTGGGCTCACCCGCCAGGGCCGGGCGGGGCTGGGAGCTGAGGCTTGGGCTTCGGTCAGATCGCAGGGAGAGGACTGGGGTTGGCGGCGTGAACACAGCCTGAAGGGGGCTAGTGTGCCACAGCTATCCCAGAGGGAGTCTGGGAAAAAGTCTGGAGCTGCCGAAGTGGCAAGAGACTTTTTCTTGCCTCTTTGTTTCCTGGTGCACAAGGAGAGGGGATTCAGAACACCACCTAAACGAGCTCCAGATACAGGCGCGAGCCGTGGCTATCAGTGCGGGCCCCAGAGATGGGCATGAGATGCTAAGGCTGCTGCTGCAGCCACCAAGAAGCCTGTGTGAACGCACAGGTGACTATCCACACCTCCCCTCCCAGGAGCCTGTGCAGCCCGCCACTGCCAGGGTCCCGTGATCCAGGGACAACGTCCCCGGGAGAACACACGGCGCACCTCACGCTGGTGCAATGTCACGCTGGCCTCTGCCACCGCAGGCTCACCCTGCATCCGTACCCCTCCCTCCCCCCGGCCTGAGTGAGCCAGAGCCCCTGAATCAGCTGCTCCTTTAACCCCGTCCTGTCTGAGCGAAGAACAGACGCCCTCAGGTGACCTACAAGCAGAGGCGGGTCCAAATCCAAAGCCGAACCCCAGGAGCTGTGCGAACGAAGAAGAGAAAGGGAAATGTCTCCTGGCAGCCTCAGGAGCAGCAGATTAAATCTCCGCAATCAACTTGATGTACCGTGTGTCTGTGGAATACCTTAATAGACAACGAATCATCCCAAATTGAGGAGGTGGACTTTGGGAGCAATGATATATATTATTTTTTTTTTTCCTTTTTCTCTCTTTTTTTAAAATTTTAATTTAATTTAATTTATTTATTTATGGCTGAGTTGCATCTCTGTTGCTGGGTGCGGGCTTTCTCTAGTTGCAGTGAGCAGGGGCTACTCTTCATTGTGGTGCACGGGCTTCTCATTGCAGTGACTTCTCATTGCAGAGCACAGGCTCTAGTCATGGAGGCATCAGTAGTTGTGGCTCGCGGGCTCTAGAGCGCAGGCTCAGTAGTTGTGGTGCACTGGCTTAGTTGCTCTGCGGCATGTGGGATCTTCCCAGACCAGTGATCAAGCCCGTGTCCCCTTCAGTGGCAGGCGGATTCTTAACCACTGTGCCACCAGGGAAGCCCTCCTTTTTCTCTTTTTGTGAGTGTGTATGTGTATGCTTCTGTGTGTGATTTTGTCTGTACAGCTTTGCTTTTACCATTTGTCCTAGGGTTCAGTCTGTCTTTTGTTTTTGTAGTATAGTTTTTAGCGCTTGTTATCACCGGTGGATGTGTTTTTTGGTTTCGTTGTTCTCTTCTTTCTTTCTTTCTTTTAAATTTTTTTTAATATTTATTTTTATTTAATAAATTTTAAATTATATTTTACTTTATTTTATCTCTCTTTCTCTCTTTCTCTCCTTCCTTCCTTCCTTCCTTCCTTCTTTCCTTCCTTCCTTCCTTCCTTCCTTCTTTCCTTCCTTCCTTCCTTCCTTCCTTCCTTCCTTCCTTCTTTCTTTCTTTCTTTCTTTCTTTCTTTCTTTCTTTCTTTCTTTCTTTCTTTCTTTCTTTCTTTCTTTCTTTTTCTCCCTTTTATTCTGAGCTGTGTGGATGACGGGCTCTTGGTGCTCTGGCCTGGCATCAGGGCTGTGCCTCTGAGGTGGGAGAGCCAAGCTCAGGACACTGATCAGCCAGAGACCTCGCAGCTCCACGTAATATCAAATGGTGAAAATCTCCCAGAGATCTCCATCTCTAACCAAAACCCAGCGCCACTCAACGACCAGCAAGCTACAGTGCTGGACACCCTATGCCAAACAACTAGCAAGACAGGAACACAACCCCACCCATTAGCAGAGAGGCTACCTAAAATCATAAGGTCACAGACAACCCAAAACACACCACCAAACGTGGACCTGCCCAGCAGAAAGACAAAATCCATCCTCATCCACCAGAACACAGGCACGTGTCTCCTCCACCAGGAAGCCTACACAACCCACTGAACCAACCTCAGCCACTGGGGGCAGACACCAAAAACAATGGGAACTACGAACCTGCAGCCTGCGAAAAGGAGACCCCAGACACAGTAAGTTAAGCAAAATGAGAAGACAGAGAAACACGCAGCAGATGAAGGAGCAAGGTAAAAACTCACCAGACCTAACAAATGAAAAGGAAATAGGCAGCCTACCTGAAAAAGAATTCAGAATGATGATAGTAAAGATGATCCAAAATCTTGGAAATAGAATGGAGAAAATACAAGAAACGTTTAACAAGGACTAGAAGAACCATATGATCATCTCAATAGATGCAGAGAAAGCAGCCTACCTGAAAAAGAATTCAGAATGATGATAGTAAAGATGATCCAAAATCTTGGAAATAGAATGGAGAAAATACAAGAAACGTTTAACAAGGACTAGAAGAACTAAAGAGCAAATAAACAGTGAGGAACAACACAATAAATGAAATTAAAAATTCTCTAGAAGGGATCAATAGCATAATAACTGAGGCAGAAGAATGGATACGTGACCTGGAAGATAAAATAGTGAAAATAACTACTGCAGAGCAGAGTAAAGAAAAAAGAATGAAAAGAACTGAGGACAGTCTCAGAGACCTCTGGGACAAGATTAAATGCACCAACATTCGAATTATAGGGGTCCTAGAAGAATAAGAGGAAAAGAAAGGGACTGAGAAAATATTTGAAGAGATTATAGTTGAAAACTTCCCTAATATGGGAAAGGAAATAGGTAATCAAGTCCAGGAAACACAGAGAGTCCCATACAGGATAATTCCAAGGAGAAACAAGCCAAGACACATATTATTCAAACTATCAAAAATTAAATACAAAGAAAACATATTAAAAGCAGCAAGGGAGAAACAACAAATAACACACAAGGGAATTGCCATAAGGTTAACAGCTGATCTTTTGGCAGAAACTCTGCAAGCCAGAAGGGAGTGGCAGGACTTCTTTTTTTTTTTTTTGCGGTGCGCAGGCCTCTCACCGTCGTGGCCTTTCCCATTGCAGAGCACAGGTTCTGGACGCTCAGGCTCAGCGGCCATGGCTCATGGGCCCAGCCGCTCCGCAGCATGTGGGATCTTCCCGGACCAGGGCACGAACCCGCGTGCTCTGCATCGGCAGGCAGGCGCTCAACCACTGTGCCACCAGGAAGCCCCAGACCATATTTAAAGTGAGGAAAGGGAAAAACCTACAACCAAGATAACTCTACCCAGCAAGGATCTCATTCAGATTCAACAGAGAAATTGAAACCTTTACAGATAAGCAAAAGCTAGGAGAATTCAGCACCACCAAACCAGCTTTACAACAAATGATAAAGGAACTTCTCTAGGTAGGAAAAACAAGAGGAAGAAAAGACCTACAATAACAAACCCAAAACAATTAAGAAAATGGTAATAGGAACATACATATTGATAATTACCTTAAATGTAAATGGATTAAGTGCTCCAACCAAAAGACATAGACTGGCTGAATGGATACAAAAACAGGACCCATATATATGTTGTCTACAAGAGTCCCACATCAGACCTAGGGACACATACAGACTGAAAGTGAAGGGATGGAAAAAGATATTCCATGCAAATGGAAATCAAAAGAAAGCTGGAGTAGTAATTCTCATATCAGACAAGCTAGACTTTAAAACAGAGACTATTACATGAAACAAAGAAGGACACTACATAATGATCAAGGATCAATCCAAGAAGAGGATATAACAATTGTAAATATTTATTCATCCAACATAGGAGCACCTCAATACATAAGACAAATACTAACAGCCATAAAAGGGGAAATCGACAGTAACACAATCATACTAGGGGACTTTAACACCCCACTTTCACCAAAGGACAGATCATCCAAAATGAAAATAGATAAGGAAACACAAGCTTTACATGATACATTAAACATGATGGACTTAATTGATATTTTTAGGGCATTCCATCCAAAAACAATAGAATACACTTTCTTCTCAAGTGCTCATGGAACATTCTCCAGGATAGACCCTATCTTGGGTCACAAATCAAGCCTTGGTAAATTTAAGAAAATTGAAATCATATCCAGTGTCTTTTCTGATCACAACGCTATGAGACCAGATGTCAATTACAGGAAAAAATCTGTAAAAAATACAAACACATGGAGGCTAATCAATACAATACTAAATAACCAAGAAATCACTGAGGAAGTCAAAGAGGAAATCAAAAAATACATAGAAACAAATGACAATGAAAACACAACGACCCAAAAACCTATGGGATGCAGCAAAAGCAGTTCTAAGAGGGATATTTATAGCAATACAATCCTACCTCAAGAAACAATAAACATCTCAAATAAACAACCTAACCTTACACCTAAAGCAATTAGAGAAAGAAGAACAAAAAACCCCCCAAAGTTAGCATAAGGAAAGAAGTCATAAAGATCAGATCAGAAATAAATGAAAAAGAAATGAAGGAAATGATAGCAAAGATCAATAAAAGTAAAATCTGGTTCTTTGAGAAGATAAACAAAATTGATAAACCATTAGCCAGACTCATCAAGAAAAAAAGGGAGAAGACTGAAATCAATAGAATTAGAAATGAAAAAGGAGAAGTAGCAACTGACACTGCAGAAATACAAAGGATCATGAGAGATTACTACAAGCAAGTATATGTCAGTAAAATGGACAACCTGGGAAAAACGGACAAATTCTTAGAAATGCACAACCTTCTGAGACTGAACCAGGAAGAAATAGAAAATATGAAGAGATCAATTACAAGCACTGAAATTGAAACTGTGATTAAAAATCTTCCAACAAAAAGAGGCTCGGGACCAGATGGCTAGACAGGCGAATTCTATCAAACATTTAGAGAAGAGCTAACACCTATCCTTATCAAACTCTTCCTAAATATAACAGAGGGAGGAACACTCCCAAACTCAATCTATGAGGCCACCATCACACTGATACAAAAACCAGACAAAGATATCACAAAGAAAGAAAACTATAGGCCAATATCCCTGATGAACATTGAGGCAAAAATCCTCAACAAAATACTAGCAAACAGAATCCAACAGCACGTTAAAAGAATCATACACCATGATCAGTGGGGTTCATCCCAGGAATGCAAGGATTCTTCAATATTTGCAAATCAATCAATGTAATAAGCCATATTTTAAAAAATGAAGGATAAAAACCATATGATCATCTCAATAGATGCAGAGAAAGCTTTCAACAAAATTCAACACCCATTGAGGGTTGCCCACTCTCACCACTATTATTCAACATAGTTTTGGAAGTTTTAGCGACAGCAATTAGAGAAGAAGAAGAAATAAAAAGAATCCAAATCGGAAAAGAAGAAGTAAAGCTGTCACTGTTTGCAGATGACATGATCCTATACATAGGGAATCCTAAAGATGCTACCAGAAAACTACTAGAGCTAATCAATGAATTTGGTAAAGTAGCAGGATACAAAATTAATGCACAGAAATCTCTGGCATTCCTATACATTAGTGATGAAAAATCTGAAAGTGAAATTAAGAAAACACTCCCATTTACCATTGCAGCAAAAAGAATAAAATACCTAGGAATAAACCTACCTAAGGGGACAAAAGACCTGTATGCAGGAAATTATGACACTGATGAAAGAAATTAAAGGTGATACAAATAGATGGAGAGGTATACCATGTTCTTGGATTGGAAGAATCAACATTGTGAAAATAACTCTCCTACCCAAAGCAATCTACAGATTCAGCTGCAATCCCTATCAAACTACCATTGTCATTTTTCACAGAACTAGAACAAAATATTTCACGTTTTTGGAAACACCAAAGACCCCGAATAGCCAAAGCAATCTTGAGAAAGAAAAACGGAGCTGGAGTAATCAGGCTCCCTGACTTCAGACTATACTACAAAGCTACAGTAACCAAGACAGTATGGTACTGACACAAAAACAGAAATATAGATCAATGAAACAGGATAGAAAGCCCAGAGATAAACCCATGCACATATGGCCACATTATCTTTGATAAAGGAGACAAGAATATACAATGGAGAAAAGACAGCCTCTTCAATAAGTAGTGCTGGGAAAATTGGACAGCTACATGTAAAGGAATGAAATTAGAACACTTCCTATCACCATACACAAAAACAAACTCAAAATGGATTAAAGACCTAAATGTAAGGCCAGACACTATAACACTCTTAGAGGAAAACATAGAACACTTTATGACATAAATCACAGCAAGATCCTTTTGACCCACCTCCTAGAGAAATGGAAATAAAAACAAAAATAAACAAATGGGACTTAATGAAACTTAAAAGCTTTTTCACAGGAAAGGAAACCATAAACAAGACGAAAAGACGACCCTCTGAATGGGAGAAAATATTTGCAAATGAAGCAACTGACAAAGGATTAATCTTCAAAATTTACAAGCAGCTCATGCAGCTCAATATAAAAAAAAACCCAATCCAAAAATGGGCAGAAGACCTAAATAGACATTTCTCCAAAGAAGATATACACATTACCAACAAACACATGAAAGAATGCTCAACATCATTAATCGTTAGAGAAAAGCAAATCAAAACTACAATGCGATATCATCTCACACCCGTCAGAATGTCCATCATCAGAAAATCTACAAACAATAAATGTTGGAGTGGGTGTGGAGAAAAGCGAACCCTCTTGCACTCTTGGTGGGAATGTAAATTGATACAGCCACCGTGGAGAACAGTATGGAGATTCCTTAAAAAACTAAAAATAGAACTACCATATGACCCAGCAATCGCACTACTGGGCATATACCCTGAGAAAACCATAATTCAAACAGAGTCATGTACCATAATGGTCATTGCAGCTCTATTTACAATAGCCAGCACATGGAAGCAATGTAAGTGTCCATCAACAGATGAATAGATAAGGAAGATGTGGCACATATATACAATGGAACATTAATCAGCCATAAAAAGAAACGAAACTGAGTTATTTGAAGTGAGGTGCATGGACCTATAGTTTGTCATACAGAGTGAAGTAAGTCAGAAAGAGAAAAACAAATACCATATGCTAACACGTATATATGGAATCTAAAAAAAAAAAAGGTCATAATGAACCTAGGGTCAAGATGGGAATAAAGATGCAGACCTACTAGCCTACTAGAGAATGGACTTGAGGACACAGTGAGGGTGAAGGGTAAGCTGGGACAAAGTGAGAGATTGGCAACACTAAAATTATAAAAGAAACATTTATCTAGAGCTTACTAAACACCCAGCACTGTTCTGAGGGTGTATAAATACCGATACATTTTATTCTCACAATAATCCTATCACAGAGCGAGCTATAATCATTCTTAGTTTACAGATGAGAACACTAAACGAGAAATTTTGAGTAATTTGCCCAAGTTCATAAGGCTGATAAGTGGCAGAGCTGTGATTTGAACCCAGGCATTTTTGCTCTAGGGTTCAGGTTCTTAGTAGCTGTAATATACTGTTTTTGTTTTTATTTTGTTTTGTTTTGTTTCTTTTTGTCATGAATGAGCTATGTGTATTCTGGACTCCTAATGTCCTGCTTGCCCAGAAAGCTGTCTTCATGTTGCCTTGGTATCTGAGCAGCAGCCAGAGTTGAGCTCTGGTTCTCCCTGCCTTCTTCAGTCTCATTTGCTGTACGTCTGCTGCTACCAGCTGAAACTGAACTCTGTACTGCCAGAGACAGCACTGCACAGTTTCTTATGCCATATTATAATTTGATTGTTGATTGGTGAGAATCGGTGTTTTCTTCCCTCCACTTAATTGCTAACTCTTTGAAGCAAAGAAAAAAAAATCCGTTCTTTTCTCACCATGACTTCTGTTCAAGTGCTAATGTTATGTTTAATGCTGAATGTATACTTATTTACTACATGATTGGGGAAGCATGGATTCCTACACATAATTATAGCATACAGGCCACAAAGCCTAAAATATTTACTATCTGATCCTTTACAGAAAAAATGCTGACCTGATGCTGAAATGTAGGCTGAGTCCTGTGCATTAGTTGAATTTTGTCAAATTATCAGCTAACACATGCTCTCCTTCTCTTCGTTCAAGCCTAAATCTAGATGTCTGCCTTTCTGTTTACTGCCTTTTCTCCCATTATCCATTTGTTTGTTTTATCCTGAGGTACCATTAGCTCAAAAAGCCTATCTAATAAAATTCAGCTTTACTTGGGGAAGGGGATGGATGCATTAGAACCATTAGAGAAGGGCTGGAACATGTGGGAAATACTAAGTGAAAGATTCAGGCTGTGTTTTCTGGGAAAAAGAGTTTCAGGGTCTATGCTTGCCTTTTAAGGAGAAAAATAGATATATTGTAAAATGTGCAAAACTGAAATATATGTTTCATTGTCTGGTAGTGAATCCAGAAAGTACTAAAAGAAGAGAAATGTCTATTTTCCTATTAAATTTTAGTGTGCTCTACTAAAAAGCAAATAGGCTATCAAATGATTATTTCAAAGATTTCAATAATCCTGAATAAACTTGTAACTGAATATCAAAAGAACTTTGAGCTTTGACATGTATCTAATACTTTATCTAATACTTTAGATGGAACTTAATACTGATTTTTTTTTTTTTTTTTTTTGTGGTACACGGGCCTCTCACTGTTGTGGCCTCTCCCATTGCGGAGCACAGGCTCCGGACGCACAGGCTCAGCGGCTGTGGCACACGGGCCCAGCCGCTCCGCGGCATGTGGAATCTTCCTGGACCGGGGCACCAACCCGTGTCCCCTGCACCGGCAGGTGGACTCTCAACCACTGTGCCACCAGGGAAGCCCACACTGATCTTTAATTGAACATTTTCCCTAAATATAACTATAGAAGATGATGTTTAGTAATTGGGATTTAGAGGCAATTATTATTGTAAAAGTACATTGTGACCTAAAAAACAAACTCTGGACAAAGGAAATAATGTCACATTTAAAGAGTTTGCATCCAAACCTTCACAATATATATTGGGGACTCAATTTATGTCAAAATTATACCTTTATTTTTACCAGTGTGAATTGTTATCATATAAGTTCTAAATAAAATAGGTAGGTAAAACTAGAACCTTCCGAAATCTTGGTCATCTTTAGATACATACAGAGTTGAAAATCTACTTTTTAAATCATATTACATGTTTGTAGATTTAAAATGGTTTAATCAGAGAGCCATGGCCTTTTTGTTTTGATTCTTTTCTTTCAATATGTTGTCAAAATGTATAAATATATATATTTTTCAAAATTCTTTGACATGTAACATTATTATACATTATTTTTATTATTGTGTCTTTCATTGGTAGGATGGCCAGTTCTTCTATTTTTCTGGGACGAAGTTCATTTTTCAAATTAATATCTCATGACTTCTTTTTCATAACACTTGGCTCATTTGCTTTTGTCCTTCCATTTCTTTGCCTACATATGAGATAACTCAGGACAGAGGAAAAAAGAATAATGAATCTCTAAATGGCACACTTGACCTAAATGTTAATGTCCAAATGTTAATGATAGAAACAAAAAATATATACTCTCTGTCTTCCACCAGTGGTACACAAAATTTTATATCAAGTATGTTATAAACTATTTTGCTATAAGATAAACTGACATGAATATATTATTCCATGAAAATTACTCTCACCCCCTCAAAATGAATTTGCATAGAATTCTTATTAATTAGAATGTAAAATGTGTTATACTTGTTCAAGGGCATTATATTTTTCTCTTCTTTGGAATTGGTAATAATTTGAGTAACTTATCTGCTATTGATCAAGTTGCTAATTATTATGCTACCCTTATAGATATATATTTTACCTATAGCACTGGTATATTTTGTAATATTTGACCAAGGGAAAGTAAAGGCAGAAAGGGTTTATCATTCTGAAAGATGACCATATAATTAAAGGATTCATATATTATTATTTTAATGAATATTTTAATTAAATCATGAAATTGCAGAAACATTGTCTGCTCTAAGTCCTCCATGAGTTCTATATGTGGAATCTTGCATTCACCATTTTGATTATTATATAAAACAAATTGGGAAAATTATAACTATTAAAAGATTATCTAGCATACTTTGTTGCCAGGATACTCCATGAGCCATGGGTTCATTAACGATAATGCATTATTGTCAGCAATGGTTTGGGATGGCTTCTAGGAATTTCAACTACTGATCCATGCTCAAAAAAAAAAAAAATTTGTCCCTGTATTAGGAAGGCATAGGATATTGATGAAAACATTAAAAGTTATTTAACTTCATGTCTCTCATTTTAAAATTCATTTTAACAAGTCATCACTAGAGTTTTAACTGTAATTTATACAAATTGATTTATGATTTGTATGAAAATGAAAAATTTTATTAAACACCTAAAAATTGAAAATAAAATGAAAATTTTTATTAAACACTAAACATTGGGCAAGAAACTGATTATGTCAATACAAGTTGAACCAGGTAGGCCCCAAACTTTGGGTTCCTCATGATCTGGTCTCCACCTACATGGACATTTTCAGTGCCCTCGTCCACTGCTCCCCACCAGATACACATATAGTAGCACTAGAAATTCCATGAGTTTCTTGAAATCACAGGCTGTTTGTTACATGATTCCATCTATGCATGATTTGATGCATTTTTTCTTCCTCTTTGGGTGAACTTGTTTCCATGTACAGCCACCATCAGCTTTCCTATTCTGCCTTACGTGTCAGCACCTTCACAGACTTTTAGATTTACCCCATCCCTGTCCTAGAAAGCCATCACTAGACGCCATCACTCCCCTTCCTGACCCACTCGATTCTGCCTTCTCACTAATTATATGTGTGCAATCTGTTTGAATGTGTTTAACCTAGTAGATTTTGAACTCCTTAGGGCATCGTTGAGTCACATTCTTCCAGCCAGCTAGACCACACAAAGAGTGGGATAATTTGTTTTCATTGAATTTCATAAAGAGCTGAGGTAAAAGTGATTTAAAAAATAATGAGTGAGAAAAAAATAAGTGAAAGCAACAGGTTGATATTGATATGAAATTTTATTCTAAGGAATAGAAAATAAACTAAAACAATTTCTAAAGCAACATCTAAGTCATTGTTGTGACGACACTGCAAAGTAAACCCTACCTCATATGCTTTTCCTTCTATTTCTAACATGTAATACTTAATGTTGGAAACATAGTGTCAAATATTAAATTAGTCAGTCCTACAATTATATTTGAACACTTACAGTGTTGTTAATCCCATGGTATTATGTGCACTGGATGTGAAAATATGTAAGTCTTGAAGGAAATTAATGTATAGTGGGAAGAGATGAATGTATAGCACAAGTGTAATGAGAGACATATAGACACAGCCATTAGGTAGGAGTAACAAGTTCCTTAGGCAAGGCACAGAGAGGAGGAATGACTCGTGTCCCACTAAGAGACCAGGGAAAGGCTCTGCAGTGGGGTAGTTATTACTAAATCTCTCTGTGCCTCAGTTCCTCATCTGTAAAATGAGAATAGTAATAGTACCTTCCTCAAACAGTGTTGTGAGTGTGAAATGAACTGATAAATGCGGAGCTTTCAGAAGAGTGCTTGGTACATAGTATGTCCTCAACCAAAGTTAACTGACATCATCATTACTACTGCTAAAACTATTATTCAAGAGGGAACTTGACAGATACAGTCCAGATTTAGAGAGAAACTGGAAAATTTTAAAAATGCAAAAAATCAAGTGTATTTCAAGAAATGGTGAAGAGTATAGTTGATAGAAACAAACTGGGGGAATGGGAAAAAAAAGTCTGAATTGGGAAATCTGGTTTGACAAGAAAGCAGGTTTTAAAAAAAATGTAATTATTTTAGGTAGCAGAGACCTATGAATGCTTATAAACTTTGGTTGAGGCCCTTAATTTCCTCTATTATAGTACTTCTCAAGGTTCTATGTGCACACACATCACTGGGGCATCTGATCAGATTCTGATTCAGGAAATCTATGGTAGGGCCAGAGATTCTGCATTTCTAGCATCCTCCATGCTGATGTCAGTGCTGCCATCCCAAACCCCACGCTTTGAACCTGCTTATTTACTTGGTTGTAGACTGCCTCCACCTGCTAGAATGTAAAGTTGGTATATGCAGAGACTGTATCCATCCTGTTCATCATTGTACCTCTAGTGTCTGACACTGTGCTCAGCATGTAGTAAGTGGTCAGAAAATATGCAATGAATGGGTGAATAAATGGCTGGAAAAATAAATATAAAAATATGAAGACAGGGGCTTCCCTGGTGGCGCAGTGGTTGAGAGTCCGCCTGCCGATGCAGGGGACACGGGTTCATACCCCCGTCCAGGAAGATCCCACATGCCGCGGAGCAGCTGGGCCTGTGAGCCATGGCCGCTGGGCCTGCGCGTCCGGAGCCTGTGCTCCGCAACGGGAGAGGCCACAACAGTGAGAGGCCCGCGTACTGCAAAAAAAAAAAAAATGAAGACGTGAAAATTTTATATATAAGTGAGAGAGGATTGATAAATGGAATATCTTTTCAGGGGATGAGGAAGTGGAGCAGAATTAAGAATACAGAAGGTGCAGACTTAGTTTTGGTCAGAAAAAGAAAATTCTAACTTTCGTATAGAAAAAAAAAAAAAGAAGGGAACTCTTTTGAAGTAGAAAGGAGGGAAGAGAGTGGAAGTCTCATTGAACATTAGCATAGAAAATAAGATTCAAGATTCTCACCACCTAAGCCCACTCACAATGCACAAAGGGCAAAATCGTGCTGAGTTTTGTGGTGTGAGTCCAGGAAGCTGACCTCAGCCCAGTCAATAACTAGAGTTGGGTTTCTTTGGTGTTTAAGTGCATATTCTCAAGTCCACTTCGAATCTATGGAATCAACTGACAGCTTTAGATGGAAGCCTCTGGAATATTTATTTACATAACCTTACAGTGATAGTATTAGCTAGTTTTTAGCTGAGCAGAACTCAAAGTTATTTAAATGAATCTTTTAATTCTTTTACATTTTGCCTCATTGCCTTAGGAAGTGTTTATAATTTAAATAGTACTACTGCTAATACATTATTGATATCGCTCCAAAGATTCAGTGTTCAAACCTAATAACATTAATCCAGGAAAAAATTTTAATGAGGGAGAAAACTTGCATTTTACAAAATCCACTCTAAAGCAGAGATGCCTTCTGTTTGTTTATGAATATTATAAAGCTTTAAGGACACTGTAAGCCATTTGATAGGGGAAAGGATGCCACACTGAAACAAATAATTTGTCTTGATAGAATAATATCTAGACAATAGATATTATAGAATAATATCTCTATTGCATAAAATTAGCCTGATATTTGAGCTTAAATTCTTCTAAATTTAGAAAAAATAACCTAATCAGTGGAAATTTAAATATCTGAGAATGACTATGATGTAATATTGAGTGCTGGATTGACATTCCTATTTCTGAAGGTATTTTATGGCATTCATCTAGTACTGCTTGAAATGAACTTGGAGGAAAATAAAGAAGTTGTAAAATTGGTATATTTCTTGTTGTTTTACCTGAATTAACAAATTCCTGTTCTCAAGGAAATGCCAGGATAATACGTAGATATTGTTTCAATTAAAATGCTTTAAAGAAAAGGAATTGAGGAATAATGCAGGCAGTGAAATTAAAGTTGTGATGTTTGAAATAATTGATTTAATGTTTTATCTTTTTAGCTTTGTCCTAAAAAGAAAAGGTTATTTCATAAAACGCAGGTGCTATATTAGATTACATGTGTTTTACTGACTTTCCTGGGAGAATTAAATTCATACTAAAATTTAGGATCCTTGCTCCGTTTGTAACGTAAGGACATTGAATTAAGAAAATCTAATTAACCTACCAGAGAATGGAGTTGAGGATATAGGGAGGGGGAAGGGTGAGCTGTGACAAAGAGAGAGAGTGGCATGGACATATGTACACTACCAAACGTAAAATAGATAGCTAGTGGGAAGAAGCCGCATAGCACAGGGAGATCAGCTCGGTGCTTTGTGACCACCTAGAGGGGTGGGTTAGGGAGGGTGTGAGGGAGGGAGACGCAAGAGGGAAGAGATATGGGAGCATATATGTATATGTATAACTGATTCACTTTGTTATAAAGCAGAAACTAACACACCATTGTAAAGCAATTATACTCCAATAAAGATGTAAAAAAAATACAAAATAAATTTTTTTAAAAAACTAAAGAAAATAAAAAAATAAATAAACAGCATTGCTCTAGTTAAAAAAAAAAAAGATAATCTAATTAATAAAAATGCTGGCCTTGCCAATGGAGTCATCAGTGTAGATAACTTTCTTTTCCACAGTTTTCTATCCTTTTTTTCATATCTAAAATATACCAGTTTTTCACTAATAATTACTCAATGAGAAAATTTTGAACAGTGAATAATGCTATTTCTGATACTTCATTGATTAAGTTTTCACGTACTGCATCAGTAAAAATAAAATTTTGTATTACAAACCTTTTCCAAATGTCCTTTGTTTAGAGAGAGTGCTTTATCAAATTTAACTCCAGAGAGTTAAATTCAGAAAACAAATTTAAAAGTTCCTTAATCACTATGAGTATGAAGAATATTTTTTTAAATCATTAGATTAAATTGATGTTGAATTATTTAAATACATCCAACAACTTATTCACTTTTATCCTTATTTTTTATCATTAAATGTTTCATAAAACTACATGATTCCAGTAGTTTACACTGTTGATTTTATTCAGGCAAATTTTTTTTCTCACCAAAATTCCTATTCACATTATTTACATATGTTGTTTAAATTTGTTGAGTGCTATTTTGGATTTAATATTTGTCCAATGAGAATTACTCAAACAATTAGTGAAGTGATTCATGTTGACAATGCACCTTAAAATATATTTCATGTTTTAAAGAACATTTTGCATTTAATTAATATTTAGTATTTACTTCTCACTATTTCCTCTGTGCATTTATTAGCTTTAATTGATGATGCACAAAACCAGGTTTTAAGTCATTGTCCATGTTTTCCTAATACAGATGGTACCCAACTTAGTGATGGTTTGACTTAAGACTATTCAACTTTATAATGGTGCAAAAACGATAAGCATTCAGTAGAAACCATACATGTACACTAAATTTTAAATATTTCTGGGCTAGTGACACACAGTACCATACTCTCTTCTAATGCTGGGTAGTGGCAGCAAGCCTGAGCTCCAGGTCAACTGTGTCATCATGAGGGTAAACCACTGATACATCTACAACCATTCTGTTTTTCACTTTCAGTACAGTATTCAATAAATTACATGAGATATTCAACACTTTATTCTAAAATAGGCTTTGTGTTAGATGATTTTCCTCTACTGTAGGTTAATGTAAGTGTTCTGAGCACATTAAAGGTAAGCTAGACTAAGCTATGATGTTCAGTAGGGTAGGTGTAATAAATGCATATTTGACTTAGGATGTTTTCAACTTATGACGGGTTTATTGGGATGTAACCCCATTGTAAGCTGAGGAAAATCTATATAAAGGGACTAGTAACTTGACTGATATTTTTTCTTTATGGTTTGCTAAAAATTTTTAAATCATTGTATTGGTTTGCTAGGGCTGCCACGACAAAATACCGTAGTCTGTGTGGCTTAAAAAACAGAAATGTATTTTCTCACAGTTCTGGAGGCTAAAAGTTCAAGATCATGAAGATCGTGATGTTGAAAAGCTTGGTGTTTCCTAAGACCTCTCTCCTTGGCTTGCAGATGGCCTCCTTGCCACTGTGTCCTCGAATGTCTTTACTCTCTCTACACATGTTTGGGTCCTACTCTCTTCTTATAAGAACACTAGTCATATTGCCTCAGGGCCCACTCAGTTGACCTCATTTTACCTTTCTTACCTCTTTAAACACCCTGTCTCTAAATACAGTCACATCTGAGGCACAGGGGGTTAGGACTTTAACGTATGAATTTTGGGGGACACAATTCAGTCCATGATGATCATCTATAAGAGAATCTAGTCTTCTATTTGTTTTTAATATTCACAAAATCAGATTACCTTTACATGCCCAAGTAATAATGATTTAGTGATTTTGACAGTGCCAGTAGATGATTCTGCAGGAACAATCTGAATGTTATATGAAGCTTCACATTGACTGTTATCTGGTATTAATGGCTGTGTTCCTTCAATGACAGTAAAATTAATGGGTACATAGTGAATCTCTAAGAGAAAGGAACATTGAGACTACAGCTAAATGAGGTTTAATGTTGTTAAGTAGAATAACATGATGTAAAAGCAAAGCATTTAAAATGTAATTAAAAATTAGCATCACTTTCCCAGTTATAGGTAATTGTTTCTCCTCTGGAAGAACTGTTCAGAGCTGTTCCATTTTCAGAGCAAATTGTGTTCCACAACTCCCCTTTTTCTGTCTTTTAACACTCTGTACTTCCAGAAAAGGAGCCATTCTTTTGAAAATTGTACATTTTAGATCTAACAATAATGTCTATTTTGATACCCACATAAATCTTATTTTTTCCTGTTGTTTTGTTTTCTTGGAGAAAACTAGTTTTTTGAGTGAATTGAAGAATACTGCTTGAAAATAAGGCTGAGGTTTCATTAGTAAAAAAATTGTAATTGATCTAATAATCTTTAAATTTTATTCTTAATTAAAGAAGTAGTGTAATTTCCAGTATGCTTTATTTGCAATGCCACTCAAATGTTGGTATGAAGCTTGTCCTATCCCTGAAATTTGTACAGATCAGCAACAGAACAAGTACAGAAATTGTGAGTAAAGAGTAGACATTGAGAAACCTTTATAGCCTTTGGACAGGTTAGCATTGTCTTTTCCACTAATGAAAATGGGGGGTACATATTGAATTCTTTTATTTTTATTTTATTTTGCTATCAATTATTATTATTATGGGTTTTTGGGGTTTTTTTGATTTCACAAGAGTATAATTTGTGAAGGACTGAAAATTACAAGCAAAGCAAGAGAAAATTTAGAACATAACTTTAACAATGGGAGAATGAGCAGCTCTGTTCTATGGAGTAAAAGTAAGAGCTCTTGATATGATTCTGGCAGACCTGAATTTGACTTTGCCTCTGCCACTTAAAAGCTATTGGGATTTTGGGCAAATTACTTACCATCTCTGAACATAAGGTCTAAACCGAGGTATTTCAAACTCAGCACTATTGATATTTTGGGCCAGATAATTCTTTGTTTTTAACACCCACTGTTAACAGGGGCCTGTCCAGGGCATTGCAGGATATTCAGCAATGTCCCTGACCTCTACTGCACCAACGCCAGTAAGCACCCCTCAAATTTGATAATTGAAGATGTCTCCAGACATTGCCAAATGTCTTGGGTTGGGGGAGGGGTGAATTGAGAACAACATGTCTAACCTCAGCACAAAAGGAAAAGTTTGCATATGGTTAACCTAAGTCTTGTAAATATCTTATGAAATGTAGACATCTTGTTGAAGACCAACACACTTAACTCCAACACAGCTATTTTTTTCTTTCAGCATTAATTAGATTTCATGTTTTCTTTCCTTAAAAAAATTTAACTGCTGCATGTTTTTAGATTGAGTAGTAGATGAAAATTGATTCGTATTTATGAGCTAGTTATGTATATATATGTATATACACATGTATATCTGTATATACATATTTATATGTACACACACACCTAAAACACCCCCATGTATACTACTGTTTAATATGCCTTATAATATAATCACATATAACCACATATTTTATGATATGATATAATATGATTTGCAAAGGGTACAACAAATACAATTTTCTAAGCACTTCTCTCCTAGAGTTGTGGTATCCAATACAGTAGTTACTAGCCACATTTTGGCCACTTGAAATGTGTCTACTTTGAATTAAGATATGTTGTTCATGTAACATAAATACCAGTATTAGAGATGTAGTATGAAAATATAATGTAAATTACCTCAGTCATTTTTACATTAATGACATATTGACATGATGACATCTTGGTAATTTTAGTAAATAAGATATATAATTACACACCTAAAACTAATGTAATATTGTAAGTCAACTATACTTCAATTTGAAAAAAAAGATATATAATTGATTTGAACTCCTTCACTTTTGTTAATGTGACTATTTGAAAATTTAAACTTACGTATGGGACTTGCATTTGTGTCTTAATATTTCTGTTGGACAGCACTACTATATAATATATACTCTGATTAGAATGCTGGAATTTATCATCTTTTGCCCTTATATTAATGTTTTTCTTTCTCTTTTTTCTTTTTAATTCTGTATGGTGATGTGTTATGAGTTAAAGAAAGTTAAAGACATATATGACAAGAATTTCAGGGCGAGATTTACTTAAACCAATATAGGCATGATGCAGAGAAAATAACAAGATCAGTAAATATTGCTATTATTATTACTATTGCTATTATATAATAAGGATTGTAGTTCTTCAATAAATGAAACAGTGGAAAGAAAGAGGAGGAAAACTCTTCTGAGTTCAAATTCATTTTATGATACATGTTGATAAGCCAGCTGGGTATATCTTTCATTTCTAAACAAGATGAGAACTGAAAACCTGAGTACAGAATCCTTGAGTTTACAGCGAGGTTGATGCATTTGTGTGCCTCTTACCCTGGTCTCCCTAGCCCCACAGACTGCATAGGAGGTGCTCCATATATTTCTGTTACTTTACTGAAGAAAGAAATGTAAAGTTAGAAAACTGATGACCTCTTCTGAATTTTTTAAATTAATTTGTTCAAACATTTTGTATTAATGGTTACAATATTTTTGAAAAAAAATCAGTAGAAAGAATTTTTCAACCCAATTGTGTGTATAAAAAAAAATAGATGAGAACATTTCTTTGTGTGTTAAGCCCATTGACCGAAATGATTATGAGGGATATATGCAGACAGGATAAGAATGGTTTTATTGCTTTTCTGCATTTCTTTTTTAAAAAGATGTTAAAAAGATGTACTAATAAAAACAAAAAATGTAATCTTTTTCAACCAGTATTCTTTGTGAGAAAATTAAATGGAGGCAAATGCCCTAACCACTCATCATATGTAATTAATTAGCTTCTTTCCTATGCATTTAGAATAGTACAAGTTATGCAACCACTTTGGGGAATAGAAAAAATAGTAACTCCATCATTTTCTGTGTTGTCATTCATTGCTCGGTGAGGAACTTTAGGTATGTTTCTATAGGAATTCTCTACTTTTTCTGTATTTGAATATTTGTCTTTCTTTATGTAATCAATCTTGAAGACATAAGCCTCTTAAAATTACCAAGAACCAAAGACTATGTGATTGATTGGTTTATTAATCAGAAGAAGTGAACACTCCATTTTAATTGTGATTACTATAAAATCAATCCCCAAAGACAGAAACAGAAGCCAAACATTCAAGAAAAAGGTAAAAACAATACAGGCAGCAGACATCTGAAGTATTTAGGAGCATCAAACTGAGGTTACAAAGAAGAAATAGAATAGAAGAAAACAGCAAAAATACAGAAACAGTAGAAAGCAGAGATAATCTCTGGAGGATATTTTAAATGCCACATTAACATTTAAGGTAACTCCATGTATGAATAAATGTACTGTAGCCTTTGGGGACAATTAGTGTAAGGGCAATCTGAGTTTGACTCTTCTCGGCTCTGTAAAGGTATTATTTTGCTATCAGTAGTGTCACATTAAAAGAAATACCAAACAATAACTTGTATCCACTTGAGAAAAGTTGTTTTGTAATTTTAGTACATGGCAAGTTAGGCTGTGATACTGTGAATTTCCACTACATGAACATTGATCCATACAGAAGTAGACCCAAAACTAGCCGCAGTGGAAGGCACATATTTAAATATGAATCCTAAGAAAAAGAATATGAGCAAGATAAGAACATTAAAGAGGAAAGCAGAGACTTATAGATAATCTTAAAAATAAATTTCAGGACAATAAAGCTTAGAAAGAACAGCTCAACATATTGTGTTTATTTTTAAACAAAATTGGAATTACTGAATTCTATGTAATGTTGGTATATATGATTAAATCATAGCATACTGTATTTGTTTATGTTAATGGGAAAGATATGAAGGTATTCACAATTCATTAGTTCATGCATTCATTCAAAAATATTTATTGAGGGGCTTCCCTGTTGGTGCAGTGGTTGAGAGTCTGCCTGCCGATGCAGGGGACACGGGTTCGTGCCCCAGTCTGGGAAGATCCCACATGCCGTGGAGCGGCTGGGCCCGTGAGCCATGGCCGCTGAGCCTGCACGTCCGGAGCCTGTGCTCCACAACGGGAGTGGCCACGACAGTAAGAGGCCCGCGTATCGCAAAAAAAAAAAAAAATTATTGAGCTTCTCTTATATTCCAGGCATCTGAGTAGGCATTTGAGTGGTGGTCAAGCTAGAAAACGTCCCTGCCTTCGTAGAACTTATAATCAAGTGTGTTGTGGATAATGAACAAATAAAAGAATAAACATTTACTCTCATTCATGTAGTTAAAAGACTAAAGAGAATAAGGACACAGTATAAAGGGACAGAAAATAATGCAGATGTATTTCGATTGTTAGATTAAGGAAAACTTCAAGGAAGTAATGATTGAACAGGGGCCTGAGTGAAATATCTAAAAAGATATCTGAGAAGTATTTGAGAAACATATTAATATAAAGCATAAGAAAGCCTGGGGTAAGATTGTTTTAGGAAGAAGAAACTATAAATGCAAAGCCTTTGTGAAGGAAATAAAGTTGTGGCATTTTATGAATCGCAAAATGATCAGAGTGGCTGGGCTCGTCTGAGCAAGGGATATGAGGTTGGAGATTATTTAAACTATCTGGGTAAATATTACTGAAAAATATTGCAAAGCTAGCCTTCATTAAAGTTAAAAATTTTACCCTGAGAAAGACATTGTCAAAGGATGAAAAAACAAGCCACAGACAAGGAGAAAATATTTGCAAAAGGCATATCTAATAGAGGACAAAGATCCAAAATATACAAAGAACTCTTAAAAATCAGCTCTATGAAAACAAACAACTGGATGAAAAATTGGGCCAAAGACCTTAGCAGACACCTCACTGAAGAAGACAGACAGATAGCAAAGAAGCATATGAAAAGGTACTCCACATCATATGCCATTAGGCAAATGCAAATTAAAACAATGGGTTGTCATTACACACCTATTAGAATGGCCAAACTTCACAACACTGACATCACCAAATGCTGGGAAGGATGTGGAGCAACAGTAACCCTTATTCATTGCTGGTGGGAATGCAAAATGGTGCAGCCACTTTGGAACACAATTGGGCAGTTTCTTACAAAATGAAACATACTCTTGCCATACAATCCAGCAAACATACTCTTTGGTATTTACCCAAAGGAGTTGAAAACTTATGTCTTCGTAAAAATCTGCACACAAATGTTTGTAGCAGCTCTATTTATAATTCCCAAAACTTGGAAGCCATCAACATGCCCTTCAATATGTGAATGGATAAATAATCGGTGGCACATCCAGACAGTGGAATATTATTCAGCGACTAAAAAAATGAGCTATCAAACCACGAAAAGATATGGAGTGACATTAAATGCATATTACTAAGTGAAACAAGCCAATCTGAAAAGACTGAATCCAAGTATGCAACATTCTGGAAAAGGCAAAACTATGGAGGTAGTAAAAAGATCAGTGCTTGCCAGGGATTGGGAGGGGAGAGGGATGAATAGGTGGATCAGAGAGGTTTTTAGGGCAATAAAATTATTCTATGTGATACCATAATGGTGTATACATAGCATTGTAGATTTGTCAAAATCCATGGAATGTACAACACCAAGAGTAAACACTGGTATAAAATATGGACTTTGAGTGATTATGATGTGTCAACATCGGTTCATCAGGTATAACAAATGTACCACTGTGGGGGGCATGTTGATAATGGGGGAGGCTATGTGTATGTGAGGGCAGGGGACAGAAGGGAAATCTCTGTACTTTTCTCTCAGTTTTGCTGGAAACCTAAAACTGCTCCAAAATAAACTCTTTAAAAAAATATGTAAGCGGAAGTCAGATCTTGTAGGATCTTATAAGCCAGGATCTTCATTGTTTTTCTAAATGTGAAAGAAAGTCTCTGGAGGGCTATGAACACAAAAGTAGTAGTATTGGGAACAGAAAGGGAAAGACTGGAAGGGAGAGGGACTAATTAAAAAGCTGTGGCATATACCCAACTAATTGATGATGGTTATTTGGTTAAGGCTGGTTTTGGTGGAAACAGTATGAAGTGGTTGGTGGTGACATGAATTACTCATGGACTGGATAAAGGGATAAAGAAAGGAATCAAGGATGCCTTATAAATTATTGGTTTGTAATGGGTATATGAATCATTTACATTATTGAGATGAGGGAGACTTTAGAAGAGTCAGGGAATCAAAGGTGGTTTAGAACACGTTAAGTTAGCTATTCCTAATGGAGTTGTTGAAGAGAGAGTTGTATACCTGAATCAATCTCAGGAGAAATGTCTGGGTTTGAGATAAAAATTGGGAATCTTCAGCATAGAGATATATTTAATAGCATTGGGCTGGATGAGATCATCTAGAGATATAATGCAGTTAGGGAGGAGAAGAACAGAAAAGTTAAACTATAGGATACTCCAATATTTAAAGATCAGGGAAGGAAGGGAAAGCCAATGGAGGTTATTTTACTTCACTGAAATAGAATGAAAGTTAGGAAAATGTGGCATCCTCAAACCTGGTAAATTTAGTGATTCAAAAAGGAAGAGGAATCTGCTGCGTCAAACTCTGCCGAGAAGGTTTGGGGCCTGATAAGTGATCATTGGATTTGTCAAGTCAGAAGTTGCTTCAGATCTTGACAAGAATATTTTTAGAGGTGTGAGGGGATAAAAGTCTAAATAATACAAAGGAGGAAGTAAGAGAGTTCAATAGTGGATAACTTTGGGTAACTGAAAGAGTTGAAAGGGATCAAGGGAAATTTCATTCTAATAACAAAAAAATGGGGCAAACCTGTATTATGAGAGGAGGGGAAATTGATGGTATAGGAGAGGGAGTATATTACTACATTTGAAAAATCTTGATATTGCAAAACAGGGAAGAAATGTTGAACACCATTGGTGAGTTTTAACTTAGATAGTAATAGGGACAATTCATCAATTCAAAAGTCAGAAGCCAGAGTGTGTAAGAACAGATGGAAGCAGTCTTGTGTTTTCTCAGTGGAGAGTCAGAGATGGAGGGTGATGTTGATAGTTTCAGAAAAAAGTAGAAAATTTGAAGTTTTTCTTTCTGAGAATGAGAGAGCAAACTGTTTAGGGAACAGTATAAGAACCTTAGGGGATTCTGAGGGCCCAGCTGATATTTGGACTTATAAACATATGTTAAGTGTTATTTGAAATGTTAACTTATTTTCATGGATCCATGAAGTTGAACGAGATGTTTGTACTTTCAAATGCCTGACTTTGGCTTTGTTTAAAACTTAGATAAAATATTCATCATTTATTCCAAAAAATGGTTTGACCTGGGGAGAACTGTTTATCTTCTCCATGACTCATCTGTATATTGGGGGTAAGGTTACCTGTCTTACAGGGCAATTGTGAGAATTAAATGATGTAAAACATTTAGCACAGGACCTGGCAATAGTAAGCATACATCCATTGTAAGTTATTGTCATTGGTATTGTTTCTGTTATAAAAATATCAATAACCAGCTAACTTCTGTGGACTAAGTACTTGAGATTCAGTGAGGATATAGTTGTTAGGGATACAACTGACATTAATAAACAGAAAACTTGCTTATGATATTTCAACCAGGTAGGGGTTTATTTTTCAATCAACATGATGAGAGTCAAGGGCTGGATCAACTGCTCAAGGTTGCGATCTTTTTTATTGTCATCTTCACATATGGCTATTGCCCCAGGTTCCAAGATGGCTACTATCTATATAGGCTCTATGTCAAAGTTCCAAGTAAAAGGGTGAGGGAAACATAAAGTATGAATGGCCAACATGGTGGCAGTTGAGAGACTCTGTGTGTGTGTGTGTGTGTGTGTATGTTTTAATTAGGTAAAGTAATAGCTTTCCTGAAAGAGCCATGCCGTTGACTTTCTTTTCCTTCTCATTGGCTTGAACTTCACAAGACACAAGGTAGCCTACAGAGGTGTTTTATTAGGATAGACTGAATAAAGTTGGAGATCTCTTTTTAAAGGCACATAGAATGTGTATTTGTTAGGCAGCCTATCACAGAGGGTAAAGACAAGTTATTTTCCCTGGAAGAGCTCATTGTTTAGGGAGGAGACAAATACATACACCTGTATTCACACATAGAAATGTGTACAGAGCCAGCCAGAGAACAAAAAAAAAATGAGTGCCATGTATTGGACGGCAAAGCATAGAGCACGTGTCACAACCAAAAATAGCAAGAATTACCTGGCTCTGAGAGACTAACGTAAGATCTGTGGACTCAATGTACTTAGCTCTTTCAACAGCAACCCGAATCTCAATTTTATATTAATTCTTCCTTTTCTAAAAATTATAAACTAGATCACTTTTTAAATACGTGACCAAACAAAATATCTATGGCCTGGATTCAATACAATTCACTTGTACATTTTGATATCTTAAATTATGATAAAGGCTTCAACAGGGGTACCTGCGAAATGCAATTGGAACCTCGTAGACAAAGGAACTCAAAGTGAAGGACTTTTTGCTTTCCTTTAACATTGCAGGAGATGCGGTGTACCACAGCATCAAAAATCTTTACAATGGAAGGGATGTAAGTACACCCAGAGAAATAAAGTTACTTTCAAGGCTACAGAATGAAGCTGTAGAATCCAGGTCTCCTGTTTCCTAGACTGGGGCTCTTTCTACCTTAGCAGGCATCTTCATACGAGTCAGACAGAGGAGGGAGTTAAAACTGACAAGGCGATTGACCTAGTCCACCAGGCTTGTGATACAGAAATAATAGATAATGTTTTAAACACTCTTGTCAATTCAGGGATAATGCCAGGGAAGAAGAAGAGTTTCTAGAGATTGTGAAAATAACTCAGTTGAAAGCTATTTCACAGCCTTTGAGTCAATAATTAATTCTGTCAACAGGTAGTTGTGTTATCCTTCTCTGAAGGTCATGCAATTGCTCATCTTTTATTAAGATTTTTTAAGAAAGAAACAAATGAGACCAAGTGAGCTCACATCAAGGACTTTTTAAATATAGTTGAGCATTTGCATTGGGTTATTTCCAAATGATCCCATCTCTGAGTGAAACTGTATTTGAATCTGTAGAAAAATACAATATTAGAGGTCTTTATGTCATTGACAAATTTTTTTTTAATCTCTATTTTCTCAGGATCTACTATTAGCATAGGATAAATTAAGCTTATCTTATTGGGTTTGCTCAAGCAGGGAAGGCTGCAATAGGTTTTAGAAATATTTTCATCACAGTGTCTTACATTTAGAAAATAATTGATTAACTGCTTTCAGGAGTTCATTATTTAAAAATAAGTATCAATTCAGAATACCTCATTTTTAGAATATTCCAGCTTACTATTATTCGTACCTTTCTCTGATTAACCAACCCATTAAGCCTCAATAAACCTCAGTGTAGTTCCATGCCATTTCCCCCCCTCCTTTGGTGATTTATTTTTTTATTTTTAAAATTTTATTGGCGTATAGTTGATTTACAATGCTGTGTTAGTTTCAACAAAACAGAAACAGACTTACAGGTATCGAAAACAAACTTATGGTTACCAAAGGGGAAACGTGGGGGAGGAGGGATAAGTCAGAATCTTGGGATGAATACCCACACACTACTATATATAAGCTAGATAACCAATAAGGACCTACTATATAGCACAGGGAACTCTACTCAATATTCTGTGATAACCTATATGAGAAAAGAATCTAAACCAGAATGAATATATGTCCATGCCTTTTTTAACATGCAAGTTTTGTCCTTAAACATATTCAAGATGTTTCAGAACAAAACAGATGGAGGATACCTGGCAATTAGTTAAATAGCTATTCTTCTGTTTAAGCTGAATAGTTCTTCATGTCCCAGTTCCTAACTCAGTTGGAGCTTATGATCTTTCTGTTTTTCAATTTGTTTATTTAGTTCATTTCTTTTCAACCTTGTTCTTTACATGACACTAACACTGGTATAATTTGAGAGTTCATTTGGTTTTTCCCTCCATAACTCTCCCAATTTGTGCTAGGCTTAGCACCACCTAAACGGTCATAGGCAGATGTATATCTAGCTGCTATGTGTGGGGTTTTTTTTTAAGCTCTTCAGGGAAGAAAACTCCATAAACTCCCTTGGTAACCAATTCTAGTGTTTAATGGAACATGTCCATTCATCTATAATAATATCTGTAATTATACAGCACATTTCTTCTGAGTAGCTCTTGGCACTTTAAAATAGTATTTCACTCCCCAAGACATTCCTAGAAGTAGGTGGTAAGCTTCATTATGCTCCTAGAGGGCACAAACAATGTCTTTATACATATTATATTCAGTGCTCGGGACATTGGGAAGACTTTAGAAATGTTTAATAATCAGAATAGCAATTTTACAGATGGATGAATTGAAAGTGAATTTAACTCCTCTCCCAGTGCCCACCATGCAGGAAAACCTGAAAATTTCTGACTTACACACACTGAGGGCTGCAATATTCTCCTACAAGCTTCTGCTGCTTTTTCTGATGTTCGATTAGAAATTAGATACTTTTATGTATCTTAAGAAACCAAATACTCCTGTCCAGGCAACTTCTACACAAGTCTGTTATCATCCACTGAGTTATTATGAGTTTAAACATGCTGGAGACCAATAAACTGTGAATGAGATACATTTCATCCTTATAACTTATCATTTTGGTGTCCCTTTTCTCAAGGGAACTACCAGCTACATCTGGTTCCTCATTACATGTTGCATACTGGGCAAGCTCGCTCTAAATAGAATGCTGAAACTTTTAAACTTTTGCAAATTAAAATATTCCTGATTTGTGTCTCCTGTCATTTGTGTCCTGGTGAGTCTCCATAATGCTATTAAATAAATGCATTAGAAATTCCCAGTATATCCTGGATCATGAAATATATTTGCATTTTAACAGGGACCTTTTGAGAGCATAGTGGTTTAGCCCAAAGAGTAAAAGAAGAAATTTCAGGAAATTATCATGGGTCAGTGGGAAGAAATATTTGGGGGCAGATAATTTCCTTAGGGAAGTTATATTGTGTAATGGCTCTCTATTCAACCTTTAAGTAGAACAGTCATGGGCGGCTGTATTCATTTATTTGGAAGACTTTGTTCTCATTAGAGATGAAATTTTACTGCATTACAAAGATCAGTAAAATGGAAGCCTTGTTGTGCTTAAAGGAATTAGTGGGTCCAAATTTTATATTCTGTGGGACTTGGATGACTCAAATCATGTGACCAGTAAGCCAGCTTATTGGCTAATTTTTTTACACTTGGATATCATGTTTTCAAAAGCAAATGTTCTAAGCAGATTCTGAAAATCGGTCTGAATCTGGGATGGTCTTAGTTAACCTGTTTTTCCTCAGCTGTTTGAAAATTTAAGATTAAATCTGTCTGGCTTGTTGGTTAGTGAATGAATTTCAATGAAATAAAAATAGAGGGGGCAGAAAGAGAGAGAGAGAGAGAATGTTTGTGTGTCTATGTGTATGGATGGGGGAGAAAAAAAATAAAAGAGACAGAGACAGCGAGAAGAACAGAACGATATGGAAACAGAGAGAGAGAGAGAGAGAGAGAGAGAGAGAGAGAACACGTGTGAGTGCTCAATCCAACAGGCTGAATTGTTAGACCATCGTGGACAAGGATGTAAATGGAACTACTTTTACCATCTCTCTTGGGAGCATGTATTATAAAACTCTTAAGTATCCTTTTGAAGGATATTTTGCTACTGAATGGAAAATATCATTTCTCTCAGACATATAACCCCATACATATGATGACACATCAGAGGTTCTTGTAGAGAAACAGGGAAGGGAAAAGTTTCATAGAGATTCTCTTGAAAGAAAACAATCGTGATCTTCATCCAACTGCAGCTGTATGAAGCAGGTCATCCTTGGGAGAGTTTTCTTTAGTGCCTGATGCATCGGGAGTCTGCTGGTGGTATAAACACTGTAAAATGTCGGGAATCACGCTGAAGAAAGAATGGAGAAAATAACAATTCAATGAATTATTTTTCAAAAACAAAATTAATTACTTTTAAAATATAAAATTATGGGGCTTCCCTGGTGGCGCAGTGGTTTAGAGTCCGCCTGCCGATGCAGGGGACACGGGTTCGTGCCCCGGTCTGGGAAGATCCCACGTGCCGCGGAGTGGCTGGGCCCGTGAGCCATGGCCACAGAGCCTGCGCGTCCAGAGCCTGTGCTCCGCAACGGGAGAGGCCACAACAGTGAGAGGCCCGCGTACAGCAAAAAAAATAAATAAATAAAAAAAAATAAAATATAAAATTATGATTGTGGGCATGTCCCACATTTAAGGTCACTGCTAGCATGAATCTATCAGTGAATTTATAAGAGAAATAATAGAGAGCCTTTATTGTCCTGTCACTGAGCAATAGTACTAAGCCTGACATATAAACAAAGTTTGCCATCCAGACTTCTCATATGTAATCAGTAGGTTGTCAGGGGAAAAAAGCATATTGTTTGGCATGTCAAAATTCATGCTGTAACAAATTCTTCATTTTTTAAAACCTACTCTTAAGTTGGTCACTGAATATTCATTTCACATAAAATATTCTATATATTAGCAAAACATAATTTAAAATATAAGATAGAGCACCTATAGGTTTCAGAAATAAACTATATTCTATTTTCCTGATTATATTTCTCCCTTGAAATATCCGAACCACCCACACACATCAGTGACATGGTACTAGCTTCTATAAATTGAAATGGCAGGAGTTGAACTTGCATAGGTATTATTCAAACAATGGGATGCAGGTGTGAATGGAAGCATGCCATCTGATTGACAATCTCGGCGCTGTGAGGAGAAAGGTGAGCTGTCAGCTATGACACTAATGAACTATTTGGCAGAGTAAATAGGTTTTCTATGTGCAATGTAAAGCATGTTGTTTTTAAGATAGTCATAATTAGATGCTGCTAATAATACAGGGTAATTTTATATACATTGCCTGAGGCACATCAAATAAAAATGAGTTCAGAGAAATAAGTTTCAAGTATCAGACTATGACTTTCATCACAAATATTGGTCTGTTACTTTCAATCTGATGACGTTGGCTAGATAATTTAACCCAGTTAAACATCAGTTTATTATCTGAAAAATGGGAATAAAAATTCTTTCATTATAGGTTTGTTGTAAGATGATTCAAATAGTGTTAAAGATGTACATAGCTTGTGTCTGTAGTGCGGTAAGGGTTCTGTAAATGGTAATTATTTATTAATAAAACTCAGAAAAAATATCTATAATACAGCAGAGCAAAATTTTTCCCTAAACTGTAAACACTGTGTACTAATAGTAAGTTTTGTAACATAAAACTTTTTCCACTGAAGAAGTGACAAGTCAGTATTTGTATATTTGTAATTATTTTATATAATACCTTAGAATAATAATAGTAGGGATTGCATATAAAAATCCAATGGCTCCAAATTCTCATTAAAATTCCTATGAAGACTGAAATCTTGAAAATTTGGGGCAGGTCTAAAGAATTCCTATTAAAGGTGACAATGATAATGATAAAATGAGTTATGCCTTCATATGAATAGTTTTATATTTTTGAAGGCCTTTTAAGTACCCTAAACTTACCTTTCTTTAATGTACATAGAATACTCACAAGGAAAGATTTTAAAGAAGGTGGTTAATATAACAAAGCAGCCAATATAACAGCAATGCCCAGAGGCCTTGTGTCATGTAGAACTTAGTGAAATTAATAAATTTATTGATATACTGATTTTTTAAAATTTAGTTGATTTATTGGCTAATTCAGTAATTCAACAAACATATATTTGATGATTCCTTTGTTCAAGGTATTATGATCTAGGTAAATGAGGAAAGTGATGGGTGTAAGCGAAACAGTAAAGGGAAGAACAACGTCACTGTAGGAGCACATACTGCAGCATATGGAGAAGGGCCATTCTTTTCTTTTGTTGAGAGTACGCTTCAGGTACAATGTGAGTACTAAAATTTGGAACCACTATCTCATGTTACTAAGTTCTGGCTTTATTCCACAATCTTTCATTCTGACTCAAGATGCTGAGTGTTTTCCTTAGGTTTATGTTTTATTTTTACATTTCAGTCTATCCTAGTTACTCCATGGAGGAAGTCTGAAATGCTTGGTTTCTTAATCATCCTATTCCCTGAACCATTTGAGGTTCAGGCCTCCTCCTCCACGTTTTCTGTAGCATATGCAGTAGCAGTGCCCCTACTGCAGCACTGTGGTGCCTCCCCTAGAATGTAAACTTCTTCAAGTTGAGGCCAGTGAGGTCGAGGTCTTATTCATTGCTGCATTTGCAGCAGGTCTATCACACTGGGAATTAACTCCCATTCAGCAGGAATAGGGAATAGCAAAGTCATTAATTAGCAAACACAGGTCTTCACATTTCTGTACCTACTTCTGATCTTTGTTTCCTTGTCTAAATTAAACTATTTTCAGAAAATCTGCCTTTATATTCATTTTTCCATAGGCTTTTCTAATATTTTCTTATATTTGTTGGATGGATAAACAGTTGGCTGAAACTAGTGAATGAATACATTTTGTACTTCCATAAGTAAGATGGAGAGACCATTGCAAAAATCAAAACCAAAACCAAACAACAAGCAACCAAATAAACATAAAAACCTAAATATGCAAAAACTTTATATATGTATAAGTAGAAGGAGTTGTCAGCTGGCTTTTAGAATAGTTGGGAGCTGGTCATTAGACATTTTTGCTCTTTTGTGCCAGCACACATTGACTTGCCTGGTGCCTGCCATTCTCCCTTGTTTCTTTGCCTGTTCTTCTTATGGTAATTTTTGTTGTGTGTGTGTGTATGTGTGTGTGTGTGTGTGTGTGTGTATGTTCCCTGGGTGCCTGGCTCTTGGGTTTCTCTGCATATGCAGATTGGGTTGGGGAGGTCATACTTGTATCTCTTGTCTTTCAGTTGATTCCACTGTTTCAGGGCCCACATCTTACTGTTCGTTGGTAAGGTACATGGTGTTTCAGTGTCACACCCCTCCAGGGCTCCACAGAACTCACAAGCTTCCTTCGCATTAGGTGCTTCTGATCCTTAACTTTGATTAACTGGCTGCATTAGTCATCAGTATTCTACCCTCGTTGTCTTCAGTAAATTTTAATTTCTTAAAATCTCTTGTACATGGATCCTCCTACACTTTTAGTTCCTTCTGTTCTGATAGTTTTATACTTTTTATTGTTAGTGGCATTAGTTTATTATCATTGTAATAGGTCTTGGGAGTGAGACAAGTCAGGCGTCTATTTTGCTCAATCTCACATGTTATTCTAGAATCCCCACCCCTTCTCAATATTGTTTAAGTATCTGTTCAGCATTTGGAACGTGTGGGGGGATTATAGTAAAAAATCATAAACATGAGATTGGATATAAAACATGGAATTTATCAGTATTGTGATAATAACTGAGAATCTTATTTTATTTAGAACTTTTCTCAAAGCTTTTGTGCTGCTAAAACCAGCACAAAATTCTGTTCAGAATTTCAACAGACTTGGACTATTTTCAGGAGACCCACACTGCTGATCTCAAGATTGGAGATCAACCCATGGCCAGAGAGTAAAATGTGTCCTTCTACACTACAGAGGTTGGTGTGCCTAACAAAGCGTTTGTGGGTTGGTTTGTTTTTAATTGACCACAAGAGGCACAGTCTACTTACGAGGGAAGGAGACCAGTTTACACTTCATGTAGCTATAAATTACATTCTGTGTGAATCAGATGTAGGCAGCTAAGCTACTTATACTTTACTTCAGACTTATTCCAGTGATGTTTTTCTGCTGCTTTTCATATCATGTCCCAGGTAGCTGATGCCTGGTTTTCTTTTCAACCTTCCAGCACAAGGAAAGGATATTTAGCGCTGGCTCTTCAGTATATTTCTGATGCTCCAATTCTGATGGAAGTGACAAAATACCTATTTCCACTGTTTGTCAGTTTATTTCACCCCCTTCACAATCTCCCTTTCCTTTTGAAACCATGGCTTTCAAAAGAGCTTTCACATTTCTTTGCAACTGTAAAACAAGTACAATTTCAGGGCCATTGTGCATTGACTCATATGGTCCTAACCAACCGGACACCCTTTCATCCTGGCTCTTATTTGCACCTATGAAGAGCATTCTTATCGTTTAATATCCAGTTAAAATGTTATCCATCCCTAAAATAACTTCTAGTATTCCTAGCCAGAAATAACTACTTGCTTACAAGGGTCATAGGAATTTTTGGTATTATAACCAATGGAAGGATATCCAATCCCCCCTCCCAGATGGCAAGTCCCTCAAATTTCAAGACATGTCTCATTGTTTTTTATACTATATATTTACTATACCATGATAGTAATAATAATGCCAACGATTACACTAGCAAACATAATTTGAATGATTTCATTATGTAGACATTTTCTAAGGGCTCAAGACACATACTCTTGTTCAGTTCTCATAACCTTGTGAGTTAGGAAACAACACTATCCTTTTTTACCTCGGAGAAAACTGGGGCCTAGAGAGGTTACATAATTTGCAAAGGGTCTTATGGCTACTAGAGTTTAGAGCTATTTTCAAACCTAGATCTACCTTAATTCAACTGACCTTTTGTCCCTGATCAAATATATAGACAAATATAGGGCTTGCACATAGTAGATTAATAAAAACCCTTTGCATAAAGCTATGAGTGAGTTATTGGCTTCTTAATAAGCAAATTAAATCAAAAGTTTTCCAGAGAACCAAGCAAAGTGCATTTTACCTAGTTTCTGTAATATTTCCTCTTTGCATTGAGTGGCCCAAGGCACACATTCACATGTGCACACAAAAAGTGTAATTATGTAACATCCTAGAATAGCCTTCCTGTTTCTTTATTCAGCATATTCGAGTGTTATGACCCACCTGTTAGCTTTGCAAGGTAAACCCCTTTTGACAGCACTCCTATAAACAGAATTGGGGGCAGATATATCTTTGCTTGCACAAATACACATTGTATTCTTAGGATATAGAGTTGCCATCTGAAGGGGAGACCCACAGAAAATCACATAAACAAGGTAGAAGTTCATTTTGCACTTACATGAAAGTTGAGCTGGTGTAATGGCTCAGCATTATGGAGTCATCGAAGACCTGGGATCTTTCTATCTTGTTGCTCTGCTATTTCTAAGGGGTTGTGCTTATCTGCATAACTCAAGATGATTCACTATCACTTATTCATAGCAGCCAGTAATGGGTTGTGAAGGCAGAACTACATATTTTATCTAAGAGGGCACAATCTGGAATGTTCACCTGCCACTTCGCTTATACCCCATTGCCCAGAACTTAGTCATGTGGCTATTCCTTGCTACCAGGGATGCCAGGAAATGTAGTCTTTAATCTAAGTGCACATATACTGAGGTAAACATTCTATTACAATGAAAAGAGAGGCAGGGGATGTATATTTGAGGAAAAATAACAGTATTTCCTGCAGATTTGATCATATTATACTTGCTTTTATATACTGAAGATACTTGCTGGAATCTCTCCCATTTATTTTTCCTTTAATATGTACAATAGCAAACTTCCGGTGTAGCAGAGAATATAAAATCAATTGAAAATGTATATTTTTCATTCCTAAGTACATCTTAGGTATTTATAAGTTGGATTTGAAATTGGTGCCTGATGTTGGATCGAAAAAAAGTGATATGTTACCTAAGAAATGTTTCCATGCCCGGGAGTCCTGCCTCCAACTGCCCCTTTTTTGAGGAGCCATTTCAGTTCATATGCATAAACTTTAATTATATTAATGGAGATTAAAAATTCCAAAAACCATCAAGAATGGCATGCGGTATTTTGGGCATAGGATAAAATTTTGTCAGCACTGTAAAATGTGCTGTATGAATAAAATAACTTGGACATGTACAATAAAAGATTTTGTTAAAGCTATTAAACTCTCTTTTCTCTATTTCAATAAGAAGGATCAAATGAGCAGCCTCCTTTTGTCTAGGAGAAAAGAAAAAAAAATGAAATTTGTGCTGTGATCTGTGGAATCAAGGTTTGATGGACACATAGAAGAGAGTTCAGAAATAAGAAGGAAAAGTGGATGTATTATCTAGGGATAGTAAAAAAGATTGTGAAGGGCAAAGTGATATTTCTAGAATTGTATGTGACTTTACCAAAAGTAAATGGATAATTTGATGAAATTAGAACTATCTACTCATAATGAATTGCCTCATACCTGTTTGTTATGAAAGTTTATTTCTGCACATGCCAACTTTCCTATTTCTAAATGATTTTATTCAATCAGTGCACCTCTTGTGAGTCATTCCATCTATATATATTTGGTAAATGAATTAATGAAAGATCATCGTCAGGCTTGTTCAGTACACTACTGTGGAAATATTCAGTTAATGTATGATTATAGAAGTGAGATAATATTACTCCTCCACTCCCATTCATTTTTTTATCTCAACATTTGATTTGAAAGTTCAAATATAAATGTATTTTACCAAGAATAATCAAACTTGGAAACTTCAATCATATTCTTAATGGTGTTTTTAAAGAATTTCTTTTGGAATTTTTATTTTCATTTCTGCTGCCTAACTCTTTTTCCTATAAGTCTGGTTACTTGGCAACAACATTCTTTTCCCTAAATCTTAGCAAATACTTTTAAAAATAACATGATTGAGAACACTGTAATCTGGAAAATAAATATACTAAGTTTTAATAAGTTGGCCTAGTTACAAAGAAACACATGGTCTATTTTAGTTATGCACTGTCACAGAATCAGAAGGTCGAAGCAGGGGGCCTTAGAGATTTGGGGTCAAGTTCCCTCATTGCACAGATGAGGAGAGAGTTAATCATATTAGTTTTCATTTCCATTTCAATTTTTCATATCAGAATCAGAGCATGCAAATCATAGGAAGAATCCAGAGATGGCACAGGGGTTTTTTTCTAACATCATTGCTTTCATATGAATTCTAGCACTGGGGGAAGAGTTTATACATAGTTTTCCTGAACTTGCCATAAAAGAAACTGATGGTTTCACTTTTTAAATTTAGTTTTATGTTTCAGACATAGCATATTTGTCTACAGCTCAAATCATATATAAGATAAAGGTAGAAAAACTTAATTCATAGTCCTACCTGAACTGCACGTGGTAGAAAGGGTAATTTCCCAAAAGGAAATCAGCATGATGAATAGGCACTGTCAAGGGTCAGCTCTATATCAGTGTCAAGTAGGAATCTCAAGTTCTTTTAAAGTGTTTAAAACAGAACTCCTGGTTTCCTCTCTAAATTGGTTGCTCAGGACACAAATCAAGATGTCATCTTTGAGTCTTCTCTTTCTCTCTTATGTCAAATCCGATTTATCAGCAATGTTTATTACCCCTACCTTCAAAATATATCCCAGATCCTGTCACTTCTCATCACCTCTATCACCACTGCGCTAGTCGAAGTCACAGTTATCACTCATCCGAATTCCCATAACAGCCTCCTAACTTCCTTCCCTCCTTACACACTTCCCCTATGCTCTTCTCTACTGAGAGGCCAAAGGGATCTTTTCTAGAAATATATCATTTCTTAGCATCCTCTCGGTTAAAGGGGAGAAATTCAGACACAGTTAAATGATAGATGCTGGGGACAGCGGGGAGGAAGTGGGAGAGAAAACAGAAAATGTCCACTACAGGGAGGGAACAAAGCCAATATCACTTATAATTTTAATAATGTCTCACTATGGAGTCTAGAAATGCTGAATTCATTTGTAGGGAAAATATTAAAAGCCTCAGAATGTTTGATGAGCTGGTGGACTTTCATAAAGAAAGTTATGTGTAAAGGCAGCGAAAGAGAAATAAATACATTGTTATTTAATTATTTTTGAAAACAAAGAACTGCTTTGAGTTCAGGATGGGATTATACCCAGTGTTTAGATTCTGTGGTGTGATAAACAAGCTGTCAACTATCAATATCTTGGCCCAGAGTAGTTCTAAGTTATTTGCAACGAAAGTAACTGAAAGAAGGATGAGCGCTCACCTTTGAAAAGCCAAAGACTTTTTAAAACAAATACTTGTTTGGTAATGAGAAAGAACAGACAAGCTTGGGATACAAGCTTTGAGGGAGGCTGCCATTCTTCCCAATGACAGTAGATGGCGGTGGTGTGCCAGAAGAGAGCCTGGCAGGCTGCGACTGAGGCTTGCGTGAGGTAGTTTACGCAGGTGCAGGCTAAAAAAGACAGTATTTTGTCTGAGGAACTGTAAATTGTATTCATGATTCATATATCATTATTAATTCATTTTGTATTCATTATCGTACAGCAGCTTCGTTTGACATTTAGGCAGATGTCAGAGTGTAGGCACTTCCGGGAGCTTTCTGTCTGGGCAGGTTCAGACCAGGCTGGCTGTGCACAGGTTTTCATGGATGCATAAGTGGGGAGAAGAAATGTTTTTTTAAAACCACGACATAATTTAGCTGTAGACTGTACCAGGGATTGCCCAGCTAATGACTTTCAGTATCTAATTCTGTGACTGCTGTGTGTCATTACTTCCCTCTGCATATTTTTGGCAGATTAAGTATGGCAGATGAGAATCTCCCAGGTTGGAGCGCTCTGAATGAGATAAAAATGTAATAATCTTATTGCTGACCCAGCCACTAAGGGTAGAACAGATAATCCTTTAATAATGCACTTCAGAAGATTGGTTTGCATAGCCGGAAACTGGAGACAGCCTGGCATAGTGGAAAGAGAGCCTTTGAGACAGAAAAAAAGATGGGCTCTGGTGTTGGCTTGCCACTAACTAGCTCTGGGACTTTGGGAAAATCAATTAACCTTCCCAGGTCTTGGTTCTTAATCTATAAAATTAAGGGATTGATTGAGATCATCCCAAAAGTCGCCTCCCATGCTAAAAATAGCAAAATTTCCTGATGGAAAAAAAAAGCACATACCAGATGGAGTTTTGAAACTCTAACACTTCTTTGTGACCTACTTCACTCACATGAGTTGTAAAGCTAGCCGTGAGTGGTAAAATGTATATCATCTGTGAGTATATGCACCTCAAGCTGTTACAAGTGTGATTTATCTCCAGGGCCTGGGTCTGTATCACATAGAAGTGACAGTACTTGGTCTTGAAACCTTTCCTAAATCTTAGAAATGACAGAAGAAAAACTTGGTATATGAGGGTCTAACTTCAGGACTGCTTTCTTACAGATGAACACAATTTGACAAATTGTACAGCATCCCATGGCATACACTTCCCAAATGTGCAAAGAGATGATTTACCTTGAAACATCTCCAAACTCGAAACCAGATTTTTCTCAGTGCTTAAGTCATTCTAGAAATGAAGCCGATGCTCAGAGTAGCTAATTAACTCTTTGAGGACAGCAGGCACTTCTCTCCACTGTAACATGGAAACTGAGTTCTCTGCTAGGGTTTATACATTCTCATATGCTGTCTGATTAACACAGGAAATAGTGGGTCAATTGGTGAATTCCCAAATAAAGCGCACTGACATTGAGTGGTTAAACAGATCTAGTAGGTAAAGATAAGCAGGTTTGTTAGGGGAAAACCGTGTTTGACTAATCTATTTTTCAAAAGAGATGGCCAATAAACATGGTAAGTGCACATATTTATAATTTCAAAACCTTGGACAGGGCTTCCAAGGAGAGTATTTCCTGTAAGAGCAACTGTCAGAAAGGGAAAGATGTTTTGTCACAGATCTCACACTTCCATCTCTTTGGTAATGAATGGATGAGTGAAGCATGAAAAGAGCAATCCCTCAGGCATCAAAGTTGAGACTTATTGTTTAGTCTGATTATCCAAGATCAGGTAGAGGGAGTCCCAGTGTTCCCTCATGTCTGCAGGTGATTCTAAACTCTTCAATGCTATTAAATGCTGGATCAATAGCAATAAGTTGCATGAGTATTTCATTAGATTAAAAGAGCTGAAAAAATGAGAAGGCACTTCATTTTACAAACACTCAGTGATCACTTCATGCTCAGAACTCTGTTAATTCGGGAAGTACGGAGATGTTCAGATACAGTTAAGAGAGAAGGTACACATATAATCAGAAACTTACCACGTGCCACCGTGATAAGTGATATCCTAAGAGATCTTGGAAGTAATGAGGGGGCGAGGTCATCTGGAGGTATTGAGGAGGACATCTAGAATAAAACAAGCCCAGAGTTGGTGACTAGCTGAAGGATGGGTAGGAGTAGTGCAAGTTAGAAGGCGAGAAAGAGGGTGTGGGAAGGCACGGGGAACTAAGAGAACATATGGTATTTATTGAATATTAGTTAGCATGGTATGACAGAGGGAAAAAAATTCATGAGGTTAAGTTGTGGGAGATGTGGTCAAGGAGGAGACAAGGGCCAGTTCTTGAGGGATGATATACGTGGGAGCTGCAGATGCTTTTCAGCGAGACAGATCCAGTTTTGAATTCTTTCTTGTCATTTACTGTGAGCCTCTGGGAAAACTGCTTAATTCTGAGTCACAGTTTCCCAGTCTTTAACGTGAGGGTAGTGATGTCAACCTCAGAGGCTCACAGGACAGTTTTGAACTGGGTGTCTGCCAGTTATCTGTCTAATGGAGATCAACATCTCAGCTTTCAGGCAGGATCATGAGCTTGGGGAGACAGTATTGGATCTCTGTTAGCAATCCTCATGGCTATGGACTTAGTTGCCTGCGCTCTCACCATCCTTTGAATGAGTAAATGAGGTTGATAGCATCACTAGATTTGTGACTTTCGAGGAAACATGCCTAAGGAACATGATGACAGAGGAGATCCCTCCTAAGTTTCTCAGGTTGTGTCCGCTTAGCTCTGTAGTTTCAAAATAAAGGTTCTGGTCCCCTAAAGCTGTGGCTGTCCTCTCTAGAAATACCAACAGTCTATGAAAACATCTCTGCTCCTATTTCATGAGAACATTCCTACAGCCACAACTCTATTCATCTTCTTGGACCTCCGGCATACAGTTAGCTCCAGCCCCAGAAAGCTAAGAAATGAAGAGTTTGCAAATTAAAATAGCTTCTAACCCAAAATACAGGCTTCTAAGTTTACTTCCTATTCTACTTTATATCTCGAATATGAACAGTCAGGTTATCCAATATACTGTGCAGGAAACATAGCAAAGTGTGTGAATGCTAGCACATGATTATTCCAAGGAATATAACTGTTTTAAATGTTACCAATTAAAAATTTGAATACTATCTGCCATTGTCAAATTCATAAGAAAAAATCAAAGCCCCAAATTGGAACCCTCATTCTGTTTTTCTTTAAATTGGAGTATAATTGCTTTGCAATGTTGTGTTAGTTTCTGCTGTATACTGAAGTGAATCAGCTCTATGTATACCTATATTCCCTTCCTTTTGGACCGCCCTCCCACCCACCCCCCATCCCACCCATCTAGGTCATCACAGAGCACTGAGCTGAGCTTCCTGTGCTTTATAGCTTGTTCCCACTAGCTATCTATTTTATACATGGTAGTGTATATATGTCCATCCTAATCTCTCAATTCATCCCACCCTCCTCTTCTTCCCCCTGTGTCCACATGTCTGTTCTCTACATCTAATCTCTATTCCTGCCCTGAAAATAGGTTCATCTGTAGCATATTTCTAGATTCCACATATATGCGTTAATATACGATATTTGTTTTTCTCTTTCTGGCTTACTTCACTCTGTATGACAGACTCTAGGTCCATCCACATCTCTACAAATGACCCCATTTCATTCCTTTTTATGGCTCAGTAATATTCCATTGTATATATATATACCACACCTTCTTTATCCATTCATCTGTTGTTGGACATTAAGATTGTTTCCATGTCCTGGGTATTGTAAATAGTGCTGCAATGAACATTGGGGTACATGTTCCCTTTTGAATTATGATTTTCTTAAGGTATATGTTCAGTAGCAGGATTGCTGGGTCATATGGTAGTTCTAGTTTTAGTGTTTTAAGGAACTTCCATACTGTTCTCCACAGTGGCTGTATCAATTTACATTCCCACCAATGGTGCAAAAGGATTCCCTATTCTCCACACCCTCTCCAGCATTTATTGTTTGTAGATTTTTTGATAATGGCCATTCTGACCAGTGTGAGGTGATACCTCATTGTAGTTTTGATTTGCATTTCTCTAATAATTAGTGATGTTGAGCATCTTTTCATGTGCCTCTTGGCCATCTGTATGTCTTCTTTGGTGAAATGTCTATTTAGGTCTTCCACCCATTTTTTAAGTGGGTTGTTTGTTTTTTAATATTGAGCTCCATGAGCTGTTTGTATATCTTGGAGATTAATCCTTTGTCCATTGCTTCGTTTGCAAATATTTTCTCCCATTCTGAGAGTTATCTTTTCATCTTGTTTATGGTTTCCTGTGATAAAGCTTCTAAGTTTAATTAGTCCCATTTGTTTTAGTTTTTATTTTCGTTACCCTAGGAGGTGGGTCAAAAAATGTCTCGCTGTGGTTTATGTTAAAGGTGTTTTTCCTATGTTTTCCTCTATGAGTTTTATAGTGTCTGGTCTTACATTTAGGTTAAAATTGAATAAAAAGATGTAAGTTAAACCCCAAAGAAATTAGAGTCCAAATGTGTCTTTTTTTTTTTTTTTTTTCTCTTCAATCTCTTTCTCTGCTCAATCTAGTCAGATAGATCTTGGTCAAATGCTTGTGGGAATAGAGGCTCCCTTAGTGGCTATAGCTTGGGCCCATTTACTGGAAAGACTGAGGTTCATTCAGGACCTCTAAGATTCAAATACTTTTACTGAAAGTTTCTCACGTGCCCTGGTTTTTGAAAGTTCCAAAATTAATAGGCCACATAAGATTTTCACAGCATTGGTTCCAAACCCTCAACATTTAGAGAACATGCAACCCCAGCATATACAAGACTTATGACATGTAAATAGTATTCTTATAACCCAGTACCCTTGAACAATGTAGGGGTTAGGGGTGCCAACCCTCTAAGCAGTCAAAAATCCAAGTATAATTTATAATTGGCCCCCCATATACTCAGTTGGCTGATTTAACCAACTACGGATCATGCAGTACCAGAGTATTTACTGTTGAAAATAAACTAATGTAAGTGGACCCACACAGTTCAAACCTGTGTGGCTCAGGGTCAGTTGTACTTGGTTCATTTCAGACCCAAATTACTGTTAAAGTCCAAAAACAGAGAGAAGAGTAAATCTCCTCAACCATGTCCTTACCAAAATCTCAATCAGCCTAGTCTAGTTGTTCACAGTCTAAGACCTGTGAGCTTAAAGTCTGCTGTCCAGCATGCTGGTGTTAATTAGAGCACTATGCTATCAGATAGGGTGGGGAGGACCCACCTAAGCAAACCGACTCCCATCTCTCAGAATGATACTTGAGACATTTGAGCCTTCTTGAAGGGTTTTCAAATTTGCACCAGTGGTTCTTCAGCTGGTTCCTTTTCTCTCTATCCTCCTTAATTTGAAATCTATTAAATTCCCCCTTGGACCCCAAGCAATGCTCTCTCCCCCATTTGTTTCATCTGCAGAGTCAGCAATAGCAGATCTCTGCCCTCAGCTGCTGCTGAGACTTGAGAAGGTGTTGCCCCAGGAGACCCAGTGAATGCTAAGACCTTGTTATATGTGCTCACCCTAAAAGTTGCCTTTCCTCTGCTTTGCTTCTGGATTTTTCAAAATTGAATTAACTTGCTCTTTTGTACTGGCAAAACACATCTTTTTTACTCTTTCATCTTTTTATGCTATAGTGGGCTAGTCCTCAGATACTTTGATCCTCTCCTGTTTCTCCTTTCCAGAAGGCCCTGCTGAGTTTATTATTAGTGTCATTATTATTGCTTCTTTGTCCTTAATAATATAACCATGATTGTTGCAAATTTTTGATTAAGTTCTTCCCTGCTCTTTTGTTTTCCTTTTCACTTGCCACTCTCATGCTACATATTCCCTATTTATCTTATTTATTTTCCATCTCTCCCTGTAAGATCTATGCTCCATGGGTATAGGAATCTGTGGTCTCTGCTCCCTTTGTATCCCCAGAGGCAAAAGCATTGCCTAGCAAATAGTAAATGCTCAAAAATTATACTGAATCACCTTTTTTTTGGGGGGGGGGGCAACATCTGTATTTTTAACTACCACAGTGATCTTGAAGCAGGCCTGAAAAGGCTAAATGTATCTTATGATCTATAAAATTGTCTCCTCTTAAATGTTCAAATAGTCTGTAACTGCTTTGTATGGCTGTCCCAGTCTTCATGAAATGGTTTCCTAACTGCTGCTGCTATAGGCTTCCCATCTGCTGTTATAAGATAATGCTTCTCAAGGCTTTCTTGGACGTGAACTCCTTCCAGGGAAGTCACTCAAGCTCACTGCTGAGAAATTTTGCCATTTTCAGAGGAAGAGCATTTGGTGTAACTGTAGCTCAATTTCTCCTTCATCCAGTTCTAATTTGATGGTAGAGACCTCAAAGTACCTCTTAGGTAGGTCCCTTTCTTTCTTCATCCCCTGAATATCTGGCTTCTGCTCTTTCCAAAGGTAAAACCATTGCCTGAGCCATTGTCATTTAAAACATATAAATTTCTCTATATTTTTATGCAAATTATCTGTAAACCTTATTTCTATTGGGTTGGTCAAAAAGTTCATTTGGGTTTTTCCATAAGATCTTAGGGAAAAACTCGAAAGAAATTTTGGTCAACCCAATAAGATAAATGTAGGTATAACATTTCTTTGCTGAATTTTGAGTTTTAACTTTGTGATGATCTCCTCCAATCTCCCTTAAACTTAGGTTCAAGTAAAAGTCATTTCCAACATAACATGCTTCTTTCCCTTGTTCTTCATTATCTGTTGGTTAATAAAATCCACCATTCTTTTGTGGATCAATCCAGTCTCAATCTTGGACGTCTTATGCCTTCGTCGCAGCACATTCAGTGACCAAATCAGAGTCAATTTGAAACTATATGGTAGGAGGTGGCTCTCAGAGACTGTGAATGTGTCACAGAGTCCAAGAGATTAGTTACTTGGCATGTCTCATCTTTACTCTTTTTGGAACTGGATGCCCTTTCAAGTGTGGCAAGAGAAAGGAATTTGAAATAGCCAAACTAATAGCCTCTATTAACGTCAAACGCCTACAATACAAAGACTAAAACCTCACCCAGTCATATTATAGCCCACATGGATATTAACTGTTTTTGCAGATAGACACCTCAGCCAGTTAACAATGAGAAACACTACAAGGAACAAAAATCATTTCATCCCTCAGTGCCTGAGAAGCCTGTATGAGGTGAGCCTTAACTGGAACTAAAAGACTGCCCTGCCCTTGATAATCTAATCCCTATCTCATTCATGCCTGCTTGGGTCAAAGCTGCATCTGCATCAGTCAAGGTCAGCTACAAAAGTCAGTGTGAGCCAGTGAGCCCTAGGCTACTTATAAAATAGCTGCTAAATGCCATAGACATCTGCTGCAATAAGCTGCTGTGACAAGGGCTGAGGTCCTGAAGGTCAAGGGCCCCAGCCACACAGGGAGCATTGATTTACCCACGTGGTATTGTATTTTACATAACACCAACACACTGCTGGCTCTTTCAAGATTCCTGGCCAGTGTACCAGTATGTTGGAATTTTAGGTTCCTAATAAATAACAAATAGGTCTTTCCTTCATCCTGTGCTCCACACAAATTTGAAAAGTAGACACATATGTTGCCAGGTGAATATTAAAATAGCAGGTTTATTATTGAAAGAGCAAGATTGGAGGAGAGACTTCAATTGTCTGTTCATTGTAGCACTTTAAAATCCTATCCAATGTTAATTGAATTTATCTACCTCAAAATGATAGGCTGCCTTGCAAAAAAATCAGAGATTGTCTAAATGCACCACAGGAAGGAGCAGAGAATATGTACGTAAGACAGAGACCCCCCCACACCCTAGAAAAAATGTGGGAGGCTAAGGCACCTAACAAACAATCAAACAAGGGAGCGTGTAAGAAAGCTCAGTGTGTCACCATACTCTCCTCCCTCAAGGCTTGGCAGTGGGGCTATATTGGTGAGCAAAACTAAGACAATACATATCACCATGGAGCTGAAAGTCTAGTGGGAGAAATTGATGCCAATAATTTAAACAAAAAATTCCAGATAGTAATGATGTAAAAGGAGGTAAGAACAGTTGTGTTTGAGACAATGATACTTAAGATGCTATTTTAAGTATGGCTAGAAAGAGATGTTCTGTTTAACATAGAGATCAGAGCAGAGAAAATATTAGTGTCAGATTGTAGATGGAAACAATATGCTAGGAAGTAAACTGAGATAAAAAATTTTTAAAAACTGACTTAAAAACACTGCATAAAAATTGAATTTACGAAGTTAATTTGGTGGTATTACCAACCCTTCTTAAGACGGTTCAAGAAGGACATCATCACTAATAAGAATCCATGCATTCACTGGTCTTGCAAAGATAAAGGAATGATGTAACCATATGAGCCTGGGAAAATGACAGTGAATAAAGTTAATACACATGATCTATGTATTTTTCATTCAGAAAGAATAGATTACTGTTTTTCATGTCTATGGACCTGGCTGCTTGTAATTTGGTTCTTTATTGAGGGCAAAGCTTTTCCAAGTTCCGCTGGCTGGACAGATGTGGCATTGTGGATATAACACTATTCCAAGAAACAAGTGTGCAAGGTTCAGATTCTGGCCGACCACCTATCACATGTGTTACAATGATCAGATATTCAAACATTCTGAGCTGTCTTTTTAAAATTTAATATGAGGACAGTAATGCCCACTTTGCTTCATTTATTCATTCAGTACTCAAATGTTGTCTCTGACCTCAAAAATATTTTATCCCAGTGAATGATAAGAAAGATAGTCAATGCACAGCATAAGCCCAATGACTGCTCAAGTAGGTTCCAAGACTTCTGGCCTTGACTGTAATTGTTTAACGTCTATATTTATTTCATGTCATTAAGATGATTTTTCAATCATTTTACCATGAAGGAAATTGAAACTTAAATAATAATTTTGTTGATAAATTAATGGGCAACAGAACAGGGAAGAAAGATATTTGTAGGCACAAGAATAAAACTCATCAAATTAGACTAAAGACATAAGAGTATATAGGGCTATATAGAGCAGGAAAGATAAAATAACATTAGCATTACATTAACAATTTTTGTGAACAAATTGTGTGATCATTACTTATTATTTGTGTTTACATCAAAGTTTGATAAATACTACAGTGTGGCATAATAACAGAGGCAAGGACTTTGGAGTCAGACTTCAAGGCTCAAATCCAAACTCTGTGACCTTGGGTAAGATACAGATCTCTGTGCCCCTGTTTCCTCATCTATAAAATGGGGATGGAAGCAATACTAATCTCACAGGATTTTGTGAGAGTTAAAAGATTTAACATTATGAAACACCCCAAGCATTAGAATATTGTAAGCACCATGTGTTTACTTAATTGGTATTATTGTTATGATGTCTGGGTTTATATTTAAAATCAGGATATAATCATAAACTTGACAAATATAAATGATCTCAGATAATAACTAAGGAATATTATACCTTTAACATCTTAAGATATTGAAACATTTTGAGGTCGTGTGCATTTTTCAAGGATCTAAAAGCTTATGGAAGGTCACATGGGATTAGAACAGGGGTCTTTCCATTCCCAGCTCAGTGCTTTACCCATTTCACTAGTGCCCTTCATTATGTAAATAGTAAACTCTGCTTCTCATCAGTGTGTTGAATGTATCACTTGAACAGTGCTTTAAGGGACAAAAGTGAGAATAGAATGACCTAGAATGTTTTACATCTTAAGAGCACACTGATACCTTTCCTTAGAATGATGTTGACAGAAATGTGCTCAAATAAATTAATGTTTTCAACTCTACTGACTCATTAGGCAGAATCAAGTTTGCCTGTCATTTGAAACAGAGATAGGAGAATGGCTTTGTCAAGTTGACACATAAAATTAACCATCACAGGTGGTGAGGGGAAAAAAGCATCTTCAAATGTGCCAAACTCAGAGTTGGTTAAGGTAAACAAACAAAACAAACAAGACTAAATGTGGCAAATATTCTTTCCATTGGTAGCAGGTCTTCACGTTTTTGTTTCCTTGTCTCATGCTTAAGTTAGTCTCCTTAATATTTTACTTGTGGAGTTTTTTGCAATTTAAGAAAGAAATATTTCTTTTTTCATGTCTATTAAATTTTTATCTAGTTTTCTGACATAAAATGTGATTAGGTAATTTGAACCCTTCAGCTTCTAAAACATTAGTAAATATTTATTGAATGAAAGTTGACTAAATTCAAAATAACTCATGGGGCGTTAAAAAAATGCAAATTCTAGGACACCCTGTGCCCCATCTCAGATGTATCATACCAAAATCCCCAGATTTCCTAAGATTTGGCCAATTTCAGTTAAACAAATAGAGGAACAAATAAAACCGACAAACAAGCAAAACCTCCCTAGTTAGGTGATTGTGAATAGAACAACTTCTATAGTGAATTCACAGATTTGTGAATTTCTAAAAATCTCTGAATGTAAAGGATTTGCCATCATGTTAATATATATAGTAGACTGAATAAAGCCCCCAAAGATGTCAATATTTGAATTCCTATAACCTGTGAATATGTTATCTTATCTGATACAAGGGACTTGCAAACATGATTAAGTTAAGGATCTTGAGATAGAGATATTATCCACTATTATCTGGGTGGGCCCCACAAGGTTCCTTAAAAGAGCCTGGCAAGAAGATGGAGGTGATATGATAATGGAAGTGGAGATTAGAGGGATGCAGGTAGAAGCCATGGAATGCAACAGCCTCCAGAAGAAACTGCAAAATGTTAAGGAATAGATTCTCTTCCCTGGAGCCTCCAGAAGGATGAAGCCTTGCAGATAAATTAATGCATCCCTTTAAGACTTGTTTTGAATTTCTGACCTTCAGAATGGTAAGATAGGTTTTAAAAATTTATGTTATTTTGAGCCACTAAGTTTGTAGTGCTTTGTCACAGCAGCAGTAGCAAACTAATGCAGTGGAGCAATATCAGTGAGAGGTAACACGTGATGAGGGCTCACTTCTGACATCAGGCCCTCTGTTAAGCCCTTTACACAGAGATAATAAAATTTAATTTTGAAAATCATATGAGACAGATCTTATTACTATCTTTATTTGTACAGAGGATAAACTGTAGCTTATAGAGGTTAAGTCACCCATTGACTCACTGTTAGTAAAATATGACCCAGAATTCAACCTGGGCAGTCTGGTTCCCGTAACACCTCCCACCTCTATTCCTTCCCTCTTCATCTGTGTGTGTTTCTGAAATTCCTGGTCAAAAGCTGTGGGTGGTAAAATTCCTGGTCAAAAGCCACAGGAGGTAACTGGTTAACATAAAGTTATAAACAATAATTAATTTGAAAATAATTGGGCAATTACTTAATAAGCACCCAATATGTAGCAGGCATTTTACTAGATAGTAGACCATGCAGGTAACTAAGATAAACATGGCTTAAACCCTTGAAAAGCTTATAGTCATAGGAAAAATGTGTCCCTCTTTAATGGGACTTATGATATTTCCAATATGCATTCTGCACTTAGTTTTGGCCTGCTTTTTAGCTGTTTTTAAAATCTTACTAAACGCATTACCAATGCTGGATCACCACAAATTCAGTTTTTAGAATATTGCGATTTGAAGCAAATGAGGAGAGGTGTTTTAGAAAGATGAACAGAAAACATGTAAATACAATTCTTCTTGTAATATTGCCATCAAAATCTCTGCATAGAAACATCCTTTAACGGTGGTGAAGCCACTTTTAATTTTCATTTCCTTTACGCCCTGGAAAGCAAAATGAATTAAGCAGCATCCCCATTTGTTTTTAAATACAAAGGGAAGTTTCAAGTAAGGCATCTGGGAACATAGAAAAAATTTTAAATGAGACAGCAGTGAGTTTAGGGGACAGGTTCACAACCAGGGAGAAAAACATAAGAATTCTTTTACAAAACAATGGGTTTCTTTTTCACTCCCTCTCATTTCCTCACTTTAATGCTTTTATGAGCCAAATATTTTACAACCTATGTTAAACGGAAACAAAAGACTTCATTGCATATTACTAAATATAGAATTAAAAGAATAAGTAAATAAAAATGTATTGCATTTGGATTTCCCCCAACTCTATTTTTTCCAGTGCATCTGAGCTCATTATATTCAGCTAGCTCTATTGATTCTATTTCTACAGATTGTAAGTGATTTCTTGCAGTTTATCCATTGTTCCCCTTTATATGAACAGCAGATATGTAATACGGCAGTTGGCAGTACTTATTCTGTAATATTAATTCTGCACCTGCACAGAGGCATAGAGTTTTATGCTAAACAAACATACAAGCTAAGCTGTATGCCCTACAAGTAAAGTTCTGAAGGGTGCACTGTGGTGTGATTTCCCCAGAGGGAAACATGGCTTCTGCTTCTCTCTGAATTAACTGAGTCACTTTAACTATGTGGACCTCAAACCCTGCATCTGTAAAATAAAAATCTCTAGGGTCCCTTTCAGCACATGTGCATCGGATTTCTGTGGATGCCTTCTGGCTCCTGTTGAATTTTCCAGGGCACTCTGGAAAGAGCCAGCTTTGGGCTCTTTGAGATGCATAGGAAAATCTGCTTTCCACATGGGAGGGACGCTGAGACTTTGGCCTCAGGAGTCTTCCAAGTGCCTCTTGGGAGTGACAGGTTTGCTCACAAGCCCAGTCTTGTTCTTTGTCTTGCTTTCTTTTGCTTTGTTGGATAACAAGTATCTCAGGCGCCAGGTGGCAGAGTGGCTTTGGGTAATCCCCAAGGGAATTTACACACATCATCAATTCCCATTTTCTTCATTCCATTTTAGAGCTTTGAGTTTTAGAACCCTATTCAGTGTTTTCACAAAGTCATCAGCACTGTGACTTCTAGATAGAGGAAGCACTCTTCCTCCAAAGTGTGTCTCCAAAATCGTATATCCTATTGCAGAGCTTTCTTCATCAGTAGGGAGAGAAGAATGTAGGGAATTCTACAGGTAGTTTTAGGACTGGATGGAAACAGTCAGCAAAAGACTGATTTATATTGACTTGAGGAGCAAAGGAGAAAAAGATTCTAGATTCCATGTAGTTAAGAATGCAACCTTTGGTGTGAAAGACATTAAAACAATTTTGTACTGTCTGAATGCCAGCTTTCCTTTAGAGCTGTAACCAGGTGAGAGGAGACAAATAACAATAAAGGCAATAATCATTTTAAACGTTGGTACATTTTCACATCCCCTTCAAACTCCTCAGGCTTAATGCCTAGTACTTCTGTCTTTCAAATTGTAGTGGCGAGTGCTCCCTCAGACCTAACCTGGTATTATTGACAGTGGCTGAGGTCAAGAAACCTGCTGACTTGGAGATGCTTCTTGAAAAACAACAGGGAGCATTCTCTCTCCCTGTCCCAACACAAGTTATCTTTCCTGATGTGAGAACCATGAATGATTATTTCCACTTGTAAGTATTAAGGAAAAAATACAGATAATTATAACTTTCTTCCAGTATTGTTTTGGGTACCCAAGAAGAGGAGAAACATAAATGCTTAGCCTAGCATGTGGCAAGTACTCACAGAATAGCAGCTGTTATTTTCCTCTTGTAAAATGAACTAAAATGATTAAGGTTGCTCCCAAGCAAAGATCTGTATGACTTTTGAGTTTTTTTCTAAGCTAGCTCCTCTAGCCTCAAAGAGAAAAGTAGAAAGAACTGCAGATTGACCCCTTTCCACTCGGAGAGCAATGCCATGAGATAAGGGACCATACTGCTGTACTTCCAGAAAATAGTTAAGAGACAAAAGACAGAATTAAAAAAAAAAAAATCGTTATGGTTAACTACGCTAAATGTAACCTTTTAAAGGTAGAACAGAGATGCTTTCCTTATTGTACTTTTGGGTTAGAGGTGAAAGGCATCCTCTTTCATGTCAAGCATGAAAGATGGATTTATATTCTAAAATATAAATACCACATCGTATAAATTCCTATATGTAGCCTATCATATATACTTTAACTGATTAAAGAGATGCATCTTGAAAAAAATTCTATAACCTAAATTTGGTAAGTGAAAACTGGTCAAATAATAAAATATTAATAAAGAAAAAATTTGCCAGAAGAAAATTACCCTTAAATTGGGGAATATTTCAATGACTTATTAATACTGGAATCCAATATCCATTTAATAGTATTGATTTCATAAAAGAAACAAAAATAGTTTTATTTGTCAATATCAGTAATGAACTACATAACATACTTTATAAGGGAATATATTTTCAGACTAAACATCATATCTGCCGTGATGTTTTTCAATTCTCAGATGCAGATTAACCATGAAGCTAAAAGAGTTTAGCTTTAGGGTCTGTCATTTCCTGTACCCTATAAATGCTGGAAGTTGTTGGGAGTTGTAGGGAATTGCAGGTGAGGAGAAAGTTCAGGTTTAATCAGAAATATTTCTACGGAAACATCACTTGTAAATTGCCGAAAAGACAAAATCACAGAAAAAGGACTTGAATCTTAAAACAGTCAGGTTACGATGTGATTTTTTTTCTCATTCTAAATATTCAATTTGTACTGCTACAAGCAGAATAATAGCCTCCAAAAGAGGCCCACATCCTAATACCTGGAGTCTGTGAATATGTTGCATGGGAAGTGGGATTTAAGGTTGCAGATGGAATTAAGGTTGCTAATCAACTGAACTTAAAATAGATTATCTGGGCGGGTTCAATGTAATCCCAAAGTACTTAGTGAAAATGTGAGTCAGAAGAGTCAGTGTCAGACTTATGAGATGTTAGAAGGACTCAACCAGCCATTGCTGGCTTTGAAGATGGGGAAACAGGCTTCAAGCCAAGGACTGTGGACAGCCTTCTAGAAGCTGGAAAAGGCAGGAAAATGGAGTCTCTCCAAAGCCTCCAGAAAGGAAAACAGCTCTGCTGACATCTTGATTTTATCCCATTTTGGGCTCTGACCTCCAGAATTAAGGTAATAATTAAGTGTTGTGTTAAGCCACTAAGTTGGTGGTAATGTGTTATGGTAGCAATAGGAAACTAACACAAATACCTAGTTTTGGATTGGCAGTTTAGTCATTTGTTTTCGTAGAGAAGATCCTGAATTGGATAGGTTTATGAATTCATGGACCCTGGCTCCACCTATATCAATAATATACACGAATGTTGATTTTATTAGCACGTACATGGTTTTTCCACAACTTATATCTGTTCTTCTCCCAGGGATATAGATATATTTTATGATGTCATTGGCCTTTCCCCTGGGGACACTGGACTCTCTTAATGTTATTGAAATTCCTTCTCTTTCCCTAACCCAACCATCACAGGTAGATAAAAGAATATTAAGTTATTTTGCAACACTTTGTAATCTTTAACCCAAATTGACCTGATGGAGATATGTGCTCTCTGCTCCAGCCTAATGCTTTTCTTAAATTTGTCACTAAAATAAAGCCCCTCAATTTAATTACTGAGATTCTAATATACTTGCACTGTCTGTGAAACTTGTTAGGGCTATTGTTTTTCCCGTCAATAAGAGCTAGTGACATATTCCAATTTATAGGTGTATTTGTCTGTTATCTACCCCCCTGTTGGGCACAGAATGGGATCAGTATGCATATCTTTAGAATATTTGTGATATTAGAAAAATTGAAAAGAGAAGAAAACAGGAAGTTTACATTGTTTGAGGGCTTACTATGTATATCAACCACTCTATTAAATGCTTTATATAACTTTTTGTTATTTCATTCTTCCAACATTGCTGTAGGTTAGATAGTCTCATGCTCCTTTTACAAATGAAGATATTGAGGCTTTAAAAAATTACTTGTTTTGATCCAGATCAAATAACTGATAGCCAAATTGGTATGTGATTCCAGTTTGGGTTTGTGCGACTTGAAAACTTATAAAATTTGAAAACCCATATCACCTAATCCTACCTGTGTCTAAACCTGACTTTGGGATTCCAAGCTAGTATGCCCTTGTATATAGTTTGTTAACTTATCTGAATGGTCACAGTCTCTCCTTGGGTACAACATGGTCTCTTCCTGACTCCTGTTCCTCTCCTCAGTTTCCTTTCCACTTAACCTATTCTTGATTCACTTCTTCTAGTTCAGGAACATCTCCTCTTGAAACTTGCCTGACACTTTCCCCTAATTAGGCTAAGTGCTCTCCTAAAATACCCCATGATCCCCATGCCTACATTTCTCATAGTAACCATGCCAAAGGATAGGTGCCTGTTCACTCTTTTGTCTTCCTCACTAGACTGCTTGAGAAGAAGAGTCGTGTGGAATAAGCCTTTAAAGTCCTATGAGCATCTAGGGTCTAGTCTAGGCTCAGTCAGTATTTGTTGAATTAATAAATACGTTTCCTGACTTTGATGTTTCTGTAAAATACTTTTCTAGAAACAGAAGACGTGAGGATTGTCCTTTGTTAGGATTAAGAAAATTTAAGGACATTAGCAGCTTTTTATGCGTATTATCTGTGTATCTTTTGTTCATGTTATCACGTTACTCCCCAGAATAACTGTGTAAATTGGGATAGTTTTATCCTCATTTCACAGACGAGCAAACTAAGGCTAAGAGCTTAATTATCTGGACTCAGGTTGTACTGGTTCAGGTGATATTTCAACAGAGAATTAGCCATTATTATTATTATTATTAGTTGAAGGCATTCTTCAGGATGACACACAGTGGAGCAGGCTGATTTCCTCTGAGCATATGGACAGAGGCAGACACTTCAGAATACTTAGGTGTCCACATCTTGCTCCATGTGAGAGTGACTCCTACCCTCCTTAAGTCTAGCTTTTGAAATATTCTATCAGAGCTTGGCAAAGGTTGTGAAACCAGGTTAGAGTTACGTATTTCTAGCTCCCTAAACCATCACGCACTAATGCGTTCCCTGGCCAGTTCAGACACTGGTCACCATGAAGGCAGGTCACAGATAGGTAATCCTCAAACACATTAAGTGATAGCACTTTTAAAAATGCACAGAATTATGACCCGATAATTATAGTCTACAACTGGAAACAGTCCAGTTGTCCATCAATAGGAGCTTGGATAAAATGGAATGAAAAGAGACAAGCATACATAAAATTACATGGATGAACCTCAAAAACCTTATATTGAGTAAAAAAAGTGTATTGGTTTCAGATTGCTGCTGTAACAAATTACCACAAACTTAGTGGCACAAAGCAAGGCAAATGTGTTATCTTACAATTCTGGGGCTAGGAAGGCCAAAATGGATCTCACTGGGCTAAAGTCAATAGTGTTGACAGCTGTATTCCTGCCTAGATGCTCTAGGGAATAATTCATTTTTCCTACCTTTTTCAGCTTTTAGAGACTTCCTACATTCCTTGGCTTGTGGTCCCCTTCAAAGCCAGCAGTGTTCAGTCGACCCTTTCTTATGATGTAATTTCTCTGGTTTTGACTCTTCTGCCTCCCTCTTCCATATTTAAGGACCCTTGTGATTACATTCTGCTCACCCAGATAATCCAGGATAATTTCCCTATTTCAGGGTGAGCTGATTAGCAGCCATGACCCCATATACTACTTTAATTAGGGTTTATGCGGTGGGCATTTGGGGAAGCCATTATCCTGTCTACCATTAGCAGTCCTACACAAAGGAGCACTTATTTCTGACTTCCTTTCAATAAAATTCTAGAACAGGCAAAACTAATCTTTGTGGAAAAACAAAATAAAACAGAACAGTGGTTGCTCTTGGGCTTAGGGGCAAATGTTGATTAGGAAGAGCCATGAGACAACATTCTGGAATGATGTTAATGTTCTTTATTTTGATAGAGATTTTTGTCACATAGGTATATAAATTTGCCAAAACTCATTGTCATACATATAGATATATATATATACACACACACATAATTTTTATTATGTGTAAATTTTACCTGAAAAAGAAAATAAAGGGCCCAAAGCAAATATTAAACTCTTGTAAATGGTGTCCATGCATAATTATTTAGGGGAAAGGACACTGATGTCTGCAACTTGCTAAGAAATACATTGACAATTGGATTAATGGGCAAGTAGAGGGATGAATCTATACATAGGTTTGTGGTAAATCAAGTATAGTAAAATGTTAGTTGTAGGTGGTAGTAGGTTAGTTTTAGGTCTGTATGTTTACTATAAAATCATTTCAATTTTCTGTATGTTTAAAAACTATCCTAATAAAATATAGGGGGGAAGTATATAAGATTGGGGTGGCGAGGCTGTGTAACAGTTCTGGACCATATTCCTGCTTGCTCTCTCTACTTTCCTTCTGGTCACTGAGGTTGGATGGCACTGCAACACTTAGATTAAAGGATAGATTGCTCCTTACCGGGTTTAGGAGCTCACTCTGACCTGAAAGCTTTCTCTTGCTATTTTTCAAACTTAGATTTTGAGAGATTTTGGAAAAAGATTTAATCCTACTTCACATAGGTACCTCATTCAAACCTTTCTGGGCAAAATTAATCCTTTTGACTCTCAGCCCTGGTGAGATGGCGGGTGTGCATGAGGGTGGAGATGGGTGCTAGAGTTGTGTGGGTGGGTGTCAGGTGCATATGGATAGTCACAAATTTATTCTAGAGAACCCAACACACATCCCTACCACAGAAGAATCTCAAAACTGATGCTGCAGCTGTGCTCTGATTAAAGGAAGTGATAGTAAAGCTGATTCCTATTACTCTCCAACAGAGATTGTATCCAGGAGGAGAAAACAGAGACCCATTGTCTCTCCCGTGATAGAAATCTCTGTCACTTTAGTCCATCCGGCCTCTTTGAGGCCCACGTGCAAAACCATCCATTTGTCACATTAGGCTCCAGTGGAGTGTGTAATGGGACAGCCCATTATGCTCTCATGAAGGATACGAACCTTTTACCCTATCGCAGCCAGCCATGCATTTGGATATGCCCTTTGGAAAATTCTAAAATGTGCCCTCAGCTTCAGAGCATCTCAAGTGATTTCTCCGAAGGCCAAGCATTTCCCTCCTCTGGTGGATGTACCCAGGTTTCTATACACACACAGCTTCTCATCATATGTTTATGGGTGTTCCTCTATATATGCTGTCAGTGGGACTACATTCCAATCTGTTTTTTTAAAAAAAGAACAGAGTTGTACCATCCATATATATATTTTTGTTTTAAAACACATTTACTTTCATTTGTGAGATTTCAAGATGTGATCTCTGTGCCCTCAAAAATCTCTGGTCTAAATTAGGCCCTCTATGTCAAAACTACAAGGTCAGTAACATGGGGGTCCTTAAAACCACATTCTCATTTGTCTGCAACAGCAGCGACGTGCATCTCCCTCCTTCTCCAGACGGTGACCGACTACAATAACTAAGATAACATCGCTACTAATAAGATGGGCCTTTTCCCTTGACACTGAGCTTAGCAATTCTCCATAGTCCAGATAAATTCAATATTTTTATGTGAAAACCCAGGCCCGGTAAAAACACAGCCTCAGCATGTCCCTGGTGATGCTCTGGTTGGCAGTTGTTCATGGATGATAAATTGCTTTGATTCCAGAGAATGGCAAAGGCTGCTACTTAAGTTGAAACTTATGAAAATACCAGAATGTACTTTGCTCACATGCAGTTAACGTCTATTTATTCTTTGCTGGCTTCTTTATCCCTTCGTTCATCCCTGTTTCAAGCAACAGGTTAGTTTTTCTATTGTTAAATTGCAAATCTAGCAATGATGATATTTTTGTCAACTTCAACTTACCTTTCTTAAATGACTGATTACATTGTTTACATTTCCCCTCAAATTCCTTATTTCCCTTTGTTATTTCTTTGATTGGAGATTTATTGCTAATGAAACACATTCATTTTTTTTTTTTTTTTGCAGTTTACTTCATTTGTAAGAAGCTGAGAATAATCTAATGCTTGGATTCAAGCAGACATACCTGGCTTTTCCTTGATACAAAAATGTGTATTCAATTTAAGTCACTGACTCATTTATTCTTTTATTGATTCAACATTCACTGTAACCTTCATACATGCACTTGCTGAGTATTTTCAGATACTTACAATTCCTTTCAATCATATTAACAATAAACCTAAACTTAAGTAACTGTAATACTTAATAGAATATATTAGGTCATAAGAGAAAGAATTTGTGTATATAAGAAAGAAAGGGCATAAAGGAAAAGGGTAAGAGAAGACCCTATATATATAGGCTTCAGTGATTATGGAGGCTGAAAAGTCCCAAGACCTAAGGTAGGCAAAGTGGAGACACAGGGGAATCCATGATCTAGTTGCAGTCCAAAAGTTGGCAGAATTGAGATCCAAGATATGATGTTTCAATTTGCGTTTGAAAGCAGAAAAAGACAAGTCTGTCCTCACGCCATCAGGTAGGAGGAATTCCCTCATGCTTGCAGGAGGTAGTCTTTTTGTTCTATTCAGGTCTTCAGCTAATTGGATGGCGATCACCCACATTAGGGGGCATCATCTGCTTTACTCAGTCTCCCAACTCAAACGTCCATCTCATGCAAAAACATCCTCATAGACACACCCAGAATAATGTTTCACCAAATATCTAGGCACCTTGTGGCCCTTTCAAAGTCAACACATAAATTTAAATTCACACTGTCTTTGACATTCTTCTACCTAAATAACCTTTTCCAAGAGAAATCTCCTTACTCACTTTATATTCTGTAGATCTAAAATTGATTTATTGTATTCACCTCTTTAAATACACTCTTCTCCCCATGTTCCTTATCTAGACTAGTAGCTCTGCCATTCCACTAGTCACAATTCATCATTCATTCCAAATCCTCCTCATCTCCTGTATAAACACTCCTATCAGTTCTGCTCCTTTGCATGCTTACTACTTATCCATTAAGTCAGCACGTCATTACTTTTTACCTCAGTTATCATTGAAATAGCTTCTTAATTATTGTCCTTGACTCCTTAATGCTCCGATTGTTTCCAGAATTATCTTATAAAAATAGTTTGACAGCTTCCCTGGTGGCGCAGTGGTTGAGAGTCCGCCTGCCGATGCAGGGGACGCGGGTTCGTGCCCCGGTCCGGGAAGATCCCACATGCCGTGGAGCGGCTGGGCCCGTGAGCCATGGCCGCTGAGCCTGCGCGTCCGGAGCCTGTGCTCCGCAACGGGAGAGCCCACAACAGTGAGAGGCCCGCGTACAGTGAAAAAAAAAAATAGTTTGAGACTACCTTGATGCTACTCAAGGTTCCAGAGGAAACAAAGCAAGAATCATATATCTGAGGAATTATGCTGAGCAGAGTTGCCTGGGGCCTTGGTAAAGCATAGATACCCTTTTCATGGTGGCACAGAATAAGCAAATGCAAAAGGGACTCCACATCATGTTTCAGGAAGGAATACCTAGAAGTGGTTACGGGCCATTGGTCAAAAGTGTGTAAAGAAGTTTTAACTGAGAAAGCAAATCATGCATTCAAATGCTGGGGTGATGATATGTCCATGATGAATTAGTATACATGTATTAGAGTTAGTGCTGTGAACAGTGTGGGGTACAAGTCACTTGTAGATAAAAGGGAGGGTGGAATAAAAGCAAGGTGGAACATATAAGGCTCAGAGGAGCTGACAGGATCATGTCTCATTTGCCATAGCAGCCATGCTAATTCATTGCTAAAAGTCATATCCCACGCTTGTATGTGATAAACACATACATTTGCATTTTTATGCAGTTATTTTCAAATCTCATTACATATACCATTTCGTAACTAAGACACTTGGAAAAGTTACTTTAGGTCTCTAGGTCTATTATTTTATCTATAAAATTGGAATAATAATGTCATCCTGGCAATGTTGTTCTGAAAAAGTTCACTAAAATAGCCTGCATGAATACCACTTCACACCCATTAGAATGTCTATTATACAACAAACAAAGAGAAACTAACACATGCTGCTGAGAATGTGGAGAACTTGTGCACTGCTGCTGGGAATGTAAAATGGTGCTGCCAGTATGGAAAAGAGTATGATGTTTTCTCAAAAATATTAAAAATAGAGTTACCATGTGATCCAGCAGTTTCACTTCTTGGTATTTAACCAAATAAGTGAATGCAAGGACTGGAACAGATATTTGTAAACTCATGTTTATAGCAGCATTACTTACAATAGCCAAAGTAGAAACAACATAAGAGTCCATCGACAGATGAATGGATAAACAAAGCATAGTATATACATTCAATAAAATATTATTAAGTCTTAAAAAAAGAATGGAATTCTGACACAGACTACAACATGGATGAAACTTGAAGACGTTACGCTAAGTGAAATAAGCCAGCCACATAAAGACAAATACTGTAGGATTCCATTTATATGAGGTGCCTAGAGTAGTCAAATTCATAGAGACAAAGTAGAATGAGAGCTTCAAGGACTGGGGAAATGGGAGATTAAGAAGTTTTTGTTTAATGATGTGGAGTTTCACTCTGGTGAAGTGAAACATTCTGGAGGGATGGTGGTGATAGTTGTCAAACAAGGTATATACATTTAATGCTGCTGAACTTATATACTTAAAAATGGTTAAATAGGTAAATTTTGTTATATATATCTTCCTAAAATAAAAGGTATACGCTGTTTGTAATACATATAAATCTCTCTGAATTAAGACCTTACACACCCTACTCCCATCCTAGGCTTCTTTCATTCTGCTCTATACCCCATTCCCTTAATGGGCCATGAATGTTCATGGCTGTGTACATTCCCTCATGCTGTTTTTTCTTTTCCTGCTATATTTGTGATCTCATTTCTCATGCCGAAATCTTAGTTTACTTAAAGGTCCCATGTCCTCAGTGACTCATTTCCAGACATTCCCATTAAAATCAATCAATTACTCCTTCATTTGTACCCTGTGCCATGCTTACTTATACCTTGATTTATATTGCATTTATTTTCCTCTTGTTATAGATGGTTGTTGGCACTTGGTGTCCTCCTTCAGATGGTCCGCTCCAGGAATGCAGGGTGTCTAATTTTTCTATACTTCTCTTCCTGTGCCTAGCATGCAATAAATGTTCCACTCGAAATGGGAGTCTCACTGAATAACTCTTGAGATTAGCTCTTGCTTCCCCTTGCTTTGTAAGAGACAGATTAAACTCAACAGTAACTAAAGGGAATTTTCTCTGTTTGAATATAGTTTTGAAAAGGTTTTGCATTTTAATTTATGTGAAGAGTTTTGTTGTTCCCTACTTTCTCCTTTCTTTAGCCCTTAGACTTTAATACTATTTACATTAGTGCCACTTAAAGGACTAAAGGATGATCTTGTATTTTCAATTTGGAAAACTATGGAGACAATATTTTAGTTTTTGTATTTGTAGGAATTCACAGAGAGGACACTTTCTCTCAAGTGTATTAGCCAATGTTGATGGAGTAAGTGGCAGTTAAAGAACAAGCAGGCTATTAAAGCATCAAATATTTAAGGTGAACAACACTGCTCAACTGGTCTCATTGTTACATAAATTGGAAATCTTATATAGATAATGATGCATGGCAGAGACCCAGGCTTTCTCTCATATCGCTCTACACACTCTTAATTATCCTCTCCAAGTTAACTGTACCCTGAAGGAGTAACTACACTACTTTTAACAGCACTGGGTCTTGAATCTCACACCTGGCAGCATTTTGGTTCTAGACACACAGAACCACCAGGTTATTTCAATAGGAAATGCTTTGAAGAAGTTGTATCAACTAAAGGAAAGACTGCTGTGTGCATTCGGGTATTTCTTTACCCCTTTGTGAACTCAAAGGTCTGGAGAACTCTAACTCAGCCGTGGGTAGCTTCCTCTTAAAGAACAAAAGAACCAGTCGGAATACTGGGATCTGCCAATTCCATCATGTCCTTCTCACGAAACAGGCATAAATGCAGAATCTTTTTTTTTTTTTCCTCTCTTGATTTCATTGCTGTAATAACCACTCATGTTCTAAAATCCACTATGTCACATTCTCTTTTCTCAGCTCCGTTTCTGGTGTATTCTCATCCTCTGGAAGAGGTCCACATATTGGAAGAAGTGCCCCCTCTATTTACCCAGTAATGGGTCAGCAGTTCTATACAGCATTAGTGATGGGGTATGGCAGAGCCTCTAAGTCTCATACCCGCGACTGGCACAGACTATTAAAGACCCTTCACAATGCACTTGAGCCACTAAGGAAAAAGAATGACTCTTTTTCAGGCAATCCATGGTTCAATATTGACAGGAGCATTAGAAGAAATTTCAGATCGCCTATTTCTGCTGGCTAGAAAGTCCTGTAATTGTGGCAGGCAGGGGGCAGAACGCCTTTGGTGGCTGACAGTGAAAATACTTGATCGGAGCTCTCAAAGCTTTTGTAGATATTTCTATCCAGAGAAGAGCACCAGGGCTGCATTAACTGAGTCCTTGAAATGCAATTGAAGAGGCAATGCTATTTTCCTTCTGGCTGAGAGTAATGGCAGAACCTCTTTGCAACAAATGATCATAAATTGCCTGAGTGTCTCCAAGGCAATGAAAGGGCTTGCATGTTAGAGCTAATGCAAGCTGCTCTCATACTTTTGAGTAGTGCTTGCTCTTGGGAAGAAATAAAGGCCTGAGGATACAGGTACCAGGACATGTCTGTATGCCTCAAGTAAATGCAATTGAGAATAAAAATTTTTCAGCTCTTAAGTTACTTTAAAAACAGATTCTCAAAGCTCAATAATCAAATCAAGAGGGGACCCAAGTCAGAAGCTAAGGTCAAGTGAAATCTGGAAATAAGAAAGTGAGAGAATAAACAAGATCCCCAGCCAATGTTAAGCCTGTCAACCCTGTCTTATATCCATTTTTAATTTTTTCGTTTTTGTTTAAAATTCTGTATAAGGACATGTGAATAATGTTATAGAGAATTGTATTCAAAAAGCTTGCATATATTTCAAGTTTAAATTCAGAGAAAAGTTCCTGTAATGATTGTGGTACACAATCTAGGTCATCTTTAAACTTCCTGCGCTACAGTATTCCCAGTTCTTTGCAAATCATTTTATGATTAAACTTCATATGTACAGATGACTTACAGTAAGTGACTTTTGATGAACTTAGATTATGTTCATACCTGTGGTTAAAATTTTTCCTTAGAAACCCTGGAGTATATCATATGTGTTTCTAGAATGCATCTATAAGAATTGGGGTCAGCACAACACAGACAGGATTTTGCTACCTGGTCATCCTATGCTTTTTTTTTTTTTTGAAAGCCTAATTGTGTTTATTTATTGAAATGATTCACACGTAGAAATATAATAACCCAAATTTTAAAGTAAAAGTATTCAGTCAAAGGGTGCTATTTGGAAAAAATGCATTTATAAATCATTTTTATTAAGCTATTTTTCGACATACTGATAATGATGCTGATGGTGGTACATGTCACCCGGGAGGTGTTTACTAGTTGCAAGATACTCTGCTAGTTACTTACCATAGGTTATCTTATTTAATTTTCTCAACATCCCTATCATGATGATTACTCATAGTCTTTGAAGAAACTGAGTCTCAGAGAGGATGATTAAGGTCATACAAAGAGTATGTGGAGGTTAATGGGCTTTAATTCATATTATTCCTAATTCTAAATGCAAAACATCAACAAGGAAAGAGAAATGGTATGACAGAAAGGGCACTAGTAGTTCTGTTAAGAGATTTAGAGTAAAGTTTGCAAATCTCGTTTCCCAGCTTCATTTGCTTTAGAGATCCAGCATATGGTCTTCCTTATTCTAGAAGAAATACCCGAATCTTGTGTAGCTAAAACACCACTTTTAATCATCAGCCATGTAGACTGAATGCTGTTGACTCAACTCCCAGCTGCAAGTGTTACTCCCCAGTTGGCTTAAGTAACCATTTTCCTGGCTCTGAAGTTGGGTCAGATATTTGCCAGAACTTCATGTTAAGTAGTCGATCTCTCTCTTCCTTCTTCTGCAAGAACTACCAAAATATACATTGCTATTCATTGGATGGTATGGTGGTGTGTGAAAATCTAAGGAAAATAAAGCAACTATTTGGACATTGCAGAAGAATGAATCAAAAGTCCCTGTGGCCATATTCCCTTATGGTGTGCTTTTTCCACACGTCTCATGAAGAGATGGACATTTTCCCCCCATCTACTGAATCTAGGCTGGTTTTCTAACTTACTTTGAGCAACAGAAGATGAAAGAAATGACATTGTGCAGCTCTGAGACTAAGCCTTTGTAGCTTCCATTTTCCCTTTTTTGGAACTCTGCCTAAGACTACCATGTGACGAAGCCAGTTTAGTCCCTGGAGGATGATTAAATGAGGAGATCCATGGTGATCAATACGGCAACGAATTTCAACTGTCAGACCTGTGAGTCAGGCCATCTTAGACCTTCCAACTCAGCTGACCCTCATCTTAGTGAAGGTACATGAATGAGTGCAATAGAGGAACCATAGCCATCCAACATTATTGTGAGAAATAAGAGATCACTGTCTTTTAAACCACTTAGTTTTGTGGTGGTATTAAACAACAAATGATTCAGTCACCACAGCTAGGGATTTAGATAGCCCAAGGAGAGTGATTACAAGGAAAAAAATGAACTGTTGGTGTTCTCACATGAGGTAAGGCAAGTCTTCTTTCATGAAGTCTGCCCTACATCTACACTTAGCATTTATGAGTGCTTATTCCTCTCTTAGGATCCCCTCCCTATGAATTGTTTTTTTTTTTGCGGGAGTTGAAATGGGGGATGGTTTAAGCCAATTATACTTGATTAAGTTGCAATATAGAGTAATACATTATCCTGATAAACATACTCTCTTGTTGTCTAACTCTTGTCATCCCTGGGTCTATTCACCATCTAAATAGAAAGACCATTATGAAAAGTAAAATTCTGAAGCCAAGATTATTCAGAGTTTGAGTAGGATAAAACTCTACTAGCCTTAGTAAAAATTTTTCCTTTGTTCGTTTCTGAAATGAATAAGCCCTTAATTGACTCAACTAAAATTGGCCAGGTAGCAGAGACCTAAGTTATTTTTTAAAATAACCTGGTTAACAAAATTTTCTGCTTATGAAGCTGGAATTTTGAAATAGGTGATCACATTTGCTCTTTGTCTGTGTGAGAAGGAGGGACATAGTTTTCAACCTGAAGTCAGAGTTCAGCACTTCACCCACATAATGGGGCAGGTCCAATATCAAGTAAAAGGAGAGGACAGAAAGAAAACATGCACTTTTTAAAAGAACCAATTGTATTACACTGTAGATGTATATATTTCTGCAGTACGATTAAAATGATTTTTGGAAATCTCTAAGCCTCTAGGCTTCATTATTTAGATTCTCATTGACACCGAATTCTGGCTTTCAACTGGTCCTTGTTTCTGGACATTGGCTTCTAAAATACCCTATTTGCAAAAATATCTCCTTAACGGAAACATTGATTACAAGGATAACATAACCTGGGTATTAAAAATAATGATTAACTATCTATAGAAATGTTTGATTCCATAACTAAACTGAATAAAGTGATGTTATAAAGACCTAAAGTTTAGTTGTGTTTGTAAGAGATAATCAAAATTGAGTGTGGTATAAATCCTGTTCAGCCCTCTGATTAAAAGCTTCTGAGAACCATTCATTTACTTATTAAATTTACTGAGTACCTACAATATGTCAGGCCCTGTGCTGAAAGGAATGAGAAATGGTAAATTTTCTCAGGGAGCTCATAATCTCAGGGATGAGCCAGGCAATTTTTCAGGCTGTACCATAAAGTGACTCAGGATAATGAGAAGTGGTCGACAGTGCTGGACAAAGAGACAGAGTTAATTGGGCATTTTCCTCAAAAGAAAATGTCAGCCAGGTTGCCCAGACTTGCCACCTTAGTAGGGGAGCACTTCATTGATAGTATCTATATTTCTGCACTGCTGCAAAGACCTATGCATGGGCTAGAAGTAATTATGAGAGGGAGTCATCAGTGCTAAATACTCAGACCTGGATCTTTTCTCCTTCCAGTCACTTGGTAGGATTGTATTTGCTGACCTTCTTTTGCACGGGTGTGATAGAGTGATGGCTTCTAGGCCATAAATTATGAATGGTAATATCTGATGCCACTCTGGTGTGGGGCTTTTAACTTAGAGAACAAATCTCTACAGAGCTTTCTCCCTTGGCTCCGGCACTGCAACTAGCAATATTCAAGATGGTGGCCACTCTGACTCATAGTGATAAGATGTGCAGAGCTCCCCCTGCTGATATGTAATGGACATATAGAAGGAGTAAGGTAGCTACCTATCTTGCTGTCACTGAGTTTTTGGTGTTGTTTATTAGTAGAATGACTGAATGAAATGTGGGTTTTTTTGGCATACTTTCCTAATAGTTTATTTATGTGAATTGACTAACCGAGCAAAATAAAAGAAGTAGTTATGGAGTGCTTACTCTGAATATCTGTCCCTCTTTTTTCAGACTTACCTGAACATCCATCCCTGCATTGTGAATTCCTTCTGAATAGGCCTCCAAAGTGATAGACTGCACATACATGCATGACTTGCATGCACATACATACATATATACATGCACACATACATATAATTTACTTTCTTCTTTTTCTTTATATACGATTGTTTATATGATGGACTCTGAGGTATTTATGAAGTGTTTGCTGGTTGGCTGACACTTGGTGTGATGAATATTTTAAAAATATGGCTTCCCTGGTGGCGCAGTGGTTGAGAGTCTGCCTGCCGATGCAGGGGACACGGGTTCGTGCCCTGGTCTGGAAAGATCCCACATGCCGCGGAGCGGCTAGGCCCATGAGCCATGGCCGCTGAGCCTGCGCGTCCGGAGCCTGTGCTCCGCAGCGGGAGAGGCCACAACAGTGAGAGGCCACAACAGTGAGAGGCCCGTGTACTGCAAAAAATAAATAAATAAATAATTAGTAAACAAAGTTTATTTTAGGACTTTAGGAAATTCATTTTACCTCATTAAGGCCTATATACTAACAGAAGTGAATACCTGTAGATATTATAAAGAAGATGAAAGAACTGGAGAACTGTCACATAAGAGACTCACTGAACGAAAAAAATTGAGGATGGGTATGTCAGCTTCCTTCCAAACATGTTGAATGGTTTTCCAGAAGATGCCTGACTTTGTACCTCCCAAAAAATTCTCTAGAGAGAATTTTTCTATGGAGGAAGAGAATCTTTCTATGGAGGAAGATTTTATTCCTAATGTAAGCTCCACTGTGAGAGCTTCTCTTTTTATTTCTGAAAGTTTGTGGCATTCTGTTTACGTAAAGATGTTTTAGTGATGTTATAAAATGCTATAGCTTCTCATTATACTTATCTGTGATTAATCCTTCTTGGACTGGAGATGGGATGAGATTCTTTCCCTGAGAGTGCAACTTGAAGTTTCTGCAGTGTTCATGTAAAATAAGGTTTGACAAGAAATGTAGCTTAGAGAATAAAAAATGATGACTGTTCTAAAGTTCTCAGGTAAAGAAACTAAAATAAGCATTCCATGTGTAGAGAAATTAAGTCTTAAGAAGCTAAACTCCCACAACATAAGCTACTTCTTGAGAATATATAAGGCACTTCAGGAGCTATATTAATTCTTTCTAGATAAATTATTATCTCAGCATTAAATAGTTTCCTAAGAGGCCCCATTTTTTCCTAGTTATTCAAAACTAAATAGATGGTTAGTTCGAATAGTTGGGAGCACAGATCCAAAGGAAACCTAGAATGTGGTTTTTCTATCATTTATTTTCCTTTTGAATGTAGCAGTATTTGTGGTTGTAATTTCCCTAAATATCTGTGTAATTCGCTTATAGCACTTAACGTAGTTCAATGACATGTAGCAAACTTAACCTTTCAGTAGTGTTTGGCTCACATTTATTAAACACCTGCCTTAAGGTGACCCTTCACTCGAGGAATTCAGTCTAAATGCGCACAATTACATGAACAGGGGGTTTTAGTGCAATGCAGAAAAGCAGTGGTTGTGTCACATTGATTTTCCATATATTTTTCTGAAAAGGCATTATTTCCTCTTCGTTTCGAGGTTGAGGTATGTGCATATTTTTCGGTACTCTTGCACAGAATTAATTGGAATTTCACATGCTACAGAGACCAAAGGAAAAAGAAACAAACACAAAAACACAGAGAACTCAGCTGTAGCACAGAGTAAGTACATTAGAATTTAGGCCTAAATACATGTCTCTTTTTAGATGCATTTAAGCTGATTGGCACCTGACCTTTTCTGAAAATGTTATTAACCAAACAGTACATGATGAAATAGTAACAACTTATGTTCATTCTTATATACAAAACATTAATCTTTATGGCCGACATGACATAAATATCATTAAATGAATGATTCTGAAATGCCGAAATATAAAGTTTTGGAGTTCCTATGCTTGTCTCAATTTTTAAAATCTCTGATTCGAACAAATTGTCATTTATATCTTCCAAAGAACACACTACCTCTGCTATGTGAAAACCCATATGATCTGCACTGTCAGATTTTTTTATTATTGTGACAGATACTTTAGCATATAAATCTTAAACTAATGAAAAAAATGTCATCTTCTTTTTGGAGCTAAGTGTTCAAAGTGCATCAACTATTCAATTTGATAGACATTTCTTCAGAAAGCTTGGGAGGAATTACATATTAAAAATACGTTGTATGTGAAACTCTTATCATTTATATCCACCTCCATAGTGGATAAACTAATTGCAAACCACTTTTGAGAACTAGATTTTCTACAAAAAAAAAAAAAAGAAAACCAACTTTTACCTGTAGAAATGAAACTCTAGAAATGCCAAATGATACTTCTGTGACTTTCACAGTATACTGACAAATTTCTTTTTATGTATTGGTTTAATATCAAAAACAGAAGAGTCATGTGCGACCTTTCAAAGCTGAGGCAATACCTTATAAACCTTTGAAGTCATCATAATGAAAGCACATAGTATGTGATCAGCTGGACTAGTGAATAATTATGTTTTTGCTTGGTTTGTCCTTTGGACATGTTTAAAATGATAGTGACAATAACGCATCCTTAGGACAAGGAAAGCCTAGTGTAGTGTTTCTCAGAACACTGTGTGCATAAGATCACCTGGGCATTTACTAAAAGGTCAGATTCTCAGGCCACATCTTTAGATATTCTGATTCAGAAGGTCTCTGGTGGAGTCTCCATAAATAATTCTGATGTCCAGGTAGTTCAAGGAACACACTGGATAAAGCGTGATGCTGATCATTCAGATTTATCATTACATGATTAAAAAGTCTCAGGGTTGGCCTGAGCTTCTGAAGTTATCTGAAATTGAATTTGCAATTGATTAAGACGACAAAGAGTAAGAGAATGCATATTTATTTACTAAATACCTTCTCCTCTAAAAGTTTATTGTTATTATTATTATTACAATTGTTTCTAAAGGGAAGAGTTGATCAAAGTTAAATGTCCAGAGATCGGGCTTCCCTGGTGGCGCAGTGGTTGAGAGTCTGCCTGCCGATGCAGGGGACACGGGTTCGTGCCCCGGTCCGGGAGGATCCCACATGCCGCGGAGCGGCTGGGCCCCTGAGCCATGGCCGCTGAGCCTACCCATCCGGAGCCTGTGCTCCGTAACGGGAGAGGCCACAGCAGTGAGAGGCCCGCGTAACGCAAAAAAAAAAAAAAAAAAAAAAAATGTCCAGAGATCAACAGCATTCTTCAAAGTCATTTTCTTAGAACTGATCTGCCAAATAATATAGCAAGATATTAGGGGACTGCAGCTCTGCACCATTCCTGCTCAATGTTCTCTATGTGTCTAAACATATATTATTCTGAATTTTTATTTCCATGTCCTTAGTGTCAGTGTAGTTAGCACTTTTCTCTGTTAAGGTACAGGCCAAATAATCCTTTGATAATACAGTAAGTAGTATAATTTTCTCCTTTGGAGAACTCATGACAAGTGTGTAGTTCCATTAGGAAGGCAAAAGTCACAAACCCATTCTCCTGACCTTCACTCAGCATACGCTCAGAAGGATGAGCATTTGGACCATTATCCTAAAAGAAGATGAGAGCCCTTTTCACTGCTTTAATCATTCCTAGTCATTTTAATATGGTACAATGTGTATTTTCTGATTCTAGTTGAATTACCTCACTCTAAAGTGAAATATATTAAATGATATTCTCCATGGAGATAGCATTTTTATCCTAAGAAAACTCTACATTTAACAGAATTTCACATTTCCTTTCAAACAATATTAGTCCATACACCTTTCCCTCTAAAATGTGGTTTCATGCTTATCTGGGAGATTACATAACATACTGCTGCTTTTAAAGATTCACACAAAACATTAATCTATTGAAGAGCTGCAGTTGTCTTGGAAATAAAGTTCTCTAAAATTGCTTACATCATCATTTTCCAAATTAATTTGTCTATATATCCCCCTTTACGTTGAATATCTATGGCTTGCACACAACAATCCATTGTGTAGTGTTGCTTTCTCTTCTGTCCAACTATGACATATGCTTTTTTCTATTGGAATGTGAAGTCACAGCGCATACGCCTAGCCTTCACTCAGTGAGCCCTCAAAAAGATGAGCATTTGGACCATAATAATGAAAGAAGACAGACATTTTCATTTTTAAAAATCACTCTGTGCCACGTTAGTACAATATAAATATGAGAACGCTATTTTTGGAGAGTTAATTGTTCACATTCACTCATTCCATCTCTCTATTCCTCTTACATAAATTTAGACACCAAATCCAGGTGAATCAATTTTGCACTAGAATCCTCCTTCTCGAGTCTTAATGCCGCATCTCTAAACCATCACTTCTCATCTGAAACCAGGTGGTCCCTGTGTCTTTAATTTCCTTCCATATGATTCTACTTATAGGTACTACTCGTAGTGTCATATCCCTATTTAAATATATTTGATGTCTCCTCCTTGCATGAAGAATAAAATTCTAATTTCTTGGAATTTTATTAAAAGTCCTCATGATGTCATCTCAGCTAACTTTCCTAGTTTTTTTGCCTTTTATACTTCTACATTCATACTTTATTACATCTAAAATGTCAGATGTTCAAATATTCACCACCTGGGTTGGCACTTTTAGGGAGGTTATTCCAGATGTCTCCTTTGAACTGGAGCTTTTTATCCTACCCTGTTCACTTGGCTACACCCATGAAACCCATGGAGGAGCAACCATGGAGGCCCTCTTCCTTCAATGTTTCTTTAAAGCTTTAGAAAAATTGCTTGGATTATGGATGAGACCTTAAGCAAAATGGACCAATGAATATTTTCCGTTGGGAATTTGGAATTGAGGCTAAGAGATTCTAGCCCTAGTTTGGTCAATCTTAATGAAAGAGAAATAAATCCAAGAGCTCTGGAAATCCATGAAGACAGGAAAACAAGGGAAGCTAGTCTTCAGCAAAACATACAATGAAGCAGACATACAGAAAGAAAGGGAAATATGTGGCAGAACAATAAACCTTGCAGTATTTGGACATCTGATTCTAGTTTGTTCCTGAAATTTTCCATACTGTATCTCCAATATGTAATGTTTGTCCTTTAAGCAAGCTCATATCAGCCTCAACGCATTTGCAACCAAAAGATCAAGGACCACTATAATGTGAACCCCCCCCCCCACACACCCCCCCCCACATTATTTTCCTGTGCTGGGAAAGTTTACCTCTCTGTACTCCTTGTCAAAATCCTACCCATCATTTTAAACCTACCTCTTGCTTAAAGCCCATTCTAACCTGCCACATGTAGATACTCACTCTGTGTCTGTGGTATTCAAAATAATTTTACAACACATATCTTTGCATTATATATATTTGAGTGTAAGACCATGTCAGTTACCTTGTATAACCTAATGCTTATACCTAACAACTTGTTTTAAATGTGGGAGGCATTAATAATAATATTTTTGAATTGAATTGAAGAAGAAATAAGACTCTGTATATCTACCTATTTCCTCTACAGATATAAACCTCTTGATGGAAATTCTAGCTCCAAATAAACTTCACATCAGCCATCATGATCATTTCCTGGAGAGTACACTTGTTTTCCTATTGTTATTGCAGTGAATGACTCAGTCACAAAGATGATGAAACTTTGTCTCTTTGTAACTCCCTAGGAAGGGTGAGAAATCACATCCAGATTGTTGGTATAAATATGAGAAATATCAAAGGCAGTTTTTTGCAAAAATCCCAGAGAACAGTGAGGGAGGGTATCTCATGGCTGAATAGAGTTCCTAGCTGTGTTTGAAATACACTTCCAATGCATAAGGGATAAATTGCTTTCATATAACACCTTTAAAATGTATGCATAATGCAAAAGGGTAAAATCCAGTAGACATTGGCAAGTTGATAGACGAATAATTGTTAAACATGCTTTCAAAACCTAAAGGTCATCTGAAATTATCATAAATGGTATTTAACATCTGAATTGATTTTTGACAGTTTAAGCAATACATGAACCAAAAATGTGGCTCATTTGAAGAAATAAAATTGTTTACACAGAACCTAACATAGAGACACAGCTTCTTACCTCTGCCCCTGAAATAGCACTTGCTGAGTTAGGGACAAAAGTCCACTCCAAGGGGGTAAGTCTTGATAAGAGGGAAAAAGACCTGAGCTGGAAGGATAGAAAAAACTTGTTTCTTGCAGTGGACTTTACCAAGAATCCAATTAGCCAATATTTGTGTTTTGTAGCAGGCATTATTCTAAGGAAGTGGAATGAAGGGAAAGGCAGGATAGGGAATGGGAAAGACAAACCATTTTTTACTATCTATTATGTGCCAAGCAATGCATGAATTGCTTTACTAGTGTCTCATTTAATATTTTCAGTGTAATCCTTCTGAAGTATATATGAAATTGAATTTACAATTGGAACTATATGGGGTTTCATTATATTTGAGATGCTGATGTTGATCATCTAATAAATTAAACCGTTTGCCTCAGTTTTGCCCCACTGTTAGCAATGGCTTCAAGATTTATACTGAAGTCTATGTTTTTTAAATTATGAACCTTGTGCCAAAATCCTGTTTTCCTGACTTTTACTTTATCTATCTATATCCAAGACCTTGGATGCTCCTGTTACACACTGTGTGACAGTTAGTTTTGGGCTTGAGTACTATTTTTACCTAACTAAGAAGGACACAGGGTTTTCTCCTACCTATACACAAGATATGAAGCAAACAACATCATGGAATCAATTCCTACTTATATAGTTCCAGTTTGTAAGTTCTTTGACAAATAACAGCATTGACAATGTTCCTCACATGGTGATTATGATTATTCCATAATAGAATTTAAGATTATGGTATTAAAGTGCCTAAGAAGAATAAAGAACCTGGAAATGCTCTAAATACAGGAGGTCAGACTACTGTAATTTATGCTCCCTAAGCTCCTGAGATACTCTGAAATGATAGACTACAGATCTCTTTATTTTTATTTTTTTAAACATCTTTATTAGAGTATAATAGCTTTACAATGGTGTGTTAGTTTCAGCTTTATAACAAAGTGAATCAGCTATACATATACATATATCCCCATATCTCCTCCCTCTTGCATCTCCCTCCCTCCCTCCCTCCCTATCCCACCCCTATAGGTGGTCACAAAGCACCAAGCTGATCTCCCTGTGCTATGTGGCTGCTTCCCATTAGCTATCTATTTTACATTTGGTAGTATTTAAAAGTCCATGCCACTCTCTCACTTCAGCCCAGCTTACCCTTCCCCCTCCCCATGTCCTCAAGTTCATTCTCTACCTCTGCGTCTTTATTCCTGTCCTGCCCCTAGGTTCTTCAGAACCTTATTTTTTTTAGATCCCATATATATGTGTTAGCATACGGTATTTGTTTTTCTCTTTCTGACTTACTTCACTCTGTATGACAGACTCTAGGTCCATCCACCTCACTACAAATAACTCAATTTCATTTCTTTTTATAGCTGAGTAATATTCCATTGTATATATGTGCCACATCTTTATCCACTCATCTGTTGATGGACACTTAGGTTCCTTCCATGTCCTGGCTATTGTAATTAGAGCTGCAATGAACATTGTGGTACATGACTCTTTGTGAATTATGGATTTCTCAGGGTATATGCCCAGTAGTGGGATTGACAGTTCTAATTTTAGCTTTTTAGGGAACCTCCATACTGTTCTCCATAGTGGCTGTATCAATTTACATTCCCACCAACAGTGCAAAAGGGTTCCCTTTTCTCCACACCCTCTGCAGCATTTATTGTTTGTAGATTTTTTGATGATGGCCATTCTGACTGGTGTGAGGTGATACCTCATTGTAGTTTTGATTTGCATTCTCTAATGATTCGTGGTGTTGAGCATTCTTTCCTGTGTTTGTTGGCAATCTGTATATCTTCTTTGGAGAAATGTCTATTTAGGTCTTCTGCCCATTTTTGGATTGGGTTGTTTGTTTTGTGATACTGAGCTGCATGAGCTGTATATTTTGGAGATTAATCTTTTGTCAGTTGCTTCATTTGCAAATATTTTCTCCCATTCTGAGGGTTGTCTTTTTGTCTTGTTTATGGTTTCCTTTGATGCACAAAAGCTTTTAAGTTTCATTAGGTCTCATTTGTTTATTTTTGTTTTTATTTCCATTTCTCTAGGAGGTGGGTCAAAAGGATCTTGCTGTGATATATGTCATAGAGTGTTCTGCCTATGTTTTCCTCTAAGAGTTTTATAGTGTCTGGCCTTACATTTAGGTCTTTAATCCATTTTGAGTTTATTTTTATGTATGGCGTTAGGGAGTGTTCTAATTTCATTCTTTTACATGTAGCTGTCCAGTTTTCCCAGCACCACTTATTGAAGAGGCTGTCTTTTCTCCATTGTGTATTCTTACCTCCTTTATCAAAAATAAGGTGACTATATGTGCATAGGTTTATCTCTGGGCTTTCTATCCTTAGAGACCTCTTTAAAATTAGCAGACCTACAGCAATAAAAGTATAGGAGGTGGGTCTTTAAAAGAAAAAGATGTTTTAATAAATTTCTGAAAATAGGAAGTGAGTAGAGGAATGATGAATCAGATTAAGAAAAGTTTAGGTATGCCATAAAAGCAGAGCAGACTACATTTATGTTCTAGGGAGCTGATGTTCGCAGATACATCTCAGAAAGGCCCAGAGCCTAAGATTTTAGGTAAGAGAGAACACAGTAGTGAAACATGGGACTGAAAGTGGGGTGTTAATTGAAACTATACACACAAATGTTGATACACACACATAATCACAATCACATCCTTCCCATTACACCACTTTTCAATAAACAGCAGCCCAGCATTTGCCAAATTAAAAATAATAATGAATAAAATAGTGGGGATTCCCATTTTTGGCAACATGTTTGTCTAAACACACATAATTCCTCAGAGGAACACACCTAAAAATATTAGACAAAACATGTTTACAAAAGGCTTTTTATATGAAGAGCTGAGATGGAAAAAATAGTAAGGATAATTTTCTGTGCCAAGTAGAGGAGAGTAATAATGCTCTTAGATAAACAGGTTCTGAATCTGGCCTCTGTCCTGAGAGTTTTTGCTGGCCCATGTTATTCTGATGGCCCACGCTTGGTGTGCTAGAAACAAAGCAGAGGGTCTGAGTCCTGCAGGAAACGGTCCTAGAGATCCCACACACTACCAAGAACCACAAGAGGATAAGCTATCCATGAGTGAATTAGGAGGGGAAAAAAATCCACTTACTGAGGAAGACTGAGGAATTGTTCTTACTCCAAATCTCCTTGGATGAGGTAAAACAGTACACCTCGAAAACTCGTAATAACAAGCCAGTACTCTCAAAAATGTGACACTCTCTATGTAGCCTGAAACTCTTAAGGAAGGAATGTTGTTGAAAGCGATTAGCAATTCCTGTGTCCCCAGATGTCTGGCAGAAACAATACAAGTAAATGACCTACAGCTCTATGTATCACATAAAACAGTATGTTCTATGAAAAATAATTGTCACAAAAGAATACGTACAATATGTCTCCACTTACAGGAAGCTTACAAACATGTAAAACCTGAGAGAGAGAGAGAGAGAGAGACTCTTGTAACCTCTGGAGAGCGGCATGGGTTGTGACGCTATTATCAAAGTCACTAGGAGCATCAAAAATATTTAAACATTCTAGTTTTTTAATCAGGTTGGTGCTGACATAGGTGTTCTTTATATTATGCTATTTTGTATACAGGATATGCTGTAAGTAATTAAAAATTAATTGCCCAAGCGTTAAGGATATTAAAAAAAAAAACTGCTGCCTTCATAGCTACCTGCCATAAAATTGGGCCTGCCAGTCAAATACCCTCCCCCACATACACAGAGCCCTGCACTCAGCATGCCTCTTGCTTTATTTGTAATCATGATCAAACTACAAAGGTTGTCCAGATATAATTGATAAAATGCTGCAACCTGAAAAAATTTGGCCTAGAAAAGTAAAGAGAAAAAATTGACCCTGGGGGGCATGAGAAAGAGGTAATTAAATTTAATCAGAATAAAACATTTAAAGACTAGACTGTATTAACATCTTCAAAAATTAATAATAAAAATAATGTATAAAGTGAGATTGTTTTGAAAAATTAGGCCACATTACAAAGTAACACTGTAATTGTTGAAATTAAATAAATGTGCTATATTAATGGTTGTGGCACAAATCTGATATAATCTCCTAGAAATTAAAGCATACCAACAAGAAAAAATATAAAAGTTAAAAGGCAAAAAAGATCAAGCCAGATCCATCATTTTATTACTATTAATTAACCATAAAAAATAGGTAAGAAGGATCAAAGGGAATTATCACAAAAACAATAAAAGAGAAGTTCTCAGAACTGAAGAATGATATAATCTTCAAGCAGGAAAGACCCATCCAGGATTCAGAAAAAAAAATCGAAACAAAAGGATGATCAACAAGAACCACACTTAGATGTAGCATTTTGAAATTTCATATGACATAGATAAAGAAATTACCAGAAATCCTTGAACAAAAAACATAAACTCACCAAAAATAGAAAAGAGAGAAAATCAGACTGGAATCAAAATTTCTTGAACCAAACTAAAAGTAGGGAAACAATGTCTCTAATGTTCTCAGATGAAAGGGTTTTTAACTTAGAATTCTGTACCAGTTCAATTGGATACTACTTAGACAGTTAACTGCTTTCATATTCTTTTTTAGGGAATTATATGAGGGTGTGCTCTAGAAAAAACAGGGAGGAAATCACAAGACAAAAAGACAGGGCATCTAAACAACAATGAAGTACACTCAGGATATTAGTGATGTGAAGTCTTTGGAAAACAGGTGTGAATCTCACCCAAAGAGTGATCAGTGTAAATGAAAGATAAAAGCTGAGAGACATGAGTTTTTTGAGGCAAGTGTATGGCAAACAAAGGAGAATCAACAGTTTTGATAATGTCTGTAAATATATCATGATGGTAGAGAGTGCAAGGGAATTTAACAATGGAAGAAAAATAGAGCCATACAGGCAAATAAATGTAATCATAGTATGACACTTGGTTCTGTAGTAAAGGTCTTAGTAAAATCCTAATAATGTAAACATTATTTACAAGTTTTCCAATACAAACCACAGAACAGAAGATAAGTATTACCAACTTGGTGCTATAAAAGTAAAAGGGCATGTAATGGGGAACACTTTTCCATGAATATTAATTTCATGGATTTCACCTCACATCATTGATTTTTGTTACCTTCCGTCTCTGCACGAGGTTTAAACCCAAAGCTAGGGAGTTTTCAACTAGGACAGCAGGCTTGACTAGAATGAACACTTCCTCTGTAAAGTATAGAAAATATCAGTGGCAATAATGTGTCAATGAAGCTAGCATTGGAAGTAAAGCATATATGACTAGAGAAAGTCAAAGGAAAGTTTCTACCTAATTTTGGACATGGAGAGTTAATATATTAGAAGAAGCAAAAATAAAGACTGAGACAGGAAGGAAGGAAAATCACATATTCATAATTATTCATCATTCATTTAACACATATTGATTGAATGCATATTATGTTTTAGACAGGGTTCCAGGTGCTGAGGTATAAGCACCAAATAAATTGGACAGAAATCTCTCCTCTCAAGGAGTTCAGTTCTAGAGAGAGACTAGTAAGAGTTAACACTACTTTTTACTATGCATGAGACATTATTCACAGTACTTTACATATGCCAACTTGTTTGATACTGACTTTCTGCTCTCTAGGACAGAACCAGGATGTAGTGATGTGAGTATAAGATACATTGGAGGTAATACTGAAGGCAGGATCTCTCTCCACTCCCTATCCAGGAGGAGAGGGATGTGTGAACATTCCCAAAATAATCCCTCACACCTTTACCAATCCAATGCATGGCCATACTGGCATGGCTGGCAAAAGAAGGCAACTTAGTTCTCCCAGTCCAGTTTCATTTTCCTTGTGACATTGTGTGTTAATCTGGACAGACTAAGCTACACTCAGAAGCAGTCATCATGTCTCAGTGGTTCAGCACAGCAAAAATGTATTTCTCATTGTTGTTTCACTTGCTGCATTAACGTCTCTAAGGCATACAGTCACCCAGAGACTACGGATGGAGCTTTAACTCATGCACGATCCTGCCTCCCATCAACTCCCCTCCTCACAGTTCCTCAGCAGCCCACTCTCCGCTGCCTCCCAGTTGCTGCTGCCCTTGGCTTCTGGTGGGGATCTGGTACCAATGTCTGGGCTGGATGCAGGGAGGGTAGAGGGTGAGAATCTGCTCTCACCTGACAAATATGCTTTGCCTGACGCAAGGCACATTTTATAGCAAATAAAATACACCATGACACACTGAAAGATTGCTAGAGAAAGGCAAAAGCTATTTTTCTTGCATTTTGAATAAATGGCCTTACATTTTCATTTTGCACTTGGCTCCACAAATTATGAAGTCTCTGTGTTCAGATATTTATGCAGATAAGTGTGCATGAGGAAAACAGGAATGCCCAAACATTTTGAGGACTGTTGGATACAGTGTCTGAGTTGCCATTTAGATCATGAAGTGTCATCATGGTATCATTGTTAGTTTGGGGACATATAAGGACCAGGAAATAAATGGAATTCTGGACTAGAGGCAAAATATACTTGGTTTACTGAGTCTGCAGCCCCACTTGGTGGTCATTTCCCAGCTCCCTGAAATGTATAATTGGAATTACCATTCTTAACAGTAACCTCCACAATTGCATCCTTGTCTGTGAGGTAAGATACGGTGAGGGGGCCAAGTGGAAGCTACAGAAATGCCTCTTCCTTCTGACCAAGAGTGTTAATCAGAAAAAATATCTCATGAGTAGGGGCATGTCTGTATGGGGGGTAGGGACCGAGACCAGCACCATCACAAAGGGTCTGAAGGATGCAAACATATGGTTCCTTAACCTATCTCCTTTACTTCACCAGACTGGTCTCTGACTCACACTATAAATCATATAGTACTGCAGGATGACGTACCACTACTGTAAAACAACTAAAGGAAGTCCCAACTGCAGCTTCTGTGCCTGAAAATTAGTATGGCATCAGGGCAAGTAATTTAGCAGCACTGAGGCAAATGTATGCTTTTCTATTCTCATGAGAAAAGAGGATAAGAAACAGTATTCATATGGAATAGACAACAATGATTATTTCCAGTTTTGCTCTAAGGATATGTTAACTCTCCTATCCTCTGTCTAGTATGGCCCAAGTTGGACCTCCAACAGAGAGCATCATAAGGATCCGCAACATCAGGCTGAATCAAGAAAGTAGTTACTAAGTTGCAAGCCTAGATAACATACACATACTCTTGAGTGTGGGAGGTAAACCCTACAAAAATTCAAGGGCCTGACAATCGTTAAACATTTCAGGGTTCTGTTAACAAGAGGTGTAACAGGACATGGTCTCCAAGGTAAAAGATGAAATATTGCATCTTGCAGGTCTGACCAATTAATGTTTAAGGATATTCTGGAGGTGGTATTTTCCAGCTGGGAAATTGATCTGACCCATATACTGGGTGACATGAAAATCTGCCATGTTTGAATGAGGCACAGAGCAGGACAAGGCTCTGAAGCACATCCAAGCCCTGATGCTTGGGCCATACAATCTGGAATATCCTATGGCTTTAGAACTACCAGTGGATGAAAAAATGTCATGAAGAGCTTAGAGTAAGCCCCAGTGGGAGAATCACAATGGTTAAGTTCTGGAGCGAGGCCATGGCACCTGCAGCAGAAAATGGTATAGGCCCTGGGAGGGGCAGAATGCTTGATCATGTAAAACCAAATGACCACAGATCTGGAACTTCCCATTGTGATTTGGGTTCTGTCAGATCCAGGAAGATCAGGTGGGCCTAGGAGCAATCCATCATATGATGGAATTGGTGTATCAGAACTGATCAAACAACACACTCAAGCTGCATCAGTAAATGGCTGAGATTCTTACTACCAAAGCACAAGTATACCTCCCTCAGCTTATACCTATATATGAGGGATCCCTTAGAACGTGCTGTAGGAGGAGAAAAATGATGCCAGAGCATGGTTTGCACATGGATCAGTTTGGTATGTTTTGGTGGCAGCCAAAAACAAATGGTGGCTGCATTGCAGGCTCTCATACTTGGGCAACAGTAGAAAAGGAAAACCCTCTCAAACTGACCAGCCACTTTGTGTGGAAGGAGAAGGGGCCCTCCAACTCTGGACTAGCAAATTGATATCAAACTAATTATGAAGATGTGCATGTAATTGAGAAAAACTAAAAAATAAATAAATGTGATTGCTACTTGAGGTTACAAACTGGTTTGTATCAAGAGGCAATGATAAATCATTATCTCTGCAAATCATTATTATTTAAATATTTTACCACTTGCCTGAATTAGACTGATTAAAATACATACACATGCACACGCACATACACGGGCACAGCACTCGCCAGTCACCCTTGATATTTACCTTACCTTCCTCATGCCTTTCCTATTCCCCCAATGTGACAGAAGCAACTGTGTCCATATACGTGTATTATATATTCTTATACATATTGTATATATTTACATATCTATACACATATGTTCATACATATTTATTTTGCATGTGTTCGGGTGCTTAGAATCAATAATAATTCAGACTAGGTTTTGATTTAAATAGTTACATAGGACCACTTGAATCCTTAAAAGAAGACTTGACATAAGAAGCAGAGCTGCAATAAACGTAAAAGGATTGAATTTTAGAAGAATTATCATGCTTTCCAAATCTGTTTAATAAGTTCTAGAATAAAATATATTAATCATTAAAAAAAATGGTGTGCTTAGTAAGTTTTTGATATTTAAGAACTCCATAGTTTAACAATTAAATTGTCCTGGTGGAAAAGTAGCCATATGGAGAAACCCATTTTCTAAGTAAAGCAAAAACTTTTTAGTAATACTATGCTGTATATAAATTACCCATAATGCCTTAAGTGATGAGTAAACCAAGTATTTTTATAATGTTCTTCAAAATAAAAAGTTTTATCTTCCTGGAGGATGTGACTGGTAGGTATAATCACATTTAATTTTCTTGCTTCACTAAAAATGGAGAAACACACACACCCCTGCCCACAGCCAAAAAAAAAATAAAAGAAAGAAAGAAAGAAAGAAAGAAAAATCAGCAAAATTGGCCTTAGTTTCCTCACACCAGGAGTCCTCAATTATTTAAATGGATGTTTCCAGTATGCAGTACTTTCTCTCCACCAGAATCCCCCCACCTCACAGGCAACAAGCAACAGCAGAGCTTTTATTTACTTTGATTCTATGACATGGCTCATCTCAATCTGTATAAAGAAGCCTTAGAGAAATGCGTGGGCATCATCACTAATGCTCGTTATTAGAGCCTCCACTTCTCTTTAGTTTGGTAAAACAGCTCATATTTATTTTCCTCGTTATGTTGCATACATAGATATTATTAGACATATCACATGGCAAGATTTATATTTTGTCGTTTCTTCAAGTTGGTTTTTAATATCTTGCATCAATTTGAGTTCTGCAGTCTTACCTTGTCTTTCTGGGCCTGTACTGACTCCTACAAAGTGGACTACACAAAGATATGTCAGAAGAGTCTTCAGTGAAGTTCCCCTTCAATGGAAATTTTAGCTGGGTCTTGCTTTGTTTTTGCTTTTTTTTATATAACATGTTTGCAAGATTTTTTAATTGAAGTTTATGTTTTTAGGGAGTCACAACATCCTTAGTGATTATACTGAGCTCTGATCCAGCCTCATGAGTCTGAGGTAATATGTGTAAAGCAAAACAATTTGTAATACATTTCTTTAAAAATGTATTTTTCACAGCTAAGGCAAAATTAAAATCTGAGCAGCCAATTCAATTTCAGGGAGGACTGAGACAAATGAAACTCTGGCCATTTATGATTTTCTTGAGTGCTTATTATGTTTCCAGTACTTTGCTAACAATAACTTTTGATAGGATTTAAGCAAGGCCGATGGTCATTCTGCAAATGTCAAGACCCCAAAGTGAATATGCTGATTTGTATTTTTGGAATAGGCTGCTGAAATATTTCTAGAACAGAAGGTAATTGGTGTCTCCACTTCAATGTGTGTTACATAGAGATGGTTTTGGGAACATTTAACATGAAAAAAATCCAGCTCTTTAAAAAAAAAATCACACAAATTAAAATAGTTACTCTGAAAGAACTCTATGGGAATACATTTTGGGGTCTTAAGATAGCCTATCTACTCGGATAATCAGTAAACTTTATGATGTCACAGTCATGATACTATATGGGCATTTCATGAAGTATAATGAAAGAATATGATTATGAAAGGGAAACTGATGAAGTAGAATCAATAAAATGTCACTATGAAGTCTGGCTCATTCACTTAAAAGGCCTTAGGGTCATGTGACAGTTAAAGGTCATTGAGCCTTAATGTCTCCTTATATTAAATGGGGATATTATCACCTAACTCCTAGAGCACTTGTGAGCATAACTTAAATGACATAATGGTGTCAAGCTCCTGCTTAATGATAAGTTGTTCAATAAACATTAATCCTCCTCACCAAATTCATTGGTTGCATTCTTCTGGAAGTAATACAAAGGAATTCTAGTGATTTGATGATTTTCTTTGAAACTGATTTTTGTTTTCAAATAGCTCTTTAGTGACTTCCTAATGCTGCTTCCTGCTGGAATAATGTATTGCTCTATGCATTCTCATGTGCTTTATCCAAACACTGATATATTAGGTGTAAAATAACTTTAAACTCTTTCCAGGTCCAGCTGGGTTGGGATCAAAATCCCCTAGGAACTCAGCTTGTAGTAATCTGTAACTCATTACAGGTATCAGACCAAAACTGACTCCAGAATTTATAAAATGGCTTTCTACATGTAAGCATCAATTTGATTTAACTATTATTTATTTTATTTATCATGTGTTTCAGAAAGTACTTCACACGAATATTAGAGTTATATTTTAAATATTACTCAGAGGTGCCATGGACTCACCTGTCTCCTTCTTATCTCAGTTTCTTACAGGAATGGAGGAAGGCTCCAAGAGTGAAAATACCTGAATGACAAAAGTTAATATGTGAGTCTACTGATGTCTTTATGTTCCTGTGAGAAGGCTGTAATAGTAAACTCATCATTTAATTAAACTCCACTTTTCTAAAGCACTTTTTCATTATACAAATACTTAAAAAAACATAAGTGATTAATAAGTATCAAATATTTAGGAGGTGAGTTCAAATGGCACCAGAGGGATTGACAATGACAAATGGTAAGTATGTGACTAAGGTTAGGACAAACATTCTCCTAGGATTATGTACATATAATGTATGTATGTATGTGTATTTATATGTAGTGTGTGTACGTGTTTTTTTTTTTTTTTAATATTTATTTACTTGGTTGCTCTGGGTATTAGTTGCAGCAGGCAGGCTCCTCAGTTTCAGCTTGCCAGCTCCTTAGTTGTACCATGCAAACTCTTAGTTGCGGCACGCACATGGGATCTAGTTACCTGACCAGGGATCGAACCTGGGCTCCCTGTGTTGGGAGCATGCAGTCCCATCCACTGTGCCACCAGGGAAGTCCTGTATGTCTGTGTTTTAAAGGTTTTTAAAATTTTTTACTGATATAATCTGTATAATTATTTTCTTATTTAAATCTTACAAAACATTTGAATCATCTAAAAATTTCAAATTTTACCATTGTTAGATTTTATTGTGGATATTACTTTAACAAAAATCAAAATTTCCAGGTCAAAACTTTAAAATCTATCCCTTGCAAGAATACTATATTGAAAAAAAAAAAAGAATACTATATTGTCCTTGAAAAATGTAGGCAATAATAATTTTATTTTGTACTCTATATTAAATATAATCAATATCTATCTATGTTGATTACTTTTACGTAGTCTAATTTTTCTGGGGTCATTTTTGTAAATTTTAATTGCAATGAATGGATATAGATATATTTATGTTTACTTCAATAGTATATTTTATGCATTTTAGCTATTGTGAATTTTTGCTATTTATTTATTTATTTATAACATCTTTATTGGAGTATTGTTGCTTTACAATGGTGGGTAAGATTCTTCTGTATAACAAAGTGAATCAGCTATACATGTATATATATATATATATATATATATATATATATATATTCCCATTTCTCCTCCCTCTGCGTCTCACTCCCACACTCCCTATCCCACCCTTCCGGGTGGACACAAAGCACCGAGCTGATCTACCAGTGCCATGCGGCTGCTTCCCACTAGCTACCTATCTTACATTTGATTATGTATATATGTCCATACCACTCTCTCACTTTGTCACAGCTTACCCTTCCCCCTCCCCATGCACTTAAGTCCATTCTCTATATCTGCGTCTTTATTCCTGTCCTGCCCCTAGGTTTCTCAAACCATATTTATCTTTTTTTGTTTTCTTAGATGCCATATATACGTGTTAGCATATTCCACTTGTTTTTCTCTTTCTGACTTACTTCACTCTGTATGACAGACTCTAGCTCCATCCACCTCACTACAAATAAATCAATTTGAGTTCTTTTTATGGCTGAGTAATATTCCATTGTATATATGTGCTACATCTTCTTTATCCATTCATCTGTTGATGGACACTTAGGTTCCTTCCATGTCCTGGCTACTGTAAGTAGAGCTGCAATGAACATTGTGGTGCATGACTCTTTTTTGAATTATGGTTTTCTCAGGGTATATGCCCAGTAGTGGGGTTGCTGGGTCGGATGGTAGTTCTATTTTTAGTTTTTTAAGGAACCTCTATATTGTTCTCCATAGTGGCTGTATCAATTTACATTCCCACCAACAGTGCAAGAGGGTTCCCTTTTCTCCATCCCCTCTCCAGCATTTACTGTTTGTAGATTTTTTGATGATGGCCAGTCTGACTGGTGTGAGGTGATATCTCATTGTAGTTTTGATTTGCATTTCTCTGATGATTAGTGATGTTGAGCATCCGTGCATGTGTTTGTTGGCAATCTGTATATCTTCTATGGAGAAATGTCTATTCAGGTCTTCTGCCCATTTTTGGACTGGGTTGTTTGTTTTTTGATATTGAGCTGCATGAGTTGTTTGTATATTTTGGAGATTCATCTTTGTCAGTTGCTTCATTTGCAAATATTTTCTCCCATTCTGAGGGTTGTCTTATAATTTTGTTTATGGTTTCCTTTGCTGTGCAAAAGATTTTAAGTTTCATTAGGTCCCATTTGTTTATTCTTGTTTTTATTTCCATTTCTCTAGGAGGTGGGTCAAAAAACATCTTGCTCTGATTTATGTCACAGAGTGTTCTGCCTATGTTTGCCTCTAAGAGTTTTATGGGTCTGGCCTTACATTTAGGTCTTTAATCCATTTTGAATTTATTTTTGTATATGGTGTTAGGTAGTGTTCAAATTTCCTTCTTTTACATGTAGCTGTCCAGTTTTCCCAGCACCACTTATTGAAGAGTCTGTCTTTTCTCCACTGTATATTCTTGCCTCCTTTATCAAAGATAAGGTGACCATATGTGTGTGGGTTTATCTCTGGGCTTTCTATCCTGTTCCATTGATCTATATTTCTGTTTTTGTGCCAGTACCATACTGTCTTGATTACTGTAGCTTTGTAGTATAGTCTGAAGTCAGGGAGCCTGATTACTCCAGCTCTGTTTTTCTTTCTCAAGCTTGCTTTCACTATTTGAGGTCTTTTGTGTTTCCATACAAATTGTGCAATTCTTTTCTTCTAGTTCTGTGAAAAATGCCATTGGTAGTTTGATAGGGATTGCATTGAATCTGTAGATTGCTTTGGGTAGTGTAGTTATTTTCACAATGTTGATTCTTCCAATCCAAGAACATGGTATATCTCTCCATCTGTTTGTATCATCTTTAATTTCTTTCATCAGTGTCTTATAGTTTTCTGCATACAGGTCTTTTGTCTCCTTAGGTAGATTTATTCCTAGATATTTTATTCTTTTTGTTGCAATGGTAAATGAGAGTGTTTCCTTAATTTCTCTTTCAGATTTTTCATGATTAGTGTATAGGGATGCAAGAGATTTCTGTGCATTAACTTTGTATCCTGCTACTTTCCCAAATTCATTGATTAGCTCTAGTAGTTTTCTGGTAGCATCTTTAGGATTCTCTATGTATAGTATCATGTCATCTGCAAACAGTGACAGCTTTACTTCTTCTTTTCTGATTTGGATTCCATTTATTTCTTTTTTTTCCCTGATTGCTGTGGCTAAAACTTCCAAAACTATGTTGAATAATAGTGGTGAGAGTGGGCAACCTTGTTTTGTTCCTGATCTTAGCGGAGAAGGTTTCAGTTTTTCACCATTGAGAATGATGTTGGCTATCAGTTTGTCATATGTGGACTTTATTATGTTGAGGTGAGTTCCCTCTTTGCCTACTTTCTGGAGGGTTTTTATCCCAAATGGGTGTTAAATTTTGTTGTAAGCTTCTTCTGCATCTATTGAGATGATCATATGGTTTTTATCCTTCCGTTTTTTAATATGGTGTATTACATTGATTGATTTGCAAATATTGAAGAATCCTTGCATTCCTGGGATGAAGCCCAATTGATCATGGTGTGTGATCCCTTCAATGTGTGGTTGGATTCTGTTTGCTAGTATTTCGTTGAGGATTTTTGCATCGATGTTCATCAGAGATATTGGCCTGTAGTTTCCTTTTTTGGTGACATCTTTGTCTGGTTTTGGCGTCAGGGTGATCATGGTCTCGTAGAATTAGTTTGGGAGTGTTCCTCTCTCTGGTATATTTTGGAAGAGTTTGAGAAGGATAGGTTTTCACTCTCCTCTAAATGTTTCATAGAATTCGCCTGTGAAGCCATCTGGTCCTTGGCTTTTGTTTGTTGGAAGATTTTTAATCACAGTTTCAATTTCAGTGCTTGTGATAGGTTGGTGTATATTTTCTATTTCTTCCTGGTTCAGTCTTGGAAGGTTGTGCTTTTCTAAGCATTTGTCTATTTTTTCCAGGTTGTCCATTTTTTTGGCATATAGTTGCTTGTAGTAATCTCTCACGATCCTTTGTATTTCTGCAGTGTCAGTTGTTACTTCTTCTGTTTCATTTCTAATTCTATTGATTTGAGTCTTCTCCCTTTCTTTTCTTGATGAGTCTGGCTAATGGTTTATCAATTTTGTTTATCTTCTCAAAGAACCAGCTTTTAGTTTCATTGATCTTTGCTTTCGTTTCCTTCATTTCTTTTTCATTTATTTCTGCTCTGATCTTTATGATTTCTTTCCTTCTGCTAACTTTGGGTTGTTTTTGTTCTTTCTCTAACTTCTTTAGGTGTAAGGTTAGGTTGTTTATTTGAGATGTTTCTTTTTTCTTGAGGTAGGATTGTATTGCTATAAAATTCCCTCTTAGAACTGCTTTTGCTGCATCCCATAGGTTTTGAGTCATTGTGTTTTCATTGCCATTTGTTTCTAGGTGTTTCTTGATATCTGCTTTGATTTATTCAGTGATCTCTTAGTTATTTAGTAGTGTATTATTTAGCCTCCATGTATTTGTATTTTTTACAGATTTTTTTCCTGTAACTCATACCTAATATCATAGCATTGTGGTCAGAAAAGATACTTGATATGATTTCAATTTTTATTAAATTTACCAAGGCTTGATTTGTGACCCAAGTAATGATCCATCCTGGAGAATGTTCCATGAGCACTTGAGAAGAAAGGGTGAACTGCTGTTTTTGGACGGAATGTCCTATAAATATCAATTAAGTCCATCTTGTTTAATGTGTCATTTAAAGCTTGTGTTTCCTTATTTATTTTAATTTTGGATGATCTGACCATTGTTGAAAGTGGGTGTTAAAAGTCCCCTACTACTATTGTGTTGCTGTTGATTTCCCCCTTTTATGGCTGTTAGCATTTGCCTTACGTATTGAGTTGCTCCTATGTTGGGTGCATAAATATTTACAATTGTTATATCTTCTTTTTGGATTCATCCCTTGATCATTATGTAGTGTCCTTTTTGTCTCTTGTAATAGTCTTTGTTTTAAAGTCTATTTTGTCTGACATGAGAATTGCTACTCCAGCTTTGTTTTGATTTCCATTTGCATGGAATATCTTTTTCCATCCCCTCACTTTCAGTCTGTATGTGTCCCTAGGTCTGAAGTGGCTCTCTTGTAGACAGCATATATACGGGACTTGTATCCATTCAGCCAGTCTGTGTCTTTTGGTTGGAGCACTTAATCCATTTACATTTAAGGTAATTATCAATATGTATGTTCCTATTACCATTTTCTTAATTGTTTTGGGTTGTAAAGCAGGTTTGGTGGTGCTGAATTCCCTTAGCTTTTGCTTGTCTGTAAATGTTTTAATTTGTCTGTCAAATCTGAATGAGGTCCTTGCTGGGTAGAGTAATCTTGGTTGTACGTTTTTCCCTTTCATCACTTTAAATATGTCCTGCCACTCCTTTCTGGCTTGCAGAGTTTCTGCTGAAAGAACAGCTGTTAACCTTATGGGGATTCCCTTTTATTTATTTGTTGCTTTTCCCTTGCTGCTTTTAATATTTTTTCTGCATATTTAATTTTTGATAGTTTGATTATTATGTGTTGTGGCATGTTTCTCCTTGGATTTATCCTGTATGGGACTCTCTGTGCTTCCTGGACTTGATTGACTATTTCCTTTCCCATATAAGGGCAGTTTTCAACTATAATCTGTTCAAATATTTTCTCAGTCCCTTTTTTTTCTCTTTTTCTTCTTGGACCCCTATAATTCAAATGTTTTTTCATTTAATGTTGTCCCAGAGGTCTCTGAGACTGTCCTCAATTCTTTTCATTCTTTTTTCTTTATTCTGCTCTGTGGTAGTTATTTCCACTATTTTATCTTCCTGGTCATTTATCTGTTCTTCTGCCTCCGTTATTTAGCAATTGATTCCTTCTAGAGGTTTTTAAGTTTCAGTTATTGTGTTATTCGATCTTTAGTTCTTCTAGGTCCTATTTCCTCTTCATTTGTTAGGTCTGGTGGGTTTTTATCTTGCTCCTTCATCTGGTGTGTATTTCTCTGTCTTCTCATTTTGCTTAACTTACTGTGTTTGGGGTCTCCTTTTCAAAGGGTGCAAGTTCATAGTTCACTTTATTTTTGGTGTGTGCCCCCAGTGGGTAAGGTTGTTTCAGTGGCTTGTGTAGGCTTCCTGTTGGAGGGGACTGGTGCCTGTGTTCTGGTGGATGAGGCTGGATCTTGTCTTTCTGGTGAGTAGGACTGCATTCGGTGGTGTGTTGTGGGGTGTCTGTGGACTTATTATGATTTTAGGCAGCCTCTCTGCTAATGGGTGGGGTTGTGTTCCTGTCTTGCTAGTTGTTTGGCATAGGGTGTCCAGTACTGTAGCTTGCTGGTTGTTTCGTGGACCTGGGTCTTAGCATTGAAATGGAGGTCTCTGGGAGAGCTTTCACCATTTGATATCTGACACCTGGCCAGAGCACCAGGACCCTGTCAGGCACTTGGCTAAGAAGAAAAGGGAGAAAAAAAGGAAAGAAAAACAAAATAAAATAAAAGAAAGTTATAAAAATAAAAAAGTATTATTAAAAATAAAAGAAATTAAAAAATAATTTAAAAAAAGAAAGAAAGAAGAGAGCAACCAAACCAAAAAACAAATCCAACAGTGATAACAAAAACTAAAATCTATACACACACACAAAAAACAACTGGACAGACAGAACGATAAGACAAATGGTAAAAGCAAAGTTATACAGACAAAATCCCAGAAAGAAGCATACATATACACACTCACAAAAAAGAGAAAAAGGAAACTATATAAATATATGTATTAAAAAAGGAAGAGAGCAACCAAATCAATAAACAAATCTACCAGTGATAATATGCTCTAAATACTAAACTAAAATAAACATAAAACCAAGAACAAATTACATGTAGAAAGCAAACCCCAAATCTGCAGTTGCTCCAAAAGTCCACTGCCTTAATTTTGGGATGATTCGTTGTCTATTCAGGTATTCCACAGATGCAGGGTACATCAAGTTGATTGTGGATATTTAATCCACGGCTCCTGAGGCTGCCCAGAAAAATTTCCCTTTTCCTTCTTTGTTCACACAGCTCCTGGGATTCAGCTTTGGATTTGGCCCTATCTCTGTGTGTAGGTCTCCTGAGGGCATCTGTTCTTTGCTCAGACAGGATGGGGTTAAAGGAGCAGCTGATTCGGGGGTTCTGGCTCACTCAGGCTGGGGAAGGGAGGGGTACGGAAGGCGAGGCGAGCCTGCAGTGGTAGAGGCCAACATGACATTGCACCAGCCTGAGGTGCGCCGTGTGTTCTCCTGGGGAAGTTGTCCGTAGATCATGGGACCCTGGCATTCACGGGCTGCACAGGCTCCTGGGAGGGCATGTGTGGCTAGTGACCTGTGCTTGCACACAGGCTTCTTGGTGGCTGCAGCAGCAGCCTTAGGGTTTCATGCCTGTCTCTGGCGTCCTCGCTGATAGCTGCGGCTTGCGCCCATCTCTGGAGCTCATTTAGGCAGTGCTCTGAATCCCCTCTCCTCATGCACCCCAAAACAATGGTCTCTTGCCTCTTAGGCAGGTCCAGACTTTTTCCTGGACTCCCGCTGGCTAGCTGTGGCGCACTAACCCCCTTCAGCCTGTGCTCATGCAGCCAACCCCAGTCCTCTCCCTGGGATCCGACCTCCGAAGCCCGAGCCTCAGCTCCCCACCCCCGCCCTCCCCAGCGGGTGAGCAGACAAGCCTCTTAGGCTGGTGAGTGCTGGTGGGCACCGATCCTCTGTGCGGGAATCTCTCTGCTTTGCCCTCCGCACCCCTTGCTGCTGCACTCTCCTCCGTGGCTCCGAAGATTCCTGCCCACCTACCCCCCCCTCCCCATGTCTTCACCAGTGAAGGGGCTTCCTAGTGTGTGGAAACTTTTCCTCCTTCACAGCTCCCTCCCAGTGGTGCAGGTCCCATCTCTATTCTTTTGTCTCTGTTTTTCCTTTTTTCTTTTGCCCTACCCAGGTAAGTGGGGAGTTTCTTGCCTTTTGAGAAGTCTGAGATCTTCTGCCAGTGTTCAGTAGGTGTTCTGTAGGAGTTGTTCCACATGTATTTTTGATGTATTTGTGGGGAGGAAGTTGATCTCCACATCTTACTGCTCCACCATGTTGAAGATCCCTGCTATTTATTTTTACAGTGATATTTGCTAGGCATTGGACAGAAGCTTATATTTTAATTGTTGGAACAAATAGCAACAAACATAAACAGGACAAAGGCATTCAATATGGACATATGGTAGGGTCAAAATATATTGCTATAGGAGAGATATGTAAAGACATCATTTCAGATTATAGAAAGGGCATGATGAAGTCTAATAAAGGGCAAGAATCATCAAACCAATGACAAGAGAAAGGGTGAGTAGGTAAAGAGACCAACACAAAAGAAATAATGAGGTTGTACCGGAAAAACAGGAGACAAGCTCTGTTGGAGATAGATTATTAAACATTTCAAGGTGGCTTATAGAGTTTGTTAATAATAATAGCAAAATAGGCCACGTGAGGAACAGCCTGTGCTGGTAACTCCACAAACTCTTCCTTCCTTCATAGAAATCTGAGGAGAGGTTTATAAGCAGTATTTTTGGAGTACAAAATTTCCTTGGAAATACAGTCCTTCTATAAATATGAATCAGTAAAATAAAGTGTTTGCTGTGCATCTTGTGTGGGAACTACATATTTCTGCTGATTCTTGATTTATTAGGAGTGCTATGTCCACATAGACTAAATAAATCATATGCAGTCTTTAAACATGATTTGGAAAGGTTTGTAGAATTTATATATAGAAAAAAAGTAAATCTATTATTCACATGCGAAATTTAACAAAGGTGAAAGCAAGCATTTTTAAATTTCACATTTTTCTAATGTAATTAGTTGTGTGTGTATACGTGTGTGTGCACGTGCAAGCATATTGGTAACTATAATTGCTGAGCAGCAATTTAGTCAGATAATAAAATGTACTGCTTGCTCTTAAATTCTTGATTTCTTCAATGAATTTTTACATGCTCAGCAAACCTTACAGTTATGTGTATTTTGATTATATTATAAATATCCAAATCACTCCTGATGCTCTCTAGCATCAAAAGAATAGGCTCAGCCCTAGCTTAAGCTGGACTCAGAGAAAAGTATTTCCCAAAGATTTGCAGCTCAGTTTCACTCATTATTGAGTTTTTTCCGTAATCACCTATAAATTTTTATTCCTTTTCATTATGCTACTATTGTTAAAAATTTTCAATAAAGAACAGTATAACCTATTACAAAAATAAGTAGAAGGAAAATAATCTGATGTTCATTTGGCATGTAGGAGTTTAATGTTCTTCATAAATTCATTTCATCCATTCATTCCTTCATTTGAAAATATTTCTTATACACAAAAAACTATTCTAGGCACTGAGGAGATGGCAGTGAATAAAACTGACTAAATCCCTGGCTTCATGAATGTGAAATCCTACTTGGATGAGACAGAATATAAACAAAGAAAGTAAATATATCAGTTGATGATAAGTGCATTGGTGTGAAAAAAAGGAAAGGAGGAGAGGGTGTAAGTTTTAGGAGGGGCTATTTTATTTCTCACTGAAGGATTAATTGAGAAGATAGAATTTTAACAATAGCCTAATGGAGATCTGGGAGCAAACCACACATATTCCAAGAAAGAATATAAAGACAGTGGAGAAAACAAAAAATAATTTTGGTTCAGAAGCATGCCTGATCTGTTTGATAAAACAGCTGTTGCAAGAATCCTGGAATTTACTCTGACTGAGATATGAAGGTGTTAAGAGTCTGCACAAAGGGATAAAGTGATGTGACTATTTCAGTGGGCTTGCTCTGGTAGCTTTATGGAGCATAGTCTGTTGGCAAACAAGAGCAAAAGCAGATAATTTAGCCAGGTAATGAGTCAGGGACATGGCCTGTTTCACTGTGCTTGTATGGGGGCAGTGAGAAGTGGTCAGAATCTAAATATATTATGAAGATAGAGGCAGCTGATTATCTTGATTGGGAGAGTGAGAGAAAAAGCAAAGACGATTTAAAGTTTTTTCTTTTTTCCCCTGAGCAACTGGAAGGATAGAATTCCTATAACAAGGGAGAAAATCCTATGTATTAGCAGGTTTGGAGAGAAAGACCAATATTTCAATTCTGGACAAATTAATTCTGAATGCTCAAGATGAGATAAATTGAGGGAATAAGTAAAGATATCATATAGGCAGTTGAATATACAAGTCTGAAATTTCAAGGGAAATCCAGGCTGAAGGTATAAAGTTTGGGATCATTATTATCATCATCAGATATTTAGAATCAAAGTCATTATATTAGATAAAGTCTTCAAGTTAGTGAGAATGAACTTTCAAGTGAGCAGAAATAATCTAAAGAGGTACAAGGACTCATTTGAGAATCAAAAGACAAAGAATAACCATTAAAAATAATGAGGAGAAAGAAAGAATGCTACTCCACTCATAGTCATTGGTTACTTTTAAATTGCCAAGCATTTTAATTCATGATTTAATTTATATTTTAAGTAGTAGATATTGTATTTGGATTCTGGTGTTGTGATTTCAAGTCAAGTAAACTTTGGACTATTCAGCTAACTCACAGTCCCTTCAAGATTTGTGTCTTTGGGTTCACTAGATGAAAATATCAACTCTAAACAGTGGCTTAAGGGATAAGGCAAAAGGGATACAGTTAACATCAGCCACAAGAATTTAGTAAACATCATTTCAACCTGATCTGAGCTGATACACAAAACCAATAAGTTTGGAAAGAGTTTGAGGTGCGTAAGGAGGATTGGAGAATTTCAAACAAGGAAAGGTCATTAGGCAAGAAAAATCGAAAAACTGAGACTCTGCGTATTAAAAATAGGCTTGAATGAGTTGCTCAGTAGAATTCCTGGGCTGTCAAAGATCTGGATGAGGCACTAAGTTCCTGACATATACAATATGAACAAATGTAATCCTATGATGTGGACACATCTCTTGTTTTTATTTATTTATATATTTTTTTAAAGAAGACTTTTTCTTGGCCACGCCACAACATATGGGATCTTAGCTCCCTGGCCAGGGATCGAACCCGTGCTGTCTACATTGGAAGAGCGCAGTCTTCACCACTGGACCGCCAGGGAAGTCCCATCTCTTGTTTTTATGTTTCCTATTAATCCTCAAGTACCATATATCTCTCCTTGAAGGAATTTCAGAATCCCCATATTATCTATTTTAGAGCTTTCTCATCACTGTATTTCATGTCAATTTTTATAGATATAGCAGTGAGCTAAGAAGAAAAAAAAGAAAGAAAATAACCTTTCATTTAACCTTTTTCTATTCATTGCTAAGGATGTCTTCTAGTCAGAATAACTTTGAATGCTAATAATTTCCATCATGGATATATTTTTTTGAATAGAATTATTATACATCTTATAAATAGACATGTGTTTAGAACTTAGACACAAATGGATGCCTGTATGAAAAAGAGGAGTTGGCAAAGTTATAAAATATCTTATTTTCCCTCTCTCATTTGATTGATACCTATGTATAATATTACCACATTTTATAATATCACTTTCAGATATATGTGTGGCACAACGATGTCTGGTAAGCTCCGTTTATCAATATTTATGAACAGATTCTATAGATCATAAAACTTGATGAAAGCTCACAGGTACTAAATACAGTAAAAACATTTCAGGACAAAAGTGAAATCACACAGACAAGCTATGCTACTGAAAAGTTCCAGGGCTGACTGAGAAGTAAATATGATTCCGGATTTCTTAAAATCCTAGTGAAAGTATCTGTGGGTCATGATGTACCCACAACATAGCCGATCCTATGCAATTGGGAGCACCATGAGAAAAATGCTTGCCTACTCTGATTCTGCTTGACAGTAGCCTCCACTTGAAATTATATTATCCCTGATTTGGCCCTACTTATTTGTATCAGTACAAAATCCTGGTAACATCATTTGACTTCCAGGATCCAGAAGGGAGACTCTGGAATCCTATTTGTCTGCTGTTACCCTTGCTATTCATGCGTACTTTTTTTAAGCCAATAGTTCATAGTTCGTAAGTGTAGTTCGTGAATACCTGGGGGTCCCTGAGAAAATTTCAGGTGATTTGAAGATCAAAAATTTTTTTCTATTATTATATGAAAACATCGTTTGCCCTTTTATTATGTTGACATTTTGATGGTACAAAAGCAATGGTGGGTAAAAAGCTGTTGTATTTTACTTTCTGTAACTTGAAAAAATGCCTGAAAAACTGTGGTTACTCAAACTTGGGATTTTGATGCATATTTTCTCCAAATGAATGAAGTGAGCTTCTCAACCTGCAGTAGGTTTTGATACAATTTGAGCTTTCCAGTGAAAATTAGAAGTTTGGAAAACTTGACTCAACCACTGTGAACTTGACAGGTTTTCAGCACATGTACAAGTTTTTTATGTTGCAACAAATTACCACAAGCTTAGTGGCTTAAAATCATAATCATTTATTAACTCTCAGGTCTGTGGAGCAGAAGTCTGGGTATGGCACAGCTGAGAGCTGTCTTACAAGGCTGAAATTAAGATGTCAGCCAGGCTGCATTCGTTTCTGGAAACTCATGGGTTTGTTTGTAGAATTTTCCCTAGCTCATGTGCTTGTTTGTAGAATTTACTCTAGTTCATGTGCTTGTTTGTAGAACTCAGTGGTTACAGGACAGACTCTACTTTCTTACTGGCTCTTGTCCAGAGGCCATTGTCAATTCCTAGAGGCCACTCTCAAGTCCTTTCCATGTTCCCTTCCCCTCCAACTTCCAGTCCAGTAATGGAGGATCTTCCTTCTGTCAAATCTGTCTTTAGAAAGAGACTAGTCTTTTTTAAGGGTTGACCTGATTAGGTCAGTCTCACCAGACAAAATCTCCTTTTCTTAAGGCCAACTGTGCCATATAGCATAACATAATCATGGTAGTGAATCTCATCCTATTCATAGGCTCAACCCATACTCAAGGAGAGGAAATGTACAGGGTGTATACTGATGATTAGGTATCCACAACCTCACAAGCTCAGAATCACATCATTCCTGAGCATAGAGTGAATTTACATCTTTAGGTCTGGATCACAATTTCCTTTCAACCTTCAAAATACAAATGACCTTACTGTATCACTTCTTCTCACACAATTGGGTTATTTTACAATTTTTCTGAAAAAAATTACTCTGGGCCTCGAGGAAGCTCATTTCCACCCTTCTGTGGAGATTACCTACCTAATGATGAGGCTAAAGTCCACAATGCTCAATCTTACCCTTCCTTTGAGATAGGGTTCTTTTCAGTAAGTTCATGATAATTTTCTGCTGTGTTGCTATGAAAAAGGAAAGGACACGATAAATAAGTGCTCTTGCTGTTAGAATTCTTGAACACAAAAACGTATCTGAAGCAGTCCCTGCTTCCCCCCAAGAATCTTACAGTATGGTAGAGGGCAGAACTCTAAACGTAATTCTATTGCTAAATTATCCCTGTTCTAGTTGTCATACTGGTTCCCAGAGTTCCTATATTATATGGAAATGATCTGTCCATGCACTGCTAATACCATTTATTGAGCACTCCCACTTTGCTGGATGCTTAATAATGACAATGAAGATGTGATAATATGAACCACATATATATCACTTACTTTCCTCAGCATTATATCCTAGTGCAATATTACTGTGGCACTAGTATTATTCCAATTTTATAAACAGGGAAACTGAGGCACAGAGAAGTTGCATACCGCGTACAACATCCTATGGTCTCACAGATAGTAAGGGGCAAAGCCAAGTTTACAAGTAAACTTACTTACTTACAAGTAAGATCCTGAGACTGAACTCTTAGTCTTTACACCTTGCCACCTCTCTTAAATTTCTGAAAATTATTCAAAAATATAAACTTCAATAAGATAAACACTATATACGACTGTTATTTATATCAAATGTCCAGTAAAGGACATAAAGAGTTTTCCTATAACAATTCTTAGGTATCCTTGTGAGTTCTACTTTAATGGGAAGACAAATGACACGATAAACATATATAGCTATAACCATTTCTTGTGCACCTAGCTGGGCATTTCTATATGCAATTTCTAGAACAGCTAATAATCATTCATTCATGAACAACATTATCTGTTAATGTCCTTGAAAGTAATGGAAGGCTAAGGGTCCAGATTTATTTTCTCTGTCTCCATCCCAGAAGTGAATCAGATAATCTCTTCCCAGGACTTCAAGTATAGATCATTTCCTATACCAATCATTCCTCTTTATTATCACCCGAAGCAGAAGCAGCGTTTTCACTACTAGTCTCTTTTCTCATGTAAGTCTCTATTATTGTAAAATTAAGGTCCTGGATGTTAACATGTTAACTGGCCATATTCAGAAAATGAGAACACCCCCCCCCTCCTTTCTTTCAGCATGAAAGAATAATTTTGTTTCGATTATTCATCATAATTAACTGTCATTAGAAGAGGCTCTGAAAGCCATGTGGTCAGCATGACTTAATAGACAAAGACACTGAGTCTGAGAGAGTTTAGATGAGTTGTTAAAGTTCACACAGCTAATTAATTGCATAACCTGGATTAGAATGAAGAGTTCCTGATTCAAAGTCTAGTGGTCTTCGTCAGGATTATGTGATACCCAACAAAGCCAGTATGTATTAACATAATCATATTTCATGACCAATCTCCACTCTGGTATCTGATAAGAGGGACTAGATTTTAAACATTTATTCTCCTTTCCCTTTAAGTTTCTTAACAAAAAGTGGAAGTGAAGAGCTTCCCTGGTGGTGCAGTGGTTGAGAGTCCGCCTGCCGATGCAGGGGACACGGGTTCGTGCCCTGGTCCGGGAAGATCCCACATACCGCGGAGCGGCTGGGCCCGTGAGCCATGGCCGCTGAGCCTGCGTGTCCGGAGCCTGTGCTCCGCAACGGGAGAGGCCACAACTGTGAGAGGCCTGCGTACCGCAAAAAAAAAAAAAAAAAAAAAGTGAAAGAAAATCATGTTCTTTTTTTTAATATGAAGCTTTTGTTGACTTGAATAGCAGTCATAAAGCAGTGAAAACAGAAGCTCTTCTTAAACTTAATTATAGATACACTAGTAGTTCTTTGTAGTCAACTCTTCATTTGCATGTCTAATGTCTTGCATTATCTTTTCACATTTACATTTATTAGCAAAGAAAAAATGATTGTTAAACAGTCTACATACATTAAGCAAAGCTTTTCTTCCCCTCTGCTTTGAAAAATATCCTAGACCGTACTGGGGTTTAAATAAATGGCACTATTTATTAATTCACAAAGACATATAGCTTTGTGATTATGAACAACGGAAAATATGAGAAAAGGTAAGGTTGGCATAAGAAAATCTTTACAGAAAAATTTCATGTCAGTCAAAAACATTAAAGCTTGATGTTTTGAAACTCCAATCGCTAAGCCTTGGGCATAAAACAAGAAAGCGACAAGGCTGACTGAATAAAACACACATTCACCAACAGTTGGCAGGTTTTGAAAGTGCTAAGATATGAATGTTGGGCTTTATATATTTATAAATATGTATTAATGCTTGTCTATAGGTATTTAAAATTATTTAGAGGTACGATTCTTCAGGAAAATAGGAACATAAAAAATATTCATAGATTGAAAATGCAATAAAAGAAACACAAAATGCAACATTTGGGAAAAATATTGACACATGATGGCCATTAAATATCTAAAAGATGTTAAAAAGTACATTCTTAACATTGAATATTTAGGTGGAGTTTGAAATTTAACTTTTGCTTTTACATTAAACGCAGACAGGCATTTTCTTTTTCTTAATCAAATGCGGTGTTTTGCTTACCAAGCAATGCTCAGACAAGGCAGAGCTGTCATCAGAAAGCTGATTCAAGATGGGGAAGGATGAATTTCTACTTACAAAGAGAGGACAAAGGCAGGATCTTGCAGTCAGGGTTTTAGAGTTGGACCTTGAGTGAAAAGGGTCATTAGAGCCATTATCAATTCAATGTCACTTTGGAAGATATCCATTAGGACTGCAGTTCTGAAGGATCTTTAATTTAGTTATCTATGTATGAAATTTATTAAACCAAAAAAAACCCAACTAGACCTAATGTGATAGTTTGCAATATATAAAAATATTGAATCATTATGTTATACACCTGAAACTAATATAAATTATATGTCAAGTATACCTCAATTAAAAAATATCAAGACAGCTCTAGAAAAGTATGATTTTAATTGCTTTCCCTCCAAAGGCAAATGGTTTTTTGGACCAAACCAAGAAAGCTATAAAAGGCTTTATTATGTGAGAGTCTCAACGTGCATTGGACTGAGCCCTCTTGATTCCACTGTTCTTAATTCTACCTGGTTCACTCTTATCTTCCTTCTTAAATGTACCCCTATTCCACTATAATATTTTATCCACTATAACCATATAGCTTCTGAGATAGTCTCCTGTTTGAACTAATCCTCTCCTTTCACTGTCCTTAAACAATGCTATTAGGACCATATTCCCAGATATTCAATGGAGTGAAATAGTGTAAGTTAAAAACAAACAAACAAACAAACAAAAAACATATCATAGATGTCCCCTAAATGCTAAAAGTTTGCAAGTAGACTCAGATCAATGTGCACTATGTCAACGGCCTTTAGTATTTTTACACATTTTACTTCATATAATTTCCTATTCAGCACTGGTGTTTAACAATTTACAGATTAATTAAAAGGAGGATTTCTAGATTTAAACAACAACAAAATACACCTGTCTCTGAATCATATCTTCACATAAGTGGAAAAGACATAACTCATCTAACCTATTCTCTCTCCGAAGTAGAAATACTTAATTACCTCCTGAAGTGTCACCAGCCTCTTCTTGAAAGGTAAAAATTATGGAGAGTTTAGTACTTCTCAAGACAACCCATTCTGTTTTTGGCTCAATATCTTTGTTAGAGCATTCTCCCTTTTATTGGTTTAGTTCTAGATTTTCCATTTATGATTATGCTTCTATCAAATAAAACAAGATGCAACTGGAACACTTTTACACTGATTATAGTTAGAATGTCTCTATTTACTTCTTGAATTTTTCCCTAAACTAACATTACCTTATGCCTCTCTTGTTTTTGGTATAATGATGCAGTGATAGTTTTATTATAATTATTTTAACAACTGGCACAGTGCCTCTCAATTAGGAAACTTTCTTTACTTGAAAAAAAAAAAAAGTACCTTGAGCTAGGAAGGACCTCAAAAGCTATGTTGACAGGGGGCCAGTTGAAAGAGAAATGTATGTGGCTGATTTGCACGCAAGAGAGAAATGTGTTTTACCCAAAGAATGAAGTTTTTGTTGGGTGGAAGGGGAAGCAAGACTGAGGGAAGCTGAAAAAACTTTCCTCTCCTTCCCACTCAATGCACTGAATGCAAAAGCCAAGAGACATTTTATGAATCATGATGAGTTTGTTGCCAGAGAGTAACAAAGGGGAGAAGGGATTTTTGTCCTTATTTAGCTTTTTTTTTTTTTTTTTTTCTTTTTTGCGGTATGCGGGCCTCTCACTGTTGTGGCCTCTCCTGTTGCGGAGCACAGGCTCCGGACGCGCAGGCTCAGCGGCCATGGCTCACGGGCCCAGCCGCTCGGCGGCATGTGGGATCTTCCCGGACCGGGGCACGAACCCGTGTCCCCTGCATCAGCAGGCGGACTCTCAACCACTGCGCCACCAGGGAAGCCCCTTATTTAGCTTCGATGGTTAGTGTCATGCTGTAGGTTGGTGCATGATGGGAACTTTTTATCTGCAAGGCTGATTTTATTGTAATGAGGGCACAAGGAGCAAACGGTTACATTTGGATGCCAGAGATTCCTGCCTTTTCCCAACTTTCTTTCCTCTAGGACCCTTGTCACCCCAAAATGTTTGGTTTCCTGTCAGTCTGGAGGTTCCTGCTTTTTTTTCTGCTGAAGGATCTCCGTTGTTCACAAGGTGTATGGTTTCCTGCCATTTGGCCTGTCCCCCCTTCTCTGCTCATATCTAGCTAGCTGCCTACTCTAACAACTTCAGTTCACATTTCAAGACATTTGCAGATACCACGTAAACCTGCCTCCCATTGCCACTTGATATCTTCTTTAAATTCTGCCATTCGTTCCTATGTAGCGAAGGCATTGATGTTTTGTGAAATATGAAGCAGGTGTTGAATTTCACATCTGGGTATATTCTATGCAACAGGCAGAACACATTCATATCAAGAAGCTTGAGAAAACCATATGAATATGAGTGCACTGGGAAATTGTAGAAATGTTATGAGTATGCTAAATTTTCATATTCCATGGAATTACACCTAGATTTTTTAAAACTGTAAGGATTATACCTAAATACTATTTTTAAAAATCCCTATTTTCCTTTTCTGCATGTAGCATAAAATGTACTCCCCAGAAAATAATGCAAAAGTGAAAAAAATGAGCCAACTGTTTCAGAGTTCTCATTTACTCTGTGGTTAATTTATTTCATTTATGTTTCCAGATATTGAACTCTAAAAAATTGAAATATACCCCCCAAAAAAGCCTAACAAGTTCACATAAATGCCCTCTTTCTGTTTTGAAAAGTTCTAATTTACCATTTTCAGCTTCAAGATAAGTTAGCATCTCTCACAATGTAATTTAAATGATCAGTGGGTGAGTTATGCTTTGAGAAATTTAAATTACCCATTTACTCGTTCAACAAATATTTACTGATTGCCTACTATATGCCAAACACTGTTGTAAGAGTTAATTTTACAGAAATGAAAAAGACATATCCTTCATCCTGCATACACTCAGTAACTAGTGGAATGACAAGTAAACAAATTTATTTTTTATTTTTAAGCAAATTAAACCAAGTTTCAAAACAATATGTATAGTACAAACTGATTAAAAATTTAAAAAGACATAGACATAAATCCTTGTATGAAAATGCTGGAGATACACAAAACACTATAAATAGTGAGAATAGGAGCAGGACGGGAAGGGATGAAATCTATTTTTATACACATTATATATTTTTGTACTGTTTGGATTTATTCGATTGATTTATTTTTGCAGTAATTTCATAATTTTAATATGCATTATCTGCAATAATACTGTGATAGCTCCATACCGTGGATTGGCACACGATACTTAGAACAGATTTATTAAATTTGTCTTTAGGTAAATAATACATGTTTTAAAATTGCCTAAATATACCATTCTGAGTCATTTCATTCCACCAGGAAAATAAAGAGCTTTTCCTCTTTTTAAAAAAATTAAATACCAAAGCAACTACCTTTAAATAAATAATGTTATAATGATTACATTTAAAATTCACAATAAGGCCAAAGTTCTCTTTTTATTAGCATGGCTGCTCAGTCATGATTCCCGGAACACTCTACAAAAGTGAGTGGTTTTCCGGAGGAGCATAGGCTGAGGCCAGGTGACACCTCCTACTTTTCAACCTCACCTTTGTTTCCTTTTCCTCTGCTTTTTATTTTTTGTAGGAGAGAAGGCAGCCTTAGTACTGGATTCAGTTCTGAAAGGTTGAGGGGAATTTCCTATTACAAGTCAGGAAACGACCTAGGTGTTTCCAGAGCTTACCCGAAGGGTGCTTCCTTCTATGATCCTTGTAGGAACAGGCAGCTTGCGCTCCATCCCAGCAGCTGCTCCTGCCGCGAGTGGGACAAACTGCAACATCATCCAGCAGCATCACTCCGAGCCAGCTGCTCAGAGGATGCCTAGGGCTGGTGACGGCTGGCACCTAAAATACGAACGTGCCAAGGAGAGATCTGTGACATTTGTCTGGTGTGTGATAACAGATTGACTCTTTTTCCCCCAAATGAAGTAGTATTAGTTCTGTCCTTGTAAACATACACAATACGTAGGAGACTTGTTTTACTTAGAGCGTAAAATTATGCAGTTAAGTGCAGCACCAGGCGTCCGGAAGCAAGCACTTTCCGTCAGGGTTACACAGCCCGAGGGTGTCTGTCTGTCCGACTGTCCTACACTCGGAAGTGGAGGTGGATTAAATTCATCAGGCAACTGCTCTAACCGGAAAATTTGCCGACGTCACCAAGTAGCTCCATCTGACTTTATCTGGACAAACAAGCAAATCATTCCACCGGCTGAAAACAACCAACCCAAACACAGAAAACTACATTGTTCTTTCTCCTCAACTCAAATCCACACAAAAGGATCCTTATGATTCTGAAATTTCCAGAGGAGAAATGGAGTGACCTGAAATGTCAAAGACCCCATTGTTTTGTAAAGAAAGTACACCTCAAAATAGTCTAATTCCACATGGGAGCAACAAAGTACTGTTTCAGCCTCAACTCCGGGTGGCAGTGGCTCCGCTAGGGCCCAGCGGCAGGTCTGCGGGCCTCAGGCGCGTCCTCCCCGGAAGCACCAGGAGGCTTCACGCTGACGGGAACCCGAGCGCTGGATGGGGAGACCCTATCGGAGCCCAAGCCTGCCTTTGTCGCGGGTGGTTTTGCTCAAGAGCGACTTCTGTCTTTAAGGAGTTTTAAGGCCGCCTAGGTTTTGCGTTTTCTGTGCTGAGGTGTGTGAAGCGCAGGCGCAGGGCCGCCTACCCACTGAGAAGACGCGCTCTAAGTCTCGCGAGAGGCAGTGTTTCCTGTGGGCGCCTTGGAGGTGATATTCAAGTAAGAAGAGCTCTCTCGGCCGTCGGTTCTGGGTGCCCTCCGCCCGCGCGGCTGCCAGCCTGTGTCCACACTCAGGGCAATGACCACGCGCTCTCGACCCGCTTCAGCTCCTAGAGCTGCTCCAACGGGTCGCAGTTCTGGCGCTTGTGGGCTGGGAGGCGGCCGCTAGGCGTGTGTTGCCAGCACGTGAAGAGGACTCGCCATCGCAGTGTTTGCTTGGAGACTGGCGCCACGTGAGTCCTGCTTTGCGTTACAGTTTTTATTGCAAGTTGGTGTTGACCTAGAGGTGCCTGTTGCACTGTGGTGATATGGTCATGGCAGGAATAGGTTCTTTTTTCACTCTTTGACGTCTGTGTGGTCTCCGTTCTCTGGAGGCTCTGCTGTAGGAGGGACCAGCACTGCCGCCTGAGCCACCACTGGCTGCCCGGCGACGGTCCTTTGGATTTATTTTTGATGTGTGTGTACGTGTGTAAGTGCATACATCTATATATATATTACCTATAGTATGAATTATATATATAAAGAATAATATATATAATAATATATGATATTTAAAAATACAGAGAATCTTGAGCAAGTGTCAAGCAAGCAACTTTTAAAAAATGAATTAAAGTCTATATTTTACTGTAATTTCCTTAATTTTTTTCCAATGTTCTTTTTTCTATTCCACAATATCATTCAGGATATAAAAATGCATTTAGTCCTTGTGTCTTCTTAGGCTCCTCTTGGCTGTGATATTTTCTCAGACTTTCCTCTTTTTCGGTGATTTCTACAGTTTTGAGGATTACTGACCAGGAATTTTATAGAATGTCCCTCAATTGGCATTTGTCTCTTTTTCTTTTCTTTTTTTTTTTTTTTTTCATGATTAGACTCAGGTCATGGATTTTTGGGAGAAAGCCCATGGTAAATCGCCATTCTCACCACTATGTGTCAAAGGTATATACTCTTAGCATGGCATCACTGTTGATGTTAATTATCTTGCTGAGATGGTTTTGTCAAGTTTCTCTACTGTAAAGTGACTCATTTTTGCCCCTTTCTACAGTGTACTCTTTGGAAGGAAGCCAGTATGCACAGCCCACACTTGCAAACCTGGGCAGTTTCTGACTGTGAAGCCCAGGAAAGTGTGTGTTTGGGGAACTAAGTGTGTGTGTGGCAAGAGGGCTAAGACTGTGGCTCCCAAGAGTTTCTCTTGTGGCTGTAGGCCACACTAAGCCTCAGGCAATTTGGCAAAATTGCCATGTCAGTATTTCTGCTAGTTTAGGGCTCTAACAGTTTTTGCTCTGTGTAAGCAGATCTCAGCTCTGACTCTGGAGTCCTCTAGCTTTCTAGATTTCAAGTTGCAGTTTTCCCTACAATCTCAATTTTTTTGATAGGTCGGAGAAGAGTTGTTGAGTTTCAGTTTGTCCAACTTTCTCTTACTGTAAGGATGGTGTATTGATTTGCTAGGGCAGCCATAACAAAGTACCACAGACTGGGTGGCTTAAGCAACAGAAATTTATTTTCTCACAGTTCTGGAGGCTAGATCAAGGTGTCAACAGGGTTGGTTTCTTCTGAGGGCTCCCTCCTCAGATCATAGATGGCCATCTCTGTCTTATCCCTGTGTCTTCACATGGTCTTCCCTCTGTGTTTATCTGTAATCTCCACTTCTTTTAAGGACACTAGCCAGTCATATTGGATTAGGGCCCAGTGATCTCGTTTTAACCTAGTTACTGTATCTCCAACTACAGTCACATTCTAACTGGGAGTTAGAATTTCAACATATGAATCTTGAGGGGATACAGTTCAGCTCATAACAGATGGCAATAACAATTTTCAGCTTTTTACATATTGGAGCTGAAACAGGGAACTGCTGATAAGCAAACTTTTAATGTCAATGTTTAATGTGCAGTGGTTGGGTGTACTAAATATCATTAGCAACAGGTCTATGGTGAATTATCACTGAAGGATCTATATTAGTCAGGGTTTTCCAGAGAAACAAAACCAATAGGAGATCTCTATCTATCTATCCTCTATCTATCTGAAGAGATTTATTATATGGCATTGGCTCACTTGACTGTGAAGGCTGAGAAGTCCCACCATCTGCCCACTGCTAGCTGGAGATTCAGAAAAACCTATGATGTAGCTTGAAGGCCTGAGAGCCAGAGAGCCAATGGTGCAGATTCCAATCAGTGTTTGAAGGCCTGAGAACCAGGAGTACCCAGGTCAGGAGAAAATCAGTGTCCTAGAATTAGAGCCAAATAATTGGTGCTTATTATTAACAAAACCAAAGAGGATGATCTCTTAAAAAAAGGAATATGACCCTGTACTGTCAGGAGCTCAGCTGATCAGAGAGAGAAAGAACTGAGCTTCCAGGTGTCAGAGTCGCCAATTAAAGCAACAAGCCATAAATGAAAGGATTAAGGCTTTCATTACTTACTATGATTGTACAAGCAAGAATTATAAAAAAAGCTCGAAGAAATGCCGATTCCATTGTCCCCTATCGAATGGCACACCCATCAAGGGTCAGGTAGATTAGAGCAGACGTGGTGGGTGGTGGTCGTCTTACTTTTGAGGGAATCCTGAACAAAAGGCTCCAGCAGTTTTATGGACTATAGGGAGTTGTAACGGGGAAGAGGCAGGAGTGGAAAAGTCCTGGGTGCTGAGTCAGAATGGGGCAGAGTTTAAGGTTTCTGCCTTCTCCCCAGTAAGGAGGCCTCGGGAGGTGCCAAGAAGACCTTTGCCTATGGCTTCAGATGTAGAGACCTGGGAATGAATGCCTGGGCTAGAAATGGAAGTATGTGAAAGCCTGACAGGCTAGGGGGCCTGTTTCCTTAATTGCAACTCCCTTCAGAGACTGCTGTGCACTGCTGTGCACCAAGCCTGGCATGGGAAGGTCAACTTTCCCCCATGTAGCCTGACAGATAACTGCCTATGATTAGGCCTGAAAAAAATCACAGGTAGGTTTTTAACCATGAGTCAGATTCCTCATATACTGAGTTATCTATAAAGAAATTGTAACTTCAGAATAAAAGCAATTATAATCTTCAATATTATGATGGTTAAAAATAAGAAAGCACAGATTTTAAAACAGTTTTTACATTGTTTGAAAATCTTGGTTATACTGCATAGGATGCCTTAATCAATGGCATGTAATATGCATTCAACTATGGCAAATTTACTGAGAATTTCAGAATATTTATCTTTAATTCAATGAATATACAAGCTGATTTTCACTTGAAATGGTGAAAGGAAATTTGGGATAATTGTAGAATCACTGAGGAAATGAAGTGAACTCAAACAGGGATCTTTTTATTGCAGTACTATGAGTAAACAATTAAATGATTTATATTTCAAAAGTCAGTAGTTCTTAAACTTTACCTACAAAATGCTTACACACATGCTTACTATGGTAACAGTTTCAGACTTTCTGATTTAGTATGCTACAGGTAAAGCCTAAGACTGTTTTTAACAAGCTGGTTGAGGTAATTCTTATATACATGGCTTTGAGATTAGACCTTTGGAGACATTTCTATATGATTAATTTGAAGGGAAAATTTTTATTGTAAAATGAAGGGAAATAGTCTGATGTGGTGAAAAAAAAAGTCAGGTAGTTTTTTTTTTTGGCTTCTATATGAAATTAATGTGTTTTTTTTTGTTTGTTTTTAACATCTTTATTGGAGTATAATTGCTTTACAATGGTGTGTTAGTTTCTGCTTTATAACAAACTGAATCAGTTATACATATACATATGTTCCCACATCTCTTCCCTCTTGCGTCTCCCTCCCTCCCACCCTCCCTGTCCCACCCATCAGGGAGTTTTTAGTAGTGTCTGATCTGAGGTCTGCCAATGAGCCTTGCTAAAAGTTACATAGGTGATCTCCCTAGCTCTTAGTTTCCTCATTGTAAGAATATGTGCATTTAATTGCACAACTTCAGTGTATTAGTCAAGTTCCAAAATTCCATGTGGATAACTAATTTATATGATGTTGTGGAAAAGTTCTTTTACAGCTTTTGGAATCACTCAGCCTCTCACAAATATTTGAATTTTTTCAAATTTTGAATTGGTGCAGCTTTATTTAAACTGTGTTTTTCTGATTTGAGTAACATTCACAACCTAATGTACACAAGGGATGCATTTCAGGAAATGGAAGTGCTCACCACTCTGTGGAATCCCTCTGTTTATGCAGGGTGGCCTTTGCACTTCATTTTTGTAGCTAAAAGGGATGACAGATTTTCTATGAAAGAGTTTGAAATTGAGAGATTTATTAATTGATTATAGCATTTGGAGTGAGGTCTCTCTTAGGTTTTAATTTTATTTTCACTTCTTACTAACAAGTGAATTACAACCAATTGTTTCCTTATATATAGTGAATCTTGAATTCCCATAAGAAAAAAAAATAAGCATCTTATACAGTAACATTTTTATTTTGATTTTTATCCAATTGACTCTTTTTTTTTAAGAAACAACATGGAGATATGGTTAGGTGTAAAGTGTTCAGATGTCATACTGCCTTATTAAGGGCCAGACTCTACAACATACCTGCTGGGAAATCTTAGGCAAGCACTTAACCATCTACAACTTAGTTTTTCAGAATCTGTATAATAGGGGTGTTAATAATAGTGGCTATCTTGCTTTCTCATAATTTGATCATAGTGCTTTCCATTTGGAGCTCACCTTCAGCTTATATGGAATATACTAAACCATATTTTGAGGAAATCTTGATTAAATTCATACAACAAGCAAGTGTAGAGAGCATCATGCTCAAGTACACTAACTTTATAAAATGGTACACTTGAACCCAGATAAGTTGACAGTCTTATTCAAGGTCACACAGGTGTACTGGGATATAGGAAGCCAACTTTACTCTGTTTTTAAATATTGACTGCTGTAGACTAAATAGTGTCATTTCCAATAAAAGTAGAGCACTGAAAGAGACTTGACATTTTTATGAGAATTGACCATGGTACTAAGGGTCAGGTTAATTTTTTAAACTGCACTATTAACTTCTGCTTGTGGAAAAACCTGCCTCAGAGATCTCAGTTATCACCCACAGTTTTCTTCATGCACAGAGACCACAGTGAAAAAAGAACAAGTGTACATATAACAAAACTGTGATTATAATGGCATACCACTGTAACCCAGTGTCTCACAGAATCTCAGTAAACAGAAGGAAGGATTTGTCAGTATGTGTTTCTGCCCAGGTAACCTGTGGTTCCCCAATATTACCTTCCTTGGTCCCTAAGACTATGAATGTGATGGGCTACCACTTTTGTGATTATATCACTTTAAATGGCAAAGGGATCTTGCAGATGTAATTAAGGTTATCAGTTGACTGTGTGTTTAATCAAAAGGGAGAGTATCAGGGTACAACTAATCACGTGAGCCCTTTAGAAGAAGAGTTTTCTCTGGCTGATGGCCAAAGAGAAATTTAGAGAGATTCAAAAAAGGAGAAGGACCTGAAGTACCATTGATGACTTGAAGGTGACAGCCACATGTGCAAGAATGTAATGATCTCTAGAAGCTAAGAATAACTCCCAGCTGACAACCATCAAGGAAACAGAGACATTAGACCTACAGCTTTAAGAACTAGATTCTTCCAGCACCTGGGATGAGCTTGGAAACAGATTCTTCCCAAGATCCTTCAGAAAAGAGCCCTGCCCAACAGATACCTTGATTTGGCCTTGTGAGACCCGAAAGCAAAGAACCCTGTCGGAGCCTGCCCAGACTTCTGACTTAGAGATCTGTGAGCTAATGTCTGGGTGTGTTTTAAGCTGCTAATATGAAACGATTTGTTACTCAGCAATAGAAAACCAATACAGAATGCTTGAATACTCAGGCTTGTTGGAGGAGGTCATCTAGAAGATGTGGCCGCTGGTTGACTCCGGAGCTGGACCTGGGCGATCAGAGAGTTCTCACCTCCTCCCCAGTCTTTGGAATGCGTGTTCTGTTCACCATTGCTGTAGCTGGAGTTTTTTCAAGGATGCAGCCTTGAGAGAGTTGTGTGTTGTTGAGACCATCTGGATTATGTACATAACTGAACCCTGTTAAGGCCTCTCTATAATCTTTTAAGATTCTAGTGGGTGGGTGCAAAGACCTAGTTACCTTGTGGCTAAGAAAAGCCTTGCATGTGAATCCCCTTGCTTATTAACCCTGTCACCTACCAATCTGGAGTGACCTGCCTCCTTCTGCTGTCTCCCCTTTTCCTCTCTGTATGGAGACCAGTTTGGAATTTCACCTGGGGAACTCCAGAAGTTGCAAACCAACAATGCTTTCTGTGTGTTTGCTGTTACACTTCATGCAGAATTGGTGCTGTGATCATCAGATGGTGCCCATGCAGTGGGTATGATGAGTTCCACTTCATGATGCCCATATATATTGGGCAGAGCCTTCTCTTATGCAAAGTTTGGACAGAATTCTTGGGTACCTGGTGTCCTAGCAAGAAAACCTGAGGATTCCTTCTTTTTGTGGTAGGCACATATACATTGGCCCACAAGTTCCTCAGGCCAAATAAACAACTCTCATCTGCTTTTGTTTTCTTTTAAAGTGAACTTGGAGAAGTTGGTTAACCTCTTTGAGACACTTTACTCTTTTATAAAATGTGGCAAATAACATCTATGTCATAATATTTTCTTAAGAATACATTGAAATATGACATGTGTAAAGCAAATCTAGCAAAATCTTAAATGTAGAAACTAGGAGATGGGTATTAGGCTATTCAGTGCATAATTAGTTCAAGTCTTTCTGTATGTTAGAAAATGTTCATCATTAAATTGTTTAAAATAAAGCTATTGCAAAGTGTAGGCAAGAGATGATAGGTGGTTGGGTCTAGATGGCATTGGTAGAGATGGAGCACTTGAGCTGAACTGAAAGATACTGTGAAAGTCAGTTTGCCTGGATTTAGTTATAATTTGTGTACTGGAGTCAGGAAGATGGCAAGGATTGTTCATACATTCTGGACTTGTGCAGTTGCTGTCTTAAAAGTATTATTCATTTGTCTTCCTCACAGAAGGAAGACTTCTTTGGGGTATGTTTTGGTTTTGGTTGCAGAAATGTTAAATGTTATTTTAGAATCTAAGGGTTTAGAATCTAAGAGTTTAGAATCTAAGAGTTAAAATCATCAAGCAGAAAATCCACTATTATTAACAAGTTTCACTTAAATATTTAGGTCTCTGGTGATTCAGATGGGCAAGAAAACCATACATACCAAATGTTGATAAACCATATAACTGGTCACTAAAAAATATGACTTGCTTTATATAATAGTTTTAAACAAAGCTACACAAAGCAGTGATAGGCTTTCTTCTTCTAAATAAAATTGGTTGGTTTACACTGAGCACTCCAGATAATGTCAGAGAATAAAACAACAAATAATAGATGAGGGCCCAGAATAGGAATAGGGTAGGAAGTATTTGAAAGTTGTAAAAGTTTTAGGCAATTATGAACTTGGAGCCACGGTCCACATAAGATTGCTGTGACTTATGATACAAACTGCAGGTTCAGGGACGTTTCCCTAAACTACCCTCAGTTTCAATAATTTGCTAGAAAGATTAGCAGAACTCACTGAAAGCTGTTATATTTATTAGTATGGTGTGTAAACGATACAGAAGAAAATTAGCCAAGGGAAGAAATGCATAGAGCAGACACCAAACATGGAGCTTCCTTTATTCTCCCTCCATGGAGGCATGAATGCTTTACTTACAAGGCATCGATGTGTGCTGATCCGCACGGAGTGTTGCCAACTAGGGAAGCTCAACTTAGCCTTGACTCTAGAGTTTTTACTGGGGCTCCATCAAGTGTGCATGATTAATTGATTTATCACCCACTTGGTTGATCTTACTCTCCAGGTCAACTGATACTGTGTGATCCAAAGCCCCCACCCTAAATCCTATTGTTGGTTTTTCTAGCATAACCAGCCCCAACCCTGAACAAAGACACTACTGGCAGACATGACATTCTAAGAGTTTTGAGATTACCTCTTAGTATCTGAGGGCAAAGGCGAGATCCCTTTTTTGGACAAAATTAATTTTTTTCTTACACAAAGTTTTTTTTTTTCAAGAAAAAGTATGGGCACCTCATTATTTTACAAAATTTGCTGACATCTTTGTCTAGTATGCTATGGTATAAGTGTGTCAGAGTTGTTTAAAAATCTCAAGTCAATGCTTTTGCAGTTTCTGGCCAACATAAGGCAGTCATTACCTCACAAGCTCAAAAGAAGTAAGTGCATACATTATAGACAAGATGGTGAAAATTTAAATTATATATCAAGTTAAGTGATCTCACTGTGTAATTCATCTCCACTGAATTCAAGTTGCCTTAATCAGTTGTCTGGTAGTATCATGAAATATTTTGCAATCGCTAAGTTGTTTTAGATGTACTTCGATGTTGTTAATCAGGCAATACTCACAGTTAAATGAGAAGTAAACAAGAAACTTCTGTTAAAATATTAGAGAACTTCCCTTGCATGCCTCTGTCCCCATTTTTAACTCTGGTTGAGCAAGATTAAGGTCCAGTACAGAATCGTTACTTAGGAATAGAGAATTTCATCTGAATTGGTATTGATGTATCCTTCTCTGACATCTCTTATATTATTCAGATTCACACTTCCTTCAGTTTTCTCAAACACTTTGATGTGATAAACCAGATAGATCTCCCTAGTTTTCATCAGTCTTTCTCTACTTCACAGTAACTTCATTCATTCCTTCTTTTATTTAACAAACATTTATTAAATGCCAACTCTATGTGATATGCTAAGGTTACAAAGATGCATAAGTCACAGCTACTGTTAGAATCCAGTAAAGGAAAAACTGGGTGAATGCATAATACAGTCAGATAAGTGCTGTGAGATTCAAATATAAAGTTTTAGGAATCCTAAAGGAAAGGGGGACCAAATATTTGGGATTGACATTGGAAATGTGTACAGTTATCTTTGGCCCAGGATGATAAGAGGAGATTTATATTTACCAATACAAGTTTTGGGGGAATATGGGGCTGAAGACTGGAGGTAAGAGGAAATAGGAATTAAGGATAAGGTGACGGGACATTCTCCTAAAGAAATCACATGGTCCTAGTGATGGATCTGCAAACAGGTATTCTGTTTGTGGAATTTCAAAATGTCTAGATTTAATGTCTAAATCAAAAGTGGTGGGAGAGGGCTTCCCTGGTGAGGCAGTGGTTGAGAGTCTGCCTGCCGATGCAGGGGACATGGGTTCGTGCCCCGGTCCGGGAGGATCCCACATGCCGCAGAGAGGCTGGGCCCATGAGCCATGGCTGCTGAGCCTGCATGTCCAGAGCCTGTGCTCTGCAACGGGAGAGGCCACAACAGTGAGAGGCCTGCGTACCGCAAAAAAAAAAAAAAAAAAAAAGTGGTGGGAGATAATGAATGAATAAAAAAATTAAATTGTTGCTGCAAATGATGGGGAATCATTGAAGATTTTAAGTAGAAGACTGTCATGATCAGAATTGTGTTAGAAAGATCAACTGCAAAGATTTCTATTTTCACAGGATAAAAAAGGGGTGCTGTTGCTTCCTGGTATAAAATCCTTTGGTATCTGACATTTTTACTCGGGGTAAAATTCGTAGTCTTTATAATTGCTTCACGTTCTTGTACTTGTCTGCTTATATAGCTTCATCTTTCACCATCTTTTGGCTCATAGTTTGTGTTCAAGCATACTGAATTTTAGCTCAGTTGTATCTTTTACCATTTGGTTCTAAAACTAGAACCAGTGTTAGAGTAGATTGTTGTTGTTTTTGTTTTTGTTTTAGAAGATGTTGGGGGTAGGAGTTTATTAATTAATTAATTTTTGCTGTGTTGGGTCTTCGTTTCTGTGCGAGGTTTTTCTCTAGTTGTGGCAAGTGGGGGCCACTCTTCATTGCGGTGCACGGGCCTCTCACTATTGCAGCGTCTCTTGTTGCGGAGCACAGGCTCCAGACGCGCAGGCTCAGTAGTTGTGGCTCAAGGGCCTAGTTGCTCCGTGGCATGTGGGATCCTCCCAGACCAAGGCTCAAACCCTTGTCCCCTGCATTAGCAGGCAGATTCTCAACCACTGTGCCACCAGGGAAGCCCCCGATTGTTTTTTTCATCAGTCAAAAATAACATTGAATCAGCAAATAAGAACAAGCCCATTAACTGGAATTTTGCTTGTGTTTTATGTTTAGAAGAGCAGTAAATCCCTTTTATGGGGGAAGAGAGTAACTATCAATCTTTTTGTTTGCATGCCTGGAATCAGTAAAAATTCAGCCTGATTGCTCTACTTAAGGACCTGTGTCATGGTAATTCATGTTTATTGATACCTTCATTACCTACAAGATCCTTATTCATAAAAAAGTAGCAAACTTGGATTTTTTTTTTGTTTCATTATATTTGATAAGGAAAAGTAGATAATGATAGCAAAGATAAGACATTGTGGCCAATTCCTACATAGTAAATACTATATACTATATACATATTTACTATATACTATATCTACTACCTACTGTATCTACTATATACGTACTGTATATACTATATACCATACATAGTATGTACTATATATGTTATATATACATACTATATACATATATGTATACTATATATACATACTGTATATGTAGTATGCATTATATATGTGGCATATATATACATGTAAACATTCGTACACTCATATTTATACATAATGCCATAAGGCTGCATTATAGATTATTCTGGTTAATGGAGGTATGAATTTAATTTTGATTATGGTTAGTTTGGTAAGAAACTGTCAATATTCTTAGAAGGGTTCAACCAATGGGCTAGTACAAGCAATAACATGTTATAATAAAAATAGTATCAGCCTGGTATGCAGGAGACCCAAATTCTGATCACAACCTTAGACACTAAAGTCTGTGTGACTTGACTCAGACACATCACTTCTCTGTGGTTCAGTTTTCTTATTCATAAAATAAGGATCTTGGAAATGTGTGGTTCAAAATAGATTTTTTTTCTTAGGTCTTTTTCCTCTCATATTATCTCACATGTACTTCTATAATTTTAAGAGTTTCAAAGCAGGCTGTAAAATCAAAGTTTATTAAAGTTTTTTTCAGGTAAGATGTAAAACAATGCTTAGGGTGTGGGAGTTATAAAGAAGTCTAAGGCTGACTTGAATATTTTAAAACAAAGAGCAGGAGTTTACAAAAGCAGCAGAAATTTCAATAGATGACATTAACATGGGAGAAAGAGTAAATAATAAAGAAAAATACAACAAGCTACATAGGACTTAGATCATTTAAATGCTAAAAGATGAAAGCTAGTTCAAAATAGCTCTGAGAACAGTGACACATCTCTGCAAAAAGGAATATCAAACAATTGCATATCATTAAGTCTAAGGTATCAAAAAGTAAAAGTGTAAGGTACTTTTGTGTATATTATTAAATATGGGTGATTGGTAATAATAAGTAATAAGATTTTTAAAAAGCCAAACATTAAAAAGAAAGAGCAACTGTAATTAAGAAGGGCATGCAGAGTCTAAAGACTCACTTCACAATGAGAATCTCAATTATAGGAAAAATATGAAGAAACTAGGAGAAAGAATGTCAGAAGTGCTCCTACTAATAAAATAATAAATGGTTTCTATTAGGTATACTTTATTTCAAAAAGTAAAAGAAAACTTTGTCTATTTGCCAAAATTTAGGAACCTTTCTAGAAACTATTTTCCATGTTCTTGCTTAATCTCAGACCAATTGAGAAGGTGAATATAGCAAGAAAGTCTTGGCTCTATGTTCTGAAACTAGATTTGTATATTTGTTCATCTTTCACTAGTGTGGATTATCAAAGACTAATTGCTGGCAGTTAATCAGTTGGAGGCTGTGCCTTGACCAAGTCTTAACATTCATTCATGCAGTTCATACCTCAGATCCTCCCTAGGATAATTCCCTAAAGGATGTCAAGAGGGTGCAGGGAACAGACCCTACCAGAGTTGATATGAACTTGCTCAGGCTGCCCTACAATTTATTTTCTTTCCTATAAATGTGGCTCTTGATAGTAATTTACTCTTATTTCATTTATAAAGGAGCAGGCATGTTTTACTGTGTGCATGAGCATATGTTTGTGGAACTGAAATAAAAATTAAAAATAGGTGCATTTTCCTGGAGAACTTTCACACCTACTTATTATGCGCAGGTTGGAGATTAATCATTTGTCTCCCTCTTAAATCACTCTAGAGCTTTGAACCGATTGACAAATTAGCCATGAGGAGCAGATAGATAGAGATCAATGTATGGATTTCATCAAGAATAAAACTAATTAGAGACTGAGACTTGGACCAGTGGACAATGTGCTTCTGGATCACTGCTCTCCCCCACCTTCACCCTCGCTATCTTTGGCAGAACTGCTTCCTGCAGAGTCACTGGAAAAGTCAGAGACTGAGCAATGTGAGTTCTTTCCTTTGCCCAACCAGACAAATGAAGACCAGTTATAGTTTATAAGAGGCAGAGTACTCTCCTGGACAGTGGAATAGAAGTTCTTTCCCATCCATGAGGAACGTAAGTTCCTACCCCTACTTCCCCCAATTTAGGACTAGTCCATCTCAGGACACCAAGGCAACACAGTAATGACATTGTCATTTGAGTGGATCTGATTCCACTTCTTTGACATTTCTTACTTTTTGATTTTTTAGTCATTTTACTTTAACCTTTCTGTCACCTGTCAAGTGTGACTCTTGTAAGGAACATTTCTTTTTAACCATGTCTGACAATATTTTCACTTAATTGTGATAGTCCGTTTACTGTCAGTGAAGTCACTGATATACTGGGTTTTGATCTACCATCTTTCCGTTTTTTATTTGTTTCACATGTATTATGCCCCTTATTCACATCTTTCTCGTCTTGTTTGGATTAAGTAATTGAGGTTATATTTGTCATTATTATTTCATTATTCCTCTCAATTAGCGTGTAAGGCTGACATTATTTAACTGTTGTTTTTAAGGGTTAGCCTTAAACACTGCAACTTGTATCCTTGGCATATTTTGTCCTAATATAAAATAGTACTTTTACCACTTTGTAGATAATTCTAGGAAATTGTAATACTTAACTCCATTTGCACCTCTCCTGTATTTTGTTTACTGTAGTCATGATTTTTTTGTTGTTGTTGTTTTGTTTTGTTTTTTGCGGTACGCGGGCTTCTCGCTGTTGTGGCCTCTCCCATTGCAGAGCACAGGCTCCGGACTCGCAGGCTCAGTGGCCATGGCTCACGGGCCCAGCCGCTCGGCGGCATGTGGGATCTTCCCGGACCGGGGCACGAACCCGTGTCCCCTGCATCGGCAGGCGGACTCTCAGCCACTGCGCCACCAGGGAAGCCCTGTAGTCATGATTTTAATCTCACATATATTTTATTTCATTTTTGAGACATTATTATCATTTTTGTAGTCAATGTTCAGTTATATTCATACACATGTTAACCTTTTATTTTTGCTTTTTATTTTTTCCTACCTTTTCATGTTTCTACCTAGAGTCATTTTGCTTCTGCCTGAAGAGATCCTAAAGTAATTGTTTGGGTATATTGGCTGGTGACAAATTATATCAGATTTTTATTTATCTAGAATCACCTTGATTTTGCCATCATTCTACGTACTGTTTCTTGAGAAAGATTACTAACTTAGCAATTTTTTCCAGCACGTTAAAATGCCATGCAATTGTTTTCTGGATTTCATTGTTTTTGTTGAGAAATCAGATCCTCTTTTTTTTTTAAAAAATATACACCTTTGTCTGGTTTTGGTACCAGGGCGATGGTGGCCTCGTAAAATGAGCTTGGAAGTGTTCCTTCCTCTGCAATTTTTTAGAAGAGTTTGAGAAGGATGGGTGTTACCTCTTCTCTAAATGTTTGGTAGAATTCGCCTGTGAAGCCATCTGGTCCTGGACTTTTGTTTGTTGGAAGATTTTTAATTGCAGCTTCAATTTCGTTACTTGTGATTGGTTTGTTTATATTTTCTATTTCTTCCTGGTTCAGTCTTGGAAGGTTGCACCTTTCTAAGAATTTGTCCATTTCTTCCAGGTTGTCCATTTTATTGGCATATAGTTGCTTATAGTAGTCTCTTATGATCATTTGTATTTCTGTGGTATCAGTTGTAATTTCTCCTTTTTCATTTCTAATTTTATTGATTTGAATCCTCTCCCTTTTTTCTTGATGAGTCTAACTAAAGGTTTATCAGTTTTCTTTACCTTCTCAAAGAACTAGCTTTTAGTTTCATCGATCTCTGCTACTGTTTTCTTCATTTCTATATCATTTATTTCTTCTCTGATTACCCTGTTACAAAAACCAGACAAAGATATCACACACAAAAAAATTACAGACCAATATCACTGATGAACATAGACTAAAAAGTCCTCAACAAAATACTAGCAAACAGAATTCAACAACACATTAAGAGGATCATACACCATGATCAAGCGGCATTTAACCCAGGGATGCAAGGATTCTTCAATATACACAAACCAATCAATGTGATACACCATATTAACAAATTAAAGAATAAAAACCATATGATCATCTCAATAGATGCAGAAAAAGCTTTTGACAAAATCAATACCCATTTATGATAAAAACTCTCCAGAAAGTGGGCATAGAGGGAACCTACCTCAACATAATAAATGCCATAATTGACGGACCCACAGCAGACATCATTCTCAATGGTGGAAAACTGAAAGCATGTCCTCTAATATCAGGAAAAGACAAGGATGTCCACTCTCGCTGCTGTTATTCAACATAGTTTTGGAAGTCCTAGCCATGGCAGTCAGAGAAGAAAAAGAGGTAAAAGGAATCCAAATTGGAAAAGAAGAAGTAAAACTGTCACTGTTTGACAGTATCACTGACATGATACTACTACCCATAGAAAATGCTAAAGATGCCAACAGAAAACTACTAGAGCTAATCAATGAATCTGGTAAAGTTGCAGGATACTAAATTAATGCACAGAAATCCCTTGCATTCCTATACAGTAACAATGAAGATAAGAAAGAAAAATTAGGGCTTCCCTGGTGGCGCAGTGGTTGAGAGTCCACCTGCCAATGCAGGGGACACGGGTTTGTGCCCCAGTCTGGGAGATCCCACATGCCGTGGAGTGGCTGGGCCCGTGAGCCATGCTGCTGAGCCTGTGTCCGGAGCCTGTGCTCCACAACGGGAGAGGCCACAACAGTGAGAGGCCTGCATACCGCAAAAAAAAAAAAAAAAAAAAAATTGAAGTATAGTTGACTTACGATATTTTGTTAGTTTCAGGAGCAAAAAGTTTTCATTTTTGCTTAAGAAATTTTCAGCTGGCTTTCCTGTCACTTATGATAAGAACAACATGAATAAAATCCTAAATGTAACAGCAAAAAAAAAGGCAGTATGGTACCAGTATAAAAACAGAAATATAGGTCAATGGAACAGGATAGAAAGCCCAGAGATAAACCCACACACATATGATCACCTAATCTATGACAAAGGAGGCAAGAATATACAATGAAGAAAAGACAGCCTCTTCAATAAGTGGTGCTGGGAAAACTGGAAAGCTACATGTAAGAGAATGAAGTTTGAAAAATCCCTACACAAAAACCATACACAAAAATAAACTCAAAATGGATTAAAGACCTAAATGTAAGACCGGACACTATAAAACTCTTAGAGGAATATATAAGAAGAACACTCTTTGACATAAATCACAGCAAGATCTTTTTTGACCCACCTCCTAAGTAATGAAAATAAAAACAAAAATAAACAAATGGGACCTAATTAAACTTAAAAGCCTTTGGACAGCAAAGGAAGCCATAAACAAGATGAAAAGACAACCCTCAGAATGGGGGAAAATATTTGCAAATGAAGCAACTGACAAGGGATTAATCTCCAAAATATACAAGCAACTCATGCAGCTCAATATCAAAAAAATAAATAACCCAATCCAAAAATGGGCAGAAGACCTAAATAGATATTTCACCAAAGTAAACATACAGATGGCCAAGAGGCACCTGAAAAGATGCTCAACATCAGTAATCATTAGAGAAATGCAGATCAGAACTACAGTGAGGTATCACCTCACACAGGTCAGAATGGCCATCATCAAAAGATCTACAAACAATAAATGCTGGAGAGAGTGTGGAGAAAAGGGAACCCTCTTGCACTGTTGGTGGGAATGTAAATTGATACAGCCCTGTGGAGAACAGTATGGAGGTTCTCTAAACAACTAAAAATAGAACTATCATATGACCCAGCAATCCCACTACTGGGCATATACCCTGAGAAAACCATAGTTTGAAAAGACACATGCACCACAGTGTTCATTGCAGCACTATTTACAATAGCCGGGACATTTAAGCAACCTAAATGTCCATTGACAGATGATGGATATAGAAGTTGTGGTACATATATACAACAGAATATTACTCAGCCATAAAAAGGAATGAAATTGGGTCATTTGTAGAGATGAGGATGGACCTAGAGACTGTCATAAGGAGAGAAGTAAGTCAGAAAGAGAAAAACAGATATCGTATATTAACGCATATATGTGCAATCTAGAAAAATGGTACAGGTGAACCTATTTGTAGGGCAGGAGCAGAGATGCAGATGTAGAGAATGAATGTGTGGACATTGTGGGAGTAATGGGGGGTGGGATGAATTGGGAATTTGGGACTGACATATATACACTACCATGTGTAAAACAGATACCTAGTGGGAACCTGCTATATAGCCCAGAGAGCTCAGCTTGGTGCTCTCTGGTGACCTAGATGGGTGGGATGGAGTGGGTGGGAGGGAGGTCCAAGAGGGAGGGGATATATGTATACGTATCGCTGATTAACTTCGTTGTACGGCAGAAACTAACACAACATTGTAAAGCAACTATACCCCAATAAAAAAGTATATACAATGACATGTATCTACCATTATAGTAACTTACAGAATAGTTTCACTGCCCTCCACATGCTTTGTGCTCTACCTGTTCATCCCTACCTCTCCCCTAGCTCCTGGCAACCACTTACCTTTTTACTGTCTCCATAGTTTTGCCTTTTCCAGAATGTCATATAGTGAGAATCATATAATATGTAGCCTTTTCAAATTGGCTTCTTCACTTAGAAATATGATTCCTCCATGTCTTTTCATGGCATGATAGCTCATTTATTTTCAGTTCTGTATAATATTCTGTTGTTGGATGTACTACAATTCATTTATTCATTTACTCACTGAAATATATCTCGGTTGCTTCCAAGTTTTGGCAATTATGAGTAAAACTTCTTTCTATAAACATCTGTGTGTAGGTTTTTGTGTGGACATAAGTTTTCAAATACTTTAGATAAACACCATGTAGCAAAATTCTCTTTTTTTTTTTTCAAGTTAAAAACAAGTTTTCATTTTCTTAAATAATCCTCATATGTACCATTCCATGCTGTGGAAAAAACATACAGTCTGGACACAATATCAAGATTTCAGAACACTGGCACAAATACTTACATCTGTGTTTTATGAAAAATTTTCTTTTTAAAGAAATTCATATCTGTGTGTATGTGTGTGGTGTGTGTGTGTAATATTTTATCTTAGTCATGGGAAGTCAGCCGTTTTACAATCAAAACAGCAACAACAACAGCAACGACAAAACACCTTTCTGTGTTTTTTTAATACTTCTTGAATTCTTAATTTGTGAGAGAAATTTTCAGCTATTGCTTCTTCCCTATTCTCTGTCAATATTCCTTACTGGGACTCAATTTAAATGTGGTTTAGTCCCAAATGTTTGTTATATTTTCCACCCCTATCCTTATCCTGCTTATTTTCTACTGATCTATTTGCCACATCACTAACATTTTCTTCTGCTGTGTCAAATCTGCATCTAAACCCATCTATTTAGTTACTTTCAATTACAGACTTCTATTTTCCTTTTAGATATTCCATTTAATTAATATAGTTAATTTTTTTAAAAGATTATGGTTAGTGGAATTTCTGTCTTGTCATTTATTCTTTGGAACGTACATATTACTGTTTTTTTTTAAGAACTATGTTTTCTAAACCCAATACCTGGGTTCCTTGTAAGTCTGCTTCTATTTTCACTTTTCTGTTCTTTTTTTGGTGATATGAATGACAAATTTTATTTGAATATCTAACATGGTATATAGAAAACTATTTCGTCTTTACATCTGTAATAGCTCTCAAGAGAGAGTTTATTCTACCTTTTAATAGACAGGTTGAGTGGATGAAAAGCACCTTACATTTAGTGAGAGACTGAGCTGACTTGTGAGTTGGGTTAAATTGTTTTTAAGGCTTGATCCATTTCTATTTCCTCTAATTCATTGTCTTTGGCTCACTGTCTTCATGCCAAAATCATAGAGTTATAGAATCTTGGATATGGGAAGTACCTTAGAGATCATTAACCAAGTGCTTTCATTTTTACTGTAGAAGGAATGCAACAAGAATGTGTATTACTTGGCAAGATTTTGCACAGGTACTAAGTAGAAATTCCAAAACTGGAGCCCGTATACCTTGCACCTCAATTTGCTGTTTTTATTTCTACTGAAGTAGTCAATATTGTGCCCTTCTGGTGCACTAGTCAAGATCTTCTAACATAATTCAGAAATCACCTCCTCTTAACTTAGGCTGATATACACTTTGCTAGAGTTTTATATGCTAGCTTATAGCATTGCTGGAAGTCTGGAGAGCAAGGCTCAGAAAATGCTCAGGGTCTAAGATAGGCAACAGAATATGGACCGTATCATCTGCAGGAGCAGTCTGCATAAGGGTGCCTCCAACAGTGGTCCTCCTGCATCCTGCCAGATGCTGGCACAGTGGACAAACCTGGAATTATTCATTTGTCTTTGCCTTGCTCACTCACAGTTCAGACTTCTGGGGAAAATCACCTTTTTAGCCAAGCTTTGATTGCATGATGTTTCCATAGCAGTCCAGGGTACAGAGTAAAGAGTTACACGGTCACATTTAAAAAAAAAAAAAATATATATATATATATATCTATATATATCTGAATCATTATTTTAGTGTGGTGTACAGAGATCTTTCAGTGAAGAGACTTGGTTTTTCATTTAGAACCCAAAGTGTTCAAACATTTAGACAAATAATAGGAACACTGTCTTTCTTTTCTTACCTGTAAAATAGTGATAGTAATCCTTGCCTTTTTGTAGCTCACAGAGACATTACAAAGATCTTAAACGTCATGCAAAGTAAATGGGATAAACATAATTTTGGATATAAACTATCACAAGATAATAGCTGTATTACTAAAATGAATAAAGACATCATAAGCTTCCTTTTTTTCCCGTATAGCTATCTTACCTATAAACTAAAAGTGAACTCTTTGGCAAAATCAGGAAAGCTTTCATGAAAATTGGAGTAATAGGTTTAAGCAACCATAAGTTGATTTTTAAATATTTTCAGTACATGCAAAAACCATAATGTATGGTTAAACTGAACATTATTTGTAGCCGAACGAGGTCCATATTTTTAGTTTCATTCGGAGCCCAGTGTCCAAAATCATTTTCATTATTAAGGAGGCAGTATATCTGGATTTCACTTTTCTCTATCAGTTACTAGCAAGACATTTTAGTTTCTAGGCCAACATTCTTAAATCCTCGGTATGTCGTCCATTATAAATATGTCCATGTGACCAGTTACACAGCAGAGTAGATCTCTGTGGCAATGGAATATATATGAGACTGTTCATCCGGTAGACAATCACAGCAAAGAAGTCAATAAGAAATTGAGTATTAAGACTGAAGTCTTTTTTTCTCCATCAGGTGTTTGTCCTCTGTCAAGATTAAGACTCATCAGCATTGTTATGAAATAAAATCGCAGTACCATTACTATAAATTGCTTGATAGTTACTTTTCAGATTCTTTGATAGAAACCTATCTAAACAAAACATTCACATATGTAAACACTAACACATACAGTTCTATTCTGGGTCAAAGTTTTCCTCTGTATTTAATCAACCTATTATGACCATTGAAATGATAATATATCTATCTCCTAAAAGTATATTAGTGTAATAAAATAGCAGGTGATTTTAGGATGAACATTTATTTTAAATCAGCGACTCCAAAAGTAACAGTTTAATTTATAAATTCTGCAAGAAAAGTTGTACTACATTCCAAGATGTTAATTTGAATATTGTGATAGTTAATTTTATATTTCAAGTTTACTGGATCACAGGATGCCCAGTTATTGGTTTAAACAGTCTTTCTGTGTGTATCTGTGAGGATGTTTCTAGAAGAGATTAGCATTTGATGATTCAGACTGAGCAAAGTGGATTGCCCTCTCCAATGTGGGAAAGCATCAATCCATTGAGAGCCTGAATAGAAGAAAAGGATGGAGGAAGGGAGAATTTGCCCTTTCTCTGCCTGACTACTTGAGCTGGGACATTGATCTTCTTCCCTCAGCATTCCTGGTTCTCAGGCCTTCAGACTTTATCTGGAATCTACACCATCTGCTCTCTGGCTCTCAGACCTTCCTTCAGACTATACTACTGGCCTTAGCTTGTAGACATGTGACTTCTCAGGTTCCATAATTATATGAGCCAGTCCTTTATACAAAATATCTTTATATGAATCCTTATATCCTATTGCTTCTGTTTCTCTGGAGGACCCTGTAGCCTATAGCTGTAGTAGGAAGTCATAAATGATAAACAGAACAAGTGGCCAAATTTTCTCCTTTTAACCATATCTTCTAATATTATGTTACAGAAAATAGAAATAATTTAATGATAATTTACTGACTTTCATAGGCAATGAAAGTTTAGAAAGTTTTTCTGTGAAAAAAATTTCAAGAACAAACTGAAAGCTGTCACCTCAAAATTATCCTAAAATGATAAACAAATATGCTTTTCTCTTTGCACAGTGAGTCATTAAAGTAACAGTGATACAATAAAATCCATATCATATTAATAATTCTTGTTTAATATTTGACATTATGCCAGCAGACTAATATATTTATGTTTACTAAAATGTCTTAAAAATTTCTACTGCATTTCCTGAACATGTATAAAATCATTGATATATTTTGTTATAATCAAAATTTGGCAAAAACATCAAAATTTGATTGTATTTAAAAAATCAATATAAAACTGAATTATTGGAAAACCTGGTTGAAAATGAAAGCATGTTTTTGGAAGTGTGGAGGTTGCTTCATTTTAATGTTTGGTGGTAATATAATGACACATCTGGTATATAGTGTATATGCCAGAATACATAGCATAAAATGTAGATCCAGAGTTTAGAGGTTAGAAATATACTCACAAAACAACAAAAACCAAAGATATAAAGTGAAGGCATTATTACAATTAATGTCCTGATTAAGCACACATAAGCGAAGAATTTGTCTTCTAAGCCTTATTGCATCAAATTGACCAGGTCCTACACTTGTCTGGTCATTTGAAGCTACACTTATACTTTTTAAGTATGCAAAACCAGTTTGAGGAAAACAATTGTAAAAATTATGCAAAATTCAAAGGTTTAAGTTATTTAGGTAGATGGGTAATTCAAAAATCCTCATCTGAAAATGCTAACTTTGTATTCAAGGCTGAATGGAATTTACACTCTTCATGAAAAGAGCTAACTGAACTTTAAGATGAAAAGCCACAAAAGTCTGATATATATCCATGATACTATACATAGAACGCCAAGAAAACCTCTTCTTCCATCAGATATTAAATGACTTTATGAATAAACATAATTGAGAATTTTCTAGAGAGCTTTGGACTGAAAATGGTCACTCTATATCACTGAGTCAGTTCAGGCAATATTAGAAAGTATTTTTGGCCACACCTGTCTAACTGCAGATCATAACCTCCTCAGCGAGACAGCCTATCTTAGTCGCTGCTTTTAATCCTTACTTTTGTGCATAGTGCAATATTTGGGGGTTATGTTCTAAGCCTTCTCTGAAACATCATACATTTATGAGATAAGGAGGCTTTAATATGGTCTCATGAAATTTTCCTGGTCAATGTTTCTATGTCTAAAGTGGGTAATAAGGTTGCGCTGAGTTTTTCCTGGGGGCACTAATTGTGCAAATTGTTGCCTAGGATTACATTCTGGGTTTCAGTGATCCTCAGAAAAGGGAGCATTATGAAAGCAACTTGCCTGGAGATCAAGCAGTACATGTGCAGGATTTAGTGAATCATGGTTGATCAGTAGAGAATCAGCCTTACATTTTAAGGGCATTCCTATCTTTATACTTTTTAACTTAATAGCCGGTGAAAAATTGGAATTTGCAAACCCTTCAGAAAAACAAAGATGACATTTTTTTTGTTGTTCTGGTGTCTGAGTTTTGTATGTAGGGAATGTTCATGGGTGGGTGAGAAAATAATATAATTCTGAAGTTATTCTCGTGGTAGGTTATAACAATCTGGGAACTGTGAGTTGTGAAGATACTCATAAGAGATGGTGTGATTCACAGCATTGGAAATAAATATTCAAAGTGCAGCGTTTTTTTGTGGGGTGTGTGAAGCACAAATTTGAAATTTTCCTATCATGTTTTTATTTGAGGTATGAGAATGCATAATCACAAATACATGAAATGTAATCATTGCATCACTTGGCTATAACAGAATTAGCAACATATGTATGTTTTAAAACATCAGTTTCTCAAGTTACATATTTATTATACCAAAATTCTGAGAAATAAACTTGAATATAATTGACTAGCAGTTGGGGTCAGACTCTACCAGGCTGCAGTCTGGCATGGGTGCAAGAACCTGAGATTCAGAGATTAAGTTAAATTTCTAGCTCTGTTATTTATTAGCTTTGTTTTGGAGAAACCCCTTAGCCAATGTGAACTTCGGTTTTGTCTTTTGTCCAGGGGAGATAACTTTCTACATCTTGGGGCTAATAAAATATCATGGAAGTTGACATACATAAGAACATCATATAATTTTTACTTACACAACCATGAAAAATGAACCTTGAAATACACCATAGTTATATGGATATCAGCACTGTTCAGCTGTCTTGATTCAGTCATCAGTAGAATTAAAATTTACTTAAAATCCATTGTTAACCTCCTGAAATCTTCTGATTACCAGCACTGGTGATTTTGGTTTTTTGAGTCTTGGGAATATTCTTATTCAGTTCAATTAAACACATTTATTGAGCACTTTTTAAGTATAAAGACTGAACTGAATATGGGAAGAGAAGGAGCGGGAAAGAGAGAGTGAGAGGACGAGGAGAGAGAAAGGTTTCCTGGAATAAAGATATCTGGAGATACACAACCCAAACTGATAATTTCAATAAAATAATAAAGATAATATGATAATAGTACCAGTTTCTATTTATCGTGTACTTTGGGCAAGGAAAAGACCTAACTGTACTTTATTTTGACTACAACACTGTTTCCTCACAGTAAATCTATGCTGAAGATACAAATATCTTCACATTCTTTAAGAAGAAAACTAAAGCACAGATATGATTAGATTGTTAAATATTGCACAGCTAGCCTGATTAATTAAATTGTGATGGGTTGCACAGCTAGTAAGCGTAAAATCTTGATGCAATCTCCAGTGTAACGGGCTCTTTCAGTAATTTTGGTTTGAAAGTTCATAAGTCAGGGTTTCATATTTGTTTTTCTCTTTCTGACTTACTTCACTCTGTATGACAGTCTCTAGATCCATCCACGTCTCTAAAACAAATATCGTATATTGATGCATATATGTGGAACCTAGAAAAATGGTACAGATGAACTGGTTTGCAGGGCAGAAGTTGAGACACAGATGTAGAGAACAAACATATGGACGCCAAGGAGGGAAAGCAGCGGGGGGATGGGGGGGGATGTGATGAATTGGGTGATTGGGATTGACATGTATACGCTGATGTGCATAAAATTGATGACTAATAAGAACCTGCTGTATAAAAAAATAAATAAAATTAAGTTCAAAAAAAAAAGAAAAGTCGGTTTCAAAACCAGGGTTTCAAAACCAAGTCGGAGAAGATTTGTGAAGGAGTTGATATTCAAATCTGACTCTTAAAGAAAAGAAACACAAAGTAGGCAAATGTGTAAAAGTGGGGTTTTAAGTTTGAAAAGTATGTGAGCTGAGGCACTGACTGAAAGACAAATAACCTTATGTATGCAAAAAACTCAAGATGCTTGGTGCTGATGCTGATAAAGTGGTAAGGCTTTAGGGGTAAAAAGGATTGTGAATGCCAGTTTATAGAGGCGGGGCATACCCTATTTGGAAACTGGGTTTAGCTCAAGGACAGTGATAAGTTTAAAGGAATTTTATGTGAGAAAAGAGACAGTTGAATTTTGAATATTTATTGCTCTTTGACTATTTTAGGGAGGATGAATTCAAAGATGATGAGATTAGTGTTAGGGGGACCAATTAGAAGGATTTTGAAGTTATCCAGTGGATTGTAGCTAAAACAATGAGAGTAGAAATGGAAAGAAGGAAATAAATTTGAGAAATAGAAAGTCAAATCAGCCGGATTGGGTGATTGTGTTGGGGAGCAGGGTGCAGCCTGGGAGGGGAAAGTTCTGTGATAACTCCCAGTATCATACTTAACATTATTGAGAGTAGTGCCCTCAAAAAAGGCAGGAAGTACAGTGAAGATAATGAGCTTATGGGGCCCATAAACCACTAAAGAGACTTGTTTCATAGGTGTTTAGATGTAACAATCTGAAGCTAGAGGAGTCATCTAAGCAGAGATTTGGGAGTCATTGGCATACACATAGTCATTAAAACCATGATAGTGGATGAAGGCACTCACGGGCAATTTCGGATAATGAAACTGAGAAACCCCTTCTTTCCAAGGATGGTGGCATCAAAGTAACTTGAATACCAAAGAATTCAGTACACTTGAACCTTTCCTCCTTCCTGCACCCAAGACTAATGAAGCCTTAAACCTGGTGCACTGTCAAAGGGGACCCTGGCCAACAGCTACTTAGGAATCACCTGGGCCACTTGTTGAAAATGGTAACTTCTTTGTCCTGCCCAGACATAATTAAAGTCCTCTGAAGGTAGAACCCAGAAACACACATTTTCAAACAGTTCTCCAGCTGATTTGGTTCATTTCAAACCTAAGAAAGAGCAACTTTAGTCAGTGCTTCCAAAATAAGATTGAGCATACAAATCACCTGGGCATTATGTTGAAAAGTAGATTCAAATTCTGTCTGGGATGAAGCCTGATGGGCTTTATTTTTAGTAAGATTCTCAGGACGCTGCTGCTCCTCCAGACACACACTGAGAAGAAAGGCCTTGGAGCACATAAGCCCCTCTCAAATCAGAGCTTATCAGGTGTAAATAATCACTATATTTTGGTTATTTTTATTATTATTATTTTATTATTGGTACTGTTATTATCTAAAAGTAGATTATAGTTTCTGCTCCATTGATTTATTTTGGAATGCCATTCTTATTCTTTTGAGTCGATTTCCAATTTGGAGCCACAATTTAAAAGAAAAATCTCATTAATAGTACTGGCTTGAGAAATGTAATCACTTTTACTTAATGCTTTTTAAAAAGAACTCTTCAAAACTCAAAATATGAAATATGAGTACCCAAGGAGGGGAGGCAATAGGCTATTTTACAAGCGTATTTGATGACGAGACCTTTCTGTCCAGAATGCTTATTAAGATCTCAAGGGAACACAGTTTGGGAACATTGCCTGAAGCCACACAGGAGTTGACTTGAGAATTATTTTTGCATGTCATTTTCAGTTTGCTGTAATATATCTATACTTAGGCTATCGAAAAGCAAACTCTTCCCAGTGTTGTGCATCTACCTATGAGCAAGGCTGCCTGGTTTCAAATCCTAACTTCACGTCTAGTTTGGATGTGCTTCAGCGAGTTGCCTAGCTCTTCTGAATTTCACTTTACTCATGTGAAAGTGGCATAATAATAGTTCGTATCTCAAAGTAATAAAACACTCAGCATGTTGCCTAGTATATAGTAAGTATTCAATAACTTCTATCTTATAGCTGTTGTGAATTTAGTCCTTCTTAATTAACTATTTTTTTACACATGGAGTTCAAAGTTTATGTTTTCAGTTATATATATATATGGTATAGTTATTACCTAAGTATTATATTGGGCCTTCTTATAATTAGAAAAGAAATATAAAGAAACAAGTGAAAAAATGTGACACCTCTTACAGAACCCTTCTTGAGTATATAGTACTAGGATTTGACCCAACTGCCTCTTCCTTCCATATGACATGGTATTTTGAGCTCTAAGCACTTATATAGGTTCTCAACTCTACTAATTTTGTTTTTACTTCCCTACATTCATTTGTTCTTGCTTGGTTATTGCTTATAACCAAGTTACTTTATAAAATTTAACTTAAAGTGTATATCCTTTCAATTAATTTATGAACACCATGAATCTGAGAATAATGCCGCTTCAGTATTTACTCATAACTTAAAAGGTGATTAACAAAGGTAAATGATTAAGTACTTTTCCACGTAACAAAATAAACATCTAAACTTTGTAAAGGAAATTTTCATACAGAATTTATCTGAGAAGATGTTTTGCGTAGCTCTATGTTTTCTGCTTTTTAGTGTATCAGATACAAAATGTACATGAATTATTGATTAAATTTGAGTCTGCTCTTAACCATTGTACTATAATAGGGAGAACCATGAGAATAAAATTACAGTGAGATATAATATGGCTTAGTTTAGGATTTCAGAAGTGAAGATGGATACAATTTGGATTTTTAAGTCCTTAAGGGTTTTTTTTTTTTTTCTGATAAATTTAATATGAGATAAGGAGAAGAAGAAATCCAGGATTTCTTGACTAACTCAGTGGGCTTTCGTACCCCTTACTGAGATGGGAATGACAAGAGAAGAAGCATTTTGGGTTACAGGTGAATCAAGAATTGTTTCTGGTATTGTTAGTTTTGAGTTGCCTGTTGACATAAAGAAAAATGCACAGATGAGAGATGTTAGTTTAAGTTTTATTCAGGTCTTACTGAGGACTATAGCCTGGGAGACAGCCACTTAGTATCTCTGAGTAAATTGCTCCACAGAGGTAAGGGAGAAGCCAGTGTACATATGATTTTTGGGGGCTAGGAAATCCACGTAGTCAAGCACACATCTTGGTAAAAGTTTACTGCTAATCACAAAGAACAGATCTCTCAAGTTAATGCTCTTAGTGCTTTTCTATGTATTGGAAGATGCAGGAATCTGAGGTCATTGAAATTCTTCCTGATATATGCATGCAAAGCACAAAATGCCTCTTCCTGTTTTTTATACTGAATTCTTCTCAGGGTGTACTGTCAGTGGGCCACTGCAGTGAATTTTGACTTAACCCTTGTAGAATTGGTTGATGAACTAAACTCTTTGTTTTTTTCTTGTTCACATGCTGAATAAAACACCCATATGGGTATGTCAAGTAAAATGACTGTGCTGGAGTCTGGAATTCTAGGCAAAGTTAGTGCTTGAAATTCAGCTTTTGGACACATTGGCATCTACTGACATTAAATGCCACATTTTGAACAGAGTCGCTTAAAGTGACCTGATTCATTGAAGATATAAGGGGTCCAATAACAAAGTCCTATGTGAATATTCTCCAAAAATGGAGGCTGAACAGCAGAAAGGAAACTGCAATGAATTGGGAAATATCACAGTCAATAAAATGGGTAAAACAAATGAAAAACTGGAGAGTATGTTGCCACAAAGCTTAGACGGCAAAATGTGTCATGGAGGAGAATGTGGCATCGTGTATCGAATGCTGCACAAACTCTAAATAAAGTGTGAACAGAAAGGCGACAACTGGATTTGACCGTGTTCATGTAATTGGTGGTCTTGAGAAAAGTTGTTTCATTGGAATGTTTGAGAATAAGGTCTGTTCAGAGAGGTTTGCAGAGAAAATGTGAGGGGAAGGAGTGGAGATAACAGTAAAATACCTTTTTTTTTTTTCCCCAAGAAGGTTTACTGTGTTGTGTGCCAGACTCAGGCTATTGATAACCAATGTTGTGGCTGGATCGGCCCTTGTGGCTCTTATTATGATGGCAAGACACCCTTCAGCAATAACTGTCAGGAAGCCGTGGAAAAACAAGGTTTATTACTTACAGATCCTGGAAATTACATGGGACCACACAGTGAGATGAGGGAGAGAGAGTTGGGGAGGGAGATTGGGGGAAGGGGGGATAAAACAAACAAGCGTGTTGGCCTGGAGTTCTGCATTTATTGGGGTTGAGGGTTCCCAGGCTCACTGTTTGTTGGTGAATTTAAAATATAAGAGGGGAATTTAAAGCATGGGAAGAGAAAAACAACAACAACAAGTGGACCAAAGGGTCTGTTATGGAAACCAACCAAGATCTCTAGAATAAAGGAGGCTGGAGGGGTAGGCAGCCTGGCTCTTTGTCTGGCAGTGTATTTATTGGAGATTGCCATCTTTGAAGTGGATGCCTCAACCATGAAAATCAGGCACTTGCATTACAAAAATGAAAAACCAACTGCACTAAGCTTGCACTAAACACTGTGAATGGCAGTTAGTATGGTTAACCAGGTAAAGTACAGGATAACAAGTTTAAATTTGAATTTTAAATAAACAACTTTTTTAGAATAATTATGGGGCATACTGACTCAAGTATTTATTGTCTGTTAATTATTTATATATTGAGTATGTCCCATACTTATTGCTCTATTTCTGTTTGCTAAATCTGTCAACCTTAAGTTAAAGATGACATTGTTTTTTCAAGGTTGGAAATAATAAAATGTGTATTGTAATTAGAAGGTCCTATAGAAAGAGAGAATGATGAAAAAGCAGATATAATTATAGAAGTTGGATCTTCTAGATACTCAGTTAGATTGAATGAAGCCTAGAACATAAGAGGTGAGTTAGTTTTGAGAAGAAATGGGGCATTTCCCACATAGTAACCCAAAGTAAAACCAAATATGGGGCCAGGTGCAGAAAGACAAGTAGTTTGGGTGGTGAGAAGATAAAGAGCCCATCTAAATACATTATTTTTAATTGAAATATTATGACCAAGTTCATAATAACATTGTCTAAGATAAAACATCCATGAAGTCAACAGTGTGTTATGTTAGTTTATATAAATGAAACATTAAAATAAATGTATATGTGATTTAATTGGTATTATAAGATAATGGTTATTTGGCTCATTGGCTGGGTACAGCCTGCCAGTACAATGGGACTGAAAGACACTACACCTTGTAAGTCAAACTCTTTAAAGTCTTGCCAATGTTTAAGGGATTCGTTTCACTGATGTTTTTCATATTGTTTCATTAGTCAGATTTAAATTGTACATAAATACTTAAGAATTTTATAATTACACATTTATTTTAATGCATTTTAATCATGCATATCAGCATAACATTGGTTACTTCATGAATAATAAACATATTATTCATATATATTCTAATAGCCATGATTATTCATGGATATAATAATGAGGTATTCATAGGCATCAATAAAATCACCAGCTAGAGTTTTTTATCATATTATATATTTATAGGTAAAACAATATGGTAACTATCACAGGTTAAGCAGGTCCACTTAAGTGTTCAGAGGCTAAAGAAGAGAGGTTCTAGTAGACTGTCTTCATTGAGTGGAAGCAAATATGTTTGCTTTGGCTAATTGTGGAGTTTACCTTGTTTTCCCACATGCCTATTACCTTCTTTTTAGATGAAATGAATTCTATTATAACTTGTATGATGTTAAACAGACCTGAGTTTGAAGGCTGACTCCAATTTTTTTTTGGTATAACTTTAGTGAAGTGATTTCTCTGAACTTCAGTTTTCCAGTCTGTAAAACAGGCATAAAAATATTTGTATAGGCTCAGTTTGAGGATTAAAGAGATAACAAAGAGCCAAGCAGAGTGGTACCTAAATTGACTTTCAGTATAATAACTTTAGTAATTACTAGTGAGAGCCTGCTAGGGGGCAGCTATTACATTTATAAATAGTGTGTATATATATAAATTCAATCCTTGTACTAAGTTACTAGATTAGTTCTATATGGACAGAGACTGACCATTGGCACATAATAAATAATATGTGGAATGAGTGATTGAAATGAACAAGACTGTGGAGCAGGTGTTGTAATTATATGAAACAGACAAGGAAACTAGGCACAGTGAGGGTAAGTTTAATCAGCCATAGAGTGATGAAGCAAAAATCTGACAACAGGGTTAGTTCACTCTAAAGTCCACAGAGTTCACCACCATGCTAATAGCTCCACAATTAATAGATTAATAGAAGTTACAGTTTTTTTAAAGAAAAAATACTTGAAGGTATCTATTAGGGGCATACAGTAATTTAGCTCTACTGAAACAATGAAAATGAGATAAACCTAGTTCTATGGAAATGCAAGCTTTCATGGTCCATGCCTGTACAGTGTCCTCATTTAAACCAGTGATGTTCTCAAAAAGGATCATCACAGTCTGGAAATATTTTTTGCGGGGTGTTTAGGTGGGAGGTGAAAGGCTGGGAAAGATTGGTGTTGATGAGCTGGAAGATCCTGTCCCCAATTTAGACAGTTATGAGGGAAAATTGAGGCTTTTTGTTCTTTATTCTTTGTGACATTTTTGAATTATACTAAAAATTGTACACTGTCCAGGAACAGTCAGAAAGTACATTTAGAGGTGCAGAAAGGGATGTTCAGTTAGTTTAGTTCTGAATAACAAGAATAGAAGGAGCTTACTCTGGGAACCTTGTCTGTATTTCAGTTACCTGATTATCAAACTGCTTATAAATTGCATGCAGATAGAGCTTGAAGTCTCAGGGCCATATTTCCACTTACTCAGTGACCACCAAGTTCTTTTTTTTTTTGGTCCCAACTTTCCATGAGAACACGAGAGGCAGTGTGGTATAGGAACAAGCATATAAACTGAGGGGTTATAGAGATGGAGATGCAACAGTTATGATTTTTTTTTATTGATAATAGGAAGGAAATTTTAAAGTACCTGAGAGTTTCTTGTTTTCAATACACATCCAACCACGAGATGGAAGACTGGAGTTCATTTGTTTGGCTATCTACCTGTTGATCTATTTACCTGGGCATTAGAAGAGATAGACTTAGAGTATACTAGAATTTGGCATTTATTTCTAAATATGTTTCATAAGCTCTGAAGAGAAATTGCAAGGGCAAAGTCATAGAGAAAAGACACTGTGATTACGTATAATTAATTGGTCATTGATCAGCAATGCCATTTCCCAGATACATCAGGTAGAATTATTTCTGTTATTTTTATAAGACATTATATGTCCTATAGATGCAACCCAATCAGGGAGATAGAAGGCATGCACTTCTGCACACGTACACATATTCACGTACAACCATTGTATATACACAACAAATTAAGAGGAGAAAATTAATGAGTTTGTTTAACCAATGGGTTATTTAGAAATCAGTGGGTTTCTAATTGACAGTTCAGTTGTTTGGTTGAGTTTAACTAGTTGTCTTCAAAGTAAATACTTAAAGGTCAATCTCCTTTTTTTACCATGTTGATTTGTGTGTTGAGACAAAATTAGAGTGCAAAATTTGTCATCAAACTTGACTGAATCAGCTACTTGATTATTGTGCTCTGTGACTTTGGGTCATCTTTAATCTTCCTCACAATTAATGTACTTGAATATTGTAACCAAGTGATTAGTTAACATGGTCATTTTGTCAGGGTGAATGGGTCAATCAGTCAATCAGATAATGAATATTTACTGCTTGATTGACGTAAGCTTAACCCTGTGCATGAAATAGCATTATTTTATTTAAATTCTTCACACAGATCACCAGAGAAGAAAACAGGGGCCCTAAGATTTTGGTGTAACTTTTCCACCAGCTAACTGTGTGATATTGTTCTAGTCATTTGTCTTTGAATGTTCTGAGTTTTATGAATAAATATCGTCTGTGACAAGATAATCATAGTGTTTTTAATGTTCTAATATTCTAAGGGATTCTATACATGATAATCATAATTATGGAAAGGTGATAATAGCAAGTAATACATACTGAATGTTTATTATGTTCCAGTAGTATAAGTCTTTTACATGTATTGTAATATTTAATCTGCACAAAAATCTCAGGATGTAAGAATAGTTAGTTTTCTCATTTTATAGATAAGGAAACTGAATTTGAAAACCATTAATAGTTTAACAAATGTTCCCATGACTGCTAGAATGGAGCAAAATCAATTTCTGCTCACACAAATTCTGTGATCCTCTCCCTCTATTCTACAGCCACTCCTCACATGTACCATCCACTAATTTTCTCTTGTTCTAGGCATGAATAAAACATAGGTTACTGTCTCAAACCTCAGCAAGGAAAATAAGTCCACCATGACTCCGACCATGGGGATGGTGACTTTACAATCAGAATTAAAGAAGTGGAGAAACTCTCACATGTGAGGTAGGAATTGCGTCTGTGCCCGGCTTTTACCACATGGGCATTATTCAGAAAAGACAACTGCCTAGACAGTTGGTACAGGCTTGGGAAACTTTAGAAACCCAGACACAACTGCAGACATGGAATTCATTAAACCTAACTACTTTAACCAAGTGGTTTGACAGCAGCTCCTTCTTGAAACTCAGAATAATTAGGCAGAAGATGAGACTTCTTTATAAAGAAGGCTCTCTCTGCTGTTCACTGCTGACCTAGAATTTGAAAGCTGCTTCAACATGTATTGGCTCTTCAGAGCAAACTTGATTCCACTGATATATTCCCCCCCTGCCCCCTTTGCACGGGGGAGATCAGCATAAAACCCAGCACTTTTGCTAATTCCCAATGGAGCACAGACACCTGGAAGAAAGAAATAGTTTTACCACCTACAGATTTCCATTGGTGAGCAGGGAAGAGAAAGAGAACCATTGAGACCAGGAGGAGGAAAAGATTAATAAGTGCTGCCGTCAACGCAGGAAAGATTTTTTAAAACAACAACAATAAAAAGGGCCTCTAGGACAGCTGTGCAGTATTCTTTTCTTCTACTAAAAAGGAAAAACATGCCAAAACAGAGAAACAAAAGACAACTGGAAAGAGAGAAACGAAGTAAGAGGTCAAGCTTGTGGAGTTGTTAAAAAAAGTATAAAAGCAAAAAAAGGAGAAAGTGAGAGGAGAAGCAAATTTAATTTATTTTTTCATGTATTATATATGTGCAGGTATTTGTGACTGGGGCCATGTGGGTATCATGTATCTGTGTAGAAAACAGCTCTGGTTATAAAAATAGATTATGCACATAGGAGTTTATGTACTCTTGGCATTTGTGTGTTACAGACTGTCAAGTACAGGTTCTCTAAATGACAGATTCCAAAGCAAGACTTTGAAAGGAAAACAGTAACAAGTAATTGATTTAGAAAAAAGAAACAAAGTTTGATCCTTTCTAACTACTCAGCACTATTGATCTATTATTTACATGTTCTTCCTTGGCAGGTATTAGTTTTCCCTTCAAAATACGATTGTTTGCTCTCTCTCTCTCTCCCTCTCTCTGTCTCTGTTGCAGTTTTAAAATTGAGGATCCCTAATTCTGTATATTTTTCTGGAGGATTCTACCATGTTAAAATGTCAGTCTAATTGTTATATTCATTTTCATATAAACACTGGAATGTGTTTTCCTTCTACACGTATTTTTTCCATTTTAAAGGATATTCTAAAATTGTTATTAGAGATTTTGTGAATACCTACCAGAATCTAGTTTTAAAAAAACACACACTCATATCAATATATTTAAAATGAAATAAGGATTCCATATTTAACCTAATATCGCCAACCTCTTTTTCTTTATCTCTGTTGATGAAAATTAGGATGCCCCTCTCTGATGCCATTATAAAAATTAGAGAACTATGCTGCTTCAGGTTGTATACGCTCTAGTTTACACATTTTAGTTACTTGATAATATATTTCATTTATTAAGAAAAATATGAAATGCCTTAAATCAGATGCTGCAAATCATGATCTTGGAAGGAAAAAAAAAATAAGCTGCCTGGAGCCTCAGAACAGGCTTTTCTTGCTAGTATGCCCACAGAAGCAATGCTACAGAGAGAAAAGTGACACTCCAATGATTTAATTATTGTTCCACTCCTCATTACATATGTGGCTTAATATAGCATACAGAACAGCAGAGATGACAGTATAGGTAGTCATCTTCCTCCTGTTGAAACCTATAGCATACTCACACTCATAAATAAAGCTCTCAATTTATTGTTGTTGCTGCAGAAATGCCCACATTTTCCCTGGAAGGAGAAAGCGCTACTCAGATGGTATATTGCCAGTTTTACTAGCATGCGGTACACTGAGAGAATGCCCACACATTTCAGTGCTACTTTAAGTATTAGCATAATGAGTCATGTTATGTATGTCCTTACGAATTATCAGATAGCTCTAGAGTTGTATATTTGCAAAGGACATGAGATGTTATCAAATCTTTTCTATTTCTGCATTATTAAATAAAGGGGCTTGTGAGTATACCTCAGGAATGGATACTGGTTGCTAAGCACCCTTGTTTATAACCAGACTTCTCACATTGCTGCTTACAGCTTATTTCTTGACTTCTGATATTTGCAAATTATTTGCCAGTCTGTCCCGTCTTCCTCTGCTACATTCATCTTCCTAACAAAAAGTTTTTATACTACTACTACATTGTATAAAAAAAGAAACTGTATTCTTTTTCAATGCCTGTTAAATGAAGGATGAACTCTTTTGGGTCTGCTTGCCAACCATAGCTGACTATTTCTGGACCCTCTCTCACTGTCCTTGCACCATGACATGTATCACATTGCCCTTTATTCTCCTTTGTGGGCTCCATACATACTTCCCTCTGGTTTATGATGATTTTGCTGTTGCACTAGCATAGAATTTTCAACTGCTGTCTGCTTCCATCACTCTTTAAGTAAGCAAACCCAGCCTTTCAAGATTCTTCCAGAATACAACAGTATTTGTTTATTCTGTCTATTGATTTAGCCATCATTCATAGGCATCTATCATGTAACAGGTACAGCATTTACAGTGGTGAATCAGATGGATTCAGCAGTTGTTTCCATGAAATTACATGCTAGGAATATTTCCTCTCCCAGTAGCAATTTCTTCTTTTTTGTATTTTCTTTAGCACTGCAGTTACACTCCTATGACCCTTTCTTTCTAAAGTCTATTTTGCTTTTTACCTCATATGAGCATGTGTAACACACATATGCATATTTATATTAAATTTGTATTTATACTGTAATGCATCTTTTCCACTTATCTATTGCTATCTAAAAGACTATTCCAAAGCTAAGTGTCTTACAATTTCATTTTCTGTCTCATAATTCTGTGAAACAGGAATTTGGTTTAAACATGGCAATGATAGCTTATCTCTTTTCTGTGATGCCTGATGACTCAGCTGAGATGGCTCAAATGCCAAGGAGCTGGAAAATCCAGGGACTAGCCAAGCATCTTTCTCTATCTTTCTCCGCATAGTCTCTCCATGAGGAAGCTACCTTGAGCTTCCTCATAGCATGATGGACTCAGGGAAGTTGGAGTTCTTATACAGCTGTTCAGGACGCCAAAGATGAAACTTCCAAAAAGCCCAAGTAGAAACAGCAGCTTTCTAGAGACTGGGCATCAGAAGGCACTCATTCCATATTTTAGTTTTGAGGCAAGTCAAGAAAGCTAGCCCAGATTTAGGATGAGTTTAGCATCCTGAAACATTAGTCAAGGATTCTGGTTGCCCATGTAAGGAGTTTGGAAGTTGCCATTCTGTCCTAAAAAGTAAACAGCTGTACAGAAACATATTTTCAAACTATAAAAAAAATCAAAGATACAGAAAAAATTCCTAAAAGAAGCCAGAAAAAAAATTGCCTTATTTATAGGGGAACAAAGATAAGAATTCTACTTCTCAGAAACCATGCAAACAAGAAGACAGTACAGTGAAATATTTAAAGTGTTGAGGAGAAAAGTCACCAACCTAGAATTCCTGCTAAATTACCCTTCAAAAGTGAAGAAGTAGACTTCCTCAGACAAACAAAAATTCAGGAAATTTGTTTCCAGTAGACCTGCCTTGAAAGAAATGTTAAATGAAGTTCTTTGGAGAGAAGGAAAATAAGGTAGGTCAGAAACTCAAACTTACACAAGTTAAGGAAGAGATACAAAGAAGGGATAAGTGAAAGTAAAATAAAAACTTATTCTCTTATTCTTAACTTATCTAACAGATGTTTGTTCAAAATAATGATAGCCGTAATATATTTGAGTATGCATGCTTAATAATATGCAGGGAAATGCAAATTAAAACAGTGGAGAAATCACTACACATCTATTAGAATGGCCAAAATCCAGAACACTGACAACACCAAATGCTGGTGAGGATGTGGAGCAACAGGAACTCTCATTCACTGCTGGTAGAAATGCAAAGGGTACAGCCACTTTGGAAGACAATTTTATGTTGGGCCAATGTAGATTCCTCAGTCATAACAAATGAGCCACTCTAGTGGGAGATGTTGATAATAGGCAGCGCTACATATGTGCAGGGACAAGGCGTATATGGGAAATCTCTGTAACCCCACCACCCCAATTGTGCTGTATACCTTTACTTGCTCTAAAAAAAATGAAGTGTTAACAAAATCAATCCTCATCATCAAAAAATCTACAAACAATAAATGCTGGAGAGGGTGTGAAGAAAAGGGAACCCTCTCGCAGTGTTGGTGGGAATGTAAATTGATACAGCCACTATGGAGAACAGTATGGAGGTTCCTTAAAAAACTAAAAATAGAACTACCATTCGACCCAGCAATCCCACTACTGGGCATATACCCTGAGAAATCCATAATTCAAAAAGAGTCATGTTCCAAAATGTTCATTGCAGCTCTATTTACAATAGCCAGGACATGGAAGCAACCTAAGTGTCCATCAACAGATGAATGGATAAAGAAGATGTGGCACATATATACAATGGAATATTACTCCGCCATAAAAAGAAACAAAATTGAGTTATTTGTAGTGAGGTGGTTGGACCTAGAGTCTGTCATACAGAGTGAAGTAAGTCAGAAAGAGAAAAACAAATACCGTATGGTAAAACATATATATGGAATCTAAAAAAAAAAAAAAAAGGTCATGAAGAACCTAGGGGCAAGACGGGAATAAAGACACAGACCTACTAGAGAATGGACTTGAGGATACGGGGAGGGGGAAGGGTAAACTGTGACAAAGTGAGAGAGTGGCATGGACATATATACACTACTAAATGTAAAATAGATAGCTAATGGGAAGCAGCCGCATAGCACAGGGAGATCAGCTTGGTACTTTGTGACTACCTAAAGGGGTGGGATAGGGAGGGTGGGAGGGAGGGAGACGCAAGAGGGAGGAGATATGGGGACATATGTATATGTATAACTGACTCACTTTGTTATAAAGCAGAAACTAACACACCATTGTAAAGCAATTATACTCCAATAAAGATGTTAAAAAAAATCATTCCTTTTATGTCTCATGATGTTATAAAATAGGAAGTTGGTCAGGGCATAGCGGTGATGATTTATCTCTCAAGGATAAGAGTACTAAAGCACTGTTAGCCATCCTTAAACTACCATAGTATATATTTTGTGTTTTCCAGTAGAAAAAAATATCTTTGAGTGCAGGGTCTGTCTGAACCATCTCTGTTTAACGTCAAGATGAATATTAAGATGGTAACTAACGTTAACTTCCACAGCAGAGTCCACAGTCCCAGTGGCTTAATATTACCAAGTTAAGTTTTCATTTACATTAAATTCCAGTGCTTGTTATGAGCTCTCATTATATATATCATATATTGCTGCTCTCCTCTAAGTAGTGTCTCAAATGTGGACTGCTTCAGTCTTGTAGTTAGGCCACTGAGATCAAGCACATGGCCTACGTGTAACCACAACAGGGAAGCAGAGAGATAGCGGATTGTATGGGGTTTTATGGGGCACATCTGGACGTAGCTTACCTCGCTTTTACCCGCATCCCATTGGCCAAATTTAGGTACATGTCTCCATCTCAGTGAATAGGAGACTAGAAGACATCAAGGAGCACTCAAATATTTGAACTAGCAGTTTTTGTCATAGACCTTTGTTTTGCTGTATATACACATAACTTTGTTTCTTTATATAGGTATTGTGTCTAATCTAATATCAAGAATGTCTGGGTGATCTATAATCCTTTCCATTAGCATAATCTGCTTGTGAAAATTTGTGGGCATTATCCCACTCCTACCCCCAAGGGTAATCACTGTGCTGACTTATAATACTATAGATTAGTATTGCTCAATTTTAAAATTTACTTAAATGGAATCCAACTGTATATATCCTCTTGTGTCTGGCTTCTTTGATTCAACATTATGTTTGTGGAGTTCAGCTATATTTTTTATGTATTATGCTGAATACTATTCCATTTTGTGAATATTCCACAATGTATTTATCCAATCTAATGTTGATGGACTTTGGGCGTTTTCTAGTTTTTGACTACTATGAAGGGGGCTGCTATGAACATTACTGTATTTTGGTGAACATATATTCGTATTTCCTTTTGTGCATACTTGAGAGTGGAAATGCTGAGTCATAAATGTATGGATATTCGGTTTTATAAAATGTTGCCGGTTCCCCAAGTTGGTTGTACTAAATTATATGCCTTCTAGCCAGGTATGGGAGTTCTCTTTTCTTCAAGGCCCTAAATCTCTGTCTTCAATTATCTCTTTATTTCCTTCTATTTCGGCTTGTACTCAAGACAGCATTTTCTGATCTTATGTGTTTTCTTCAGGGTCTTGCCAAATGCAGCCAAAACACAGTACAACATTCTGTTATTTGATACCCTTCCTCTAGATCTCCTGTCCCAGAAAGCCCATGGCTTGTCTCCTCATTTAGAACAGTCAGTGGGTTTTCCAGATATCTGTCCACAGCTTCCCACAGACAACGGTTTTCTATCTGCCAATATCTGTTGCCCCACTGTAGCCTGAGCACTCATTCAGTGCTACATGTTTTAGTTTTTAAAGCAGCGCTGATCTTCAAGGACTGATTACAGTACTCAGAGCAAACTGTCATTTGGTACTGTAAGAAAGGAAACCTGAAATCTTAATTGATTAACATAATAAAGGTTTACTTCTTGCTCAGATCTGGTTGTAAAACAGTTGGCTCTCTATCTTGGAGCCCTGTGTCCTCTATGGTCACCACAACAAGGAAAGAGGAAACTCGAGGTTCATATGAGATAATTTTGGATTTTTTATAAAAGTGGCTTTCATTACTTTCATCTAAACCCTATTTTTGAGTACTCAGTCCCATAAATTTCAACCTAAGTGCATAATTGAGAAGTTAAGGAAAACATGGATACTTGGTAGCAATAACAATCTCTGCACAAGGGAGCTTGTCAAAACTTCGTAAGCATAAGTTGAATGAATGAACGTGAAGGCATAAATGTATCCTCTGTGCTATACCTTGTTACATTTGTGAGGTATTAAAAAGAAGTAATTTCTTAAACTACTTTCAAACTACTTGCTAATTACCTTCCACTTCTAATAGAGATTTTATGTATGTATGTATGTGTGTGTAGCTATCTATAGATATATTTGTTGATTATATTTATTATATAAATTACATATATATAAATAATAGAGCACACATCTCAGCATCAAGTAGTCAACAGCGTGATAGAAGTATCTAAACTTTAGATGATGACATCAGTTTGACTTTATTGTTTTTCCACAGAAGCACCCATTAATGTTCATAATTCTAAGAACTAAGTAAATGAAATCAAGGAATCTTCTGGACACTTATTACTCCTAAATTTCACTAAGGGGAAGTCAGTGTGAGCTGATCCCAGATTAATAAGATTGTTCCTTCTGAATACTTGTCTTCATGTGCTACCTATAGGAATTAATCCTTACTCTCCAACTCTCTACCTGATCAGAGCTAGCCACAGTTGTTGGCTTTCCTGAAAGCACCTTTATAATTTATTAAACATGTTTTAATTTCTATTTGTTAATACTCACACAAATTTGTTTAAAATAGCTGCTCTCTATGATTTCTACCAGTTTTGCTGGTGAGGTTTTTATTATCATTGCCATTCTTCAGTACTGCTGTATTTTAATTAATCACTAGTTATTTTCACCTTCAAAGATTTATTCTTTTCTATAATGAGCTAATGCTTTTCTCTACTTCCTATAGTGTTGACAGCAGCAGTGCTTACCAGTGGTTCTTCAGTGAATGTTTAGTGAATTGAAATGGATGCAAACATTGATTTTCATGTATTACCAGTTTTTAATAGTATTGTATGATTTAAATTAAGTTCAGTTGCATATAGTCAAAAGAAAAAAAATAAAAGTGAATGCACATCTTTGTTCTCTTTTCTAAAAGATGGCAGGGGAAGGCAGTCCAGGGTTGCTTTGAGAGTATGACAAATGTTTCCAGGTCTTAGGCCATTTTCTTCTTCCTATTCCATTGTTCCTAATGTGTGGCTCTTGTTCCTGTGTTTTCTTCTTTTTTTTTGGCAGTGAATTCTTTTACTTATTTAATTTTTAATAGAAGCATAGTTGATTTACAATGTTATGCTAATTTCTGTACAGCAAAGTGAATCAGTTATGCACATACATGCATTCTTTTTTTATATTCTTTTCCATTATGGTTTTTCCCAGGAGATTGGATATAGTTCCCTGTGCTATACAGTAGGACCTTGTTGTTTATCTATTCTAAATGTAATAGTTTGCATCTACTAAGCTCAAACTCCCAGACCATCCCTCTCCCTCCCCACACCCTCTTTGGCAACAACAAGTCTTCTCTACGTGTGTGAGTCTGCTTCTGTTTTGTAGATAGGTTCATTTGTGCCATATTTCATATTCCACATCTAAGTGATATCATGTGGTATTTGTCTTTCTCTTTCTGACTTGTTCCAGTATTTTAAGATGGTTGGTGGAATGTCAGCCATCACATCTGCATTCCAGGTACCAATGTGGAGGAAGATACAAAGGAAAAATAGGTAAAGGACTCACACAAACTCTCTTTTGAGGTTGTCCAAAAAAGGCCACACGCATTCTACTTACATCTTCCTGGAATAAGCATATTTACAAAGTAACACCTAATTCCAAGGGAGTTTGGAATATGAGGTCAATGCTGGGTAAAAATGTGGGGTTTTATAGCTGTGGAAGGAAGTTTTCAACAGATATAGATCTAGGGAACCTTCAATCTTCACCAGAATCAGAAGTGGAAAAGCCAGAATCCTGGAGTAAAGCATGAGGTTCAGAGTAGTCGTTTATGATCACTGGCTTGGAAGTCAGGATGATGTAGATTTGAAGTCAGGCTTGACTGGTTTTTAGCTGTGTGGATTTGAATAATTAACTCTTGCTTAAGCTTCAGTTTTCATATATGTATAATGAGCATACTATTTCTCCTTTAATTTTTTGTGTGTTTGTGAGGTTTTAATGAGATTATTTAAGGTGTAATGGGTTCAACTAAATTTTCTTCTCAGTATCTTTGTTGTTTTCTTATTTTTTCCAGCAGTTGCTTTATTTAGTAGAAAAAAAATGGATTTGTAGTTGCAAGACATGTTGAGATTCCAGCATATACCAATCATATAACCTTCCTGAGGATCAGTGTTCTTATCTGTAAAATAGGTCTACCAACCCTGTTATGGCTGTGTTGAGAATTAAATAGAATATTGTATATGAGGTTTTCCTCTACAGAATATGATACAGAATACAGGCGTAGAAAATGTTGATTCAGTATTTTTCCCTTATTTGAAATAATGTATTTTACCCTTTTATGTAAATATCGATAGATTTAAATAGATTTATTGAATTCTCAAAAACTAGAAATAGATGTATTGACTCCCCAAAACCCAGAATATGCTGAGACATTGGTGATGGCTGCTGATCTGAGTGGCATGCAGATATTTAGAGTATAGATTAGGTCTATCAAAAATATACTGTTCTATTGGGGTTTTCCTATGAAATTCAATAGTGTGAGTTTTAGAATACAGAATGAGTCACTTCTTATCTTTACTGTGTAATAATTGCTGAGTAGAGATCAAGAAATGACCTTTATTGTACTAAATTAATATAAATGTACAAACATATGCAAAGAAAAATGCCTGGTGTGGCACATAGTAGGGACTTGATAAATATTTGATGAGTGAATTAATTAATGCTAGGGTTGGATGAATGCATATTTTATGTCCTTTTCATAACTTCATTCCATGGGTCTTTTCTACCAAGAAAATTTCAAGAACTGATGAGTTGGCCTCTGCATGGCTGCAGTTATGTTTCTTGTGTTTATTAGATTCTAAGTCATACTGGCAGCTCTCCTCTTTACTGTTAGGTTTGGTGAATGTTACAGATTCGACTAAATGAACCATAGCAAATGTAAAATAAATCTTTGCCAAGGGGATGGTATGAATTGAGACAATTATTTCTTAGCCGCATCAGTTTCTCAGTAAAAACCACATAGCATTGGCGAACAGCATCGCAATAAAAAGGCTTGTTTTCCTGAAGTAACTTGACAATCATTAGATTGTTGGTTAAATTGACTTGAGAAATCTGAATCATTTTTTTTCAGTTCAATGAGTATTAATGATTTTTCTAATTAAATTCTGCTTCATGATATTAAGTAGACAGACTAACTTCTATGTTCTAGTTTCTCATCTTTAAATGAGAGGAACATGAGTGTATTATCCAAGGTTTCTTTCATCTCTAACATTTTCTCATTCTGTGATTCTAAAAATTTGCTTGGGTAACCCCACAGGAGCCCCCAAATCCAATCTTCCTCTTCTACAGAGCAGTGCCCCCCTTTTTAAAGTCTTTGCCAGAGGGCCATGCAGTTTTAGCTTGAAAAATCTCCTGCTGCATTATAAAATGCCTTTTGGGTAAGACAACTCCACTGTCAGATTCTTCTAATTATGAGACAGTCCCTCATTTTGAGACACAGTTTCTTTCTAGGTAATTTCTACCCATTTGTTACTTTTCCTCAAGGAAGCAAAACTTATAATAATAACTCTTTGACATTCTATCAAATGTCCACAGCTGTCATGTCTACCCTAGGCTTCTTTGAGCCAAGCTCATTCCATTTCTGTAGTCATAACCTAGCGTGACAAGATTTCCAGTCCTCTGTAACAATCTCTTCTAAATCCAGAATTAATGAGCTTCAATAGATTTACCACAAATCTGTGCCCCCTCAAACAAACAAAATCACTAAAACATGGCTCCATGGCATGGACAATAAAAATGGATTATTTATATATTTAGTCCTTTTATTTTGCCAAGAAAATATATTGTGATTTTGAAGTTAAAAAACTAGCTCTTAATTTCACTTTATAAAATATTGCTTGTAAACTTCTCCAAGTCACTTAATTAAACTTTCTGAGAATGCTTTCTCAACTGTAAGATCATTGTCATCATCATTATCATTGTCATGTGTATCATATCTGTTATTCTGCTATAATGTAAAATGCTCTGAAATTTTAACATGTTATACATCTGCAACTGTATAGCTTTAACAACCATTTTTGTATTTGTGCATAATATCATTGCCACATAATTTTCTTCTAAAAACACATTTAAAGATAATAGAAAGTATCAGATCAAGGAATATTCCTAAGAAGAGAGAGAATTTAAGCTGTATATATATGCACAAACATAACACACACATATACTTCAGAGTTTTAATAGATATAATTATTTTGTTTAGATGTAATTGCTAATCATTTTAAATTACAAACATGAAAATTAAGTGGTCATAAAAACAGCAGTGTTTATATTTACTTTTGAAAATTATGATGACTACCTTTAAGCCATTTAAATAAACTCTAGAATATGCGATAAATGATTTTTTTTGCAAATTGAAAAGTTCAGAAAATTAGGCAAGTGATATTTTAAATACACTGAAGGAGGGCTTCCCTGGTAGCGCAGTGGTTGAGAATCTGCCTGCCAATGCAGAGGACACGGGTTCGAGCCCTGGTCTGGGAAGATCCCACATGCCGCGGAGCAACTAGGCCCGTGAGCCACAACTACTGAGCCTGCGCATCTGGAGCCTGTGCTCTGCAACAAGAGAGGCCGCGATAGTGAGAGGTCCGTGCACCGCAATGAAGAGCGGCCCCCACTTGCCGCAACTAGAGAAAGCCCTCACACAGAAACGAAGACCCAACACAGCCAAAAATAAATAAATAAATTAAATACACTGAAGGAAAAGTTTACAAATCCTATGTGTGTGAATTCTCGTGGAATGCTAGACTATAGCCTGTATTCTGTGCATAAGCACCATTAAGAGGATTGCACACTACTACTCCTCTCAAGTTTAATTGGTGTCTGACTGTTCTTTAGATGACTTGGCAATTCATAGGTCAGGGAGGGAATAAAAAAAAAACAAAGCTCTTATTCCAAATTTATCCCTTTTTTCTCTAATAAAATTACATATATAGCTTTTAAAGGAGAGAAATTTAGTCCCTTTAATACCAAATCATCATAGAAAATTAACAGATAATGATAAGAATATTGCAATGCATGCAGTAAACACATTTACTGAGATTTCAGCTTTGACTGCAAAATTCTAGTGGAATATATTTCATAATAATTATTCTTTGTGCAAATTTGTTTTTAATTTGTTTTTGTTTTTTGATGTATAAGAAATCATTTAGATAAAAAAAGAAAAGTCATGTCCTGTGTGTTTGTGTGTGTATGTATGTATGTGTGTATATGTGTATATATATAATTGTACTGAAGCCATCACCTGGGCTTTAAATGAGCTGACCAGGTTGTTTTAATGCTCCAAATAAACTTCACCACACATAGTTTTAGAGTAGTTTTGCTATTTTGCAGTCTGGTCAGTATAAGAGTTTGCTCTACTAAGAGCAACAAAAGAATCCCTCTCTTCCAGGCAAAAAAGAATCAGTTCTGTGAGAAGAGTTGAAAAGAAAGTTGGGACAGCAACTGATTCATGAGTTCAAATAGTTAAGTTTTCCGTTAGAAAATGGGAACTCCATTATCATTTTAAGGCAATCAGCCTTTTTTAAGGTCTTAGCAACTGACATTTAGTACATTGTAAATCCATACTCTTGTTCATCTTCTATCAAATGACATCATCAAGCAATCATCTTCCAGCAAACACTGGTACCTAACACCATTTCATCTCAGCTTCTGGCCACAGAAAGTTTTTTCTTTCCTTCTCCCAGGAGTCCACAGGCTGTAGTATGTCTGGTTTGGAGATATTGTCTGACTGTTTTACAGAAGCTTAATCCAGTGCTATATGGTTTTTCTCTTGGGATAACTGGAGAAAGTTTATGCTGCTGGTCACTGGCATTGATGTGTATAGCATCTTGCCAGGTGTGAAGGAGGTATGAAAGTGGGTCCATCTATTAGGATCCACTGGTCGTATTGCATAATGCACCATCTAAGAGTTGCCAGTCTGATACGATTTTAGAATGGCCTGTAAAAGCCACTGTAGCAGATCAGAAGAAATATTCTGTGAATAGGATGCAGTATACACACTGAACAGAGACCTTTAAATGGTTGTGTTCCCCAAACAGATGACATAGGTCCAGAAGCCAAGAAATAGACCTAGCAGTAGCCTCCCTCACCATTACTCCAGTGACATGCTTGAGGTCTTCGTGTTTCTTGTCCACAGGTCTGGGCTCTGCAATGGAGCCCTCTAGCCAGTTTCCACAGCACAAGGGTCTCATTGTAATACAAGCTACTTACTCTCTTTGGTTCTTATTAAATAAGATACTAACTCTTTCTACCTGAGTTTGTTGTGAAGATTAAAGTAGATCAAGTATGTAAGTGATATAAGATACAGGTAGCTGCTCAATAAATATTGGTTTTTCATATTTTATTTGAAATTATATTTAATAAAAAATGTTTTGGAAACATACTATTGAGACCTTTTGATTTTATTGTAATTAAAATCTGTTATTTGGATTGTAACCCAGAAATGTTTAGAAGAGAGAAATTTGAACTCACTCTATTTTGTCTTAATGTTTTTTTTGTGTTTTTTTTTGCGGTACGCGGGCCTCTCACTGTTGTGGCCTCACCCGTTGCGGAGCACAGGCTCAGTGGCCATGGCTCACAGGCCCAGCCGCTCTGCGGCATGTGGAATCTTCCCGGACCGGGGCACGAACCCGTGTCCCCTGCATCGGCAGGCGGACTCTGAACCACTGGGCCACCAGGGAAGCCCTTGTCTTAATGTTTTACAATGTCATCTTGAGTAGAGTATACTATTTGGGAATTCAAGATTGACTTTTCTAGCCCTGCTGTAAAGAAAAATGTCTGTTTTATAAAGATGATTCTTTTCAAGTTACTGACGACCATAAATAATCTGTGTTCTCATATATATGTGTGTGTGTGTGTGTGTGTGTATATATATATATGTATATATATACACACACACACACACACACATATGACATTTGTATTTGACTGCAAAATGCCACTAAGATATTATGCATATATTAGGTTCTGATTCAGCTTAGAAAAGCTGAATGACTGTGTGTTTATTTTTACTATTTTACTTTATACTGTCTTTTGTCATAATCATAAAAAATAAGAACTTCTTTCTTATTTTTCTGGGGAAAATCATTAGAGCAGGAAAAATGAAAGAAATCTATAGTTTTAGTGAAAGAGGAGTTATTTAGCATTACTACTAAATTTGCATAACCTTAAACAACCATTTCTTTCTTCCTGGACACCAATATCTGTAGTAGACATTGGTCCATTCTAGTACAGTGTTTCCTTTGGGGTACTATCACCTCCTCCACTCCCCCTTTTCTTTTCAATTTAGCAAATAATAAATGTGTTGTATGCCTACCAGGACAAAACACTGAAAGCTCTGTATGAGGTTATAAAGATGCGTAGGCGATGAGCCCTGCCTTCAAAGAGTTTACAATCTGAGCAATTGGTCACACGAGTAAGTTGTGGCATATTGCTTCAGGTGACTTAAGCAGCATTCATTAAAATATTCACATCCTTTGAGTACTTCTCTTTTCAAATTTATAAAGAATCTCTTCAATAGGAAAGGCTAAGCAGTGGGAAAAAAGACCTTTTATTGGAATAAATTGGTGGCCTTGGTTTTGCTTATGAGCATCTTTCTGTTCCTGTAACTTTCTCTCTTATGACATTTTCAGCATCATTACTAACGAGAACTTTGGAGAGAATCTCCATGTTTCCTGAGCCTTCACCAGGGTTTCTTGGTTCCTTGTGAATGGCTCAGTTGCAGTTTGGTCTTGGAATGAATTGCAGTGATTTTTCCCTTCAACAAATCAATATTTTGATTTTAGTTGGTGCTAGAATGATATACTTTGCAATATGTGGTTTTTAGGGTGAGAGTGAGATTCAATAAAAAGGAACACAGGGCATACTTTTTCCTTGATCTAAACATTTGTTAGTATACTTACACATTATATTCTGTAAAGATATAGTGCAAGTTATAAAATTCTCCTTATTTTTAAAGTTAGAGTGTATTCATGTAAAGTGTATGCACAGTAGAAAAAAGAAAATTGTGAAGTATAAAACTCAGAAGAATAATTAGGTATAAATACAAGTGTGTGTGTGTATACATATATGTATGTATGTAATTTTAAGACTTTATTTTTTAGAGCAGTTTTAGGTTCACAGCAAAATTAAGAGACAGGTACAAAGATTTCCCATGTACCCCCTGGTCCCACATATGCATAGCCTCCAAATAGTTCAATCCAACTCAATTAGTATAAGTCCTGATACTTTAACTGGAATAGGAATAAAAAGTACTCCCTCCTTGGGGGTTGTTGAAATAATTAAAATAATACAGTGTACACAAGAAGTTGTCAGATTGGCCACCATTGGAGAAGAAAGTGCCTTAAGTTAAAGAATAGAACATTACATCATTACATCATCGTGTTCCATCACATCACATCATAGCTAAAATATGGAGAAAAGCAGAGTACTGACAATATCATCTGAACACTCATATCAAATCATGCTTGACACCGTCACTGTATGGGAACATTCTAGTAACATGGGTCAAAACTACCTTCAAATTTAGGCTAGTTTGGGTGGTTGTCTTGGTGATTTGAAACTAAAATTATCCCAAATTCTAGCATGTTTACATGTATAAAAACAAGATTTGGCTTTTTCATTGTTATGTTTCCATTTCACTCTAAAAGTACACACGTTTCTTTTGCATAGTTGCATGTAGTACATAAAATATATGGGAAGCTACTGAAGTACTTTGAGTCATAAGCTCATTCCCTATGACCAGGCTCCTATTTCTCAAGGACATTAAACTTGAAGTAAGAAGACAAATCACAAAACATAAAGCAGTTTGAAAAAATTATCAGGGACCATATAAATAAATATATGAAATGAGTAGACAGTGTGGATATTAAATAAGGGAAAATGGATTATAGAGTAGATAAAACACACACGCATTTTAATTAAGAGGTTATTTGAAACTGGCCTTTGAGGAGTATCATCACTCAAGCCAGTAGGTAGTTATTGTGCTTTAAAAAGTGTTTTAAAAAGGACTCATTTCTATGGGAAAGAAAATATGCAAATGAATGTTTTCTGCACTCAAGCTACTTGGAGTCTAGAGCGGAAAGTGAGATACATGAGGTAACATGGCTTAATAGTTTTTGCCTGCACATATTTGCATTACATGGCTTTGAGTCAGGTTTATTTGCCATTTAATCCTAGTTTGCCAATTCAGTGGGTATGTGTCATTGCACCAATTACTTAACCCTCCTAAGCTTGTGCTTTCATTTATAAAAATAGCAATAACATTTTTTCATTCTTCAAAGTATTTTTGTAGAGATAAAATAATATATACGAAGTGTTGCTTTCCTTTAAATATTAGTACTCAGGCTGCTATGCCTTGTATCTTAAGAGCTATGTCAGAATTAAATGATGAAACAGTTCTATACATTCTTGCAAGATAGCAGAAATCTTTTTTTTTATTGGAGTATAGTTGATTTACAATGTTGTGTTAGTTTCTGCTGTACAGCAAAGTGAGTCAGTTATACATACACATACATCCACTCTGTTCTAGATTCTATTCCCCTGTGGGTCATTACAGAGTTTTGAATAGGGTTCCCTGTGCTATTCAGTGGGTTCTTATTAGTTCTCTATTCTATATATATATAGTTGTGTGTATATGTCAGTACCAATCTCCCAATTTATCCCTCCCTTTCCCTTCCCTTCCCCCCCCCCCACCGCCTGGTGACCACAAGTTTATTTTCTGTATCTGTGACTCACTTCTGTTTTGTAAATAGGTTCATTTGTAGTATTTCTTTAGATTCCACATATAAGAAATATCATATTTGTCTTTCTGTGACTTACTTCACTCAGTATGACAATCTCTAGGTCCAACCATGTCACCGCAAATGACATTATTTTGTTCTTTTTTATGGCTGAGTAATATTCCATTGTATATTTGTACCACATCTTTATCCATTCCTCCATTTAGGTTTAGCAACGTTTAGGTTGCTTCCATGTCCTGGCTATTGTAAATAGTGCAGATCTTTACGAATGATCATCAGATGAGGGTTTAAGCCAAGGCAAATGAACTCAATTTGCATATGGAATAATATTTGAAAAATTAAGTAACCCTAATATCAATATGAATAATATAAATATCAATTGAGTAAATAAATTGCAATTTAACCAAATTAATACCAATTAATATTACAATTGATATATTTGTATATAAATATATATGTTATATATAATGATAAAGAAAATCAGATAAATAAGTGAGACATAAAATATATTGTAATTCATGTATTCTTTTTCTTTGGGTTATCATTTTTGTATCTCAGGACCTGGCTGTCAAACACAGCCACAGAATATTTTGAGGATTCTGGGTCAATGATCCTGCTTTCCACATGAATATAAGCCAGAAAATGTAACATTCTTCCTTATAAAGTTATCATTCTCAACATAGAGCAGGAAAAGGGTGATGGTTGGAGTGAGGAAAGCATAGTCATATATCCTGATAAATATCTAAAATGGCAGAACTATTTTATAAGGTTTGTTAAAATAAGGGCCATCATCTGTTCACGTGTTTCTGATCTCTCGCTTATTAAATAGCTCTTGGATTCAACAGAGAGTAGCAGCTCTGAGTGCTTTCCTTTAGTCTCTTAAAAATATCCTAGGTTAACTGAGTGTTGGTTCACAACCTCTGGAATTCCTCTATGGAGGGCAAAGAGAGACAGAAGAGAGAGGCAGCCGCTCCAGATTAGTGGTACCAGATTCAGTAAGCAATGGAACGTACATATGAGGCTTGTCGTGGGTGGCGCAAGATGAGTAGACCTCCATGCCTTCTGGCTAGAATTTTAAAAGTTTATATAGAGGCCTTAATGGGGCTCAGTCACGTATATTGTCCAGATGGTCTCAACAACACATTACTCTTTTCAAGGCTGCATCCTTGAAACAACTCCAGCTGTGGGAACAGTGGACAGCTTGTAAATTCCAAGGACAAGGGAGGGGCGTGAGGAGTCTCCAATTGTCTGGGTCCAGCTCAAGGATCAACCAGCAAACACATCCTCTTCAGGACCAAGTCATCATTATTTTGGGTATAATGGTGACAGTATTGTTTTAAATAATTCTTTAAGGAAACAAGAGAATCTTGCTCAAAATCCTAAAGTATTATAACAAGAAAACACTTTTATTTATATAAACATTTATATTCATATATTTAGTAAATATATTTATTCCAAGGGATCACTTGGAATTGCTTCATTGAGCTTCTTTTACTGTGCTTAGAATTAGTGGTAATGATTTGCTCAGGTAGGTTCCAGGAGCAATGTAAAGATTATCACCCTCAGTTAGCTATTTTCCAACTCATGTACTTAATGAACTTTAAAAAAAAAGCAGACTCTTTTTTAACTCCCAGTGTGAATTGGAATAGTTTTGTATGGAGAGTTCCAAGGATTAATAAATAAGTATAATTCAATAATCAAATCTTTTATAAAAGAATACCTATGCCTACACGCTGCTTGAAAAATTTGAGTTCCAATTCATTATATAGTCGATCCTTTAACAACATGGTGGTTAGGAGTGCTGACCCTGCACATGATCCAAAGTCCACAAATAATTTATAGTCTGCCCTCAATTCCTCTGCATCTGTGGATTCCGCCAACATGGACCCTGTAGGGCTATAATATTTACTATTGAAAAATATCTAAGTGTACCTGCATAGTTCAAACCCGTTTATTCAAGGTTCAGCTGTATATAGTAACACTCTTCAAGTCTCCTTTCCTTTCCTCTTTAATTCTCTCATGGCATAAAATTGTTCCAGTCTTTTAAATTTTCCCAGTAACTAATTCAGGAAGCTTTTCAACAACTCTTCCTCAGTTCAGATTTCCCATCTCTTTTACTCCTAGCTCTTTATTGTGTAGATAAATCTTCTCCACCTAAATATGTTCTTCTGTCCTTCACTTGTTCTGCCCTGTCTCTGTCTGAGTAAATGCAATTCTAATGAGATGGAAATATGAGGAAGGGATCAGAGCAGGGAAAGACAAAAGTCAGTAGAAAGGAGTACTCAGACATACATAAATTGTGTGCTGATCAGATGTATTTTAAATAGTTTTAAAACAAGAAATGTTCAAGATGAATAGAAATAATGTCAGGGAAGCTAAATTTTTACCAATAAAATTGATGTTCTATTTTTTATAAGATGTTCTACACCATCAATATAAAAATGCACTTAAAGCAAAATATTCTTGGTGATTTTTTTTGTATGTAAAAAAAATCACTGCAAAATGTCTACTGTAGTTTTGCTTTAAAAATTCAAGAATCAAACCTTAATGAGTGTCAAAGTAAGAAGCATCTCTTTGAAGCACCATGAGTCTTTTAATGTCTCTGTTAGACTATTTTTCAGTGATAATCGGTATCTATAACAAGAAGCTCATTTCAAAGTCTCTGCCTGGGCCAGGTACATTTCACCTCCTCTGCAAGATTTTTTTTTTTAACATGTTTATTGGAGTATAATTGCTTTAAATGGTGTGTTTGTTTCTCTGCAGGATATTGTTGCACTCAGTTGGTAAAAGGTCAGTCTTAAACATAGTAGTTGTATATTTTTCTCCTTTTTTGTCAATTTGAGTTTAATTAATTTAAATTAGCACATTTTTTTTTTTTCTATCAGCACACTTTTTTTTTCTATCAGTAAGGGACTTTATAAGGATGATAATCCCAGCAGTGAAGAAAAAATAAAGTCTGAAATATTACAATATTTATTACATGCTTTTATTTTTCAAGGCAATAATCCCTAGTTGCAGGAGTATGAAATAAATGATCCATTCTTAGCAAGGAGAACTTCTTGAAAATATGTTCCAAATTCCAAAGGACAGATTAGGAAGGTTAAAATATTAGGAGGAATAGTGTGTAACAGTCAAAAACTATGTGTTTTGGAGTCAGAAACACATTAGTTTAGTTGGAATTATAGCTCATATAGTAATATTTTTTTTATTGTACAGTTACTGGGATATACATGGTCCTTTTGTGCATTAAATCATTTAATATGTATATCAATTTTATGAATTTGCTATTACTGTTTTTCCAAGTATAAAATTGGTGACTGAGTCTTAGAGAGGTAAAGGTTAGTGAACCATAAATATATACTAAAGGAATGGAAAAGAAAGGGTTCAAGCACAAGTTGAAATTCTAAAGCCCATGCTTCTAATTATTAGAATATACTGCCACTTTATTCTTGTGACTGAACTATCAGCTGCAGGATATAGAATGCTCTCTACTTCATTTAAGCAGAAGAACCATTGAATAAAGTGTATTGGGAAGCTCACAGACTCTCCAGAAGGGACAGAGAGTCAGCCTTGGAGGCTGCTCTTCAAGGACAAGCTAACCACACTGTGGGGAAGTCCAGGGAGGACCCACCACAATATCTGTCGGGCACAGATACTGAGGGTCACATCCCTCACTTCTTCACTGCCACTGCTGCCACTCCAAGGCATAGATTCTCTGTGTGCTACTTCTTCACATTGTTCTGTCTGATTAAATCCTCACTCAAGTGTCTGAGGGAGTCTAGCTGCAAGGGAGACTGGGAAAGAAAGTTCAGAGAAAACCCTTCCCAAGGCCTCCTCAGTAGCATTCTTTTCCTTTGTCCCCTAGGGTTCTTTGTATATTTGTAACTGAGCCAGAACCCTGTGGAGCCTTCCTGGGACTGGGACACACACCACCCCCCACCCCGACCATGTCCTCCACTTGCCTCTTTTCTGTAAAAAAAACTTTAGCCAAAGATAAATTTAATCAGAGAAGTGAGAAAATGCAGAAACAAAGAAAACGGTCAAGCAAGACAAAATAATAAGTTTAGCCATTAAGCAAAGTCAAGGACCTCTAGTTCCTCCTCAAGGGCTATAGATAATATTCTGAGCCATATCCTTTGAGCTATTTTGCAGATACTGAAACCCCTACCAGGCAGAAGAAGTTAACCACATGATGACCACACTGTAGCCATGACATAAGCTTCTCCATCTCACACAATTCCAAGAGGAATTGGGAACAAACCAACCCTGCAGTTAAAGACTAACTGTACTTAAAACAATCACGATGACACTGATCAGACCACCACATGACCAATTTCAAGATAACTGTTGGAGTTATCTGTGCTGTTCTGCACGTAGCTCCCTTCCCCACCTCCTGCATGCCTATGCATACCTGAAACTCTGTTTTAAAAGCTCTTTCCCCCTGATCAGCAGTGGGGAATTGGTTCTTTGGGACATGAGTCCACCTTCTCCTCAGGATCACTGGTGTCCTCAATAAAGTTATCTTTCCTTTTATCCAACACTTGTCTCTCAGTACTGGATTTTTGAGTGACAAGCAGCCGAACCTGAGTTCAGTAGCATTTTGTGTTCAAAATATTTACTTTGTATTATACCTAACCTTGTGTGCATTCACATTTGCCAGTATATTATGAAATCTTTAGTTCAGGACTAGGTCTAACCATCTTTGCCTCTCCCAAGGATCCTAGCACAGTACCTGACATATAATTTATTTATCATCATTTCTTTCAGTGGATTGAACTGAATGCCTCTCCTGTTCCAGAACACTTTAATCATGCAATACTAAATTATTTTACTTAGATACAGTTTCCTCTATGTTCCTATTCATAGGCAGAACTTCCCTCTTAAGGTTTTTAGCAGTATCCTTCTAATTATGTGGTTAGAGAAATGGGTACATTGTCTTTACTCATAGTCATTGAAAGTAGTGATAGTAGAATTTCATTTGATACACTTTAAAAAAATAAAATTACAGGCTCTTCAGGCTAAGGGCTAAAAATCATTTATTATAATGTTTCTCATTTAGAAAATTGGAGAAAAAAAAGAAAGACTGAGCCAAGAGATTATGAAATGACTTCTGCCTCCAATACTGAATTAAGCTGGGATGCTGTGGGTTCCTATTGTACTTTGTACTTACCCCATGAAGCCCTTTCTGCTGTCCATTGCATTTATTTATCTGGTTAGTAATAGTAACATGCACGAGACTCAGAATTTAATTAATTAATTAAATCAATTAATTAATTCTGTTTTGAGGGACTTTTTATTCGATTTTAAAGGTTACTTTCTATTTACAGTTATTATAAAATATTGTCTTATATTCCCCATGTTGTATAGTACATCCTTTAGCATACCTTGGGAGGTACAAATTATTGGGTATAAGATAGACTCAGGACTTTTTGAGATCAAAGACTGTGTAATGTTTATGGCTAGAGACCCATCATCTAGGATCATTCTTAACTCATAGTAGTTACTTAGTAAATCAACGTTAATTGTGGGTGAAAACAAACCTTTTTTATTATGATGTTCTTTAGTGGCTTAGGACAGATACCCATTATCTGTCCCTTATTTGGAAATAATTCAAATCTCACAAGGCACCAAAGTATAAGAGATTTGATCTTAGAGGTAATTGCATAGTCTTAGACATTCTTGCTCTGGATGAAATTACTCAAGCTAAAAGACCTCTCCCAAATCTTATAAGGTAACAGCAGGAAGACCTTTTTGGTTATAGTTATAAATATAAGAGTAATTCAAACCAAGCTCATTGCAGCAGCAGTGGTGAGAAGTCTGGTATTCTGAATATATTCTGAGACTAAAGCTAATTGCATTTCCTGATGAATTGATGAAGATTATGAGAAAAAAAGGAATCAAGGATGAATGACTTCAAGGTTTTCGGTCTGAGTCACTAGAAACAAGAAGGCGAAAACGTCTTGAGCTGGTGAAAACTGCAGAGGGGATAGATTTGATGAGAAGATTGGGAGTTCAGCATCAAACATGCTAAGTTTTCTCATGTTAATCTGTCTTTATCAGTTTCATTTTAGACCCAGCCAGGGACTGTAAGAGGGTAAAGGAAATTGTTTTCCTCCCCTACAACACTGTTTAGTTATGGAAAAACTGGCAGGTAGTGGATGTGGAAGCTAACTTTGGAAGTTGTGTTAATCTTTGCAGAGAAGTAGGTTTGGAATTTTGAGGAAAGAGAAAAAGATATGACGCGGTTATGTAGGAGAGATGAGTGGGTTAGGAAAATAGTCAGATTATTAGGAAGAATGAGGATCCAATTGAACTTATGGTTGTGAATTTAGTGAAACCAGTCATGATGGACATACAGCCATGTTTAGTGGCATGAGAACAGTCCGTTCAGAGGTAGACAAGTGGATTTTACTGCAGTATGATTTTTGCCAAAGAAATACAGTGAAGCTAAAGAGAAGCAAGTGTTTGGACAGTTTAGGCAGATGAGTAATTATAATAATAGACAATGTAATTAAACTGCCTAAAGTGGGGGTTGAGGCCATTAATGGAGGTGATAGACACAATTATTTAATAGAAGTATCCATTCAGGTACAGAATCTGGCATGGTGGAGTGCTTAAGAATTTTGGTGTTAAATCAAAAGAATATAAAGCAACACAAATTTGCTACAACTTTTAAGTACTAAGTTGGTCCAAAAGCAATCAAAACACACACACACACACACACACACACATACACTGTTAACATTATTATAGCATCTTTTTTTCACTCTGTCTCGAGATATTTGTTTGGAAGATTGAAATTGTGGATAGCCCTACTCATGGAGAATATCTCACATCTGTTTTAATGAGAAAGAATGATGAGACACACTGCTATTACCACATCAAGATGGACTGTGTGGTGGAATATGATTGCCAACAAAGAAAAGGTACAAATAAACATATCCTTGCAAAAAAAAAAACGTCCAGAGAATCAAATGTTCAGTGCTGCAGTTGTTACATTCCTTTCATTTATCATTTCAAGCTGCATTATTTTGATGGCTTTTCAGGTGTGAGACTACTGGTGCTGATGCAGAGATAATGAAATACTGAAAGCCCCAAACACCAGAAATGTCTGTAACTGGTAATGGGCATCCTCCTTCAGTTTATTAACTCCAGCTGTGCTGTTTGACTGTTTCTGTGAAGAGGTGCCACATGAGGTGAATATTGGATGGGAAATAAAGGATCAGATGTCAGAAGCAATGGATCACATGAAGCCTGTATTACAAGATAGACAGGTTGAGGAAATTGCCCCCGCCACTCCCCACTTGAAGTACAGCTCTATGTTCATCAAGATAAAATGTGACCAATGTAAGTTTCTTTCTGTTGAGGTGTGTCAACCTCAATGTTCACAATGGCACTTAATAATAAACCTACTGATTATACCCAGACAGTACTTTGCGCAATATCACAGAATAGTCAAGGTATCAATGTATGACTGAATATTTTCTCATATCAAGGTCTCCTGATAGAATAAAACCTAAATAATTTCACTTAGAATAAAACTGAGAATGCTTGCTACCTTATTCTTCACCTTTCTCTTTAAATTGATTCTTAACATTCTGATGTCATGGGCCATTTTAATTACATAAAAAGAATAAAAACGAAAAAGGAAGAAGTAACTTAGGGAATGGAAAGAGTGTTACTCTCAAAATTATAATAAAATAACTGAATAAAGAGCAAGTTTACAACTTTTCACGACCTCTCAGAGAGCTGAGGTTGCAGGATAACCAACTGGCCCGAAATCTAAGGAGAGTAAGGAGCCAGCAGGGAGAGACAAGACATGAACTTGGCTTACCTGGGCAAAATGCAGCAGAATGCTGGTGAGAAGAGTTCCTCCAAGGTGACTGGCAACTGTTGGGAGGTCGACCAAGTAGACACTATAGAAAGAGAATCTTGAGAAAATCTCTCTTGGGAAAGGGGGCACCAGCCAGTGCAGGAAGGATTTAAATCTCCCCTGGGACCCTCCTCCCCTTAATCTGTGGGAAGAAGTGCTGCAAACACTGTCACCTTCAAGGCACTAGGAGAGGGGAATAGTAAAAAAAATAAATGAATAAAACCACCTCTTTACTCCTGGGACAGAGTCATGAATACATGCTGGGCTCAGACCTAAATGAGATGGGGAGGGTTGAGAGCATCAAGAACACACCTTGAAATCCAATGACCTGGTGCCCACCTATGTCTAAGAATTAATCAGAATAACAGATCCTGTCCTCCCTTGCACATGTACACACACTTCACATGTAATCCCCTGTCAGGCTATGAAGAATTGAGCCATTAGTAATTAGTAAGATAGAATCCCTCTCTGAATTTTAGCTCAAAGGGAAAACCTAAAGGTAAGTATGGGTCCCAAATAGAACACACACAGACACACACACACACACACACACACACACACACATTTACACAACATAAAAAAACAGAAACCTTTGACACACCAGCCTTTCCTCTCTCCCTTAAAAAAGAAAAATATTAAAGAGCATTCTTTAGGCAAAAAGAATATAATACCATTCACAACCTTGTATCTACATAAAGAAATGAAGGCAAAGATAATGGAATAAATGAGGGTAAAATAAAATTATTTTTGTCCTAGTTTTTTATTGATGTATAACAAATTACCACAGATTTTGTGACTTAAAATGTCACCCATTTATTATCGCAGTTCTGTAGGTCACAAGTCTGGGAATGACAAGATTGAGTTCTCTGCTTGGGATCTTCTGAGGCTGGCAATGAGATCTCATTTGAGGCTCAGGATCCTCTTCCAGACTCACCCATTATTGCCAGAATTCAGTGTCCTGAAGTTGAAGCATTTAAGTCCCTGTTTTCTTGCTCGTTGTCAACCAGGGTCTGCTCTCAGCTGTTAGAGGCCAATGTCAGATGCTGATCATGTGGTCCCTCCATGTGTAGTTCACAACATGTCTGTTGCTGCTTGCAGGCCAGTAGGAGGCCCTTGCAGAAACTTCACCCTCTTTCAATAACCTAGTCATTAGGTTACATCCACCCAGAATAATTCCCTTTTGATTAACACAAAGTCAAATGATTAGGAAACTTATTTACATCTGAAAAATATTTTCTGTTATATAGTATAACACAATCTTGGGAATGACCTCTTCATGTACGTAGGTCTTCCCCAACTCAAGAGGTGTGGATTGTACTGTGCATATATATCAGAGGACTAGATTCTTAGAGGTCATTTTAGAATTCTGCCCACCATAATTTTTATTCTATTTTTAATTGCTCTAAAAGGTAACTGATTATCTAAAGCAAAAATGGTAGTGATATATTTTGTGTTTGTAGCCTGTAGAAAAATAAGATGAATGACAGTAGCAGCACAAAGGATGGAAAAGAAGAATTGGCATTTCACAAGTTTCTTACATTATACATGGAATAGCGTAATATTATCTGCATGTAAATATGAACACTGAAAACTCTTGGGAACAACTATAAAAGTAAAAAACAAAAATAGGTATAAATAATAAGACAGGGGCTTCCCTGGTGGCGCAGTGGTTGGGAGTCCACCTGCCGATGCAGGGGACATGGGTTCGTGCCCCGGTCCGGGAGGATCCCGCATGCCGCGGAGTGGCTGGGCCCGTAAGCCATGGCCGCTGGGCCTGCGCATCTGGAGCCTGTGCTCTGCAACGGGAGAGGCCACAGCAGTGAGAGGCCCACGTATCGCAAAAAATAATAATAAGACAATAGAAGAAATGAGGTGGAAGGTATAAAAAATGCTCAGTTAACTCAAGAGGAGGCAGTAAAACATAACCCGAACAGATGAAAAACATATAAAACATATAGCAACTTGGTAGATTTTAATTTAAAAATATCATTAATCATATGTAAATGCTTTAAAATCCCATTAAAAGACTGAAATTGTAAAGTTGGTTGAAAATGTAAGACATTGCTATATGCTATCTGCAAGAAACCTGCTTTATATTTAAAGACAGAGAGATGAAAGTTAAGGGATGGTGAAAGATATACCACACAAACTCTAAACAAACTACAGCTGGAGTATATACAAAAAATAAGGCAAAGTAGACTTCAGAATAAGGATTATTACTAGGGGCTAAAAAAGACATTACACAATGAGAAAAAGTTGTTGCTGTTGTTTTTCTCCAAGACATAGCAACCTAAATGTGTATGTATCTAAGAATATTTCTTCAAATATATGAAGGAAAACTGACAAAACTCACGGAAGAAATAAGGAAATCCAAAAGCTTAGCTGGAGACTTTAACACTCCTCTTTCAATAATTGATAAAGAAGTAGGTAGTAAATCAGTGAGTATACAGATGACCTGAACAATACTATGAACCCGCTAGACCTAGTTGATGTAGACTCTTTTACACCAAAACAGTGGAATATACATTCTTCTCAAGGGCATGTAGAAAATTAACAAAGATAGCAATATACTGCATCATAAAACAAACAGTAATACATTTAAAAGAACACAAATCAAACAAAAATTATTCCTGCACCATAACAGAACCAAACTGGAAATCAATAACAAAAAGATATCCAGAAAAATCCTCAAATATTTGTAAGTTTAAAAATATAAATAACCTATGAATAAAAGAGGAGGTCTCAAGAAAAATTTAAAAATATTTTGAACCCAATGAATTTAAAGGATAACAAATTTGTAAGATGTAGCCAAAGTTGACAAGGAAATTTATAGCAATAAATACTTATAATTTAAAGGAAGAAAGAGTTCAAATTAGTAACCTCAGAGCCCATCTTATGAAACTAAAGGAGAAATTATACTGGAAGCAGCAGAGTGAAGGAAATAATAAAGAGCAGAAGACAATGATACAGAGAGTAGAAAAACAATTAAGAGAATAATGAAACTAAATTCTGGTTCTTTGAAAAAATCATTAGAATTAATAAACTATTATCAAATCTGGCCAGAATGAAAGAGAAAGAACAAACCCTAGTTAACAATATCAGAAATGAGAAACATCACTACAGACCACACAGGCATTAAAGAATAATGAGGGAATACTATAAACAAATTTATGCCCATTACTTGGAAAAAAATAGACCACTTCTTTGAAGTTCACAAACTACTAAAATCAAGGTGAAAAAAAAGAGAAAATTCCTGTGTATGTTGAAAAAAGCTGAACTTGCAGTTGCAATCTTCCAACAGAGAAAACTTCAAGTCCAGAGTTTTCCACTGCCAGATATTTTTTTTAAAAAGTATACACATTTTACACAAATTCTTCCAGAAAATAGAAGAGGGGGAAACACTTCCCAAATCATTTTATGAGCCTAGCATTTATGCCAGAAATGAAAGTCTGGTTTAATATTTGAAAATCAATCAATGCATTATAATAACAGATTAAAGAAGGAAACTCACTTGTTCATGTCAATAGATATAGAAAAAGCATTAGAAAAAAAATCCATTTATAAAAACAATTATCAGTGAATTAGTAATAGAGTGGAACTTCATAATCTGATAAAGAATATCAGAAGCTTACAACTAACATTAGTTTTAATAATGAAAAACTGAATTTTTTTTGAAGATCAGTAACACATCAAGGAAGTCTTCTTTCATTATTCCTGTTCATCATCTTATTGAAAATCCCAGTGTTTCATTAGCCTTTTCTTCACAGTACTGGTGAGGGAGAGATTCCTATCCTAAAATTTGGGGGATAGCGAGATACAGGACACCAGACTCTGGACAGATGAAAGGGACTGTAGTTTATTAGTGATATAAATTACAGCCCAGGGGCAGGAGGACACTGCATGTTATGTAGGGCCCCAGGGGTTGCACTTGGGAAATAATTAAACAGAGGTTGTAAGAGGCAGATTTTGTATTAACAAGAGGATGTAGTGACCACTGATTTTTGTGGAAGAATGTGATTGTTTTGTTTGAATAATTTCACAAGCTGGCAGGGAAATAGAACCCATTACTCAAGGATAAGTAGGTGCAGTACCTGATCCCCATGATAAGGAGTGTGGTTTGGCTAGGGGACCTTATCCACAGGAAAAGAGGCAGAGGGGAATTTGTGGTCAGGTTATTTGAGGATCTCCCAATTTTATCAGGTATTATGGATTGAATTGTATTCTCCCACAAAAAATATATTGACATCCTAATCACAGTATCTCAGAATGTGAATTTACTTGGAAATAGGGCCATTTTAGATGTAATTAGTTAAAATAAGTTTGTACTAGAATAGTGTGAGCCCTTAATCCAATATGGCTGAAGTGCTAATAAGAGGAGAAAATACACACAGAGATATATAAGGAGAAGACAGTTATTTGACAATGGAGACAGAGATTGGAGTAATGCATCTATAAGCCAAAGGATACCAAGGATTTCCAACAAACACCAGAAACTACAATAGGCAAGGAAAGCTTTTTCCCTAAAAATTTTGGAGGTAGCATGGCTGTGCCAACATCTAGATTTTAGATTTCTAGCCCCCAGAACTGTGAGATAGTAAATTTCTGTTGTTTTAAGCCACCTAGTTGGTAAATACTTTTTTATGGCAGCCCTCAGGGCTAATACATCAGATGTCAAGGTAGCACTTAATATTGAATCTTAAATTCAGACCTCACACCACACATAGCCAGTGCAATATAGCAAGAATAAGAAATAAATAAAATACAAATTGGGGAAAAATGACATAAAATTTTCTGTGTTCACAGATGCTTTTTTTTTAGAAATACCAAAAGAGTCTACCAAAAAATATTCTAGAACTAGCAAGTGCATTTAATGAGTTTGCAGGATACAAAGATAAATGTACAAAATAAGCATTCCCTATTAAAATTCCAATGGCATTTTCCACAGAAATAGAAAAAGAAGACAATCATAAAATCCTATGGAACCACAAAAGACCCTGAATAGCTAAAACAATCTTGAGCAGTAAGAACAAGGCTGGAGGCATCATATTTCCTGATTTCTAATTATATTACAAAGTTTTAGTAATCAAAACAGTATGGTATGGGCATAAAGACAAGCACATAGGTCAATGTAACAGAACAGAGAGCCCAGAAATAAACCCACACATATGTAGTCAAATAGTTTTCAACAACATGGATGAACTGGGAGGAAATTAGATTAAGTGAAATAAGCCAGACAGAGAAAGATAAATATTCCATAATCTTTCTTGTATATGAAATCTAAAGTCAAACCATATCAACAGAGAGCAGAATGGTGATTACCAGGTTTTGTGGGAGTAGAGGAAATGGGATGTTAGTTATAAGGTGAATAATGTACAACATGGTCACTATAGTTAATAATAATGTGTACTTGAAGTTTGCTAAGAGATTAGATCTCAAATTTTCACACTACACACACATAGAGAAGTAAAGAGATAAGGTGATGGAAATGTTAATTAGCTTGACTGTGGTAATAATTTCACAATTATACATATATCAAAACATGTTGCACATCTTAAATATTTACAATTTCTATTTGTCAATCATACTTCAATGAGTCTGGAAAAATAAAATTAAAATAAACCTTATTTCTATATACTAAAAATGAAAAATTGAAACTAAAAATTTTTCAATAGAACTAAAAATGAAATACTTAGCAATAATACACTCATATATGTTTAGGATTTCCATCTGTATATTGAAAATTACAAAACGCTTTTGAAATAAATCAATGAGCCTAAATAAATGGAGCAAAATACCATGTCCTTGGATTAGAAGACTCAATATTATTAGGAAGTCAGTCTCCCCTATTTAATCTATAAATTTAATGCAATCCCAATAAAAATCCCAGACTTTCTTTAGATAGCAGCAAGATGATTCTAAAATTTGTATGAAAAAGGCAAAGGAACTGGAATATACAAAAACAATTTTAAAAAATAAAAATAAAATGGGAAAGATTCATAGTATCTAATATCAAGACTTACTATAGGGCTTCCCTGGTGGTGCAGTGGTTGAGAGTCCACCTGCCGATGCAGGGGACACGGGTTCGTGCCCCGGTCCGGGAAGATCCCACATGCCGCGGAGTGGCTGGGTCCATGAGCCATGGCTGCTGAGCCTGCGCGCCAGGAGCCTGTGCTCCGCAGGGGGAGAGGCCACAACGGTTAGAGGCCCGTGTACCGCAAAAAAAAAAAAAAAAAAAAGACTTACTACAAATCTACAAGTTGGTTTGGAATTTTTGGTAGTATAGATAAAAATCAAGTTGGTTTGGAATTTTTGCTAGTATAGGTAAAAATCAAATTGGTTTGGAATTTTTGCTAGTATAGATAAAAAGATCACTAGAATATGATAGAGTCCCCAGAAACATACCCATTCATATACAGATTACTTATAAAAAAGGCAATCCCAAATATAACCAGAATTTGAACAGGGCAGTTGAATAGTCACTTGGGAGGAATGTAGAACCCAGCTAACACCAGTGAATAATAATACTCTACCTACCTGCCACTTTGCAGTGTATGAGAGAATTAGTTCAACTAAGGAGCTCCTCTGTACTCTGTGAATGGGAAATACCTACTTTAAACCCTCCAAAAACATTACTTGAACAAGAGTCCTGAAGTTTCCTAAATCACCTGTGTGCCATTGGAACTTCTCTGAAATGACTGATATATATTTGATCACCACAGTCATTTGAGAGAAAGTTTGGAAGATTTTCTGAGGGCTTTCAAGTCATGTCAGCATAATTCTTTTTCTGCACTAGGCTTCTGCCTAGCTTTCTAAGACCCATATTTAATAGAAAAAAAAAGAAAAAAAGCTACCTTGGGCTTGCAACTGATATCCTTTGCAATATTTACAACTACAGCTACATTTTTTTCTTTACAAGTGTTACTTATCCAGAGTTGTTTTCTGAACGTGGGAGGTGAAAGATAGGGCATATTTTAGTTCCTTTTTCTATGAAGAGGCTTAATAGTTCCATTTTCCATTTTTTATCTCCTTACACTAAAACATATTTTACTTTGCACATATCTGAAATCTTTTGACTTCATTTTCAACATATCCAACACTCCACATAAATGTTACTTCCTCCACTAAAACTGTTTGCCTCAATGGGCAGTTTTGTCTTTCAACTGGTGATTATTCTCTTCTTTGTGTTATAGGTATTTATATATACAAATCATGATTCCGTATTAGATTTTAAATTCCTTAGTTGTAACTGTCCATAGTATATAAAACACAGCACCGTATATGATGCCTTGAGTATTGTTATAGGTCAGAAGATTTTTTATTGAGAATAATGAAAGAAATATACCAGATATAGGTCTCTTCTTAATAAAAATCCTTCAATAAAGAGGGTATATTTTGGAGAAACCAAGATGGCGGAGTAGAAGGACGTGCTCTCACTCCCTCTTGTGAGAACACCAGAATCACAACTAGCTGCTGGACAATCATTGGCAGGATGACACTGGAACTCACCTAAAAAGGTACCCCACATCCAAGACAAAGGAGAAGCCACAATGAGACAGTAGGAGGGGCGCAATCACAGTAAAATCAAATCCCATAACTGCTGGGTGGTTGACTCACAGACTGGAGAACACTTATACCACAGAAGTCCACCCACTGGAGTGAAGATTCTGAGCCCCACTCAGGCTTCCCAACCTGGGGGTCCGGCAATGGGAGGAGGAATTCCTAGAGAATCAGACTTTGAAGCCTAGTGGGATTTGATTGCAGGACTTCGACAGGACTGGGGGAAACAGAGACTCCACTCTTGGGGGGCACACACAAAGTAGTGTGCACATCAGGACCCAGGGGAAGGAGCAGTGACCCTAGGGGAGACTGAACCAGACCTACCTGCTAGTGCTGGAGGGTCTCCTGCAGAGGTAGGGGGTGGCTGTGGCTCACGGTGGGGACAAAGACACTGGCAGCAGAAGTTCTGGGAAGTACTCCTTGGCTTGAGCCCTCCCAGAGTCTGTCATTAACCCCACCAAAGAGCCCAGGTAGCTCCAGTGTTAGGTTGCCTCAGGCCAAAAAACCAACAGGGAGGGAACCCAGTCCCACCCAACAGCAGTCAATCAGATTAAAGTTTTACTGAGCTCTGCCCACCAGAGCAACAGTCAGCTCTACCTACCACCAGTCCCTCCCATCAGGAAACTTACACAATCCTCTTATATAGCCTCATCCACCAGAGGGAAGACAGCAGAAGCAAGAAGAACTACAATCCTGCAGCCTGTGGAACAAAAACCACATTCACAGAAAGATAGACAAGATGAAAAGGCAGAGGGCTATGTACCAGATGAAGGAATAAGAGAAAACCCCAGAAAAACAACTAAATGAAGTGGAGATAAGCCACCTTCCAGAAAAAGAATTCAGAATAATTATAGTGAAGATGATCCAGGACCTCAGAAAAACAATGGAGGCAAAGATTGAGAAGATGCAAGAAATGTTTAACAAAGACCTAGAAGAATGAAAGAACAAACAAACAGAGATGAACATTACAATAACTGAAATGAAAACTACACTAGAAGGAATCAATAGCAGAATAACTGAGGCAGAAGAATGGATAAGTGACCTGGAAGACAGAATGGTGGAATTCACTGCTGTGGAACAGAATACAGAAAAAAGAATGAAAAGAAATGAAGACAGCGTAAGAGACCTCTGGGACAACATTAAATGCAACAACATTCGCATTATAGGGGTCCCAGAAGGAGAAGAGAGAGAGAAAGGACCCAAGAAAATATTTGAGAGATTAGAGTCGAAAACTTCCCTAACACGGGAAGGGAAATAGCCACCCAAGTCTGGGAAGCACAGTGAATCCCATACAGAATAAACCCAAGGAGAAACACACCAAGACACATAGTAATCAAATTGGCAAAAATTAAAGACAAAGAAAAATTATTGAAAGCAGCAAGGGAAAAAAAATAACATACAAGCGAACTCCTATAAGGTTAACAGCTGATTTCTCAGCAGAAGCTCTACAAGCCAGAGGGAGTGGCATGATATACTTAAAGTGGTGAAAGGGAAGAACCTACAACCAAGATTACTCTACCCAGCAAGGATCTCATTCAGATTTGATGGGGAAATCAAAAGCTTTACAGACAAGCAAAAGCTAAGAGAATTCAGCACCACCAAAGAGCTCTACAACAAATGCTAAAGGAACTTCTCTAAGTGGGAAACACAAGAGAAGAAAAGGACCTACAAAAACAAAGCCAAAACAATTAAGAAAATGGTCATAAGAACATACATATCGATAATTACCCTAAACGTGAATGGATTAAATGCTCCAACTAAAAGACACAGGCTTGCTGAATGGATACAAAAACAAGACCCATCTATATGCTGTCTACAAGAGACCCACTTCAGACCTAGGGACACATACAGACTGAAAGTGAGGGGATGGTAAAAGATATTCCATGCAAAGGGAAATCAAAAGAAAGCTGGAGTGGCAATACTCATATCAGATAAAATAAACTTTAAAATAAAGAAGGTTACAAGAGACAAGGAAGGACACTACATAATGATCAGAGGATCAATCCAAGAAGAAGATATAACAACTGTAAATATTTATGCACCCAACATAGGAGCACCTCAATACAAAAGGCAACTGCTAACAGCTATAAAAGAGGAACTTGACAGTCACACAATAATAGTGGGGGACTTTAACACCTCACTTACACCAATGGACAGATCATCCAAAATGAAAATAAATAAGGAAACAGAAGCTTTAAATGACACAATAGACCAGATAGATTTAATTGATATTTATAGGACATTCCATCCCAAAACAGCAGATTACACTTTCTTCTCAAGTGTGCACGGAACATTCTCCAGGATAGATCACATCTTGGGTCACAAATAAAGCCTCAGTAAATTTAAGAAAACTGAAATCATATCAAGCATCTTTTCTGACCACAACACTATGAGATTAGAAATGAATTACAGGGGAAAAAACGTAAAATACACAAACACATGGGGGCTAACAATACGTAACTAGATAACCAAGAGATCACTGAAGAAATCAAAGAGGAAATCAAAAAATAGCTAGAGACAAATGACAATGAAAACACGACGATCCAAAGCCTGTGGGATGCAGCAAAAGCAGTTCTAAGAGGGAAGTTTATAGGTATACAAGCCTATCTCAAGAAACAAGAAAAATCTCAAATAAACAATGTAACCTTACACCTAAAGGAACTAGAGAAAGAAGAACAAGCAAAACCCAATGGTAGCAGAAGGAAAGAAATCATAAAGATCAGAGGAGAAATAAATAGAAACAAAACAATAACAAAGATCAGTAAAAGTAAAAGCTGCTTCTTTGAGAAGATAAACAAAATTGATAAACCATTAGCCAGACTCATCAAGAAAAAGAGGTAGAGAACTGAAATCAATAAAATTAGAAATGAAAAAGGAGAAGTTACAACAGATACCGCAGAAATACAAAGCATCCTAAGAGACTACTACAAGTGACTGTATGCCAATAAAATGGACAGCCTGGAAGAAATGGACAAATTCTTAGAAAGGTATAACCTTCCAAGACTGAACCAGGAAGAAATAGAAAATATGAACATACCAATCACAAGTAATGAAATTGAAACTGTCATTAAAAATCTTCCAACAACAACAAAAAATCTTCCAACAAACAAAAGTCCAGGACCAGATGGCTTCACAGGTGAATTCTATCAAACATGTAGAGAAGAGCTAACACCCATACTTCTCATATTCTTCCAAAAATTTGCAGAGGAAGGAACACTCCCAAACTCATTCTGTGAGGCCACCATCACCCTGATACCAAAACCAGCCAAAGATACTACAAAAAAAAAGAAAATTACAGACCAATATCACTGATGAATATAGATGCAAAAATCCTCAACAAAATACTAGCAAACAGAATCCAACAACACATTAAAAGGATCATACACCATGATCAACTGCAGTTTATCCCAGGGATGCAAGGATTCTTCATTATATGCAAATCAATCAGTGTGGTACACCATATTAACAAATTGAAGAATAAAAACCATATGATCATCTCAATAGATGCAGAAAAAGCTTTTGACAAAATTCAACACCCATTTATGATAAAAACTCTCCAGAAAGTGGGCATAGAGGGAACCTACCTTAACATAATAAAGGCCATATATGACAAACCCACAGCAAACATCATTCTCAATGGTGAAAAACTGAAAGCATTTCCTCTAAGATCAGGAAAAAGGCAAGGATGTCCACTCTCACCACTGTTATTCAACATAGTTTTGGAAGTCCTAGCCATGGCAATCAGAGAAGAAAAAGAAATAAAAGGAATACAAATTGAAAAAGAAAAAGTAAAACTGTCACTGATTGCAGATGACATGATAGTATACATACAGAACACTAAATTTGCCACCAGAAAATTACTAGAGCTAATCAATGAATTTGGTAAAGTTGCAGGATACAAAATTAATGCACAGAATCTCTTGCATTCCTATACACTAATGATGAAAAATCTGAAAGAGAAATTAAAGAAACACTCCCATTTACCATTGCAACAAAAAGAATAAAATACCTAGGAATAAACCTACGCAAGGAGACAAAAGACCTGTATGCAGAAAACTAAAAGACACGGATGAAAGAAATTAATGATGATACCAAGAGATGGAGAGATATACCATGTTCTTGGATTGGAAGAATCAATATTGTGAAAATGACTATACTACCCAAAGCAATCTACAGATTCAATGCAATCCCTATCAAATTACCAATGGCCTTTTTAATGGAACTACAACAGATATCTTAAAATTTGTATGGAGACACAAAGGACCCCGAATAGCCAAAGCAGTCTTGAGGGAAAAAAATCAGAGCTGGAGGAATCAGGCTCCCTGACTTCCGACTATACTACAAAGCTGCAGTAACCAAGACAATATGGTACTGGTACAAAAACAAAAACATAGATCAATGGAACAAGATAGAAAGCCCAGAGATAAACCCACACACTTTGGTAAACTAATCTGTGACAAAGGAGGCAAGGATATACAATGGAGAAAAGACAGTCTCTTCAGTAACTGGTGCTGGGAAAACTGGACAGCTACATGTAAAAGAATGAAATTAGAACACTCCCTAACACCATACACAAAAATAAACTCAAAATGGATTCGAGACCTAAATTTAAGACCGGACACTATAAAACGCTTAGAGGAAAACATAGGAAGAACACTCTTTGACAAATCACAGCAAGATATTTTTTGATCCACCTCCTAGAGTAATGGAAATAAAAACAAAAATAAACAAATGGGACCTAATGAACTTCAAAGCTTTTGCACAGCAAAGGAAACCATAATCAAGACGAAAAGACAACCCTCAGAATGGGAGAAAATATTTGCAAACGAATCAATGGACGGAGGATTAATCTCCAAAATATAGAAACAGCTCATGCATCTCAATATTAATAAACAAACAACCCAATCCAAAAATGGGCAGAAGATCTAAATAGATATTTTTCCAAAGAAGACATACAGATGGCCAAGAAGCACATGAAAAGCTGCTCAACATCACTAATTATTAGAGAAATGCAAATCAAAACTACAATGAGGTATCACCTCACACCAGTTAGAATGGGCATCATCAGAAAATCTACAAACAAGAAATTCTGGAGAGGGTGTGGAGAAAAGGGAACCCTCTTGTACTGTTGGTGGGAATGTAATTTGATACAGCCACTATGGAGAACAGTATGGAGGTTCCTTAAAAAACTAAAAATAGAATTACCATATGATCCAGCAATCCCTTTACTGGGTTTATACCCAGAGAAAACCATAATTCAAAAAGACACATGCACCCCAATGTTCATTTCAGCAGTATTTACAATAGCCAGGTCATGGAAGCAATCTAAATGCCCATCGACAGACGAATGGATAAAGAAGATGTGGTACATATATACAATGGAATATTACTTAGCCATAAAAAGGAATGAAATTGGGTCATTTGTTGAGACATGGATGGATCTAGAGACTGTCATACAGAGTGAAGTAAGTCAGAAAGAGAAAAACAAAAATCGTATGTTAATGCATATATGTGGAACCTAGAAAAATGGTACAGATGAACCGGTTTGCAGAGCAGAAGTTGAGACACAGATGTAGAGAACAAATGTATGGACACCAAGGGGGGAAAGCCACGGGGGCGGTGGTGATGGTGTGATGAATTTGGCGATTGGGATTGACATGTATACACTGCTGTGTATAAAATTGATGACTAATAAGAACGTGCTGTATAAAAAAAATAAAATGAAATGAAATTTAAAAAAACCCCACAAAACTATCGTGTGTAGAATGGGTAAACAACGAAGTGCTACTGTATAGCACAGGGAACTATATTCAGTATGCTGTGATAAACCATAATGGAAAAGAATACAAAAAAGAATGTGTATATATATATATATATATATATATATATAAAAAACCGAATCACTTTGTTGTACAAATGAACACAACATTGTAAATGAAGTGTACTTCAATAAAGCAACTGTTTTAAAAAAGTAAAAGGAAAAAAAAAAGGGTATACCTTTTTTTCTTTTTCTTTTGGCAATAGTTGCTACAATCTCCCACCCCTTCCTCTATGTTCATACCTTTTGCAAATGTGGACTTAACACTTCTCTCAGCAAGAGGTAGCCTGTGTTTTTCCACCCCTGGAATCTGAACTGATCTTGTGATATCCTTTAAAATATAAAATTCAGTGGAGGTGATAGTGTTCCAGTTCCTAGACCATAAGAGGACTTGTGCTCCTCCACTTTCTCTCTCTTGGAACCCTTCTGCTGCCTTGTGAACAAACCCTAGCTAGCCTGCTAGAGGAGAAGAGACCATGTGCATCAAGAAACGCCAAGCCAGCTGAGGCAATCCTAAACTAGTTAGCACCTACCAACTCCCTGGCTGTCTGTAGATGCATGAAGTCAGCCAGCCTAGATCCGCCAAGCCCAGCCGAGATAACTGGATTTTCCCAATTGGCTAAGTGATATGGAGCAAACACAAATACTGTTGTGTACCACTGAGGTTTGGTGGTGGTTTGTTATATAGCATTATTATGGTAATAGGTAATAAATACAGATATAGAAGCTGTCACTAATTTTAGGTTAAATACTGTGTTTCATATTATACCTACTGATTAGTGGCTTTAATTTAATAGCTGCCTTCCCTCTTAAACACTCTTCTTGTTATAATTCCCCAGTAAGTGAGTCACTACCATATACTAGAACTATCATCATGCCTTACTCAAAATGGAAAACAAATATTTTTAAAAGTTCCCACTTCAAGGGTTGTTTTGGCACCAAAGTTTGCATGTAATACATTCAATTCTCACAATCCCCCCTTTTTTACTCTGTTTTCTCTAGGGTCCTTAGCTAAATGGTCAATCCCATGTGTTTTTAGCACATGGACTAAAAGATGATGATGACACAAATGTAAACTTCTTTACACAAAGGTCATACCAAAAGTCATGGTAAATGATTAGGTGGCATCTGCTGGCTCAGTGGTACAAGACTGCTTCCATTCATACCCTGCAGGTTTATGTCACCAGCTTTCCCGGCAAGGCACTTTACTGAAAATTCATTTGAAATTCTTCACCTGACTACAGCCTGTCAAATGGAGTCAGATAACCCTAGCCTAGTTTTAAAGAAGAATAAAAAATCTGACAAAGATGAGGACACAGGGAAATTGCTCGGAAGGAACATTCAGAAAGTATTGCTCATTGTGCCGCTTAGAAAGAACTACGTTTGGTTAGAGAGCAAAGCTATTAGGTAGAGATATACAATAGTGAAAGTGATTTAATAAGGTAAATGACAGTTTTCCTTCTGTCCTTTCCCTGTATGGCTGTCAAGATTCAGATAGTGCTATTTCACCTTGTTTTGTCAAGTATCCAGATGATTTAGTAAGATTAGATCATTAATGACTCTAGCCCTAGAACAAGGAGAGAATATTATTCACTAGTCCATCTGTACAGAACTGTTATGTGTATAAAGTATGTGAACAGCCTTGAATATCAGAGGTTACAAAGGCCTAGGCATTGTTATAATTTTAAGAAGTGCTGGCATGGACTAACATTTTATAGTTGTCATTTTTTTCCCCAGCACTGTTATCTTCCTTGGTTCACAGAGAAATCTGCGATAGGAGGTCAGGGAATAAGATGAGGGACATAAGATGTGGTTAAGTTTGTTGCATGGCTCCCCTCCCATGTCCCTGTCCTCTGAGCATTGCAGTCTGATCGGTGTGAGCTGCTTGACCCACCTGGAGACAGAGGTAAAATGGAACTAGTCCATCAAGACCTGAATCTGTCTTATAGGCATCTAAGTTTCATTAAGAACCTAGTATGCACCAGATAACATATTGGACACTTTCATATTCCATCTTGACAGTGACTCTGCAAATTTGGTATTATTAGCAGTATATGAGTAAATGAATTGAAAGTAAACACTTTTAAACAAATTAAATGCTAAGCAATAGATTAATAGTGTAGTAACTCTACTTTTCCTATTAAACTCATGAAGATATTGAGGGTACAAAATATTAAATAATTTGGCCAGTGTTAAATTAGTTTCCCCTTGTTTTATGTAGACTGGCCAAAGTCTTTAAGTTACATATTATCTCCCCTTGGAACTAGATGAACTCTAAACGGGACTCTAATATGTAGTGACTGAGATGTGGGCTATATTGTCATTTACCCCATTCTGTATAATTGCTTGATGACTATTTTCAATTAGAGTTGACCAGAAAAAACAAAACAAAACAAAACTTGTTTGAGTATTTGATACATCAGAATCTTTTCCCTTGGTGGAAGTAAGCACACTGACCATGGCTCTGTAACTAAAGATATCTACTAGGGGACACCACCTAACATTTCTAAATACCCACCCCTGTTACTCTGATGTGATATCCAACATTCAGATCTTCTCCCTTGTTCCTACCTAAATTCCTCTATATTGTTCCCATTCTAAGTTTTCTATATATTGGTGTCTCAACGTATCTCTGAACTTTTGCCAATATTATTTTTTTATTCTTGTAATGATCTTCCAGCCCTACAGCTAGCACACAGCCTCCCTCAAGTACATCAGCTCTTGTCAGGAGCCCATTCTCAGCACTCTGATAGTACTTTCTCATACTTTTGTGGCACCTAGCCATATGCTACCTGGTGCCATTTTAAAAATTTTGTGCCTGGTTTGTGTTGACATGTCGTGTCTTGATATAAAAATAAAACTCACATTCAGTGAGTCTCTGGCATATAATGAAAACTCTATAAATAGTATTTAACTACTACTATTGCTAAACATATTATGTATATTATTTCATTTAATCCCAGGTTTAAATTATTCCCAATTTAAATATGAGAAGCAGAATATCAGAAAGACAAATGACTTACCCAAGATACCACAGCTGATGGCTAAAGGAGTTAATATTAAAAATCAAATTTATTTAATTTCAAATTATCTTTCTAGCTATCTTATTATACTTCCTCAAATGTAGAGAGAGTGCCTTATAAGTTTTTGAGTACACACTGGCTGGCATAGTAATCCACACTTAATCAATACCCAATAATTATAAAATATTTAAATAAGTATTTTGTTTATTCCACTGACAGAAAGTTTTACTATGTTCAACATCTTATTTTCTCAACACCTGAATATTTAAGAAAGAAACATAATATGGTGGAAAAAAAATGAGTAAATCAATAGCTGTGTAAGCATACTCAGGAATTTCTCATTTCATAATCTATTCCAAGAAACCAATCCTAATTAAGAAAAAAAATTATAGTGAAAAAAATGTGTTCATCGTAGCACTATTTAACTTTAAAATCTGAAAATATTCCATTTAATAGATTAGCTTCTAAGTATTAAAATTCCACTTACAAAATGGAGGAAACAACCTGAAAAATAGGATAATCTGGTGCCTTCACCACTGAGAAAATATATTTTAAAGATTCAGTAGTAAGTTAAAACTAAAGCCTTCCAAGTCTGTCACCAACTTCCAATACAAATGTTTTGTCATGAGCCCTAGTACCATTCATGTTTATCTATCGACGTTGAGGTTCATCAACTACCAAGGACCCGACTCCTGGGCTTCCCTACATTAGGCTACACATTCACAACCAATGTACTTCCTTCTCTAGACACTAAAAGCTAAGCTATGCTCCTTACTTTGGTAATGCCATTTAGTTGGCAGCATGACATATATTATCTCATTGATCCCTCCCGATGACCCTATAAGGGTCTATGCAAAAGGAACTTCCAATTTCCCTCTGGGCACCCAGGAAATCTGCATTTCTAAGCCTTCTATGCAATTAGGTGGAACAATGTGATTGAGTTTTAGCCAATGGAAGGTAGTGAGGAGTGATGTATGTTACTTCTTAATTTGGCCATAAAACACCTTCTGCAGTCTTTTATGCTATCTTTCCTCCAGCCAAGGAGGCTGAAATCAAAGGACTCCAAGAAAGCATAGTCACAAGAGAAAGGAGGGCGAATACCTGGAAGCATCACTTAGAGGAGAGCCACGTAAGAGAGCTGTTCCATGAAGACAGCTGAATCGACTTTTGTGTGAAATGAAGGAACACTCAAAGTTTTAAAATTTCAAAGTTTACTCTGCCATATCATAGTCTAGCCTTCCATATCCAATGCATGATCATTGCCTACATGCTTCATGTGAAGAAACTAAGGTGTAGAGATGTAAAGAACTTGTTCAAGGACACGTAGCAACAGTAAAGCTAGAATAAGTACAGAATCAGTCTGACATCAAAGCTTGTGTCTTCCATTATAAAAATCAGTACTGTCACTTTAATTACAAAAATGTACATATTATTATCTATAATAATGACTTGGTAAAAATTAAAAGCTTAGTTAATGGGGTAATGTGGAATGTATATTGTTATAACTAAAAAATAACATTGCAGGAAACTGAAAATCAGGTTTTAAAGAATATTTTGTAAAAATAATGTTCATAGGAAAAAAGGAAAACACAGTTACGTATATATATATGTGTGTGTGTGCGTGTGCATGTTCTGAGTTCAACTTGAATATATTTGACATAGAAAATGACTTGAAATCAAATCTATTAATGTGTTGATAGGGGTTTTCTCTAAAAAGTAGGAGCATGGAACAATTTCACTTTTTTCCTTTATTATGTATTCTTCAATTTGCCTGAAGTAATTATACATTAATTTTTTTTAGATGACCACAACAAAAGCAAAAATGATTGCAATTACCAAACACTAAATATGCATTAATTTTTAATCCAAAAATTATGTATTAGATGGAAGACATAGACAATATATACCCCTTTGACCTCGAGGCAGCACTTTAATCACAGGTCCATTCATAATCCTGTGTTTCAGAAACACCTGAGCATGTGAATGAGAGCCCTTTTTGTTGTCCCCAGCAGCCATGTTTGCAGGTGGTGATATTCTTCTGTAAAGAATTCATAATATTTTTTCTGTACTGAGACGCCTTTCTAAGTGGTTCGTGATGTGTGTCATGAATATCTTTTATTGCTCTGTCTTCACTGAGCCAAAATGGATTGCTATTAGTTTAATGTAGTCAATATGTACAATTTTTTTTTTTGGCTGAATGGTTGTGACTATCAGCATATAAATTATTTGGGTATTTTTGATTTTCAGTACTGTATGGAATGTTATATAAGCCTTCTGCAAACTCTTGAGGTGATTTAATTCCTATATAAAACATGGTGGGCAACTTTAGCGCTGACAAACTATCCCAGCCCAAATCAACAGCAAATCAGTCAAAACTAATCCAAGGTTCATTAATCACTTAATATGCAGAACGAGCATTCCCATTACTGCATTCTACAGAAGGCAGTTAAAACGACAGTTCTGCTGTTCTCAGTGCCTGATTCTTGAAACTAAGGAAGAATACAGTGTTTCTCAAATCAGTTTGCAGGCAAAAGACAAAACCAAAAAAAATGTTATTTAGAAAGGTTTATTCTATTTTCTCTTAATCATATTAATATTCTGATGATCTAAGTTAATTTCTTTTTAATCATACGAAGCTAATCTTTGTTTTTATTTTATTGTCTTCAGAACTTTTTGCTTTTGAAAACAGAGAGGCAGCAGTAAATGTCAAAAATGAAATTTTATCCTCAAAAGATCTCTCTGGAGGCATGGGTGTGTTTATGAATTAAAGTCAACCGAGACCAATTTTAGGACTTTTAGAGAGCATTCGTTAATCCTTTGAGTGAAATGCTGGGCACATACTGAAAAATTGGAGACCTAAACTAAAAGTATAGAACCACCATTCTTTTCTTCATTCTGATTCTATTAGCATTCTACATCTGTTAATTTATTAGTTCTATGTTTGGCAGTTGAGGCTTTAAGCAGAAATTATTTCTTCGACTGATTTTTTTTTGTCAGGTTGATATAATTTTTTAAAGTTACTAATCAGACATGTTATTTTCATCTCAATGAGAATTTTGGAAAAGTATCAAGTTTTGACTTCATTAATTGAATTAGAAATAGGTAGTGTAGAGGAGACAAAAATTTTCTTTTACCCTCTTAGGGTCTTTGAATGGGTCTGAGAATTAAATTGACTTAAGACATTAACAGGAGAAAAACAGACACATTTATTTAATATATGTTTTACAAGACATGGAGCCTTTATAAGGAAATGAATACCCGAAGGGGTAACAAAACCTAAATGTTTCTATATGAGGTAGAACAAAGGAGACAGTTGTGGAAAAGTAACTAAAATATATGAGGAAGCTAAAGGATAAGAGCTATTTTAACTCTGTTTGTACAGGATTCTCTTGGCCTCAAGTCTTCATCTCTGCTATTAAGAATGTTTTTTTTCCTCCTGGAATGTGGAGGACATCTTACGCTTGGGAGTTTTATCTTCTGCTTTCAGGAAGAAAAGGGGAGGTCAAAATGTTCTTCTTGCACCTGCTATTTTTTAAAAGTGCCTTTAGCTCAAAATAACTCCTGTGCCAAAGTGCGATATTTTGGGGTGGCATATTCTGCCACCCTTCAGTAGTGAACCCAATGCTTTGATACTGTGAAGTTGTCTTTTCTTGTCTCTTTTTTTCTCCCTTAATATATTTTCAAGATTTGCCCTTATTCATAATCTTTGTGTGCTCAGAATTAATTGCTGCTTTACTTTTTACAGGCAGATTCCTTTCCTGTCCATATGTTAAAATCATGTGTATGGAGATAGTTTTTGGTCCCTTTCATTAGAAGCCAGACTTGTTTTGACTAGTGAAAAACTACTCATAAAATGATGGCCATCCATGGAACACAAGTGTCTAGGGGTCCAGACTTTAGAATATGAAAAACCATGCTAAGTCTTGCCCATAGCATATTATAACAAAATGGGACCTAGTGGTTTTTTAACTTACCAGCTTTATTTATAAGCTGGGGATGATAAAAATGCCCATGTTATGACATTAGAAATCTTATGAATCACTGACATAAAAAATACAGTAAGGCATAGAAAGTGCTTCTTTGCCACAGTTATACTACTATAATATACACAAATTAATTTTTTAGTGTTTTCTTTTGGTTCTTCCATGAGCATGCCACCTCATACACCATAGCAAACACACCTTTGTCAGTTCCTCCTCTGAATCCTGCATTCTTTTGACTGTACCAGTAGAACTGCTAGAAATGTGAGAATTCATAAGTGATACCTTGTAGAGTTATCATGACTGTGCATAGTGAATTTGCCAATGTGATAATTAATAGAGATTTGAGGTTGATGAATTTCAAGTTGACTGGATTTTGCTGCACTAATAATCCTACTAAATTCCATTCCTGAGACCAAGTATGCAGCCCAGAATATATTGTTTCAGACAAAGCATGAGGAGGATTATATTCAATTACAAACTTTACCACATGACATTTTAGGTGAATAAAACAGCTTACCTGTCTTCCCTCTGTATTAATTAATCTCTTCTAGGAAGGGGAATACCAAGGTTTCCTCACATTAGCAATAAACAAAAAAGGAAAAGAAATACTAATTCTGCAGGAATAAGTATTTCACCAGATAGAGTACTGTTAAAAAGTAAGTGTGAGACCTGCTGGTTAAAAAAAAAAAAAAAGCTGCTTAGAGTTTTGTTTTAACCATAGGGCTGTTCAACATCTTTAATTTATTAAATTGAATCGTGACTTGAATTATGGGTTTATCATTCACCTGCAAATTTCTACTTTATATCTTCCAGGAATAGTGTTGGTCGGAAGCACTTCGCAATATCTGGGTTTATTCAGTCATTGAAAATATGTATTGAAGTCTTTCTGTGTGTAATATGCTGTTTTCAGTGCTGTGATTTCAGTGATGAGCAAGAAAGAGAAGATTTCTGCTCACAAAACCTTACAAACTAGTGAGGAAGAAAGGCAATTAACCTGTACTACAACAATTGAACAAAATCAGTCAGAATAGTGCTGAGTTCTGGGAAGTAAATGTAATGGTAAAATGGAATCTGAAGTGACTGTAGTCAGGCAGCCTGGTATTGATTGATTAGAGAAGAATATAATATTTTAGGCTGAACCTAAGTGGGTTCAGTGGGGAAAAGAAGTCTATCATGTTATGATCTACGTGAGAAGTATTCCAGGCAGAAACATTTAATGAATTCAAAGGTTTTGATGCTTTAGTTTATTATAAGGATATACAAGATAGCTAGAAAGCATGGGGATTTTTCTTGCTAGCAATACAGCCACTCTCAGCTTATAGTAAAATCACTTATCTTTGGAACTGTTCCTCATTGGTAGGTCCTTATAAAATTATGTACCTTGAGAGCAATTTTTATACTGTTTGGTCCTAGTTGATTATACACATAATAAACACCTGGCCAAAATGGACTTTTCAAGTATGGATTTTATATTTTATTTCCGTTGGAAGACCGAGAACTCTAGGTAGATGGTAGTAGCCCCGTGAACCAAAAGGTTAAGTATGGACAGCACATGTGGCACCATTTGTCTTCCAGATGACAACCAGCTATTCTTCCAGTTCTTTATGAAGATTACTGAACGCTTAAGGCCTGAAGCACTGAAACTCTTAAGTGAAAGATCTTTAAATTTTCAATTGCAATAGACAGTTGGATCTAATTTTAGAGATCTCAACATAGATACCTAACAAGTTTCACAGAAATCTAGAAATTGAACTGCAACAATCCTGAAAAACAGAAATTCAACATCAAAAGATGTCTCAAGCTTTCATAAAACATAGGGTTTTCAGCAAATCTCATGTCCTGTAGGAGACATATATGGATGTATATAGTTCTGGTGATCTTGATCAGACCTTCTGACACATAGAATTAGGGGTCTATTACTGCCAACTAATCTTTGCCATGTTTTCTTTCTGCACATGATTTTAAAAAAAATTACTGTATAAGGAACACTTAATGAGATCTGCCCTCTCAACAAATTTTTAAGTGTGTAATGTATTATCACTGACTATAGGTGCAACCACCATTCTACTCTTTGAGTCAAATTTATAGAATCAAAGAGTGAGATGGTGCTTGCACATGAATTTTATATACCCTTTCTAATATAAAGGGTAGCTCTTGGGTGATACCTTAAGCCAAGTTACAGAGATGACCTCTCTTATGCCTGTCCTGTCCCTGTTTGCCTTTTGGCTCATGCAGCCATCCCTGGGACAAGAGGTTTTGTTAGCGTGTCAAAATCATATTGAAGAAGGCAAAACCTTTTAGGAGGCCTGAGGCCTCCTTTTCAGGAAAGAATGTGAATTTAACAGGCCCTTTATATCTCAGGGATACTTCATTATTGCATACCTCCACAGTGTGATTGGGGAATGTACTAGATATCCAGACAATAGAAACCAAAACTAATTTTCATTAATCATACAGCTTAGACCAAACAGTGCTTTTCCAATTTAGAATATCTAATAAACTAGCTCGGTTCTTCACTTTGCCTAGTGTGTATAAGCATTTATCCAATGCCTTATCTTTAAACTTCGAATAAGAACTTCATTCACTTTCTCTCTCAGGATATTTTAAAAATAGATGACAGGATATAAAAATACGTATTTCTTTTTTCTATTTGGACAAGTTTTTACATATTCAAACATAGAGGCATATCTCATCTGGCTGAATAGAAATGTTTCAGCGTAGTTGCCTATAAATCAAATTCCTGTGTATTAAAATTGATTTTCTTATTGGCTTTTAGTAAACTTAGATATGCCTGGAGAGATACTCCTCTAAGGAATTAAAAATAAACTGGCTTTAAAATGTAAATGAGTGACATCTAAAACTGCCGCAAAAATGTTAAGACTCAGACATTTAAAAGAAACAATATCACTTTTTAATTTTAATATTATTTAAAATAATAGCCCAAAGAGAAATCTTACTTATTGTATAATTTCTGATATTCCATATCTTAAAAGTTGGAAGGTAAAAATAAGATAAGCTACCTTGGAAAAATATGAAATAAAATATCCCTTCCATCTTTTGCCAGCCTTCCTCTTCTTTGTTCTATAATCAGAAAGGAAAGTGCAACCAATTTGATTCCAAAAACTCTGTACAAACTAGTAAAGTCTGTTGAGCTGGAATAAATGGAGACTCAGAAGGAGTTCATTCAAAGTGCAGCAATAAGCGAACAACAGAAACACATTCAGGATGATGCATAATTACTGTCAAATCATGTTGGACAACTTTTGTCTTGGCAAGAGTGAGGAGTCCACAATGCAAATGCCAGTCACTGCAACTAGTTCCTAATTGTTGGTAAATCAACAATTTGATTGATTTGAAGGGATTCCTTCACTGGACCTTGGTATCTTGTCATTGAAGACAGAGTTTGGGAGTTAGGGAAGGAAAATAGGTGGGGGAGGGAGAAGGAGTAACATCTATATGAAAAACAGTTAGAAACTTTACAAATTTTATTTCACATAACTCTCACCACAGACCCGTTAGGGAGTTATGATTTCCCCATTTATCATTGAGAAAACCAAAGCCATCTGGGCAAGATCAAGTAGCCAGGATATAAATTCAACACTGTTAGACTGCATATTCTATATTCTTTCCATAATAGAGAATACTTCTAATATGCAAGTTGCCAGGCTAAGTATTAAGCAGACATGAGGTCCATATCTTTACATTGTGAGGAAACTGAGACTAGGGAGGGTAACTAAATGTTTCTATGACCACAAACCTGGATAATTGAAAAATGTCTCTGGTGTGCAGTCCTGTGTTAGGTACAGGATTTTTTTTCAACAGCCCCTGTACATTTATTTCAATGCGATAGGCAAAGACTAAAGAGAAATAGCCTGTCCTCACCGTAAAGATTGACTTGGCTTCTGATCTTGTATCATGATTGATATGCTAACTTAGTATACATGTTTTATTTCTTTCATCTAAAAATGGAATCCTTGAGGAATTAGATTATATGGCATGGGTTCGTGGAAAAACTAAAGCAACCAAAAACAACAAAACCAAACATCAAAAAAACTCAGTATTCCTACTAAGTAAACTGGTCTTTTTTTCTGCTACACCTTGGTACCACAGTGCTTTTTCTTACTTTACCTTCTATTTCCCTCTTCCTTTTGGGGGAGAAACGTACACTGTCATCATTATACATTTTAGAAGTCTTGAGAAATAGATTATTTGACATCAGTTGAGATTATTCTCCTTATTCTAACAACATACTTATTAGAAATGGGAGATGTAAGATTTAAATTTTATGTTATTTCCAAAATAAGTATTTTTCTTCCAGTAGTAATAATGCAGAATCATACAAGTTTAAGATGGCACAATTAGTTGGGGCACCTTAGTAATAAAACCAAAAATGTATGTGTTACAAGAATAAACAGTTGTTACCTTGGCTAAAGTGTCAGAGAGACATTTTACTTTGCCCTGTATGTTTTAATAGCATGGTGTGGCAAGGAAACCAGAAGTCCCTCCAGATCAAAAAAGCTAATATTCTGAGTAATTAAAAAAGTAATAAAAATGTGTCCCTGAACTGGCATGGAATTCAGAATTAAAGAAAAGGTGAAACTAGACATTTTATTAGTTAGCTAGTGCCGAAATGATTTTACCACTGAAAGTGTCTGCCAGATCTTGAGTCAAAGAATGTACACCCTGAATTTAGGATTTGTAAATAAGAGACAAAATCTTTAGATGCAACCAATGTGAAGAATTTCATAGAAAATTCAGTCTCCAGCTGTAATGTAAAGGGTGATAAATAAAATAAATCCGACTGGGAAGAGGCTTTCCTATCTCGAAGTTGGCACTAGAGGAGGAGGAGAAGTTGCGTATTTTCACTGAGAGTTCATAACCATGGGCATGCCATGCCTTTGCAATAAAATTCAAGCTTCTCCTATTTTCAAGAAACTCCAAAAAGGATATTTTAATTTAAAGCAATGCCAAGATGGTACAGCCCACTGGCAGAATCCAACATACATTTCTCTGAAAAAATTCATTTTTAATAATGTTTCTCTACTTTCTTATATTTTTGGAGTAATCAAATATTTGTTTTAGACCGTATCTTTTATATTAACTAATTAGTTAACTTTCTCTATTATTTCAATTAATACCCAGGGCTATGCCTTATGATAGCCACTAGCTACACAGGTCTGATTAAAATTTAATTTGTCAAAATAAAAAAAAATTAAAAATTGGCACACAGGCCACATTTTAAGTGCTTACTGAGGCCAGCCACAGCATTGAATAGTGCAAATATATCCCATCAGCATCATCACAGAACATTATTTTGTGGAGTACCACTCTAGAGATTCAGACATGTATCATTGTCATATTACAAATTATTGCTCTTTGCATTCCTCTGGTCATGACAGAGAATTAGATATATTTAACTCCAATATGTTTTCTGTATTTTGCATCATTTTTTTCATGCTTTTTAAAATTCTGCATATACTTTAACTGCATAAGTCAACACTAGTACTATTTTGTATAGTGAATATTCATATCTACTCTTTCTCAAACTCTTCTTTCCTTCCTCTATTTCTCTGGTTATATCTGGGATCATTTTCTTTCTGCCTTTGATTTTCTTTGAGGATATGTTGATGAGTAATCTGTTTCTGTTTGTCATCATTATTGAATAGCTGTTAGCTGGGCATGTAAAATAAACTTTACAAGGTAAACACTAAACAAAGAAAGCTGGAAGGAATGCATTAATATAAGGAAAAAAACAGAGATTAAAGCAATTATTAGTGAAGATAATACATAACCTAGGACCTACTATTCTATTCCTAAGTATATAAAACATTTCTTATAAGCATTCATAGCAGTACAAATACGTAAAAAGTACTAATGTTCATCTGTTAGATAATGGAGTAAAAGCTCTGAGGTTTATTTATATAATGGAATAAGTACTTCACCGTTTTGAAAATAGATCAGCTATAGCTAACACATCGAGTTGTATGCATTAAAGCATATTTAAATATAATTATGAAGAAAAGAAAAATGCAGAATACACATAGTGTGATTCAATTTATATAAATTTTATAACAGGCAGATATAATATATATATATTAGAAGGTGATATAATCAGGTCAGGAGAGTGAGCTGTTCTAGAAGAACTATTCAAAATACTGGGAAAATCTTATTTTATTATTTGAGTGGCATTTCTATTCTGTTGTCCATTTTATTGCTAATCTGATTTTCTGTATACATGATGTTTTAGTATATTCATTTTAAGATGTATTTCCTGATTAAAATATGCAAATATATCAATTCATATGTTTTCTGCCTTTTCCTTAAAGGGCAAGTAAGAATCTTATCTTTCCATCTAAGTAGATAACTCTGAAGGTTTCTCTGAAGAGTGCATCAGTACAGTGTTTTCTGGTTTAGATCATTCCCCCTTATAGCATTTGCTTCTCAACAGGAGCTGAGAGTGGGGTCCTGTACAGTAATTGTGTCCAGTAAATGCTGCTTGGGAAATTACATCAATAGTTCTGACTTCATTAAAGTCAAACCTGAGGATGGAAATTGTCTCCAGGGTTTGAGGCTTCAATAGGTGTGTCCTGTGTTTTTCTTATTACATACTTTTTAAAGTTTTTAATTGATAACTAATAATTATTTCCTTTTCAAATTTCTACAAAATTTTATTTAACCTCATATAAGAACATACACTGGAAACTTTTATAACCTTTCTTTTGGAAAAAATAATCTCTCCAAATATTGCTTTAACATCTTCAGTCTCTGCATGTGATTGTCTTACCGTATTGTGTACACTTTTGTATGGTTTCATTCAAAATTAGAGTAACAGCTCATGGGACAAGAAAATTACATGAATTTAGAATTATACTAATTAGCAGTAAAAAAAAAAAATCAAGATTCAAAAGACCGTTTTTATATGATAGACAACATTTTCTGACTAGAATTTAAGCCTGAGATCCAGAACCTTGTCTGTCTTATTCATTGTCACTTTCATGGTATATACAAGCCATTTGTAGGTGATATCTAAATCCATATTGATATCTATATATAGGTATATAGCTTATCTATTATTAATGACATTTTTATAACATATTCAACCAGTTTAAAATCCAAACAATAGACAAAGAAACACATAGAAAAGTCTTATTCTATCTCTGTTTTTATCCATCCCCAGTAATTCTTTTTTATTTTCTTCCATTTTACATTGATAATATCTCCTAGAAATATTTTTATATCCATGGAAGGATCATCCCAATCCCATTGTATGCCATTGTGTGGGTATACCCATTTATTTAACCTAGGCACATGTGTTTGTTTTCAGCCTTTCTGATTTTAACCACTACTCCAATGAGCAGCATTATGCACACAATATTTTGTATGTATGCAAGAAGACCAATAGGATAGAGCCCCAGAAATGAAATTGTTGGATCAAAAGTAAATTTGTTTGTATTCTTAACAGATATTAGATTGCCCTCCCTAGAAGCGACTACATTTTTGCACTCCCAGGAGCAATGTAGAAGAGGGCCTATTTTCCGATAGCCTCTGTAGCAGAAGCAGGCAGTGAAGTTTAGATTTTGGCTCCTCTGAGCTTATAAAGTGTTATCTCAAAGCACTTTAAATTTGTATGCCTCTTATGAATGATACTAAATGTTCTGTTTATTTGTAATAATTATACTTCTTACATTTAAGACTGTTTGTATTTTTTGTTATAGTGGACACCTTTATCTAAAACTTCTGTGTAATATACTCCATCTTCATTTTTAGACAAATTCTAATGGCTCTCTGACATGGGCAGGAAGGAACACAACAAATAAGTTTGTGTCCTCTTTTCCTAAATTTAGTTAATAGGATTAACTTTCTTAATATTTACCATTTGACATAAACATGGTTAAATATCTTTTGACATGTCTGCTACTGTAAATATTTCTTTGTCTTTGCACCTTTTGTTCTTTCTTCTGAAATGTCTTTTCTCTAACTTGTCGAAATGAAACTCCCTGGGGAGGAAATTACACCCATATATTATAACAGACTTTGGTTGTATGAATCTTTCAGAACTTATTTCAGTGTATTGTTATTTGAATTTTTGAACCTGGATGTGGGTATGTGGGTAGGTGTAGTTGAATGATAGTAAAAGGGTTGAACTGCTCCTATTCATTGCTCACAGTATTATTGTTCAAAGGATAGAATTTGCATCTGTACATTTGGGAAATGATATGTACTCTTTCTGCATCATGGCACCAATGGTAGAATAACAGAAAATAAATACATAATCACATCAAAGGTAAGGATAATGCTAACATAATAGAGCATTTTGATCATGCAGAGCAGGGAGCTAATATGCAGATTGGTATCAAACATGTTTTATAACAGTTTAAAAAATTAGTTATATTAGCTCTAACTGGACAGTGCTTAGGGACAGAATTCTGTTCTAGGCATTTATGACATAGTCTGTCAGGTCTAAGCCTGACAGGAAAGATCATTTTCAATGCATATTTAATGTGAGTCAAATCTTCTCGGCCAAAAAAGCATTTTTATGAAGCCTAATAATACTTTCTTTGGTGAACAGACTTTTTATCTACAGCAGGTGTCATAAACCTGAAAGTTTCTTCACATTAGAAAGAGGCCAATGCATCAGAAAATAGAGTCAATCCTAGGGAACATCAAATATTAGCTTTATGAAAAAAATAATATCATTGGAAGAAATTAAGCTATATTAGTTCCAAGGTAGAGCTAAATTCCACTGAACTTTATTATTAATTATAAAGGCCAAATCCATTATTGGGTAATACAAATATCATTAAAACTATACAACAGAAACTCATTACTTCTGCTTTTAAATACATCTGTGCTAATATCGCCTTTTCACCAAGCTTTTCATTTTTCTTCCCCAAATCCAATACATTAAAAGATTTTTCTTTCACATTTTAGAGTGACTCAAATCCATAACTTTTTATCATAATGAATACTCTAATTCTGAGTAAATTTAATTTTGAAAAAACTAAGACTATTGGTCTTCTAATTCAAACACGGGGCACACATTCAACCCTATCTCCAGCCATCCTCCACTTCCAGAGCATAGTTCTTTTATCGGCAGGCAGACTCTCAACCACTGCACCACCAGGGAAACCCCAGAGCATAGTTCTTAACACAGGTATCACTTCAGTTATCACTGTCTTAAAGAGATCAGAGAAATTCTACCTGCCCAACCTGAATTCAGGCTCTATCAGTACAGTTCCCATAGAGGGTGTTTATCCTGTATTTCATCCTACTTCTCCTATAAATTTGAGAAATATGCTGAGATAGTTTTACAAGTAGTTAAAACTCAAAGCAGAAAGATTTTTAGCTAAAAGCGTAGTTGTGGGCTGAAATATAATGCCAGATTGTCACATTAGATGTTGCAACTTAGTTTAAATTAACCATAGCATTGTGAATTAGATCCCAAGATTAGTTGATATGCAAAAGAATTTCCTCCATCTTCATTTTAATCAAAATAGTAAAATAAAACATATTTTCAGGTGGTGTACAGGAGAATACCTCTCATTCTACTTTATCTGGACTAATAACTAGTTAGTCAAATAGTAACTAAATAAAAGAATCATAAAAATTAATACGTATATACCTTACATATTTTTACTTGAAACATATTAAAATGGAATGAAATCAGTCTTAACTGAAAAAAAATAGACATGAATATCTTAAACACTTTAACTTAAAACATATCATAACATACAGAATCTCTCTTAACTGATCTCATAATTTACTCTAAGTCCTTTTTCTAAAACATGATAGTACATTCATCATGGCTAAGTAAGATGCTGTTGAATATGCCCGTTTCCACCAGACAAGTTAAATATTTAATGAGTCATTTGTGTTTATTTTCATATCTGTTTTTGAGCACTTGACTTTTATATTGTAATTAGGTAATAAGACTAACTCAGGGCTGCCATGTAGTAAGACTCCAGAGAGATAATCACATTGTGTTGAAGTTCTGAATACTGGTAAAATATGAGAAAAGCAGAGATAATATACTTTGAAAATACCTGATAAAGTCAGGTAGCTTCAGAAATTTTGCCAAATTAAGGTTAGGTGAAAAAATTATAAAAGTTCAGAAACTATTTAGAAGGTAGTATTATCTTTCCACCTGAAAGAAACTGAAATGAAAGTTCTAGTCCATTATGAATGCAAGTTTTATAATAGAATTAACTCCAAACTGGTAATGTGATACATGTAGTTTTACTATTTCTTCAAGAACAGATGGAAATGGAATTATTTTAGATTTAAAAGGGCGTTATTTCTCCAAGTGACTCTCAGAAGTTTCAAAAATTTATGTGTGAATGAGAGAGAGGGAGAGAGAGAGAGAGAGAGAGAGAGAGAAAATGTTGGAGTAATTGGAGCAAAATGGAAAACAGTGTCTTCATGCCATGTGCTCTGCCTAGACATCTTATTCTCTGTGTCTTGCTAACTCCTATGCATTCTGCAGAACCAAGATTAAAAGTTAGCTTCCATTATTGGGACTAACCCCATGGTTTGAGGAAGATCTGTAAATTGATAATTTTTAAAATTACTGGTCTGTTATCTTTCTCTTTGCTAGATACATAGTAAGCTCTATGAAAAGAGAGTTCATGGCTTTTAATTATTTCTCTATCCATAAAACCTAATGCATTGTCAGTGCATGATGAGTCCTTAACAAATTGGATTATATAAGTTAATGAAGATGGTCAATAGCTCTTTCTCATTCTTTGTAACATCTCAGGCTCAGGAATTTGATAGGCTGTCCTATCAAAGGATAAAATGCCTTCCTCACCCTTCTGTATTCCTCCATCTTAACATATATAAACCTGTGTCTCTCCATTAAATATTCAAAAACTGTTATTAACAAAAGGTGAAACTGATGGCTGACCCATTTTTTTGGGTTACCCTATGAGCAAAGGTACATGGTCAAGATTGAGCATACCTTCTATGCGGGGCTAGATTGTTGGATGACACAGCTGGGTTTGAGTGTTTTGTTCACAGAGAATGAATATAGTGGAGCCAGGTCTTACTGATGAAGGAATGGAGATGATTGAGAAGAAGGAAAGACAGAAGGCAAGACATATTTTCCTGCTGTGGTACAAGACAGAAGTTGAAAATTGTTTGACCGTATAACTGATTAGTTTGGGCTGCTTAGTGATTTAAAAATAATTAGATTTGTTGTGAACATTTTATAGTAAAGAAGGTTAACTTAAAAATCACATACTTTGTCTTTTCTTAAAAAAGCTAATCTAAAATATTGGATTTATGTTTGTGCTCAGTAACAATTAGTAAAGCTAAGGAGCTGCCTCTCATTTTCTAAAAGAATCTACTCTCCAGTTTGCCAGGTTCCCAGCCCTGCTGCTTTTACTCATTTTACCTGCCTGGCCCCTGTTGACATTTGAGTCTGTAAATCCCACTATAAAGGAATTTTAAAGAGCCATGAAAATAGGAATATTTTTGAAGTTAAATTTAGGTTGATGAACTTAATATTCCACTGTTATAGATTTTGGAAATAGTCTACATTTTTTCATTTTATATATAATTACATTTTAAAAAAATGTATTTATTTATTTTTGGCTGCGCTGGGTCCTAGTTGCTGCGTGCAGGCCCACTCCAGCTGCAGCAAGCAGGGGGGGCCACTCCTCGCCGTGGCACTTGGGCTTCTTGCTGCGGTGGCCTCTTCCACTGCGGCGCACAGGTTCTAGGTGTGCAGGCTTCAGTAGTTGTGATGCACAGGCTCAGTAGTTGTGATGCACAGGCTCAGTAGTTGTGGCATGCAGCCTCAGCAATCATGGCACACGGGCTTAGCCGCTCCGAGGCATGTGGATCTTCCCGAACCAGGGCCCGAACCCATGTTCCCCGCACTGGCAGGTGGACTCCCAACCACTGTGCCACCAGGGAAGCCCGATTTTACATATAATTACATTTTAAAGTAATCATCTGTGTTTACTGATCAGTGATACTTGTAATTAAAAACAGCTCCTTTCTTTCTTTCTCTCCTTCTTCCTCTTTTCCCTCCCTCCCTCCCTTCCTTCCTCTCTCTTCCTTCCTTCCTCCCTCTCTCTTTCTCTTTCTTTCTTTCTATTTTTCTTTCTTTCCTTTTCTTTCTTTCTTTCTTTCTTTCTTTCTTTCTTTCTTTCTTTCTTTCTTTCTTTCTTTTTCTTTCTTTCTCTTTCTTTCTTTCCTTCCTTCCTTCCTTCCTTCCTTCCTTCCTTCCTTCCTCCTTTCCTTCTTTCTTTTTCTTTTCCCTTTCTTCCTTCCTTCCTGCAGGCTTTACATCTGTCTTCAGTTGAAACCTATATAAATATATACATTTAATCCTGATAAAGTATTCTGGGATTTAGAATGTTCACATTTATTCACCTTGCTAAAAATGAACTATTGATTATAGAATATTACTACAGTTCATTTTGTTTTGATTGGGGACTCAGGGAAATTTTATATCACCTTGAGAAAAGATGTAATTAAAATTTGGTTGCTGACTGCATTATTAAATAAATTATTGTCTCTTTGGGAAGCACAGTTCTGGAACTATATCAGAAACAGATATCTATAGGGAAATAGAAATTTGAACATTTTAATAATCTTTGGTCTTAATTTAAGTTAATTAATAATTCCTTATATTTTAATTGACATTCATATCTTTCAGAGTGTTTTCAGGTTTATGATAACATTTGATCCTTTCAACACCTTGGGTGTGTTATGAAAAACTTATTGTTATTATCAATTCCCAGGCAGAGAAAGAAGCCCAGCAAAGTTAAACAGTATGTCTCAGGACGCAAGATAATATATTTGTGGAGCCAAGAATAGAATCCAGTTATGTCTAATACCCTTTTCAACCAAAATGGATCGTCTTTGCCATTTATATGGAGTCAAGCTTGAAAATGTCCAGTAAGAATTACATATAAGCCACATCTCAAAACGTTATAAATTTAATAAAACAGGTACTTGAAAATTAAGAAAACACTAGTAGGAGAAAAACAGATGTATCAGAATGTTTTGATTATCATAAGTGAATAATATATTTGGTTTTGATATTCATAACAACCAAGATAAAAAGAAGAAAAATATAGGTTATATAATTCTTACTTTCATTTAAAGGGAAGAATATAATATCACCCAGAGAGACTAATTTTTGCTGGAAATTGAACACTAAGTGGAGTTAATGTATGAATAGTCTGTATACTCTGTAATCTATCTGTGTAATGCATAATTTCATACAAAATATAACTTGTATAAACAAAATATACTTTTGTTTATACAAAATATAAGTATTTCAACGTGTTTAAAATGCTATTAAAATGTTATTTTTTTTTAGCATCAAATGAAATTGTATGGCAGTTTCTAATAGCAATGTTAGCATTTATTGAATGTTTGCTATCTAGTTTTGTTCAGAGTACTTTACATGAACTAAATCACTTGCTCTTCATTACAATCTGATATAGGTACTATATTTTATGTTTTACAGAAGGAGAAACTAAAGTGCAAATGTTAAATAACTTTCCCAAGGTCACAGAAGTAGTGTATTAGTTGTATATAATGCAGTATAACAAACAACTCAGATGTATGAGTGGTTTACATTCACAATGACTTCGTGCTCAGGACTGTGTAGGTTGGCTGCAGTTCATGTGAGTTTTGCTACACTAAACTTAGCCAGCTCTACTCCAAGCTTTGGATGTGGTTCAGATCTGCTCCACATGTTTCTCACTTGGGGACCCAGTCAAAAGGGGCACTGGCTCGAGCAAGCATGCTGTTCTCTTGATGGAGGGCTCGTCCCCTTAGATTGATGGTACCAACCTGCCATACCTCTAAAAGCCTCAGCTTATAACTGGCATCTGCATTTCATGGGCAAACTAAGCCACCTGTCCAAGCTCAGTGTCAGAGGAGCAAGTGAGTATGTGCTCCTAAGGTAAGACTATGAAACACTTGGTGAGGAAAAAGTGAATTTTGAACAATATGGCAAAGCAAGGATACAAATCCAGGTAACCTGGTTTCAGAGCCAATACACTTTCCACTGCATTCTGTTGTTTTTCTGTTATATTCTACTAATGTTAATAGATTCATTTATTTTTAACTATCCCTAAATTTACAAATTAAACAATAAGTAATATTTTGTCTTTTAATATATTGCTGAATTCTATGCTAATACTTTCATACTTCTATATTTATATTCATAAGAGAGATTGGCCTATGGTTCTGGTTTCTCTGTTTTTTTTAAATTAGATTTTAGTATCATGAGAGTCATGTTTGCTGTGTAGAATAAATTAGATGGCTCCACATCTTTTTATACTATTCTAGAAAAAACAAAAATTATACGATTGCATGAGAGAGAAAATGTATGTGAAAATGTTATGTAAATTGTGCATGGCAGTAATCATTAAAATAACATTTAATGTGTAAGCGGTTTAAGATTATGTTAGATATGGAATACACTCTCATCGTTTCCTCCTTTCTAACTTAAATAATTCTTCTCTTTTAGTTATCTTCCTTCTTCAATTAATTTATAACTTTATTCTTATAAATTACCTTTTATATTCTAATTCCTGATAAGTTCTCTTAAGGTGTCTGTAATTATATTTTGCTTGTTTTCCTTTTCTGTCTATAAAATTGAACAGTTGAATGATTAAAAATTGAGCATCGTCATAGCCAACATACCTACTTGCTTTCAACTTCATCAGTTTTGTATGATGACCAGTCTTCTCAAATATTAATACATAAACTACAGTTAGCCATAATAAGAATGTTTTCCTCAAGAGTCTTGGAAAAATTATCAAAATTCACCCAATATTTTCACTTTTTTAAAAAAGGCAGAATTGGTGTGCTGGAGCTGGGTTATACCAACTCTTAAGAGACTCTTCATACATCAGTTCCTAACACTATACCTAGTAACATTGTGCTGGTAGCTTGAAACTGGCCATGGTGGGAGTATTTACATGATAAAAATTGCAAACACTGTAAGTTGATGGCCCTCTTGGCCCTCTTTGAGCTACACTTCTCTGTGTCTGCATGCATATTTATGTATCTATGAGTTGTGTAGTATTTTCATACCTCCGTATGGTGTTACCAAATTAGATTATACAGTCTCTTAAGGGAGCTCTATTCTGACTGGCTTAGAGATAAATAAATGTTTATACTAATTGAATATTACTAAAATTCCCCCAAATTCAGAGAATTAAATTTCTAATACTTTCAGTGTGAAAAATGTATTCCTTTAGAAACTTAACTCCAGTGTTTTAAGAATTCAGCTTCACATAATTTGGGGAACTCTTTGGCAAACAAGACTTTTTAAATATTGTTGGTATAATATAAACAGTTGTCTTCTGACTTATCACCGTCCATAAAAAATAAACATACATTTTATTCCACTTAGATATGTTATTTCTAAACTTATGTAGCTTTACTCCTTGAATAAGCTAGATTTGAAAAATGTAAATTTATGCTTAACCAAATTAAAGCATTCTGCAAGTTTCTTTCAACCATCGTATTTTTTAGTATGTCAGCTTGAAGATAGTTTCCAAGATCTTTGGGTAATTTAGAATCTCAAACTTAAGCTAATTTAAGTAAATTAATGAGTATTCATTAGCTATCTAGATGATTTGTAAGTAAGAGAAAGTACTGAAATATTAAATACCAAGCATAATTTTAAATTTGTATACTTTTGCCTTTTATTTTTAAATCTTACAGAGAGAGACTTTATATACATCTGGGTCTATTAATGAATGTGCTCATATTTGCCACCTTGAGAAGTTTCACTATAAAAGATGTATATGGCTGTAAAAAGTTCTGAGATGCATATCCATAAGCTGTGCTGGTCTGCTACAAAATGCTGGTGTATGACAAACAGTTCACAGTCATGCAACTTTTAGTTTTCTCTATGAAGTAAAAGTTACTGTGGTTAAAATTTATAATCAATACATGCGAGTAAGAGTGTCGTAGGAACAATAATACAGAGTGGAACAACTTTGTGTGCAAAGTATGAAGGGTGCATTAAGGAAAAAGAAAGTACTATTGTCCTAAAATAAAATAACCTGTTGTTCTAGAATGACAAAGAAGAAAGTATAAGATAAAACCTGAATGCCTATAGAAAATTGTAGAAAGTTTGAGGAAAAGGGATTTTATTTGTCTTTACCAATACTGACCATGCTTTGATGGCTTTAGCTTTAGTACCAAACATTATACTGATGTAAAACTGAATTTAGTTTTTTCTCTGTTAAAATAACAAAAATTTCTTGGATATTTTTGGCCTGCTCTTAATGAAAGATAGCAAAATATTTTTCTTTATCTTCTGAGTAATCTGCCTATAGGCAAAGATTCTATATCAGAAGAATATCAGATGAGAGAACAGGGCCCTCTGTTCTCTCATCTGCTAGAGATGAGAGAATTGAAAGAGTTAAAATTATTTACAAACATGGTACCTCCTATAAGTTTGCTTTTAAAATATTTTACTTCCACTTTAATTAAATAGGTAGTCAAGTATGTTTTTTCTCAGTAACCCGTGATTCTATTAAATTAAGTGTTCAAACTACCTGAAAACTTTTGTTATTTTGCCATCCCCAAATCAAATCATAAATGAGGAGAGGGCTTCTGGAAAATCACAAATGATTTGTTTTCATTGTATGAAGAGACAATGGTAAAATAATCAAATTTCTTTGATATATTACTATTAATGATATAAATTGTAAGAACTATCAAATCAGAAAAAAAATAGCCTTCCCTAGATTAAAGTTGTGTGGGTAAATGCTATTTTTATATATATATCTCTGAAATGGTTTGAAGTTTTTAGTGAACTGTCATTGCCCTTGCTGCCAATGACATCTTTCTGTTTATGAGTCCTGATGATGCTTTGTGAGAAATTAGACAACAGTATAATGTTATCCTAATTTCAGTTTTTTTTTAATGTTAACTGGATTGCTACTTTGTTTCTTTAATTTGAATCTAGTGTATTCTAGGCCAGTGATTTTTGATTGCGGATTCATATCGTTTGCCTATAGAGTTTTATTAATATACATATGTTTAGGACCTATTCTATCCTTACTGAATATTTTTAACTGTTACTTTTGATATACTCTTGGTACATTCTAACTATGTGCCAGGTATATTCATAGTATATAATGCCTCAAGTCAGACAAGCACCAAAGCCATATCTCTTTCTCCAATATCAAATGAGTTTCATTCAGCTCCCCAGATCTCATGGGTTCAAATATATTGTAACCATAGTCCACATGTTTTCAGGGTGGCTAGAAGCTTTTCCTTGAAAACAGGCTATTGCCACCACTATAACTAAGATTCACTACTTAGGGCATTCCTTTTTTTTTTTCTTCTCTTACAATACAGGCATTCACTTCACTGGTGAGGTTATTCAGGATATTCAACAAGTATTTCCATTTTCACAAAAACTAGTGTCGTTACCACAAACATTTTTGTTTCTTGAAATATAGAATGGGCCAATAGCACTCTTAAAGTCAAAACTACCCAAAATGTCTGAGGCATTTAACCTTTGTTGGCCCAAAGTCTTGCCTTTAGCTCTGATTACCCTTTGATTCCCTGATCCCCTCCACTCCAGACTATGCAGATAATCCCTTATAAAATATTACAAAAAGGCCCTCTTGGACCTTCAGAGATCTAATCTTATCTAATTGGATATCCTTGAATAATGCCAAGGTTTTATTAAATACCCTCCCTATTAATATGCCAATTATGCCTTTTCTCCATACATCCCACATAACCCTTACATGATCTTCAGTTTGGAGACCTAGTTTTCTGACACCACAGAAAGACCAATCTTAAGTCCAAGTGGAAGGGACCTAATGCTGTTTCCTACCCTTCAGTAATTCTGCAAAACTACAAGGGTTGCAACTTTGGGTTCATGCTTCACATTCAAAAACATATGAGTCTAACTCTGAATGGAAGTCCACCACAACAGGAAACTTTAAACAAAGGTCCTTTTGAGATTCCCTGGAACCAGAAAACAATGTGAAATAGACTGTTTTTCTAAGACCCATAAAACAAGCAGATGGTACCATGGAGTTATCAGCTTGCACCCCAGAAGCTGGAGCAAGATTCCCCCAGACTCCCCTACTCCTTTACTGCCATCTTCCCTCTTTGTCTACTCTTTGTCATATTTCTTCTTTTTCATCAACCTCTAACCCAGACCATCCCTTATTATACAGTATCCCAAGATGACTTTTTCCCTCACTCTCTCTTTACCTCCCCACCAAACAGGAAACAAAACTCCCTCATTGAACTTTCTCAAACCATTGCTCCCACTCTGAATCTCACTGATATGTCACCCCTGCATGACCCCCAGGAACAACATTTAATGGCCTTCCTCTCAGCACATGCCAGAGAGATTTTCCTTTTGATGGTCCATATCAGTATATAAACTACCCCCATATCTTCAACCTTAACTTCTTGCCAGGTAATAGCTAGAACTTAACTCTTCACATAAAGGATGCTTCTCTTAAAATCTCCAAACTCCACATCTCTTCTTCCCCAGGATCAGGTACTGAAAAAAAAACGTAGAGGTACTTTCATTTTGAATGAAATTTTTTTCTTCACCACTTTTCAATCAGACTTACAGCCTTTGTTCAGTTCTGTGCAAAGACTCTGGCCTCCTGAGGTTAATCTCAAACATTATAAATGATACCTATACACCAATCATTGCCTGTGGCCCCCTAGGATACTTCTTTTTTGGGCGTCAACAAACATATATCTGCCTTTTCCTACACCATTCTTTCCTGTGTCTTTGGAATCCTTGTTCAGTATTGCCAAATATTCAACCACCATACCTATTGACCTATTAATAAACGTGTCCCTCTGGAGACTTAACTGATCACTTCAAAAGGAAACAGCAATAGGGTAATTGGGAGAAATCCCTGGAGGGAATCACTGACTCTCTTTTTATGTGCCCTTTAAGAGCCATTATACCATTATGAAAATTACGTTACTGAACTAAAGTTGGGTCTGTTTGCCCACACTCAGTAAAGCCAATCTACTGACATCAGGTTGTGGTGAAGGAAAGTTCAGTGTTTATTGCAGAGCACCAAGCAAGGAGTCCAGGGCAGCTAGTGTTTAAAAGAACCAAACTCCTCGAAGGTTTTCAGAGAAAGGTTTTTAAAGACAGGGTGAAGGAGGTGGGTTGTGGAGTATGTGGTCAGCTCATGGATATTCTCCTGATTGGTTGGTCGTGAGGCAGTTGGGAGTCAACAACATCAACCTTCTGGTTCCAACGGATCTGGGGTCTAGGTGCTTATGGGAAGCATACAATTAACTTCTTCTACCTGGTGGGGATTTCAGTATCTGCAAAACAGCTCAAAGAACATGGCTCAGAATATTATCTATAGTCCTTGAGGAGGAACTAAAGGTTCTTGACTGTGTTTAATGGCTAAACTATTATTATTTTGTCTTGCTTGACTGTTTTCCTTTCTTCTGCATTTTCTCACTTTTCTGATTAAATTTATTGTTTGACTAAAGTTTTTCTACAGACGAAAGGCAAGGCAGAGGACATGGGGCAGGGAGTCCTGTTCTGGGAAGGCCGCATAGGGTCCTGCCCAGTTACAATTAGATGATTAGAAAATGTGGTTTAAAACCTCCTTACCTGTTTGGTTGAGCCTTTGACTCTGCCAAAGGATGGTGATACTTGTCTTCACATTAATGAATTGAACCTGACTCAGGAATGCAGCTTTTATCATACTTTATTAATAAACGAATAAAAACAAATACTTTACTCAGATCAAATCAGATTACTCTGTTAGAATAGTACTCTGGGGCAATATTTCTGACAGAAGAAACAGGATCCACTTTCTGGATGTCCAAATCCAAGGTTTTTTGGACAAGTAAGAGTATCTCACAAGAGTATGACCTTCTGAGAGTAGTTTTCATACCGTTTAGGATTAATTTTATTATTAATATTCAGTTGTCCTAAATTACAGCAGTTTGAATGTAAAGCTTATCTCTAAAATTTCATTATTGTAATTGGATACTGCTTTTTCAGAAGTGAAATTGGGCTTGCTGGCCCAAGGTGAAAACTAGTCATGACAACATTTCTTGAATTTTATTAAGCAAACATTTGCTTGATAAAAAATAGAATTATTTCTTTATTTCTGTTTTGTATGACAAGTGTATATTAAATTTATGTTTATAAATATGGCACAGAGAACATCTTCAACACACAATAAAACCTTGAGAGGCAGCATTATATAGTTTTGAGGACCTTAGTCACAATAGACAGTGCTTAATCTGGTTTCTTTTCATTTTTATGATTTTTGAGAGTTTACCTGCTTATAGTTCAGCAGAGGTTAGAACATTTTTTTGGTATTTCTATATATGTTGTAAAACCTTAGTCCATTTACCCTTTAATGTAGATGTTTATAAAATCTTTCAAGCAGAATTGAAGTACCTATAACATCAACTTCCTTTCTTCTATTTAGGAACAGGGGTAATTTAAGGGAAGGCAGTTTTGTTGTAACACACAACTGAGGGCTTGAAATTTAATATCCATTTGTAAATTGAAACTGAGAACTTAAGGATATTTTTTATCAAGCATCTTTGTAAATCCTGTACAACTAGACAAGTTATAAGTGTTTTGCCTACTGAGCAACTTGAAGCTTTATAGGAATGTGTAGACTCTGTTCTCCAGCACCTGCCACCCCATCTTCATCATTGTAGGGTCTTTCTCATTCTCTCTCTCTGCCACACACTCACATCCACACACTTGTAAATTTCTTTTCTCTTTTTCTCTTTTTTCTTCCTTCTTCAACTTCTTCCTCTCTTTTTCAATAGTTTCTACTCAGGTTTTTATTGATATATTAAGATAAAATTTTCTTTTAGGAAAATAAAAGCTTTCAAAATATTATCATGATTGATGGAACAATGTGACATAAAAATTAAGAACAAAGCAAAATAACTTATATTTACCATTTACAGCTTCCAGATTTCTACCCTCATATGACCACCTGCACCAAAATCTATGTACTAAGGGCAGTACATTTGGGGCCTGTTTGTTCGTTAGCTTCTAGTGTAAGTTCAAGTCTTCCCAGTTCATTAAAACCCAAGGAAAATCTGCCCTTAACCATGGCCTATAATTAGCCCATAAGGAGGAAAAGTCCTGTATGTAACATGTCATTTCATTTAAATGGTTCAAAAGTTTATTAGGGACCTCAGGTAGCAATAATCAGGCTATAGAAATCACACCAGTAATTTGAACAGGAAGACCTAGTGAAAGATGAATAATGTTAAACAGGAGGATTCTGTGGGGTGCAAAGTAGGAACTGACAAAGCAGCTATTATTCCTACACTGAGGGAGAGTAAACAGGGAAGGAATTTAGGAAATTGAAAGAGAGCCAAGCTCCCCAAACTGATAATCAGACCTCTGGGAAGATGAATGGCTACTGTAGAAGCATGTAACCTTCTGGTGGAAAAGAAACTCAGTGGAGGGCTCAGACTTGGATTAGATGTCAGAGGGCATGAGCTGCAGCTGGAATACAAGAGCAGCTAAATGCTTAGTGGTGGAATGAAAGGGCTGGAGCTGAAGTCTGAGGGTTGCCACTGTGGTCTTGGGAAACTTGCAGAAGGGACAAAGGGGACTGGCCACACACACACAGGGATACTCTGGATGCTGTGCCAAACACACACTGGAGGAAGGACGGGAAGTCTTTCCCTCTGTTCTGGCCTGGGTGCCCCTCTACACACATTCGTACCCATATGAGCACATTTGTACCATCAAACAACTGTCAAACAACTGTATGTGGCCACCTCAGAGGAACTGTTCTTCATATCTGTGACGTACTCACTCTCTCCCTCAAGTAAAGATACACATGCCCCAATGTCATTGTACCCGTTGTTAGTTACATTCGTGTTTATTCAAATTCATTCACATTGTCACTGGATATCCCATTACCTAAAGATTAAATTATAAAGTTAATATTAAACTACTTATATAACAAGAGAAAGAAGGAAAAAAGGAAAAGCCTAGTTGATACATAAAAATGAATATATACACTAGGGAGCAAAATGAAAACACGCAAACCTACCACTGTCACTTTTTGTAATTTATTACAGTGTTATTGTGATGTTTATGACTTGCTTTTTCCACCACCCGTTTCATATTTATTTTGCCATCAGTCAGAATCTCAGGTTGTTGGTGTTCTTTTCTAGGTGGGATAACCCACAATTTTTTCTTGAAAGTCTGAGGTCTTAATAGACCTGTCTTCCTGTCTTTTTTTTTTTTTTTTTTTTGGTTGCTGTAATTTTCCATTAATCTTTATATTGAATATGGAAGTAAGAAGGAATGCTCCAGAAAAACATCTGAGTTCCAGATGTAGTGTGCCCTGCTCTCATTATACAGCAGCAAACCATCAACCCCTATGTAATCAGCATCTGTTATTCCAGCTTGGAGAGTACCACCCTTGAAAATGTTTGCTTCCTATCTAAATACCTTTGAATTCTGATATTTTAGAGTTCTTAGTTCCCATAGGGTTTATGTTTCTTATCAGAGTACAAACAATGGTTTCATTGAATTAGAAGGTGAGACCATTGCCTGGACCTTATGACTTCAGAATGTCACTGAAGCAACACAGAAAAAGGCGGTACTCTTTAGTTAGCAATGTTAGCAAAGGTAGAAATTGCTAATTTATAACTTCCATTTGATGCTTCATTAGGTAATGAATGTTTTAGAAAGTTTTAACAACTATCACTGTTAGCGATGCTCCATATCATCACTTATATCTATATATTCAAATATTCTTATTATAAATCTGTTATATTTATATAACACAATTTTTTATGTATACATAAATTATAATCTTGTATAAGATGTTTTCACTTTGGATTTCCGTGGCCATTAGTGAGGTTGCACATTGTTTTGTATATTTGTGATTCATTGTTGTTTCCATTTGTTTGAAATCACTATTCATTTCCTTTGTCCTTTAAAAAATCTTTCTTATTGATTTGTGGAAATTCTTTATATATTTTGACAGTTTATTCCTTATTGTTTATGTGTCACATATAATTCCATTGAAACTTGTCTTTGTGCTTTTGTTTATATGCCTTTTGCTAACCTTTTTTTTTTTTTTAACATCTTTATTGGAGTATAATTGCTTTACAATGGGGTGTTAGTTTCTGCTGTATAACAAAGTGAATCAGCTGTACATAAACATATATCCCCATATCTCCTCCCTCTTGCATCTTCCTCTCACCCTCCCTATCTCACCCCTCTAGGTGATCACAAAGCACCGAGCTGATCTCCCTGTACTATGTGGCTGCTTCCAACTAGCTATCTGTTTCATATTTGGTAGTATATATATGTCCATGCCACTCTGTCACCTCATCCCAGCTTCCCCTTCCCCTTCCCCGTGTCCTCAAGTCCATTCTCTTTGTGTGCATCTTTATTCCTGTCCTGCCCCTAGGTTCTTCAGAACCATTTTTTTTTTGATTCCATATATATGTGTTAGCATACAGTATTTGTTTTTCTCTTTCTGACTTACTTCAATCTGTATGACAGACTCTAGGTCCATCCGCCTCACTACAGATAACTCAATTTCATTTCTTTTTATGGCTGAGTACTATTCCATTGTATATATGTACGTACGTGCCACATCTTCTTTATCCATTCATCTGTCAGTGGACACTTAGGTTGCTTCCATGTCCTGGCTATTGTAAATAGAGCTGCAATGAACATTGTGGTGCATGACTCTTTTTTGAATTATGGTTTTCTCAGGGTATATGCCCAGTAGTGGGATTGCTGGGTCATATGGTAGTTCTATTTTTAGTTTTTTAAGGAACCTCCATACTGTTCTCCATAGTGGCTGTATCAGTTTACATTCCCACCAACAGTGTAAGAGGGTTCCCTTTTCTCCACACCCTCTCCAGCATTTATTGTTTGTAGATTTTTTGATGATGGCCATTCTGACTGGTGTGAGGTGATACCTCATTGAAGTTTTGATTTGCATTTCTCTAATGATCAGTGATGTTGAGCATCCTTTCATGTGTTTGTTGGCAATCTGTATATCTTCTTTGGTGAAATGTCTATTTAGAGCTTCTATCCATTTTTGGATTGAGTTGTTTGTTTTTTTGATATTGAGCTGCATGAGCTGCCTGTATAATTTGGAGATTAATCCTTTGTCAGTTGCTTCATTTGCAGATATCTTCTCCCATTCTGAGGGTTGTCTTTTCGTCTTGTTTATGGTTTCCTTTGCTGTGCAAAAGCTTTTAAGTTTCATTAGGTCCCATTTGTTTGTTTTTATTTCCATTTCTCTGGGAGGTGAGTCAAAAAGGATCTTGCTGTGATTTATGTCAAAGAGTGTTCTGCCTATGTTTTCCTCTAAGAGCTTTATAGTGTCTGGCCTTACATTTAGGTCTTTAATCCATTTTGAGTTTGTTTTTGTGTATGGTGTTAGGGAGTGTTCTAATTTCATTCTTTTACATGTAGCTGTCCAGTTTTCCCAGCACCACTTATTGAAGAAGCTGTCTTTTCTCCATTGTATATTCTTGCCTCCTTTATCAAAGATAAGGTGACCATATGTGTGTGGGTTTATCTCTGGGCTTTCTTTCCTGTTCCATTGATCTATATTTCTTTTTTTGTGCCAGTACCATACTGTCTTGATTACTGTAGCTTTGTAGGATAGTCTGAAGTCCAGGAGCCTGATTCCTCCAGCTCCATTTTTCTTTTCAAGATTGTTTTGGCTATTCGGGGTCTTTTGTGTTTCCATTACAAATTGTGCAATTTTTTGTTCTAGTTCTATGAAAAATGCCATTGGTAGTTTAATAGGGATTGCATTGAATTTGTAGATTGCTTTGGGTAGTATAGTCATTTTCACAGTGTTGATTCTTCCAATCCAAGAACCTTTTGATGGTACTTAATTTCAATGTATTTGAATTGATCTATTTTTCTCTTTATGGTTTATAGTTTTGTGTCTGGTTAAATAAATGTTTCGTACACCAAGTTTTAAAAAGTTCTGTACATTGAAGTGCATATTAGTTTAATGATTTATATTAATGTTTTTCAAAGAGTCATCTTTTCAATAAAAATTTTTTTCTACCTTATTTCCTAATTCTTTTATTTTTATTACTTCTCTCAGTTTTTCACCCCTTTTTCTTATATTGTTTCTCAAGCTTTTTCTTTGAACTTTATGTTTATTTTTTTCTTTTACTGATGTAAGTATTTAGTGCCATGAATTTTCTTCTGAGCATTTCCACAGCTCTTGCCTAAAAATTATCTTGGGTTAGAATTCCCTTATCTGTATATTCTAGGACTTCACAATTTCCTTTTATATTTTATCTTACACCCAAACGTTATTAAATAGGAACTCTATCTATCTATCTATCTATCATCTATCTATCTATCATCTATCTATCATCTTCCAAATAGAAAGTTCTTAATTGTTTAACAGCTTATTGCGTTGTGTTCAGAAAATACTGAATGTTATTATTTCTGTTTTCAAAATATAATTGCCTTTGCCTTTCTGGCCCAATATATCTGCTTAGATAAGTTTGGTAAATATTCCACATACCCTTGAAAGGAAGGTGCTTTCTTTGTTATATCAGTGTATAGTATACGATAGATATATGAGTTTGAGAATGTATGGGTATATGTATATATTTATTACATTTACCTTATTGATTATGTTATTTAGGTTCTTTATATGTTCATGCTTTTTAAGTCTACCTGAATTATATAAGACCAGTAGCTTTTTTTTTTTTTTTTAAATGACCATAGTGGTAACTTTATTCTCTGGTTGGGACAAGCTGGGGCTACTCTTTGTTGCGGTGTGCGGGCTTCTCATTGCAGTGGCTTCTCTTGTTGCAGAGCATGGGTTTAGGTGAACAGGCTTCAGTAGTTGTAGCACGTGGGCCCCAGAGCATGCAGGCTTCAGTAGTTGTGGTGCATGGGCTCTAGGGCACGCAGGCTTCAGTAGTTGTGGCTCGCGGGCTCTAGAGCGCAGGCTTAGTAGTTATGGTGCATGGGCTTAGCTGCTCTGCGGCATGTGGGGTCTTCCCGGACCAGGAATCGAACCCATGTCCCCTGCATTGGCAAGTGGATTCCTAACCATTGTGCCACCAAGGAAGTCCCTAAGACTGGTAACTAATATTGGTGTGTGTCTTTTTTGTCTGTTTTCCTGTTATGTCCTGTACTTTCTGCTGCATGAAATTTGCAGCTGAGCTGTTTCAACAGTATATCCTGCCACTGTGATTCTGGTTGGAGATATTTTTATATTGATTTTTGTGTTTGGTAAGAAATAGTATATATATTTTTAATTTTTTTCATATTTATAACCACATATTTTAAGCTCTGTTTTATTGAAAATGTTTTCCCTTTCTATGGTGATCTGAAATATCTTCTCTCATATGTTAAAGTTTATATTTGTATGAGTAAGCTCTAGGCTTTCTTTTCTATTTAATTGTCAATTTATTCTTTTGCCAAAGACTACAGTATAAATCCCATAGCACATAACAATTTATTGCTAGTTTATTATAAATATCTACTCTCTCAGGTTTATCTTTTTATATTTTCTACAGTAACATTTTGTGAGCTTGTAACAGACAGAGGCTAATTCTCAACCTGTTGAATCTGGATAGACTTTGGCTTGTTTTGGCCAGAATAATATGGTGGAAACAACATTGTCCTAGTTCTGAGTCTAGGCCTCAAGAAGACTCATCTGTTTTCTCTCTCAGAAAACTGCCATTTGAAATATATACACATCCATGCTCACCTGCTGGATAAGGGGAGATACAAGGCTCAGGCAGCATCATTGCCCCAGCCAATAGTCAGCCATCTAGCCGTTGATTCAGCAGTTGACCCAGGATATATTAGTAAGATCAACTCAGACCAACTGAGCATACCAGAGCAGCTGAACTTCCTAGCTGACCCATAGACTCACAATTAATAAGACATATTTGTTGTTTTAAGCAGCTAAGTGTTGAGGTGGGTTTAATTCTGCAATAAATTACTGATATAATATGGTAAAAATTAATTAGTATTATTTACCAACATTTTGTTTTGTGCCTTGCACAATTTATTTTGAAAAAGAAATTTTGTTTTGCTATCTAAATAACATGTCATAAAGCATTTATGTTTTCTAAAAGTTGTGTCATGTGCCTTTCTCATATAAGGTTTAAATAAACTGGAATTGATTATTCGTGTAAGATGTGAAGTAGGTCACCAGTTTAGTCTTTCTAATATGGAGACTTAATTGTCCCAAGAAAATTTATTTAGGATTTCTTTGCTCATGTATAACGCTACCTCTTTTTTTTTTTTTTTTTTTTTTTTTTGTGGTACGCAGGCCTCTGACTGTTGTGGCCTCTCCCGTTGCGGAGCACAGGCTCCAGACGCGCAGGCTCAGCGGCCATGGCTCACGGGCCCAGCCGCTCCGCGTCATGTGGGATCTTCCCAGACCGGGGCACGAACCCGTGTCCCCTGCATCGGCAGGCGGACTCTCAACCACTGCACCACCAGGGAAGCCCGCTACCTCTTTTATATATTAAATCTCTGTGTAAGTTTTGGGCTTTTTCGGCCTCTCCATTATGTTCTATTTATCCTTTATTTTCCTGTCCCTGTGCCAATAACACCATCCACCACCACCCTATTGTTCTTGCCTATTTTGAGCCATTTTAATTTATACATAAATATAGAATTAGTTTATCAAGTTCTTCAAACAATCCTGGTGTCATTTTTTTGTTTTTGTTTTTTTTTTTTGCGGTATGCGGGCCTCTCATTGTTGTGGCCGCTCCCATTGCGGAGCACAGGCTCCGGATGCACAGGCTCAGCAGCCATGGCTCACAGGCCCAGCCACTCCGCGGCATGTGGGATCTTCCCGGACTGGGGCACGAACCCGTGTGCCCTGCATCGGCAGGCGGACTCTCAACCACTGCCCCACCAGGGAAGCCCCTGGTGTCATTTTAATTGAAAATGAATCACACTGAATATGAAAATGTTGATATTGTTCCAACTGCTCTTTAGCTTCTAGAAACATAATACATGTTTGATATTTGTTTCTGGATCAATTTAAAAAAATTTTTTTCTTATCTGTATTTCATGTGTGCTTAAAATAAATTATATACAAAACACTTTTTTATTTACCATTCATCTTACTGATCCTGACTTTTTCTTAAAAATACAATTCATCACATATTTCAAGAAGTAGTTTTGGTCATCTACTTTATTATTTCCATATCTTCTACTTAAAGCTCCTGACACTAGAAATTTGCCTGCTTCTTTTCGTATTCATTCTTAATTTCTCCATGCCTCTCATCTGCACTTTAGAGAACCACATTTCAAAGGATAAATTTAGTTGGCTTCCAAGAAGTTCCAGCCAATGAGAAGAGAAAGAAGCAGGATATATTTTTCTTCTCTTCTTCCGTCTCAGCTGTTTCATCTCTACTTCTGATGTGGGCTCTCACTCTTGCCTCTGTAACTCTAGTTATCTTTCTCCCTTCTCTCAAATCCCATCAGGTCACTCTCTGTCTCTTCCCAAATGTGGTCTAGATCTTCCCTGTTGGACCTGGTTTCTGGGGTCTAGTAATACCATCTCCCTCCATTATCCTTTTAGCCCTCTTATGGATGTGGCTTTGTGATGCTTTTAATAGCAAGGCTATCTCACTGAAACTCTTGGTTAATCAATGTAGTAGCCAACTGACTGTATTAAAATCTCTCTGTTTGAAAGACTTAAAGATTTCTGTTTTTTCTGACCTCTCATTGCACTTTGGGTATACCTCTCACATCTTTTACTCTAATAAATGGCTCACTATTTTTTCCTCTCACTAGACTATCTCTGCTTAATAGAAAGAACCTCATCTTGATAATTTTTAAAAAATAAGACTTAGCAAAAATATTTTGCTGTTCAAAATTACTGTGTAAATTAGAGAAATATTCGAAATTACTTACAAAGTCTGCAAATTTCATTTAAAGTGTATCACACGTTACTTTTGAGGCTCTGTTCCTTACCCCCTCAAATCTACTCAAAACTTATACTCCAGTTATGCCACCTTCTTTCTCTTTTCCTGAATAACTCTTCATGCTCTAGTTCTCTTGAACCTTTGTTCCCATTTTTCCCTCTGAGTGGACTTTTTCCTTTATCGACTGATTACATTTTATCCTCAATTAGTGATACCCTTTGTCCTTCTAGACTTCTCACCTGGGAGTCTATACTAATAATTATGTAGCCAGTCCAATGGTGTTCTTATAATATTTGCCAAAAAGTTATTTTCTCTCTTACTTTCAGTTATTCTGTATACTAATAGTTTAGTTTTTCTTTTGAAAATAGCATTTGGCTAGATTTTATTAAATTTTAATAACATACAAACTTACCCCTTACTTTTTGCTATTTACCGTGCATTTTCTTTACTCTTGTATGATTTCTATTGGATTCATCAAGGTGTCTTTATTTTCTAATCACCATAAGGAAATTATGCATTTTATTTTTATTATTGTTGAAATTTTTCTTGATATTTAAACCTTACACATGACTTTTAGTATTTCATAGTTAACTTTCTCTCTCTTTTTATGCTTGAAGCATATATATGTAAATGTGCTGGTGAATGACTTTCTCTGCAAATACTTGTCTAATATTCAGTTGGCAGGTAAGTGCTGATATAAAACCAGTGCCTGAAAATATCTGACCTGTAAATAATTAAAACCTAATCCTGAGCTTACTATGATTAGCAATAATTTGCATAACAGAGCTTATCTGCCATATTACTAAATAATTTTTTTCTTCTTCTTCAAAGGCCACATTTCCTTATGTAGCATAAGTTCCATTACTTTTATGCACAGAGATTGGCTCTTTAATGTGTGTGGTTTCCTGGATAGCCATCTTCTATAAAAAAGACCTTATTACAGGTTAAAAAAAGGAGGAAAAACAGTATAATGCAAAGCAATAAAGAACAAATGATATTTCATGCTGTTTTCTCTGAAGAATAAGTTTGTTGATTGTTTTAAAGACAGTGTTTAAACCACAGGGTTTAGATCTGAGATTTTAAATATTATAGTAAAAGTGCTTCTGACAAGGCACCACGCATTTTGATCATTTATCATGACTATTGATTTGTTAGCTTGATGCATCATTCAGATACTTGCAGCAGGCTGAGAAATTGTTTAATCTTTCATCAGCCAAGAGTAAATTCATGGGAGCCTCTCCATTCAGTACAAAAACCTTGCAATAGTACACCCATCAGATATTTTTTCATAGTAACCAAATGAATTTGTTGTTCATAGTAACCTTTGAATTTGTTGTAAAGAGAGCCTGGTCTGCCTCAGTGCCATCATATAGCACCCTTACTTCTAACTAAGATTGTAATGTCTCAGGAGTTTCGTAATTGTGTAGAAAGCTATGCTAAGAACTGGAATGTTAATTGAAAAAAACTAAATGTAGACAACAGTAAATTATTTTTGAATGCTGTGGTTGTAAAGTGTTTGAGTAAAGCATCAAGGACTGAATCTTATTATTTTAGTGGGCCTGTGTTCCTGGGCTCTGCCTTTAACAAGTATTCTTAGCTCCTTCTTTTGATGAGACTACCACCACAAGGGTAAAGAAACAAAGGATTTTGTGGTGATTCAGAAGCTTGAAATGTAGCAGCTAGTAGGGGCAGCTGGAACCCCACAGGGAGGTGTAGTTGCATGTAGCTGGTAGTATACAGGCTACCTGAGTCTTCAGAGGATGGGAAATCATCTTGAAAGGGATCAGACTATCTATGTAAGGAGAACAAAACTGGGGAGCATAAGTAATTGAAGACAAAAATGCCCAAGAACACTACACTTTCAGCTCTGACTATACCATGTCTATCATTGGTTCCCTGTTAATTTATCATTCCTTTCAACCTTAATGCTTCATAGACTTTCAGTCTCAGTCATCTTCTTGTCTCCCTCTACACACTATATTGACATCTCACTTGCTCCTATTGTTTTCACTACTTCCAAATGCTAATAACTCCCCCAAATTGTGCCTTGACTTAAAATCCCATTGTCAAATCTTGGACGTCCTGCAAGGACCTCAAAATTAATATGTTCAAAACTGAGCTCTTATGTTTTTATCTTAACCTGATATTCCTCTCAAACTCAATTAAATCCCTCTTCTGTATGTCCATTCTCTTTTCTCACTGCTTTTGCTGAGGTTTGAGGCACACTATTTTCCCTTTAGGTTAGTCTTCTAGTCTCCTAACCTCCATTTTGTGGACCTTGAAAGCTATCTTTCATTTTGTTTGACTAATCTTTCTATATCCTCATTCTGATTAGGCTGCTCTATTAGGTACCATGTTTTTGTGACTTTTCATTGTACCAGTACGGCTACAGCTTTACTGATGCCTTATCCTTAGATTTTCATTAGTACTCTTATCACCAACCATATTAAAATATTTAAATTTCTCTGAGAACATTGTTTTTATATATCTGTATTTTTGTACATGTTCTCTCATCAGTCACATTTTTTTTCCTTGTCATTTACCTAATTGCAGCTTGTCCAGGAAGATACATTTTAATCACATCTTCAAGGAAGGGTTTTCGATCTGTATGTTATTATTTACATATCCTCTACTTTATGCCCCTGGTGCTGGTTATTTTCCTGCAGACTTTCATTTTATAGGTATTGTTTTTTATTTTTCCCTGGCTCTGATTAGTATTCTGGGAGACCACATATCTCTCCCTATTGTCTGCCATCGAGATATCTCTGGCATTGATTTCCTTGGTAGCTCTGATTCCAGCTAAATTATTCCACCTTCAATGGTTTCAAGTTCCATAATTCTACCTCCCACTGTGGTATTGACTCCCACCAGGTGGTCCTGGAGTCTGGGCTCTGAAATCACCATGGCTTCCCTTTATCCCTTCAGCTCTATTTTGGTAGTGGCTTCTGTGCTTTAATATCTGTTTAGCTTCTTAGCACTTTATTCACTGACATAAGCAATTACCCATATTAAACTCCCCCTATTTCAATGACATAAGTTGTGTTCTGTTTTTCTAAATGCTTGCATAGTCCTTTAGCTATACCTCTCACATTCTCACATCTACAATAGCTTGTTCACTAGTTTGTCTTCCTCTCTAGGCTGTCAGCTTTGTGACGAAGAGGATTCATTTTTCTATCTCAAGTCTAGCTAATTTTTATATCCACCATGCCTACCAAAACTTTTGATTTTAAAAATTGTATAGATATTATCTAAGGTTTTACTCATGGACAAGTTCTAAATTTTTAAATTATGTTTTTCAAAATATAGCCTCAGTCAGATCTGTACACGCAATTTCCTATCTCTACTACTCCCTATCCCCACTTCCCATAAAAGTGTATGGCTCAGCCATGCTACTTTATTCCATTATTCTAGCTCACACTTCGTAGTCCAGTACCTGTGACCTTTGCTCCTGATGATTCATCTAGAATTTCTCTTTTTTTTTAGGCTGATGAAATTCTCCTCCCTTCACCCAGATAAGATGTCACATTTTCTCTAAAGCTTCCCTAGAATAAGTTTGTTCCTCCTTCTGTGTTGAGGTACCATTGTATAATTATAGAACTAATCAGAATATGTGATTATCAGTCATATACCTAAATCACTATAGAACATCAACAAGATAATACACTTTGTTCATGAACAAGTAATTTTCAAAATTATAAATATAAGTTGGTTTTGGCATTTTCATGTTCTGTTTCTCATGAGATTTTATTCTCTTAAATGTAAGGATCACCTATTGTCCTTCATTAGATTTGTCCACAGTGTTTAGCAGTATTTTGCTATCCTTATTTGTTTAATAAATATTTATTGAAATATTTGACCACCTATTGGATAAGTGCACTGGGCTAAATACAGGTCAAAAAATGCTAAGTGGTAAATGAATTATATCTTTAAGAACCTGAGCATATATCTGGCAAGGCAATATTTTATAATATCATAATGATACATTCTTATACATGCAACATGTTCTGCAAATGTAATACAATTTAAAACAAATTTATATGTGAAAGAGAGCACACATGACTATAACAGTCTTTTGGTGTGAAGAAGTGATGTGCAGCCCTCATGATGGCAAAAGATGACTTCAAGTTAAAAGAGAGAAGGAGAGAAGGAATTTTTCCATCATTTACTCATCTATTTACTCATTCAACAACACTAAACGCTCCTTGTATGTCAAGGATTTATGTAGGCAATTATTAAAATAAGCAAAATAAGGAGTAAAGAGAACCTAAATTAAGGAAGACCCTTAAATAATTGTTATGCTTTAAGAATTACTTATGTTCAAATTATGATCAATGTGGCATGTGTAAAGCATGTCTTAATACAACTCATACTTATTAACAAGAAAGACAATTTTGTTTATTTTCTTAAGTACTTTTTTTTGCCCAAAGTTACCTTTTTTTTTTTTAAGTATTTATGCTGCTGCTCTCATTATGCCATAAATTTTGTCAGTAATGTTCATTCATGTATTAAGAGACGAATTTCAACAGTGTTGGTTATTTTAAAAGCACCAACCCATTCCAGAGCGTGTTTTATGTTTTATTATTGTTCCTTGTGGAGCTCTGGAAAGCACTTTGCCTTCAGCCTTAGTGAGATTGGGCCCATTATATTGTAATACTCACCCTGAAGGGAATTACATTGCAGTTAACTCTTGACCTTCTTTAGCATATAGAATAGGCTAGCATATAAAAAAATGAGGGAACCAAGGAGCTTACCACAGGAACTTAAACTTTGTATTTTAAGTGGTGTACGTTTGACTCCAAAGCTATTCATTCAATCACTGGAACTGATTGAATTCATATTTCTGCCATCTTAACCTAATTACCCAACCATTCCATAGCCAGATAATTTCTTCAAATTGATTGTGATTAAAAATTAATCAATTTCAAAATGATTGTATGATCTGAAGGAAACAAGAATTTCTTGCTATCAGAAGAAGCTATGGCTAAATTATTTAGCTGAATTTTGGATCTTTTAATACAACTTCTGGATAGCTATGTAGCATCAGAGAAAGTATATCGAGCCAAGAGGAAAGAAATAGTAGCTTGGCTTTTGGAAAGGTGCCTGAGAGTAGATATACATAATAAGATTCCAAAGGAGTTTCAGTCGATAAAGCAGACTGATATGCTCTTCTAATGTTCCTCAGTTAGCTTGACATTTTTCTCTAGTGTTTTATTGGAGTGACATAGTTTGGGCAAGGGAGAAGTCCTGCATATTTAAAATGTACCTACAATCTCTTCCCTTCCTTCCTTCTCTCTTTCACTTATTGAAAGATAATTTATTGAAATATTAGGATATGAAATCAAATAAAATAAGATTTTCATTGATAAGCCTACAGTGTAGAATAGGAGAAATGCTTAATGAAATGAGTGTAATTGTAGAAATAAGTACAGGATGCCATGAAGCTCACTGCCCAGTGTAAAGGCTGAAAATGCCAGACATCTACTTTCCCAGCCTTCTCTGGTTTTATGGCATAGTCATATTAACCACGCTGACCAATGATACTGGAGGAAATGGCTATTGAGGGACTATTGAAAATATTTTTCTCTCAAACAAGCCAAAAAAAACCGTAATAACTTATGTAATGTTATAAACCAATGTTAGCTCAATATATAAGACAATAAATAACAAAACAGCAAGTGCTCTTCTTCTTTGCCCAGATATTGTACAGTCTATATAAAATACCAGAAGGTGTGACAACCATCGTATATCCTGATGAATCACATCTAAGAACTAAGGCAAAATACTACTAAGTATAGTTGAAGGATAAGATGGAAAGAGCCAGGTCATTAATTACAGTTACTGAGTGCTTGAACCAACCCAGGGACACCTGCCCTAGGGTTCTTATTGTGTGATAAAATGCATTTTAGCCATTTCAAGTCAATTTTAGTTGGGTAACTGATTATTGCAGGTAAAACCATCTGAACTGGTTCATTTTCCCTGTCTTCATGAAGTTCCAAATTCCTATCATCTATGATGTGTTTCCTCTTAATATGTAACTGTTTGTAGAAGGAACCTTAAGATATAAATTACAATGTAACAATATGAATTTTCCTTAAATTCCTTAAATTTTAAATTCTTTACATTTCCATAAATTATTTAAATGTCCTTAAATTTTAAAATATTAGAGATTGAAAATGATTCTGTTCTATTTACACACTAGATTGTCCTTTTACTATACACTGAGAAAGTCATGTGCTTCCATGTTATAGCTATTAACTTAAAATTTAATTTTCACTAATAGGCCTAAAGCAGATAGAGCACAAAATTAAGTTCCTGATTTCTTTTCAGATTCTATAGCTCATTGAATATTGCAGTAAATGCTATTATATTTATTGTATTGGATGGAAATTAGTCTTCTTATGGGATGAAGCACACAGGGTTCTGGTCCCAATTTTTATTAGTAATTATCCCCTTATTTATAATGATAAATTTCAAGAAGTTTGTACTATGAGTCTGAGTCCCAGTTAATCCACTTCTAAATATTTTTAAATATTCTAGTTTTCTTATTTGGTGTGGTTGACAACCTATGAGCCTGATTTATCTGAATTTTTATCACAGGCTTCATATTAATTTAATGTGTGGCTCTGAGTAGGCTTCTAGATGTCTTCATTTTCATCTGTAAATTTAAGCAAGAAAAGCACCTACAGAGAATGAGGCACTTGTTATCCTAAATACTTGGCCTATAAAAACGTAGAAGATATAGTCCCTTCCCTCACATAATTTACCACATTGGCTATAGATCATCAAGGAACCAAAATATGACGAATTAAAATACAGTGTGGTAAGTTAATTTGATGAAGCACATGAGAAAAAATAAAATCATTCCTTCTGGAGTAATTGAAGTGTTAAAAGCTAGTATATATTTGAGCTCATCCTTGAACAGTAAATGATTTTGCTGGGCATAGCAGTTATAGCTAGAGAAACAGTATATGTAGATGCATATATAAGTGACAGGACTGAGCATTTTAAGAAAAAATATTATTTTATTATGCTAGAGTTTAGGGTACTTGAGAAAATATTGGAAAGATAAATTCAGGACACATTAAGGAGAACTGGCCTGTCAAGGGTTTGATCTTCATTCTGAAAGCAATCAGGACCATTTAGAAAAACGATTCTTTAGAGTTGGGGAGAGGGTTTCGGTGATGATTATATCTATATTTTAGAAAACAAGTTAGGCAAAATATCCAGATGTGATCCACTGACATATTCCAAGCAGGAGAAAATAAGGGATTTAATTGCAGCAGGATTGTTTCGTTGGATGAAACAAGACAAGAGATTCAAAACTAAGATTGTAATAGTGAAAAATTTTTAAAGTCTTATTCCAGACCAATCAAGGGGCTAAAATTGGCAAGATATATTAAAAAAACTTAGGCGTTGCATTAATTAGGCAAAGTTTAAGCTGCTGTAACAAAGAGACTCCAAAATATAGTGGAGTAAATAAGTTTATTTCACAGACCTGTTATATTCAGACTAGACCACGTTAGTAGAATGGCTTTGTTCTATGGAGTCTGGTGGACTCAGGTTTCTTCCATCTTGTTGTTCCATTATTCTCTATAGGTAATTGTCATCATTTGCATATTTGATGCTGAGTTGCTCACATGTCTGCATTCTACCCTGTAGGAAGGGTAAAGAAAAAATGTATAAGGCAGCACAACTTTATGAAAGTGAGGCAGATATCACTGTATCTATCACTGATATTATACATATCACTTACTGCTCAAATTCCAATGGTTAGAACTTTGTCCCCTGGGCAGTGACTAGTTGCAAAGAAGGCTGAGAAGCCTTCTCCAGCTGGGTGGTCAGATTTTTAGCTATAACTGTAATACTCTGAAAGGGTGAGAGAACAGATTTTAGGGGCAACTATCTGTCACATATGAGTCAAGCATGTATTCTAGGTTTATGATCTGGGAAGTTGAGTAGATGGGGATGTCATTCCTTGAGACTGAAATATTTTAGGGGAAGTAGATATGGCAGTTGTGGGAGGGGTCATGAAAGTTAAAGATGAAAGGTAATACTTTGAACTCATTGAATTGGAAGAAACTGTGGGGCCCCCAGGTTAAGATATCCAGAATAAATTTCTGATATATAGGTATAGATATAGATATCAATATATTTGAATTATCAGTGAATCCAGGAGAGTTAAAGCCATGGGAATAGATGCATTGATTGCAGGAGAGTGGATAGGGTTTGAAGAGAAAAGAGTTGAGTACGTAATTCAGGTCTCTGTGACTGAGAAAGCTCTGTCCAAGAGGTTAATGTGACTACGTGAGGAGGGAAAGCGATTACTGTAGTGTAATGACATAAGCTTTGTAGGACAATGGGTTTATATGCAAGGTGAATGAATATTGGTCTTGGTGAAGCACTAGGGAATCAAGGAGAATGTCAGCTGTATCCTGCATTTCTCTGATTAAAGAGTATTGAATATTGCTGTACGTCTAGTTAGGATGGGTGCAGAGAAAGAGAACCCTCAAGTGTGAGCTACTCTTTTTAGTTAAAGTGAGCAAATAGGCAATGTGTTCTTGAGTTAGTTGGAGTGTGTCTTTCAGAGAGTGAAATGGAAAGGAAGAAGAAAGCTGCAAGCAGACGGTTAGGCCAAGAAGCAGCTCCTAAGACTATGTGAAAAGGAATACAGGATAAAAAAAGGTAACCAGAGGGAATTATATTTTTTGTGGAAAAGCCTGAATGGTGAAGGCATAATAATGGGCATGATACCATTCCTCATCAGGTGAAGATAGTTTCAAATACTTTGTGCCACAAATCTAGTTAATAGTAATTTGAAGACTGGGGTCCAAGTCCTCTGACTCTATATCTGGAGCTTTTAATATATTTACAGCTTCTAATAAAAACTACTCTTGGGCTTCCCTGGTGGCGCAGTGGTTGAGAGTCCGCCTGCCGATGCAGGAGACACGGGTTCGTGCCCCGGTCTAGGAAGATCCCATATGCCGCGGAGCGGCTGGGCCCGTGAGCCATGGCCGCTGAGCCTGCGCGTCCAGAGCCTGTGCTCCACAACGGGAGAGGCCACAACAGTGAGAGGCCCGCGTACCGCAAACAAACAAACAAACAAACGAAAAAACCTACTCTTCACATGTGTAGGCTATGGATAATTTGTCCCCATTAAAATCAAATCTGGAGACCCAGAAATTATACTGCTCAGGAGAGTTTAAAGATCTTTGAATAGAGTTGCCTCAGTTCTGAGCTGCCTGTCACTTCAGATATGGTCATATGACCATAGGACCAGATCCCTGAAGCATATGAAGGCTGTAAAGGATCTCTGACCCATGATTAGGCCCAAGCCATAATATGCTCTTGGCCTTTCTCCTTTTCTCCTCCTGTCTGGGTACTTTCAAACTTAATTTTTTCCCTCCCTCCCCCCTTCCTTCCTTCCCTCCCCTTTTCTTCCCTCCTTCCCTCCCTCCCTCTCTTCCTTCCTTCCTTCCTTTTAAGCAGATAGGTTTTGCTGAGTGCACATTAGGAAGAAATCTATTTCATAAGAGTACGGAGGCTGGAGAACTAGCTGTTGCAGGGAGGAGCATATTTGCAAACAGGAGGAAAGTGACTGTGTTTTAGATGTTTTTAAGAGAGTATTCCTCTTGTGCTTGCGTTAAATATGCACATACAGTAAATAATCTCACATATGTTTTTTTAATAATATATTGTGATAATTAAGTAAAATTATAGTTACAGAGACATTCATCTTCTCACTGGATGTTTACACTAGAAATGGCCCTACCTCAGAGACATTTCCAGGAAACCATGAATTGTGAACAGTGCAGCTTTCAGCTTCTGGAAGATGATCCTCCTGCTAAGATACTATCCTTGACTTTTCCCATCTTCAACATTTGGAGCATTCTCTATCTCCACCCACTGCCTTCACTTCTCATGACATTTTGTTCTTCCTGATTTATAGCTAAATTTAGCAATTCTTATTTATTATGCTCTACTCCTCTGCCTATCATTTTTATCTTTTCATTGGACTCAGTCATTTGATAGATTCATTTGTTTGCATTTACAGGTCTAGTATCTGTTTATACAGCAGCAAAAATGCTTTAGAATTAAGAAAAATTTGATATAAACAAAGTGATCTGACTTTAAACATGTAGTCATGTGTCTATTTTGATCTCCATTTACTCCAGTCCCACTGACATTGTGATAATAATTTACTCTAAGAAAAGTTGACTGTATGCAAAGAAGGGCAAATATCTGACCAGCATTCTGGTGCTTTCTACTTCAGAACTTAAGCAGTCCTAGCAAATTTATCATTGTCCTACTTTCCTTGGGGCTCTAAGTGAAGCCTAAAACGAATTTTCGTATACCTCCAATGGAACAATTGATTGAAATTGTTGGTGAGATATAATCTCTTTGATATCTTTTGTTTCTAAGTTCTGCTTTTATGTAAAAGTTATCAATAAACTATTTTATGACTTGTATATTGCAAACCAGCTAAATTTGTCTGTATTGATACATGCTATCTCAAACGATATCTGTCTTTCTATTCCAGTGTCCTAAAACATTTGTGTTTATGATATTTGTGCAGAAATGCTAATTCCATTGACTTGTGTGTGGTTTGATAGGTTTTTGTCAGCATTTAGTCTTGAGACTGAGAGTGCATTTGGTGTCTTTTCTAATTTTTTTACTGTATGGGCTAATATTTTCCTTATAACTATGTACATACACCTTTTATGCTCTGTCCTCTTGTTCTTCCAACAGTGTCAGTGCAGAATTTAGCTTGTACAAAGGTAGTTTAGGATCCTTTCAAGTATACACAAGTTTGAAATCAAAACCTAATTTTTAATTACAACTGGTCATTTCAAAACTTCAGATTTTTTTGAATAAGCTTCATTTCCTTTCTTTTGAGGCAGAGAATTATAAATAGTCTTACATTATTGAATTAATGGGTGAATTGAAGTGAGTGATAAATTGGATATAAAGTCTAGATTAGTGAAATACTGATTACTGATAAATACAGGCAAAAGTAAATAGACTCCTCTTAGCACCAGTATTCCTACACAGATAAGAAAAAAACACATTTAGAACCATGCTAAACTATATATAAGTTATAAGTTATGCTGCATTTTCTTAATCAATAGGCAAACACTTAACAAATATTGTACCCAACACACACACATTAGGTGAATATGAATTCACCTAATGAAATGGCCAGTGATTTGATGAAATTGGTATCCCAGTTATTGCATTATAAACTTAGGTACAATAAACTATATATTTGTCATTTTCTTAGAGCCAGTTGGATGATAAAACCTTTTTCAGATTAGTAATCTTTCTGGAATTAAAAACCGCAACTTCAAAAGAAGACAATATTTAGAGTTTTCACATGTGAATATTGTGAGTAATGTAAAGCACAAGTTATAGTAAAATTAAACAGTTTAAAAGTGCGTATGTCTTACCTTTTAGGTAAAGCTGCACACCTTTAAGGATGGTTATCATTTTAAAAAATGGAAAATAACAAGTGTTGGCCAGGATGTGGAGAAATTGGAAATCTTGTGCATTATTGGTGGGAATGTAGAATAGTGCAGCTGCTGAGAAAAAGTTTGTTTATTACTCAAAAAATTAAAAATAGAATTACCATACAATCCAGTAATTCTGTTTTTATCTGTATATGTGCAAAATAATTGAAAGTAGAGACTCAAACAGACACTTGTACACCAGTGTTTATAGCAGCATTATTCACACTAGTCAAAAGGTGAAAATAACCCAAATGTCCATCAACAGATGAGTGGATAAACAAGATGTGGTATATACATACAAGAGGATATCATTCAGCCTTATCAAGGAATGGTATTCTGACTCATGCTACAACATGGCTGAACCTTGAAAACATACTAAGTGAAATAAGCCAGTTACAAAAGGACAAATATTATATGATTCAGTTTACAAGAGGTACCTAGAATAGGCAAATTCATAGACCCAGAAAGTATAATGAAATTTACCAGGGACTGCAGGAAAGCGAAATGCGGAGTTATTTTGTAATGGCAACAGTTTCCATTTGGAATGATTAAAAAAAAAGATCTGAAAATGGATAGTAGTGATGGTTGTACAACATTGTGGATGTGCATAACACCACTGAATTGTACACCTAAAAATACTTAAAATGGAAAGTCATATGTATATTTTGCCATAATAAAAAATAAGCAGCACATATATCTCTTTAAAAGGGCTATTTACTATAAGATGCAAATAAAATGAAGAATACAGAAATCTTCCATCATTATAAATCAGTTAAAACATCTGAATGGTACTTGTCATATAAAGTTACTTAAAATTCACCATATTTAATGATAAAACACATTTATACATTTTATTTATTGGTCCTTGCACTAAAAGTTAGGTTTTAAATGCATACTCATTTCCTTAGAACTGTCCAAATATAAAATTTACCTACAGTATTCTTCAAGAAATATTTATTGATTTTGATGAGACAAAAATTTTTTCAAGATATTTTAATACTTTGTTATACTTATTTTCAAATTTTGCTCATGGCCTGTAGTGCTTCCTTCTCAGTATTAATTACTTTAGTTTACTGAAATGTTGAAGATTTTAACATTATGAAATAGCTTCCAGTAGAGTCCTTGTGAAACATTTTGTGATTTGCATCAGCTTATCCATTCTGGGTTACATCATCAACTGGTCATCCAGTGCCTGGAAGAATACATCATCACCACAGTTGTACTGTCTGGATGGTTCTGGGGATTGCTGTGCCAAATAAACCATTTTCTGCTTTTGAGTGCTGTCCTCATGAAGGCTGATAATCACAGGGAGGAGCAAACATGATGAAGTACTCTAACTAAAGGGCTTTTGGAGGGGAGTCCTGAGGTGGTTTGTTATCAGGACCATTTAGAGTAATAAGTGATGGACAAAACTAGAGCAGAACAACTATTGGCTAAGGAATGTCGTAAGGCAGAAAAATGTACCAGTCAGGACACCCGACTGGAAATCTGTAGCAGGAAGAAATCAGAGCTGTCAGAAGTGGTCATCAGTCAATTGTCAGTACACATTTAGTAGCAGTGATAGTGACGTGAGGATAGATCAAGTGATGGTTTACCTCTCTTCTCAAGACTAGGTCAGTGATAGACCCTCTTTTAACCTATTAAGTTAACTCTGCTGGTGGTAGAGCCAGGTTCAACCACTACAGAAAGCAATATGGCTACAAATAGCAAGAGTCATACATTTAGGTCTAGGGATACTACGCTAGGGAATTTATTCTGGGAAAATAATATGAGACAGGGAAAATCAAATCTTTGCTTAAAATTATGTTCATGTCAGAATCATTAATAAGAGGGTAGGAAAATGAAAAACAAGAAAATACTTTAGTAAATTTTAGAACTTCGGCAAAGTTGGGATATTATTTTGGAAATAAAGGCATGGTTATGGAAACCATGTAGAAACACAAAATTTTTGAGGTCATATTAAGTGAATAAAAGTGTATGAAAATGACATTTTTGAGGCATTTTTTGTCGTTTAACACATATACTGGTATGTTGCTAAGAATTGGATTTTATTATATGAAACTAAAAAATTAAAAGGTATCTGGAAGTGGTGGGGTATCTTTACAAATATCTTTGATGACTCTATGAATATATGTGTGCATATATGTGTGTAAGTATGTGTGTGTGTATATAATCACCAAAATTATTTTGTTATAAAATTCACACTCACAAGTACAATGGAAAGCTTTTTATATGATTTAGAATTAGGATACCTTACTTTTAAAATTTCCATACCATAAACAATCAACCTAATTAATTCCAATGAAGAGGAATTTGTTAAAAGTAGATGAGTAGTTTTCAGCAATTATTGCTGAAATGGTACAGATGGGACAGATCATGTTATGGCCTTGGATCGAACAATAGGAGAATAGATTCCTCTCAGCTATAGCCAGGCCGTATCTAATATGTTCTAGACAATTTTTCCTCCCTATGACTGGGAGCATCTGAGGAACAAAGACATCTCCAGTATTTAGTGATCAGACTTCCAAAGAGCTTCTCAAATAAAATAGTGTGCAGCTAAGTTGCTAACATCACCAGAAAATGTCACTTTTAATTGGATAGGAATTAAGCAGCCAGGTGTGACAAGGAGGAAGGGGTTTTCATGAGCTAATAATTTGACAGAAATGCAGCCTTATGCTTCTAATCCCTCCAGAGTGTTATCTCATGATTACCAAATACCCTGCTTAGATATGCCTTATTAGTTTCTCCTTTGGATATCTTCATTCTTAGGAAAACCATACTTCTGTGTGCTAGAATATGATGATGTTAGCGGTTTAAAATATGAGCAGCTGTTTCAGCTGAACTGGTGGTTCACAAAAATTAATCTACCCTTTACATTAATCTGTGCACCAATCAGAATGCTTCTTTAATCCAAGGAGCTTTATAATGCAGTCTAAATCACTCCAGTCCAGGTGCCTTGTGCTGCTTAAAGAAAAAGTAACGAGAAAATTTAATCTGAAGATTATTAAGTATTTTAGGCTAGTGCTGGCTGGTATCACCTGGCAACTATAGAATGTACTGAGCACATCTAACAAATAGCAACTCATTCTTTCTGTCACCACAGATCAAATAATTAGGAGAGAGTTAAGTATGCTTGCTGATGGCAATAAGGAGGATCATGATAAGACACAAGAATTTTAAGAAGACAAAAAGTGGTTTGAGATAACAGCTTGTGGCCACTGCCATTATTAAGATGATGATTAGCTGAATAGCATTCATGAAATCAGTTCATAAGGTGACTTGGAGGTTTTACAGGTGCACAGTTACAGAAACTGAGGGAACAAGGCATAGGCCAGAAACAAATGAACTCAGTTAAATAATCTATTGGCAAGGAATTGTTATTAGTCAAGTTTACAGAGAAAAAAATCAAAGGGGTTAAAATTTCACCAGATAGAATGTGGACCAGAAGTGTTTCTGCTTCCTGCTATTTTTTCCCTTATGGGTTTATGTTTATTATTTCTCTGATTTATTTTGTTCAGATTTCAGGTTGAAGTGGAATTAACTATGAGGGTTCAGTCTGCCAATTGTAACCAAAGGCTCCAACCACTCCTCCTTTTCTTATTGAAGTGTGGTTGATTTACAATGTTATGTTAGTTTCTGGTGTACAGCAGAGTGATTATATATATATCTTGTTTTTCATATTCTTTTCCATTATGGTTTATTACAGGATATTGAATATAGTTCCCTGTGCTCTACAGTAGGACCTTGTTGTTTATCTGTTTTATATATAGTAGTTTGTATCTGCTAATCCCAAACTCCTAATTTCTCCCTCCCCAACTCCCTTTCCCCTTTGGTAACCATAAGTTTGTTTTCTATGTCTGTGAGTCTGTTTTTTAAATAAGTTAATTTTTGTCACATTTTATACTCCATGCATAAGTGATATAAAATATATTTGTCTTTCTCTTTCTAACTTACTTCACTTAGTATGATAATCTCTAGGTTCATCCATATTGCTGCAAATGGCATTATTTCATTCTTTTTTATGGCTGAGTAGTATTCTGTTGTGAATATATACCATATCTTCTTTATCCATTCATCTGTCAGTGGACATTTAGGTTGTTTCTATGTCTTGGCTATTGTAAATAATGATGCCGTGAACATTGGGGTGCATGTATCTTTTCAACTGAGAGTTTTCTTCAGACATATGCCCAGGAATGGGATTACTGGATCATATGTCAACTATACTTTTAGTGTTTTTTGTTTTGTTTTGTTTCTGCGGTACGCGGGCCTCTCACTGTTGTGGCCTCTCCCGTTGTGGAGCACAGGCTCCAGACACGTAGGCTCAGCGGCCATGGCTTACGGGCCTAGCCGCTCCGCGGCATGTGGGATCTTCCCCGACCGGGGCATGAGCCTGTGTCCCCTGCATCGACAGACGGACTCTCAACCACTGTGCCACCAGGGAAGCCCTAATTTTAGTTTTTTAAGGAACCTCCATACTGTTTTCCATAGTGGCTGCACCAATTTACGTTCCTACCAACAGTGTCACTTTGGTGGGACACACACTCTCCAGCACTTGTCATTTGTAGACTTTTTAATGATGGCCATTATGACCGGCTTGAGGTGATACCTCACTGTAGTTTTGATTTGCATTTGTCTAATAATTAGAGATTCCAACCACTCTTCTTTGTCATCACCACCTAAACTCCTTGATTAGGACATTGTGAACTATTCAGCAGAAAGCAGGGCTGTTCCAGTGTAAATCTACAGAGGATTCTGACACCCTTTTTTTAATCTTTTCTGCTTTTTTAACTAAATATTAAATACCTAGAAATAGCTTAGGCATTCAGATTTTTCACACTACTCGAGATTTCACCAGTCATAAAGGAAAGCAGCATGAACCGTTATAAGAAGATGCCAGTATTAATTTAATTTTGCATACTTTCATCTAGAAAACATGTTTGAAGCACCACATATGCAGGTCGTATTGTGTTCAATTCTTCGAACACTAAGCATAGCAATAATAATGATGCTGATTATAATAATAATGACATTAACAACAACAACTATAAAAAAGACATGTTCACTACCCATACAAAATGTAGCATAGTAAGGGATATGGAAATAAAAACTATTTCAAATCAATATAACATGAGCTATTATAGAACAGCTGATCTAGGGAGTAGATTTACCTGCGATAATCATATAAGGCCTCATATTGAGGGATAAATAGTGTTTTGACACTCAGAACATGAAGGGTGCTCCTGACAAAAGACAAATATGCATACAAGGAATCAAGTTAGTCTCAAAGAATTAGGACGTAAAGTTCCACCGCTGTTCAGCTGTGTGACATTTTAGTAAGTTATTTTGCTTCTTCAAGCTCCATTTTTTCATCTGTCAGATGAAGATAATATTAATACTTTCTTCATAGATTTACTCCAATGATTATTTGAAATGATGCACTTGACATTTAACAGAATTTCTGGCACACAGTAAATGCTCAGCAAAATGTAATAGTAATGTTATTATAAATATCCATTTCTTTGTAAAGAGGGGGTAATGTTTTAGCCAAAAGAATAAATCTATGATAATATTTCAAACACAGTGGTAGCTGTTGATAAGAAATATTTTGGAAAGGAAAGACCTTCTAATCATCCTTCAAATTACAGAAATATAGACAATTAATTACTTTTCCCCAACAGCTATGAATGGTCTGATAAAGGATGATTCAAAACTGTACTTTCTTGGTTTAGAATCAGGATCACCTGAATTCATGTTCATCCAAATTATTTTCACAATTTTCTTAAAATTAAAAATCTAGCTACTTACAATTTATATCTATTTTTCCTAGACAGTCTTATCTAGCAATTTGGGTAGCTTTACCTGAAGGATATAGATCAATATATTTTCCCTAGTTGCTACTACAACTTATGTTTTCTTTCATTTTGCTTGGTTTTTATTTTGAGAGGAAAACACTTAGCAATATCATATAGAATTGGTTGTTAAAGAAACATTGCAACATTTATTGATCTAAGTAGATCTAGATTAAAAAATTATGTGACATAATTTGGTACACTGTTGATTTAAATTTTTTCATATTCTATCACATTACCCTTTTACAAAAACAGACATTGTGACTGGGGATCTGGCATATTTCTAGAGTTTAGTGTGTTGTTTTGAACTATGATATTCCAAGTTAATAAACACAGTGAGTGGTTCTATTTTGGTCTCTTTAATACTCTATTGGAAGCATGCACAAGTGATTTTTCAGGACCTACAGAAGCAATCAGCAGGCTTGTATGATTGGAGTGTTTCTGTTTTTTCACTTTGGGTGTCCATTTCTTATATAAGTTCAAATTATGCTTCATAGTATAACCCTTGACCTACACATTTGTAGAAAATTTTTAAAGAGTCCCTTCTGTGAGGTATTAGAATTGCACAGTTAGATAATTTCCTTCGCAGAATTCTTGTGACGAATGCTTTTCTAAGCTTCTTAATCTCTCTGAACATGGCAAAGCTTTTTGCCCATATTTAAGAAGAAATCGCTTTCCATTTTCTATAAGAGAAATTTTAAGCCAATGGAAAGGCTCCAAACCGAGCAGATATTTCAAGAGACTTAGTTTCAGTCATTGGAATGGAAACGATTGAAGGAAAATGTTCTTTTGGCTTCTATAAATGTTATATTGGGAACAAACTCTGGGGCAAAGCGTGTAGGGGCTACAGCATCAACAGCCTTTGAGGATAAAAAGGACCAGGATTGCACAGGATTGGGGCTGAGGAAACAGACTTAGTTTCAGGGGCTGGTCCTTATGAGAGCAGCTTAGAAGCCTAAAGCAGGGGGCTGATGAGCTTGGCAAGCTCATGCCCCAGCAGTGTACTCAAGGGAAAGAGGTCACATCCATTTGACATTTACTACATGGCCTCAAGGAAGTCTGCATGGTGATTGAAACAGTATAAAGTAATAGATTTGTTTAAAATATTCACTTTCTTTAGACTCATATTACCTCAGGATGCTCTGTATTTGCTTAGTGTTGGGAAAATTGATCTTGCTAATTCAAGGTAGCTTAGTTCAATGCAGCAGGTTTTGTTTTTTTTTTTTCATTTAATTTGTGATTTATATTCAGCTCTAGTCCAATTTAAATTTTCATCAACAAGCTTCCTCCACCCTTGGGTGGACTCTGTTGCAATAAAAAGCACTTGACAAACTCATGCATGGCAATATATTCAAGGGAAAGAGGTCATGTACATTCATTACTTATGACAGCCTCAAGGAAGTCCCTGAGGTGACTCGACTCTAACAAAAGGTTTCTCAGGTATTGCAGAGCCAATGGGTTAGTGTCTGTGTGTGTGTGTGTGTGTGTGTGTGTGTGTGTGTGTGTGTGTGTGTGTATGCTGATGGTATTCTTGACCTTGATCTCATTAAATTATCCATTCTGAAACAATACAAAAAGCAAGTGACTTCCAAATAATTGGCTGTTTCAGCCTTGGCAGTTCTTGATGGCGCTACCTGAATTGTCTCCCATCCATATCCATGGCATTGGAGACCCCAGTAGCTATCAGTCTCTCACTCAGAAAAATGGATGTTGGGACTTCCCTGGTGGTTCCGTGGTTAAGACTGCACTTCCAATGCAGGGGGCGTGGGTTCGATCCCTGGTCAGGGAACTAAGATCCCACATGCCATGCAGTGTGGCCAAAAAAAAAAAAATGGATGTCACCCACATTCCTCTATTGCTATGTTCTTACTCTGGCAGTCAGTACTGGTGTGGCCTGGTGACTGTACTGTGTCACCTTTGTTATACTTAGAACTGCATCAACCAGAATTCCCTTCCCTGTAAGTTACCAAATTAGAATGGGCCATGAGAGAAATGTATGCAAGATTTGGAAGATAAAAGTGAGTCAGTAACTATTGCTTCTGAAGGTGTTTTTGAAGCAAGATGCAGTAAAAGAGACTCAAAGATAACAGGTGGATTTCAATTTGTTTTCACTCTCCTCTGCTATATATGCAGTTTTTCTTCCCAGCTGCTGGCTCAGCTGGCAAGAGCATTGTCAGCCCCACCACTGTACACCCTCAACTGTGGACCCACAGAGGTTGGTCTGCACCGAGAGAACACGTTCCTATAGAGAACATGCCCCTATAGAGAACACGTTTCTTTGCACAAGATGCCCCTTCATGGTCCAACTTCTGGCTCTGGAAATGCTTGGCTTCTCAGGTTAGCTAATTAATTACTCTTACCCTCACCTTCCAACCCTTGCCACTTCTTCACACTTTTAGACTTTCACTTCCCATCTCTTCCCCGAATTGGTCTAATTCCTATAATAATTCTGTATCCCACAGCATCTATAGTGATTCTCCTTGAGACAGGTCAAACCCTGATTGAGATGGGTGAAAACATTTGCTCTTCTCTTTGTTAAAATGGTGTGGCTTTACCTGAGTTCAAGGGAAACACAGATTTTTCTACATCATTCTTTGCTTCCTCACCTTCACATTTGGAAGCAGAAATCACCCTAAGATTGCCAACTCCTGGATTTCTGGATGGGTCAGATGTGGATGAGGGTTCAGACCATTATCCTTCCCAGCACCACCTCAAACATCCAGAGGATGTCACTGCACATCCTACCATTCTCATGGTTATTGGGGATGGGGGATGCAGGAAGCAGAAACACTACTTGTCCACGTTCTACATTTCATCTCATCTCTATAGCGGTTCATAATATCTGTGCTGTTTTTCCTTTTGTATTCCCATTCCTCTTGTATTATACCTGTTGTGGTGTCTTTTGAATTCCAAGATAAGATTTAGCATTTTTGTTCTGGCTGTCCTTATGAAGACTTCAGGAAAATAAAATTAAAATTAACCCTAATGTGACATCTTCATACTTTTAATGTTTAATCAGCTACAAGTAGCTGTTTACCTGCTCTAAAGCAGGTGAGGAGTATTGCTGAGTATGGGCTCTAGCTTGTGACTTCACTCCCTTAGGGACTGCAATAGCTTTCTCAGGGAGGGGAAGCAGATTCCAAGGAGACAGTAGAAAATTGGCAAGATGTCAGGATACCAGATTTATATGCTGGGTTTTAGGTTCAACTTTGAATTTTTCTGAGGAGCAGAAATGTGTTGATGCAATCAGATCAACACCATTTCTGTTTTAAAAGCCTGGGTGATAAGGAATCTTAAGGAAATCTTAAGTGTCTGAGAGTCCAGGAATGCCCAGGATTTATCCACAATAAGCTGGACATCAGGTGTGTGGGGAACAGCTTCAGGTTGTAGCATTGCATGGAGTTGCAGCTCCTGCTATTCTCACCCAACAGAAGACACCAACTCAGGAAATGGAGTGAGCCTTAGGCTGCAGGGTCCTTCCTGAGCAGGTAGGGAGCCAAGAAGCTGAGAAATGTGACAGAGGTGGTCCCTTTCCACTGGCCTGCTTTTGCTTTAGTTGATGAGGAAAAGGTATTGTGAGCAGAAAGTAGGCCTTGGAGGCAAAGGACTTTGATCTCTAAAGATTTCTGTTAACTGTGGGCTGCTGTCTGAATTTTGACATTTAAAATGTCTGTTTATAAATTTGTCAGTCATCAATAATGAATAGCAAATGCCAGAATGTTCTGCTTTTTGTTCTTCAGATTGAATCTCCCTAAAATACCTTTCCTATTTGCATGTTGCTATCTTAATCATTTGCAACTAATTAGGTATTGATTTCGCTTCTTAATCTTTTACATTTAAGTGTATTCATTTTTTCATAATGTTTCACGTGTTTGAAATGGTCATCATGTTACAGAACCAAACTTGGGTCCTCTTGCCCATGTGCAGTAAAGCGGATCTACTGATACTGGATTGTGGTGAAGGAAAGTACAGCATTTATTGCAAGGTGTCCAACATGGGGCCAAACAAGGAGAACGGGCAGCCCATGCTCAAAAGACCCTAACTCCCTGATGGCTTTCAGGGAAGTGTGTTTAAAGGCAAAGTGAAAGCAGAGGGTCACGGGGTACGTGATCAGCATATGGACATCCTCCTGATTGATTAGTGGTGAGGTAACTGGGTGGTATTTTGGAAATCTCAATCATCAGCCTTCCGGTTCCAACTGGTCTGGGGTCAACCTGCAGGTGGACAGCATGCAGTTAACTTCTTCAACTGAGTGGAAGTTTTTGTATCTGCAAAGCAACTCAAGAATATGGCTCAGGATATAATCTATAGCCCTTGAGTAGGAACTAAGGGTCCTTGACTTTGTTTTATAGCTAAACTATTATTATTTTGTCTTGCTTGACTATTTTCCTTTGTTTCTGCATTTTCTCATTTCTCTGATTAAATTTGGTCTTTGGAACAAAGGGAAGGACTGAGAGGCTAAAGGTTTTCTACAAACAAGAGAGAGGCAGGGGGCATGGGGTTGGGGGGTGGGGGTTCTGTCCCCAGGAAGGCCCCACAGGGTCCTGCTTGATTTCAATCATAAGAGTTCCTTTTATGGTGGTCCAGAAAGAGTTCAAACTTATCTGGTATCCCATCTGTATCTGAGTCCTAAGCCAATAACTGAAGTAAAAACCCTCCCTCAACCCTATCCAAAAGCATCTGAAAAGGACAGTCTGTATGGATTTCTTCCATCTGTTCTTCAAGAAGCTTTATTTGCCTGGCCAGCCAAGGAGAGAAGTTTGTGTAGGTAGCTTGGCATTTTCCAGGAGTCATAGTCATAGTCTCTGTCTCTGATGCTTCCATGCTCACTTGGTCTATGATAAACTTTTAACACTACAAGAAAAAAGTGGCTACTGAATGCCCTTGGTTGGGTTATTCCAAATTCAGCCATACTGCCTGGAATCCTCAAACCAAAGAAAACAGGATGATCGCATCATGAGCAAGCCTGTCTGTTCTACAATCTAAGATGTGAGTTTCTACTCCCTAGTGAAAACAAATGTGTAAGGATGTTCTATGTAATAAAAAAGGTTAACGATAATTGTCAGGAACTTTACATACATTGTTTGATTGAAGCGATCTGAAATATGCAAAGTACACCTATGAGGAAATTTACTATGCGTGAGATTAACTAACACATGAATTGTTAGGTAACTGTTTCGTGCCCAATCCAGCATGAGAACCTTAAGCTATATGACTCCAGAGCCTGTCTCCTAACTCTGTATTCTACTGTGTTGCTCAGAGCATTTATTTTTGCCAAATCCCACCTAGATAACTCACTACTGATTTGCCAAGGCAAGTACTCTCTAGAAGCCATTGGATAATGACTCAGTCTCTCCAGACTTCTTTTTGCTAGTAGATCTTTGGACTGCAACACCCACATGCCAACTCTCTGGGGGTGTCCCAGCCTTGTAATACACCTGTTCATGGCCTCTACCCCAGTAAGAATGCAGCAAATGCCACTATTTGAAGATAAGGATAAGGTCAGTGAACATGTATAACATTGGTCAGAAACAATTGGTTTTTTAAAAACCTTTCATTTTGTATTTCTACTAAATTTCTCATTTAGGATAAAGAGAAGTGGATACCCTATGATATAAGAAAATCATTACTTAGTAGACCATGAACAAAGACATGGGAAATATCACTTCTAATTCTCTCCCATCCTGTGATATCAGTCCCCATCAAAAGCAGCTCATGCCCTTCCTGTGCTATAAAACCTTCTTTGACATTATCAGACCAAAGCAGTTACTTTAATTTTAAACATAATAAGAGGATTACTTACCCCACTCAATCAGACACAATAAATGCTGGGAGGATCAGCTGAGCTTTGCAGCACTATGTGAGCTGTAGTGTTCTGGTGATATCTGTTTGTTGTAGACTATTGATTTCTACAAGTAGTACAATTTCTAAAAGGAGAAGAAATATGTGAGAAAATCCTTTAAAATGAAAGTAAGTCCAGTGATGAGAAGGTATTTGATGAAGTGGATTTCTCTTTCATCCTGGGGGTTTCTAAGAGATCCAGTCTGTTCATTCAAATAATGGTAATGATACAAATGTTAACAACATCTGAAAATTTGTTTTTCAGATTTATGTTATTAATGTTCTGAGTGCTTTACATATATTATCATATTTATTCTAACAGTCTCATGAGGCAGATATTATTACATTTCCCATTTCACATATAAGGAAAACATGCCTCAGAGTTGTTTACTAAATGCCCAGTATCACAGCACTATTAAGTAAGTCTACTAACATTTAAAATCATATCTGCCTGATCCCAGACACTACACTCTTAAATACTGTTTCTGCACTATAAACTGCAAACAGGTGAAAGTTGCACTCTGGGCATTGGCTATTGTCTCTGAATTTATTTGGACTAACACCTACCCATTTCCCTTCCATTACTCTTTTCTATTGTCTTGGCTGGTTTTTTAGCACCCTGCATGTGTGATGATTAATTTTGTGTGTCAACTTGACGGGGCCATAGGGTGCCCAGATATTGAGTCAACATTAATTTGGGTGTGTCCGTGAGAGTTCTTTGGAAGAAATTAACATTTAAATCATAGACTGAATAAAACAAATTGCCCTGCTTAAAGTAGGTGGCCTTCAATCAATCAGGTGAAAACCTGAATAGAACAAAAAGTGTGACCTTCCCCCAAGTAAGAGCATTCTTCCTGTCTGATTGCCTTTGAACGAGGACATTGGATTTTTTTCTTTCCTTTGGACTCAAATGAAGCATTTTCTCTTCTTGAGTCTCAAGCTGCTGCCCTTTAGACTGGTACTACACCATTTCTCAGGCCTTTGTTGAACTCAGACTTGAATCATCAGTTCTCCTGGGTGTCCAGCTTGCCAATTCATCTTACAGATCTCGACAGTTTCAAGCTTCCATATTCACATTAGCTAATTTCTTATAATACAGCTGTGTGTGTGTGCATGCGCGCGTGCATGTGTTTTTCTCCTATTGATCTTTTTCCTCCTATTGATCTTATTTCTCCGGAGAACCATGATTTATACACCAGTTGATCTAGAACCTCAATCACAGTAACATTGCCAACCCTTCTATCTTATTTGGATGCATCATTACGGCTCCATGTTGGTACTCAAATACAAAGGAATTCTGAGCATCTTTTCATGTGCTTATTGGCCATCTGTATGTCTTCTTTGGAAAAATGCCTATTCAGTTCTTCTGTCCATTATTTTAAATCAGGTTGTTTGTTTTACTGATACTGAGTTGTGTGAGTTTTTTTTATTTTGGATATTAAACCTTAACAGTAATGTCATTTACAAATATTTTCTCCCACTCAATAGGTTGTATTTTCATTTTGTTGATGGTTTCCTTCAATGTGCAAAACCTTTTAAGTTTTACTAGGTACAATTTTTTTCATTTTTGCTCTTGTTTTCTTTGCTTGGGGAGACAGAGCCAAAAAAATATTGCTGAGACCTATGTCAAAGGGTATATACTGTTTTGTTTTTTTATAGTAATTTAATTGTTAGAGGTCTTGTATTTAGGTCTTTAATCAATTTTAAGTTTGTTTTTGTATATGGTGTGAGAAAATGTTCTAATTTCATTCTTTTACATGCAGCTGTTCAGTTTTCCCAGTGCCACTTGTTGAAGAGTCTATCTTTTCCCCATTATGTATTCTTGCCTCCTTTGTTGCAGATCAATTGACCATATGTGTGTAGGTTTATTTCTGGACTATTTTGTTCCATTGATCTATGTGTCTGTTTCTGTGCCATTACCCTACTGTTTTTTTTTTTATTAACATCTTTTTTTGGAGTATAATTGCTTTACTATGGTGTGTTAGTTTCTGCTTTATAAAAAAGTGAATCAGCTATACCTATACATATATCCCCATCTCTCCTCCCTCTTGCATCTCCCTCCCACCCTCCCTATCCCACCCCTCTAGGTGGTCACAAAGCACCAAGCTGTTTTGATCACTGTAGCTTTGTAGTTTAGTCTGAAGTACAGGAGCATGATATTTGCAGCTTTATTCTTTTTTTCTCAAGATTATTTTGTCTGTTCAGGGTCTTTTGTGGCTCCATAAATAATCATCAGGGACATGCAAATCAAAACCACAATGAGATATAAACTCACAACTGTCAGAATGGCCATCCTCAAAAAGACAAGAAATAACAAGTGTTGGCAAGGATGTAGAGAAAAAGAACATTAGTACACTGTTGGCAGGAATGTAAATGGTACAATCACTATGAAAAAAAGTATGGAGATTCCTCAAAAAATTAAATAGAACTACCATATGATATAGCGATTCCACTCCTAGGTATATGTCAAAGAAAATGAAAACAGTAATTTGAGAAAATATGTGCAGCCCAATGTTCATAGCAACATTATTTACAATAGCCAAGATATTGAAGCAACCTAAATATCCATCAACAGATGAATGGATAAAGAAGATGTGGAATACATATACAATAGTATATTACTCAGCCATAAAAAAGAATGAAAATTTTGCCATTTGCAACAACATGGATGGACCTGGAGGGTATTACACTTAGTGAAATAAGTCAAACAGGGAAAGATAAATGCTGTATGTTATCACTTATATTTGGAATCTAAAATATAAAACAAAGGAATGACTATAACAAAACAGAAACAGACTCACAAATAGAGAAAACAAACTAGTGGTTACCAGTGCAGAGAGGGGTTGGAGCAAGGGCAAGATAGATGAACGAGTGTTAAAAGATACAAACTACTAGGTACAAAGTAAACAAGATACAAGGATATAATGTAGGGAGTATAGCCAATATTTTTAATAACTTTATATGGAGTATAATCTTCAAAAATATTCAATCACTGTGTTGTACCCTTGGAACTAATATAATATTGTAAGTCAGCTGTAGTTCAATAAACATATATATGTGTTATATATACAATATATAACACATATAGATTACATTATAAATTAAAAAATACAAAGGAATTTTTCAATCACTTTATGGATTTGAAATAAATAAGGAGAGGGTGAAATAATGTCTGTGTTCTGGATGCAAAATGTCATGTTCAGGAATTCAGAGACAATCACAGAAAGCAAGACCACAATAACAATAAAACACAGGCAGGGTTAATCCATGGTAAAATCTTAAGATCAGGCATCTTTTCTTGGGAGTCTCATCATTTTATTTCTTAGTCCATTCTATATTACCATATAGGAGAGGTTGAGAGTCCTAGTCCGGTGTTTCAGGGAATATCTCTATGACCTATTGATTATATTTGCATCCGACCTTTATCCTCTAGTTTCTATTTTACTGCCTAATTCTTGCATTTTCAATTTGCTTAACCTCTTTGAATTAATGCATTTTATAAATTGCTCAATCTTCCATTAAAGGTTCTGTCACATGCCCCCTTACTTCATACAATGCATCCCTTCTGAACTTCTCTATACCCACATTAACTCTAGACTCCCAAATCTGCAACTAGAATACCAAGTCCATTTGTCTAGAACAAGGGCTCAGACCATGCCTCCTTCAAGACTGTCCTCATGATTCTACCTTGAAAGTTGCAGAATTTCCACCAAGAAAGAAAAGCAAAGGCTTAAGTGTATATACCCTATTAAACCTCTCAGTTTATCTTTGCATATTCCAGAAGAAGGAATAGAGATAATCAGTGGGTATTTAGAAGACTTGAACCCAAAAGATAATATGAAAAAGCCATAGTATTACAAAGTCTGGAAATCTTGACAGCCGTACGTGTTAATCCCATCTCGTTGTTCCGCTAACTGAAGATATGTTAGTACTCAGGAATCCAACAGAGAGTCCTAATAGTCTCTCCCATATGTGATTTAATTCAGTCATGTCACAAAAGTATCTTTAGGAAGAATACTAGCACATTTATTTTTATTGCTCTAATGTCTATACTAAATTCAAAATATTTAAACCTGCAATACACATCTCAAAGTTAATACATCTAAATTTTTCACTTAAATTCTTCCCTCTGTTGTCTTAGATTCAGAATATAGTTCCCTCATTCCCCCAAATGTTTCATTCCAAAGTATAGTCTCGATGTCTCTGTTTTTCCTCACCAAACTCCATTTCCTCAAAAAGTGTTGAGTTGTAGTCCAAAAATCTGTCTGAAGTTTTTCTCTTTTTTCTTCTCCAGTGCTTCTACCCCATTATATCTACATTATCTTACATGTGGTCTACTGCAGTAGCCTCCTAATTGTCCTTCCTACTTTTGCATCCTTATAATTTATTTTTCAAGGAGCAGTCAGAATGACATGTTAACACTTAAATGAAATTAACTTCTCCTTGACTTAACATTTTCCATCGGCTTTATATTAGCTTTGTATTGCTTCTGTAACAAAATCGGTGATTTAAAGTAACACAGATTTATTATCTTATAGTTCTGGAGCTCAGAAGTTTAAAATGAGTCTCACTGTGCTAAAATCCAGGTGTCCGCCAAACTGTATCCTTTCTAGAAATTCTAGGGGAGAATCTGTTTCCTTGCTTTTTACAGCTTCTAGAGGTTGCCTGCATTACTTGGGTCTTGGACTCTTTCCATCTTCAACGTCAGCAGTGGAATATCACGTCTTTGTCAAATGCCATCACTCTGACACTGACTCTTCTGCCTTGAACTTTTAAAGCCCCTCATGATTACTTGGGCCCACCTGTGTAATGCAGGTTAAACTCCCTATTTCAAGGTCAGCTGATTAGTAACCTTAATTCCCCTTTGTCCTGTAAAGTAACACATTCACAGGTGCAAGGGATTAAGCCATAGCCATCCTTGGGCCATTATTCTGCCTACCACACGTTAATAAAAAACTTTTTTTAGACGTGGAAAAACACTTTTCAAATTCTAAATTCCCCTATTGCTTGGCCTCTGCTCCACTCTCAGTCTCCACTTAAGACAGCTATCTCCTTTGCTCACTGGACTCTGTCACACTGACCTTGAGTGGACTTCTCATCTAACCAAATGTCACCTGCCTTAGGACCTTTGCACTTGCTGTTCCTTTGTGAGAAAGGTTCTGTCTCCAGATGTTCATGGGCTCATTCTTGTCATTCTTAGACCATTTCCCCAGAGAGGCTTTTCTGACCGCGCCATATAAAATAGTTCCAAATGTTACACTCTTAATTTATTTCCTTTATAGAACTTATCACCAGCTTAAATTGCCTTATTCATTTGTTCTCCTGTGTAATGTCTTTTTACCCTCCAGAAAGAAAAATACATGTGAACAGGAGTCTTGTCTATTGTTCTAAAAACTTTACCTCCAGAATTTACGACAGTGCCTTGCTTGTGAGTTCTCAATATATATTTGTTGAATAAATGATTGAGTAATTCCATGAATAAATTTTAAATGAATGTCACCAAATCAGTCATGCACTTACCTTTCTTTTCTTCCAGCAGGAAAATGATTTGTCCATCTTTTTCAGTCTCCACAGAGCTAGCCATAATTTCAAAAGCAAGAAACCTTCAATTCCTTGCTCCCTCTTGGGTACCATGCCTCATTCCTCTGAGGGCATTTTTAGCTCACAGCAAAGTTGTCTTTATTCTGTAGTTCCTTAATCCCCTTTTCATCTGATGCTCTGGGAAACAAAAAAGTAGCTGCTCTCAGAGGAATGGACTAGAGAATTACATTAATTTAGAAAACAAGAGAATTTGCCATGAGGTTCTATAATCTAAATGGAATGTGAAGGTCACTCTGTGCCTCTCCATGCCTCTCCTTAAATTGCATAATGTGCTTCTCCCATTCTTACTTGCATTTCATGCAAATTCTTACTTGTGTTCTTTAGCCACAAATTTGGAAACGCAGTCAATCAAATACTGCTTCAGATAAATCTGAGGCTCTAATAGAGCATCTTTGCAAGCTTGACCTAACCCTTTCAGGATCTGTTCTGATTAAATTTTAGATTCTGTTATGTCTCTTGTCATACATTTCTCTCTTGTGACTTTAAAGTTTAGGAGAACTTGCTCATTCCTTCCAAGATCCTGGTGGACTCATTCCTATTATATGTACACCCTTTAAGGTGCTCAGGTTATGAGGAAAAAAAAACCTATTCTCATTTCCCATTTGACTACATGTGTTACATGGTTTAAGAATTCAGTGTGGGCAGAGGCCATCTATTTCTTGTTTAGCAGGGCATGCTTAGTAAATAACAGAAACCTATACTCAATTGATATTTGCTTAATTTATTAATTGATGTCTTAAATATATAGCATCTTGTGAGACTTCGGAATAGATAAAATTGATTAATTTTTGTTTGTTTTTTTAAAAGGAGACAACTCACTTGGACTGGTTACTAGTCACATTATTTTACTCCAAACTGTCCGTAAAGAACCATATTTTAATTTTGCTCATTCTATTAAAAATAGTTATACTAGTGACCTAATGATAAGACAAACTTACCAAAGGCACTCCTATTCACTTCTGCTTGTAAAAACAGTGTGGATATGAAAGCCATGTTTTATTGGTACACGTAGAACCTAGGTATGACACACTACAAACTTTCCAAAAGCACTTATTTTTCATTAATCTAAATTTCATTGAGACAGATTGCATTATGTGGGTAAGTCCCTGAAGAATTTGAAGTCTGGGGCAATTCTTTTCTATATAATTGAGTACAGTATATGATATTTATATAGTCCTACCTTCCAGGGAGCTCAAAGCACTTGATAAATATCATCCCACTGATCCTATCCACTTTTCTGAACAGTAAATGGCAAGAACTGGTATCACCATTTAGCAGTGAGAGAAAACTCTGGGAATGAAAATGAAAAAAGACTGGTAAGAGGGACGAAAGTATCTTGGTCATGGAGTTTAAGTAAAAGCTCTCCTGAGTCCCTAAAGTTTATCTTTCCTCTAAATTTTTTTAGCTCTAATAATTAAACAGTGTTTTTTACCTTATCTGCTTTGATATATTTTTTAAATATAAACCTTGATTTTAAGTCATCTTGATTACAAGTCTGGAAAATATGTAATTCTTCTTCTTGCTACACAATTTGTCTCTGAAATCCATCTAATTCTGCCCTTCTTTCTTATGTTTAATTAAGAATCACAGTTAAGTAACTTGAAATAACTGGAGAAGTCATTGTCCCAACTCCTAATGTTACAATTCCAAAAAGACAAGCCTAAAGTAAGAAAAAGATTTGCCTGCAGTCACATTGTTTGAGAAGAGCAAAGGAGATACTGGAATCAAGGCTTTCTGACTCGAGTGATTTTTGTTATTACTATACGATATTTCAGAACCAGGAAAGAATTATATTTAAAGGCCATTAGTGTAACCACATGGCAGGGGAAAGATATCTCAGAATGCCTCCTATGTAGGCAGGTTTCATTGTCATTGCTGTTGTGTTCTTTTTCCACAATTGTATCCCTATTACTTAGCATAAATCTCGGATGACTGAATAACACAGTGTTCTTATGACAGTGGATGCTAAGGTAGATGTACGGCATCACTATCTTAGATGGCTTGATGGCATTTGACATCCTAAAATGGACATGATAATGCTGTGGTTTAGATAAGCCAGAGCCATTTCAGTTCTGATAGAGTTTTGTTGAAATGTGCTCATTTTTCCTTGACTTCTCAAGATTATCTTAAGCAATTCCAAGTTGGAAGGCGGGGAATACTTAGGACACTTTAGCAGGGCAAATAATTCTTCAACTATCTCATCAACATATTTTAATACAGATGATAGGAGATTACAGAATACATTTGTAGTGTCTGAAAAATTTTAAAAAATAATAACACATGGACCAGTGACTGCATTCTTTGTGTCCACATATATGGTGAGGTAGGCCCTTTGCTTTTTTTTTTTATATTTTTAAAATTTTATTTTATTTATTTTTTAATTTTTGGCTGCATTGGGTCTTTGTTGCTGCGCGCGGGCTCTCTAGTTGTGGCGAGCAGGGACTACTCTTGGTTGTGGTGCGCGGGCTTCTCATTGCTGTGGCTTTTCTTTGTTGTCGAGCACGGGCTCTAGAGCACAGGCTCAGTAGTTGTGGCGCACGGACTTAATTGCTCCGTAGCATGTGGGATCTTCCTGAACCAGGGATCAAACCCATGTCCCCTGCATTGGCAGGCGGATTCTTCCTCCCTAGAAGTGCCGCTAGGGAAGTCCCTATAGGCCCTCTGCTTTTAATCAGTTCCTACCTGAGGGACAGAAGATTCAGAATCAAACAACTTTTCCTGTGTGTTGTCATTGAAACCAACAATAAAGATATTGACTCACCATAAACATTGCCAAATTCCTCTTGGTGGATGGGACCTGATGTTAAAACAATGACATAAACTGTCTCTACTAGAAGGTAAGCTTCGTGAAGGAAGTTTGCTCTCTCTCTGTCTCTCTCTCTCTCTTTAATATTTATTGATGGATTTCCAGCACCACAATGAGTGCTCTATAGTCAGAACCCTAATTCTGCCTATTCTATTGTTATCTCTCAGTCCAAGTATCATCTAAAACAGTCCCTTTAGCTCACCTGTGGTCTAGAGGAATCTCATGCCCATAAGGCTCTATTCTAAGAAGCACAGGAAATCCCAGAGGGCAAAACTATACTATGTAAAGTTTATCACATCACCTGGTTCTCAGAATGCTCTTAATAAATCTCTGTGTTATTATTTCCCTAAATCCTTATTTTACTTCCACTCTGAGCCAAACACCTTAATGCAGGGCTTATTATGTACTTTAATTGCTGCACTAGCACACTTTGCTATAGATAGAGATAGAGATACATAGATATACAACATTCTCCTTTATTAGCATGTGAGATTCTGGAGCATAAAGCCTATGTCGCAGTAAGCTCTATGACACTAGGACATAACTCAAGTGCTTGGCACCTAACAGGAGCCCAGGAAATAGTTTTTAAATAAGCCAAATTAATAAATATTGGCTAAGTCAAATTAGTATATATGACAGAATTTCATAACTATGGTAATTTCAGGACATTTCTAGACATGGTAATAAAGGTTTAATGCCATTTTAATATTAAATCTAAACAAATGCAAAGTTCACAATTCACAGTGAATAAGAAATGCCTTCACATTGGGTTCCTACAGCTTCTGCCTCTGAGTGATCCTTTATTAGTGACAGATTATGCAAATCTCAAATGAGGCTTTGCCCTGGGTCCTAGAGGAATTAGATACTTTGTAGAGTATGCCATAAGTGCCTAACTTCAATTTATGTTTCCAGAATGTATCAGTTAGTTGCCCTTAAGAAAAGAAAATCTTTGGAACTGGATTGTATTCAAACACGATAGGTGGAAAAACCAACTTTCTCTTATTACTATTTTTGTCAGTATCAATAGGTTTTCTAACTACTGTCGTATATTCTAATTTAAAACTGCGTGTCCTCCCCAAAATGAGAACTGAGAATGAAAGGCAAGCTTTAAATGTAGAATGCTTTACTCTTAGAATTACTGCTGAGTACATAGAAAATGAAAATGCTATTTAAAAGTTCAGGAAGTGTCTGATAAGAAATAAAGAGGTCAGAAAATAGTTTCTCCTGATAAGCCTACATTTCGAATATATTTTATAGAGCAGTAAATTGCCTGGATATTCAAAAAAATAACTAAAATACTTTACTCAAAATTTGTTTCCCATAATTATTGGCTTTGCAAAATTTAACTGATTGATTTCCCTGTCTCTGAACAAGATTAGCAAATTCCCTAAAATAAGAATAGCAAAAGGAAATAAAGATAGTGATTTTCCCTCCTCTTTTCATATATACATGTGTGTGTGAGTGTGTGTGTGTGTGTGTGTGTGTGTGTGTGTGTGTGTGTTATCAGTATCTTTAAAAAATGTACTGGAATAAAAGGTAGCTCACAAAATGTAGATTATTCTAATTTTGTCTTTGCTTCAGTTTAATAAAAGTTGAGGGAAAATACATGGGTATGTTTATAAGCTTGCTAAGAAAATATGAATTTTGGGTTTGTTAATTCACGTCTTTCTCTTTCAAAGTGACTTATTTGGGAAGAAATCTAGACCTAAGAGATGATGGCTCAAGTCATCTTTTTGAAAAGGATAAAAGGTTCCATTATGCATACATGTTCCCTACTCCTATATTTTCATATATTATTTCAAAACATTTATTGAGTCATTTCTATGGACCAGACACCGTTGAAACAAGGATGAATAAAAATCAGACCGACTCACAAAAACCTCTCAGTTTATTGGGGAAGAGAGCAGGTACTTTATACACTGTTAGTAGTACAGTGAAGATTTGAACTTGTTCATATGGAAACATAGGGAAAAGGTACTTAAGGAATGCTCTTATATGCTGCTCTCATGGGAATGAGCAGGAAAGTGATGCTTGATCCAAACTACTCAAGCAGGGGAAAGCCATTGTAGAAGGAGTCAGTGTAATATCTAAAGACATGGAGTAGAGAAATATTTGCTTGTTCACGAAATCCTTTTTAGTTTGAAGTCACAGAAGAATCTAGTATCTATAGGACTATGGTAGAAGACAGAGATAGAATGGAAACCAATTAGGTAAAGAATGTTATTTAGATAGTGTGGTAGACACTCGGGTTAGTGGTGGATGAAGCCGTCCTAAGGCAGAGGTCTCCTCATGGGAGGCTTTGTATGCCATGACAACTTATTTCAGATTATCCTGTAAATGAAGACAGTCATGAAAGCATAATTAAGCTAAAGAATATCATGATCAGGTTTATATTTTATATCATTCAAATAGCTATATGGGGGTTGAATTTAACAGAGGACACAATACCAGGGTCAGGGAAACTAATTTGGAAGCGATTGCACTGGTCCTGGCAGGAGAATGCTAGGACTTGAGAGTGACAATGACAAAAAAAAGAGTAATTTGTCATGCATGTAGTGATGATTGTACACAGAAATTCGTGTGTGTGTGTGTGTGTGTGTGTGTGTGTGTGTAGATGAAGAGTTGCAGATTTGCAGATATACTTTTCTTGGTTTGTGAATTTATCAACTTGGTAGAAGTTAGGGTAACAAACATAATATGAATAGTGAATTTACAAGGACTATACATGTTTTCATTTATTCATTTATAAATACTTTCAGTATTTTCCTTTGAGGGTCTATAAAACTGTTATTCAGGTTAGAGTGCTGTCTTTTAGTACGTATTGAGGAGGTATGAGTATATTCATTAAAACCACAGAAGCACTAAAATATCCCAGAAGAGGATTTAGAGCACTGTTTATTAATTTTTGATTGTTATTACAGATAACAGCTTTGAGAATCAGAGTAAATCTATAACTCCTACATCTCAAGTTTGGCATTCATCATCAGGGGATTCATTTTCCTCTAAGAGCATTCATTGGCCCTAGGTTAAGAACCTCTTGCGTTACATGAAGAAAGAGGAGGAATAGTAATAAAACCCTCAGGGAAACTACTAAGTAAACCATTAAAAACATTGACTTTAGTTTTGACTGAAAATGTTTTCCCTGTTGAGCTCATCTCTGTTGGATATTTCTCTTAAAGAATAAATCAACCATTGACTCCATGTATTAATGAATTAGGTAATACATCATGATCTTGCAATCTAGAAAATATAATTTTAAGAGAAAACAGTGAAAAATTATTGTCCAAGTCAGGAGACTGTTTTTATTTTGTCATAAATTCTAAGATCTTCAAGAAAATTCATAGTGTTCCTTGCCTGAAGCCTGACCGTATTTTTTAAGCTTATATAAATAATACTGCTCTTTGATGCTTAATTAAGACTTTTGGCATGAGTACCACCACTGAGCTGCCTGCCAATATAAAACAATTAACTCCCTAGCTAAAAATAGCTCTAGCTAAATTGAAATTCACAGACAATGAACCAGTGGTTGAGAGTGTTTATTGAATACCATGCCCCAATTTTGTTAATGAAGGTGTACATCATTCTCCAGTTGGTACATTACTTATGAAGCCAGGAGTTATTCCAGTTTCTATAGCTTGTGCCAGGGTCTATAATTTAGTCAGTAAAGAGAAGACACATGGTGCAGACATGTGCCATCATAACAGTGGAGAATCCTGAGCCCTGGGATAGAACTGGTCCAGGATGAATGTCTACCGGTTTCTATTGGGTTGGCCAAAAAGTTCCTTCGTTTTTTCTTAAGATGGCTCTGGTAGAGCTTAGTTGTCTTTAACTTCATTCAAAACAATTTTGTAAGATTGTATTGTGACGGCTGTCATATCAGCATGCATTTAAAAAAGACATCACAATTGGTGAATTTTTGTGTAGCCATTTTAATATTGAAGATGGAAGAAAAACGCAACATTTTCAGCATATTATGCTTTATTAACTCAAGAAAGGTAAAAACACAACTGAAACGCAAAAAAGAAAGATTTGTGCAGTGTATGGAGAAGGTGTTATGACTGATTGAAAATGTCAAAAGTGGTTTGCAAAGTTTGGTGCTGGAGATTTCTCACTGGACGATGCTACATGGTTAGGTAGAGTAGTTGAAGTTGATAGTGATCAACTCGAGACATTGAGAACAATCAACGTTATACCACGGGGAGAGAGTCGCCATACTCAAAATGCCCAAATTAAGCATTGAAAATCATTTGCACCAGCTTGGTTATGTTAATTGCTTTGATGTTTGGGTTCCACATAAGTTAAGCAGAAAAACCTTCTTGACTGTATATCCGCATGCGTTTCTCTACTTAAACATAACGAAATAGTTCCGGTTTTAAAACAAATTGTGATGGGCGATGAAAAGTGGATACTGTACAATAAGGTGGAACAGAAGAGATTATGGGGCAAGCGAAATGAACCACCGCCAACCACACCAAAGGCCGAAGAATGTGATGTTGTGTATATGGTGGGATTGGAAGGGAGTCCTCTATTTATGAGCTCCTTCCAGAAAACCAGATGATTGACTGATTCCAACAAGTACTGCTCCAAATTAGACCAAATGAAAGCAGCACTCGAAGAGAAGCTTCTGGAATTAGTAAACAAAACTCGTAATCTTCCATCAGGATAATGCAAGACCACATGTGTCTTTGATGACCAGGCAAAAACTGTTACAGCTTGGCTGGGAAGTTCTGATTCATCCACTGTTTTCACCAGACATTGCACCTTTGATTTCCATTTATTCTGGTCTTCACAAAATTCTCTTAATGGAAAAAATAATTCCTTGGAAGACTGTAAAAGGCTCCTGGAACAGTTCTTTGCTCAAAAGATAAAAAATTGGGGGACGATGGAATTATGAATTGGCCTGAAAAAATGGCAGAAGGTAGTGGAAGAAAATGGTGAATACGCTGTTCAATAAAGTTCTTGGTGAAAATGAAAAATGTGACCTTTATTTTTACTTAAAAACCGATGGAACTTTTTGGCCAACCCAATAGATTGCCCCACCTCACAACCTCCTACCCATTAAGTTCTAATTTTTTAAATTAAAATAACATTTTCCAAATAGCACATGTCAGACATGAAACTAAGTGAGGAAGAAGGTAGAAAAGCTGGAAGTAGCAATCTTCACATGATATTCTCACTACTATTTTGTTCATTTAACACATGGGATCACCTTCCTCCCCACAAATGCATCAAAAATACATCTACATGTGGAAAAACTCCTACAGAACACCTACTGAACGCTGGCAGAAGACCTCAGACTTCCCAAAAGGCAAGAAAATCCCCATGTACCTGGGTAGGGCAAAAGAAAAAAGAAAAAACAGAGACAAAAGAATAGGGACAGGACCTGCACCTCTGGGAGGGAGCTGTGAAGGAGGAAAAGTTTCCACACACTAGGATGACCCTTCACTGGTAGAGACGGGGTGATTGCGGTGGTGGAAGCTTCAGACCCACAGAGGAAAGCGCAGCAACAGGGGTGCAGATGGCAAAGAGGAGAGATTCTCGCACAGAGGATTGATGCCAACCAGCACTCACCAGCCTGAGAGGCTTGTCTTCTCACCCGCCTGGGCGGGTGGGGACTGGGAACTGAGGCTTGGGCTTCAGAGGTCAGATCCCAGGGAGAGGACAGGGGTTGGCTGCGTGAACACAGCCTGAAGGCGGCTAGTGCGCCACAGCTAACAGGGAGGGAGTCCGGGAAAAAGTCTGGAACTGCCTAATAGTCAAGGAACCATTGGTTCAGGGTGCACGAGGAAAGGGGATTCCTTCCCTGTCTGCCCACAGAAGGCAGAGCACCGCCTAAATGAGTTCCAGAGACAGCTGTGAGCTGCGGCTGTCAGCTTGGACCCCAGAGATGGGCATGAAACGCTAAGGCTGTTGCTACAGCCACCAAGAATCCTGTGTGCAAGCACAGGTCACTGTCCACACCCCCACCCCCTGGAGCCTGTGCAGCCCACCACTGCCAGGGTCCCGTGATCCAGGACAACTTCCCCGGGAGAACACACGGCATGCCTCAGGCTGTTGCAACATCACTTTGGCCTCTGCCGCCACAAGCTTGCCCCACATTCCAATTATAACTACAGTATCCCTCCCTTCACCGCCATGAGTGATCTAGAGCCCACTAATCAGCCACTGCTTTAACCTTATCCTGTCTGGTGGGGAACAGAAGCCGGAGGACAATCTACACACAGAGATGGGGCCAAAACCAAAGCTGAACCCCAGGAGCTGTGCAAACAAAGAAGAGAAAGGGAAATTTCTCTCTGCAGCCTCAGGAGCAGTGGATTAAATCCCCACAATCAATTTGAGGTACCCTGCATCTGTGGAGTACCTGAATAGACAACGAATCAACCCAAACTTAAGGCGGTAGACTTTGGGAGCAACTATAGACTTGGGGTTTGCTGTCTTAATTGGAATTGTTTCTGATTTTTATGTTAATCTTAGTATAGTTTTTAGCACTTGTTATCATTGGTGGATTTGTTTATTGGTTTGGTTGCTTTCTTCTTTACTGTATTTTTCTTTTTTTATGACTTTTTAATTTTCTTATTTTAATAATTAAATTTTTTTTCTATTTTAATTATTTTATTTTATAATTATATTTTTAAATTATAGTCGTCTTTTTTGCTCCCTTTTCTTCTGAGCCGTGTGGGTGACAGGGTCTTGGTGCTCCGACCTGGTGTCAGGCCTGAGCCTCTGAGGTGGGAGAGCAGAGTTCAGGACATTGGACCACCAGAGACCTCCTGGCCCCATATAATATTAATCGGCAATGGCTTTCCCAGTGATGTCCATCTGAACGCTAAGACCCAGCTCCACCCAACAGACAGCAAGCTCCAGTGCTGGAAGCCCCACGCCAAACAACTAGCAAGACAGGAACACAACCCCACCCATTAGCAGAGAGGCTGCCTAAAATCGTAATGAGTTCACAGACACCCCAAAACACACAACCAGCTGCAGCCCATCCCACCAGAAAGACAAGATCCAGCCCCACCCACCAGAACACAGGCACCAGACCCCTCCACTAGGAAGCCTACACAACCCACTGAACCACATTTACACATGGGGGCAGACACCAAAAATAATGGGAACTATGAACCTGCAACGTGAGAAAAGGAGACCCTGAACACAGTAGGTTAAGCAAAATTAGAAGGCAGAGAAACACAGCAGGTGAAGGGGCAAGGTAAAAACTGACCACACCAAGCAAATGAAGAGGAAATAGGCAATCTACCTGAAAAAGAATTCAGAGTAATGATAGTAAAGATGATCCAAAATCTTGGAAATAGAATGGAGAAAATACAAGAAATGTTTAACAAGGACCTAGAAGAACTAAAGGGCAAATAAACATGATGAACAACACAGTAAATGAAATTAAAAATTCTCTAGAAGGAATCAATACAGAATAACTGTGGCAAAAGAACGGATAAGTGACCTGGGAGATAGAATAGTAGAAATAACTATTGCAGACCAGAATAAAGAAAAAAGAATGAAAAGAATTGAGGACAGTCTCAGTGGCCTCGGACAATGTTAAATACACCAACATTCGAATTATAGGGGTCCCAGAAGAAGAAGAGAAAAAGAAAGGGTCTGAGAAAATATTTGAAGAGATTAAATTTGAAAACTTCCCTAACATGGGAAAGGAAATAATCAAGTCCAGGAAGCTCAGACAGTCACATACAGGAAAAATCCAAGGAGAAACATGCCAAGACATATATTAATCAAACTATGAAAAATTAAGTACAAAGAATAAATATTAAAAGCACCAAGGGAAAAGCAACAAATAACTTACAAGGGAATCACCATAAGGTTAACAGCTGACCTTTCAGCAGAAAATATGCAAGCCAGAAGGGAGTGGCAAGACATATTTAAAGTGATGAGAGTAAAAAACCTACCAGCAAGATTACTCTACCCAGCAAGGATCCCATTCAGATTTAACGGAGAAATTAAAACCTTTAGAGACAAGCAAAAGTAAAGAGAACAGCACGACCAAACTAGCTTTACAACAGTGAATGCTATAGGAACTCTCTAGGCAGGAAACACAAGACAAGGAAAAGACCTACAGAAACAAACCCAAAGCAATTAAGGAAATGTTAATAGGAACATACATATCGATAATTACCTTAAAAGTAAACAGATTAAATGCTCCAACCAAAAGACATAGACTGACTGAATGGATACAAAAACAAGACCCGTATATATGCTGCCTACAAGAGACCCATGTCAGACCTAGGGACATGTACAAACTGAGTGAAGGGATGGAAAAAGATATTCCATGCAAATGGAAATCAAAAGAAAGCTGGAGTAGCAATTCTCATATCAGACAAAATAGACTTTAAAATAAAGACTATGACAAGAGACAAAGAAGGACACTACATAAGGATCAAGGGATCAATCCAAGAAGAGGATATAACAATTGTAAATATTTATGCACCCAACATAGGAGCAACTCAATACGTAAGGCAAATGCTAACAGCCATAAAACGGGGAAATAGACAGCAACACAATAGTAGTAGGGGACTTTTAACACCCACTTTCAACAATGGTCAGATCATCCAAAATGAAAATAAATAAGGAAACACAAGCTTTAAATGACACATTGAACAAGATGGACTTAGTTGATATTTATAGCACATTCCATTCAAAAACAACAGAATAAACTTTCTTCTCAAGTGATCATGGAACATTCTCCACGATAGACCATATCTTGGGTCACAAATCAAACCTTGGTAAATTTAAGAAAATTGAAATATTATCACGTATCTTTTCTGAGCACACACTATGAGACTAGACATCAGTGACCGGAAAAAACCTGTAAAAATACAAATACAAGGAGGCAAAACAGTATGCTACTAAATAACTAAGATATCACTGAAGAAATCAAAGAGGAAATTAAAAAATACCTGGAAACAATGACAGTTGAAACATGACAACCCAAAACCTATGGGATGCAGCAAAAGCAGTTCTAAGAGGGAAGTTGATAGCAATACATTCCTATCTATATCTCAAATAAACAACCTAACCTTACACCTAAAGGAATTAGAAAAACAAGAACAAAATGCCCCCAAAGTTAGCAGAAGGAAAGAAAGAAAGATCAGATCAGAAATAAATGAAAAAGAAATAAAGGAAACAATGGCAAAGATCAATAAAACTAAAAGCTGGATCTTTGAGAAGATAAACAAAATTGATAAACCATTAGCCAGACTCATCAAGAAAAAAAGGGACTAGACTTAAATCAACATAATTAGAAATGAAAAAGGAGAAGTAACAACTGACACTGTAGCAATACAAAGAATCATGGAGGATTACTACAAGCAACTATATGCCAATAAAATGGACAACCTGGAAGAAATGACAAATTCTTAGAAAAGCACAACTTTCCAAGACTGAACCAGGAAGAAATAGAAAATAGAAGCAGACCAATCACAAGCACTGAAATGGAAACTCTGATTAAAAATCTTCCAACAAACAAAAGCCCAGGACCAAATGGCTTCACAGGCAAATTCTATCAATCATTTAGAGAAGAGCTAACACTTATGCTTCTCAAACTCTTCCAGAATATAGCAGAGGGAGGAACACTACCAAATTCATTCTAGGAGGCCACCATCACCCTGACACCAAAACCAGACACAGAGGTCACAAAAGAAGAAAATGACAGGCCAATATCACTGATTAACATAGATTCAAAAATCCTCAAACATAGTAACAAACAGAATCCAACAGCACATTAAAAGGATCATACACAATGATCAAGTGGGGTTTATCCCAGGAATGCAAGAATTCTTCAATATACTCAATCAATGTGATACACCGTATTAACAAACTGAAGGATAAAAACCATAGAATAATCTCAATAGATGCAGAAAAAGCTCTCAACAAAATTCAACACCATTTATTATAAAAAACTCTCCAGAAAGTAGGCACAGGGGGAACTTACCTCAACGTAATAAAGGCCATATATAACAAACCAACAGGCAACACTGTTCTCAATGCTGAAAAACTGAAACCATTTCCTCTAAAATCAGGATCAAGACAAGGTTGCCTACTCTCACCACTATTATTCAACATAGTTTCGGAAGTTTTAGCCACAGCAATCAGAGAAGAAAAAGAAATAAAAGGAATCCAAATCGGAAAAGAAGAAGTAAAACTGTCACTGTTTGCAGATGACATGATACTATACATAGAGAATCATAAAGATGCTACCAGAAAACTACTAGAGCTAATCAGTGAATTCGGTAAAGTAGCAGGATACAAAATCAATGCACAGAAATGTCTTGCATTCCTATATAATGAAGAAAAATCTGAAAAAGAAATTAAGGCAACACTCCTATTTACCATGCAACAAAAAGAATAAAATACCTAGGAATAAACCTACCTAAGGAGACAAAAGACCTGTATGCAGAAAAGTATAAGACACTGATGAAAGAAATTAAAGACAATACAAACAGATGAAGAGATATACTATGTTCTTGGATTGGAAGAATCAACATTGTGAAAATGACTATACTACTGAAAGCAATCTACAGATTCAGTGCAATCCCTATCAAACTACCAATGGCATTCTTCACAGAACTAGAACAAAAAATTTCACAATTTTTATGGTAACACAAAAGGCCCTGAATAGCCAAAGCAATCTTGAGAAAGAAAAATGGAGCTGGAGGAATCAGACTCCCTGACCTCAGACTGTACTACAAAGCTACAACATCAAGATAGTATGGTACTGGCACAAAAACAGAAATATAGATCAATGGAACAGGATAGAAAGCCCAGAGATAAACCCATGCACATATGGTTACCTTATCTTTGACGTAGGAGGCAAGAGAATACAATGGAGAAATGACAGCCTCTTCAATAAGTGGTGCTGGGAAAACTGGACAGCTACATGTAAAAAAATGAAATTAGAACACTTCCTAACATCATACAGAAAAATAAACTCAAACTGGATTAAAGACCTAAGTGCAAGGCTAGTCACTATAAAACTCTAAGAGGAAAACATAGAACACTCTTTGACATAAATCACAGCAAGATCTTTTTTGACCCACCTCCTAGAGTAATGAAAATAAAAACAAAAATAAACAAATGGGACCTATTAAAATTAAAAGCTTTTGGACAGCAAAGGAAGCCATAAATGATGAAAAGACAACCCTCAGAATGGGAGAAAATATTTGCAAATGAAGCAACTGACAAGGGATTAATCTCCAAAATGTACAAGCAGCTCATGCAGCTGAATATCAAAAAAAAAATAAACAACCCGATCTAAAAATGGGCAGAAGACCTAAATAGACATTTCACCCAAGTAAACATACAGCTGGCCAAGAGGCACCTGGAAAGATGCTCAATGTCACTAATCATTAGAGAAATGCAGATCAAAACTACAGTGAGGTATCACCTCACACAGGTCAGAATGGCCATCATCAAAAAAATCTACAAACAATAAATGCTGGAGAGAGTGTGCAGAAAAAGGAACTCTCTTGCACTGTTGGTGGGAATGTAAATTGATACAACCACTATGGAGAACATTATGGAGGTTCCTTAAAAATCTAAAAATAGAACTACCATATGACCCAGCCATCCCACTACTGGGCATTTACCCTGAAAAAACCATAATTCAAACAGAGTCATGTACCACAATGTTTATCGCAGCACTATTTACAATAGCCAGGACAGGGAAGCAACCTTGGTGTCCAGCAACAGATGAATGGATAAAGAAGATGTGGCACATATATACAATGGAATATTACTCAACCATAAAAATAAATGAAATTGAGTTATTTGTAGTGAGGTGGATGGACCTAGAGCCTGTCATACAGAGTGAAGTAAGAAAGAGAAAAACAAATACTGTATGCTAACATATATGTGGAATCTAAAAAAAGAATTGTTCTGATGAACCTAGGGGCAGGACGGGAATAAAGACGCAGAGGTAGAGAATGGGCTTGAGGTCATGGGGAGGGGGAAGGGTAAGGTGGGACAAATTGGGAGAGTAGCATTGACATATATACACTATCAAATATAAAATAGCTGGTGGGAAGCAGCTACATAGCACAGGGAGATCAGCTCGGTGCTTTGTGTCCACCTAGAGGGGTGAGATAGGGAGGATGGGAGGGAGAAGCAAGAGGGAGGGAATATGGGGATGTATGTATATATGTGTAGCTCATTCACTATATATATACATAGTGTTTCTGGTTCACAGCAGAACCTAACACAACATTGTAAAGCAATTATACTCTATAAAGATGTTTAAGGTATATATATATATATGTATCTAAAAAATTAAAAAGTAAAAAATAAAAGGAGACACCATTGTCTCCACATCTAATTATTCATCATCTGAATAAAAATAACACTATAAACAAACTTTAGTTAAATTAAAATTAATGTGTATACATACATTGTTTATAGCATTTATTGCTGTGATAAGTTTTAAGCTGTATTCAAATCATGTAACAGTACACAGTGAAGCAGTAATTTATAGATCTACATAATTTTTCAACTGAGGAACATTTATTGAACAAATAGAGAATATTGCAATATATAGAAAAGAAACTCTTATTTCTCATTGAGTGAAACCAAACAGTATATGCTAATTCAAGCTAACAAACAGTGGGGCATATAACTTCATAATACATACTTACTCTGGAAATAAGTAGTGTGTATGTTAGAAAGATTGCATTGCTTTTTTGTCTAGGATTTTTAGTGAGAATATTTACAATTTGTCTACCATCTGTATTCAAGGACCTTTATCTGTATTATGCTCAGCCATAATATCATATCACTTTATGTAAATATTCATTTATTGTCTGTGATAAAAACCTGTAATTTCTGAATGAAATATTCCATGTGCAGTATTAAGCAGTACTTACATTTTAGCAAGTTCATCTAATGGTGGTTACTGTAAACATTGACTGTGACTTTCATATCATACTGCTGCACAAGAAAGAATAAATCTTGCCAGTCAGTTTCTCTGGAGACAAGAGGAACTGATACAAATTTTGTATTGCTGAGGAAATATCCAATATAGTGTGTTCAATCCAGAAGAGAGCAATGATCATGAATTTAAGGTCTAGAGTCAAGTAGCTCTGAACTGTACCTGTTATTTGAACTGGGGGAAATACTTAATTTTTCTGTGCCACAATTTCCTCTTCAGACAATTGGGAGTAAATCCTCATTATTCTTTTAGTAAGAATTAAAGGAGGTAATAAACATGATTTGCATAGCACAGAACCTGGTACTGAGTAGGGCCAAGGTAACTCTTAGCCATTGCTCGTTAGCTCATTTACTATATCATTTGGTCACTGGCATTAAGAAAACCTTGATATTTTACATTCTTAATATTTTTATTGAGCTATAATTAACATATAACATTGTAATAGCATCAGGTTTAAAACATAATGATTTGGTGTAGGTATATATTGTGAGATGACCACCAAAGTAAGTCTGGTTAATAGCCATACTACACATAGTTACAAATTTTACTTTTCCTTGTGATGAGAACTTTTAAGATCTACTTTCTTAGCAACTTTCAGATATGTAATACTATATTGTTAATTATAATCACTATGATATATATTACTTCCCAGGACTTTTAAATTTTATAACTGAAAGTTTTAGCCACCTTCACCCATTTCTTTTAGAATCCTAGTTTCAATCTGTAAAAAAAAAAAAAAAAAAAAAAGGCAGCTAATAATTCCTGCTTTTTCCACTCCACAGGTTAACTTTGAAAAGCAAACACAATAATGGATGCTTGAGGCATTGAGTAGTAATGAAAAGAGCTAGAGCTAGACAGACGTTGCCCTCAAATCCTGTTCCTGATGTCCTTGTCTTTGCCAGAAATTTCCTTACCTTGAGGATTTTAAATTAGCTAGTTTCTCTACCAGGATTATTTTCCCCCCATATAGTTCATCTTTCTGACTTCTACTTATATTCAAGATCTCTTCTCAACTGTTACTTTCTAAGTTATACCTTCTTTAATCCCCTAAGTTGAATACGGTTTTGATTTCTCATGACACTATTTATTTTGCTTTATAATATATCACAATATGTAATTATATATTGCTTAAATGAATGTTTGTCTCTTCTGCTCACTCCATGAAGGCAAAGGTTATGTCCATGTATGTCACAGCTGTATCACCAGTTTCTAGTGTACAATAGGCTCTCAATATAGAATATAGAAAGAATTAACATAATTCCTTGAAACTTATAGCCCTCACTGGAAAAGATGGATGTTAATAATACTTACCTTGCAAGATTCTTTTTACCCTGAAAGTGATGTGTTTGCAATACCTTTCCTACAGTAGCTGTCAAAAAATGTAACTGTCATTATTAATGATATTAATAAGTAATTATTATTATTAATGATAAGTCATAGTATATAGTACAGTGCATTTTAAAATATTAAGTTATTTTTGTTCTGTTGAAATGGGTAGGGTCATACAAAGGGAACACAAACATAAATATGATTGGTCTTCTATAGTACAGATTTAAAATATTTTATTTGGGGGGAAATTTACAAGGAGAGATGTAACAGAATGCAGTAGATCCACTGAACTGTTATTGTCTTGAAGAGGAGTGCTCAGGCTAAATTGGACACACCATGGGGAAGGTGTTAGTGGAAAACTCTCTACATATCATGGGAGGTCAGGAATAATTTAGACAACTATATAACAAATGACGCTTCTTAGCCTAGCAAGCACCCTTGTTAGAAATAGGGAGCCTTCAGAGCCCATTATTTGTTTTCAATCTTTTCTTCCATTGAATGAACTCAATCCTGATTCTACAAAATTAAAAAAGGTGAGGAGAAAATTAGCCATCAATGCCTATGCCAGTTATTCTTTCATAAATGGGAAAACATTTCAGAATTCTCAGTGGGGAAGGTTCTGGATTATTATTCATGGTGTCTGACTTACTTTAGTTCTTTCCTTTTATCTCCCCAACTTGGTCATCCAGAGTTCTTTCTCCAAATAACTGTCTTAATATATATTTTAATCGTTGACAACACTAAATACCATACTTAACTATCACAGAAATGCTCACTGCATGTTTCCTGAATGCAGTAAGTGTGGATCATTCAGGGAGGCAGTAGTGTAATGGTTCCACTTTGGTGTGGGACAGGCCAGAGTGCGAGCACCAGTTTCTGTTTTCCAGCTTCTTGACCGTGGAAAATTAAGCTTCTGTTTCTTCATTTATTGATTGATTTATTGATTTATTTTAACATCTTTATAGAGTATAATTGCTTTACATGGTCTGTTAGTTTCTGCTGTATCACAAAGTGAATCAGCTATACATATGCATATATCCCCATATCCCCTCCCTCTTGCGGTTCCCTCCCACCCTCGCTATCCCACCCCTCTAGGTGACGACAAAGCACCAAGCTGATCTCCCTGTGCTATGCGGCTGCTTCCCACTAGCTATCTATTTTACATTTGGTAGTGTATATATATATGTCCATGCCACTCTCTCACTTTGTCCCAGCTTACTCTTCCCCATCCCCGTATCCTCAAGTCCATTCTCTACATCTGTGTCTTTATTCCTGTACTGCCCTTAGGTATTAGAGAACATTTTTTTTTAGATTCCATATATGTGTTAGTATATGGGATTTGTTTTTCTCATTCTGACTTACTTCACTCTATATGACAGACGCTAGCTCCATCCACCTCACTACAAATAACTCAATTTCATTTCTTTTTATGGCTGAGTAATATTCCACTGTATATATGTGCCACATCTTATTTATCCATTCATCTGATGATGGACACTTAGGTTACTTCCATGTCCTGGCTATTGTAAATAGAGCTGCAATGAACATTTTGGTACATGACTCTTTTTGAATTATGGTTTCCTCAGGGTATACGCCCAGTAGTGGGATTGCTGGGTCGTATGGTAGTTCTATTTGTAGTTTTTTAAGGAGCCTCCATAATGTTCTCCATAGTGGTTGTATCAATTTACATTCCCACCAACAGTGCAAGAGGGTTCCCTTTTCTCCACACCCTCTCCAGCATTTATTGTTTGCATATTTCTTGATGATGGCCATTCTGACTGGTGTGAGGTGATACCTCATTGTAGTTTTGATTTGCATTTCTCTAATATTAGTGACGTTGAGCATCCTTTCATTTGTTTGTTGGAAATCTGTATATCTTCTTGGAGAAATACCTATTTAGGTCTTCTGCCCATTTTTGTATTGGGTTGTTTGTTTTTTTTGATATTGAGATGCATGAGCTGCTTGTATATTTTGGAGATTCATCCTTTGTTAGTTGCTTCATTTGCAAATATTTTATCCCATGCTAAGGGTTGTCTTTTCGTCTTGTTTATGGGTTCCTTTGCTGTGCAAAAGCTTTTAAGTTTCATTAGGTTCCATTTGTTTATTTTTGGTTTTATTTCCCTTTCTCTAGGAGGTGGGTCAAAAAGAATATTGCTGTGATTTATGTCATAGAGTGTTCTGCCTATGTTTTCCTCTAAGAGTTTTATAGTGTCTAGACTTACATTTAGGTCTTTAATCCTTTTTTTCTTTTTTTTTTAATGTTGAGCCTTCTTTTAATTTATTTTTATTTTTGCCTGTGTTGGGTCTTTGTTTCTGTGCAAGGGCTTTCTCTAGTGTGGCAAACGGGGGCCACTCTTCATCGCGGTGCGCGGGCCTCTCACTGTTGCGGCTTCTCTTGTTGCGGATCACAGGCTCCAGACACGCAGGCTCAGTAGTTGTGGCTCACGGGCCTAGTTGCTCCATGGCATGTGGAATCTTCCCAGACCAGGGCTTGAACCCGTGTCTCCTTCATTAGCAGGCAGATTCTCAACCACTGTGCCACCAGGGAAGCCCTCTTTAATCCATTTTGAGTTTATTTTTCTGTATGGTGTTAGGGAGTGTTGTAATTTCATTCTTTTACATGTAGTTGTCCAGTTTTCCCAGCACCACTTACTGAAGAGACTTTATTTTTTCCAATGTATATTCTTGCCTCCTTTATCAAAGATAACGTGACCATATGTGTGTAGGTTTATCTCGGCTTTCTATCCTGTTCCATTTATCTATATTTCTGTTTTTGTGCCAGTACCACACTGTCTTGATTACTGTAGCTTTGTAGTACAGTTGGAAGTCAGGGAGCCTGATTCCTCCAGCTCTGTTTTTCTTTCTCAAGATTGCTTTGGCTATTCGAGGTCTTTTTTGTTTCCATACAAATTGTGAAATTTTTTGTTCTAGGTCTGTGGAAAATGCCATTGGTAATTTGATAGGGATTGCATTGAAGCTGTAGATTGCTTTGGGGAGTATAGTCATTTTCACAATGTTGATTCTTCCAATCCAGGAACATGGTATATTTCTCCATCTGTTTGTATCATCTTTAATTTCTTTCATCAGTGTCTTATACTTTTCTGCATACAGGTCTTTTGTCTCCTTAGGTAGGTTTATTCCTAGGTGTTTTATTCTTTTTGTTACAATGGTAAATGGGAATGTTTCCTTAATATCTCTTTCAGATTATTCATCATTAGTGTATAGGAATGCAGGAGATTTCTGTGCATTAATTTTGTATCCTGCTACTTTACCAAATTCATTGATTAGCTCTAGTAGATTTCTGGTAGCATCTTTAAGATTCTCTACGTATAGTATCATGTCATCTGCAAACAGTGACAGTTTTACTTCTTCTTTTCCAATTTGGATTTCTTTATTTCTTTTTCTTCTCTGATTGCTGTGGCTCAAACTTCCAAAACTATGTTGACTAATAGTGGTGAGAGTGGGCAACCTTGTCTTGTTCTTGATCTTAGTTTAAATCATTTCAGTTTTTCAGCATTGAGAACAGTGTTGGCTGTGGCTTTGTCATATATGGCCTTTATTATGTTGAGGTAAGTTCCCTCTATGCCTACTTTCTGGAGGGTTTTTATCATAAATTTGTGTTGAATTTTGTCAAAAGCTTTCTCTGCATCTATTGAGATGATCATATGGTTTTTCTCCTTCAATTTGTTGATATGGTTTATCACATTGTTTGATTGGTGTATATTGAAGAATCCTTGCATTCCTGAGCTAAACCCCACTTGATCATGGTGTATGATCCTTTTAATGTGCTGCTGAATTCTGTTTGCTAGTATTTTGTTGAGGATTTTTGCATCTATGTTAATCAGTGATATTGGCCTGTCGTTTTTGTGTGTGAGTGTGTGTGTGTGACATCTTTTTCAGGTTTTGGTATCAGGGTGATGGTGGCCTCACAGAATGAGTTTGGGAGTTTCCTCCCTGTGCTATAATTTAGAAGAGTTTGAGAAGGACAGATGTTAGGTCTTCTCTAAATATTTGATAGAATTCACCTGTGAAGCCATCTGGTCCTGGGCTTTTGTTTGTTGGAAGATTTTTAAATACAGTTTCATCTTCAGGGCTTGTGTTTGGTCTATTTAAATTTTCTATTTCTTCCTGGTTCAGTATCAGAGGTTTGTGCTTTTCTAAGAATTTGTCCATTTCTTCCATGTTGTCTATTTCATTGGCATATAGTTGCTTGTAGTAATCTCTCGTGATCCTTTGTGTTTTTGCAGTGTCAGTTGTTATTTCTCCTTTTCCATTTCTGCTTCTATTGATCTGAGTCTTCCCCCTTACTTCTTGATGAGGCTGTCTAATGGTTTATCAATTTTATCTTCTCAAAGAACCAGCTTTTAGTTTTATTGATCTTTGCTATCATTTCCTTCATTTCTTTATCATTTATTTCTGATGTGATCTTTATGATTTCTTTCCTTCTGCTAACTTTGGGTTTTTTTTGTTCTTCTTTCTCTAATTGCTTTAGGTGTAAGGTTAGGTTGTTTATTTGAGATGTTTCTTATTTCTTTAGGTTTGGTTGTATTGCTCTAAACTTCCCTCTTAGAACTGCTTTTGCTGCATCCCATAGGTTTTGGGTCATTGTGTTTTCATTGTCATTTGTTTCTAGGTATTTTTTGATTTCCTCTTTTATTTCTTCAGTGATCTCTTGGTTATTTAGTATTGTATTGTTTAGCCTCCATGTGTTTGTATTTTTTACAGTGTTTTTCTTCAACTGATATCTAGTCTTATAGCGCTGAGGTTGGAAAGATTCTTGATACAATTTCCATTTTCTTAATTTACCAAGGCTTGATTTGTGACCCAAGGTAGAATCTATCTTGGAGAATGTTCCATGAGTACTTGAGAAGAAGTTTTATTCTGTTGTGTTTGGATGGAATGTCCTATAAATATCAATTAAGTCCATCTTGTTTAATGTGTCATTTAAACCTTGTGTTTTCCTTATTTATTTTCATTTTGGATGATCTGTCCATTGGTGAACCTGGGGTGTTAAAGTTCCCTACTGTTATTGTGTTTCTGTCGATTTCCCCTTTTATGGCTGTTAGCATCTGACTTATCTATTGAGGTGCTCCTATGTTGCATGCATAAATATGCACAATTGTATAACTTCTTCTCAGATTGATCCCTTGATCATTGTGCAGTGTCCTTCTTTGTCTCTTGTAATAGTCTTTATTTTGAGGTCTGTTCTCTCTGATATGAGAATTGCTACTCCAGCTTTCTTTTGATTTCTATTTGTGTGGAATTTCCTTTTCCATCCCTTCACTTTCAGTCTGTATGTTTCCCTAGGTCTGGAGTAGGTGTCCTGAAGACAGCATATGTATGGGTCTTGTTTTTTAATCCATTCAGCCAGTCTATGTCTTTTGGTTGGAGCATTTAATCTATTTACATTTAAGGTGATTTTCAATATGTATGTTTCTATTACCATTTTCTTAATTGTTTTGGGTTTGTTATTGTAGGTCTTTTCCTTCTGTTGTGTTTCCTGCCTAGAGAAGTTTCTTTAGCATTTGCTGTAAAGCTGGTTTGGTGGTGGTGAATTCTCTTAGCTTTTGCTTTTCTGTAAAGGTTTTAATTTCTCTTTAAAAATGGAATGAGATCCTTGCTGGGTAGAGTAATCTTGCTTGTAGGTTTTTCCCTTTCATCACTTTATATATGTCCTGCCACGCCCTTATGGCTTGCAAAATTTCTGCTGGAATTTCAGCTATTAATCTTTTGGGGATTCCCTTGTATGTTATTTGTTGCTTTTCCCTAGCTGCTTTTAATATTTTTTCTTTGTATTTAATTTTTGATAGTTTGATTAATATGTGTCTTGGCATGTTTCTCCTTGGATTTTTCCTGTATGTGACTCTCTGAGCTTCCTGGACTAGATTGACTATTTCCTTTCCCATGTTAGGGAAATTTTCAACTATAATCTCTTCAAATATTTTCTCAGACCCTTTCTTTTTCTCTTCTTCTTCTGGGACCCCTATAATTCGATCGTTGGTGCGTTTAATGTTGTCCTGGAGGTCTCTGAGACTGTCTTCAATTCTTTTCATTCTTTTATCTTTATTCTGCTCTGCCATAGTTACTTCCACTATGTTGTCTTCCAGGTCACTTATCCTTCCTTCTGCCTCAATTATTCTGCTATTGATCCCTTAGAGAATTTTAAATTTCATTTATTGTGTTGTTCATCATTGTTTGCTTGCTCTTTAGTTCTTCTAGTTTCTTTTTAAATGTTTCTTGTATTTTCTCCATTCTATTTCCAAGATTTGGGATCATCTTTACTATTATTACTCTGAATTCTTTTTCAGGTGGACTGCCTATTTCCTGTTCATTAATTTGGTCTGGTGGGTTTTTACCTTGCTGCTTCATCTGCTGTATGTTTCTCTGTCTTTTCATTTTTCTTAACTTACTGTGTTTGGGGTCTCCTTTTCACAGGCTGAGGGTTCGTAGCTCCTGTTGTTTTTGGTGTCTGCCCCCAGTGTCTAAGGTTGGTTGAGTGGGTTGTGTAGGCTTCCTGGTGGAGGAGAGTAGTGCCTGTGTTCTGGTGGATGAGGCTGGATCTTGTCTTTCTGGTGGTCTGGTGGTGTGTTTTGGTGTTTCTATGAATTTATTATGATTTTAGGCAGGCTCTCTGCTAATTGGTGAGGTTGTGTTACCGTCTTGCTTAGTTGTTTGGCATGGGGTGTCCAGCACTGGAGCTTGCTGGTCATTGAGTGGAGCTGGGTCTTAGCATTGAGATGGATATCTGTGGGCGAGCTCTCACCGATTGATATTACGAGGGGCCGAGAGGTCTCTGGTGGACCAATGTCCTAAACTCGGCTCTTCCACCTCCTAGGCTCAGGCCTGACACCTGGCCAGAGCACCAAAACTCTGTCAGGCACATGGCAGTCTCCCACTGAATCTCAAGTCTTCTTTTAGAGTGATCTCCATACAGGATCTCCAAACTCCAGAACTCCACACTCCAGAGGCCCTTCTTTCGACATGCTGCCTCTCCCCTCTGCCTGTTTCTTCATTTATAATGATGACAATAATACCCAATTCTTAGGATTAAATGTGAATTAAAATAGAAAAAGTATTTTTTAATGCTTAATAATATAAATGGCATATGATAAGTAAAAATAAATGTAGGCAGTCACTATTAGTTTTCACTCTGCTATTATCAGTTTTTAGATATTAGTATAACTCAGGAATCTGAGTGTAGGATTTGAAAGATGAATTTCCGTGAGGAAGGGGAGTATATTGGAAAGGAAAAGTGAAGCAAGGGAACCCAGGCAGACTGGTAACAAGAGCAGGAGATTTGGAATCGATTTAGTAATTGGGACATAGTATGGAGTTTGTGGACTCTAAAAATATGTAGGTAAACAGATGTACTTTAATAAGGCAGAAATGTGTCTTCTCAACTATTAATGCCAAGTTACCCTTGTGGAACGATTGTGAAATTGAATGATGGCCTTTAGGTCAATTTTTTGTTAGCTTCAGACACCAATCATGATTATATTTCTCATGTTATTTTACCAATTTTTTCTGTCCCAGATGTAGGCAAAGAAAATTTTAACTAGTATTATGTTAAATTCACTTAAAAAGAAAAGGTATCCTCACTCATTTGTGTTCTCAAGAACTGTTTTACTTTGGATGAAGTAATTCAAGCAGGTCTGCAGTTTTCCAGCTTCATGTTGTTTTAGCTTCAACAGTTAACACCTCAGAGCGAAAGTGAATATAATAGGGGCAGTTATTCAGCATATAATGAAAAAGAATCTCTTTGTGTCATTAATTTTTATATTATGATGGTTAAAATTGTGATTTCTAGAATAAGTGCTCTTATTTTCCATTAAGCAAATTACTTGACATATCTAACCATCACTTCACTTGTTAGTAAATAGAAGTGATAAAAGCATCGTTGTGTTGGTTTTTAGTGACAATCAAATTAGGAAATGTATGTAAAGTGCCTGGCATTTAGCACATAAATAAATTTTTGGCCATATTACCTACAAGATTCTTTGACATTGATCATTAATTAAGATAATACATTGAAGCAAACATAACTCATATCCTTATTTATAGAAAAGGAAACTGAGATTTAGAAATTTTATTATTGGTCTTATTTATAGGAGGTGGCCAAAACAAGAATTGACTCAGGTATAAAAAAATCAAGATCCCATGATTTTTCTACTTTAGTACCAACTTGTGTGTGTGTGTGTGTGTGTGTGTGTGCGTGCGTGTGTGTTTTGCTTTCTTTGTGTACTTGAAACAGTGAATCAGTAGACGACAAGTCAGTTAGTGGGAAGAGTAAAGGAGGGGAATATATTAATAATTTAGTTCACTTCAAATTTTATTGCATGCCTAGTATAAGGAATGGAATAAATACCTGAATCACATAACATCCTTGACCAAAAAAATCCCGTTGTCCATTGTGGGAAATAGACATTTATAGCATAGAATAATAAGCACAATATGTGTGCCTGGAGCAGAATTGCCAAATGGAAACAAGAGGTTCACTCTGTCAGGGGAGGCATAGTTGGAAGGATGGAGCATGTGTCTTCTGAGAAGAGTCACGGGGAAGGTGAGCTAAAGCAATGTTTAAAGGAGGGACAGAGTTTCCCAAATGAAGGTTCATCCCAGATGGTGGGAAAAATTGCCAAGAAATAGAGGAACACGGTGATTTTGAAAATAAGAAGCAGCTCAACATCATCAGAATTAAAACTTTGAAATTTGGCAGAAATGGTAAAAAGGAGTAAGACTCAGGCCAACAGGGGACAGAACTTAAAAGACCCTTTACAGAAATACAAGTAAGATCTGCTGAGAGGATGTGGATACTGCTAGTGGAGAAAAGGGTAAATTTTCTTTCTCTCTGCCTCAGAAATTTTCAAGCAAGAAAGGAGTCCTAATCATGGACTCAGGCTGCTCTGTTGCTGATGTTGGAAAATTTCAGGAGTATAAAGTTAGAGTCTGTTGTGCCTCATGACAAGAAAGTCTGTTTCTGTGATTTACCACCTGAGATTAAGCTACCTTGTTTTACCTCTTGAGCATCATTCGGGGAATTAATGGTGCAATGCTGGGCATATGGATGCTGATGACAGAGAAATATCCCATCTGTGAGAGAGCTCTCACAAGATAGAGTTAAATGGAATTTATATCGACTCAATTCTAACTAGCATAATCTTGGGAGGTTGTGAAATCCCTTTTAGAGCACCAATTTAATAGAAGTCATCTAATTAAAAACCCACTAAATAATACTTGTTTTAGCTATTTCCTTAGCTTAATTGAATGTATGCCATTTACTTTTCAAGGACTTTTAACTGCTGTCCCAGCTGAGCCTTCAAAAAACAGCCGTTATTGTGACACAAGCTGGTAAGAGATCAGACATATTTCAGTTTACTGAGTAAATTAAACATGTAGGGCATTTAAAAATAAAAGCTTTTAACTGTACTGAAACTAACTATCATACAATATTTCATAGCAGCACTTAAAACTAAGCAAAGTTGAGACAGAGACTCTGTCACTGGGGATGTTGCATCTGATAGAGTCCCATTTGGAACATGAAAATTCAAGCTCTACGTCTCCAAGGGCTTCAGGCGCACATCTGCTCCTTCACACCACTTAATGAATGTATCTGACTTCATCAATAGGTGCTTCTGAGACAAAGCATTCCTTTCCCAACAAACAGTGCTGCAGCTACATTCGTTCATATAATTCTTTATGTTTGTACAGAGATTACTGGCATGACAACAAGGCTCATTATTTTCAGAATTGTGTGGGTGAGTTTGTGGAGAGAGAGTTAAATCTGAACTTCTTGATGTGTGATAAAGAAACATGCAGTCTTTTTAGAAATCATGTACCAACAAAAGACAAAGATCAGATGAGCCCATCCTTCATGAAGCAACAAATCTGAGCTCTAATACAGTTGATGGATTACTGTCTACAAGGAATGATAACAATACCTATGGTAAAAATTCTAATTAAATTAACTAAAGGACAGTCTCAGCTCTAATACAGTTGATGGATTACTGTCTACAAGGAATGATAACAATACCTATGGTAAAAATTCTAACTAAATTAACTAAAGGACAGTCTCAGTGTGTATTTTTCACTGTATCAAATATATAAGATTATTCAGAAGCACACAATATGAAATTGTATTAATGAAGAACTGGATGTGTTCTAAGATTAGTTTTGTTTTATGCCAAGTTTGTAGACTGTTGAGACTAAAATCATACTGTTCATTTGACTGAGTTGAAAATCTTCTCTAAATATAACAGGTCATTTAATGGAAAATAGTTATACACATGCAAGAACATATTTTATGAGTTTTACATCTCATGCATCTTGGTTATTTTCTCAGCTCATCTTCAAACCACTCTTGTACCAGACTGAACTTTTAGGCCAAGTTGTATTGATGGCCAGTTGGTGCATTACAGAAACACAATAGATGTAAACACTGCTTTTAGGCTAAGTTGTATTGATGGCCAGTTGGTGTATTACAGAAACACAATAAATGTAAACACATAGATGTAAACCCGTATGATGACATGGGTTAAGGCATTTAAAATGCTTTAAAGAAATGTTCATCTCCTGTCCCAGATTTCAGCATATGTCCCTAGGTCTTCATTCAGCTTACCTATCTGGATTCCTGCTTTAGTTTTTGGACTCTGAAAAATTTCTCTGTCTCTCTCTTTCTGTTTTGTTCTTGTCATGTATTTTTAAAATGTGCCATATTTTAAATATAGCATCCTTATGTATTTTGTAATTTCTTTTGCAGTAATAAGATTTTTACATGGTAGTAGTCTTCATGCTTTCACAAATTGAATGACCACCTATTTTCAACATATGGATTATTTTTTAGGTCTCAAAATGTAATATGACATCATGTGTTATTACAGAATGGTGTTCCAACATATATATTCAAATACTATATGCTCATATATAAGCTGCTAGTTTTAAAAGTAAACACTGTATCTCACTAAAATATAACAATTTTCATAATGTAACATATCGGTTGTATGTGACCTACTGAATTTATAATTTTCAGAAGAAATGTCTTAAAAAGTGTGTGAAGAATTGAAAAATCTCTTTAGTAAAATGAACAGAGCACTTCCATTATAAACACATAATAAAAGGCATTGTGTCTGTGGGTGAATTTAAGAATAGAAAGCTGGGAATGCAGGAAAGAAAGTCTACTTGGACCTTATGTTATTTACTGATGTTTCTTAAAGATTTAGGCTTTTTTCTAAAGATATTAGAATTATTTTCTCAAAAGTTACTATACTACCAATCAAAGTAGTGCACTTAGTAGCAGTTTATTTTTTAATCATGTGACTATTTCAACAGATATTTTTGATAAACTTCAGTAATCATTCATGATGAAAATTTTGTAGCAAATTGAGGTTAGAAAGAAACTTCTTATTCTAATAAATATATATATATATTTTAAAACTACAACCAACCTCCCACTCAAGTTTTAAATATTGAAAGGTTTTCTTTAAATTCACCAACAAGAAAAAGTTGTCCCATATCTCTACTTCTATTTCTCTTTGTACTGGAAGCCCCGACCTTCTCAGTAAGGCAAAATAAGCAAATAAATTTATAAGGACTGATAAAGAAGAATCAAAGTTGCTGTAATTTTCACATTTATTGTGTATAGAAAATTCAAAAAAATCAACACATATTACAAATGTTACAAGAATTTTGAAAGCTTGCTAAATACAAAATAATACAGAATAATTGACTTTATATATATCAACCAAAAAACCAAGTAAAATTTTTTTAAGAAATATTAATATATTATAAAAATAAAACATATATGGTAATAAATACATAACGGGCAAGAACTCCTAGATAATTGTTATACTTAAAGGAGATGTGTTAGAGAATTAAATAAACCTATTGATATACCACATATGGATAGGAAGACTCAATATTTAAATATGTCAAGTCTCTTGAAATTGATTTATAATTTTAATGTAATCCCAACCCATTTGCAACACTTATTTTACGAAAAAGCTGATTCTTAAATTTATATGAAATCAACTTCAAGGGGTCAATACTTGCCAAGATAGTCTGAAGGGGAAAAAAATGGATGGAGGACTTGTTCTACAAAATATCATTATATAGTATAAAGCTATGTAGATTCTGCAGAGTCGTATTGGTGCAGGGATAGACCATAGAGAGCCCGGAAATAGATCACACATATACAGATACTTGGTATTTGGCAAGGGTCACTGAAGAGCAGCTAGGAAAACAGCGTGTTTTCGAAATTGACGCTACAATAATTGGGCATCCAGTGGGAATCAGATGTCTTGGGGAAACACAAGACATCTGATTCCCACTCAAATTCATCCCAGGTAAACTGACTACCTAATTAAGAAAGGCAATACAAAAAGCATTAGAAGATAATATATGAGAGTATCTTTGAGACCTCAAGCTAGGAAAGCTTTCTTAAAACACAAAACACGCTACCAATTAATAAAACCAACTACATTAAAATTGAGGGTATCTGTTTGTTAAAAGATTCCGTATGCTCTTTATTAAGGGCAGCTGTCTTGAAAGCTTATGTGTAAAACATATTAGATACAAAGATACAACAAATTAATAGGGGATATCCAAAAAAAAACAAACAAAAATATTGGGCAAACTAAACAGTTACCTCACATAGGTAGATATCCAAATTATTAATTTATGCCTAGAAAAATGTTGAACTCATTGCTAATTGGGGAAATGCACATTAAAATGACAACAATGTACCACTTCAAGCATCCAACAGGTTAGAGAAACAAATACTGTATTTGAAAGTACTGTGTGTTGACAAATGTGGAGATAATGGAAACCCTCCACTCTCCCATCCTTTCCTGTTGAGAAAGAAATTAATTCAAGCACTTTGGGAAAGAGGTGAGCATTGCCTAGTGAAATTGAAGACATGTATACTCTGTTAAACATAGGTCAGGCTCCTGGGTACACACTCAAGAGAAAACTGTTTATGTACAAGAATGGTACAAAACAGTCAATAAAAGTTTTAAAAAAAGAAACAATCAAATATAAACTGATAGGGGAATAGAAAAATAAATTATCATGATTTACACAATTGAATACTATCCATCATTGAAAATGAATGAAATATATCTATCAATACATATCAATGTTAATTAATCTCTAAAACATTTTGAGAAAAATGGCAACACAGAAGGATACGTAAATTTATAGTCCATTTATATAGTTTAGAAACATAACTTACGAAGACTTTATTTTCGTGGATACATATTTTTTGGTGAAAATTAAAAAAGTGAATTCACTGCTGAGATTCACAAGATGTTTCAAATATTGGTAACATTTTTCTTAAGCTACATGTGAATATTTTAATATATTTTATTGATATGTCATATAATATGCATTTGTTTTATGATTGAAAATTCAAGACTGTTTTGAAAAGTATGTTGGAAAAATAAGCTCACAAAATTGTATTAGGTTCAATAGGAACATTAAAACTATTATTAAATCTACTAATGCTAATATCTCAGTAAAATCTCAATAACAATCTCCTTTAGTTATTTTAAAAGGCTGGAAACTGAAGCTGTTGTTTGGTCATTGTAGTTTTGTAGTTTTGTTTTGTTTTTCTTTACTGCCTATTTTCAGAAAAACATGTAAAGTATTGGAGCTTTATGTTTTCCAAAGCAATTTTCCACTGCATTTTAAAAAAGTTGTGATAGGCCATTAGAAGGATGGTTCTTGCCTTTTCCTTTGTGAATGACCACATCATGCTTTCTTATTTCATCATGAACAAAGTTATTTGGGGCTACCAGACTTTTACTTCAACAAAATTTCTCAACTCATCTTTTTTTGGTTTTGTTTACAATATTGAGAATGCAGTTGCTACAGTCTAACAGGTTTCATATTTTCATACTGAATTCAGCCAAAGACCTCTCCCAAAATACTTTTGGTTCTTAAAAAGGTCTGCACTCTTCATTTACCTTCTTTCCCTTTTTTGTTCAAAAAGAGAATACTTAATTAAATGGAAGGGGGCCTTGGTGACCCTAAACTGGTCACCAAGTTTCTGGTCAGAGCCTGCATCAGTCTGCTCTTATCTTCCTGACCATTTTCTGTACCTTCTAAAGAGTGCTTAGAGCCTGATTTTGCAACCCTACATTTTCTGCCTCTTAATCTCCTTCTATTACTGGGTTGTTGTTAGATAACCAGAAATGGAATTACTTTGCTAAATAGACTTTTTTCTATTAATACTAATTTTATTTATAACTCAAAGTTCTGAGTTTATTTAGAGGCTTGTGTTTTATAATCCAGAAAGTTGTGGCCATTATGTAGACAGAAAAGACTAAATCCAACCTCTTAATGTTGGGAGAGAGCAATCTATATCAGCTGACCTTAAACTGGGGTCTGAGGAGTCCTGGAGGTCTCTGAGACACTTTCAAACAATCTGCAAGGTCAAAACTATTTTCATAATAATATTATGATGTCATTTGCATTTTTCATCCCCATTCTCTCATGAGTGTAAAGTAGAATTTTTCAGAGGTTAATGGCATGTGATAGCAGAACAGATCAAATGTAGAAGCAGATATGAAAATCAGCTTTCTCCTATTAAGTCAGACATTAAAGAGAGCTATAAAATCAGAAAACAATGCCATATTCTTACTATTTTTGTTTTAGAAAATATACTTATTTTCATAAAAAGGAACCTGTATGTTAAGTAATAGATATTTTATTTGCTCATTTTAAATGAATAAAGAGATATATTAACTCATTTCACATTTTAGTTTAGCATAGAGTAAATAATAACATATAATTCACTTAAACTAAAACTCTTTAGTGTCCTTAGGTTATTTTTAGAGAGCAAATGGGTGCTGAAACCAACAAGTTTCAGAATTATTTGTCTTGAGTTACTTTTTTTATTTCTTGAGATTATATTGTTATACAATTATCTAATCCAATAACGCAGCTTGTAGTTTTTCTAAGGTTATGTGAACTCTCTTATTTTCTAGTTTCCCTGAGAATGCAAGAAGTTAAGGGTAATGGTGATAGACTTTTTAAAAATTTGAACACAAAAGGATGGATATTTTTATCCATAGTATACTCTCATTGATTTGTGGTATTTGGTTAAATTTGATTTTTGGTCCCAGAAAGAACTTGAATTAGGTAATTGATTTTAATATTTTCAATTCTTTGCAGTATTCTTTTTAATGTTAATTTTTTAAGAGAAAATTGATTTTTAACCTAATATATAAATTTATATTTTTTAATTGGAAGCAGAATTTATATCCACAAGAATACAAACTTGATAAGATCAACAACAGTGATTTTTTTTTCCTTTAAATTATACAGGTATTTTCTCTATCAAGCTATTTACATTTATGCTAAAGGAAAAAAAGGTATACTGCTAAATTTATAGTTTTAAATCTCAATAAATCTTACATTTGTGTATACCTATATAACCAGCACTCAGATCAAGTTATTTAATATTTCCAAATATACCACATTTGACAATTCTTAAGCAACGCATCTTCCCAGAGATAACTTTTACTTTAAAAATATAGATAAGTTTTGCCTATTCTTAAATTTCACAGAATTAGAATGCAGCATTATATGCTTTTTTGTATGGAATTTCTTTTGCTCAATATTATGTCAGTGATGCTTATCCTTATTGTTGAGAGTCTTTCTCTTTTTATTGTGACATATTTTTACATTGTATGAGTATAGTACAGTGTACTTACCCATTCTAGTGTTGGGCTTTGGGTCATTTCAAATTTTAAGTTATTCTGAATAAAGCTGCTATGAACTCTTGTATAATTTGGTGGAAAAATGTGCTCATTTTTCTTGGAATAAAATTTGGGAATGTAATTCCTTGATCAGGTGATAGTTTTAGCAGACACTGGCAAACTCTTTTTGAAAGTGATTTAACTAATTTATATTACCATTAGCAATCTAGTTGTTCTACATCTTTGGCCACCCTTGGGATTGTCTAGCTTTTAAATTTTAGTCATCCTGTTTTGTGTGTGTCATGGTACCTTGTAGTTATTTTAATTTGCATTTTTATAATGACAAATGCTCTTTAGCACCTTTTCATATGAATATTGACCATTTGAATATTTTGTGAAATGTTCCTTCAAGCATTTTACTCATCTGTTTATGAATTGTACTTTCTATATTATGTGTAGAAGTTATTTGTAGTCTCTCTATATTACAGATTTCCTTTCCTGGTCTCTGCCTTTGCTTTTCACTCTCTTACTATTGCCTTCCTTAAACAGAATTTTTTAGTTTCATTACTAATATTTACTTTGACGATTAGTGATTTTTGTGTTCTTCAGGAAATCTTTGACTACTCAAAATAATAAATATACTAAGTTTTCTTATAGAAACACCATTGCTTTATATTTTACATTAGCTCTATAATCAATCTCAAATAAATTATCATGTATTTTGTAAGTGAGGAAATGAGACTCATTTATGTTTTTCCATACTGATATGCATTTGACATGGTATCATTTATTTTAAAGACCACTGTCTCCAGAGTGGCCCCCATAGGTAAATCAGGTGGCCATAATGCATGGTTTTGTTTCTGAACTCTGTTCTGCTTCTTTGATACTCCTGTTTTGTAAGAATTCTCAGAAATTCTGCCTTTGAATTGCAGTTTTAAAAATTTACATTTAAATGTGCATAATGAACATATCAGTTGGGTTTAAATCTACCAGTTTCTTATTTCTCTCAGTTCTTTTCCCCTTTTATATTTTCAATGTTCTTTTGAATTAAGTGAGAATTTTTCAAAATTTGATTTTATCTCCACTGTTGGCTTATTAGACATACTTGATTGTTTAAATTGGTTGCTCTAGGGTTTACAGATGCATATTTAATTTATCACAAATAACATTGTAACATATTATATACATTTAATGTAAGAATCTTACAATATTCTCTCTCTGTCCTTGTGGTATTGTCATATATTTGGACTCTAAATAATTATATCTAATTTAAATTTTAAAACAAGATAAACAGCTTTATATATTTACTTACATAGTTTTCATTTATGGTATTCTTTATTCTCTGGCAGATATCTAAGATTCTGTCAACTTGAAGAACTTTTTCACACATTCTTATAGGAAAAATAAGCTAGCACCAGATTCTCTGAGATTTTACTTCTCCTCAAGTCTTTATTTGGCCTTAATTTTTGAAACATATTTTTTTGGATATAAAAATCCGAATTATCTCAGGTTCCTACAGGATCATTTACTCCGTTTCATTTTCTTGTCCTCTCTCTTTTTTAGAAAATGTCTGGTAATCCTTGGTTCTCTCTTCGTATCTGAGTGTGAGATAAGTAATTAATTTGCCATGTTGGGCTAAGAACCTCAGTAATATAATGTATAATCTTTCTTAATTTGCTACACACAGGTATAATTGTACTGTATCATGTTTTGATTTTCATTTTTGGTTATCATAAAGGTAAACACTTAATATCTTATTAAAGTGATATTCTTTATGAAAAATTTAGGACAATATTGATTATTGAAATTCAGCTTAATAAATTATCATTGAATATGAGTATACTTTATATAATCTGTAACATGTACCCCTCAAAATTATTACAGAAAATTTAATAGACTACTATATACAATGTTAGGGAAATATATTTTTCACTTATCCTCCTTGTTTAGTTCTTAAAAATATTTATTGTTTAATTTGCCAAGGAATGATACCAAATAGCTTATTGAATTTATACTAATGCCATCAGTCAACACATACAATAAATATTGAAGCTTCGTAGAAATAAATCAATTCAATGAACAATAATACATGCTATTATTATATATTGATGGGAATTTTATTCTTTTGTTGAATATATATATATATATAAAACCATTATTAATATTAGTAAAACTTACATACAGTGAAAGCATATACCCATAAGGAAAAAATTCAAATAAAACTACCCCTTATGTTTTTATTCTATTTACCAGAGTATTTGAAATTATATCACCTAAGGGAATAAATACTAGCCAAATAACTTTATAATTGATATAAAAATGTAAATAGTGGGGGAAAAATAAAGCCTGTTTTTCTGGTCAACTTTCACTATTTAGATTTTTTATTTTCAAGTTCACAATTTATAGTAAAACTCCTTATAAACTGATTTGCATGTCTAATTTAATTATGTATTATCCATCTTTCGTCTTGCTAATTAGGTTGAGTTTTATTATAAAATGAAAAATGTTGCCATGTGAATAATAGTGGCTCTGAGTGACAATTAGTAACTAATAAATTTAAATAATAAATTTAAATTTAAATTGAGCACATCACTTTAGATATCTGGGATTCAATTTGCTCATTGACAAATGAGAGGATTGGATATGATGACCTGTTGGATATTCCAGCTTTCACTCTCCTGGATTCCAATTGATAAGAACCAGACTTAGACATGGATTTGCCCTGCCTCTTCCATGGAGTAGAACTGCTCTCGTGGTTTTCAAGTGTTTTTACCAACCTTTCAGAGCTTTTCTCATTGCAGCTACTGGCAGCTAAATTGCCATTTCTGACTTCTACATGGTTGAGGTGGATAGGGTGGTCCAGATAGGCACATGTGGACCTGAGTAAAAATATAGATATTTTAATGCAATGTAATTCTCTCCTCCTTCTATTTATTAATAGACACCCACCATATGCATGTCCATCTCATAAAAACATACATGTGCAGTTCTTTAGAGTGATATTAGTAGAAATAGTCAAATTGCAGTTTAAATATGTCAATAAATGAATAAGTCAAAAAAGCTAGGGAAAATCCACCTAGAAGATAAATGTATAAGATCTTTTGTGTATATTTACCCTGAGCTATCCTGTCCCCTCAGTTCCAATAATATTGTTCTTAAGTACATTATCTCCTTTGTTACACACCACTGTACATGGATGAAAACTGTCTACCTTACTTTTACTACTGGAATGGAAAGGGAGGTATAAAGAAAATATTTAAAATCATGTACATTTTGATGCTCTGCTCCAAGATTAATGTAATAAAAAAAGAAAAGTTTCCTTGACTGGAAATATTCAAAATATGGAAAAAATAAAAGGATAGAATAGTAAAGAAAGAAATATCAACTCTGTCATGTTATGCAATCAATAAAACATTAATTATGGAAACAATATAAAAAGCTACAAGATGACATTTTTAAAATTTTGAATGAAATAAATGAACTGCAAAATTATATGTTCTATGAATTTTATTAGATAAATATATGAGAATTTTAATAAAATGTAATAAATTTTAATTAATTTAATGAAAGAGCAGAGTAAAATAACAGCAGTTGATTCTTGGAAAAATGGCATTGTGAGTGAAGTATTTCTCTGTTAAATTTTAAAAATTATTTATACTGTAAGAAATAATTATAAAGTATTTATGAGCCAAAGTATAAAATTTTTAATGAAAAAAATAAGACAGGATGACAATTTTCCTAAGACTATATATCCAGGAGAGTTTCAGAGATAAGATTCAAACTAAATATTGCCTAATGCACATGCATGCACACTGCCTGTTACACAAAAATACACTCTATTATTTTAATTTCCACTACACCCATGATAAGAGAGTTAAAAAATCATACATACTTATCCTACATTCTGATCTTTAACACTGGCTTCACACTTTAATATGTGCAGCTTATATTAGTTATAAATAATTAACATTGTTATTATTAAAATCAATAATTATATTTTATTCCATGATCACCATAAAATCCATATAAATGCTACAAAGATAGAGATGGCATGTTAACCACATAGGAAGATAACATAAATTTGGAAAAATATATAAATTAGGAAAATATAAGATTAGAATTTAAACTTTTCTGGCCAGGCAGAAACTTGAGATAATTTTTAACAGTAAAATTTAATGGAAATAATTATCTATTTGAAATAGGCAATATTCCTGAAATAAAAGTACATGGCGACCTTGCTTTACGTGCAAAAAATATTCCAGATTATTATATGGACATTAAAATAAATGGCAAACTAAAACATAATTATTAAAACTACAGTAGTCTAACGCAGTGCTTCTCTGCTAGGATTTGTAGCCCAGATCTACTTTTGGGGGCCTATGTCAGAAGCATTACTCTTCCCTTGGAAATTATAGTTCACGACCTAGGAATTCACATCTTTCTTGCTGAGATTCATTTAATTTTCTTACTGAACCATTGTTATTGACAAAAGCAAGTAATTTCCCTCAGTTTGATGAAAACAAAAACACTTTGTTTATAGTTTCTACATTATAGAATACAGTTTCTACATTTAGACAGTCCATAGACTGTTATGTTCAACTTACATTGATACAAATTCAAAAGATGAATTTTTAAATTGAAGTTAAGACAAAAACAATCAGAAGTTGGTAAATCATGCCATAAAATTTTTCCTTGAAAAATATCAAAGAAAATCGGGCTCCTTAGCTTGGAAAATACATGAGAGGTGAGTTCAAGTATGCAATATTATAATTTGGAAGAGAAAATGGATGTATTCTTTGCCTTTGCAGAAGAAGAGTAAGGAATAGTAAAAACTCTCCTGCATATAGAAAGAATTTTACAATAAAATGGAAATGGAAAGTCTTTAAAAGTATCAGTTCTCTACCACTGGGTGTGTTCATGGTGAAGCCTTCCTGGCCACCTATCAGGAAATGTGATTTCTAAGGGCAGACTCTCTCATGAATTTCTGCCTGAGGTCTACATATCTCTCTGAACCATTGGCAAACAACTACACAGTTTCATGTGCTTATCTGTTAGGGCGGATTAGGAGGTGGTCCAGGTTTGAAAATACACAAATACGATGATTAGACTTATTTGGAAATTGTTTCACTTTGTTCAAGTAAACAGTACAAAGACTTTTGAAAAAGTGCTGCTCATAGGGAGCATGACTCCTCACTTTGTCTAATATCTCTCAGAAGCAGTTCTGATATTTAGAGATTTGGAGTAGTCTCACGTGGAGTTACATGCAACTCCACGTTCTGTTAGGTTAGCAGAAACCTAAGTGCAGATGTCTTGCACTACTAAAACACTAAAAACAAAACCAAAGTGAACCAAACTAAGCTAACACTATCTTAAAAGTCAGTCATTATAGGGGCTTCCCTGGTGGCGCAGTGGTTGGGAGTCCGCCTGCCGATGCAGGGGACACGGGTTCGTGCCCCGGTCCGGGAAGATCCCACATGCTGCAGAGCGGCTGGGCCCGTGAGCCATGGCTGCTGAGCCTGCACGTCCGGAGCCTGTGCTCCGCAACGGGAGAGGCCACAACAGTGAGAGGCCTGCGTACCGCAAAAAAAAAAAAAAAAAAGTCAATCATTATAAGCTAATAAGTATGTCATACGCCTGAATTCAGAGATTTGAAAGTCTCGTTCTGTTAATGCTGAGGAAACCTCCATTACACTCCAATTCTTTGAACTTTTGCATTTTTGTTCATTTAATGGCCTACCACCAAATGTGTTTGAATACATGCATTTTCTTGAAGAGAGAATTATAAAGGGACCTCTGATTTAAAAATTAAAACATGAGACACAAACACTCAAAAAAATCTTGGTCAACTGAATAATAGTAAAATTGGTTAATTAATAATTAGTTAATGAGTATGTCTTAATCAGCTTGGCCTGCTGTAACAAACTACGATAGGCTGGGTGGCTTAAACAGCAGATACTTATTTTTCATCATTCTGGAGGCTGGGAAATACAAGATCAAGGTGCCAGCTGATCCCAGTGTCTAGTGAGAGCCCACTTCCTGGTATGTAGCTGGCCTTCCTCTCATTGTATCCCCACATGACAGAGAGCAGAGATGTTAAGCAAGTTCTCTAGTTTCTTCTTTTTTTTTTTTTTGAAATGTAAGATCATTTTATTTCTTCACATTTATGCTCTTAAAAGAGTCATCTAAAGTGAGTATTTCTACAAGTCTCCGTTCTGACCAGGGCATGTATTCTGGATAATGTCTCTATACATATATCCACTATATGGTTGTATAACTTACTACTGATTTAACATTTATTTAAATGTAAGCAATAAAGTACTTTAAATTGTTATAGACAAAAGAAAATAAGTAATCACCAAAGCAGAATATCTGTTCTACTCCCTGAAACAATATATTATCTATAAAATGTATTTACGTTAGAAATCGAAAACTTGAGATCCTCTGTCTCTTCAAAGCTTCCTGTAAAATAAATGTATTAAATTCTTACTTATATTTCCCAGCACATGTGCATGCTCACATACAGATGCACATACAACATACAGATGCACATACAAACATTCAATAAATAAAGGGAAAAATCACCTAAATAATCACATAAGAAATATCTTTTTAAAGCCCTCAGAATGTGTACTATCACTATACAGGTTTGTGATTTGTTAAAAATAGATCTAGATTCACCAAGTAAGCAAGATAACTTCATGATCAGTCTTCAGAATAGTTCTTAGAATTTAAAAATTTCCTATAAATAAATGACTTACAGATCTCTTCGTTACATCACTCTGTTATTGGTCAAATCAGTCATACAATCAACTGGGTCATTCCATCATTGGATGACTTGAATAACATATATATATATATATATATATATATATTTTATACAGCAGGTCCTTAATAGTCATCCATTTTATACACATCAGTGTATACATGTCAATCCCAATCACCCAATTCATCACACCACCATCACCACCCCCCATTGCTTCCCCCCTTGGTGTCCATACATTTGTTCTCTACATCTGTGTCTCTATTTCAGCCCTGAAAACCAGTTCATCTGTACCGTTTTTCTAGGCTCCACATATATGCGTTAATATACAATATTTGTTTTTCTCTATCTGACTTCCTTCACTTTGTATGACAGTCTCTAGATCCTTCCACTTCTCAACAAGTGACCCAATTTCATTCCTTTTTATGGCTGAGTAGTATTCCATTATATATATGTACCACATCTTCTTTATCCATTCGTCTGGATGGGCATTTAGATTGCTTCCATGACCTGGCTATTGTAAATAGTGCTGCAGTGAATATTGGGGTGCATGTGTCTTTTTGAATAATGGTATTCTCTGGGTATATGCCCAGTAGATCATATGGCAATTCTATTTTTAGATTTTTCAGGAACCTACATACTGTTCTCCATAGTGGCTGTATCAATTTACATTCCCACCAACAGTGCAAGAGGATTCCCTTTTCTCCACACCCTTTCCAGCATTTGTTGTCTGTAGATTATTGATGATGCCCATTCTAACTGGTGTGAGGAGATAGCTCATTATAGTTTTGATTTGCATTTCTCTAATAATTAGTGATGTGGAGCAGCTTTTCATGTGCTTCTTGGCCATCTGTATATCTTCTTTGGAGAAGTGTCTATTTAGGTCTTCTGCCCATTTTTGGATTGGGTTGTTTGGTTTTTTAATATTGAGCTGCATGTGCTGTTTATATATTTTGGAGATTAATCCTTTGTCCGCTGATTCGTTGACAAATGTTTTCTCCCATTCTGACGGTTGTCTTTTCATCTTGTTTATGGTTTCCTTTGCTGTGCAAAAGCTTTTAAGTTTCATTAGGTCCCATTTGTTTATTTTTGTTTTTATTTCTATTACTCTAGGAGGTGGATCAAAAAAGATCTTGCTGTAATTTATGTCAAACAGTGTTTTTCCTTTGTTTTCCTCTAAGAGTTTTATAGTGTCTGTTCTAAAATTTAGGTCTCGAATCCATTTTGAGTTTATTTTTGTGTATGGTGTTAGGGACTGTTCTAATTTCATTCTTTTACATGTAGCTGTCCAGTTTTCCCAGCACCACTTATTGAAGAAACTGTCTTTTCTCCATTGTATATCCTTGCCTCCTTTGTCATAGATTAGTTGACCATAGGTGCTGGTTTTATCTCTGGGCTTTCTATCTTGTTCCACTGATCTATGTTTCTGTTTTTGTGCCAGTATCATATTGTCTTGATTACTGTAGCTTTGTAGTATAGTCTGAAGTCAGGGAGCCTGATTACTCCAACTCCGATTTTTTTACCTCAAGACTGCTTTGGCTATTCGGGGTCTTTCGTGTCTCCATACAAATTTTAAGATTTTTTGTTCTAGTTGCATAAAAAATGCTGTTGGTAATTTGATAGGGATTGCATTGAAGCTGTAGATTGCTTTGGGTAGTATAGTCATTTTCACAATATTGATTCTTCCAATCCAAGTACATGGTATATCTCTCCATCTGTTGGTATCATCTATAATTTCTTTCATCAGTGTCTTATAGTTTTCTGCATACAGGTCTTTTGTCTCCCTAGGTAGGTTTATTCCTAGGTATTTTATTCTTTTTGTTGCAGTGGTAAATGGGAGTGTTTCCTTAATTTCTCTTTCAGATTTTTCATCATTAGTGTATAGGGATGCCAGAGATTTCTGTGCATTAATTTTGTATCCTGGAACTTTAGCAAATTCATTGATTAGCTCTAGTAGTTTTCTGGTGGCATCTTTAGGATTCTCTATGTATAGTATCATGTCATCTGCAAATAGTGACTGTTTTACTTCTTTTCCAATTTGTATTCCTTTTATTTCTTTTTCTTCTCTGATTGCTGTGGTTAGGACTTCCAAAACTATGTTGAATAATAATGGCGAGAGTGGACATCCATGTCTTGTTCCTGATCTTAGAGGAAATGCTTTCAGTTTTTCACCATTAAGAATGATGTTTGCTGTGGGTCTGTCAATTATGGCCTTTATTATGTTGAGGTAGCTTCCCTCTGTGCCCACTTTCTGGAGAGTTTTTATCATAAATCGGTGTTGAATTTTGTCAAAAGCTTTTCCTGCATCTTTTGAGATGATCATATGGTTTTTATTCTTCAATTTGTTAATATGGTTTATCACATTGGTTGATTTGCATATATTGAAGAATCCTTGCATCCCTGGGATAAATCCCACTTGTTCATGGTGTATGATCGTTTTAGTGTGCTGTTGGATTCTGTTTACTAGTATTTTGTTGGGGATTTTTGCATCTATATTCATCAGTGATATTGGTCTATAATTTTTTTTTTGTAGTATCTTTGTCTGGTTTTGGTATCAGGGTGATGGTGGCCTCATAGAATGAGTTTGGGGGTGTTCCTTCCTCTGCAATTCTTTGGAAGAGTTTAAGAAGGATGGGTGTTAGCTCTTCTCTAAATGTTTGATATAATTCACCTGTGAAGCCATCTGGTCCTGGACTTTTGTTTGTTGGGAGATTTTTAATCACAGTTTCAATTTCATTGCTTCTGATTGATCTGTTCATATTTCCTATTTCTTCCTGGTTCAGTCTTGGAAGGTTATACCTTTCTAAGAATTTGTCCATTTCTTCCAGGTTGATCATTTTATTGGCATACAGTCACTTGTAGTAGTCTCTTAGGAAGCTTTGTATTTCTGTGGTATCTGTTGTAACTTCTCCTTTTTCATTTCTAATTTTATTGATTTGAGTCCTCTCCCTCTTTTTCTTGATGAGTCTGGCTAATGGTTTATCAATTTTGTTTATCTTCTCAAGGAAGCAGCTTTTACTTTTATTGATCTTTGCTATTGTTTCCTTTGTTTCTATTTCATTTATTTCTGCTCTGACCTTTATGATTTCTTTCCTTCTGCTACCATTGGGTTTTGCTTGTTCTTCTTTCTCTAGTTACTTTACGTGTAAGTTTAGATTGTTTATTTGAGATTTTTCTTGTTTCTTGAGATAGGCTTGTATACCTATAAACTTCCCTCTTAGAACTGCTTTTGCTGCATCCCATAGGCTTTGGATCATCATGTTTTCATTGTCATTTGTCTCTAGGTATTTTTTGATTTCCTCAGTGATCTCTTGGTTATTTAGTAACATATTGTTTAGCCTCCATGTGTTTGTGATTTTTACATTTTTCCCCCTGTAATTCATTTCTAATCTCATAGTGTTGTGGTCAGAAAAGATGCTTGATATGATTTCAGTTTTCTTAAATTTACTGCGGCTTGACTTGTGACCCAAGATGTGATCTATCCTGGAGAATGTTCTGTGCGCACTTGAGAAGAAAGTGAAATCTGCTGTTTTGGGATGGAATGTCCTATAAATATCAATTAAATCTATCTGGTCTATTGTGTCATTTAAAGCTTCTGTTTCTTTATTTATTTTCATTTTGGATGATCTGTCCATTGGTGTAAGTGAGGTGTTAAAGTCCCCCACTATTATTGTGTGACTGTCGATTTCCTCTTTTATAGCTGTTAGCAGTTGCCTTTTGTATTGAGGTGTTCCTATGTTGGGTGCATAAATATTTACAGTTGTTATGTCTTCTTCTTGGATTGATCGGCTGATCATTATGTAGTGTCCTTCCTTGTCCCTTGTAACCTTCTTTATTTTAAAGTCTATTTTATCTGATAACGAGTATTGCCACTCCAGCTTTCTTTTGATTTCCCTTTGCATGGAATATCTTTTACCATCCCCTCACTTTCAGTCTGTATGTGTCCCTAGGTCTGAAGTGGGTCTCTTGTAGACAGCATATAGATGGGTCTTGTTTTTGTATCCATTCAGCAAGCCTGTGTCTTTTGGTTGGAGCATTTAATCCATTTACGTTTGGGGTAATTATCGATATGTATGTTCCTATGACCATTTTCTTAACTGTTTTGGCTTTGTTTTTGTAGGTCCTTTTCTTCTCTTGTGTTTCCTACTTAGAGAAGTTCCTTTAGCATTTGTTGTAGAGCTGATTTGGTGGTGCTGAATTCTCTTAGCTTTTGCTTATCTGTAAAGCTTTTGATTTCTCCATCGAATCTGAATGAGATCCTTGCCAGGTAGAGAAATCATGGTTGTAGGTTCTTCCCTTTCATCACTTTAAGTATATCACGCCACTCCCTTCTGGCTTGTAGAGTTTCTGCTGAAAAATTAGCTGTTAACCTTATGGGAGTTCCGTTGTATGTTATTTGTCGTTTTTCTCTTGCTGCTTTTAATAATTATTTGTCTTTAATATTTGCCAATTTGATTACTATGTGTCTCAGCATGTTTCTGCTTGGGTTTATCCTGTATGGGACTCTGTGCGCTTCCTGGACTTCGGTGGCTATCTCCTTTCCCATGTTAGGGAAGTTTTCGACTATAATCTCTTCATATATTTTCTCGGGTCCTTTCTCTCTCTCTTCTCCTTCTAGGACCCCTATAATGTGAATGTTTTTGCATTTAATGTTGTCCCAGATGTCTTTTATGCTGTCTTCATTTCTTTTCATTCTTTTTTCTTTATTCTGTTTTGCAACAGTGAATTCCACCATTCTGTCTTCCAGGTCACTTATCCATTCTTCTGCCTCAGTTATTCTGCTATTGATTCCTTCTAGTGTAGTTTTCATTTCAGTTATTGTATTGTTCATCTCTGTTTGTTTGTTCTTTCATTCTTCTAGGTCTTTGTTAAACATTTCTTGCATCTTCTCGATCTTTGCCTCCATTCTTTTTCCGAGGTCCTGGATCATCTTCACTATCATTATTCTGAATTCTTTTTCTGGAAGGTTTCCTATCTCCACTTCATTTAGTTGTTTTTCTGGGGTTTTATCTTGTTCCTTCATCTGGTACATAGCCCTCTGCCTTTTCATCTTGCCTATCTTTCTGTGAATGTGGTTTTTTTTCCACAGGCTGCAGGACTGTAGTTCTGCTTGTTTTTGCTGTCTGCCCTCTGGTGGATGAGGCTGTCTAAGGGGCTTATGCAGGTTTTCTGATGGGAGGGACTGGTGGTGGGTAGAGCTGACTGTTGCTCTGGTGGGCAGAGCTCAGTAAAACTTTAATCTGCTTGTCTGCTGATGTGTGTGGCTGGGTTCCCTCCCTGTTGGTTGCTTGACCTGAGGCAACCCAACACTGGAGCCTACCTGGGCTCTTTGTTGGGGCTAATGGTGGACTCTGGGAGGGCTCAAGCCAAGGAGTACTTCCCAGAACTTCTGCTGCCAGTGTCCTTGTCCCCAAGGTGAGCCACACCCACCCCCTGCCTCCGCAGGAGGCCCTCCAACACTAGCAGGTAGGTCTGGTTCAGTCTCCCCTGGGGTCACTGCTCCTTCCCCTGGGCCCCGATGCGCACACCACTTTGTGTGTGCCTTCCAAGAGTGTAGTCTCTGTTTCCCGCAGTTCTTTCCAAGTCCTGCAATCAAATCCTACTAGGCTTCAAAGTCTGATTCTCTAGGAATTCCTCCTCCTGTTGCCAGACCCCCAGGTTGGGAAGCCTGATGTGGGGCTCAGAACCTTCACTCCAGTGGGTGAACTTATGTGGCATAAGTGTTCTCCAGTCTGTGAGTCTCCCACCCAGCAGTTATGGGGCTTGATTTTACTGTGATTGCACCCCTCCTACCGTCTCACTGTGGCTTCTCCTTTGTCCTTGGACATGGGGTATCTTTTTTGGTGAGTTCCAGTGTCCTTCTGTTGATGACTGACCAGCAGCTAGTTGTGATCCTGGTGTTCTCGCAAGAGGGAGTGAGAGCACGTCCTTCTACTCTGCCATCTTGGTTCCAATCCCCTCTAGTTTCTTCTCATAATGGCACTGATCCCACCATGAGGACTCTACATTCCTGACCTAATTACCTACCAAAGGCCCCATCTCATTAAGGATTAAGGTTTCAAAATATGAATTTTGAGGGTACATATATTCAGTCTGTGGCAGAGTACTTATCCATTAAGTGATCCTTGAATTAAAGACTGATAAGAACTTTGACATAGAGTGTCTCAGATAGACTCATGAGTTTTAGTTCCCTTGTCTTTTAAATGAGATACTAATGCCAAACTAATTGATAGTTGAGAAGATTAACTTATTTGCTGAAATTCAGAAGGCCAGAAGTTGGCAAAATTAAGACTTAATTGTATAAATTCTGAATACAAATATCATATGTGTCCCCTAATACCAAGGAAACTTCCTAAAATTAAGCATTCACACATGAAATGATGTGCATGCATAGAATATCTTAAGTGATAGGGATACTACAATACTTGCTAGGAGTAAAGACAGGGAGCATTCAGAAACAGGCTTTAAAAATAGTTACTATTATGACAGCATATTTTCAGAGATATAGTCTATCAAGTAGAATAGTTAAGTTCTGCATTGAGTATTTTTTGTCATAGTGAATCAGCTCTGCATGATAGATTTACTTTTAGCTATAATATAATGGAGAACAGGCAGAATTCAGCACAGGATCAATCCATCGGGCAGGGCAGACAGTAGAAGAATTGATAAGTTGGAGATAATGTCAGAAGAGGGTTCAGTTTGGAGTGTTAATAGATCTTGAGCAGGGAAACAGTGAACAACTGAATGACCAAGGTTAACTGTAATAGAGTAGCTGGACACAACAAAGCATGGGAGAAGCCAAGAGCATTCTTCACACCACCTGGAGTTTGGCATCAGTGGGATTCATTAAAAGTGAAATAAGAGCTCCACCCACTCCCCACCAGCTGTCCAAATGAGTTGAGAGTCAAATCAAGTTTGCTGTCTTGGAGTGGTTTGGAAGTCTTGTCAGGGTCATGAGTGGAATTTTTAAACTAGGACAGTGGAATTTTTAGACTAGGACAGAAGAAAATGGATAGGAAGGGGATGAGATGCTTAAAGTGTAGCAGAATTTACTGGGACCATCCCAAAGGCCACAGGCCCCTGGAACTTACTAGCCAGTTAGGAGTTTCCTATAGTGATACAAAGTTTCAATGTTATGGTTGGCCCTCCAACCATATTCAAGATCCCACTGAATTAAGGTGCTATAGCAGTACCTGAATTTGTGCAAGAACTTAATTGCTCTAAGACTATTGATAAAGAGCCTGAGTGTCTAACTTTGAGGAACTGGATGTGGCATTGAGTTGGCCAGAGAAAAAGGATATGGGATGCAGAAGATTTAAGGTTTCTATATAACTCATTTGCTATGCCTATGTGATTTTAAATGTCTAGGAGCCCTCCTTAGATTTTGATATATCTGTCACATGACTTAAGTGTAAACTAAACTTCCTTCCAGGGTGAATATTAAAAATATATGGAAAAATCAATCTTAATTTTATTTTCAATCTTTTGATTAGTGTTTCAAAACTTTTAATTATTATTGCTCTTTGGTGCAAATGCATAGTGTTTTAGGTATATTTTGGGTTAGCCTGGGAACTTACCAATAATAGTGCTGCTTATCTGATAAAGATTTATTCAGAATTTCGAAATGTGCAATTTAAAAATTACCTTGGAGGAACTACTTTTATTTATTTTTTTATTCGTGGGTTCCCTGTAAGCAATATAACACATTTCAGATTTATACTCTGAATTTTTGCTAAGATATTGCCACTAGCATTCTGTATGTGTCAGAGGACATTGGAGTAAACCCTAGAAAAAGCAAAATGAGAATGGAACAAGGTAGTAGTAACTGAACATGTTAGCAGAGAGCAATGTCATAAAAATGGAAGGCATAAATCATGTTTCATGAAAGTTGGCAGTTTTTCAGGGATTGTCTGTTGCTTAGCTCACCATACTGTGCTCTTTTACTTGTATAAGTATGATAGCATGCTGTCAAGTCATAGTCAAGTGGATGAATTAAAAGTAGTTTGGTTTAGGCCAGGATTGCGATTTGAGAATTAATTGTTAAGTGATTTTTAAGAATGGCAGAAGAAAGTTAACAGATGGAAGAAGTAAAGAAAAAGGAACTAGTGGTACTTTTACATTTGTCAGTCTACTTTCTTACATTTTCCTCTTAAGATTGCTGAGTCAAGAGGATCTCAATTTTTTTTTTTTGCTAAAATACAAGATTATATATCAGGAAGTTTAAAATAAGTTTAAATCAACAAGGTTTTAAAAATCAAATTGACTCATCTTTAAAGTGAGTTAAAATCAAAACAAGTTACCATCAAAGGGAGGCTGAATTGGGTCATGTTAATAAAATGGAAAAAGTGTGAACTACTTGATGAAGCTTGGAAGTTTCATGATCACAGACATTCCCTGCTGAGATAATGAACTTGACAATAACTCTTCTTATTCTTAAGATATGATAGCAAAAGTCATTGTACCAAATCTCAGAATGAGGGCAATTCATGCTGATTACAGAATCATTCCATAGTGACTAAGAGAGTCTGTGATTGATGCATTATTATAGAGTAAGCTCCTGCGTTTTTATACAGAAAGGACAAGAATAAGTATGACATTATATTTCTTATATGGGTGATGCAGCCAGAGATCTCAAGTAATGGTGGATGATTTGCAGAAGTTGATTATTTGAATTAATTTACTGAAGTGTTGAAAATAACAATAAAAATTCCAACAGGAAAGATTTGTTTCAAAATGACTGGTTCAGCAAGACCACATTTATCCAACTTCTAAGCAGCACTCAGGTTCATGAAATATTTTTGATGCATAAATTATTTTGTATCACCTCCATCGCCTCCATCTCCCACCACCAGCTCAAGAAGATGTTCCAGCAGATAAACATGTTAGATGGAATCTCCTGAGTTAGCTTATACCCTAAACCATTTCTTCATTTGCTTTTTTTAATGGTAAGAAAAGGCCCAAGTCTATCAAGAATATCTATATTTTAAATACATAAAATAAATCATGATAATCTCAAAGAGAGTTAAGTCTGTGTTATCCAACCTCCTAAAAGAAGTATTAGTTATCATTGGTCAAATATTCTGGTTGTCAGAGTTAACTATCAGATTTTATTTAAACCCAAATATTTGGGGCTCTTTAGGGACTTTAGGGGACATGACAGGATCCCAAAGGATCCATCTACCTTTGAAAATAGGCAGGATTGGAGAGTCATGACTAATGATCCCAGTTATATGCTTATGCTTCTCAGTGATCTTGTACGGTTACAAGAGATGGACTGAAGGGAATGGGAAATCCATATAAGATATGATTAATTGCCCTAGTATATTAATATGGTTGAGAGATAGCTATGTTATGCACTCTGCTTAACAAGGGTGCAGAGCCAAGACTAAAACTGGCAATTTTCTCCTGCTATGCCCCTTGGGAGTACTACTTTGATAAAATGTAGCTTCCAGGGATTTTTTGTGGGTTTTTTTGTTTTTTGTTTCTTTGTTTTTAGCTTCCAGGTTTGAAGTACCCTATAATAGTTTGACAGACTACTACAGTCTCCCAAAGGACAAATCATATCATATGTGAGTTAGTATTTCTCATGTAGAAAGAAAGTAGGAACTAGAAACCTTCCAGTGGGTGCTGTGCTAAATTCCAAAATGGATATGGAGAAAAATGTCTGTATCCTCAGTTCTTTACCTGATTTTTCCCTTTCTCCTTTTCCAAATTTGTACCCTCCTTCCAGCATTCCTTCTCTTGTTTCAGAATGTTGCAAGTAGACTGGGCTGCAGCAGAAGACAATTAATTGAGAGGGGAGGTAGGGGTACCAAATACATCCCTTGTTTGAATTCCCAAACTGTACCACTTAATACAGTCCTCTAAGGAAAAGGATACTATTTTCTGATCCACAAAATGTATAATAGGCAAGGACAGGCCCTACTAGTAGATGCAAGTTATTTATTTTCCTTGAATGGTGAGAAAAGCACCTTTTGAGAAATGTTTTTCAGTGTTTAGTGGAGGATTCCAATCTCTGGTCCATATCTTCCTGAACACAGGGCCGGGCCTGTGATACAAGGCGATCCTAATGTGATGTCTGTTCTCTCAGCCATATATGTTGCTCCAGGAAAATCATAGGATCTAAGCTAGGCTGAACCAAGTCTTTCCTGGGATTTTTAAAAATTTCAATTGGTGGACATGATCCTTATATGAATTCAGAATCAATGATGGTTATCCCTGCCCAACCATGACCTCCATCATCTCCTCAACCCTCTATTTCGATAACTGATCCCATAAGTGATTCCATTGCATATATAGGTACTAGTGTATAATGTTTAAATATGGACACTGGCATTTGAAAAGTCTGCATTTAAATACCAGTAACACTCTTGTTTTGGGGTTAGTCACTTTAGGTGAGCTATATCACTTACCAGTCTAGGGTTTGATAAGTATGGAAATAACATTTTTATCATCAGAGGCATGCCATGTTGTTGTGATTATTCCATTCCTGGACTACTGTATGTATTTGATACAGATTATAAACTTTTATTATTTATGAGTTTTATAAGGCATTATAAATGTGTATTCAGTTGAAGGACACAATTCCTCTTTGCCCTTGTTTCTTTGAACCCTGAATCAAGATATGCATTATTGTTAATGTCATTTTGTTGTTTTCAACTTGCTGGAACAGATACATTTTTAACTTCAAAATGACTGGTATATTGCAGGCATTTAAAAAATAGCATTAATAGTTACTTACCTGCCATTATTGAAAAACTATTTCTACTCTGTTTTCTATGCCATTTATATACATCATACCATTTTAAGCTTACTGAAAAGGTGTGCTATGTGTTTTTTATTATCCCCACAAAGAGACTAAATAAATTGCTCAAAGTAACACATATTGTGCCAGACTAGCACTTTATTTATTTACCTATTTATTTCCACGTTACAGTGAAATTTTATTCTTACATATAAAAATATATATCATAAAGACATGGAAAACTTCAAGAAAAAATAGAGTTAATAGTGGTTTGAGGGACTATGGGTGAATTATATTTCCTTCTTTTCAATTAATTGTATTTTCTTATTTCTACAATAAACATGTTTTCCTTTATTAAGAAAAAGTTTTCTTCTGTTGATTAGTAACTTTAATAATATCTGCAAAGTCTTTCCACTTTAACTCAAGCTTTTTAAATCCAGAAGTCATATTCTCTCCCACCGTGGTCTATTGCTTATTATTACCAATATCTATATACTCCCTGAATTAAATACCCCTCTTCTGCATCAACCCTATTCTCTTAAATAAGCTAAACTATTTTCCAAGTTTTGTTTAGGCATAGTTTAATTATGATAAGAAAAATTAAATGTATTAATATTATTCAGACTTTTTTTTTCTTAACGTAATTAAATCTTCTTGAAGTGGGTAGAGTTTTCCCAGGATGGATGGAGCACTATAAAGGAACTCCCAATTTGGATTTCAGCCCAAATGCAAACGCTGGTTTAAATAGACATTAAATATTAGTGTTAAACATTAGAAACACACTGAGACCAGCAATAAAATGTCATAGGAAACCTAGCTTTGAGTTATAATCAGGTACAAACTCTTCAAATACATAATTAAAAGTGTGATAGATTGTGGGGTTTTTTGTATTAAAAATAAGGTGATGGCAGACAAATACATTAGTTTAGTGTGGTCATTAAAGTGATGGCATGGATATTACATTTCCTAAATTATTTTAAGTGTAATTGCGTATATAATTACAGATATTTAAGAAAACAGCAATAGGCAAAAATCAGTTTGCTAAAGCCAGACGTTCTTTAAAAACATAGCTACCCGAAACTGTTTTGCCTATTTCTTCTTTTTCAAGAGGAGATTTTTAACTGGTAAGAACAGAAAATTATATCAGTATTGGGGAATTTAAATTATTATTTGTGCGATTATAGGAAAGTGTCTGGTTGCTTAAAATCAACTCAGATCTCTTGGTCTTAAAGATTCAGCTTTCAGAAGTGACTAGTATACTAACCACATTCTGGAACACTGGCAATTAATAAATATTGCTTTCTTTGTTTTGTTTTTTTGTTGCTGGTTTACTTAACCAAATTGATTTCTCTCTCTGACACCCCAGATACAATGAGACATTCTGTCAGCTCTGATTTTCAAATGTATCTGGTATCTACTTCTCAACACTTCTCCCTAACTCATCTGACACCAGCATTTTCCCATTGGATCATCACAATAGCTTCTCAGATGTTCACTCTGAATCCTACGTTGCCCTCTCTAGCTCCTTTTCAATTCAGTAGCTAAAGTTATCTTTTTTGAAACCAAAATCTTAGACTGTTTCCACTTACTCAAGTCCACCTTTATTTTTTTTCTGTGAGTGTTAATTTATGAGGCCTATTATTTTTGTAGATTTATTTACTAAATTGTCATTTTACTAAAATTACTATAGTTTTCATATTGATTGTTTTAAGTTCCCAGAAATTTAATCATATTAACTTCAGAGATATTTCATCTTTCACTTTCAATTCTTATGCTCTAAAGGCTTGATCTTGTCTTATTGCAAAGGCTTATACCTCCATTACATTCTGAAATAGTAGTGTAGAGAGTTTGATCACTTGTCTTACTTTTTTACCTCTGTGAGAAAGTCTCATATTTCCCTCATTAACTAAAATAGTGGCTGTCAGACCAAAGTATATCTTTCAACCCAAATGCCAGCCAGCATTCAACATATTTACATGATCGTGTACCCATCAAGAAGGTACCCATCAAGTTCTATTTTATTGAGTATTTTAAATATGAAAAGGCATTGACATTGTGACATATCTTCTTAATATCTATTGAGATGAAAAGGTGTAATTTTTCTCTTTAGTTCTATTCATGTAATTATGTGATATTATTGGAGTTTCTATTGTTTAACTCTCTTTGTATTCCTAGAATAAATTGCACTTGTTTATGACACATTATACTTTTAATGCACTTTTGGATTCTATCTGTTAATGTTTTAATTAAGATTTTGCATTGATTTTCATTAGTAAGATTGGTCTGTAGCTTTTTTTGCTTTTGGTTGTAATCTTTATCATGTTTCGATATTAAAGTTATACTAATTTCATAAGAGATAGTTAGAACTTTATCTTTTTATGCTGTAGAAGAGTTTAAGTATCACTGAGACTGTTGTTTTAAGTTTTATCTAGTATCCCTTCTGTAGGGTTCCTTCATTTATCTTTTTTCCTTTATGGTCAGTTAGACTCTATCCATTCTGATTAATTTTGATAAGTTATAATTTTCTAGAAAATTATCTGCTTCATCTACTTTTCCAAATTTATGTGTAGGGATATAACAAAAGCATCTTTAAGATAATTTATTTTCTGCCTCAACGTTGTTATTATTTCTAAATATGTGCATATGAATTTTTTCTTTTGTTAAGATTAGTATTCTAATTTATTGATTTTTCAAAAATTGTTCTTGAAAAAAATACTTTTATTGCTGCTTTATTTCCTAGAATCAATGTGTAATTTTTTCTGCACTCATTATTTTTTAGCTTCTTTTGGTTTAAATCATTTTAGTTCTTTTTAGGAAAGTATGTAATTTATTTATTTTTATGATAATTATTAACTACTGCTGTTATTATCATTTTAAAAGTCTGCAATTCTTCTTTGACCTATAAGTTGTTTAGCAGCATTTTTTTCGCTGGGTGGAAAAGTTGTTTTTGTTTTTCTGTTCGTATCTTGTTTTGTTTCAGTGTGGTCAGGAAAAGCTGTTTTTATTATTTGTCTTCTGTAGAATTTTTGGAGCTAACTTTGTGGCTAAGATATGGTCAAATTTCTTAAATAATCATATATATTTATATCTCAGACTTCTAAACATATATTTATGAGTTATAAAAGGAAAAGTAGATTCATGTACAGAGAAAACAAGATGAGCTTAAGCACTTTATTCATCAAGTTTTACTCTTAATTCAAAGAGTGAAAATCAACAATTTTCTTGAACTTTCTGGTAATTGATTTCTTCATCATTGGACCAGATAATCTTTTTCAGTGACTTTTGTGATGTGTGCAAAATTCCAAACATCCAAAGCTAACTTCAGGTGATTTTTTGAAAGGTAACTTTTTAAATGTTTACTGATTATGCACATGTTTGTATTTATTCCTTCATTTATGTTGTATACCAGGTTCATGGTCCTGGTTTGTTAAATTGCTCTCTTCTTTTACTCAAAATACATAAAATTGTGTTGTAGATATCATCTTTTTTAGTATCAGATGTTTACCAAAAAAAGTCAATATTTTTTTGCCATTTTTGTCTAAAAAAGAGTACATAGTATAGACACACATTATATGTGAACATTTTGCAACTCTCAATTTTAAGCCTTACCACTCTGAAACACATGTTTTTCTATTTTTTCTCTGAAGCAGAGATCAGGAGAGTGTATTATCTACTCTGAGATAAATAGATTATTTTTGTGGCTTTGGAAATGTCTAATTCAGAGATATACTTCTAAATCCAATCTAAACTTTAACTCAGTGAAATACTTTTGAGGTTTTTGGATTTTTACCACACAATAAGGCTAGCACATAAATAACTACTTCTGCAACTTTAAATTACTTTATATATTTCTTGAAAAACTTGGCAGGGTTCATAGATAAATTTTCAATCTTCATTTTATATATATCTGACAGTGCTCCCAGACTAGGGAATTTCAGCAAAAAGATATTGGGCCCCATATCTTTGTTGGAAGTGATGTTGCTTAATTACTTCTACTTTTTAAAACACTCATCCTGGATAACTAAAGTTGTAATGCAGGGTCAACGTTGAGAAGACAGTAGAATGTCCATTTCAACTGGATTGCAAGTTGATTCAGGATAGGCAAGCTTAAACTTGATAGTCAACAATTGTGACTTTCTCTTATCCATGTTTAATTTCCTGATAACAACAAAATTGATAGACTGGTATGTTTATTTAATATTCTAATGTTTTTATATCTTAGAATAAAAAAAACTTTTTTAAGTAGCATCTTCTAACACAGGTGGGTGTGTGTCTGTGTGTGTGTGCGCTTTGTGCGTGCGCTCAAGTTATATGGACAGAGGAGAGATGTGCTTAGATATGTCACATGACATTAGCCTTTTTAACTTTAGTGAACATGCAAGAAAAAAAGACTGTGGTTTTACTCTCAAAAAGCATTAGTTGAAAAGAAGAGTCTAGTGTGCTAAACACAGTAGAGAGATACCTATAACTTAATTAGTAGAGTATAATTTTTTTTAATTATGCATTCTTTAATTTAGATTTCAGAAAGCGTATTTAATCTTCCATGTGTTCAACTGTGCCATTTTCATGCTTAACCCCTGAATAGAGATTATGTTTACCAATCTTATCTGAACACTTCCACATTTTTGCTTAATTAGAAACAAACAGACAAAAAGAGAAATGTTAAATTAAGTGATAAGTTAAAAAATAACTATATATATGAAACATATGTCAGGGTAACTTTCCTAGCATTGTGAAGGACTGGGCATTTTGAAAATTGAAGGTAGCCTTAAGAAGAATTAATAAATGGAATAGGAAACTAGCACAAACCCTCCCTCATGGCTGCAAGTTGCCACTAGTATTTTAACAATATTACTAGTAACACAATAATACAAACTAATATTTCTGAGTATATAATAACTGCTGTATGAATTTGTTTCTGTTAATCTTTTTATATATCATTTTGTAAGTAACATCCATATAGAGAGAAAAAGTCTGTCCTCGTTACTAGCCTAACTTCTCATCCTATATCTTTCCCTTGTATCAATTAGGATGCTTCTGGCAATGCATAGTATAATACCTGAAAAAGCGGAGGGTTAGTTTGATGGTTTGGCATCTCAGTTATTTTATGTTTTATGTATTTTTGAAATTCCCTGACCTTCCTCATATTCAGAAAATGGCAGATGCAGATCAAAAATGACATCTTTTTGAACAGCATCTAAAGACCAGAAGGGAAGGGAATTAAGAAGCATATTCCTCTTAAGTCTTTTTCATCAAGAGAATATCTATCCCCAAATCTTCACCCCAACTCCCAGGGAACTCCCCCACCTTCCTGTTATATCTCATTGGTTGACATAATTTTTGTTCCTAAATTATTTTTTCTCACTATATCTATTCTGTACTCCAAGAAACAGACATCACATCATGCAGGATAGTCCATGTAAGAGATTTATCAGAAATAAAATATGTGAAGGTGAGGGAGTAAGGGTAGATAGGGAAAGTCTTAAGACCACAATGTAGATATGACACCTTTGAAAAATGAGAGAGAAAAAGGATTAGGCATTACTCAGATAACTCTGAGAAAGTTTCAGCCATGTCAATGAGGAGCCCCTAAGAAAAGGTTGCCTATTGTAGGAGTCCTTCATCAGGCAGGGTTGGCCCATCTCTAGTACCCACAATGTCCTCAGTCACTGACGGGAGGAGAATGAGGAGCATCGAGGCTTTAGCGTAAACACCATGGTGGATTCCAAAGGGCAGAAACTGATGGAAGCTGTTAGCCTACTCTGTTTCCCTAGAAATTCTCCTTTTTTTTTTTTTTTTTTTCGGTACGCAGGCCTCTCACTGTTGTGGCCTCTCCCGTTGCGGAGCACAGGCTCCAGACACGCGCAGGCTCAGCGGCCATGGCTCACGGGCCCAGCCGCTCCACGGCATGTGGGATCTTCCCGGACCAGGGCACGAACCCGTGTCCCCTGCATCGGCAGGCGGACTCTCAACCGCTGCACCACCAGGGAAGCCCTAGAAGTTCTCTTGAATGAGGTCACAGTAGCACAACTTCATGGCCACCACAGTTCACCCTTTGCTCTGCATAGATCCATTTCTCCACCCATATTCTGGAGCAACCACTTCATGGTTCCCTAAAGGAAAACTTAGAAAAGGAAAGGTAGTGAGACATAGTACCCTAGTCACTGTTACTGCAGTTGTTCTTGGGAACACAACTGTTACTCATTCTCTTTGTTTCTCATTATACATTTGAAAATTTCTATACATCTAAATTTTCAACTTCAGTTACCACCTTCACAGGGTTTGATGGCTTATGTGGTTGTGTGAACTACTCCTATACCTTCCTTACTGTGAAGGACCTTCCTGGACAGAAGCTATGTCATGTGGAATTTTGTGCTCATGAATCAGGTATATTGCAAATCTCCAGATAGTAGACTGGCTGAGGTTCTTTGGGCAGAAAAGGTAAATCTATATGTTAAATATTCACATAGCTATGAGGATGAACTGTTGGCCTTTCTAAAATGGAAGGGACTTAATAGAATCTACTTGTCACCAAATGCCTGGTCAGTCTCTTTGAAATATAATTCAATGTGAGGGATTCATTATCTGCAGCCATGTGGATGACATGGAGAACTGGGCTACTTGTTCATGAAACTTACATGTGCCCTTGGTTCTAGTCAAGCTCAATGCCTCTGGTGGTGTTATGGGTTAAATTATATCCTCCTACAATGTACATTGAAGCTGAACCCCCAGTACTTGTGAATGTGACTTTATTTGAAATAGGGTCTTTGCAGATGTAATCAAGTTAAGAGGTTATTAGGGTAGGACCTAATCCAATATGACTGCTGTCTTTAAAAAAGGAGAACACCATTGAAGACAGAGACATAGAGAGGATGATATGTAATGCCAGAGACAAAAATTGGAGTGAGGCAGCTGCAAGCCAAGAAACACCAAGGACTGATGGCCACCACCAGGCTAGGAAGAAGCAAGAAAACATTCTTCTCTACAGGTTTCAGAGGAAGCATGGCCCTCTGACACTTTGAGTTTTCACTTCTAGCCTCAGAACTGTGAGACAGAACATTTCTGTTGTTGTAAGCCCCCAAATTTGTGGTAGTTTGTCATGGCATCCCTAGGAAACTAATACAGCTGCCTTTATAGGATATCAGTTTGGCTCAGTTGAATTATATTTCTCAGAATAGCCTTTCCTGTATATTTCAAATTGGTGGGCCACAAGAGATACTGTAATACAGGCTTTGTAAGATGAAAGTGAAGCAGCAGCCATTTTGTTCTTTACATCTCAGAAGGTCAGGGCAGACAATTTTTTTTTTTTTTTTTTTTTTTTGCGGTATGCGGGCCTCTCACTGTTGTGGCCTCTCCTGTTGTGGAGCACAGGCTCCGGATGCGCAGGCTCAGCGGCCATGGCTCACGGGCCCAGCCGCTCCGCGGCATGTGGGATCTTCCCGGACCAGGGCACGAACCCGTGTCCCCTGCATCGGCCACCAGGGAAGCCCCCAGACAATTTTTTAATGCACATACCTTGTCATTTATCTGCTGGGTAACCTCATTGGTTAGCCAGGCATAAAAGAGGCCTTTCCCTACCACACCTTTCCTGGATTCTCCTTAAATTTCTTTGACTCTTGGACCGATTGTCTGTTTAGCTCTGGGACAAAGGATGTCAAGTTCTCCTGGGAGACACCTATTTTATCAGAACTGAAATCAGTGAGAGATGACCTGAGTTCTAGTCTGTCCCATGAGTCACACAGCTCATGCTTGTAGTTATCAGCTCAGGCTTCTGGACTCTAGCTTGTTTTTGCTGGAGGGAAACATCCCCACCAAGGTGCTCTGTTACGATGTTTCCACATAGACTATGCAGCAAGGCTTACAGCTGATCTCAGACTTGGCGAAACACTGTGTGCTAGTCCTGGAACATGAGAACCTGGGAAGCTTGTGAGGAACAGCTACAGGGTCATCTCCCATCCGCTTCCTCTCCACCAGGGAGCTGCTGGTTCTCCTTGCCACTCACATACTGATGAAGTGTGACACCTCCTCCCTCACCACCTTTAAAGTACAGCCGCAGAACATAAAGATGCTTAGCTAGAGCGTGACATGGTCTTTTCAACAATACGGTGTCCTACACCCTTGTTGCTTTGTCATATGGTCTTTTGGTTTGGATGTCATCCTGTAAGACAAAACTGGCATCTTTGGCTACTCTTGCTTTCAAACCTATATAAGTAAATAAATTCTGTGAATCTAGAAAGTATTTGTTTTTTTAATGACAGACTCTGTCAGCTTTGTCTGACACTTGCTGTCCTCAAGTTTATATTCATTTTTTCCCTCTAATTGCCTGTCCTGTAAACCGCAAACGATGCAAAGACAACAATTTGACCTTTGTTTGAGATCAAAGTCATATTTTAAAAACTGTGTATGTCTGTGTATGTATTAATGTACATTTATAGATAGATAGATAGACACACATACACATATGTATATTTATATATGAAGGGGAAAGGCAAATATTCCAATTTTGGGGAGATGACTGGACATCAGCACTGAATTAACACTAATAACTGGAGACCCACATCACTGTTGTTGGTCCACCATTCAGATTAGGAATTTATGGAGACTGGATAATCAACAGAATTTAGGCTCAAATTGTTTTCACAGTGAGACCAATGGATCCTCACGCTCACCCTGTGATTATTTTCTGAGTTCTGGAATGCAAAATTTGAATAAACTTCCTCAGCAGCTGGCATTGCTATAGGTTTCCTGAACCATAGAGTGGAGCTATTATTGTAGGAAAAGCATGTGAAAGCCACTTGAACTATTACTACTTACAAAAATGGTGAGCCAGGGCTTCCCTGGTGGCACAGTGGTTGAGAGTCCGCCTGCCGATGCAGGGGACACGGGTTCGTGCCCCGGTCCGGGAAGATCCCACATGCCACGGAGCAGCTGGGCCCGTGAGCCATGGCCGCTGAGCCTACGCGTCCGGAGCCTGTGCTTCGCAATGGGAGAGGCCACAATGGTGAGAGGCCTGCATACCGCAAAAAAAAAAAAATGGTGAGCCAAAAGCAATACTACAGTCCTTGGGAAATTGCAGTGATTAGTGCCACGAACATTTAACTTGAAAGATGATACATGGTTATTCCTACCAATCTCCATTCAGTTCTCCTATTTGGCCTGTGAAGGAGACAGTTAAATCTTGGAGAATGAGAATGGATTATCGTACATTTAATTAGTCGAGACTCTAACTGCAGCTACTCTTCTAGATGTATTTTAATTGCCAGAGCAAATCTGCACATCACTTGGCACCCTGTATGCAGGAATTGAGCTGACAACTGCGATTTTTTTTTTTTTTTTTTTTTTTTTTTTTGCGGTACGCGGGCCTCTCACAGTTGTGGCCTCTCCCGTTGCGGAGCACAGGCTCTGGACGCACAGGCTCAGCGGCCATGGCTCACGGGCCCAGCTGCTCCGTGGCATGTGGGATCTTCCTGGACCGGGGCACGGACCCGTGTCCCCTGCATTGGCAGGCGGACTCTCAAGCACTGAGCCACCAGGGAAGCCCAACTGTGCTTTTTTCACTGTATCTGTTGGTAATGGTCAACAGAGGCAGGTTTATTTCAGCTGACAGGGTCATCCTTAGGCTCTCCTGTTCTACCTTAGGATTATATCAACTCTCTGGCCCTATGTCATGTCCTGGACCACAGGGACCTTGATCGACTTTCCTTTTTACTAGCCCAAGAACAAAAGAATCTGCAACAGATCCAGGCTTTCATGCAAGCTGATCTGCCAATTGGGCCCTGTGAGTTAGCAGATCTGATGTTGCTTGGGGTATCAGTTGTAAATAGGGATCCTTTATGGAGCCTCTGATGGCCTTATAGATGAAGCACAGGGCAGACCCTTAGGATTTTTTGAGCAAATCTATATTATCTGCTGTAGATAACTACTCTCCTTTTAAGAGAAAGTTTTTGGATTGTTAGCAAGCCTTAGTAGAGACTGAATGCTTCACCATGAGCTATCAAGTTAACAGGTGATCCAAGCTGCACATCATGACTCTTCAATCCATAGAGCTGGGCATGTATAGCAGCATTTCACAAAATGTAAGTAGTACATCCTGGAGGCAGATAAAAGGCAAGAGGAAGTGGCCCAAATGTCCATTGTCTATCCTCCTGCTGCAGTGACTTCTTTCTCAATCCACGCATATGTGTTGATTTTGGAGGAGGTCATCAAGAGGAGATAACCGCCAGTTGACACGAAAGCCAGACCTGGGCAATGGACAGCTCCTACCCATTCCCTGTCCTTGGAATGTGCATTTTGCTTGACTTCCCTGAGTTAGAAGCTTCTCTAAGGACACAGACTTGAGAGAGCAATGTGTTGTCAAGACCATATCGACAGTGTATGGAACTGAATCCAGTTAAGGCCTCTATATAAACTTTTAGGATTCTGAAGGGTGGGTTTGGAGATCTACCCATGTTGCAACCACCCAAGATAAGCTGCATATGTAAGTTCCCTTGCTTATTAGACCTGCCATCTACCAATATGGTGTGGCTTGCCTCTTTCTTTGGTCAGTCTTTGCCCTCTGTGTATGGAGACCAGTTTGTGAACCAACAGTTGAACAGGTGACTTAGAAATAAAACTCAGCCTTGTTTCCTGATGGTTCTGTGCAATATGCAGACATTATCCAAAAGTGGACAACTGAAGTACTACTGCACCAATCCAGGATGGTCCCAAAAGACAATGCTGATGGGAAATCTTCCCAGTGGGCAGAACTTCAAGCATCACAACCTGTTATTCCTCTTGCCTGGAAGGAGAAATGACCAGAGATATGGCTCTTCCAAGCTTATGGACTGTGGTTCTGCAGCTCCAACCATCTGACAAAGGATTCTGAAACTACAAAGGTTAGTCTCTAGTTATTAAAATTTAAAAGGTTCGTTAAGCATATTATTTCCCCATGTTGATCATTTATCTTCTATATATTTTTCTGTTGTGATTAACGGTTGAATACTTAAAATAGGAAGTTTACAAGTAATTTAAAAAATGAGTAGAAAATCCTGTTTCATAGCCAGATTTGGGGTGGAGTAAAAGAACCTTAAGAAACATCTTAGGTTTGTATAAATGAACTGAAAATAAGACTAAGAATAGGACTTCCCTGGTGGCACAGTGGTTAAGAATCTTCCTGCCAATGCAGGGGACATGGGTTCAAGCCCTGGTCCAGAATATCCCACATGCCACGGAGCAACTAAGCCCATGAGCCACAACTGCTGAGCCTGCACTCTAGAACCCACACGCCGCAACTACTGAAGCCGATGCGCCTAGAGTCCATGCTCCGCAACAAGAGAAGCCACCGCAAAGAGAAGCCCGTGCACCGCAACGAAGTGTAGCCCCCGCTTGCTGCAACTAGAGAAAGCCCGCGTGCAGCAACAAAGACCCAACGCAGCCAAAAATAAATAAATAAATAAATAATTTTTAAAAAGATGACTAATAATAAGAACAAGAGTAAGAATAACCAGACAAAATAACCAGTTTGATTGCAGAATCTCAGTCCATTAGAGTGTAAGTGTGGATAAATTTTTGTTGTCTGGTTGCTTTCAACTGTGCTCTATTAAATCTCCCATCCATACTAGTTTATAGAGACTCTTCATACTTGAGATGGTTTTCACAACTTTTCTGCTCCTTTTGGCTTTGAAAATTTAGTTCAGTCAATTTTTAAAACTTTAATCTCTTATCAAACCCAAGGTTCTTTTCCTCCTCCCTCACAGGCAAGTCTAATGTATGAAAACAAGTGGTCTTCTCTCTAACACCCCTTCTTTTTTTCCTATTTCATCTTCTCTGAGATTTGATATTTTTAAAGGACTTCACACTAGCACATGGCCTGCAATTGAAAGTGGAACAAAATGTAAAAATAAGGAAAGACTAGGCTCTAAACATGCTCCAATCTCCACCTATAGAATGCTTATGTACAACTTGCTTTCTCTATCCACTGGCTGGCTGCCTATCTATCTATCATCTGTCTATCTATCATCTACCTATTTACGTATATAGATGTGCATAGAAAACTGGGATTATGAATAAGGTGATAAAAATGTTTACACACTTATGCAGTTATACTCAGAACAACTTTTTATGACCATCCTTGGGATCCTAATACATCTGTACTTGCATCACTCTATAAATACCAGTGTGCTATGACTGTTTTAAAAAGCATGGTGATTAATCCTTTTATATTGGACCACTATAGATTTTGCACTGTGGATAAAGAAACACCTATTGATAAGGCTGCAGTAGACCTTAAAGATAATTCAGGGAAGAGAATTAAGTGAGACACCCAGATTCACCGGGAGCTGCAACTAGAATTCTTCTCTCCTGTTTTCTACATCAGTTTGTAAAATGTGAATTAATCAGTGGTAGGAAAGTATTAGCTTTATTATTCACATTTATAAAACACATGGATATAGAGCTTGGCTGTTTCATGTAGTATGTGTAAGAGAGGAAATAACAATGAATAGCATAGACATTCTAAACCCAAACAATAAGTCATTAGAAGAGGTGGAAAGACTTAACACCATTATAGACTGATATGCTATATTAAAGCAGTACTCCTCGGTCACATCTCAGTAAAGTGTAATTCTGACAAACGTTAGCAAAGGGCAGGGGGATTTATTTGAAGATTGTTGGAAAGGTACCAATAATTGGAAGAAGTGATGGAGGGCAAAGTCTGGAGAGGAAGCCTCAGCAACTGGAATATTAGGGGCTTAACACCAACTCTCTCTCTCTCTCTTTCTGTCTCTTAACTCCCTCTCCCATTCTCTCTCTTTAACTCTGAACTTTATTCCTGTTCTCTTTGGAGGGACTTCTTTACAGAGGGTGGCCTGCACTCACATTTTTAGAGCCCCACGATCAGAAGGAGAAGGAACTGTTGTAGCAAGCTGCAGCACAGTAAGATGAGAAAGGACACAGCTAGGTTTAGGGTGGGAGGATTCCTACCAATTAACTGTTCTCTGTGGCTGTGTAGGTAGAGTGAGGCGATCAGAAGGCAGTTTGCTTTCCGGCCTCTTCACTTTTCTAAGTAATGAAGAATATTTTCTAAAAGTGGCTGGTGTTCACAACCTATGGTACCTGGAAGAATCACTGTGAATTAGACACTCCTCCCCAGCCACCACCATCATCACCATTAGAGTTTACTAATCTGTTGAAAATAATGCCTTGGATAAACACATGCGCAGGATAATCAGTAAGAGTAGGCTTCCAACACCATAGACTACTGCTTATTTCTTAGTTACAAACAAGGGACAATTTCACTGAAATTTTTCTTTATTTGATTCTGAAAAAGGTTGTTGATATTTATATTCCAAATGGAGTTACAATGCAATATGAAGATGGTCAGAGATTTAGAGTTGAATGAATGGTTTTAAATATACCTGCAGAGCATAACAACATAGCCGACAGAGAACCCTCAGGCCCCCTTCTAGGCACTACCACAGCATATATTATTACATGCCACACTAGGGCTGAAATAGCAAGCTTGACATTAGATTGAAAAGAAAAGAAGAAGAAGAAGAAGGAGAAGAAGAATCAGTTTCCCTCTCATATATTGCTGCACATTTTTAAAACTTTTTTTGGCATGACTTTATTTTTCTTAGACCAGGTTAAGATTCAAAGCACAGCTGAGGAAAAGGTATAGGGATTTTCCACATATCCCCTGCCCACATGTACACATAGCCTCCCCCATTATCAGCATGCCCCCCAACAGCAGTACCTTTGTTACAACTGATGAACCTACGCTGACATATCATAAATACCCGAAGTTCATAGTTTGCCTTAGGGTTCACTCTTGTTGTTATACATTCTGTGGATTTGAACAAATTTATAATGACAGGTACCATCATGAGGGATCATACATAGTATTTTCACTGCTCTAAAAATCCCCTGTGCTGTGTCTATTCATTCCAACCCCTGGCAACACTGATTTTTTAACTGTCTCCATAGTTTTGCATTTTTCAGGATGTGGTATATTTGGAATTATACAGTATGTAGCCTTTTCAGATTGGCTTATTTTACTTAGTAATATGCATTTCAGTTTCTCCCATGTCTTTTCATGACCTGATAGTTCATTTTTCAAGTGCTGAATAATATTCCCTTGTCTGGATGTACCACTGTTTATTTATCCATATACCTACTTAAAGATATCTTAGTTGCTTCCAAGTTTTGGCAATTATGAATAAAACTGCTATAAACATCTGTGTACAGTTATTTGTGTGGACATGTTTTCAACTCCTTTGGGTAAATACGAAAGAGAACAATTGTTGAATCATATGCTAAGAGTATATTTAATTTTGTAAGAAACTGCCAAACTGTCCTCCAAAATGTCTGTACCATTTTGCATTCCCACCAACAATTAATGAGAGTTCCTGTTGCTCCACACCTTTGTCGGCATTTGCTGTTGTCAGTGTTCTGGATTTTGATCATTCTAATAGGTGTGTAGTGATATTTAATTGTTGTTATGATTTAATTTCCTTGATGATGTATGATGTGAGCATCTTTTCACATGCTTATTTGCCATCTGTATCTTCTTTAATGCTGTATCTGTTAAGGATTTTGGCCTGTTTTACAATTGTGTTGTTAATTTTCTTATTGTTGAATTTTAAGAGTTCTTTGTATATTTTTGATAATAGTCCTTTATCAGATAAGTCTTTTGTGAATGTTTTCTCCAAGATTGTGGATAGTCTTCTTATTTTCTTGGCATCATCTTTTCAATAGCACGAGATTTAACTTTAATGGTGTTCAAATTATCAATTATTTCTTTTATTGAGCATGGCTTTGGTGTTTTATCTAAAAAGTCATCTTCATACCCAATGTCATCTAGTTTCTCTCCTATGCTATCTTCTAGGAATTTTATAGTTTTGCATTTTACATTTAGGTCTGTGATCCATTTTGAGTTAATTTTTGTGAAAGGTGTAAGGTCTGTGTCATTTTTTTGCACGTGGATGTTCAGTTGTCCCAGCATCATTTGTCGAAAAGACTATCTTTGCTCCCTTGTATTGCCTTTTCTCCTTCGTCAAAGATTAGTTGACTATATTTATGTGGGTCTACTTCTAGGCTCTCTGTTGTGTTCCACTGATCTATTTGTTTATTCTTTCACCAATACCACACTATCTTTAATGGTGATCTCTGTTAACTATATCTTTAATCTTGAAGTTGGACACTGCCCGTCCTCCACCTTTGTTCACCTTTAATATTGTGTTGGCTATTCTGCATCTTTTCTCTTTCCGTATAACTGATCTTAATGAAAAGCTTCAATTTTCTCATCATTAAGCATGATGTTAGGTGTGGATTTCTTATAGATATCTTTATCAAATCAAGGAAGTCCCCCTCTATTCCTAGTCTGCTGAAAGTTTTGTAATCATGAATAGATGTTGGATTTTGCCAGTTGCTTTTTCTGAATCTAGTGAGAGAATCATGGGACTTTTATTTTTTAGGCTGCTGATGTGAGAGATTATATTGATTTTCAAATGTTGAACCAGCTTTGCATACCTGGGATAATCCTGCTTAGTTGCTGCACCTTTTTAGCTCACATGTCTTTGTAAATATGTGCTCAGTTCTCTCTAAGATAAGCATGTGATTATTTTGGCAAGTAATTAAAATATTTAATAAACTAAATAAATAGAATTTAGTGCTGTATTCATGATTTTAAGATAAACAAAGATGGCATAAGATTCATGTCAATTTTAAAATGCATTGATGATTTTTAGCCATTATTATATGTGTGGCTTCTAAAGAAATATTTTAGGCTAATTTAATTTTAACCACCTGCCCTGATGTCTCTTGTTTAAACCATCATCTGTCACCTGTGTTACTGCAATAACTCCTAATAGGTGTCTGCCTTTACTCTTGTTGTCCTGTTAATGTACCTTTAATAGAGTAGCTAGAATGACCCTGTGTGAATATATGTCAGATTATGACAGTTTCATGCTCAAAATCTCCAGTGATGACCCATCTCAATCAGAGTAAATGACAAAGACTGTATAGTGGTTTTGAAAACCTTACATGATCTTGATTCCTTTATCCCTCTGAACTTGTCTCACATTACTCGCCCTGTCACAGACTCTCTTGCAATCACACTGGTTTCCTTGATATTCCTGGAACATTCCAGGCTAACTCCTGCTTCAGAGTCTTTTCTCTTACTGTTTCCTGTTCTTGGAAGTTCTAATGGATACATTTATGGCTTAGTGGATATCTTACCACTATCCACTTTCTGATCTTTACTCAAACATCACTTTCTCTGTAAGACATTCCACGTCAATCACATTCAAACAAGCAACTGTCTGCAACAGATCCAGTATTTCCAATCTCCATCTCCTGCTTGGTTATTTTCCATAGCACTTAAAATTTTCTAATGTTATAAATAAATGTGTAGATAGTGTAATGGCTGATTTGATGTTTCAACTTGATATTTGGTCAAACGTGATTCTGTATTATGTCTGTGTGGGTGTGTTTGGACAAGGTTAACATGAAATTGGTAGATTGAGTAAAGCAGACTGCCCTCCTTAAATTAGATTGGACTCACCCAGTTTGTTGAAGGCCTAATAGAACAAAAAGGGTGGCCCTTCCCCAAGTAAGAGAGAATTTTTCCTGCCAGACTGCCTTCAATTTGGGACATTGGCCTTTTCCTGTATATATATTCAGACTATGTATATATTATATTCAGAATATGTATATATTTTCAATATTAGCATTTACAAGGCTGTTTCTACACAACGATAAAATAAATTTTTAAACAATCTGCAATCTCCCATCATTTTCATTGAATTCCACCAAACCAGAATGTGTGAGAAAGTAAAGAAACAGAGTTATGTGTGTTAGTGGAAATTTCTGGATATAGTCACTTCAGTAATTTTGATCATCTTTGCCACTAATCTCCCTCACAACATTGCTTATATAATTAATTGCCTAAAGCTGAGTTTCTGAAGCAGTTAAAAAAATTAAATCTCATAAGCAGCTCTAATGATCACACAGTCATGGCCAAAGGAAAGGGAAGCAAATACAGTTGTTTTTGCTTCGATGATATAAATAGTCGATATTTCAGACTTGAATTCATTATTTTCAGCAGTGGCATTGCTATAATTCATTAAGAATCTATCTATTTGTGTGGAGCTGCTGCAAACCATTGTATCATTATTAGTCTTCAAGATTTCTCCCTTGACTCAACAAATAGATTATACATTACTTGGGGGGATGACCTGTTTGTATCACCTTGCATGTAGTAGATCCTCAACAAGTTTCTATTAAAAATGGTAAGGAGGGCTTCCCTGGTGGCACAGTGGTTGAGAGTCTGCCTGCCGATGCAGGGGACACAGGTTCGTGCCCTGGTCCCGGAAGACCCCACATGCCGCGAAGCGGCTGGGCCCATGAGCCATGGCCGCTGAGCCTGCGCGTCTGGAGCCTGTGCTCCGCAACGGGAGAGGCCACAACAGTGAGAGGCCCGCATACCGCAAAAAAAAAAAAAAAAAATGGTAAGGAGATTGACAATAAATGTAAACCGTCTGCCAATAATCATGCCAGACTTACTGCCTATGTGAAATCCTCCAAAGTCTTTTCTACCAAAGAAAATACAAGTTACTCAGCCTTGTAGCCAATGCTGTCTTCAGTTCTTCCTCACATTTCATGACATAACCTTCACTACCTCTTTTATTTTCCTAATGCACCAGCCAAATAAATTGCTTCTTGTCTCTCAAACATGATCCATTTTTTGCCATCTCTGTATCTTCATCCATGCTGTTCCTTCCAACCTAAACGAAACAAAACAAAAACTTTTCTACACTACTCTTACTGAAATAATTTCATGATAATTGAGGTTATCTTGAAAGCTGTGTCCTCAATCCTAACTCATCTTCTCAACAAGAGTGTACTCCTTCTTAATAATCCCCAAATTTATATCACTCTTAAAGCTGATTTCAATACATATGTAAGAAATAACCGCTTAATTGAGGCTTCGATTTCTTAAAAATAGAATCTATATTTTAAATCTTCAGTATCAAATTGGGTCCCCAGAGGTATCTGTTGAACTGAATTGAAGAAATTATAAACAGAGTTATCTCAAGACATGAGGAAAGTTTTTCAAATGATTTAAAGAAAAATTGCTTTTCAGCAGCTATGATGAACATTTTCAACTTCTATATCAGGAGATTCACAAAGAAAATCCATGTTTACAAATAAATGAATACTGAACAAGAGTGTAAGCAGGACTTTGGTAATGTTTCTAAGGTAGCCTTTTTTCTTTTCTTTTTCTTTCTAACAAGGCTCTTATTTTCTAATATTATAACATGTACTACAGTGAACTAAAATGTTCGTGCTTCTGGCTGTCTTACTAGATGATAAGCTAGTTGGTGTCAGGCACTCTGTTTATACTCCTCATTGTATGTCCATCATCTGGCATGGTGCATGGCATCTAGCAGTTTCCTGAGGTAGAAATCCATGGTATAGTGGATAAGGGCACTGGTATAGTGGATAAGGGCACTGGTTTTGGAATGAGACAGATATGTCACTGAATCCTGTTTCTTTTACTTCACATTTGTGTTAATTTGCTCAGATGCCAATTTGAATAATCATTTTATTAGTTTTTAAAATTAGTTTTTTGGTTATTTTGTTGAGACACTAATTTGCAATTTCTTCGTATGTAAAATGGGGACAATAAAAGCAACCAACTCAGAGGATTGTTGTGAGAATTCAAGTGCTTAATGCAGTGTCTGACTCATGGCACCATCACTGTTAGCATAGTACAAGGGGTGGAAAGCATGGACTCTGGAGCAAACGATCTATATTCAAATGGCAGCCCCATCAGGCTAGCTGGGTGACTCTGGACAAGTTGCTTAACCTCTGGCACTCATATGCTTGTCTGTAAAAATTGAGATTATAATAGTTTACAACTTACAGAGTTATTCTAAGAATTATTTGTGTTATAAAAGGATACACTTGAAATAGTTCTTGGTTCCTATAATAAGCGCTTTCTAAACATTTATTATTACTTATTTAAATATTGTGATTGAGGGCTTTATTTACACCTGTACTTTCCAATCAATGCCAATAGACTTCTTTTTTAAAAATTTTTACTGGAATATAGTTAATTTACAATGTTGTGTTAGTTTCAGGTGTACAGCAAAGTGAATCAGTTATACATATACATATCTCCACTCATTTTTAGATTCTTTTCCCATATGGGCCATTACAGCGTATTGAGTAGAGTTCCCTGTGCTGTAAGTAGGTCCTTATGAGTTATCTATTTTATATATAGGAGTGTGTATATCAGTCCCAATCTCCCGATTTATCCCTCCTCCTGGTAACCAAAAGTTTGTTTTCTACATGTGTAACTCTGTTTCTGCTTTTTGTAGATAAGTTCATTTCACCCATTTTTTAGATTCCACATGGAAACGATGTCATATGATATTTGTCTTTCTTTTATTTTAATATATACTTTCCAATCTATTGCAAAATTCTGAAAGGTAAGTATACATCTACCAGACCCTTATTTCGGTCTCCTATCATGTTGGGTCTGGACTTATTGCCACAATCTCCTAACTGGCCTCCTAGCTTGCTGTTTTCTTTCTTTCCAATCTGTCTTCTACCTTTCTTTGAGGTTCTCTCCCTGATTATGCCATCTCCATCCTTCAAGTACCCCAGTGACCTTCTCTTCCATAAATAGATTTCCAGGCTTAGGATACCCAACTCTATTATTTGGTTCCTCTTTTCCCTTTTAATAACTTCCCAATCACAGTATGCCCCCTCCAATCCCTACCTATGATTCTTACACCTTGGGACTTTTTTGTATGCTGTTTCGTCTACTTGGAATTCTTTTCTCTCCTCTCTCTGATTTTGCCTGCTTAACTCTGATCTAGCCTTCAAGACTCAGCACCAATGATATTTTTTCCTATCACTCCCTCCCCAACATAAGCCCACTTAAGCAACCTGACCCTGTGGTCTAAGAACAGGCCACTGATATTTGTGTTCATGTTTGTTTTATTGCTTTTCTTTCTAATCTGTGAGCTTCTCAACAGTAAGTGTGGAGCCTTACTTTTCTTTGCATCTGCAATACCTTCCAAAATGCTAGTCGTGAATAGGTTTTCATTGAAGAAAGAAGAATTGTCTTTGAAATTATGCAACACTTATTAAATAATACTAATGACTACCTTTTTCTAAAATTTTTAGCTGTTGTCTTAAATTCATTGTGAAACACATAGAGACACTATTCCACTTACTTCCCGGTAGGTCCCGAGGGATGCACTTTACATAGATTATAAGATTTGATACAAATTTAAATAGACTCTCTAGTGTAAGGAAATTGTGTATAAATGATACTTTAATATGAAACTAAATGTTCACATAACATTATGGAAATGAGAACATAAATCAGATTCTATAAGTAAGACCCATATGAATGAAAGGAGCTCTGAGGCTATTTCTCTCTTCAGTGCCAGAAACGTCAGGTCAGTTCATGAATCTGATGAAAATTCAAATAAACCATTTTCGTTTCAAAGTATCAATAGCCTATGATACAAAGAGAAATAAATAATCAGTCTCAAGTCAGAGAACCTGGCCAGAATCCATGTCTTTAAGCTAAAAATTATTTAATGCAATCCAAGACCATGTCACAGAAGGAAGTTACATGCTGTAAAATATAGTTACTTTTTTATGTATCCAACAGTTTCCAAAATTATATTTAAATTATGACTGCCATTTATTTGTAGAAGATCTTCCTGAAATCATGCATCATTATGATAATTACCTGCCTTTCTCTTAATTAATCATGCAACATACAACCGGCTTTGAAATTAAATGGGCCTGTGTGGAAATGAAACTCTTACTGGAACTTGTTACGTGACCTTGGATAAACTATTTACTTTTTCCAAGCCTCAGTTCCTGCATGCCTCATGAGTAAAATGAATATAATGGTAACACTCTCAAAGAACTGTGGGAAAATGAATGAAGCTATTGCACCATTAAAAACAAACAAACACCTTTCAGTTGCATTAATAGAAAATCTCAGTATAGAGGGTAGGAAGTTACTGAGAGGACATAATGGCCAGTTGACCCACAAGCTGGATCCTGGGAATCGGAGGCTTCTCACCCCCAACCCCTGTCCAATGTACCTTCTGCCCACAGTTATCACAGCTGGAGCCATTTTCAGAAACGCAGCCCTCTGAGAGAGCATGTGTTGTTTAGGCCTTCTCATTGGTACACGTGACTGAACCCAGTTAAGGTCTCCATATCAACATTTGAGACTCTAACAGGTGTGTGGAGATCTACTCTTGTGGTCACCCAAGGAAAGCCTCATATGTAAGGCTCTGAGTTGGTTGCTTTTATTGTCCCCATTTTACATACGAAGAAATTGCAAATTAGTGTCTCAACAAAATAACCAAAAAACTAATTTTAAAAACTAATCTCTTGCTTATTAATCCTCCCACCTGCCAAACTGGAGTGATCTGCCTCTTTTTTCAGACTCTCCTTGCTCTGCGTGTACAGAGGCCATTTTCAGATTTCACCTGAGAAGTCCCTGAGGTTTCAAACCAACAACTGGTGAGCGAAACAGGAGAACAAAGAAATAGGCCATGGGAAAGAGACATCCGCTGGGGAAATCCTGGGTTAGCCACTGACCTCTAAGTGGGGGAAGGGTGTTGCATAGGTTAGATGTGTATGGATTGACACATAAGTACAAGGATGCCCCCAAAGCGCCAGCTGATATGATGCAATTGTCTGAGTAACTGCCGAGAACACACTGCAGCACAGAAGGGAAACAAATGGCTGTGAGGTGGACAGGCCTCTACTGTGGGCAGGCCAGCTGGACACTGATGCCCAGCCAGAGCTGAAGCTCTAGTTAGACAGTTGGAAGAAGACCTGGGATTAGAGGAGGACTTGTAGGCTTCCACTGCTCTGCTAGCTTTGGGGCTGGAAGACAAGGTAGGAGAGCAGGATAATACACTGAAGACCTTAGGTGCCATTTTGTGAAGCTAGGAGGGATCAAGCTGCTGCAGATTAAGGTTTGAGCACTTGTGACAAAGCCTGATTGGGACACTAAGAGGTGGAATCCCTGGGAAAGTGAGGAGAGCTAAGAGGAGGGTGTTGCGGTGATTGACAGTGAAAGGAACAAAACTGCCTGTGCTGTTCAACCCCAAATACAGAGGAAAGCAAAAGCACAGCAACAAAAACCCCAGCCCCAGTAAATATCTGTGTTTTCAACTGTAGACTTCAGCTTCTCCTGTGGTGCCCAGTCATGGAATGGGCACCTAATGGAAATGCCTTGCTACAGTGGGCCCACTTGTGTGCCAGGCAAACAAACCAACATGTTTGATGTTTGAATATACTGTAGAAGCCAGGGGTCTTCCTCACTAAGATAAACACACACACACACACACACACACACACACACACACACACACACACACACACACACACACGGCCCAGCAGTCAGAGACACTATAGAAGAATCCAGCAAAAGTTTGAGCAGTTGCAAACCCAGTGCTATTTCAACCTGAAGAGCTGAGTCACCAGATCAACAAAAATATTCATGAGGTACAAAATGGCTGCTGCCTCCTTTCTGCCTTCCAAATCTTCTAAGAATCTTCCATGTGGCCACAATAAGTAGAATTACCCACTAAAGAGAATTCTGGGAAATGTAGTTCAGCCTAGCCAAGTAAACACATTACAGAACCTCCACACAGGTTTAGACCTAGGGTAGGAATCAGTCCACTGAAAGCACAGAGAATGAGACCCAGAGAGATTTATATTGTTACTGAAAGAATGGACAATGTGGATGTGGTGGCAAGACAGCAAGACATCTCCAGTGGATCTATTTAAATCATCCAAAGTTGAGCCTACCACGTGACTAACACTATTGATAAAGTGAACAAAAAAGCCAACAAACAAACCTTGGATTTGAAAACTTTTGGAAAGTCTAAAATTTATTCAGTGAATACTCTTTGTGTACTTATGGGCTTCTCTGCTGCAAAAACACTGGTTCTTTTTATTGCAATATAGTTGATTTACAATGTTGTGATAGTTTCAGATGTACAGCAAAGTGATTCAATTATACATATAAATACATATATTCTTTTTTTTTACATTCGCTTCCATTATAGGTTGTTATAAGATATTGAGTATAGTTCCCTGTGCTATACAGTAGTTCCTTGTTGGTTACCTATTTTATATATAGTAGTGTGTATCTGTGAATTCCAAACTTCTAATTTATTCTTCCCCCACACCTTTCCCCTTTTGGTAACCACAGGAAAAAAAGAGAAAACACTGGTTCTTAAAAATCCAGAAATGATTGTATCTTTACCATAAATTTTTTTGCTTTCCTACTCTAACCCAAGTTTTACTTTTGTGGCTCATCGTGGTGTGATCTCCCTCATTAATGTGACACAAATCTTAGTTCATTGGAATGAAAAATAAAGGATGAAATAAAGGATAACACTGTGGTTATTTTCCTCAAATATCTTGGATACTTTGGTTAAGCAAAGACAATAAGCAATATTCATAAGTTGTTCTGCTCTTTAAATTCCTACAAGAAAACTGGCATTTCATTTAATGGAAATCTTCTTCATAACCATCCCCTCCCCATGAAAACAGTCATTTGACACATTAGCGCATGTATAGGTCCATTATAAAACGTAAACACTTCCATTAGATAAAACACCTAAAATGACTATGAAAAATGTTCTTTTTTTTCCAGAGTATTCAAATCAGACACTCAGTAGTACAATATGTTTTAGGTTAATTATTTTAATCTAGTTTTAATTAAGTTCATGTTTCCATGCCAACAAATGGTTTTTAAATTGTTGAAATCTTGATGTTTCAGAATATGACTAAAATTAATTACCTAAGAGCATTTAACTCAATTTTCTGGAACCATGTAGTGCAATTTTAGCATCACTGTAGCAATGATTTTAATATTAGCAACTTTGAAAACAACAGCACTGCATTATAAGGTTTCCTTTTATATTCCAAATTTGGGGCATTTTTTTTTTGCTAATGCACACCTACATGATTATATATGGTTTTACAAAAATAACATTAGGTATACAAGGAGACACAAACACAGGCACACACTTGCCAACTAGCTATCAGGCCCAAATGATCCCCATTTCCAAACATTCAGAGTATGTTTTCTGGGAATATTGTACTATTCCTATACATCCAAATGGAAGAATAAAACCAACAACCAAACAGGTGGCTTTGGCCTAATTTATAAATTCCAATTCTCTTACTGACATGCTTAGAAAAGAGGATATATTCTCAATCTGAGATAATGACAAACTTGACTCAAAAATGCCTAGAAATAGGGGTATACCAAGTGAGAAAAAATTTTATACACCACAGAATTGTACATTTATATTTGTATTGGCTTTTCTTAAAATAGCCTAGTTTTTGTCAGGATTTCACAGGCAAATGAAAACCATTATTCAACAGAGTTATTTCAACAGAGATAATTGAATGTAGGGAACTTGTCACGCAGGTATAAGAGACCTGAATACACAGAGGGAACACTGAGTAACTCAGAGATAATAACTGCATGAAAAAGCTATCATCACTAGTGATGGAGAAGAAAGGTATTAGAATGGGATTAACAGAACATAGAAGCTTAGAGGAGGGGCTCCACAGAGCTGGGGCTCAGAACTGATGAGGGGTTGTTATCTGGTTGCCACTGGTATCTCTGAGGGTATGTCACATAGCTGATTCTAGATGAGCGAAGGATGCCAGAGGTTGGAACCAACTGATGATTCTTTAGCAAATTGCTGCTGCTGGGATGATGTGTTGCTGCTCCTGAGGGATTCTGCCAGGAACAGCATACAAAATAAGCGAAATCCTTTGCCTTCTTTTTAATCTCTATGTCTCCTAATGGGTGGATATAATGAGGTGGCAGCTAAAAAAGCACCACAGTTTACAGCCACAGAATCACATAGTAATGGCAAATGTAATTAAAACTTGAATTTGAAGCTGTAAGACAATAGGTAGCACGCTGCAGTTATAATTTATTTTTCTCAGCTGGTCTGTTAATTTCTCTCTGACATTAAAAGCATCTCTGTTCCTCCTGGAGTTTTCCAGGTTGCTTTAAATCACTCCCTTACTCCTAATTTCCACCTTACATTGAAGTTCCTGGTCTTTCTCATCCAATCAATGTCTAATGGCCCCACTCCTCCATTTTATCAGTGTCTGATGGCCCCACTCCTCCATTTTATCAGCGTTTTTATGCATAACTGTATTCCAGTTTTTCCCATCTTGAAAGCTCTGCCCACCTAAAATTTTCAAACACTGCTCGAAGAATCCATTACCCCTGTCCTCTTCTAATTTAAATGATAGGAGGAGGAAAGCAGATTTACAGAAGGGGAAAAAAACTGTTAAATTTATAGTTAAATCAAGATTGAAAAACAAAATTATTAAATGCAAACTATGGGTGAGGCATGAGGTTAGGTTGTCTCTCCAGTTTAATAGGGTGTGTGACAGTGATAGAACATTTAAATTTCTTCATTTTAAAAATAAGGGCTGCAATGCATTTACTGATTTTCTCATGGATTGTTTTGAGGGCTAAAATAACTAAGCTATAGAAGTGTGTTGCAAACATTAGGACCCCAATAGAAATGATAGGTGCGTGAAGGATTCTGTAGATTTGTTTCAGAGAATGGTGACATAAAACTTTACTGGTACTCACTCTGGAACAATCAACATAGAGTTACTCACCTAGGAGGTGAAAAATAGCTTATTGACAAATCAATGCCTGAAATTTAGTGTATCTGCTCTTGTGACTTTCAATTTGAGATTCATATTTAATATCATACTTTCTTTGCAATAACCTTGATGTATGGCCTATTTCATCAATACAAAGCCATATAGCCTCGCACTATAGCTTGGTTTCAATTCATATGATTATTACCTACTCTTGGAGGTGTTGCCCAGGAAATCCTGAAGTGAATTTTGCATATACCGCAAGAATCTACATTAACTTAGATGAATTACTCCAAGCATACCATGAAAATTTGATGGTAGTTCAGCTAGGCATTTTTACCTGATGTAGGAATAAACATTCTAATTTATTAATATTGATAATTTTAAAGAAAAAAGATATTAAGTTGTAAAGCATAAGGGATTAATGGGGGGAAGAAATAAAATAATGTAGCTTAATAATAGAATCCTTCCTTGATATTTCTTTATAAAGTGATACAGATGGCACCTTCCAGAATAAGAAATTCTGAGGCTATTCCTAGTAAGTCTGATGAAAAATATATTAGTTTTTTGGGGAGAAAGATAAACTTCAGCATATACACAAGTTACACAGTTGTCCCTGAATTCTGTGCCATATCAATATGTTAACTTGTGTGTGTATGCTGATTGAATGTTCAAGATAAAGAAGCAATGGAGATCACTTGATTTGGAGGTGCAAAAGAACATTTGTCTCTGCATTGCAACTTAGAGCCCTGAAACAAAGAGAGCCACATGAAAACACTTGGCTTGGGTCACTGGTAAAGGGTGCTCCTAAGAAAAGATAAGATTAATGGGCTTACTTAAGAGAAGCCTCTCATCTGCAGCAGGCTTGAATATTAATGAACCTTCAGCCTTGTTCTCTTTATGGGAATGTGTTTGCTGGAGTGGTTCATCCCACCAGAAATGTAACTTACATCCTGACTGGTGAGACACCTGAAGAGCTAAGTCAGGGCCATTACTCTCATTGGAAGTGTTGCCTGAAAAGAGACCACAAAATAGGACTGAATATTTGAGAAGAGCTTGTGTATAACCACTTCAGGAATAAGCTGACACATGCCCGCAATAAAATTCACAGTCAAAAATAGAGGCCGATCAGCATTATGCTAAGTCAAATCACTGCAGTGAAATGAGAATAAATAACTATGTGCTTGGAACAGGATGACCTCAGGGAATCACGGTTTTAGTGAATTGCTCCAGCTCACAAAGGCATTTTAATATCATGAATTCTCAAATTTAAATAAAAATATAAGAGCCTGCAGAAGTAGAAAAATCATACCTCATACATAGATCACTGTGAGTTACCCTTTTCGAGATTTTGTCAAAAATAAAATTATATTTGAATTTAATTGTTGACCTACATATTATCATATCAGAAATCCAACTAAGTACAATATCTATTTATTGAGAGGAAAAATAAATTAAAATGTACTTATAACATTACTTGTACATGATTTTTTTTTAATTTCACTGCTCTATTTTTTTACGTGATTTTTTAATTGAGAAAAGCTTGATTTTTTTCTGTAGGTCTTCATAAAACAAACATATAAAAAAGAACAACTGCAAATATTTTATGTATCTGGCAAAAAGTAAGGCAATTGCTTGGATAATTGAAGTATAATGTATGGTAAAAGCCTGTGCTAGTCAGCTCTGATTTAAACCAGCCCTTGCAAAAATATATTCCAAAGAATACCAGTCCTAAAAAAGTGCTGCATGAACACACACACAGACACACACACACAGACACACAGAATTTTTTAGGATTTATATTTTATCTCTCCTTCTTAAGGACTTAAAAATGAACACTAAATTTAGTCTCTGTAAATGCCTGGATTAAAGAAATCTTAACTTTTAGTAACTCAGCATCTAATTGTGCAATGAAAAAGTTTTTTCTCTTAACACGTATTTATATCTTGTATTAGTAGTATTCCATTTCATACCTGTTAAGAAATACTAACGTAACCACTTAGGAGAGAGAGTTCTCTAGGCTCTCCTGGCAGACCTCATAGATAGAGGTCTTGTATGACTACTTGCTAGCTCATCTCATGAATTTACATATACTCTCCTCACTTTAAATTGACTCCTTTGTTTAGTCTTGCACAGGCTAAGGAATAATATGGTTATTTCTCATAATTTCATATTCCTCCATAGTCAGAACTTCATATCCCTTCATAATCAGAAGTGTGGTAATGAAAATGCACATGGAAACCATCTTGAAAACTTGTAATTACTTGACGTTTAATGGAAAGTTTTATTGAGATAATGGTAGATTCACATGCAACAGTAAAAATAATACAGAGTAATCTCATGTACACTTTACTGACACACACTTTGTAAACAGTCTCTGCCTTAAGATTGGGTGGAGTAATATTCTAAGGCTTGTGCGTTTCCAAGTAAATTTTAGAATGAGCTTTTTTATGTCTACAAAATAATCTCTCTGGGATATTGATAGGAATTGCTTTAAATCACAGACTGACAGTTTTCAGGGAACTGACATTTTTTATGTTAGGTTTTCCCATCCATGACCATACTATGTCTTTCAGTTTACTTAGTTTTTCATCTCTTTTTTTTTTTAATTTCTTTCACTGGCATATTCTATTTTCAACATGTAGATTCTATACCTGTTTTGTTACGTGCATACCTATGTATTTCATTATCTTTAGAGTGATTATAAATGATTTTGTGTTTTAATTTCATTTTCCACATGTTCATTGTTACTAAGTAGAAGTGCAGTAAATTTTAGTGTACTGACATTGTATCCTGCAAACTTTCTGTGCTCATTATTATTTTTGGAGTTTTTGTTTGTTTATTTGTTTTGTTTTGGATTTCTTTGGATTTTTACATAAATAAAACAGAGATGATTTACTCCTTTCTAATCAATATTTCTTCTATTTCCTCTTGCCTTATTGCGGTGGTTAGAGCTTCTAGTATTATGCGAATAAGAGTGGTAAGAACAGACATCCTTGCTTTATTCTTGATCTTAAAAGGAACATATTCAGTCTTTTACCATTAAGTGTATGTAATGTTAGCTGTAGGTTAATTGTAGACGCTTTTTATCAAGTTAAGAAAACGTCCTTATAATGGTAAAATAAATAATGCTGAGAAAATTTATCATAAATTTTGTTATATGCCTTTGCTGGATTAATTTATAAGATTGTATGATTTTTGTTCTTTAGCTTGTTGATATTATGGATTGAACAGATTGATTTACAAATGTTGAATCATCTTTATATTTCTGGAATAAATCCCAGTTAGTTATGATATAAAATTAATTTTTTTTATTGCTGAATTGTATTTGCTAATATTTTGATAACAATTGTTGTTTTTAAAGTCTTGATAAATATTGGTCTGTACTTGTTTTTTTTGTTTGTCTGTTTTTATATTTATTTGACTTTTTTTATATCAGTATAATCTGAGCTTCATACAATGAATCAGGGAATCATCTTTTCCATTCTGTTTTCTGGAAGAGTTTGTGTAGAATTGGTGTCAATTCTTTCTTATTTATTAGGTAGAGTTCTCCAGTAAAGCCATCACAGTATGGAGATTTGTTCTTCTATAACTTTTAAAATACACACGCAATTATTTTAATGGTTGTAAGAATTCAGACTATTGATTTCATAGCCTGAAACTGAGTGATTGGATTTTATAGTTTTGAAAGAATTTTTTTCTTCTCAGTTATTGAATTTATGAGCACACATGTATTCATAGTATTTCCTTATTATTCTTTTAATGGGTGCAGGGCCTAGTAATATCTCATATCATTTCTGATATCGGTGATTTATGTATTAGTGTCTTCCCCATTTTTCAATGTTTTTGTCAGTCTTCTTAGAGTTTTATCAATTTTATTGAATTTTTTAAAGCAACAACGTTTGTTGAATTGGTTTTGCTGTTTTACTATTTTTAATTACATTGATTTTTGCCCATCTTTAGTATTTCCTTTATTCTGCTTCCTTTGGTTTTGTTTTACTCTTCTAGTTTCTTTGGGAATAACTTAGGTTATTGATTTGAGTCTTTTCTTCATTTCTAGTTTAAGTATTTCATGGTATAAATTTTCTTATTTTCTTCTCGGAACTTATTTAGCTGTATCTCACATATTTTGATATGTTGTGTTTTCATTTCAATTCTATATATTTTTTCAATTTCCTTTGAGACTTTTTTTTATTTCGTCTTCTTCCTCCTCCTTCTTCTTCTCCTGCTCCTTCTCCTTCTTCTTCTTCATCTTCTTCTTGTTCTTCTTCTTCCTTTCCTTCTTCTCCCCCTCCTCCTTCTCCTCTCCCTCTTCCTCCTCCTTCTTTTCCTTCTTCTTTTCGTTTTGTGAGAGAACTACAATAGAGAAGGCCAAAGTAAGTTAGCAAGACCTAGTCATTCCTTGGTGATGGAGAAAGAACCTGTGCATAAGACAATGATACAACAGAGAGAGAGAGAGCACATGCAAAATGATGGATCCAGTTGAAAAATTTCATGACAAAATCCATCTCCAAAAATGTTAATGTTACAGAGAAGAAGAAAAATAATAAAAACTTTTGTATTTAAAAATGAAGATTCCTCTCAAATGATCAGATTAACCATGGAAGATAATTGTCTTTGAAATGGAAGTAGGGGGAAATTCAAGCCTAAATACGTCCAATGTTAACATTTGTGTATCCGACAAAAAGATTATAAATGGGGTCCACATACCATAAGTCTAAATTACTTAAAGTTATAAATCAAGGTAAGCAGCTATTAAAACAAATGTTTCTTCTTCTTATCCTGACAAATATATGTCAAGAACAATCTTAAAACCCAGTTGCAAGTTTAGATAGATATCCACACAGAAAATGGCAATGCAAGAAGAGCTGGTCCCTATCTTCTGACTTGAGATTCCACCTCTCTTTTCTTATTCTCAGTTCCTACACTGTGTAAGTATTGTATGCGCCCACGTAGATACTCCATCCCTTGCACCCAAGCTTCAGCCATAGCCCCAGAGAAACAGCCACTAGACACCATGTGGCTGCCAGTTACGTGATGCACCCTTGGGAGGACGGAGCTGGGAAAGATGCCCGCAGGCTTACTGGAAGAAAGCTTAAGGGTTTTAGACAGGACATGCAAGTTCCTGGGTATCTGGGACAAGAAAGGGAGGCCTGTAGGCTCTGAATGGGCATGGCCTCTTGGTTCCATGGTTGGCTCTGTGGTGAGCACGGGTCATGGCTAGAATTGTCCAGACTGAGTTCCTCTGAAAGTCTCCTAGAGGGAGATTTTCTTGTCTTAATCTATGGGTAGCCTGAGTATGTTTGCCAGCATTCAACTAATACCTATACTGGTGTTTTTCTCTGCTTTCCTAAGAACAGAATTTAGTCAGTGAATAGAATCTTTCTTCCCCTCTATTCAAGAGCTTTAACTAAAACTAGAGCATAGAATATAGTTTATTTGAGAAGTAAATGTGTTGGTGCCCAGCTCCTTCGGTGGAATTTTGGGCCAGCTTAACACCTCTTCCCAGTGGGAATGGCATAGTTCAATTGAGAAAGTTCTCTAAACCATCTGGAGTGTTACGGTGACATTTACTTTTCTTTAAATTGCTCTCAGTGTGCCATTCAACTTTCTCTGTTCTCGAAGGACGTCTCTGAGTTTTAAATTGGCTGTTTTCTTTATTCATTATCAAAGACTAACATTAAGACAACACAGAAAATAGTGTTGCGTTTCAAAGCAACAGCTGTGCTGGCTTCGACAGTGCTTTATTAAGAGTCTCTAAGTTGTATACCACATTGAGTTTTCAACTTTGCAGGGAATGACACCAATTTTTATCCACTTCCCCAGATTTTTAATGAGCAGTTTTTCCCCTGATGTCTGTGTCAGAGGGTGGAGAGGTATGGTTTTTGGTTTCTGGCTGTTTCAGTTAAGGAGATAATCATTATTTTGTGTACTCTAACATCTCCAATAAATCCGATTGGGGAAATTCTGGCACAGAAAGTGGCTTAGTTGATGTTGATTTTTAAAAGGCATTGATAAAACCTCATTGATAAACCTCATCTGTTTCTACAACAGATGCCTTTCTACAAGAATGCCCACACCATATTTATCTTCTTTTTTATTCCTGTATTTTATACCCATCATCCCGTGTATTCTGGAGTGTGTAGGAATAAATAATCTTCAACAGAACAAAGGCTATAACAGCAGATTCAAATCTGGATCAAGTCGTCAAAGCCCCTCACATGGCACAGTGATGCAAAGCTGTACAAACCATCATTCTAAATCTATCAACACTTCCATGCTGTTTCCTCAATAGGAATAATTGGATGATTTATATTTTCTACTGACTTTTAAACATGACTGTCAGTGCATAAAACAAATTAGTTTTAATAAGAACTTTCACATGAGCACACAGAAATGGAGTGACAGGAACAGTAAATGGAGGTTTTCAATAATTGTATTGACAGAACTCCACCGAAAGAATAGTCAGGTATTTAGGATGATTAAGTAGTAATGAGCATTCCAGTTATTACTTTTATCCTATTTCAAAATGTCTAATGAACTTATTAATGAAAAACATACTGTCTTGAAAATAATGAGTCCCTTTTCTTATCAATACTGAGGTTATACTGATGAATGCTAGTCAGACTAGAAAAACATAAAATGCAGACGCCACAGATTCATCTGAAATGTATGTTTCTTTATGAAAGAAGTCTCAAATGAGTTACACTTTACTAAAATAGTTGTTTTTTATTATTTAAAAAATGTTTATTTTAGAAAGTATTTTTTTTCAAAATAGCAAAACATAATATTGATAAAGCTAATTATTTTATGTTGAGGGAGCTTTGATGGAATTATATTATTACTTTATTATTTTATACAAGTTGTAAATGATGGTAGAGATAACCTGATAAACAGAATTCATAAATTTTGGGGGGGTTTTAATGCATAACATTGTCACAGAGCAGAGAGATTATGATCACATGCATAGAGCCTGGTCTATGATGTAGAGTGAGTGGTTGAAGTGAAGTCAGGTAATTGAAGCTGGGAGAGTTAGTTGGACTCAAACTGCAGATTTCTTTGAAAGCCAGATAATGCTGAAGAGCTTCATTCAATGGGAAATAGCAAGTTATTAAATAGCGGGAAAAATGTGGAGAGAAATATTCTCTTTTCCATACTACTATGGCAAGATTGTCATGTGAAGATTAAATCACTGAAGTGTCCATATGATAAACTTCATGTTCTGGAAGCTTTTATTATTAAACAGTTTAGTTACTATATTATTGATTAATCTTCATTATTTGAAAACTAAGGCTATTAGGATATAAAACAGCTCAAAATGGGTTTCAGAAGTTTGATGATCTTTTATAACATATTACTAGGTAACTTATATACAAATATATGTATCGCTAAATTATTTGCCAAATAAATTTTATATATTTATGTTAAGTACATTACACATTATTATATAAATGTATTATTTCTCTATTGTGATATTTGTACATTTCAACTGAAAAATTCAACTTGTCAAGTGAGTCCATGAGCAAAGCCTCCCAAATGAAACTTTGATTACTTCCCAGCTTAAATTGAGCAATAAAGGGAAAACAATCTCTTATTTATTACAGGAAGCTTTTCACTTCTGAAAATAAAATTATAAACTTAATAACAGCCTCATATCTCCCCCTTAAAAGATGCTGAGTCTACGCTGAGGTAAAGTCTTCATTGCACCTGCTACCTCTGTCTACTTGGCTGCAACCAAAGTGGATGCAAGTGAAGCTTCAAGGTGGTGGGAGAGTAAGACGCATAGATCATCTTCGTCCCCACAAATACATCAGAAATACATCTACATGTGGAACAACTCCTACAGAACACCTACTGAACGCTGGCAGAAGACCTCAGACCTCCCAAAAGGCAAGAAACTCCCCACGTACCTCGGTAGGGTAAAAGAAAAAACAGAGACAAAGATTAGGGACGGGACCTGCACCAGTGGGAAAGAGCTGTGAAGGAGGAAAGCTTTCCACACACTTAGGAAGCCCCTTCGCCGGGGAAGACTGTGGGTGGCGGAGGGGAGAAGCTTTGGAGGCGCGGAGGAGAGCGCAGCCACAGGGGTGCAGAGGGCAAAGCGGAGAGATTGCCATACAGAGGATCAGTGCCGAGCAGCACTCACCAGCCCAAGAGGCTTGTATGCTCACCCACCGGGGCGGGCAGGGGCTGGGAGCTGAGGCTCGGGCTTCGGTCGGAGCGCAGGGAGAGGACTGGGGTTGGCGGCGTGAACACACCCTGAAGGGGGCTAGTGCGCCATGGCTAGCTGGGAGGGAGTACGGAGAAAAGTCTGGAGCTGCCGAAGAGGCAAGAGACTTTTTCTTGTTCCTTTGTGTCCTGGTGCGCCAGAACAGGGGATTAAGAGCGCCGCTTAAAGGAGCTCCAGAGACGGGCACGAGCTGCAGCTATCAGCACAGACCCCAGAGACGTGCATGAAACGCTAAGGCTGCTTCTGCAGACACCAAAAAGCCTGTGTGCGAGCACAGGTCACTATCCACACTCCCCTCCCGGGAGCCTGTGCAGCCCACCACTGCCAGGGTCCCGTGATCCAGGGACAACTTCCCCGGGAAAACGCACGGCGCGCCTCAGGCTGGTGCAACGTCACGCCGGCCTCTGCCGCCGCAGCCTCGCCCCGCATCGTGCCCCTCCCTCCCCCCGGCCTGAGTGAGCGAGAGTCCCCGAATCAACTGCTCCTTTAACCCCGTCCTGTCTGAGCGAAGAACAGATGCCCTCAGGCGACCAACACGCAGAGGCGGGTCCAAATCCAAAGCTGGACCCTAGGAGCTATGTGAACAAAGAAGAGAAAGGAAATTTCTCCCATCAGCCTCAGGAGCAGCGGATTAAATCTCCACAATCAACTTGATGTACCCTGCATCTGTGGAATACATGAATAGACAACGAATCATCCCAAATTGAGGAGGTGGACTTTGGGAACAACGATATATAGTTTTTTCCCCTTTTTCTCTTTTTGTGAATGTGTATGTGTATACTTCTGTGTGTGACTTTGTCTCTATAGCTTTGCTTTGCCCATTTGTCCTAGGGCTCTGTGTTTCCATTTTTTTTTTTAATAATTAAAAAATTTTTTTCTTAATAATTTTAATAACTTTATTTTAATTTAGTTTACTTTATTTTATCTTCTTCTTTCTCTCTTTCTTTTTTATCTCCCTTTTATTCTGAGCCATGTGGAGGACAGGCTGTTGGTGCTCCAGCCGGGCATCAGGGCTGTGCCTCTGAGGTGGGAGAGCCAAGTACAGGACACTGGTCCACAAGAGACCTCCCAGCTCCACGTAATATCAAAAGGTGAAAATCTCCCAGAGATCTCCATCTCAAAACCAAGACGCAGCTTCACTCAACGATCAGCAAGCTCCAGTGCTGGACACCCTATGCCAAACAACTAGCAAGACAGGAACACAACCCCATCCATTAGCACAGAGGCTGCCTAAAATCATAATAAGGCCACAGACACCCCAAAACACACCACCAGATGTGGACCTGCCCGCCAGAAACACAAGCTACAGCATCATCCACCAGAACACAGGCACTAGTCCCCTCCACCAGGAAGCCTACACAACCCACTGAACCAACCTTAGCCACTGGGGACAGACACCAAAAACAATGGGAACTACGAACCTGCAGCCTGCGAAAAGGAGACCCCAAACACAGTAAGTTAAGCAAAATGAGAAGACAGAGAAACACACAGCAGATGAAGGAGCAAGGCAAAAACCCACCAGACTTAACAAATGAAGAGGAAATAGGCGGTCTGTCTGAAAAAGAATTTAGAATAATGATAGTAAAGATGCTCCAAAATCTTGGAAATAGAATGGACAAAATACAAGAAACGTTTAACAAGGACCTAGAAGAACTAAAGAGCAAACAAACAGTGATGAACAACACAACAAATGAAATTAAAAATTCTATAGAAGGGATCAATAGCAGAATAACTGAGGCAGAAGAACGGATAAGTGACCTGGAAGATAAAATAGTGGAAATAATTAATGCAGAGCAGAATAAAGAAAAAAGAATGAAAAGAAGTGAGGACAGTCTCAGAGACCTCTGGGACAACATTAAATGCACCAACATTCGAATTATAGGGGTCCCAGAAGAAGAAGAGAAAAAGAAAGGGACTGAGAAAATATTTGAAGAGATTATAGTTGAAAACTTCCCTAATATGGGAAAGGAAATAGTTAATCAAGTCCAGGAAACACATAGAGTCCCATACAGGGTAAATCCAAGGAGAAACACGCCAAGACACATTAATCAAACTATCAAAAATTAAATACAAAGAAAACATATTAAAAGCAGCAAGGGAAAAACAACAAGTAACACACAAGGGAATCCCCATAAGGTTAACAGCTGATATTTCAGCAGAGACTCTGCAAGCCAGAAGGGAGTGGCAAGACATAATTAAAGTGATGAAAGGGAAAAACCTATAACCGAGATTACTCTACCCAGCAAGGATCTCATTCAGATTTGACAGAGAAATTAAAAGCTTTACAAACAAGCAAAAGATAAGAGGATTCAGCACCACCAAATCAGCTTTACAATAAATGCTAAAGGAACTTCTCTAGGCAGGAAATACAAGAGAAGGAAAAGACCTACAATAATAAACCCAAAACAATTAAGAAAATGGTAATAGGAACATACATATTGATAATCACCTTAAATGTAAATGGAGTAAATGCTCCACCTTAAATGTAAATGGAGTAAATGCTTCAACCAAAAATGGCTGAATGGATACAAAGACAAGACCCGTATATATGCTGTCTACAAGAGACCCACTTCAGACCTAGGGATACATACAGACTGAAAGTGAAGGGATGGAAAAAGATATTCCATGCAAATGGAAATCAGAAGAAAGCTGGAGTAGCAATTCTCATATCAGACAAAACAGACTTTAAAACAAAGACTATTACAGGAGACAAAGAAGGACACTATATAAGGATCAAGCGATCAATCCAAGAAGAAGATATAACAACTGTAAATATTTATGCACCCAACATAGGAGCACCTCAATACATAAGGCAAATACTAACAGCCATGAAAGGGGAAATCGACAGTAACACAGTCATAGTAGGAGACCTTAACACCCCAGGTTCACCAATGGACAGATCATCCAAAATGAAAATAAATAAGGAAACACAAGCTTTAAATGATACATTAAACAAGATGGACTTAATTGATATTTATAGGACATTCCATCCGAAAACAACAGAATACACATTCTTCTCAAGTGCTCATGGAACATTCTCCAGGATAGATCCTATCTTGGGTTCCAAATCAAGCATTGGTGAATTTAAGGAAATTGAAATCATATCAAGTATCTTTTCCCACCACAATGCTAGGAGACTAGATATCAATTACAGGAAAAAATCTGTAAGAAATACAAACACATGGAGGCTAAACAACACACTACTTAATAATCAAAAGATCACTGAAGAAATCAAAGAGGAAATCAAAAAGTACCTAGAAACAAATGACAATGAAAACAGAACGACCTAAAGCCTGTGGATTGCAGCAAAAGCAGTTCTAAGAGGGAAGTTTATAGCTATACAAGCCTACCTTAAGAAACAAGAAACATCTCAAATAAACAACCTAACCTTACACTTAAAGCAATTAGAGAAAGAAGAACAAAAAAACCGCAACGTTAGCAGAAGGAAAGAAATAAAAGATCAGATCAGAAATAAATGAAAAAGAAATGAAGGAAACGATTGCAAAGATCAATAAAGCTAAAAGCTGGTTCTATGAGAAGATAAAATTGATAAACCATTAGCCAGACTCATCAAGAAAAAAAGGGAGAAGACTCAATAGAATTAGAAATGAAAAAGTAGAAATAACAACTGACACTGCAGAAATAAAAAGGATCAGGAGAGATTACTACAAGCAACTCTATGCCAATAAAATGGACAACCTGGAAGAAATGGACAAATTCTTAGAAATGCACAACCTTCTGAGACTGAACCAGTAAGAAATAGAAAATATGAACAGACCAGTCACAAGCACTGAAATTGAAACTGTAATTAAAAATCTTCAAACAGAAGCCCAGGACCAGATGGCTTCAGAGGCGAGTTCTATCAAACATTTAGAGAAGAGCTAACACCTATCGTTCTCAAACTCTTCCAAAATATAGCAGAGGGAGGAACACACCAAAACTCATTCTATGAGGCCACCATCACTCTGATGCCAAAAGCAGACAAAGATATCACAAAGGAAGAAAACTACAGGGCAATATCACTGATGAAAATAGATGCAAAAATCCTCAACAAAATACTAGCGAACAGAATCCAACAGCACATTAAAAGGTTCATACACTATGATCACGTGGGGTTTATCCCAGGAATGCAAGGATGCTTCAATATATGCAAATCAATCAACGTGATACACCATATCAACAAATTGAAGGAGAAAAACCCTATGATTATCTCAATAGATGCAGAGAAAGCTTTCAACAAAATTCAACACCCATTTATGATAAAAACCCTGCAGATAGTAGGCATAGAGGGAACTTTCCTCAACATAATAAAGGCCATATATGACAAACCCACAGCCAACATCGTCCACAATGGTGAAAAACTGAAACCATTTCCACTGAGTTCAGGAACAAGATAAGGGTGTCCACTCTCACCACTATTATTCAACATAATTTTGGAAGTTTTAGCCACAGCAATCAGAGAAGAAAAATAAATAAAAGAATCCAAATTGGAAAACAAGAAGTAAAGCTGTCACTGTTCGCAGATGACATGATACTATATATAGAGAATCCTAAAGATGCTACCAGAAAACTACTACATCTAATCAATGAATTTGGTAAAGTAGCAGGATACAAAATTAATGCACAGAAATCTCTTTCATTCCTATACACTAATGATGAAAAATCTGAAAGCTAAATTAAGAAAACATTCCCATTTACCATTGCAACAAAAAGAATAAAATATCTAGGAATAAGCCTACCTAAGGAGACAAAAGACCTGTATGCAGAAAATTATAAGACACCGATGAAAAAAATTAAGATGATACAAATAGATGGAGAGATATACCATGTTCTTGGACTGGAAGAATCAACATTGTGCAAATGACTCTACTACCCAAAGCAATCTACAGATTCAATGCAATCCCTATCAAACTACCAATGGCGTTTATCACAGAACTATAACAAAAAATTTCACAATTTGTATGGAAACACAGAAGACCCCAAAGAGCCAAAGCAATCTTGAGAAGAAAAAAAACAGCAGGAGGAATCAGTCTCCCTGACTTCAGACTGTACTACAAAGCTACAGTAAACAAGGCAGTATGGTACTGGCACCAAAACAGAAATATAGATCAATGGAATAGGACAGAAAGCCCAGAATTAAACCCACGCACATATGGTCACCTTATCTTTGATAAAGGAGGCAAGAATATACAGTGGAGGAAAGAGAGCCTCTTCAATAAGTGGTGCTGGGAAAACTGGACAGCTACATGTAAAAGAATGAAATTAGAACACTCCCTAACACCATACACAAAAATAAACTCAAAATGGATTAAAGACCTACATGGAAGGCCAGACACCATCAAACTCTTAGAGGAAAACTTAGGCAGAACACTCTATGACATAAATCACAGCAAGATCCTTTTTGACCCACCTCCTAGAGAAATGGAAATTAAACAAGAATAAACAAATGGGACCTAATGAAACTTAAAAGGTTTTGCACAGCAAAGGATGCCATAAACAAAGATGAAAAGACAACCCTCAAAATGGGAGCAAATATTTGCAAATGAAGCAACTGACAAAGATGAATCTCCAAAATATACAAACAACTCATGCAGCTCAATATCAAAAAACAAACAACCCATCCAAAAATGGGCAGAAGACCTGAATAGACATTTCTCCAAAGAAGATATACAGATTTCCAACAACCACATGAAAGAATGCTCAACATCATTAATCATTAGAGAAATGCAAATCAAAACTACAATGAGATGTCATCTCACACAGGTCAGAATGGCCATCATCAAAAATTCTACAAACAATAAATACTGGAGAGGGTGTGGAGAAAAGGGAACCCTCTTGCACTGTTGGTGGGAATGTAAATTGATATAGCCACTATGGAGAACAGTATGGAGGTTCCTTTAAAAACTAAAAATAGAACTACCATATGACCCGGCAATCCCACTACTGGGCATATACCCTGAGAAAACCAAAATTCAAAACGAGTCATGTACCAAAATGTTCATTGCAGTTCTATTTACAATAGTCCGGACATGGAAGCAACCTAAGTGTCCATCAACAGATGAATGGATAAAGAAGATGTGGCACATATATACAGTGGAATATTACTTAGCCATAAAAAGGAATGAAACTGAGTCATTTGTAGTGAGGTGGATGGACATAGAGACTGTCACACAGAGTGAAGTAAGTCAGAAAGAGAATATAAAGCCGTATGCTAACACATATATATGTGGAATCTAAAAAAAGCAAATAAAAATGGTCAGAAGAACCTAGGGGCAAGACGGGAATAAAGATGCAGATCTACTAGAGAATGGACTTGATTATACAGGGGGGGGAAGGATAAGCTGGGACAAAGTGAGAGAGTGGCATGGACATATATACACTACCAAACGTAAAATAGATAGCTAGTGGGAAGCAGCTGCATAGCACAGGGAGAACAGCTGGGTGCTTTGTGACCACCTAGAGGGGTGGGATAGAGAGGGTGGGAGGGAGGGAGATGTAAGAGGGTAGAGATATGGGGTATATGTATATGTATAACTGATTCACTTTTTTTAAAAGCAGGAACTAACACCATTGTAAAGCAATTATACTCTAATAAAGATGTTTAAAAAAAAAAAAGTGGATGCAAGAGTCTCTTATCATACCCAGAGGGTACAGCCTGGAATGCAGAGAATTAAAATGATTCCTGGGACAGAATAGGAGCTGTCTTACCTGCCTGCAGAACCCTCAAAGCAGCCAACAGGTTTTAACCACACTTTAATTGAACCTATTCATTGTCCTTACCAAGAACTATGCCAGCTAGAGGAAGGAAAAGCTGAACAAGTTTCAAATGGTCAAAAAATAAATGAACACTAACATACAAGATAATACTTCATATTTCAGATTTATATCTTTGTCTCTCTATATGTGCACACATATATAATATATATACATGTATGTGTATGATATATATTTGTATGCGTGTATATATATAACGTGTGTGTATTTGTATCTGGAAGGATACAAAATAAACTAATAAAATGGTTACTTTTCAAGAAGGTGAGGAAGGAAGTGGTATTTCAGATTGTCACCAAATCAGACCTTAGGTATTATATTTTAACTTTCTAATGTAGTCATGGTCTGTTTTTATAACAAGGTAATTTTAACAGCTATCTGTGTCACATGAGCACAAGGGGCTAATTGCCAGCTGAGTCTCCAGCAGGCACAGTCACAATGGTTCCTTCCTTTGAAATGATGGTAAAGCCAAGAAACATAAAAGCACATACTTCTCTCTACCTTTCTCACCATCGCCCTGTGATCATCCATGCATATTTTTCCTTGGGGAGGATCTTCCAGTTCCACCTGGTCAGCGTCTGCAACGCGATTCATTTTCGGGGTTACCACGGCTTCCTCACAGTTCTTCCTGACCTCTAGCAGGAAATGTTAATACACTTCAGTAAAGTTAACAAGTGTTTTATTCACGTGTTTACATCCTAATTATTATGCTGAACTCAGGGCAGAATCCATAGGAACATGGGGGCCAGAAAATTGAAACATAAATAAAACATTCATTAAATATGGCAAAGCTGTTTCAACCTTAAAGAAAAAAATGCATTTTTATCTTAATTTGAAGACAAGAAATATGTCTATTTTTTTCCTCTATACATTTGTCTGGTTTTTATTTTTTTAATCTATTATTTCTATGGAGTAAAATGTACTAACTAGCAAGATCTTTATCAAGTACTTACAGTATACTGTATACCATGAAGGAATTTAAAAGTAAATTAGTAGGTTCCTGTCTTTAAGGAGCATATTACCAAGTTAGAGAAATAGGATAAATGCATGGGGAAACTTGAAGATGAAATAAAAGAGATTATGAGAACTTAGAGAGAAGGATGCAGTCTGGAGTAATGAGGAAACTCTTGATTAAAATGAGCCTAAAATATATCAGATATCAAAAGTTCTTTGCGCTAGATTTCCTTATATTAGGTAATGTGTAGTTGTATGCATGTATATGTGTTTTATAGATTTATATACAAATATGAACGTTGAAGCTATTCATATATATGCACACATTATATATATATGTGTGTATATATTTTTACATATATACTATACATTCGTATACATAGAATATCTTCAATGTTCCATGACATGAGACACAAACTTAGTTTCATTTTGTGTGCTTCTTGTTTAGTATCACATCATTTATCAATGAAAAAGTTTAGGGCCTACATTTAGTATCACATTTTTGATCACAATTCTCACTATTTTGTGATTAAAATTCTCACTAAATATGATATGATTTAAAAAAAAAAAAGAGAGGAAGAAAAGAATGATACTGGTATCCTTGTGCAAAATAAGCACAACAAACACACTCACAGTAAGAACAAAATGAAAGGTAATAATGGAGATGAAAGTTAAAAGATGTCTAAGAGAGTGATTTTTAAGGCAAAATTTACGTTTTATAAAATCTGAAGAAAGCCAGATTTTATGAAGGCTAAGATATTAGAAGGGAGCAAGACCTCCATGCACGCTATGACATTAAGAAACAGTAATTAGTGAAGGTGTTTTAAGAAAAAGCCTCAGCTGGGTCAAAATTTTCTCATCAAATTAGAAAATGTTAGTGAAATTTGAAAAAAGCTTAAGGTGTAATATAATCCGTTTGTATGCCACTAGGCAGAAGTAAGCTTTGAAAGAGAATTTGGAGCTCAGGAAAATGTACAAAGGCCTCCACATATGTCTTCATGAGTATCAAGACGTGATGACATCAAAGAGTGAGAAATAGAAAGAGTGCAGACAGAGAGTAGAGGGTCTTAAAAATAAAAAAGATTGTAGGAGGAACCTGGAATTCTGTCATAGTTACAAACTTATAAGTTACACTGAATTGTAACAAAACCTTTACGTAAGAGTTAAGATATTAAACTGTATTGACCAGGTTTTAAATGCCAGCGTATATTCTTGCTCTCTAATTCTCATTTTGACAATCATATTCATAGTTTTCATGTTGCCTGGTAATTGTGATGAATATCAAATTATGAAGAAGCCAGCTCGTGAATGTCCGGGTTCCTGGAAGTGCATGCAGCTTGCACAGTGTTTGGGCAAGCAACAGTGATGCATGGCTAGGGGTGAGAGGAGTTGGCGACACAAGCTAGAATCATGAGGCAGCTGCTGGGATTGAGCGTGACTATAAATTGATCCCACATATGCCCTGCTTCCCCTCGGGGCTCCTTGGTGAAATAGGAGCTAGTATCATCACTAATTTGAACTTGTATGCCTTACAAGCCTTTAATATTAATAAAGTTCAAGGAAAACTTCTGATTATTGAAATATTAAAGACTTGGGCTTAAACTCAAAGCATCTTTCAGAAGATTCCCCAACCTCCCCCTTTAAAAGTAGAAATATAGGTTTTGTATTAATGGTCTTGAATGGAGAGAGGGAACTGAGGAAATATTTTGTTTCTGTACAGGAATTAGGGCAAGTTAGATCTAGTATTGTGTAATAATTCTCATTTTTAAACAACTGAACATCGATAATAATGGCTTTTGAAGAGATCATTTATACTAGATGCTGTATAGGTAATTTAAATATATATATATCTTTTATTTTTATAATATAGATTGTCAGCTTTGACTTAATTTTGTTCAGTCCAGTGGAGATGCAACTATGAGATACCCTAAATGAATTTATGAATAAAAGAAATAAAGAAATCCTGTGAAAACTTAACCAATGAAGTCTATACATAATAAGCAAGCAGATCATCTATAATAGAAAAATAAGAATTAATTCTCATTTCTCAGTGTCAATGTAAACATTATTTCTTTTGAGAGAAATTTCCTGATGTTTCAATAGTGCCAGGAATTTTGCCAGTCATACTATTTGGTGTATTTTACTTTAATAATGTGTTTTGTTTCTATTTTCCCTTTTAGACTTTGAAGTTTATGATGACAAAGACTGTTTCTGTATTACCTAGGGATAACGTTGTCCTCCTAGGGACTAAAATAGTTATTTTCACATAATAATTACTTAGTAAATACTTCTTGAATGAAAATATGCTGAACAAATGATCAGTAATTGTACAACCAAATAGCTATAGAACAGAATCCCAGAGATCCAACTAAGATGACTGAGGAATATTATCAGTGTTGAAGGAGCAGATGGTATCATAATTGGATCAATAGTTTTGTTCATCTTGCTAGGAGAAAGATTGTATAAGCAGAAGGCAATAGTCAGGCCAGGTAACAGAAAAAGGCAATTCGAAATACCAAAGGTGGCAGTGCTAAGCTGACTGAGTGCACTGTTCGTTGGGTTGGCATGACTGTCTGCCCACTCACCCCATCTATTGGGTGAGAAGGCTGCATCAGGCTATTAGAATTTAGCATTCTGACATTTGAATCATAAAATTAACTCCTGTGGTCAGTTAATCAATAAACCTTCTGATAATTTGGATCCCTACATACTTTTCTTGCTTAGAGAAAATAGGCTGATTTTCAAATGCAAATGTCCATTCCATTTGACATTTTGATTCTTCCTCTAATTTCAATAATTGAGATTTCTGATTTTTTTTCGGTCTTAATGAGTTTTGTTAAGATGACATATCCCTGAAAGATACGTGCCAACAAAATCAAGTTCTTAACTTCCAGGACGGAGGCTGCAAGTCTAGTTCCTTGTGATTTATGCAAGTGTAGTATCACTCATGAGGCTTCCTGCTCTCATCTGTGATATGAGGTGTTGTCACTTAACCTAACCTATGATCACTGTGACATTACATAAAAAACTATAACAGCCTTTCTCTTACAGGCAGTCAGCTGCTGACTGTGACCAAATTGTGGCTTTGTGTTATAATGGGACCAGAGACCACCTCTAGCCTTAATCACATGCAAAGCATCAAGATGCAAAATCTTCAGATCACACAGATGTCTCTAGGAAGCCGAAACTACTAATCAGAAAGTGAGTAGATTTGATGAATAAGTCAGTGAAATCAAGACATTTGGCTTTTGTTTGTCCATTGGAGGAACTTGAAATTTTCAGTAGAGGAGAAGGCTTAAAATATTTTTAAGATACTTTAGACACTTATATTTGAGTTGCACAGACCCAAACAGATACCAAACTTTGGAACAAATAAAAGTAGCTTTAGACTATTAAGGTTTGTAAACCCCACTTTTTATCAAAAGGATGATATATTCAACTATAATAATATCAAAATTCTATGGATAGATGGAGCAAATATCTTGAATACATTTTTCTGTTGATTTTCTTACTGTGCCCATTTGGTTTTGCCCCTAGGCAATAACTAATTTCTTGAAAGAGGATCTGTAAGAATAATGCCAGCTGCTGACCTAATCATCATTTCTGTTCTTCCGCAAATTGGTAAGGTGAGTCATTATTTCCTCTTTCAAGAGAGATTTAACCTTGTGTATTATATGGGTTGCTTTCATTAGTAGGAGCTTCAGCCTTGTGTTATTTGTGGAATGCTGATGATTGATTTCATTGTTCATAGTGAATACCTTTTGAAATTGTATCTTAGATGTCATTCAGTGTTTCTTGGTATTGCTGTTAGCCATTTAAGTATGGCTTATGGACCTAGCACCTGTGTGTTTTGCAAAGCAAGGCAGCAGGTGAAAAGACAAATGAAATGGAGGCATATTTTAGTTAGTGACACCTGGTCCCCCAGTGAACTGATTTACAGGCCAGTAACCATTCAGTGATAAAATGAGTGATTAGGTAAGCCGATTCAGTATTTAGTATTCAGTATTTAGAAGATTGAAATGACTAGTTTGTTTCCCAGTGGGTCTGTCTAAACAGATATTTGGTGACCTAATATTCAAAATTACACAATTGAATAACACTCAGGGCTTTTTGTCTGGGACTGGCATAAGACTGTTGAGACACGATTAACAATACAGAACTGGTAGTTATGAAGTTCAAGTGAAAGGTGCTTCTCTTGCTGTGTTAATTGGTCCCCAGTCTGCTGAGCATGTGCCTAGCTGTGAGTTGGCCATTCCTCATCCCCACAGCAGGGCAGTGTGTCTCCTCCTCTATTTTTTCAGGTAGATTTGTTATCTCCATTTCAGTAAACTTTTTATCTTGTTCTTTCATTTGGAACATATTCCTCCGTTTCTTCACTTTGCTTGACCCTCTGTGTTGGTTTCTATCCATTATATGAAACAGCTGCCTCTCCCAGTCTTGAAGAAGTATTAGCCTGTATAGGAAAGGAACCTTATTGTTCAACTGTTTCCGAGCTCTTGGTTGTCTTTTGAACCTTTGTTATTGTCCAAGCAACCGATTTTATTTGCAATAACGCCTAGTATTTGAGAGTGTACCAAGACCCGCCAGGGTCCCAAAGGAAAGGACCTCAGACAGCACCTAGATTCCGGCTGTTGGAAGCCAGTCCCTCAGGCAGCAGCTTTTAAAGAACTCAAATACATACAGTCCTGTGGGACCACAAGGGTAAGCCCCACTGACCTCCAGAGCCAGGCAATCTGGAGGTGTCCCCTGGCAGGAGACACAAAAATCAGGGTGCTAGACAAGGGTATAAGTCCCCTTTGGAAGACACCAGTGAGCTGGAGCAAAGCAGAGAGAGAACTCAAAGATTGCACCCACCGGCCTTAGTTCCCTTGAGAACACCTCCATAGGCTCCTTGAAATGTGCCAAACCAGAGCCTGCCCGTCAGGCCAAATAGGACATGCAAATAGGCCTCTTTCTCCGAAAGACTGGGGGTTTCAGCCTGCTGTCTATGCAAATGCCCTGGAGGCGGTAATCTGCCAAGAACTATTTCTCCAACTGTTTAAGTTCCATGGGACACAGTAATGCAAGTCCCCTGGCCTTCAAGACCAGGTGATGAAGGGGTGTCCTCTGGGCTACATCCGCAAAAACTGGGTCACCAGATATACATAGAAACTCCCCTCTGGGAGATACACTCTGCAGCAAGGCAAAGGGGGAGTGCCAAGATGGCTGGCACCTGCCACGAAAAGAAAATAAAGAACAAAAAGAAAAACGAAAAACCTAAAAACAAAAAAGGTGGGCTACCAGGGAGAAATAAAGTCTAGAGATAAATAAGTAAATAAATGAATCAATTAAATAAAAGCCTAGAGTTAAAAAAATAGTGCCCACCAGACTCTATGTCCTGACAATATCCCAGCACAACCCTGATCCTCATTCTAATGCTTTAAAATTAGCAAATAAGCCTCTTTCACATGAAGCCTGAGCACTTTTTAAAGGCTGTTTCTGCTCTGGGCCATGGGGTGAGTGAATTTGCTTGTGACCGCCCCCCCCCCCCCGCCCCCGCCTTTTTTTTTAACATCTTTATTGGAGCATAATTGCTTTACAATGGTGTGTTAGTGTCTGCTTTATAACAAAGTGAATCAGCTATACATATACATATATCCCCACATCTCCTCACTCCCGCATCTCCCTCCCTCCCACCCTCCCTATCCCATCCCTCTAGGGGGTAATCTTCCTGTGCTATGCAGCTGCTTCCCACTAGCTATCGGTTTTACATTTGGTAGTGTATGTGTGTACATGCCACTCTCTCACTTCGTCCCAGCTTACCCTTCCCCCTCCCCCTGTCTTCAAGTCCATTCTCTAGTAGGTCTGTATCTTTATTCCCGTCCTGCCCCTAGATTCTTCATGACCATTTTTTTTTTTTTAGATTCCATATACATGTGTTAGCATATGGTATTTGTTTTTCCTTTCTGACTTCACTCTGTATGACAGACTCTAGGTCCATCTACCTCACTACAAATAACTCAGTTTCATTTCTTTTTATGGCTAAGTAATATTCTGTTGTATATATGTGCCACATCTTCTTTATCCATTCATCTGTCGATGGGTACTTAAGTTGCTTCCGTATCCTGGCTATTGTAAATAGAGCTGCAGTGAACATTGTGGGACATGACTCTTTTTGAATTATGGTTTTCTCAGGGTATATGCACAGTAGTGGGATTGCCGGGTCATATGGTAATTCTATTTTTAGTTTTCTAAGGAACCTCCATACTGTTCTCCATAGTAGCTGTATCGATTTACATTCCCACAAACAGTGCAAGAGGGTTCCCTTTTCTCCACACCCTCTCCAGCATTTATTGTTTTGCTTGTGAGCCCTTTAAGAGCTGTTTCTCAGTTTACCACAGCCCCATATGTCTTGTGGCTGTGAGTCTAGTTGGTTTTCAAAGCTAGATAATTGGGGAACTCATCTCTCAGGTGTAGGTCTTAAAAGTTGGGGCTCCCAATATGGAATATGAACCCTTCACTCCTCAGGCAGAAGAGCCAGGTTTTGAATTCCTTCCCAATTGCGGGTCACCATGTGGGGTGGGAGGTTGGAAGGTGAGGTTTATGCTAAGATTGTACCTCAGCCTGTCCTACTTGCTTTGATGTGTTTTGTTTCCCTTCTTTGCCTGATGTAAAGAAGCTGTTCTGCTAGTTTTTAGGTATTTTTTAGAAGAAATTATTCCATATGTAGCTTTAGATTTGTTATGTTCACAGAAGGAGGTGAGTTCAGAATATTCCTGTTTTACCATCTTGAACCAGAACCCACCTCTTCTAATAGCTGTAGATTTGTAGTATAAGTTACTGCTCATTGTTTGAATTTCTTTTAACCATCAGCCACTTTCAAGTTGGATATTTATGTTACAAAAATCCTGAGCCAAATTACTTTGTCTCAGTTACATCATCTGTAAAATAGAGAAAGCAATCCATAAAATAGGTAGTGATACCTACCATATAGAGTTGTTGAAAGGATAAAGCAAGTCAGTACACATGGAGAATTGAGAACTGTTTATGTTATGCAGTAAATTATTCGTAAATGTTAGCCATGACCACAAAAATAACAATGATGACGGAGAAGATAAGGGTGATGAAATGATAGATATATTATGTAACCTTTAATATTCAGGTCTCTGCTGGTTTGTAATAATTCAAAACACTACCAGACTCTTTCCATATTAAAATATAATTTTCAGCTTCTCACTAATCAAGAGGAAAATATAGTCTTCAAGGAGACTCAGGCAGATATGACACTGCATTGAACCTTATGCAGTTAGGCAGAGGGGGCAAAAATCACATAGCTTACCTGGCCATCTGAAGAGTGGATCTAATAACAGGCTTAGGAACATTTTCCTAAAGAAAAAATTAGGAGAGAGAAATTCCCTGTTGAGTAATTAAAATAAACACAGGCACGATTTCAAAGAAAAATTTATTAATTAGTTTAACAATTATTTATTGGGAACAAAGTTCTAGTGGGAGGAAAATAACAAGCCACAAAAATCTGCATGCATGGTATTTCTCATAGCGATAAGTGGTACTGAGACAAATGGGATTGTCATCTTTTGTTGGTTCTTAAAGAAGGAATCATTGAGACGAGACTAGACAACCAGATAATTGGAGGAAGGGAGAAATGAGTCACAAAGCATCGTCAGGAAGAGCATTCCAGGTAGAGACAACATCAAGTCAAGTGTTCTAAGGCAGTTAAGATGTGATGACACTTTAGGGTATTTCAGAAATAATAATAAACCCGTATGGGTTAATCTGAATGAACAAGTCTTAAAGCAATAGGAGATAGTGTCAGTGTATGTAGGACCTTTCATGAATTAAGTGAAAAACTGCTGACAGATTTTGAGCAAAGGAAAGAAATCTGAAAAGGAGCTCTCTGGTGCTATGTTAAGAATTGACTATTAGGAAGGAGAGTAAGGACACTGGGAGAAAACCTTTAGAAATCTGTTATATGAACCTAAGCAAAAGCACCATGGTAGGAGTGGAAGTATTGCAAAGGGACTGGATTCTGAGTGTACTTTCATAAAAGGATTTGTTTATGAATTGATTATATCATAGAAGGGAGAGTTAAGTGCCAAGTGCTTTGGGTAGAGAAATGCAGAAGGTTGCAACTGCTTTGGGGGAAATTGAGGGCAGAGCAATTTGGCAATGGTGGAGGTGGGACTGGTGAATCGGTAAAAGATACCACGAGGGACCAACAACCAAGAAAGAATGATGTTCCAGATGCCAAATGAGAAGATATTTCAAGCATAAAAATATCAGCTCTGCCAAATAATGTTAAGTCAAGAAAGGTGTAGAGTAAGGCACGACCTTGTCGTTAAGCAACACAGCATCTCTGGTAACCTTACGTGGAGTAGTGAGAATGAAAGTCTCTTCAGATGGGGAGGAGTCAGTAGGAGAATTGCTTTTCTTTTCTAGAATACCTTTTCACAGACACTGCAGGGTAGCTTTGTCACATCAAGGTCACTAAACTCAGAAAGGGGTCTTTGCTATTTCTGGCTCAACCTGATTCTTTTCCTTGATCAATGTGGATTCCATCAGAGCACAAAATCTCTCCCAGAATCGGAGTGAGTGGTGGTCATGATTCCTTCTATTTTTAATTTTTCTGGCTAACTAGGCCTAGCACATTGACATGATAGGAATCTAACGGATGTGATTGGATTTAATAAAGCAGCATATGGCATTTGTGTGGGTACTCATTACAATCGCCAGCACTCAGTCACTTGTTTATTATTCTTTAAGCCATGCACATGCAGCTTGAAGCTAGAAATGTGGTAGCAAATTTTACATCCTCTAACCTAGTACTCACTGTGAGTGAAACATCATAATCATCTTCTTTAGAAACCTGTTGTTATAATCCAACAAAGTTAGTTTACATCAGAGTATCTCTAAGACCTATTTGGTGTGAATTACATTATTTGACAACTGGCTTCTCAATATCTCCATTCGGATGTTAGGAGACTGAAAACTTAACATGACCTAAGTTTAACTCCTGGTTTTCTCTGCTAAGCCTACTTCTCCTGGAGTTTCCCCAGTTCCATTTGATGACAACTCCATCCTTCTAGGTATTAAGGGTAAAGTACTTGAAGTCATCTCTGAATGCTTGCTTTTTCCAACACCTCAAATTCAATTCACCAGCATATCCTGTTTTCTTGACCTTTAAATTATATCCAGATCCTATGACTTTCCACCACTTCTACTGGCAATATCCTGCCTGAGTCACCATCAATTCTAAGCTAGATTTTACTACAGAAGCTTCCTAATTTGTGTTTCTAAGCTTTTTCCGCAGCTACATTTTATTATCCAGATAGCAGCCAAAGGAATCTTGTACAGTGTAAATCTGGTGATGTCACTCCTCCAGTCTGGGTCCTGCAGTAGTTCCTGAGTTCCTTCAGTGTTCTGCGAAGACTTACCTTATGCTTCCTCCCTGTTCTCCTTATTTCTATAACCTAATATTCTACAGCTTTATCCTTCACTCACTCTGTTCTTGCCAACTGCCCTCCTTGTTCTCCTTTTTCTATTGTGCATAGTACTTACTGTAACATACTATATAATTTACAGATTTAATTTATTATTATTTGTAAATTTTTCTGTACCTCCTTGCTAGAATTTAAGCTCCATGAGAGAAAATGAAACAAAACAGAACAAAACCAAAAAACAAACAAAAAAACAAAAACCCTTGTCAGCTTTGTTCAGTGAAGAATCAAAAGTGCTTTGATCTGTCTGGCATCGCGTCTAGAAGGTGCTTAGTGAATATTTGTTGAATGAATTGAATAAATGAATTAACTATTTAATCGCAAAATAATCTTAATGATGTCTATGTATTGTTATTATTTCCATTTCATAGATAAGGAAGCCTAGGCACAAAGAGCTTAAAAATATTTAAATTAATACAGCTAGTAAGTGACTGAGCTTGAATTTGAATATAAAAAGTCTACTTCTAGAATCAACAATTAAGTACTCATGTTAGCACTCTTGAGAACCATACTGTAACTGTCCCATTGTATATGAATAATACAGAATAATATTTATTTTGAAATTAAAAAAAATAAGGGGACTGTATGTGAATAGATATGAAGAGACATCCCTGTCATGTTATGAAGTTTAAAAAATTACAGAACAAGTTCTATAGCATGATATTATTTTAAAAATTCATGCACATATACATATATATATATATACACATAGATATTTGTTCTCCAGTGTTGTTCATTTCCTTACTTATGAATATATATAAAGAGCAAATTACCCTAGAAGTAGATATAATATGGAGAAAGGGAATTTTTAGAATAATCTTTTTATTTTTGAGTATTTTGCAAACAGCAGTTCTTACATTATAACTTAAATAATTTAAAAATAACCAATATAACAACAGAATCCCCATAAATACCAAACATGAGTTCATATAAATGTCAACTCCCCTTTTCCCCAATGACGTTCATAACATTTTTGTTTACCTCAAAACAAAAACACATCCTTTAGCATGGTAATTGGATTAGCTAATTTGGTCCTCAATGGGAGTGAGGATGCTGCAGGAACCTTTACTACTCCTTATGTATATCATTACATTTCAGTTTCACAGTATTTTGTTCATTAATATTCCCCAAAGCCTACGGAAGATGCTGGCAATGTTTATTTCTTTCAAATGTGATTTAGGTTGAGTGGTTCTGCACTTAACCCTCCACTTCCCCAAGTATAGCTTTCTGAACACATGGTATTCTCCCAACAGTAGTAGCAGTGATCTCCAATAGAGGATGGACAGGGAGTGGCATATTTGAATTCTTTATGGGTCATAATTTGTTGACAAATCCTTGAAAGTACATGTTCCTTATTGAGAATAGCTGTTCTGATATGTTAAATATTAGGAAAATTAACATGTTCCTAATTTATCCATTTGGTCATCCTCAAAACAGGACTAACTGTGTTTTTATATAATTTATAATATAAGGTATTGTCTTTAAAAGTTTTGGTTGAACTAGCTTCCTATATACATAGTAACTAATTGATGGCCTCCAGATACATTTGTGAAATTCAAATTTTTTAATCTTTAGGGGTGGCAAACAAGGAAAAAATCAATCATTTCATTTTCTTTTCAGATATGAATCGATTTTTTCTCCTTACTGATTCTATTTATATTAACATATATATACATTTTTATCAATGTAGCTTTTTATTAATGTAATCATTTTATCTGTATATATAATCAATTTAATTATATTACTTTCATTATAGTGCAAGTTTTTAAAAATTATATTAACTGAGTGGTAAAGTGAAAGTAGTAGACTGACTGAGCGGGAGCAAATGTATTATCCACAGTGCTTTCTGGTGTAGACAGGCATGTGGAGGATGGAGCCCATGCTATCTATGTGCATGTGACATAATTAATAGGAGAGAGGAGGAGATAAATACAGTTTGATTGGATCAAATGAAACATAAAGTTGAAATAGCATAGGAGTTCTAAATTGTCATTCTATATTAACGTCCTGAAAACGTTAGATTCCACTTATAAATTTATAATTACGTTTTCATGCTCAAAGTCAACTAATTTTTTGCTCTCTTTTAATGCCATCAGCTCTTGCTTCAATTGGCCATCTAAGAGCATTTCAGAGCCAAGGTTATTAACATATTTCTAAACAAGAAGCTATTTCCCATGAAGTCTCCAAGGTGTTAAATTTTAAGCCAATACATATATTATGGTAGTTAGGGCTCTCTGATTTTCATTTATGCATATCCCAATCAGCATATGATCACAGCTGGAAAAATGAGCTTCAGTAATGAAATAAATGAGATCCAAACCAATAGTTTTTCTTAGAATAGAGACCATTAGTTTAATTGCCACAGATGGATGATAATCAGGTCTCAAAGCTCTGGTACTTGGAGTAGTCTTTTAAACCTCAAATATGAATTTAACACTATGTTCTTTGAATGATCACCCAAGTGGAGTAAAAAAAAAAATCCCCATGCTGAAAAGTGATAAATTTACAATTTACTGAGGGAATATTCTGGGAATTCTGAGTTTTAAAGTGATCCCTCAAATCTTTAAGTTCAGTATGCAGGATGCAGTGGGTGGAGCTGTTTACCCAAGGTCCTCACCTGTAATTTGGATATTATCATATTCTTCATCAACATCATCATCCTCATCATCACTATCACCATCACCTTCACTATTATCATCATCATCCCTATTAATAGTGTTGGGTTTATTGAGATAACAGTTATAAGCCATTAAGCATATCCCCTGGTAGGTAATACCAAACACAAGCGTTCTTCATGCATTCTTAAGTGAAAGTTGTATAATGTTGCTAAGTCTCAGATTCCCCATTTGTAACATGCGGATTACAATGCCTATTTCTAGGCTTTCACGAGTATTAAATTTGAATAATGTCTGTATTGTATAGTACTTAAACATTACTTGACATGTAGCACCAGCCATAAAATTGAGTCCAACTTGTCAAATTCAAAATTGAGTCAAAAATATTCTCACAAAGCAGATGGTCAAAGCTGTGTAGTTAACTTTCAAGGAACATTCACTGTCTGAAACTAGAAGTCGGTAGATAAGTATTCTTGTTTCTCTCATCTCCTACATTGCACTGAATCCTCCCTACAAGCCCCTTGTAGACATTTATCTATTTTTATAAGAAACATCTCTAAACAGTAAATCTTAAATTAAAAAAAATTCCAATGAATGAAAGAAGAATTGAGAGTAATTTAAAATATGAACATTTCTATATATTTTCAACCTTTCATCTGCAACTCCCATCCTTCTTAGTTTTCTCCCATGTTAGTACTGAACTTTGCTTTAAGAAGACAGCTTTTTCATCTCAAAGAGGTAGCATAGAAAGAGCAAGGAATTTGGAGTCAGACTAGCCATGTTTATAATTCCAGCACTGCCAGGTAAAGATATAAAACTTGGGCAAGTCATGGGACTTCTCAGTTTTCTTTTCTATAAAAAGTGGGTAAAAGTACCACTACTGTAAAGTTCTATAAGGATTACATATAATACGTGTGAAATTCCTAACAGGTACTAATTAAATTATAGCTCTCATAACTCTAATTTCATGTTAAAATATACCCTGTTCTCCATTTGTTACTCAGATTTTTCCATGGATAAAATCCCTTAGGAGCAATTATCAAGGCAATTCTTTCATAGACTAGTTTCAAGGTAAATTCCCGGGTTGTTTCAGCTTTACTCAGTTCCTTCCCTTTGTCTTGCATTCTCCCTCCAGGCTGGAAAACTACAAAAAAAGAGAGTCATTGACTTTAAATAGACTGGTATTAGCAACTTGAAGGAGAGTTTGTTAAAATTCTGTCTCCTAAACTGAATATAGAAAATATTCTGTTTTCTTTCTAAAAATGTAAGCTCTAGGCCTCAGTATCTAGAATATTCTGAATTCCAGAGACAATGATGAATTTTACTTCTCAAAAAAATCTGAGCTCCCTTTCCCTCCATGCTTTACTTTCTGCAAGTTTACCCTGTCCTTGGAATATTTTCTTTTTTCACCAACCTGTTTCCCATTTAGACAAGACCTTTTCTTCCTTCAGGTCTAGGTTCAACTCAACCTTGTTTTCTTAATTTGAAAAATTCACTTCTATTTTATCTTAGGTTTCTGTTTCATGTTAATGATCACAGATGTAATTATTTTCTTCACATTTTTTCTCCCTCATGGTATGTCCATGAGAGTCAGGAGAGTTTGTGTGTTTTCCCCTTTATAACACCAGCACAGAAATAGAGAAAGGATGAGCTAGGAATGCCAGTGATGTATCTATTACTTGTGTTGTGTGATTCTTTCATTTATTTTTCCACTTATCTTTGTGATCCAGTTGCATTGCTATCATTTTTCTCTTCTCATAAAATAAAACCAAACAATAAAAGAGAAGCTTAATAGTCTAGTAAAAATTATTTCAGCTAAAACATAATTGAGTAAATGTAAGATAAAATTTACTAATATGGGTCGGAGAATTTTAGATTTATCTCCAAAGGTCAATTTCTTAATCTCTTTGGAAATTTGATTATTACTTTTATTAAAAGAAGTAAAGAAAATGACATCTGCAAAAGCCAATTTAATTACTTTTAACTTTTGTTATATTTCCAGCTCAGCCTCTACTGTGTGATGTGGGGCAAGTAATTAATTTCTTGCCTACAAAATGGAGGAAGAATTGAACCTACCTCATAGAGTTTTTAAGAGGTTAAAATGATTCAATATATGTAAAGTACTTAGACTATTATAATTGCTGTTAGTTAAAAAAATCCTATAGTATTTGACACTATACCTCTAAAATTTCTTAGATATGACACTTATACCATCAAGGAACCCATGTGTCTTGCCATTTCACCTCTCTGTTTAGTAAAAATACATATTAAATGAGTTAGCATTCACTTTTTAGTAACTAATTTGTTCATGGTAGTTTCAACATTGCACATATATTGCACAAAAATTTCCTATATTTGCTTGAAATATAGGAAAATTTAAAACTCAGCAAAAGTTTTGCCCTTTGCGTATTGTAGATGAAACTATATGAAATAGTCTGGTTGGTTTTATTGGCTAGGACAGCAAATACTAAACTTGATTCCTTATAGTGTGAATAAGTTAGTCCCATAAGGAGCTTTCAGTAACAGTTCGGTTTACCAAATAGCAACCTAATAGATGGACAACCCCCTCCCGTGGTATCTGAAAATCACACTGGATTGTGAAAGATTTTGAAACAACAGCCGTACCAATCAGCAGGACATACCCAAAATGTTAATTCAAAAACGTCTAATAAAGTGTTAATGTAAGGTCTATTTACAGAGATGGAGGTAGGATAAAAGGATCCAAGAAGGGATGGTGAAGCATTCTGGCACCAGTAAATGTTGGACGCCTTTATTACCTGTTTGCCCAAAGGAGCAATGTGTTATAGGGAAATGAGGGGAACCTAGCACTTGGTGAGAGTGGCAGCTGTGGGAATTTGATCCCTGAGGCAGAGGAAATCAATCACCGTAAAAAACTGCAGCTTGGCAATAAGGAGAGGAAGGATTGAATCTCTCTGTCTCCCTCTCCCTCTCCCTCTCGCTCTCCCTCTCACGCTTCCTCTCCAGAGCACCAATTCTCTGCTGCTGCCTCTGCTGGCCAAACCAAAACTGAGGATAGAGGAGTTGGGATACAGGGGATGATGCAGCCCATGGAAGTCAACCCCCTGCAACCCAGAGAAGGCGTAGATGGGAGCCCAGAGGAAGCATCTGTTGGGAAAATGGAGGTAAGTCAGCCCAACAACCTTCTGGACAATTTCGTAATTTTAAGGTACTTTTATCTTATATTAAGTGAATTCAGTTATTTCTCTGCTTATAATGAAATTTGTGTAATCAATCAATGTGAATAGGAAGAAAACATCTACACGTGTATGACACAACTTGTATGGCTCAGCTTTTGTGAATAAAAATAACGCAGGAATAATTTTATTCCCTAGTAAACGAAAACTACTTACAAATGGAATTCAGTTATTTTCTAGTCACATTAAGATTTTAAACATACTTTCTGTATTACCTTGGCAGGCTGCTCGCTATCTTTGAGTGTTTATGTTTCCCTTATGCTGATAAGCATTTTCTTCCCTGGTCTTTTGGTTTTAACATAGTAGTATTTATTACAGAAGCTTATGCTATAATTATGTACAGTATTGTCCTTTATTGTTCAGGCTTGCGAAACATTTTCATTATTGGTTGAGACTTAGGACTATCAATGTTTAGGTCCAGTACAGTTAGGACAGCAGGTAGCAAATAATGACACGTTTTCATGGTTATCTTGCACAATTTTAATGGTACTATGAGATCATCAAATTCACATAATTTTTCTTTGGATTCCACGCCAAAGCCAATTTGAGATCATGAAAACATAGAATTCTAATAATTAAGGGAATACCGTTATCCAAATAAATTAGTGATTTATTTATCATATTATATAAACATATACACACACACATATATACATGTGTATATATGTATAGAATATGTCTGTATAGGTGTGTATATATTCAATCTGAATTGTATTTCCTAAGGAAGAAGATAACAGCCTAAGCTTATCTTACATGTTGTGATAAATGCCAAGGAGTAGCTGTTTAGGTCTGCAGTACTTTTTGGTCACAGTCACCCTTTATACTCCTAGAAATTATTGAACATCCCCAGAGTGTTTTCGTTTATGCAGGTTACAGCTATTAATATTTTACATTAGAAATTAAAATTGAGAACATTTTAAAACATTCATTTATTTACTTATTTTAAAATGATGATAAACCTATATATTAATACCTATAATATTCTGAGGAAAATGTATTTCACAAAACAAGAGCAAATAAATTAATGAGAACAGTGACATTCCTTTATATTTTTGCAAATCTTCTTGATCTCTGGCTTGATAAAAGACACTTGAACTCTCATTTGTACTTCTCCATTCAATCCGCAGTGTACATACTGTGTTAGTTGAACTATGTGAAGAAAATCTGGCCTTACACAGATAATGCAACTGGAAATGCAGAACCTTGTGGACCCTGAAAGGGTCTTGAGGACCCCCAAGGGCTCCAGGGACCACACTGAACTTTAGAGCATTTTTCTCAATAGAAATAGGCAATGGAGAACCATGGACTGATTCCCTTGAACCCTATCCCCTGATAATTGGTTCAGAAAAAAGAACAACAGTGTTATAAAAAATGTATATGTATTTTATCACTTAGTAATCACACTACCTTATAAATAAGACGGGTATGATAATGCCCAGATTTTAGCTGCTAAGCTGGAGACACACAGAGGAACATGTCTAAAGCCACAATTGATGTGAGAAGCAGAAATTTGGATCATGTCTGTTTGATTTCAAAGACCAAGCTCTTTCCACTATACCATCCTAAGGGAAATTCTGTTCTTCAGCAGCATCGACTGGTAGGAATTGAGAAGGGAATAGTTTCAACTGTCAGTTGATGTGGTTTAACTTTCATATGACTTTTCTTATGTAATATTTGAGTTCCACTGCCTGTATGCCTTTTATCTTTTACCAGTGTTGTTGTTTCTGGTAATTTTTTTCAGTGTTGTTTTCAAAAGAATACTTAAGCTACACTATATGGGTAATAATTAGTCTTCGGTGAGCGCTAAACTATTTCTACCCTTAGTTTTTAGATATTCTTCAATATACATGCCTTATTTCATTGGAGATATCATATGCATGAAGAAGTTAGAAATGAGCTTTTCTTCTTCCTTATCAACAAGAAGTATCATCAGTATCTCTCTCTACTTGCATCCCTAGTCTCCCACAGGATTGATTAGTACAAAATCCTGACTCTTCCTTAGAAGATACTGTTACAGGGGTATACTTTTCTCAATTAAAAAGACTGGGTAACTCCCTTTTTGATGGGCATGAGAACAGTGAACATCGAGGAAACAGAATGCATGGTCATATCTCTTAGTCTAATTTCAGTGACACCCTTCCTCAAAATATCTTCCTTTGTGACTGGTTCCACAAACTTTCAGTGCCACCACTGGATATCAATCCCTGACGATTGGAGTATTTTTCCATTAAAATATAGATGTCCATGAGGTGGAGTTTGAAGGAGTTAATAATTAGTGATCATAATTTACTTTTATGAATTCAGGGATATCATCAAATAGTTGATGTCATTTGACTCTGTTTATGTTACTTTTCCTCCACCCTTGGTGTGTGATTTTTATCCGTAAAGTCACGAGATAACTGCTTAGCCTTCACATTTCACTTTCTCATTCCAGGCAAGGAAAAAGTCAGACATTTCAAAAGCCATTTCTGTGAGAAGGTTTATCTTTTATTTGCAAAGGATTCCTTTGTCACCAAACATCCATTCCTGTCTCACTGCCCAGAAACACATGATAAGAACACACCTCACTGGAAGGTAGCAGGGAGAAGAGAGTGTTCATTTTCTAGTTCCTCTGGTAAAGGAAAGCAAAAGAGAAAGTGATTAAGCAGACAGCTCATTATTCATTTATTCTTACTTACATATGGAGTGCCTACTGTGTTTGAGGCACAAAATTATCCTCATCATTATAAAGCTTACATTGTAGTTCTGTGAGACAGGCTATTAAGGAAACAGGTAAAATAGTTAAACATGGGATTGAGATGACCAAGAGGAAGGATGCCACTTTAAAGACTATGGTGAAAGTAGACCTCCATAATAAGAAAGCATCTGGATGGAGACTTAGAAGTGTTGAAAGATGAAGCCATTTGGATTTGAGTTAGTAGTGTTTCAGTTAAAGGAAATGGTAAATCAGAATTCTGAGGCAGAGTGTCCATGGTTATCATCATGTCCAGTGATGTCCAGTGATCCTCATGGGATGAAGGTGAGCAGAGAAGAGTGAGCTAGAGTTACGAAAACAGGAGACATGGTCAGAGATGTAAAGCAGGGCTTTTTAAGACATTGTTATATGTTTGTCCTTTCCTATAAAATGGTAAATTATTGAGGTGGGCGGAAAGGGTTGGAGGAGCTTGAAAAGAGTGTCTGCCATATTGTGCTATATAACATTAAAAACTATATTTGAAATAATTTGTTCATCATGTAGTACTATTATGTATGTTGTTTCATTTAGTATTTACAATAAAAAATGAGATATGTAGATAAGGCAGATATCATTCCCCTTTGTATGAGGAAGAGGTAAAGCTCAGGAAACATATGCTACTTATAAAAAATTAAACACCTTATTAATAGCAGAACTTGGACACAGAGCCAAATGCTGTGCCTCCTGATCTAGAAAGAATTTCCACTATACCCTGCTGCCATATTTGTTTTTTCAATGTGGATAATGTCATTATATCTTTATATTTACTGTCTTGAAATTAAGTCAATTTTCATTCTATTTTTGATTCATATGTCTGTTAAAAGATAAGCTGAGGCATATTGAAATTTTTAAGAGTTTATGTGAGCAAAAGTTGATTCCAGTTGGCCAGCACCAAACCAGAAGTGGTTAGGAGTACTCCACCAACAGGATCTGGGGGAGACAGTTCTATAGAGAAAAGGGAGAAGCAAAGTAAGGAAATTGTTGATTGACTATAGTTTAAAGCCTAGTTGGCTGTTTGTGATTGGTTGTCCTTAGGTTTCGATTTCATAACTTTGAGGCACTTAAAGGCTTAGATTTTGGTTTGCTTACACAGGTCACCATGGCATTAGACACCCCTCAGTCTAATGGCCTCCTTGTTTAATTAATTCACACTTTGAAAGCTTTGCTTTCTAGAAATTCTTATGCACTGAGTTAGCAGCCATTAAGGCTGATGGAATTTTGTTGAGATTCAACTTTATCTTTTTTTTTTCAATATAAAAATTCTTTGTGAGGAAAAAGAATAATAGTTCCTCTGATTGTCATGAGTTCAATGGAAAATAACATTAATGATCCTGTCTAAACCAGATAGATTAAAAAAACAATTTCTATTCACCCTTGTTCTCATAGCTCCTGACTTCAGAATAAAGGAAGTCGGCCCATAACACACCCTTAATTCTGGGCCCCACACTCAAGTGGGCATATCAAGTGGCCACTCATATGGAACACTTTTCCAAGTTCCAACACCCTTGCACAACTGGCAATTTTTTTTATTCCCTTCTTGGAATGTTTGGTGAACTGGCTGCTTTAACATTAGACTTACTTTCTCTGACAGCTTTCAAAAGATGTTTTGATTGAATATCTAATGAGTTTAGAGCATAGGTTTTTAAAAAATGTATGAGAGCCATGTATGATTATTAGCAACTACTTGAAATATTCAGAAATAAAAATTTCTCCCATCACCATGAAAATGATTACATTAGAATGTTTACATAATGCATGTGTATGTGCACATACACACACACATACACAAATACACACATTTGAAATCTTAATAGGTTTTTTGCATTTTGTTTTTTTCCACCAAATAATATATCATAAGTATTTTCCTAAGTAATTTATTAGTTTATGAGAACATCATCTTTTTTAACATTGGAATAATATCCCATAGTTTGGATGTACAAGTGATTTAATTAAGGATTTATTGGAAATTTTGAAAAGATATTAATAGTAAGCAAAATATTTTGAATATTATATATTCATTCCCAAATTGCTTCAAAATATAGTTTATAACTACTCACCCTCCTGAATAAAGTCTGAGAATTCTTATCTCACTATATCCTTGCCTCTAGGATCACATATTGTCATTGCAGCTGGCTTTGATCCTCATATTTGATGGCTGCAAGAAAGTTGCTTCACTTTTTTTTTTTTTTTTTTTTTTAATGCGGTACGCGGGCCTCTCACTGTTGTGGCCTCGCCCGTTGCGGAGCACAGGCTCCGGACGCACAGGCTCAGCGGCCATGGCTCACGGGCCCAGCTGCTCCGCGGCACGTGGGATCTTCCTGGACCGGGGCACGAACCCTTGTCCCCTGCATCGGCAGGCGGACTCTCAACCACTGTGCCACCAGGGAAGCCCTGTTACATCTTTAAGTTGTCTCATAATGAATATGCTTATTATGTAGCACAATATTTGCCAATTTTATGGTTGTATTTTATTTTTTCTTCTTGTTTTTGTCAAATTTGGATCTACATCATTATTTTATAACATTGTCCTGGAAAAATTAGGCACAGTAATAACACATGATAAAGAAAATTAAGCTATAAACTTTGAAGAAAGGGGAAATAAAATGTTAAGACTAAATATGTAGAAAATTTAATTAATTTAGAATTGGCAATTTATTAAGAAATATACAAAAGTCAATAGTTTTCCTATATTTCCTCCTATAACCACTTAACAGATATGATGACTATTTCTAACAAAAGTGACAAAATATAAAATGTATAAAATATTAATATCCCTAACTTTAAAAGATCATTACATCTAAAAGTCTTATTATGGGAACAGTGATAATCGTTTTTATTACTATGACCAACATTTAATAAAATGCCTACAAAATGTTAGACATATGATCAACCTGTTTTTACAATAATTTGTTTAACCCTCTTTAAAATCATGTTGATTGTGGTGCTATCATTTGCCCCATTTGATGGATAAAGATCTAAGATTAAAGAGATAAAGCCACTTGCACAAAAATAAACAGCTGGTAAATGCCAGAGCTGAGATATGACTTGTTTTGTCTGGTGGCTACCCAATACTGACCTCCACAGCAGAAACAGAAAGTTGCTAACTCAATGTCCAGTCTCCTTTTTTCTTTATGTTCAGAAACAGAATTTTGTTGGGGATAAGAAGGTACCTACTAGAAAAAAATGGGTAGAGAAAATATAATTCACAAATTTTCTCTTTACCTTTCTCCTTCTAACTGCCCAAATATAAACAAGATTTTAAAAGTGAAGCAGGGTTTCCCTGGTGGCGCAGTGGTTGGGGGTCCGCCTGCCGGTGCAGGGGACGCGGGTTCGTGCCCCGGTCCGGGAGGGTCCCGCGTGCCACGGAGTGGCTGGGCCCGTGGGCCGTGGCCGCTGGGCCTGTGAGTCCGGGGCCTGTGCTCCACGGCGGGAGAGGCCACAGCAGTGAGTAATATATATAAATTGACACTAATTAATTTGAATATTTTTATAAATATATCAGAAATTTTACATAAAGTGACATAGAAGAGACAGCTAGAATACAACAACAATGAGTTAATTTTTATAGTAACCAGATTTCTAGATGTAAAAATCGGTATGGGACTGAATAGATTTTGTGGATAAATTCTATAAAACTGAGGATACGTACAATAATTATGTTAGAAGAAAAGCTTCTAAATTCACTTTATAAAGCTAACATAGAATATTCTAATACAAATACATGACAAAATCCCTGTTGAGTCAATCACCAATAAAAGTTAATAGTGTATGGTAGAACTTAATATTGAAAATTATTTTGTAAGTTATTAATAATACAGTTGACCCTTGAACAACATGGGGTTAAGGGTGTTGCCCCTCATGCAGTTGAAAAATCTGCATATAACTTTACAGTCAGCCCTCCTCTGTATCCATGGGTCCAAATCCACAGATTCAACCAACAGTAAATGGTGTAGTTTGTCATATGTGTTTATTAAAACAAAACCTGCATGTAAGTTAACCCATGCAGTTCATACCTGTGTTGTTCAAGGGCCAACTGTACTGAAAAGCAATTCTTAGCAATTGAAAAGCAAAAGCTTTTAAATATAAAATAGTAAAAAGCATCATCATCATTTCTTTGGAAGTTCTTATTTACCTGGAAAAACACAGGAATTTAGTAAAACATTTTTGACCCCTGTCAAAGGAAAAGTTGCACTAAACAAAGTAAAACAGGCAAGGAAGACTTTATTCATGACTATTGCAATGGGGGAGAAAGGCCAGAACTCAGTCTAATCTCAACTCAACTGTAAAGAAAGTGATGGAGAATTTTTAAGAGCTGGGGTGGGGGGATCTTAGACCACCTGTGTTTGAAAATTGGCCTTACCCAAAGGAAAAGTAAACTTTCTCACATCTTCCTGATGGGAGGTTGTTTTACAGATTTTGGGGTGCGCGGGGGGGGGAAGAGAGCTTCTACCTTTCCACAGAAAGTAGAAGATAAGGGCCATAGGGGGATGCTATCTTGCTTGATGATTGTATTTCAAAGGAATGGTTTCCAGGTCCTTAAGAAAGACACTCCTGGGTTGCGACACTGGCAAGAAGTTTTTAAAAACATATCTCAAAGGGAAGGGGATAAAGAATTTACAAGTCTTCCATGGAAAATGTTTTCAGAAAAGGCAGGTCATGACATAGTCAGGAAGAAGTCTAGTCAGGCTGAGGGACTCCATACATATTGGTTACTCCATACAGGAATGTATATACTATAAATATAAATGATGTACATATTTGATAAAATAGAAAATATAATAATACAATAGAAAAAGTTTTCTTTCATTATAACAGAAGACAAAACTTAAGAATAAATCAAAGAGAACTGTATAGAAACTATATAAAAAGACAGAAAATTTTACTGAAGAATTTCAAATTAGATGTCCATAAAATAATTTCTCCTAAATCCATAGATGAAAAGACTCAACATCATGTAGACTACATAAAATACAAAACTAAAAAGTAATTAATAAATAATAGAATCAAAATTAAAAATTCAATGGGATTTTAGCTTGGTATTTGACTTAATAATACAAATGTTCATTTGGAGAAAAATAAAGGGGTAAAATGAACAAAGCATATTTTGAATGAGAGGATAATGAAAATTTACTTTGTTCTATCAGTTTTGCAACAAAGTTTCTGTGATTATAATATTTATATAAACCTGGAGACAGATAAGTGGAACAGAACAAAAAATTTCAATATTTAGGTAGGAATTTTGCATGGGATAAAGATGGCATTAAAATTTGTTAGAAAACAGATTGGTTATTGCATGAATGGTGGTGTGATAGCTGGTGATATGCATTACATTTTCTCAAGATTTTCAGATTCATTAAGATATTAAGCAAAGTGTTACACATAAAGGCTCTGAAGTCATGTTGAAGTATGAGATTCTTAGTTCTCACTACATAATTTTGGGAAGTTGTCTTTCCCACTGTATGCTCAGTCTCTTTTTAAAAAATGGGCATTATAATAGTCATTAACTCGTTAGATTATTTTAAAGATTACATTAAATATATATTATTCAGCACTTAACCACAATGACCAGCACATAAGTTCCTTAAATATAAGCTATTAGTATATCATTAGTTACAAAGGAATGACAGTTACTTGTTTCAATATTCTTGGTCCCAGCATTTTGTTACCAAGTACTTGTAGATACTACCGCATTGCCAGTTAGAATGTAGTATCAGTATAGCAATCAGCCATACATTTGTTCATTAAGCAACTGTTTGTAGATTGCCTAGCAATTTTCCTGGCATTTTGGGAGACAACAGCGTGTCAGGCAAGGTTAACTTAAATGGGTTAACAAAGATGCAAGTAAACAAAATATTAGTCAGTAATAAATTCAACTCTGAGAATTAAATAGGTTGCTGGAATATTGAGGGAATTAAATAGGTTACTGGAATATTTTAACTCCCATTAAAATAATGGAAGGAAGGCCAACATTACTGAAGTTCACTGGGCAAGGAGGAAACTGGTGGGATACACAGCTCTAGAGGTAGGCAGGTGCTGGATACTGGCTTCAAAGGCCAGGACAAGGAGTTAGAATCGTATGCTAATATGATGGAAACTATTGGAATTTTTTGAGTAAGAAGGTGTTATGAGCTGATTTATATTTTAAAGGATTATTGTGTGGAGAATGAATTATTAGGGGGTACATTAGAAGCAGAGAAGCCATTAAGAAAGGATGGTGCTTAGGACTAAGGTGGTAATAATAGGAATGGACAAGAGTTTCATGAGGAAGTCTGAGACTGGCTTGATTTTCTTTTGGGAGGCCTCTTTTAATGTTGTTGTTTTTTGTTTATTTCTGGTTATTGCTATTTTTATTTATTTGTGGAATTTTTCTTCCTGTATACCTCTATGGAATTGGGAAGTACTTGACTTGAATGTCTGAAGAAATTCAAAAATGTATAAAATTGGATAGACCAACAATGGGCACAATAAAACTGAAGATTTGAATACAATAAAGACAGAAAAGGAAGTGGGTTTATGTGGTACAAGGAAAAGACATTGATTCGCTAGTGGGAATGTCCGGTTTCTAGATCTTAAAATAGTTATATCTATGTGTTTAAGAGATTTATGATAAAGATGTTTCATTGATTATCTATGTGTACAGGAAAAATAAGTGATACAAGAAAAGAATGTTAAACTACTCACACATGAAAATGGGAACAGTTACTTAACTCACTGAAAAAGCCAATTCTGTAGGTATATATTTAATATGTACCATTTACAAATAATTCTGCTGGGCATTATGAAATAGATGCTTGTCTTTTTAAATTGAATACATTGAATTTAATCGAGTACGATTGTAGAATAAGGAATACCTAATGTGATCATCACTATACCACAGATAGGAAGAAGGATGTGTAAATTTCAGAAGAGATTGTTAAAATGAGAACATAATGCCAGCCTGGATGTGGCAGTGGTCATCAGGAGTGCCCAAAAGTATCAAAAGGTGCTTTATGGTCCTTTTTGAGTATGGTATAAGAAAAGGAAAAATATCAACAATGCTTTAAGAGCTAGAATAGTATATTGATTTAGATTTTTCTTCTTTTAATAAAAAGAAAAAATGATTCATGTCTTGAATCACCAGGAGACAAATAATACTCTGTGAATCTAAATTAGAATTTTTTAAAGTTGGTTAAATCTAGTTCTAGAGGCCCAAGTTTATATTGATGCAGAGCATAAGTGAATTACTCTCAGGCCCTGGCAATTGAATGTGCAATAATTATAGCATGATGAGATAATGAAGAGACTGTCAGGCTTTTTTAGGCAAGGAGGCTTGAGGATACAAATATTTGAAAATGGAGAATGCCAATTAGTTTTCATGCTGCCCTATTAGTAGGACAGAGAGTTACATTTTGTCAGTTCTGCAGTGAAATGAAGGCAGGAGGGAAACAAAATGCAGCTCACATGGTGGTGTTCCTGTTGAACAAGTCATGGCCATTATATGCTGGAAATAACACGGTAATTAAAAATCAGATTTCCTTGCCAGCAAAAGCCACTTCTGAACTACTTTGACACAAGTGATACATAGGACAGTGCTACTGCCTGATGCCTGTATTCTATTTGGTTGAAAGTAGGATCCCAAATGTGATATTTATCAGTACTTATGTAAAAAAAATCTTAGCATCAATTTATGTTAATTACCATTATATTTATGTCCTAGCTGTTTGATCTCGACCAGGCCTGGAAGGGTCGATTAAACTGTATTTAAATTTATTCTGCTTTGTAGGTGTCCAGTAAAATGAACACTGTAAATAGCTCTGCTCTAGGGTTAATTTGTTCTGTAAGATTACACATATTTCTCCAGAGTATACATTAGTGAGACAAAACAGAGAACTAATCTAGATGCTGAAGGATTATCATTATTGCCATACAGATATCTTTGATAAAATTCCAGTTGGGATTACCTCCCAGGGCCTGAATAAACAAAGTAGAATACCTCAAATCTCAGCTTGCACATATATCTTGCAAAAAAACACAGATGAAATTGCTGAGAATTGCAGGCCAATCAAAACATTAGAAAGCTACTTGCTGCAGTAATTTATTGAAGAGTTTTCAGTGACATTTTGATGCTCAACATATAACTCTAGTGTTATTAAGACATAAATTAAACCTAAAATTCCACTATAACACTCAGCACATTTCAGCAATTCAAATGTATTTTCAAGCATCCTTTGGCCTTTTGAGACTGAAAATAACATAAAAGTTGATAGTTCCTATAGGAAACAAAATATGTTATACCTTTAAAACACACACACAGACACACAGATACATACAGAAAGTAAAGGAAAATTAAAATTACATTAATATATATAACCTTTTGAAAATAGATGTATCATAAATTTTGCTGTAATTTCATATTTTTAAAATTTTTGTTGTTCTTTGTATTCTCACTAGCTGTATTACAAAATACTCAAGCTGTAGAGATGTGTACAAAGTAAAACATGAAAGATTCCATCTCCTTTTTATACTCTCCCTTCTCCAAATTAGTAGGTTGTGGCTTGCTGTGAATTTTTCCACTTCTTGTCCTATTCATTGTCTTGCCTATACTGTACATACATAGATTTAGAATTTTTATTCAGATTGCATTAAGCCTTGTTTTTGTTTTGTTTTGTGCAATTTGATTTTTTAACTTAACATTTTGATTTGGAGCAATTTCTTGAAGGAGACCAGGTAAGCCACAGGATGGAAAAAAAGAACTGAACCTTTGGGCAGTTCTTCTGTCAGTACCAATAGCAGTAGTTTGTTAATCATCCAAGGTCCTGACATCAGGTAGGAAACCCCTTAATTTTTCTACACTAATTAAATTGCTAATTAAATTTTAAAATGCTGGAAAATTATAGAACTATTTATAAATATTTATAAACAGCCTTTTCGTTCAACATTGTATCACCAGTTTTCCCATATCATGACACTCTAATTTTAAAGGTTTCATGGAGGTTCATTGTATGTAGTCATCATAATTTACCTATTACATCATTCTGCCTTTAACAATGGAGATTTCTCCTTTTTTTCTGCCAATAAATCATGATGTGATTAATATTACTGAGGATAAATCTTTTTTCCTAGTCGAGTTCAATTTCTTATCACAGATTCCCATGAGTGAAATTATCTTTTAAAACTATTAACACTTTCAGGTCACTTATAGCTTTTCATTTAAATTGAGGTTAAAGAGAGAACTCTTTAAAGTCCCAAAATGATATTAAGAACAATTGTGAAATGAAAGTCTCTTAATTGTTTTGTTTTAAATGCTCCAGTTGATAAGATTTTCATGATTACTCTTCATTAATGCTGATTTTTCCCTCAAGGTTACTAAACTTATTATGTCCATGGAACTGCTCTGGCTCTGTACACACTGTTAATTACATTTTCTTTAGAAGCTCTATTTATTTAGAATTCCTAGTGCCTGTTCAACTACAGTGAAAGAAAACATATCTCAAAAACATTATAGGGAAATTAAATCAGCTAACACTTTGCTGACAGTGTTGAGAACCGTGCTTGATCTACCACTAATAAGAAAAAGAAAGGCTCATATTTATATCATTTTCCCCACCACACCAAATCTTACGTTGTATCTAATTGGTGTTTCTGTATTAGTTAAGGTTCAGTCACAGATTGAATTCGTAAGAAGGAGATGGAGTAACTCGGAGAGTTGAAGAAAGAGCTGAACAAACAATTTTGGAGAAGTCTGTTGACCTCTTCAGCCAGCTGCCATTAATACACCCAGTTCCAGTGATTTCCGGTTTTTGCTGTTTCCCAGTCCAAATTTTACATACCCAATAATGAGTATCCAGTTAGGCTGTGATCCAGGTACAAAAATTTTAAGCACACTAGTCATTGGGGACTGTAGGGGAGCAAAATTTGTTACCCGGAATGTCTCTTTGGCATGCAGATCATTTGGAACGAAAAGAATCAAGGCCCAAAAGACTCAGAAAGAAACTTTGACCTTCCCCGTAACTGCCTGTAAGAATTTAGACAGAGGCCCTGTTACTGGAATAGAACTATCACCAGAGATATCTGCAAAGAATATGGGCTAGGTGTGGTGGGAGAAACAGTAGAGATCAGGGTACACTCTGTGTCCCATTGTCTGTGCTTGGCCCAGCAAACATTTATTTACCAAACATTTGCTTTTCCATCTTCATGTGAATTGCCTTCCTCCCCTTTGAAGTCCCAAACCACTACCCCCAACTTCCTCTTTTGTCTTTAGCTGAAGACAGTTTTGAAGGTGAGGGTTTTGGCCATTTTGCTGAGTTACTCAATTTCCTGGGTCTCTCCCATGGATCCATGTTATTAAACTTTGTTTGATTTTCTCCTGTCAGTCTGTTTCATGTCAATTTAATTCTTAGACCAGCCAGAAGAACCTAGAAGGGTAGAGGAAAATTTCTTCCTCCCTGATAGGATACAACTCTGTAAGTCAGGTGGGGTGAAAGAGTTACCATAAGCAGGTAACTTATGGTAACTCACAACCCAACTGACTTAATCAGCATCATCTACAATTTCCAAGAGTCTTGAAAGTGACCAGGAAATTTTATTTTTCTTCTTTTGGCCACACTGCATGGCTTGTAGGATCTTAGTTCCCCAACCAGGGACTCAACCCATGCCCCCTGCAGTGGAAGCAAGGAGTCCTAACCCCTGGAACACCAGGAAATTCCCAGGAAATATTTTTATTATGTCCACTATGTAAGTGAGAAAACAGGTTCAGAGACTGGTGGTAGGGAATTTATCAGATTTGTCTCTTGAAAGCAACTGGCACATTAGGTAGCCTCCAGGAAGTACAAAACAGGGAGTTTTCCTGTTTTGGTCTTAGCTTCCAGGAAGCTTAGATTCAAATGAAAAATTAACCTTTACTATTAACACATTTGTTTTTTCTTATGATCTCTGGTCTTGATTTTTCAGTTATCTCTTATTCATTTATCATGCATGTCACTATAAACGGCTACAAATCTGCTCTACATGGCAGAAATATAAATAAATAATGTAAATTATCTTTTTCATAAGGTTCTGTAAATTGGGACTGATGTTAAACTCCAAGTTCTGTGTACCAAAATATGGGTTTATTTCTATTTAACCATCACCCTATTGAAAATCAAAAGTATCCTCAAAGTATAATTTTAAATTTCTACTTCACTGTTACTTCCATTGTTTTATTTTCTTTCCATTTCTCAGATGATTTTAGTAACTAATAATGGTAATTTTATGCTAATGCATTTTAATTTGCCACTTATTTATTCTATTTTTACTTGACTCCCTAAGCACAGATTGTTAATCCCAAATGCAGTTAGGCATCTGCCTGGAATTGGGACAGATGTGATCTATAAATCATAACCTATGTTGGCAATAAGGCATAGTTGGCTGTGTTTAAATAATAGTTCTTATTCTAAAAAGTAAAGGTCAGCTTGAGTTAGGGAGTTTTTTTAAAAGATGGTAGTTAAGAAACTTACAATATAATTATGTATGTTCACACACATATATATTCACATATGTTTGTACATTCTATATAAATAAATGTATGCTATTCACTGAAAGATACATAAAGAGCAAGTCTTACAATTAAGAAATCATTGGTCATCTCCAATAAAGGACTTAAGAGAGAAGCTCAAATAAATAATCTTAACAGGGTAAATATATTGCCATCTCACCTGGCATCAGAATTTTCTTAGGTTAGAGATAGTCTTTTTTATTAAGTAAAATGTCTTGCCAAACCACTTTGAATCTAGACATTGAGAACCAGAAGATATTATTTGGAAAGAAATAGTAAAATCCAAAGATAGCCTAAGGACTATAAATTTGAGGTTGGAAGATACGGAGAAAGGAGGAAAGGAAATTGGTATGGACAAATTAAAACCATAGGATAAGACTGGATTTTGGAGATTGGAGTGGTGGGGGAGCATGGTCAAGAAAGAAATCTCCCATGACAAGTGGGCAAATGATTTTATAAATAGAGACTTTCTTAGTATTTTAAACTGTTTTGCTGTGATATAAACTTGCTCTTCCTCCAACTTCCCCCAAATATAACTAAGTTCCGTGTCCACAAATTTCATGGGTGCACATTTTTATCTTATTTTAAAAAAATTTTAGTGGGGGAAGATCAAGCAAAGTAGGCTATATTCCACCTCTAAAATGGCACTGAATAAAGAGACAAGAACATCTGCAGACTTTGAGACATGTATGAAATCAGGTATTTGGTGGCTATAAGTGGAAAAGGCATGGTTATTCCAACAGGATGATTTGAGTAGATTCTGTTTAAATACAAAAGAATAAACCTGGCATTGTGTATTCATTAGTGAAACATGAGGAACAGTAAAAGTACCATCAAAGAGAGAAAAAATTTTAGGGGATCCAGAGGGCAGAGAATTCTATTCAGAAATAGTTCAAGCACTTGGTTGTTGTCAAGAGAGTATTTGAAGATGATTTAGAATTCTTCAAAGTGAAGGAAAACATATTTCAGGAAGGGTTGCTTGTATTGAATACCTTTGGCTTTAAGTACACTTTTACCACATATCTGAGCGAAGTTATCTTAATGCCACACTGAAGATGGAGGGTGTTTTGAATAGAGATATTCATAGAGAACACCCATGTCAATGGGCAAAATGGATCCTGAAATTGTGGGAGAGATACCCACCTTATGAATATATCATCTTTATCAAAACTTGATAGGGCCTTGAACTGAGAGGTCTTTTTATTTATCTTTATTGCCTAGATGATTGGTTGAATTGATAGTATATTTTTGACAAAGGAATAGTAGCTGGGACCATTGAGATATTTGTAGAGTTGTGTGTGATTTTTGCCAGAAATATGCATTTGAGTGTGTCCAGCATGTATATGGTATTAAAGTCTGTGTAGATTGAGGAAATCACATAGATCATAGTGGTGCAGATAGAAACAAGCCTGAATCACTTCAAAATTTAAAGATAAGAAAGGAGAAGATATTTCAGTAAAGACGATGGAAATGCATTCCAGTGAGTTATATAGTTTTTTAACCCTACTGAGACTCAAATTTCTCATGTATAAAATAGAAACTACTTCAAGAAGATATAAAGAGAATTGAATTATTTAGCTTTTGAAAAAGGGGCTGTAGTAAAGTAAGCACTCAATAAATGTACGTTAACTTGTGGAAAGTTTGTGTTCTTATATTTTTATAAAGTTCCCTAAGTGTTTCTGATGAATCGCTAGCCACGTGTTCTACCAAACACGGCTATCTTTAGAGAAAAAAAAGTGTATTTTGAGCCATATTTTGAGTTACATACATAATTGACTGGTTTTTCATCTTGGTGTTCTGGAAGCATGAGTGTGGAATAGTGTTTCACAAGGATCATCTCAATCTATTTTATACCAAACTCATAGGTGCTATGCATTTTTTTCATTTATATTTCCCCTATCACTGCCACCCCGTTTTTTGAGTGTTCTCCTAATTCCGGTATAAACCTAAGTACTCTACTCACTTCCAACCCAGTTTACTCAATTTTGTGGAGATTTTCCTTAGTATGTATAAATCTATAAGTTTTCCACAAAGCAAAATGGTTAGGACAGACTGAAATTGACTTTGTATTGTGTGAGTGAGGTGTTTGTTTGTAAATTTTTCTTCAAGTTCCAACTTGCTTCTATAGAACAGAACTTTAAGTATTATGAATATTGCTATAGACAATAATCATTTTTGTTCCTTTGGATAAAGAAAGTTTTAAATAAATCACAGAAAAAAATCTATACATCAATTAGCAAACTGTAGATTTTTAAAATTCTTCTGCAGCATGTCTGGGCCTTTGGTATATAGGGCAACAAATTGTTCTTGTGTATTTTTTTAAACTTCAAATCAAATATAAATTTGATCTAACTTCTGATAGCTGTATGTAGGAAGGTAATTTTGTAATAGAAAGTACTGACATGAATGTGAAGAGTGGCATTGACATTGCTGAAATAAAAATTCATTATTATCTTCTTATGCAAATTAGTTAAGTCTAGTTGCAGAACTTTCACACAGATATCATGGTGAACTTCACTTTCACTATTTATAGAAACAAACTGGCCAGCGAACTAAGATCCTGCATTTCACTCCTCGTGGCCAAAAAAAAAAAAAAAAAAGCATACTCTTGACTATTCAGAGCATATTATTTAGCAGACAACAGCGTAGGTGCAAAATTTATAAAGTAACCAGATTCATCCCAGATTATTTAAAACCAGATGTACTTACAATGATATGACCACAGATATAACCCCAAGAATAATGGTTAGAAAATCTTTTAGTGATAAAAGAAGTAAAATCAAGGTACTGAGTTAACAGAAACACAAGGTCACTTTTGTAGGAACAGTAGTTGAAACGGAAGATTTCTGTTAAGTATGAAAGTTAAACTAGCTCTTTAATGATGGCTACTGTACATACTTGAAAGAGAAAAAGCATTCTAGGTAGAGATCAGCTGGAAAAATCATAATGGTAAAATACCACTTGGTAAGTTTGAAGGCTGGCAATCTAGTCTAGAGGTGTTAACTTTTCTAAGCTGGGAAAGCACATTAGCAATTATTTGGGTTTTGTTTCTTTTTCCTGACCCAGAAGAGATGCGGGAAAAGGACTAAACCAGTGCCTGACCGTATCTCAAACCCATCACGTAAATTGAACTTCAACTTTCGCTTCATTTCTCTGTATTTTTTGTGATTATTTCTATTCTTCTTTCTGTCTAACCTTTCATAATGGTACATCCTTTGACTCAGCTGTTTAGGTTTTTTTTTTTTTTTCTTAAAGTGTACATCCCATTACGTCCTTGGCCCCAAGCACCACAGTCCTTCAGGCCTCTGTGACTTGATGCCCATCCAGCTCTAAAGTTAGTGTAATCAGAAAGAGGGTGAAAACTGAGACTGCTTTTGGAAGTATATATCTAATTTACTTGCCCCATAGTTGCAGTGGCAATCATAATTTCAGTATCTATCAGTTATTCAAATCATTTATGAAAATATCCAGGGAAATCTAATCTCTGAACCCTAGAATACTTATTTTGAATTATTTCCCATATCCTGATATAGCATAGAATTTATTAAACAGCAATAAGCAGTTGCTGAATATTTTTTTAAAAAGGGTGAAATAAGTCAATCATGATGTTGTACAATAGTGAGGTTGTCAATTGTAAATGTGCTTTATAAAAATAACTCTGACAATAAAATTTAAACTTCTTAATAAAATCATTTTATTTAATGCAGGAATTTAGCATTTTGCTAGAAAATAAAGTTCTTTGCTCAATTTTGAAATTAAGGGCTTTTGAGATTTATATATACATGTATATTTGGTGAGCTCCTTCAAATTTTGTCTAACATGTCTATAAAATAATTGTGCTTTAAAATGCGGAAGACAAGGAAGAATGTTTCAGAAGATAACCATACATATATGTTTTTGAAATGACTCAATTCAAAGTCTGGAACTGAAAACCCAATAAATAAAATTAAGAATTCAGTGACTGAGTTTAACAGCTGATTAGACAAGGCTGAAGAGATTAGTTGTGATCTGAAAGAGAGACCACCACCTGGTCAAATAAAAAATTTTTAAGATTGGAGTCCCAGTCAAGAAAGAGAGTGGAAGAGGGACATTTTAAAAGAGATACTGACAGAGATTTTTCAAAACTGAGTATTCAGCCACACATTCAAGAAGATTGTTTACTCTATGTAAGATAAAAACAAAGAAAACACACCATAGCATACTGTAAAAAAAATTGATACCTACTGCCCCAAGAGAAAAATTTTTTTAAAAAAGGAAAGAAAAATTAAATATAGCTAGAGAAAACAACTGATTACTTTCAAAATAGCGATAAAGTACTGACAGAAGACTTATTAAAATAAACACTGGAGTCCAGTAGAAAATGAAATGATGCCTTCAAGAAGCTGAGGAGAGAAAAACAACAATTGCTGCCAACTCAGAATTCTACCCAAATAAAATATTCTTCAAATACAATGGTACAATTATAACACTTTCAGAAAAAAAGGGGATTTGTTACCATCACTAAAGAAAATAATAAATGATTTTATTTTATGAGAAAGAAAGTAATCCCAGATAGAAGGTCAGAGAAGTAGAAATGAAAAAAAAGGAAGGAAATATGTAATTATGTATATCTCCTGGAAGGTAATATTGACTGAATTAAAATGGCAATGCTTATGTTGTGTGGGTGTATAACATATATAGAAGTAAATATCCAGCAACTGTTGCATTAAAGTATGAATAAATGGAGTTAAAGTGTTTTAACAGGAAGTTTTCAAATTATTAATTTATGGTAAACTTTGGTAAGTGGAGGATACTGTTGGATTCTCTAGGATGACATTAAAATAATAGTTAATAGAGAGGAAATAATAAAAACATAATTCAGGCAGTAAGGAGAGAAAAAAATGAACATAGATATTTGTGTATAAGTTCTCTAGAGAAACAGAACCAAAAGCAGATATAGCTGTAGCTATAGATACAGATACAGATACTGATATAGATATGTTATTTTCTTTATGCAGGAGAGAGAGAGAGAGAGCGAGAGGGAAGGTGGGGGGAGAGAGGTAGTCATTTCATAGACTATAGAGAATTGGCTTATGTGATGACAGAGATTGAGGAACTGCACAATCTGTCATCTGCAAGCTGCAGTCAAGCAGGAAAGCATATAGTATATGGTATATACTGTAGTTCCAGTCTGAGTCTTAAGACCTGAGAACAAGGGGAGCCAATGGTATACTTCCCAGTCTGAGTGCAGGATAAGACTGATGTCTGAGCTCAGGGAGTTAGGTGGAAAGTAAATTCATTCTTCCTCTACCTTTGTGTTCTATTCAGGCCCTCAACAGTTTGGATACTGCCCATCCACACTGGGGAGAACCATCTGCTTTACTCAGTTCACTGATTCAAATGCTAATCTCTTCCCAAAACACCCTGTCAAACACACCCAGAAATAATGTTTACCTAGATATCTGTGTATCCTGTGACTCAATCAAGTTGACACATAAAATTAATCATCACAGTTTTAAACAAAAGAAATTTTGATGACGTATGGAAAAACCACTGACTGAAGGGTCAGTGAAAGGATGACAGAGCAATGTGCAAAAGGGATGAAGTCCATTTCTTTAGTTTGAGGAAACTATGGTTGTATGTTTATCCATTTTTTATAAAAATTCCATTTAAATATTCTAGCCTGCTTCTGCCAAGGTGACAGTTGTCTGAAGGGAATTGTGTGGATCTTGGATCTAGGCATGGTAATGGCATCACTGAATCATTTGAAATCACTCATGGGGGAATCATTGGAGGAATGCTTGTGTACCTTCTTTCACTGTCATTGGTGCTTTGAATATTTTCCTTAAGTCTTTAAAGATATGAATCCATTTCCTCCCCCTGCTGTTTCACTGGTATTTTAAAAGAGAGAGAGGTGGGTAGGTATAAGATGTAGCTTTCATCTGTAGTACCTTCCAGATAGTTTGTTGCTTGATGTAATGATATAATGTTATGCAGACTTGTGACATGTAGTAAAGTGTGCACGTTTATGCATGTCTGTTGAAGTGGTTACCTTGTAGTAGTAGCCTTTGGAAATGTGTTGGCATTCTACAAAAAGCAACAGCTGTGTTTATAGTCACTTGAAATGATAACTCCACTTTTATAACCTTCTTTTAAGAAAATAATTACAATTTTGAAAAATAAAATGTGTTCTATTATGAACAGATTTATAATAGAGACCATGTTATAATAACTAAATGCCTAACTATTCTTGAATACTTACTGTTTTAATAAAATATTATGAAGTTTTTAATATGACTTTTAAAAGATGGCATAATCATATGAAAAATGCTTATGTTATGTGAAATTAAGAAAGAAGCATATAAAATTTCACAGATATCATGTTCACAGTTATGCAAATATTGTATGAGATTAAGGAAAAGCCAGCAACGAGCAATAGTGTTTTTAAGGTAGACATTATAAAAATGGGTGGTTTAATTTCTCTTTCTGCTGTTTTGTATTTTTATACTAAGTATTCATTATTCTTTTATGGAAAATGTGCATTAAATGTTATTCAACCTTATATCCTCTTAGGAGAAATGCAGATTTAAAAACATTTTGTTAGACATTTTGATATATGAATAAGAATCAGTGCTATGATGTGAGGTCTAAGTTTGAACCTGGCTTCTCCAAACACTCTAAGACTTTGGGTAAATTATTTTACCTGCTGGATGTTAGTTTCCTCATCTGAAAATGCCTGTTATAATAATGTCTAATTTATAGGATTATTGAAAGTTCTAAATGAGATAATGTATTTAAAGCACAGAATGCAGCATTAAGTTGTGTCAAAACAAAAACACTTGGCAGTAAAGTAGTCAATAAGTCAAAGATGTTAATAAATAATCATAATTATGCTTTCAACAGGATGAAAAACATAAACTTCCTGAATCCAATTTTTAACCTAAAGAGAAACAAATATGCAACTCCTTACATTTTAGACTTAATGAAAAGTGAATAAACAGAAGAGCCATTGTTATTAGAAAATCTAAGTATCCATCTTAGTTAAAAAATGAATAATAGAATAATAATAATTGAAAATAACTCAGAGTTCACCATTCTAGGTCAGATAACCAACTGCAATATGTTCTACCATGAAATGTAGCTCAGTGAAACATACAACAGTTTTTTTCCATAAATTTCTAATTCTGTGGTTACTTTTGAGAAAAATTCTGGTTTAAGAATTTCAAGTAGTAAGAGGTACAAACTACCAGTTACAAAATATGTGAGTCACACTGATGAAATGTACAGCATGGGGAATGTAGTCAATAATATTGTAATAATTTTGTATGGTGATAGACGGTAACCATACTTATCTTGGTGATCATTTTATGATTATAGAAATATCAAATCACTATCTTGTGTACCTGGAACTGACATAGTGTAGGTCAGTTATACTTCAATAAAAAAAAGAATTCCAAGTAGGAATTAACAGAGAAATTCAAGTTCTTTAAACTTTATGTTTAAAGTTGTAACTCCATATCTAGTCATTTAAAACTTTATGCTTTAGAAAGAGTCCTTTGATCTGATTTTGCCTACGTGGATAAATTCTCTTATAAATCATTGAAGTTGGTTCAATGCTCATCCCATAGAGTGCAAAGAGGAACTCAGGGGAGGAGATAGGAGGAGTGGTGTACAAGGGAGAGGGACAGGTGAACTGGACAGAAATCCAAAAATCCAGGCAGAGCAACTTAGCTCCATTTGTTGAGTCCATTGACCTCTCAAGTGAGAATTTCCTTTAAAGAAATGTTCGTGCACCAAAATCGCTTTAAAATCACTCTTTAAACCAGTGGTCCCCGTCCTACGCACTAGGACACCTAGGAGCAAGAATTTATTTTTAGAAGTGTTAAATCTTTGTGCACACCAAGGATTACCTGAAGACTAAAAGAAAAATCATGTGGTCTACATATGTGTAATATGCTTTTAATCTTTATTGAAGTATGATTGACAAATAAAATTATAAGATATTTAAAGTATACATCGTGGTGATTTGATATACACAGTGAAAGGATTCCTCCCGTCTAATTAACACACCCACCTCCATGTGAGAATATATTTTTTCAAAATTTTGTAGATAATATTATGTTTAATAGAAAATATTTATGTATGGAGCTTTTGGTCAATGAATATCTTCCCAATTAGCAGAAATAAAAGCATAACCACTGTAAAGTGAATGATTAAAAATTTAATTATTTTCTAAGGAAGAAGATTATCTATATATTAAAAAGATTGAGAACCTACTATTCCAAAATCAGTATAGTATAATGTGTTTTTGTCTGAATATAGTCTTCTTTCATAAGGAAATTTTACCTTGGTGATAAGAGGAGAGTAAAGGGTTGGTATGTGTCTGTGAGTGATATAATTGTGAGAAGTGACTTTTTTAGTATGCCATGTTTCAAATTATTGATTTAGTGTATATTCCCACTCACCTGTCTCTCTTCTATCACATACACAAAATCATAGACATATTCACACACCAAACTCTCCCGCCAACTTCAGTACCTATCAGTGTGCCCCAGGGGCATAGATGTATTATTAACACTGAAGAGAGGTTTTAGAAAATGTTGATGAAGGCACACCAAACTAGTTATAAAACTAGAACATTAAAATTTTTAAATTGAATGAAAAGGGAATAAAGGAAGAACTTTTGATCTGATTTGGTTTATAATTAAACTTATGAGAAACAGGCATCAAGAGAGGGACAAAGGAAAAGTTAGTCTTTTATTCAGAAGGCTCACTTCCACTCTCTTGCCACTTAATGCTTTCTTGAGTACCTGGTCCTCTCATTATACTCCTACTGCAGTCTCCTTTCATCTGGCTCAAATCCCAATCCGGGCCATAGCTTCTAAGGTAATGCCCCATGTTTAAGACAATGAAAGGTTTCCTGGCATTGGATAATCTCTCACAAATCGACTGCAGGATGCACTGAAACTGGGACAAATGGCTAAAACAATTTCTTAGACTTAAGTGCATCCTATATGTACGTCTTCCATAAGCCAGATTTTAGTAAATATTGCCAGGGGATATTTCCTTGGCATCTTAGAGTTTGGGGTCAGAGAGACAATTAAGTCAGTTTGTCTCTGGTGGGTAATTTAACGGTATGAAACTTGGTGGAAGCCTGTACTCACATACCTTTGTTTTTCTGCCTGGCATAATTACTTTAAAAGCAATAACCAGGGCTTCCCTGGTGGCGCAGTGGTTGAGAGTCCGCCTGCAGATGCAGGGTACATGGGTTCGTTCCCCGGTCTGGGAAGATCCCACATGCCGCGGAGGGGCTGGGCCCGTGAGCCATGGCCGCTCAGCCTGCGCGTCCAGAGCCTGTGCTCCTCAACGGGAGAGGCCACAACAGTGAGAGGCCCGCGTACCACAAAAAAATAAATAAGTAAATAAAAGCAACAACCATAATCAATATTTTGTTTAACCATGAAAAAGAATGTCCATCATTCATTAGTGGCAATACTAGAAATCCTCATAGACTTCTAGCTCTTTCAAATTAAGAATATAAATGATGCTAGGTTGATTTATCTGCGTTTTTAAATTTTAACCTGAATATACTTTGAGCATTTTTTATTAAAAAGCGACCTTCAAGCAAAATAATAAGTTTTAGCTCACATTTCTCAAAAAAATCTATAATTCCATTAAAAAATTTTCAACAGTTCTTCTACAATTTACTATCGAAAAACATTAGGAAATAAAATAATGAGATTTTAAAATGATGAAAAGTGCCACTAATGTATATACTAATTGATTGTACTGTTCTACAATGTAAAAAACTTTATTTTTCTTTCAGGGAAGCAATTATTTTATCAACCATAATTTCTGTTCTTTTATCTAATTATAACTCATCAGTAAAATATTGCTTAGTCCTAAATCAGCTGAAATAATAAAATATTGGAAACTATATTTTAAAAAGCACTGGCATTTAGAGGCAAACACATGTTATGGCTCTGTGAAAATAATTGACTTATCATACACAGTTTTTCAAATTATTATTATTTGTAGTTGTGTACTCTAACAAACAGTTTGAAAATAATTATTACATATCTGCTTTCTACAAAGAGTTAGTTCTTCATAAGTAACATGTTTTTTGTTTCTACTTTCTTATACTTGTGAAAACATTAAATATATATTATTAAAATTCAAGAATAGATAAATAAGGAATCTTTTTAATAAAACCATTTATTTCTCAGAGTTAAATAACATAAAAGGGAAATCCTTAATTTTCAAATATATTAAATATGTAAGAATAAAAAAGTCAGAATCATTTAGGAATTAAATTGCTCATCAGATAATGAAGTATTTGAATATACAATACTGTCTTAAGGTAGGTAAATTTTTAGGCAAATCCAACTTAATGTGGAACTTAAAAATAATCTTTTGGGGATTTACTTACAGGATGGTGGTGTGAAGAGTTCCTCAGTAAACAAAAATAACTTTAAAAAATTATTTAAGAATAAGCATTCACAGTTTCTGGAACTTATTCTAAGAACATACAGGAAATAAACATTCATTAAAGAAAATCTACTAAATCTCAGTAAGCACAGTGAGCGTCTGTGACATCTGAGCCACAACCCACTCCCTTACTCTTCCCCCTCCCCAGTTCAGCATAATGGAAACTTCCTTTGGGGTGGGTATAGCCAATAAGATAGGATTTCTCTTCCTCTAGCTTCTGAGATGGGGAGTCACCAGCATTTTTCATACTTTCTCCCACTCCAGCTCATCAGAGCAGAAGCTAAATTTCAGGCAAATATGTCAAGATATCAGGAGGTCCCTCTTTTACCTAGTCCACACTCATAGTATAGACACTTTATCCCAGGGATGCCAAGCCAAGAACACTGGGGACCCTACTGTCCTTATCACACTCACACATAGGGATATAAAAGCCAAGAAAACCAGAGACCACTGCCCCTGCCCAGTGCTCTGCTCATAAAGCAAGTGTCACTCTGAGATAAGCAAGCCACTGTCTCAGCCACCAGCTCCAGAGATGCTGCCAAGGGAAAGAGACAGCCTATATGAATAGAGATATCTGAAGCTCTCCTCATGGAAACTGACTTTATTTGGATCTGAGTGTGCAGGAATTCAAGAGTAAGGGAGTTCTCAAAAACAATGGAGATTTGGGTGGTGAACTATTGAGATGAGGCTAGTAGCTCCATGACAGCTATAAAGCAAGCCATAAGCTTGGTAGTTTACCAGAGAAAACCAGGGAAAGAGACAGGTAGGAAAAGCCCTTCTTGGGTCCTAACAAATTTCAAAGCCTGTCATCGAAAGCTACTCCTGAAAAACAAACAAAAAAAAGAATGAAAAAAAAAATTCGTATCGGACTGTATATTGGACTGTGGATGAACCTATGTCCCAAGATATTTTTGAAACCAATAGAACGGTTGGCAGAAAAGTATCAGAGGCTAACAGCTGGATGTAAAACCTGATGAGGTAGACATGCTGAGAGAGATTAGAGACAGTCAAGAAGAGCCCTGCTGAAACTGTTGTCATCCCACGGTGATTGAATGCATACCTAAGGCTGCGCCTTCTGAGGAGCAATGATAGAGGATTTACACTGCAAGGGAGGTAGATTTCATTAAAATAGTCCAGCCAAATCACTAAAGAAATAAACAAGCAAACAACAATGAAAATCCCAGGAAGGGGCGATGGGTCATTATCCAGAGTTGAAAGAGTATGTTATCTAAAATTTTAGTTTTCATGAAAGATGACAAGACAAGCAAAGAAACAAGAAAATGTGATGCATTCGCAGGAAAATAAGCAGCCAACAGAACTGACCTATGACACTGGTGTTTGACTTAATAGAAAAGAATCTTAAAAGTAGCCATGAGAAATATCTTCAAAGAATGAAAATAAACCAAGCATAAAGAAGGAAAGGAACATATAATGACAAAGTCTGATCCAAATACAGGATATTAACAAAGAGACAGAAATTATCATAAAGAACCAAGTGGAAATTCTTGATTTTACAAGTATAATTGAACCTTGAACAACGCAGCGGTTGGGGTGCCGACCATCTCCCTAGTCAAAATCTATGTATAACTATACAGTTAGACATCCATATTCACAGTTCCACATCTGCAGATTCAACCAACCATGGATCACGTAGTACTGTAGTACATATTTAATGAAAAAAATCCACATATAAGTGGATTCTCACAGTTCAAACCCATGTTGTTTAAGGGTCAACTGTACAATCATTAAAATGGAAAAATTCCCTAGAGAGACTCAACAGTAGATTTCACTATCAGCAGAAAAAAATAGCATAGTTTAAGACAGATTAATAGCGAATATACAATCCAAAGAAGGAAGAGGTAAAAAAAATGAAGGAAAATGAATGGAGTCTCAGAGAACTGTGTGTGTCATTAAGCAGACTAACATACACATAATAGGAGTACCTGTAAGGGAGGAGAGAGAAAAATGCACTGTGTAAGTTTTCTATTGCAGCTGTAAGAAATCACCACAAAGTTAGTGATTTAAAAATATTTATATAAATGTATAATTTTACATTTTTCAAGGTTAGAAGTCCAAAATGGGTCTTTTGGGACAAAAGTCAATGTGTTAGCTGGGCTGAAGGAACTACAAGAGAATCTGTTTCCTTGTCTTTTTCAGATTCTAGAGAATCCTGCTAGATTCTGACAGACAATCATATCCCTCAGACCTCTGCTTTCATCATCACATCTTTATCAGACTATGTCTCTTCTCTCCTTTCTTTTATGAGAATCCCTAGGAATACACTGACATCACTCAGATAATCCAGAGTAATGTATTCATGTCAAAATCTTTAGCTTAGTCATATCTGCAGAGTCTCTTGCCATGTCATTGTTATATTGTATTTACATGGCAATCACATTGTGTTAGGTATTATAAGTAATCTAGAGATGATTTAAAGTATACTGGAGGATGTGAGTAGGTTATATGCAAATACTACACCATTTTATAGATGAAACATGAGCATTTGCAGATTTTGGTATATGAAGTGCATCCTGGAACCAATCTCCCAGGGATACTTATGCATGAATCGTTCTCCAGGATAGACCATATACAAGGCCATGAAGCACCTTTCAATAAATTTTAAATTATTAAGATCATACAAATTATGTCCTTTGAACAGAATGAAAACAAAATTAGAAATCAATACAGAAATGTGGGAAATGAACAAATATGTGGAAATAAACAACCCACACATAAATAACTAATGAGTCAAAGAAGAAATTGCTAAGGAAATTAGGAACTACTTTGAGATGAATGAAAATGCAGAAAAATTTATGGGATGCAACAAAAGACAGTGCTTGGAAGGAAATTTATAGCTGTAAGAGCTATATGAAATGTGTGGAATCATCTTAAATAAATAACAAGTTTTCACCTTAATTCACTGAAAAAGCCACTCTGAAGCAAGCAGAAGAAAGGAAATAAGATTAGAGTGGAAATCAATTAAATAAAAGTAGAAAAACAGTGAAAATTGACAAAACTAAAACATTAGAATGGTTCTAAATAGAAGAAAAAAATGGAATGGCAAATTCAAACAACTATTCACGGAAGTCTGCTGAAAATTTGGGGCAGATAAATTCCATAATGCTAGTATCCTCTCCCCACCCCCCCCAAAACGTAAAATATTTATTATAGTTCCCATTCTACAGATAAGAAGACTGAGATTTAGGGAAGTTAATTTACTTAATTTCTTGAGAGAATATGTCTATAGGATCTATTATTTAACATGATTTTAAATATTATGCATCTCTAGACAAAAAATGTATGCAGATTGTAATTTCATTGCTGCTAGTTCATTATATACTTCTCTATTTTAATCTTTTCCTCTGATTTCCTATGACTTCCCTTTAATGGAAGCTGCTCTAAAAGCTGGGATCAGTAAAGTTGTAAAGGAGTGTGAGCAGAGCGTTTAATTACAACCAAGTGTCCTGTACTGGTAGATAATCAATTATTTTTTAATCATTCATTAATTCTTACATATATTCACTTATATTAAAGTTTATGTAGAAAATTCCTATGCATTATTTCACTCTAAAACAAATTATACCAGAAAGTTTGTGTTGCTCCTTTGCTGTGTATAACACCAAAAGAGTTACTTTAGACATTTTATATATTTGTGTACTTAATTGCTTATTATTGCAGTAGCCGTAACACATTCATGAGACTGTGGTTAGCCTCAAAAACAAGTACAAGCGTTCTAAACAAGTCTTCAAGTGCCAAGTCACAGAGCAACTGGGAAATAACAGTTTACCCCAGGTGTGAGGACAAGGAACTAGACCATCTCTAATAAGAAAATGATGGGTTGGAAGAATGGCCAGAGACACTAATAATGATGAGCCCTTATTTCAATTATTCATATTTTAGATAAATTCGTGATGAATAGAAAATTTTTATAAAATATTGGAAATCTTTCTGACTTGTAGTGGAAACTTTTCTGTCTAAATATTTGTGTCATTCAGCAAATATTTATTGTGCTCCTGTGAGTCATGTATTCTTTCATTTGGCAAACATTTATTGATCTCCTGCTATGTGCTAAGTGTTGTGTTAGGCATAAAAAAGAAAGCAATTAAAAAACAGACATAGTCTCTACCGCTGTGGAGTTTAAAACCATAGTGAGGAAGAGAGGCATTGAAGAAGTATCAGGTTACAGAACAAGAATGATGAAGTTTAGTGAAGCAAATGGACGTTTAGTGCACTAATCAATCAAATTGAGTTCTGTTTTTTGTTTGTTTGCTCTTAATTATATTTTTCCAGGGAACCTAGAAGAAGTAGGTGAAAGTGAGGAGAATTCACAAATCAGTGTCCATTGATAAACTGATAGAGTGACACAGTGACAGAGAACTGGCCTTCTGTTCGCTTTCTGTAAAACTTCACTCACTCAGGGCTGACTCAACAGCAGGTGTAAAATTCGGCATGCTTTGAACTTAGCTTTCTTTTCATTTATCATTTATCGCAGGTCCATTTTGAAGCATCTGCTTGCTTGTCTGCAAGTAATTTGCCATTTGTCAAAAGCATTAAGAGCAGTTGACACTAATCGTGTTGCCTGTGAAGTGCCTTTGCATTTACTGGAAGCATAGTTCATTCTGTATGTTTTTATTTTAAATAAATCTATGGAGTCAGACAAGAAGGTCAGGATTGGTGTAGACAGAATTAATCTAAGTTAACTACAGTAACTAAATTGAACTTTAAGGTGATAAGTGGATTCATATAAATACACACTCAGTAGTTGACTTAATAGCATATCACTCCATACATTGCATTAAGGACTTAATTCTGGAGTCAGACTGTATGGGATTACATACCAACTCTCCCTCACTAGCTATGATCTGGGGCATACTATTTAACCTCTGTGTCACTCTCTTCTTCTTCAAGTGTATTAGTAATATCATCTACTTATCAGGTTGTTAAAAGGATCAAATATAAATATAGTGCCTAACAGATAGCTGCTGTTGTTGTTTTTCCTGTTATTGTTTTTCTTCTACAGTTCTTTAAAGCAGACAATATTAATGGCATAGCCACCACTAGTCCTTGTGAATAGGCATTTTCGGTCCCAGGACATATTTATTCCTTCTATTAGCTCTTGCTGTAGAATTGCTTAGGCCTGAGAAACCCATCTCCTGGGAAAGTACCATCTTTTTTTTTTCCCAGTGGAGAATTGTCCTGGACAGGTCTCCAAAGTTAATCTATTACTGATGATCCTGCACCCTGTGACCCTACTGCCTGGTGAAGACCAACGCATTTGCCATTTGCCCTCAAAACATTGATTATCTTCCCTCAGATATTAAAGGTTCCAGATTTTGAGAGGGATTTGTTTCTGCTATATGTATATATATTTTTTCTAACAGGATATACCTCTAGTATTTAATTTGTCTCTGGCATTCCCCTATACTTTCAGGAAGGCTGAGTTGAGTTTTTTAAACAACTACCTTTGTTTCAAGTTGAGTCCTTTCCTTCTCTACCACATGTAGGTCCAGTATTGTTTGCTGGAACTGTTTGCCTTTCTTCTTTGAAATTTTTCTTTCCCTTCTTTCTAAGCCATTTATTTGTCTAACATTCTGCTCTGGATTTTGCCCAGATGATTCTCTCATACTGAGTTATATGGAATCTATGATTTTTGAACAATGTGAACCCATTCAATTCTTAAAAAAAATACTGAGGCAAGACAATTAGACATGTGAAATTAAATATAATAATAATATTTTAAAATAAAAGCCTGCAAATGCGAGGAAGTGAAAGATGACCTCAGCTGACTAGAATAAAACACGAATTGAACATGAAAGGTGATAAACTGAACACAAAAGGAGGGGAGACAAAGTTTTCAGCTGTACAAACAAGAGAGTTGGAATTGAGCCCTGTTTTTAACCCAGGCTAAGGTTCTATCCTTTCAGTCAAAGTATGAAATAGAAAAATAAAATAAAATAAAATAAAAATTGTCCACTAACAAAATGAGACAGTGAGGAACGTTGTCTGCCCCATCCTGGGCCCTGGATGGAACTCTATCTTTTCTAAGATTGAGCGTGTTCAAGTATTTCTGACCTCTGCCTATATCAGGCACTTCTGTCTTCCCCTTCCCCTTCTTTGTGGCTGTACTGTCACCTCTTTCTGCTTCATTTCTGCCTCAGTTGCTTTTGGTCACATGCAATTTAGAGTTAATGCTTAGCTCTAGAGACTTCATCCTCCTTATCCTTCTGAGTATATTCCTGCAGGAAAAGTGAGAAGAATCAGAACTAGGCTACTGATATGTACCCACCATAATAGAAGACCTCAAACTCAGGATCTTCCAAGAAAACTAGCCAAGCTTAAGGTATACCTAGAAATCAAATTCCTCCTGAATCTTATTTTCCTTCCTGCCCTTTAACACTGTCTCCTTCTTCAGACTTTCTGCATGTTTTTTTTTTTTTTTGCCTGGCTTTGTTATCCCCCCAGACACATTTTGAGGTTCTTTTTGGCTTCTCATTCAGAGCCTTGGATTGGCTTACTGTATCACAACCGATGGCAGGAGCCCTGGGCCCAACTGGTCAAAGAAAAGATTTGGGGGACTAATTACCTTTAAAATGGTCAAAAGGTTACTGCTTGGAATATCTAAGAAAAACCCATGCTAGATGTACCTTATTTCATTTCTTCATAAGGGTAGTAGAATGTCATTTACCAGTGCTCCCTAACCTTTTCAACTCAGGTAAAAATGACAATAGTTGTGCAGCTGTGCCAGGATGCACCTGGGGTTGAGGTGACAGCATCCAGCAGACATATGTTCCTTTGAAGTACATGGGAAGTCCACAAAAATATTTTTGGGAACCTTTGCCACAGAATCTGCAGTCCAGCAAGGAGTTTGCATATTAGTAAGGCAACAGTTATAATTAATTAATATATTAAAGTGTTTTGAATAAGTAACTTAAGACCATGCTTTAAAAAGTTTAATTTTAACCTGACCATTTCATTTCTATGAACAAGCAATTTATAAAGGAGAAAATAGATCTTTTGTAAGAAATTATAGGTTAGGGAAAGAGGGTCTCAGAAAACAATTTTTAAAATCTCTAAGAATAAAACTTAAAAAATAATTTGCACTGAGAATAAAGCAAGTTAGAATACATATATGGAAATTATACCATTTAATGTAATTTTACTAATCACTAAAAGTCTGGCAAGTTCACTGACTCATAGAATTTCCATGCTATTGAGGGAGAATAGAAAAATGTTCAAGTAAATGAGATAATATATGGAAAATATCAAGTAATGATAACTATGCTGCATATATTCCTCAAAACTTGTTTTATGATGTTTGAGAACACTTTCTATTTTGAGTATTAATAATGTTTTATCAATTATTTTTCTCCTTTGTTTTTAATTTTGGTCTTTTTAGCACTATATTTTGAATTGCTACCTGAGTTAATTTGACTTTATTTGACAACACTTGGAATAAGAGAAATTTTATTTCTAGCTTACATCCAAAGTAGTTCTTTTATGTTCTGTAAGATCTTTTGTTTTCTTTCCATCCTTTTCTTTTCTTTTCTCTTCTTTTTTTTTTTAAGTTAGTTTTAGGTGTTAGAGTGCATTTTTAAAAATCCATTTGCTAGATACAACTATGTTATCTCTTGTATAGGTAATTTAAGATAAGCAGAGAACGAATTTCCAGAGGTTTTCCCTGGAAAAACCCTGAATTGACTCTTGAAAAATTCATCTAATTTTATAAGTTCCAGCTTTCTAGAAAGAGAGAGAGAAGAAAGAGAGCGAGCGAGAGTTGTATGCAATCAACTCTAACAACATTTTCAAACTAGTCATGTGCCAATATGGACATGGGATTCATAATGATTTGTTGTTTGTCAAGGAACTTGACAATACATAGGTAAGTCATGAAATATGGATTACATGTTGCTTTCATCTTCTAGAAGCTGAGAAGGCCCAACTTCACATGTTCTCAAATTCCAGCCCTATTTCCATATAAAAGAAAAATATAAATCTGTTATATATCTTTAACAACGTAATAATTATAAAAAGTCTTATTATAAAAAACTCAGAGAATAGCTGTTATAAGGACCTCCTTGCTGGTTTGCAGACTATAGAATGATTCCCAATAAACATGGATGCTGGACATCGATTATGAAGGGCAGTTCCTGCCTTCATCAGCAGTTCACTTGAGGTATATAGATACACACACACAGGCATGAACACATGCTGAAATAAATATTATATAAGGGAATGAAAATAAAAGAAGTAATGAAAGGCCAGATTTGCTTGCTAAGAAAAGAAAAGCAGGTCTCTCTTAAAGTTATCATTAATTTTAATATTTTATATGGACTTTTAATGTTTTCTGATCATAAAATCAGTATACATTCATGATATAAATTCAAATAATGCAGGAAACCTCACAGAAGAAATTAAAATCAGCCTTTAATCCAAACATGAGGTTTGTCTCTGGTATGTACATGTGCACATGAATGTGAATGTAAATTAGAAATTGCCAAGTTTACCATCATAGGTATTTTTTCATGTTCATGATCAGATATCCCCTGCATTTTACATTTATGTTTAGCAATTTACCTTATAAATGAGTCTAATTTATTTTAGCAGTTTTCTATTGCTCAGGTTTAAATTATATCTAATCCTTGTCCTATCTAAAATAACTTTGTAGTAATTATGTTTGTATATTTATGGTTACCATAAAAGAGAAAATTTCTAAATGTAGTATAGCTGGGACAAAGAATCTTATCTTTAATTGTTCTTGATGTAAACTGCCAAGTTTATTTCAAGGAAAACAGAAATATTATACCATTCTGCACTTGGAGCAGTAGCGTAGGGAACTGTTGATTTCTTCTTGCACCTGCTGTTACTGGAACTTACAACTGTTTTCATTTTTGCAAATTGTATTGGGGAAATATCTTGGCATCTATACATCTACTTTACAAATTCCTAAATTTATTGGTTTCTTTGTCTTTTTCATTTTGATTTATAATTCTCTTTACTATTAGGTGTCTTAAGCAAGATATGTATATATGAAGTAAATGCTCAGTTTATGGCTGCTTTTACCTTCTTTCTCTATATACACTGTATTTGAATGTGCATGTTAAAATATCAACATGATCAAATATTGTAAAATTTTCTTTTAAGCATCATGCAGAATATCTGTCTAATCATATAAGATGAATGCACACCTATATTTTTGGCTAATTTTCCAATTATGATATTGTTCCTTTACATTTAAAACATTTGTTTCTAAAAGATAAATTTTTATTTCATTTTATTTAAAACAGCAAACCAAATGTTCACGTATCATTTGGTCAATGTTCTATCTTTTCACACAATCTTGACACACTGTCATTTTGTGTACAGATAAATAAACAAACATAAACAGAGTTATGTACACACACATGCACACACTGTCACACACGGAGTCTTTTAAGAAGATTTTAATTCTGTTTAAAAATCAACTTATGTATTTTTCACAATGTAATATAGTTTTATATCCAGATCATACAAATCCCTCATCATTACTATTCACTTTATAATTTTCTTGAGAATTCTGATAGAAAATTTTTCTCACATGAATTCAAATATCATTTGGCCTGCTACAGCAAGGTATTGGGTTTTTCAATTAAAACGTATGAATATAAATATTAATCTGTGGACAACTCATATAGACGTTTCCTAGAACAGTTTACTACAGTGACTTACATATTACAAAACATGTATTAAATACCACAGAAACTCTTTGGCATATGTAAAGATGATCTGTTGTTTTGCTCTTTTACATTGACTTGTTGATAATAAATATTAATACAAATATTGTCTGGTATACATATTGTACATATATAACATACATGTATGAGACAGTATAATATTCTGAAAAATAATTAACAAGAACAACCATCTTGAGAAAAGATATCAATCTCATATTTCTCTTCTGACAGAGTTTAGATTTCATTTTTGTTCCTTGCAATATTTGTCTAACCATAAGCCTTCCCCAATCAGGTTTTAATCCCCACAACTCCACAAAAGTGGCCTTCATGATCATAAGAATGATACCAAGGTCTAGATCTTTCAGAACCCAAGTGTCAATTTTATGTGCTCATCGTAACCTCTTAGTAGCATTCCAGATGACGTGATCTTATGTAGAGAAAATCCTAAAGACTCCATAGAAAAACTGTTAAAACTAATCAATAAATACAGTAACGTTGCAGAATACAAAATCAACATACAAAAATTGGTTGTGTTTCTGTATACTAACAACAAACTACTTGAAAAGAAAATTAGGAAAACAATCCCATTTATAATATCACCCAAAACAACAAACTACTGAGGAATAAACTTCACTATGGAGATGAAAACTACCAAATTGTGTTTTGAAAACTACAAAACATTGATGAAAAAAGTGAAAGAAGATCCAAACAAATGGAAAGATGTGCCATATTCATGGATTGGAAGACATAATATTGCTAAAATGTACATAGTTCCCAAAGTAATCTACAGATTCAATGCAAACCCTGTCAGAATCCCTATAGCATTTTTCCAGAAATAGAACAAACAATTCCCAATTCATATGAAACCACAAAAACCAGGAATAGCCAAAGCAATGGGGAGAAAGAAGAACAAAGCTGGAGGCATTACAATTCCTGATTTCCAGCTATACTATAAGGCTACAGTAATCAAGAAAGTATGGTACTGGCATAAAGACAAATTTATAGACCAATGTAATGGTATAGAAAGTCCAGAAATAAATCCATGCATACATGGTCAACTGATCTTGGCAATGATTTTATGGCTATGACACCAAAAGCACGGGAACAAAACATAAACAAGGGAGACTACATAAAACTAAAAGCTTCTGCACAGCAAAAGAAATAATCAACAGAGTGACAAGGCAATCTACAGAATGGGAGAAAGTGTTGATGAACCATATATGTGATTAGGGGTTAATCTCCAAAATATTAAGAACTCCTACAGCTCAGTAGCAAAAATCTAATATCCCAATTAAAAATTAGATAAGCACTTGAACAGACATTCTCCAAATAAGACATACAAATAGCTAACAGGTATATGAAAAAATGCTCAGCTCCACTCATCAGGGAAATACAAATAAAAACCACAATGAAATTTCACCTTGTACCTATCAGGATGGCTATTACCCAAAAAACAAAAGCCACCAAGTTTTGGCAAAGATGTATAGCATGTTCCCACGCTCTCCAAATTGGAATCCTTGCACACTGTTGATGGGATTGTGAAATGGTGCGGCCGTTGTAGAAAACAGTACAGAGATTCTTTAGAAAACTAAAACTAGAACAACCATACAATCCAGCAATCCCTCTTCTGAGTATTCATCCAAAAGAATAAAAATCAAGAGCTCAGAGAAATTTTAGCATTCCTATGTTCATTGTAACCCTATTCCCAAAAGCCAAGATGTGGAAACAACCTAAATGTTCATTGACAGATTAATGAATAAATAAAATATAATCTATATATTTATATATATATTGATAAGTATAGACACACAATGGACTACATTTCTACTCTAAGAAAAAGGAAATTCTGCAATTTACAACAATGTAGATGAACTTGAGGACATTATGCTAAGTGAAATAAGCCAAACACTGCTTCAAGTATCTAAAATAATGATATTCATAGTGGAATGGTGGTTTCCAGGAGTTGTGGAGGTGAGGAAATGGAAAATTACTGATTCACTGGCATAGTTTCAGTTAAGCAAAATGAGTAAACTCCAGATTGTATTCTGTACAACAGTGTTCCTACAGTCAAGAATAATATATTGTACTCTTAAAAGTTTAGTAAGAGGGTAGATACCATGTTAAGTGTTCTTACTACAATAAAATAGTAAAGTAATAAAATAAAAAATAATAAACTGACAAAAAACCAAGGGACCATGTAAAACCAGCTAACAAACATTTCCCCCAGTGTAATACAAGAGTGTAATATATTGGTTTAAGATTATTAGAGATGACTTATTTCATTTAAGGACTAGATGTGAAAAGACAAGGGAATTGTTGACATGTCCAGGAAAAAGGTTATTGGAGATGTGATACAAATAGAAAAAGATATTTTTGAGAGTTATTTTAGGAACAGAAGCAAGAGGTCTTGGACATTTACTATAATTATTATGTCCAAATAAGAAACAATAAAAAATTAACAAGACTATTTAAAAAAATACAAGAAGAAGAAAAAAGAAATGACACTAAGGATAGGAAACCATTGTAAAAATTTCTTTCCAAAATCTTGGTTGTTAAAAAAAAAACAAGCAAGTTAGTGAAATGTGTTGAAGGGACCGAGTATCATGGAAAAAACTTTGGTTTGTTTATGTCTATGTTTCATTTGTTTTAAAAGAAAACAGAAAAATATTAAGGGTGGGTTTTGCCAGCTGATTTTATGAGATGAGCAGGAGCCAGTGATATTTCATGTACTTGTGTCTGAAGTCATTTTATTGTCCCTTCTGGTTGATATATTATTCTTTGTAGCACATTTCCCAGATTCATAATATGCTGGGTTGGTTTTTAACTGCTCTCAAACTATTTACAATCTCGCTCTCTCTCTCTCTCTCTGTCTCTCTCACTCTCTCACTCTCACACACACACAAAAAAAAAAACACACACGAAAACACAAACATATAGCAAGAAAAGCAAACAAGCAAAAAACTGTCACACAGTATTTCACATATGAATTTATGTACCAAATTGCTTACTAGATTGATCTATTCATTCATTTTTTTCTATGAGTATTCATTGAGTTCCTAGTGTGCCTGCACTATTATAGGTGCCAAGAATACAGTTGTGTGCAAGAAACCCAAAACTCTACCCTCTTGCCCTTTTTAAAAAACGAAACAAGTTTATTTCTTGCTACTCACACAAACCTAGACACAAAATGAAAATACTGTCCTGTTTTCAAATTCATGAAGAAATACATGAGTGCACAGGTATGTACCCTGGAACATGAACTCAGGCAAAGATCTATTTAGATACTGCTTAGCTTAAACTGCACAATCTCTCTTTGTTGGAGATTTTAAAAGGAACCAGGAACCAAAGGGGGTAAGAGAATAGCCACCTTCGGCCAAGGATATTCCCATGCTGTTAAAGGAACTAAAAGCTATTGAAACAACTGAAAGCTTAAAAGAAAAAGCTAGTGGGAGAATAGACAATAAAGAGATAAATGGATAAAGATCAAATAGAGTAAGTATTTGTAAATAATTATAGGGGCCATGAAGAAAGTGTAGGAGGGTCAAGGGATTTAGAGTAATGGGGGTAGTTTATTGAGCATTTAAAAGTAAGTGATCATAGGCATGGAAGCTGGTTCTTGTCAATGATAGGTCACCAAGGGCAAGAATCAGAGGGGCTCAGAGGGAAGAACTGGTTGAGTGTGGCTGGAGTGTGTGAGAGCACTGAGGATTTGTGAGCCTTGAGACTGGAGGTTAGCCAGGGAACACTCCATGCAGGGCCTTACAGAGGAGAGACTATAATTCATATTTGATTCTGTGGATTCAATAGATATCTGAATATTTAATAGGTATAGTTTTGCTTTCTTGTAAATGAGAATAGTAACAAGGAGTGTTATCAGATTAAATAATAATTTAAAACCTGATTTAATTTTTGTTAACTTATGGAAATTGAAATGGAGTTGTATTAATTTGAGTGGAAATATGGAGCTCTCTTACTTCATGTATTTACCACTTTGCTGCCACATCAGCCATTTAAATCATCTAAGTATGAGACTGGGGTCAACTCCTAACAAAATTAGAGTCATCTATGGCACAACTAGGGTCAGACAATTCTTTAAATACTGTCACTGGAAGTTTTTTTAAGAAGAATATTCAAAGAAGTAAGCAGAGTTACTTCACTATCTTTTAATCTTCATAAAACCCTGTAATAACTAAAGAATAGCACCAAATTTAGAATAAATAGAAGAGAATATTGGATTTAACAAGGTGAAAGACTCCCCTAGACTCCAAAACTTCGGAAAGATTTCCTTAGTCTTTACTTCTATTGTGATTATGTTAGGATGCAGAATTGCCCAGTACTGGCTTCTTATCTCAATATAAAATTTCCCTTTTTTTTTTCTTTTTGCTTATGACTAACATTCTTCACAAAATATTTTATTTTACACAGAGTTTGTGTTGCCACATAAAAATAAATGACATTTCATCATGGACACTTCTTCTTTTTATATGTTATATGGAGTTTCCAAAATATTCTGATAAATAGCAATTGAGGTATGTCTCATAACAAATATATTAGGACATAGTCTTTCCTTAAACTAAATGTGTAATCCTTAATATGAGTTATGTTTGCAATGTAGATTTTTAAAATATATCAGTCACTATAAAATATTATCCAAGAAAAATTAGCCTTTGATATGAAAAGTATTTGAGGTAATATAAGAGATAAGCAATGAGAATAAACCCTTGTAGTTATTTCATTCGAAAATCTTTGTAATAGCTTTTTTGAGCAAAGCTTTCTCTTAAACCCCTTGTTTGAAGGTAAAAGTAGGGATTTGTGTGCGAATTTGTGTGTGTGTTTGTGTGCATGTAGGTGTTCTAACTAGCTGAAGTTAGAACTGAACTATTTTCTTTAAAGAATAGCAGAAACCACGTTAATAATTTATTCTCTCCAATTTATCTCAAATATACCACTGATGTGAATAGCTTTGAACAGATTTGGGACTTAACAGATGTTACAGTCCACTTTAACTTCTCAGAAAGTTGTAAGTAACTCTTTTTTCCACTAAAATCATCTGATGTACTTTTCATGTCAGAGACAGATTCTTACTGATGGGATATTGAAGTGCCCTCTGCACCAATTTATTTGCTCTGCTGGTTTACCATATTACCTAAAATTCTCTTCATTAAAATCTCTTTTTTTAATCAAAGTATTGTACCTTTAGAAGTCTCCTTTAATGTATAGTTAATGTAAAATTTCATCATATTTAATCTGTTATATGAATATAAAATGCACATATGCCTTTTATACAAATATATTCATATAAAATTGAGAAGCAAAAATTAAACGCCCCGCAACCAGACAATGAGACTCAGAAAAATTGCATTGTGATATGAGAGGAAGAAAGGTTGGATCATGAAGATGAAAGCAGGGGAAGGAAAGAAGTACAGGTGTGTGAAGGGGTAGATCCAGGAGAGACACTGCAATTACATTCTTGGGCAATGAAGAAATACTATTTTGTTTTAATATCTCCCATTTAGGCAAAGCATGATTACTCTGAATATGTATAACATTTGGTATATTTACAGGTGTATGTGTAGGTGTATATGTTTGGCATCAAACTGTATCATTCTGTATCATTCTGCCTTTTCCATCTGAAGAAATGGTGTTTGTCAACTCAAGTATTTGTCCTTGACCGCCAAACAGAACTCAATGAACTGTTGAGAACAAAAATGGTAGAATGGCCCCAGCTAAGTCTTCAAGTGGGATTTATGCACCCTGAATGTACATGAAAACCTCTCAAGGGCAAAGATTGTTTTAGAACAGGGCTTTTTGATCTCAGCCCTATTGACATTTTGAGCTGCATTATTCTTTGTTGAAAGGGATTGTCTTGTACACTGGATATTTAGCAAGTCTCTGGTATCTACCCACTAGACTCCACTAGCACTGTTCCTCAAACTGCGACACCCAAAAATGTCTCCTTGTATCTCCAAATGTCCCCTGGGAGGGAGACAAAAATTGTCTCCCATCTAGAACCACTGGTTTAGAAAAACTAACTTCTAGATGCTCTACTCTACATGAACTCTTTCCTATAACAGGTATACCTGAGAATTTGGGTTGCTAACAGAGCATTCTTTAACAAGGCAACACAAACCCACAGTGAAACTTCAAGACTCAGACATATTTCTAATGATTCTGAAACTTGATGTTAGGAACTGTGTATTTCAATCTGTGTTGAGACTTTCTGAATCATGAGAAATACTGACAAGTTTTATTTAACAAAGTCACATTTTTTGTCTGGCCTTACTAAGAAATGAAGGAAGGAAGGAAGGGAGGGAGGGAGGGAGGGGAGAAGGGAAATAAGACATTGTTTCTCTGAAAGCAAAGCAAAAACACTGATACCAAATATATTGAATGTGGTGGCACATCGTTTTATCAAGAAGATAAAAACAGGACTTCTCTGGTGGCCTAGTGGTTGAGAGTCTGCCTGCCGATGCAGAGGACACGGGTTCGCGCCCTGGTCCGGGAGGATCCCACATGCCGCAGAGCGGCTGGGCCCGTGAGCGAGCCATTGCCGCTGAGCCTGAGCGTCCGGAGCCTATTGAAGGTAGATAAATATTAAAAGAAGCCATGCATAATTTAGTCATTTTTTGAACTATATTTCAGAAATGATTTTAAAAATTACAAGGAAGCAATCAATATTTTAAAATTCTTTTAGGAGATCTTAAAGGAAAATTTAAAGATGATTAGATCCATTATTTGGAGTATTGCCAATCAGCAGTTTCAGCTATTTTGAATAAGAAACAAAAACATATGAGATTAAAAAAACAATCTTTATGCAGTCAAATTAGATGACACAAGTTAGAAATTTTAGTACCCAAGTTTCGTTGTAAGAATTCTTTGTATAGCTTATCCACAGGAAATTAGAAAATGTCCTTACTCTAAATTTACTTATTCTTAGATTATACAAAATACATACCAGTTTATATAATGTCTCTCTGAGCTTGAAAATTATTGTCAGAGTTCATTCAGTTGAATATTTTAAATTTAAAAGTCTGGTTTAGAGATGGATTAGAAATAACTATTTTTTGAGGGTCAGATTCTCCAGTTTGTATTTTAAATGTTGAAGGTATATGCTATTGTTTTCTAGTATGCGCAACATAAATTTATATCTATTTTCAAAGTGTTGCAAAACTTAAATGAGCTATTATTTCCAGACTTCCCAAGGAGAAGATGTTATTACTTAAAAAAAAAAAAGATATTATTACTTAAACTTGATTTTGAATCTCTTTGTTACATTTCAAAAAATGTTTCCTTCTTAATCAAAATCTTTAATAAGTAGGCTTACATTTTATTTTTGGATCTTCTGAGAAATTGTGTTGAATGACTTTTGGACAACTATGATTATCATTTAGTTAACTGTGATGCAAAGGAGACAAGTAGGGTAAGATCTGATGGTTTGGCATGACTATCAGAATTCAGAATTTATAAAGTTTCTGTATCAGTTTTAAAATTTAACTTTTCCTTTGCATATGAGACTTTTTTCCAAAACATATGGTGCCATTATTCTCTGAAACTGGTTAAAGGAAAGGATTTTTTTTTTTTTTTTTTGGTAATTCATACGAAGGCATGCATTAGGCTGGTCTTGTGGCTGTCAATTTTGCATTCATCAAATATGAATTCTTGGTTTGAATATGTTTCTGAAAATAAAGAGTACTGCGTTGAAAACAATATCAGTAGAGGTCATCTCCACATACAGGTCATTCATTCTCTACAGAAAGAATACGTGCTCCTAAAAATAAATTCAGTTATTAACAGTTATGGGCTAACATACTTTGAAGCACTGAATGCAAAAAACAATTTCATTGCTAATTTTATCACAAAAAGAATAACACGTTGTTGAGCTTTGAAATGGGGAGTTTTCCATCTTCATTGATGTGTAAGTTACCTACACCAAGAAATTTTGGTAATATGTTAAAAATGGGAATTCCCATTATTTTATCCCTTAGAATACCAGTTTTTGGTAATTAGGCAGAAAAGTTTATAGTAATTAAATGTAGTATTTTGGGGGGGCTACATATTTAGAGTCCTAAAGAAATTTTAGTTTATTATAAATCATAATACTAAATTTACAATTTAAAATGGCAAGGAAAAATCCATGTGTGTGCATGTATATGTGTATTGGATCTTAAAAATTTCAGGGCTTCCCTGGTGGCGCAGTGGTTGAGAGTCCGCCTGCCGATGCAGGGGACACGGGTTCGTGCCCCGGTTCGGGAGGATCCCACGTGCCCCGGAGCGGCTGGGCCCATGAGCCATGGCCGCTGGGCCTGCGCATCCGGAGCCTGTGCTCCACAACGGGAGAGGCCACAGCGCTGAGAGGCCCGTGTACCGCAAGAAAAAAAAAAAAAAAAAAAAAAAATTTCAAAAAATCATTGTTATGATAAACTTTTACTAAATCATGCACTTTTCTTTCTCAACTAAAATGATTACCCTTTTGCAAACAGGCTTTGAGAGTTGTATTCCCTTTTGTTCTGTCATGAGGAAAGCTTTCTTCTTGCTTGGAGAAGAAAATAATATATTATAATTCCTGGAAGGAAATTGTATTTGGTAGAACTTGACTATTAATCATAATTTGAGGATTTTCTAGCAGCAGTAGCTGAATAATTTTGACTGCTAGCTCACTGTGAATGAGAAGCATACATTTCTGAAAAATAAGGCTGTGTGAAATTCTGATGTCACTTACATGATGCTACCATCTATATTTTCCTTTGTGACACAAAGCATTGATCCTTTTGGGTTCTGCTAATGGCCCAGTTTGAGCTTTTGGTTCCTGTATAACTGTGAATATAATGATAAATCAGACCTGTGTTTGCTCTCATATGGAGCTTTCAGTCTGCTTAGTAAATCTGAAAGGACAACACTAGATCTTGGTTAAGGGTTGTAAGAATTATGACAACATAGCTTTTAAAAAATCACAGAAATAAAACATTACTTTTAGCTTATAGGAAAGAAAAGAATTGGGCAGAAAAAATTATATCCAGTTTAAATTCCAGTTTAATTAATTCCAGTATAATAGAATTCAGAATAGGCTGAATTTAAACTGGATATAGAGGTGAATGAGGTAGTTAATGAAAGACAGAAAAAAAAGGTAAGTTCTACACCAAGCAATAAAATGAACACCTAAATGGTAAGAAGAAATTACCATCATACACATCAAAGAAGAAATAGGTCAAGAAAAATGTTATTAAAGTATGTATGTATTAAAATTATAGTACTATAGGGGCAGAGTTATAATTGACCAAATAAATAATAGTGCATATTGCCTAATTGAGAACAACTTATTATCTACATATTCTTGTTTTCCATTTATTTTTAAAAAGTTATATTTTTATTGATAATTTTTGGTTGAGCCATATGAGAAAGGATTATTTGATATTAGATTTAATTTGTGTGTGAATATATGGAAACATTTGTTTGGCATATATAATTTAACACACTGAAGAATAAAGCAGCTTACCATTACTACCTCAAATTGTCTTTTGTCCTCTAAGTGCCTATTTTTTACTTGTTAGACTAAAGAACAGAAAATGAACAGGTAGTGGGATTATTAGGAATTTATCATTGTTTAGAATGTATCAGTTTTAAAGAGTTTGTCCTAAGGATTTTTTCTTTTTTTTAATAACTTCATATAAAAATTTGTGTACAGTTATTCAGTCTTTCACTTGCTGTTTTAGCATATAGTTGCATGCCATGGTATTTCACATATAATACATTTTAATAAATTCTTAATAAAAAGGGTATTTCTGAATATGTGAGCTCAGGATGGAGCCTTGTTTTAATACCTGTTTATTGTTGAAAAAGGCACTAACTCTTATAATGCATTTCTTTAACACATGGTGGTAGATAGGACTTCTGTTTTATATTAGGTATGTAAGTAACTAGTAAGCTCTTTTTCTCATAATAGGTCCATATAGGAACCTATCATTCCTGGGAAAAAGACAAAACACTAAGAAATCTTATATTATTTGTAAAGAGAGTTCTGAGAACTTGTTTTTTTTCCTTTGCTGTTATTACTGTTTACTAATTTGAGAGAATTTTTAGATTAACTGGTAAAAAAAACACACATAAATAATTCTGTTTTTATGACCTGATGTGTGTCCATTGAGGTGAGACAAACTCTTTATTATTACACATATGTATGTACAAGATCATATATTTCCACACTGTGAGCAGATTTGAATACTTCAGAAAATCAAAGAGGGAATAATAAACCCAAGATTAAAATATTGAAATCTAATAAAATGAATCTTTTCACAGTTTGTATACAGAGAGAAGATTTTGAATACTTAAAGTCTAAGTACATTAAGCTAACCAGGATGGATTTCCATATCAATTTATATTTTTGAATATTGATTGGGAATTCAGTGGCACTGTATTACTGAAATACAATATCATATATCCCACCTAAAAGAGATTGAGAATCACATGGCAATATATGCTTGCGATGGTTATGACCTCCATTACACGACATTGCTAGATGGCAAATGGCATATGTCTATAGTCTCATTTATTTTCTCGTTCAGGCTTTCAAATATACCAATACAGCCCAAATGTTCAGATTAATTTTTGTGTATCATTTTATTAAACTCTGGACTCTTGGAAGACATTGACCGTGATTTTCACCCTTATATCAAGACATTTGTCAGAATGCTGTGACATAGCAAATACTAAAAGTTGCTCTGGTAATTTATATCAAAGAGTAGACTGAAGAACAAAATGCAATATTATAATAAAACTACCTGTTTCGGGGGTGCCTTCAAGATGGCGGAGGAGTAAGACATGGAGATCACCATCCTCTCCACAAATACATCAAAACTACATCTACACGTGGAACAACTCCTACAGAACACCTACTGAATGCTAGCAGAAGACCTCAGACTTCCCAAAAGATGCCTGCAGGCGACCTATACGCAGAGGCAGGGCCAAATACAAATCTGAGCCCCAGGAGCTGTGCAAACAAAGAAGAGAAAGGGAAATTTCTTCCAGCAGCCTCAGGAGCAGTGGTTTAAATCTCCACAATCAACTTAATGTACCCTGCATCTCTGGAATACCTGAATAGACAACGAATCATCCCAAAATTGAGACGGTGGACTTTGGGAGCAACTATAGACTTGGGGTTTGCTTTCTGCATCTAATTTGTTTCTAGTTTTATGTTTATCTTACTTTAGTATTTAGAGCTTATTATCATTGGTAGATTTCTTTATTGATTTGGTTGCTCTCTTCCTTTTTAAATTTTTTTACATATATATATTTTTTCCCTCTTTTTGTGAGTGTGTATGTGTATGCTTCTTTGTGTGATTTTGTCTGTGTAGCTTTGCTTTTACAATTTGTCATAGGGTTCTGTGCATTTTTTTTCTATTTTAGTATAGTTTTTAGCACTTGTTATCATTGGGGGATTTGTTTTTTGGATTGATTGCTCTCTTCTTTCTTTCTTTCTTTTTTTAATTACTTTTTAATTTTTAATAATTTTTTTCTACTTTGAAATATAAATAAATAAAATTATTTTATTTTATTTATTTATATTTCTCTTTCTTTCTTTTTTTTTCTCCCTTCTGAGATGTGCGGCTGACAGGGTCTTGCTGCTCTGGCCGAGTGTCAGGCCTGAGCCTCTGAGGTGGGAGAGCTGGGTTCAGGACATTGGTCCACTACAGACCTCCCAGCTGCGTGTAATATCAAATGGCAAAAGCTCTCCTAGAGATCTCCGTCTCAATGTTAAGACCCAGCTCCACTCAACAACCAGCAAGCAACAGTGCTGGACACCCCATGCTAAACAACTAGCAAGACAGGAACACAAACCCACCCATTAGCAGAGAGGCTGCCTAAAATCATAATAAGTTCACAGACATCCCACAACACACAACCAGACGTGGTCCTGCCCACCAGAAAGACAATATCCAGCCTCATCCAACAGAACACAGGCACCAGTCCACTCCACCAAGAAGCCTACACAACCCACTGAACCAAATTTACCCACTGGGAGCAGACAACAAAAACAATGGGAACTATGAACCTGTAGCCTGCAAAATGGAGACCCCAAACACAGTAAGTTAAGCAAAATGAAAAGACAGAGAAATGCACAGAATGAAAGAGCAAGTTAAAAACCCACCAGACCAAACAAATGAAGAGGAAACAGGCAATATACCTGAAAAATAATTCAGAGTAATGATAGTAAAGATGATGCAAAATCTTGGAAATAGAATGGAGAAAATACAAGAAATATTTAACAAGGACCTAGCAGAACTAAAGAGCAAACAAACAATGAAGAACACAATAAAGGAAATTAAAAATTCTCTGGAGGGAATCAATAGCAGAATAACAGAGGAAGAAGAACTGATAAGTGACCTGGAAGATAAAATAGTGGAAATAAATACCGCACAGCAGAAAAAAGAATGAAAAGAATTGAGGACAATCTCAGAGACCTCTGGGACAACATTAAATGCACCAACATTCAAATCATAGGGGTCCCAGAAGAAGAAGAGAAAAAAAAAAAGCACTGAGAAAATATTTTAAGGGACTATAGTTGAAAACTTCCCTAATTTGGGTAAGAAAATAGTCAAGTCCAGGAAGCACACAGAGTCCCGTACAGGAAAAATCCAAGGAGAAACACCCCAAGACACATATTAATCAAACTATCAAAAATTAAATACAAAGAAAATATATTAAAAGAAGCAAGGGAAAAGCAACAAATAACATACAAGGGAAACCCCATAAGGTTAACAGCTGATCTTTCAGCAGACACTCTGCAAGCCAGAAGGGAGTGGCAGGACATATTTAAAGTGATGAAAGGGAAAATCCTACAACCAAGATTCCTCTACCCAGCAAGAATCTCATTCAGATTTGATGAGGAAATTAAAACCTTTACCGATAAGCAAAACCTGAGAGAATTCAGCACCACCAAACCAGCTCTGCAACAAATGCTAAAGGAACGCCTCTAGGCAGGGAACACAAGAGAAGGAAGAGACCTAGAATAACAAACCCGAACAATTAAGAAAATGGTAATAGGACCATACATATCGATAACTACCTGAAATGTAAATGGATTAAATGCTCCAACCAAAAGACATAGACTGGCTGAATGGATACAAAAACAAGACGATACATATGATGTCTACAAGAGACCAACCTCAGACCTAGGGACATAATACAGACTGAAAGTGAGGGGATGGAAAGACATATTCTGTGCAAGTGGAAATCAAAAGAAAGCTGGACTAGCAATTCTCATATCAGACAAAATAGACTTTGAAATAAAGACTATTAAAAGAGACAAAGAAGGACACTACATAATGATCAAGGGATCAATCCAAGAAGATATAACAATTGTAAATATTTATGCACCTAACATAGGAGCACCTCAATACATAAGGCAAATGCAAACAGCCATAAAAGGGGGAATTGACAGTAACACAATAATACTAGGGTACTTTAACACCTCACTTTCACTGATGACCAGATCATCCAAAATGAAAATAAATAAGGAAACACAAGCTTTAAATGATACATTAAACAAGATGGACTTAATTGAAATTTATAGGACATTCCATCCAAAAAGAGCAGTATACAGTTTCTTCTCAAGTGCTCGTGGAACATTCTCCAGGATAGATCATATCTTGGGTCACAAATCAAGCCTTGGTAAATTTAAGAAAATTGAAATCATATCAAGTATCTTTTCTGACTACAACACTATGCGACTAGATATGAATTACAGGAAAAAAATCTGTAAAAACTACAAACACATGGAGGCTAAACAATACATTACTAAATAACCAAGAGAAAATTGAAGATATCAAAGAGGAAATCAAATACCTAGAAACAAATGACAATGAAAACACGACAACCCCAAAACTATGAGATGCAGCAGAAGCAGTGCTAAGAGGAAAGTTTATAGCAATACAATCCTACCTCAAGAAACAAGAAACACCTCAAATAAACAACCTAACCTTACACCTAAGGCAATTAGAGAAAGAAGAACAAAAAAACCCCCAAAGTTAGCAAAAGGAAAAAAATCATAAAGATAAGACATAAATGAAAAAGAAATGAAGGAAACAATAGCAAAGATCAGTAAAACTAGAAGCTGTTTTTTTGAGAAGATAAACAAAATTGATAAACCATTAGCCAGACTCATCAAGAAAAAAAGGGAGAGGACTCAAATCAATAGAATTAGAAATGAAAAAGGAGAAGTAACAGCTGACACTGCAGAAATACAAAGGATCATGAGAGATTACTATAAGCAACTATATGCCAATAAAATGGACAACCTGGAAGACATGGAGAAATTCTTAGAAAAGCACAACCTTCTGAGACTGAAACCGGAAAAAATAGAAAATATAAACAGACCAATCACAAGCACTGAATTTGAAACTGTGATTAAAAGTTTTCCAGTAAACCAAAGCCCAGGAGCAGATGGCTTCACAAGCGAATTCTATCGAACTTTTACAGAAGAGCTAACACCTATCCTTCTCAAACTCTTCCAAAATATAGCAGAGGGAGGAACACTCCCAAACTCATTCTGCAAGGCCACCATCACCCTGATACCAAAACCAGAGAAAGATATCTCAATAAAAGAAAACTACACATCAGTATCACTGATGAATATAGATCCCAAAATCCTCAACAAAACACGAGCAAATAGAAACCAACAGCACATTAAAAGGATCATACACCATGATCAAGTGGGGTTTATCCCAGGAATGCAAGGATTCTTCAATATACGCAAATCAATCAATGTGATTAACCATATTTACAAATTGAAGGAAAAAAACCATATGATCATCTCAATAGATGCAGAAAAACCTTTTGACAAAATTCAACACCGATTTATGGTAAAAAACCTTCCAGAAAGTAGGCATAGAGGGAACTTACCTCAACACAATAAAGGCCATAAATGACAAACCCACAGCCAATATCGTTCTCAATGCTGAAAAACTGAAACCATTTCCACTGAGATCAGGAACAAGACAAGGTTGCCCACTCTCATAACTATTATGCAACATAGCTTTGGAAGTTTTAGCCACAGCAATCAGAGAAGAAAAAGAAATAAAAGGAATCCAAATTGGAAATTAAGTAAAACTGTCACTGTTTGCAGATGACATGATACTATACATAGAGAATCCTGAAGATGCTACCAGAAAACTACTAGAGCTAACCAATGAATTTGGTAAAGTAGCAGGATACAAAGTTAATGCACAGAAATCTCTGGCATTCCTATACACTAATGATGAAAAATCTGGAAGAGAAATTAAGGAAACACTCCCATTTACCATACAACAAAAAGAATAAAATATCTAGGAATAAACCTACCTAAGGAGATAAAACACCTGTATGCAGAAAACTATAAGACACTGATGAAAGAAATTAAAGATGATACAAACAGATGGAGAGATATACCATGTTTTTGGATTAGAAGAATCAATATTGTGAAAATGACTGTTCTGCCCAAAGCAATCTACAGATTCATTGCAATCCCTATCAAAGTACCAATGGCATTTTTCAAAGAACTAGAACAAAAAATTCACAATCTATATGGAAATAGAAAAGACCCCAAATAGCCAAAGCAATTTTGAGAAAGAAAAACGGAGCTGGGGGAATCAGACTCCCTGACTTCAGACTATACTACAATGCTACAGTAATCAAGACAGTATAGTACTAGCACAGAAACAGAAATTTAGGTCAATGGAACAGGATAGAAAGCCCAGAGATAAACCCACTCACATATGGTCACTTTATCTTTGATAAAGGAGGCAAGAATATACAATGGAGAAAAGACAGCCTCTTCAATAAGTGGTGCTGGGAAAACTGGTCAACTACATGTAAAAGAATGAAATTAGAACACTTCCTAACATCATACACAAAAATAAATTCAAAATGGATTAAAGACCTAAATGTAAGGCCAGACACTATAAAATTCTTAGAGGAAAACATAGGCATAACACTCCATGACATAAATCACAGCAAGATCCTTTTTCACCCACCTCCTAGAGAAATGGAAATGAAAACAAAAATGGAAAGAAAAAAAAATAAGCAAATGGGATCTAATGAAAGCTTTTGCACAGCAAAGGAAACCATAATCAAGATGAAAAGACAACACTCAGAATGGGAGAAAATATTTGTAAATGAAGCAAGTGACAAAGGATATACAAGCTGCTCATGCAGCTCAATATCAAAAAAACAAACAGCCCAATCCAAAAATGGGCAGAAGATCTAAATAGACATTTCTCCAAAGAAGATATGCAAATTGCCAGCAAACACATGAAAGGATGCTCAACATCACTAATCATTAGAGAAACGCAAATCAGAGAAATCGTTCATGAAAGGAAGAATCAATCAATGTGGCACACTTCACTGTTGTCTTATTTTAAGAAATTTCCACAGCCACCTGACCTTTAACAACCACCACCTCAGAAGCCAACAACATAGAGGCAGGACCCTCCACCAGCAAAAAGATTATGACTCACTGAAGACTCAGATGATGGTTAGCATTTTTTTTAGCAATAAAGTATTTTTTTAATAAATTTACTTATTTTATTTATTTATTTTTGGCTGCGTTGGGTCTTCGCCGCTGTGCCAGGGTTTTCTCTACTTGCAGCGAGCGGGAGCTACTCTTTGTTGCAGTGCATGGGCTTCTCATTGCGGTGGCTTCTCATTGCAGAGCATGGGCTCTAGGCGCGCGGCTTCAGTAGTTGCGGCACGCGGGCTCAGTAGTTGTGGCTCACAGGCTCTAGAGCACAGGCTCAGTAGTTGTGGCTCATGGACTTAGTTGCTCCATGGCATGTGGGATCTTCCCGGGCCAGGGATCGAACCCGTATCCCCTGCACTGGCAGGTGGATTCTCAACCACTGCGCTACCAGGGAAGTCCAATAAAATATTTTTTAATTAAGGTATATACATCATTTTTTGAGATATAATGTTATTGCACTTAATAGACTACAGTCTAATAACATGCACTGGGAAACCAAAAAATTCGTATGACTAGCTTTATTGCAATATTCACTTTATTAGGGTGATCTGGAACTGAACCCACAGTATCTCTGAGGTATGCCTATATTTACCTGTTATGAAGCTTGTTCATCATTCTGCTTTCTAATTCTCAGGCATCTAACTCTTTATTTTGAAAATGTGTGTATGTTTATGTGGTATGACTGAATTTCAGTTTAAATCTTATTCCAGGATGCTAGAAACACATCCTTACTAGTGTCTATGAGATAAGAAATACAATAAAACCATACCATTTTTAGGACCAACTCATACCAGAGGCATAATGCATTAAATGGTTTATTTAGTTGTTGGCTGAGAGCAGAGACTTGAGATAATTACCTACAGAGGGTTAAATTTTGATAATTATGTGAAGGAATAAAGCAGAGTGTGTGGTCTTGGGTGTCTCTATCAGACATACCTTGCATGTAATCATCAATAGGGCAGAGAATGATACAGAGAGGAAAGAAAGTGAAACTCCATGAGTTTAAGCTTTCTTCATCTTTAAAATGAAAAGGTTGAATGAATGATTCTGGAATGATTTCTGTCTAAGTAGCCTCTTAGTTTGTGAGGCTATGACAGAGTCAGTGGTAAACTACCCTTTACTTCACAGATAGAATTTTTCCGCATCTCACTTTAAAGACTGGCCTTGGTGGTCTTTAAGTGAAAATTGCACTGGAGCCTAGATCTTTAAATTCTTTTTTTCATGTCTGTGCATCTTCAAAACCTAGAAAAAATTTAGGTGTTTTTTTATTTAGTAGAAATTTAAAATATGAAGTATAAAGGCTTATGCTATACTGTACAATCCAAAAGGAAGAAAGATTTTCCTCCTGCATTGGTAAAGCAATCCATGTTGTAAGTGTCCACCTTTGCCTCAGCATCTGGTATGTCACAGACTTTTGGATAAAGTTTGAACATTTCCCCATGTACAAAACTGCCTTGTGTTAAATCACCATGCTAAAAGATCACAAAAGGTAGGACCTCTTTTGAGATAGGAGCTCTGCAAAATGTCATCAAGGATTCCCTTCTTTACCAAGAGGTATGATTTGACAGTTAGCTCACTGATTGGTCTTTATAGAGATTATTGTCTTCAGGGCTGCCAGGTGATTGTACTGTTTCATTCTCAAATATAATGGGAATGTAACAACATTTGAAATTACCTGCCAACTCTCAGATAACTCTGTGGACTCTGAAGCTGTCATCTAAAGCAATCTGGACACAAACAGCTAATATTTTATGGAAACAGTACTCAAAAGCTTATCATTGTTTATTTTTAATAACTAGCAGAGATTAAAAAAATTCTACTTGCCTCCTAGGCACATCATGGAAATAGATTAACTGTAGAAAGGCACACTGATCTCAGAAGAAGTTAATTAAATTTGGGTTTGTGAAATTATTTTAGTGTCTGCATATCACCACCTTCCACAATTTTCAAAGTTCATAAACTTTTATTAATACGTGTAAGCTTCTTTGAATCAAGTATTTGCTCTTATTTCATAGGATTTGAAGGGTCAATGAAACTTTATAAAAATTTCATGCTTCTGTCAGCATGCCACAAAAAAATCGATATTTTTATGATGATTATGTTGAAAGTTATTTTTCTGCACGAAACATGGTATCGGAGCTATAGCATTCTAAACTGCAATAAATTCATCACAGGAGAATATTTATTATCATCTCTATTCTCATTTCCTCTTAAGAAATCATTAGGTAACAGAAGAGCTACTAAGATATGCATTTCACCTTTTTTTAAATGATGTATATTACTGATTTTAACAAGAATCACTTTATTAAGGCAGATGCAAATAATCCCGTGAGTAATAAAGACTGAATATACAGCAAAGAAGCCAAATATTAGAGCTGAAAATATTTTTCAGCTCTAGAAAAATATTTCTTTACCTTCTCATTTTAGAAACAAAGAAATTGAGGCCACCATATTACTTCTTTATCTTTGAAAAGAAGGGCAGGGCTTCCCTGGTGGCGCAGTGGTTGAGAGTCCGCCTGCCTATGCAGGTGACACGGGTTCGTGCCCCGGTCCAGGAAGATCCCACATGCCGCGGAGCGGCTGGGCCCGTGAGCCATGGCCGCTGAGCCTGCGCTTCCGGAGCCTGTGCTCCACAACGGGAGAGGCCACAACAGTGAGAGGCCCACGTACCGCAAAAAAATATATATAATAATGTCCAATAGGTCAAATATATGCTAAAAACACATTGTGCCTCCTTTAAAAATACACATAGTCATATAAAACTGAATTCTCACCCAATTTCACAAGGTTCATGTACTCCCATTTATGATCCTGTGAATTCATGAACCCAACTGTGTTAATCTTCCGATTACGTTATTTATTGCCTTCTGCAAAAGAATTCAAACAGAAATTTAATACTATTCTAATGGAACATGCTGTCTTGAAAATTATTTTTTCCACTATTGCAGACTGATTGATCTGAGTAACAAAGTGAAGAAAGGGAGACAAACAAACTGAATAAGGGATAAGACATGATATCAAAATAAAAATATTCCAGACAGGAGTGTGAGATTAGCAAAACTATAGACCAGTGGAGCACAATGAGGAACCCAGAAACTATCCAACACATGAAAATTTTATTTATGATGTGTGTCAGGCTCCCAATTTAACTTTACCCCTCCAAATAAACATTGGTTAAAACTTTCTTCATTGAATACATGTTCTTTTCCTAATGATATGTCAGACCACCAGGTGTCTTATCAGATTTTTATATATGTATGGGTCTGTTTCTTGTCTCTCTTTTCTGTTCCATTGCTCAGTTCTGTCTTTTTACCTGTAACACATTATGCTACTTACTCTAACTTTGAGAGGCAACCTGATAACTTGGTGATGCATCTCCACTTTTCTGGTCTTTTCCAAGCTGTCTTAGTTGTATACTTTTTCTTGTAAAATGTGTACTGCTTTGTTAAATGTCACAAAAATCCCTGTTTGGATATTTCTTAGAGGCGTTTTATTGATCACTAAGGGTCTTCTATAATAAGTTGGGAAAATGATACTGTATAATATTAAGCCTTCTAAACATGGGAAATTTCTCCATTTTCTTTAATGCCTTTTATTACATTGTTTTATTATTCATCATTAAAAAATTCTTGCACGTTCCTTGCCACATTTATTCCCAAATGAAATAGCTTTATTGCTATTGTAAATTATATCATAAATCTGTTGTTCAAATATTTGTTGCTGATGTTCAGAAATAAAATTGGCCTTTTAAATCATATCCAGTGAGCCTTCTAATCTTCTCTATAATGAATTGTCTACCTATCTGTTTGTGTTTCCCATGTAGAAAATCACTGATGACAAATAATAGTTTTGTTTTCCTCTTTGCATTTTCTATGTATTTATTTAATTTTATTTTCTTATTGGACTGTATAAAGCCTCCAGTGCAAAAATTGAATAGGAGAGGAAATAGAGGATATAATTCTCAATTTTAAAAGAAATGCTTCTAACATGTACCCATTTAAGTTGTTGCTTATCAATATTTTGAGTTAGATATGTAGCACTCATCAAATTTAAAGTTTTGTTCATTCAATCAAAAGTTAACATATTGCCTTCTATGTGCAAGGAACTGTTCCAGATGCTGAGATGATATACCAATAAACAGAATATGCCAAATGCCTTCTCTTCCTGAAAATTACATTCCAGAGGACCTAGTTCCGAAATAGTTTATGCTTGTTGATTTGTTTTTCTTAATTATGAATACATATTAAATTTTATTAGAACCTTTTTCTGTATCTACTGAGATGATCATATTTATCTCCTTTAATCTCTTAATAGAGTTAATGACATTTAAAATTATAATATTTAAACATCCTTGCATAGCTAAGAAAATCCCAGTATAGTAAATGTTGGCTTTTTAAAAACACATTGCAAAACTCAACTTGTTAATACAATGAGATTAAGAAACAACACCAGTAGGCCTGACAGAGAGTCACAGAAGGATTTTCCTGCATCTTTTAAATGCAAGCCCAAATTCACAGGTACTGCATGATAGCTGTTTTATGACCAGGCATAGATGTGTCTCTGAGTTTGTGTGTGCATGTGTGTATAATTTCTGTCATTTTAAAATGACACATTCCTGGACTTTCAGGACAATATTGCAGATTTCACAATTATTCTGAATCATTAAAGCCAATATTATTGGCCCAATCAAGAGCTATTGACCTGGTAATATGTTAAAAACAGAAGGACCTAATCTCTACACCCCTGTCCTCAAAATAGGATTTCATGCCACTGCTCCAGCAGGCCATTCCCCTCTCTTCATTTTCTTCCTCTTCTTTCCTAAGATACAATATTAACCTTCTTTCATTCTAAACAAAGAGAGCTGACTATAGGATGACATTAACTTACCAATTGCCTTATTTTCTAATTTGTGTTATTGGAAATTTTACTGAATTTGTTTAGGATGTATGCATCTATATTCATGGACCAAGTAAGCCTATAATTATCATTTCTCACATTATTTTTCTAGTATTGATCATCAAGGTTATATTAGCCCCATAGAATGAGATGCAGAGCATTCACTCTTTCTCTGAAAAACATTAAATTGATAGGAGACTTGAAAATTTGATAGAAATATGCTTTAAAGCCTGGGATTGTTGGGTGTTTTTTTGTAGAAAAGATGTTAAAATATGACTTCAATAAGTTTAATTAGTGTACCAATATTATTCAGGCTTTCAGTTTCATCCTGAGTCAGATTAGATGTTAGCAAGTTAGATTTTCTTATAACTATTTTTATTTTATCAAATCTATTGCCATAAATTTGTGATAGTACTTTTTACTAGCCTTATAATGCCTGCTACACTGTAGTTAAGATGTCCTTTTTATTTATAATGTTTCTGACATGTGAATTCTTTTCTCTTTTTCCTGGTTGGTGTTTTTAAAGGTTTGTCCATTGTTTTTAAGTCTTGCCCCCAAAAATCAACTTTTGAGTTGATTAATTTTTTCTGTGCTGCTTAAACTTCAAATTTCATTGATTTCTTATTTTATTCTTCTTAAATTTTCTTTACAATTTTTGTATTTATTGTATTTATTTTATGCTGACACCGTTATCCATTCTGTTCCACCATACACAAATTTGAAATTATCTTTGACTCCTCATGACTCCTCCACATGCATATTTTACCTCATATGCATCTCAAATCTATGCTCTGCTGTCTCACATTCCAAAAGGAACTTTATAAATGTTGGCTCTTCACACTGACTTCTCCTTTCCTCATTTACTCCATTAACTTCTCTTCAATGTGTAAAGCTTCCCCTGGCATCTAAACCATTTCTTTATAACATTTATCACACTAGTAATTTCTCATTCTTTTGTGAATTATTTGATCAATACTCTCTCACTAGACTTAAATCTTCAGGGGGATGTGAACCCAGTCTGTCTTGCTCACCAGTATAAATCTTGGTAATCAATAATTATATTTTAAATGAATATATAAAAACATGGGCAAATGAACTTGGCTACTGGATAAAGTTACAGAGACTCAGACTTTGGCTCTACAAAATACATTTTAATTCAGATAAGTAAAAAAATACTGTATTTGGTAAGTAGTTTATCATTCAGTTGGCAGAAATATTGCAGAGAAGATTCCAGAACCAAATGAGGATTACACGGGTTTGTTTTATGATTGTTCCAATTTGAATATACTAGGATTAGCATTAAGCAAAAAAATAAATAAATAAATTCTAAAGGAAAATGAAATAGAAACATTTACAGATTTAGGAGTGGTTCAATTTATTCCATTCAGAGTATTTGATACGGTGTGTATTTTGTCATCTTATTAAGAAAGTAATTATGCCCAGTTTATATATGTTATGTGAAGTATGTAATCCCTTAGTTCAGCCTATTAATTTAAAAAGCTACAAAACTCTAATCATTAGGTAGAAATATGTGATAAACTGTTGACATTACCTGTATGGTTTTGCTGTGCATTCTGAAAAAAAATTAGTATTAGAAACATCAAAATTAATGCATCCATAGAACTAGTCACACCCTACTGATTAAAAGAGAGTATTTTAGTTTATTTTACTATTATTAATATAAGACTTATCCTTAAATCATTCTTAAGGTGGTTGAAAAATGAAGTCAAGAGAAGAGTCATAATAGAGTGTATAATGAGCAGTGGAAGTGATCGATAATGTTTAGAAAATCTCAAGGTGCTTGCTTTGATTTCAAGTTTTATGTCACAGCCTTTGGGAAGTCTGTAAAACTCTCACAGTCATCATGATGCAAGTGAAATGAACTCCTATGCTTTAAAATGTTGTGAATGAAATTGTTAGGTTGCTTCTCTAAGAAAAATCAATAAACCCTTTTAATAATGTGTGTGTGTCAGGCTATTTCCACATTAGTGTTTGAAAAAACATTGTTACCTAAGGGAATATTTTCTTTTCTTTTCTTTTTTCCTATTCTAAAAGCATTTGAAATAACATATACTGGATCTTCAAAGATCAATATGCAGTCTCTCCATATCAAATGTCTGTTTCTAGAACTAGGGAAAGTAAAACAGGCCAACACAGCAACACAATTTATTTATGAAAAAAAGTGAAGATCGGGGCTTCCCTGGTGGCGCAGTGGTTGAGAGTCCGCCTGCCGATGCAGGGGACGCGGGTTCGTGCCCAAGGCCGGGAAGATCCCACATGCCGCGGAGCGGCTAGGCCCGTGAGCCATGGCCGCTGAGCCTGCGTGTCCGGAGCCTGTGCTCCGCAACGGGAGAGGCCGCAACAGTGAGAGGCCCGCGTACCGAAAAAAAAAAAAAAAAGTGAAGATTGTATTTCATATAATCAGATTACATGCAAGTTGGCTCACTGAATAACCAGTGACACTTTTTTAACAGCAGAGAGTGTGACTTTATTTTGTGAACATAACTCAAGTTTTCTTTCTAACATAGAAGTTACTCTTTCAACAGGCGAAATTATCATTGTATTTTGGGCCCTAAGTCATGGATGCATCATGGTATCTGTATAATTCCACTTACTGAAACCGTTTACTTTCTTAAAGTCCATGCCGCAATTGATAATTCCATGAAACTAATTCCATGGGCTGCTGCCCTCACTGAAAATATGATCTAGAGAGAGAGAGAGAGACATGTAAACAATTACAATAAGATTCTTTTTTGAAGAATGGAGAAGGAACTCAATAAAAGGTGAATGTTGTAAAGACAGAATTGGAAGCTGTATTGTGGGCAAACTTCATAAGTGATTGACTAAAGGAGAAAATTAAGATGAGATAGTGTAAAGATATTCTAGATGTCTTTTTTAGTTTGAGTCTAAATTGTATCTTTGGGTTTTTCTTTACTTACTACATCAACATCTCCTGGCAAATTAAAACTAAACACCAAAATATATTTTTTAATGGTTTTAATGTTTTACTATTTCGTTAGAATGTAAGTTCAATGAGAAAATAGATCAGGAAATTATAGTTCCTGCCATAACCTCGGTTCTCACACACATTTTTGACAAATAAATATTGAAAAAAGAATAAAGCTCAAGTATCTAATATTTAACAGAAAATTACTGATTAAAAAGTTCTACTCGACACAAGTATATAATTGTACTATTACAATTTTTGGTTCATTTATTTACAAGTCACCCATATGTTGTATTATTTGCTACATAGTGTGTGAATCAGTAAATAAATCTGTAAATTACAGGAATATTTAGATGCTTTTCATGAAGAAAAATGACCAAAAAACTCATGACTGCAGTCTATTACAGTTGCTTCAAGAAGTTACCTCCTCTCATGTAATGGTGATGAAAACCAAATTCCATCATAATAAATCTAATAATAGTAGCTTACATTTTTGGAGTATTTGCTATGATTCTGGCATTGTTCTAAGAATTTTACATCCATCATCTTAACTGAATACTCAAACAGCTATAATAATTTGGTAATATGATTCCCATGTTATAGATGAGGAAACTGAAATACAGATGACTTAATTAAATCTAGAGTCACCAGCTATTCAGTGACTGAACTAAGACTTGAACCTAGAGTGGTAGATTCCAAAGTCTGTACTTTGCATTATTATATCATATAGTTTTCTAATTACAGTAATGATAATAATTATGATGATGACCACGATGACAGTAGTGATAAGTAACATTTATTCATCATTTATTTTTTGTTAGGCATCACGCAAAATGCTTTTTTGCATACTCTGTCAAATTGAAAATACAAAAAACATAAAATGGTGTTAATCTTATTATCCTTGCTTTACTAATGAAGAAACTAAAGTGTAGTATGCTCACATTCACACATATAGTAAGTGCCAAAACTCAAAAGGCTAATTTTGTTTGAGTTAATTCTAACATAATTTTTAGTAAGTAAATATATTCTCCTGGGAAATTGAAAGGTTTCTTAAAACTGCACAAAAATACTGCACCTTATCTTGAAATCAAGTGCTAAACTAAATAAATCTACCTTGATAAAGGTATTGCTTGATATAAATAGCAAAATCATAACCTTTTTATAAAGGAATGCAGACAACATGTTATGAGGGTTAGTGTTCCACATTCCAGTTCCTTCCAGGGTGTCATACTTTAATACCCAGGTACATTCTCACACATACTTAGGCTAGTGAGTGCATCTCTAAATCAGTAACATATATGTGAAACACAGTTTAGTTTTCTATTCATTCCTACTAAAAACAACAATTCACTTATATTTATATATTTTAATTTGTTTTGATGGAGTAAGAAAAGCTCAGTGAAAAACTAGATTTAAAAAAGAAAGGACAGGGCATAAAACCAGAGAATTTTGTGACTATAAGTGATACGAGAAGTTTTCTCATTTTAACATCTCTGATACTCCAGTCACTCTACATCTCCTTTAATTTTTTACAAGTCAGTCTGTTCTATTTTCAGAAGGTTGTAATTGTTACACATATCTTCCATATTACACATTTAAATCTTGATATCTTAGCTTTCAGCTTTTTATATAAAATTCTTCCCTTTGGGATAATATAGAATAAGGTTATTCCTTCTTCTACAACTATTATCTTAAAACTAAATTTTTCCTCTTGAAATAAACATTCCCAGTTTTTTAGCCAATTTGAGCCCTCACTTTTACTTCTTTTCGTCTGGAGATTCTGTGACTTTACTCTTCAGGCCCCAGTATTTAAATTACACTGCAGTCACACCTTTGGTTACTAATATACTTTAACAGGTGAATAATACTTCAAGGCACAAGTGACCATCAAGAAATACCAAAGAGGAAAGAACAGGTGATAGAACCCTGAATTGTGCCGTAAAACTACATCCCCAGAGTGACATTGTAGAAAGTGTAAAAATGTCCACAATTCATTACAGTTTCTCCATTATGTGGGTCTCTTTTTCCCCTTCTTTAATCTAGTATGGCTGACTTGCTGAGACAGTGAAGGCAGCATTATGTGAGTTGGAAACCTGGGTCTCAGTCAGCTTTATGTGTTTTCATTTTTGCTCTTTGAATTGCGTCTAGAGCTCAGCTGAGCTGCAGAGAACTGAGTTGAGCTGCCAAGTGTGCTACTAACCAATTAAGACAATAAGCCAAAATGAGAGAATGGTCAAGGCTTTAATCACTTCCTGAAATAATATAAGGAAGAGGCTAAACTGGAGAAAGCTTGGATTCTTCCCGTTTCCCTGAAGGTCGAAGGACAGGTGGACCAACACAGATGTCAGGGATCATCTCACTGCTGGAGCCCCAAACAAAAGGTTCGTGCAGTTTTATGAACCTGGAGCTGAAGGAAGTGGGCAGGGGAGGGAAAGACAAAAGTGTTAAGTACTGAGTCAAAGTGGAAAAAAACGTATCTTCAAAGTGGACCTTTCCTGTCTCCCTGTAAATAGAGGTCTTGCCAGAGTTCTCTGCTGATGGCCTTAGATAAAGAGGCCTCTGAAAGCAGGCACGAGAGCTAGAAATGCAGATAAGTTCAAGAACATGGCAGAGCCTGTGCCCGCAAGGGCAACTCCCTTCAGAGGCTGTAATGCACTAACTGTGCACCAAGTCTGGCACAGGGAGGGCAACTTCTACCTCAGGAGATGCCCGTCAGGAAATGCCTTTATAATTGCCTTTGATTGGGCCTGAAAAATCACATATAGGCTTTTGGCAGGAACTGAACTCCTCAATCCCTGATTGAGGGGGTTGCTCATCTGAAAGCATGTAAATAGGTCCAAGATAGCCCAGTAAAGGATGAAGAACTGACTCTGTTGAGCATAAACGATCCATCCTCCAGCCAAACTGGCTGCAAACTAAACTGATGCTTGAGTGAGTGAAACTGAACTTAGCTGAGCCTGACCCAGGTCAGTAGAACATTCCACCTAAGCGAAGTTCAGTTTATCAACCCATAGAAGGATAAGTTACATACATGTTTGTAGTTTTAACCCTTTTTGTTTTGGTTTGGTTTGCTTCATCTCTCTCTCTCTCTCACACACACACACACACACACACACACACACACACACGTTAAGTGACACAGACATTAACCAAAAATCTTGAAATACAATCCATGAATGTATTTAAAGCCACCTAATCATACTGTTATCCAGGGCATATTTTCTTGGTTTTATATTTCCAAAGCTATGTCAAAATCAGTGGACCATGCCTGTCATATACTTTTTTCTTGAATTTCTGTGGCTATTACTTACTATCATCTTAGATACCCTCTTAATTTTGTGGTTTGCTTCTCGTATTTAGCTTCTGCAACTTTCCCCACCATTTAGCTTTTTCCTCCATATCTTTATCTCCAGGTCTCAGAGAAAGAGATAAGCTAAATAGTAAAACATTATACAATGTGTATTTCCAACGTTACAGCATACCAGTCCAAACTTTCATAAATATGTAAATATTTTACCCACTTGCATATCAAGGAATTTCAAAGATGGAAACGTAGCAAAAAAAAAAAAAGTACTTAAAAAAAAATAAAGTTCTTTCTCTCAGAATGAGAAAACTGAGGTCCATAAAGGAAAGAAAAATTATAAATCTTCAAAAATAGTGAATGACAAAACTGTGACTTAAACCCTGATCTTGTGAACCTGATATATCAGCACTCTTTCAAAACTTGGAATTCTGATGGTATTACCTTTTGGGAGACAAATTGTCAGGGGTCCCTACGCTATTGGGTATGGGAGAGCCATGATAGAAATGGGACGGAATTCAGTAGAAATGAAAAGATCATACATAACTTTAAATTTGGAAGTGTCCTTAGTGTAATAATATCTATAGATTGTCTGTGCTTAATCCTTGTTTCAGTACTCATTTTTTTTTAACATCCTTATTGGAGTATAATTGCTTTACATTATTTTGTTACTTTTGCTGTATAACAAAGTGAATCAGCTATACGTATACTTATATCCCTTATCCCCTGCCTCTTCGGTCTCCCTCTCACACTCCCTATCCCAGCCCTCTAAGTGGTCACAGAGCACCAAGCTAATCTCACTGTGCTATGTAGCTGCTTCCAACTAGCTATCTATTTTACATTTGGTAGTGCATATATGTCAATGCCACTCTCTCACTTCGTCCCAGCTTACACTTCCCCCTCCCTGTGTACTTAAGTCCATTCTCTACATCTGTGTCTTTATACCTGTCCTGCCCCCCAGGTTCTTTAGAACCTTTTTTTTTTTTTTAGATTCCATATATGTGTGTTAGCAAACGGTATTTGTTTTTCTCTTTCAGACTTACTTCACTCTGTATGACAGTCTCTCCGTTCATCCACCTGACTACAAATAACTCAATTTCATTTCTTTTTATGGCTGAGTAATATTCCATTCTATATATGTGCCACATCTTCTTTATCTATTTATCTGTCAGTGGACACTTAGGTTGCTTCCATGTCCTGGCTATTGTAAATACTGCTGTAATGAACATTGGTACATGTCTCTTTTTGAATTATGGTTTTCTCAGAGTATATGCCCAGTAGTGGGATTCCTGGGTCATATGGTAGTTCTATATTTAGTTTTTTAAGGAACCTCCGTACTCTTCTCCATAGTGGCTGTATCAATTTACATTCCCACCAACAGTGTAGGAGGGTTCCCTTTTCCCCACACCCTCCAGCATTTATTGTTTGTAAATTTTTTTTTTTTCCGGCAGACTGCCACGTGCAGTGCCTTATTTGGATGTGTCTGGAAGCTTGACTACCCTACGTTCTTCTACAAATGGACCTTGAGAGCTTGTTTGGAGGTTCTAGCAGGGGAACACAGCTACTCATATACCCTTAATTGAAGAACGGTCCTCCTCTATCGGGGAAGGTTGTCTCTTCAACCGAGCGCGCAGCTTCGGGAGGGATGCACATAGAGCGGTGTTGTTTTGATTTGCATTTCTCTAATTATTAGTGATGTTGAGCATCCTTTCATGTGTTTGTGAGCAATCTGTATATCTTCTTTGGAGAAATGTCTATTTACGTCTTCTGCCCATTTTTGGATTGGGTTGTTTGGTTTTTTGGTACTGAACTGCATGACATGCTTGTATATTTTGGAGATTCATCCTTTGTCAGTTGCTTCATTTTCAAATATTTTCTTACATTGTGAGGGTTGTCTTTTCATCCTGTTTATGGTCTCCTTTGCTGTGCAAAAGCTTTGAAGTTTCATTAGGTCCCATTTGTTATTTTTGTTTTTATTTCCATTTCTCTAGGAGGTGGGTCAAAAAGGATCTTGCTGTGATTTATGTCATAGTATTCTTCCTATGTTTTCCTCTAACAGTTTAATACTGTCTGACCTTACATTTAGGTCTTTAGTCCATTTTGAGTTTATTTTTGTGTATGGTGTTAGGAAGTGTTCTAATTTCATTCTTTTACATGTAGCTGTCCAGTTTTCCCAGCACCACTTATTGAAGAGGCTGCCTTTTCTCCATTGTATACTCTTGCCTCCTTTAACAAAGATAAGGTGACCATGTGTGTGTGGGTTTATCTCTGGACTTTGTATCCTGTTCCATTAATCTATATTTCTGATGTTGTGCCAGTACCATACTGTCTTGATTACTGTAGCTTTGTAGTATAGTCTGAAGTCAGGGAGCCTCTTTACTCAGCTTCATTTTTCTTTCTCAAGATTGCTTTGGCTATTTGGGGTCTTTTGTGTTTCCATACAAATTGTGAAATTTTTCTTTACATTTCTGTGAAAAATGACATTGGTAGTTTGATAGGGATTGCATTGAATCTGTAGATTGCTTTGGGTAGTAGAGTCATTTTCACAGTGTTGATTCTTCCAATCCAAAAACATGGTATATCTCTCCATCTGTTTGTATCATCTTTAATTTCTTTCATCAGTGTCATAGTTTTCTGCATACAGGTCTTTTGTCTCCATAGGTATGTTTAATCCTAGGTATTTTATTCTATTTGTTGCAGTGGTAAATGGGAGTGTTTCCTTAATTTCTCTTTCAGATTTTTCATCATTAATGTATAGGAATGCAAGAGATTTCTGTGCGATAATTTTGTATCCTGCTACTTTACCAAGTTCATTGATTAGCTCTAGTAGTTTTCTGATAGCATCTTTAGGATTCTCTATGTAAATATAATGTCATCTGCAAACAGTGACAGTTTTACTTCTTTTCTGATTTGGGTTCCTTTTATTTCTTTTTCTGCTCTGATTGCTGTGGCTAAAACTTCCAAAGCTATGTTGAATAATAGTGAGAGTGGGCAACCTTGTCTTCTTCCTGATATTAGTAGAAATGGTTTCAGTTTTTCACCATTGAGAACGATGTTGGCTGTGGGGTTGTCACATGTAGCCTTTATTATGTTGAGGTAAGTTCTCTCTTTGCCTACTTTCTGGAGGATTTTTATCATAAATGGCTGTTGAATTTTGTTGAAAGCTTTCTCTGCATCTATTGAGATGATCATATGGTTTTTATTCTTCAATTTGTTAACATGGTGTATCACATTGATTGATTTGCGTATATGAAGAATCCTTGCATTCCTGGGATAAACCCCACTTGATCATAGTGTGTGATCCTTTTTATGTGCTTTTGGATTCTGTTTGCCAGTATTTTGTTGAGGATTTTTACATCTATGTTCATCAGTGATATTGGTCTGTAGTTTTATTTCTTTGTGACATCTTTGTCTGGTTTTGGTATCAGGGTGATGATGGTGGCCTCGTAGAATGAGTTTGGGAGTGTTCCTCCCTCTGCTATATTTTGGAAGAGTTTGAGAAGGATAGGTGTTAGCTCTTCTCTAAATGCTTGATAGAATTCGCTTGTGAAGCCATATGGTCCTAGGCTTTTGTTTGTTGGAAGATTTTTTATCACAGTCTCCATTTTAGTGCTTGTGATTGGTCTGTTTATATTTTCTATTTCTTCCTGGTTCAATCTTGGAAAGTTGTGCTTTTCTAAGGATTTGTCATTTCTTCCAGGTTGCCCATTTTATTCATATATAGTTGCTTGTAGTAATCTCTCGTGATTTCTTTGTATTGCTTCAGTGTCAGTTGTTACTTCTCCTTTTTCATTTCTAAATCTGTTGATTTGAGTCTTCTCCCTTTTTTTCTTGATGAGTCTGGCTAATCTTTTTTCAATTTTGTTTATCTTCTCAAAAAACCAACTTTTAGTTTTGTTGATCTTTGCTATTGTTTCCTTCATTTCTTTTTCATTTATTTCTGATCTGATCTTTATGATTTCTTTCCTTCTGCTAACTTTGGGGGTTTTTTGTTCTTCTTTCTCTAATTGCTTTAGGTGTAAGGTTAGGTTGTTTATTTGAGATGTTGCTTGAGGTAAGATTGAATTGCTATAAACTTCCCTCTTAGAACTGTTTTTGCTGCATCCCGTAGGTTTTGGGTTGTCATATTTTCATTGTCATTAGTTTCTAGGTATTTTTTGATATCCTCTTTGATTTCTACAGTGAGCTCTTGATTATTTAGTAACATATTGTTTAGCCTCCATGTATTTGTATTTTTTACGTTTTTTTTTTTCCTATGTAATTGATATCTAGTCTCATAGCATTGTGGTCAGAAAAGACTTAATATGATTTCAAATTTTCTAAATTTACCAAGGCTTGATTTGTGAGCCAAGATATGATCTATCCTGGAGAGTGTTCCATGAGCACTTGAGAAGAAAGTGTATTCTCTTGCTTTTGTATGGAATGTCCTATAAATATCAATTAAGTCCATCTTGTTTAATGTGTCATTTAAAGCTTGTGTTTCCTTATTTGTTTTCATTTTGGTTGATCTGTCCATTGGTGAAAGTGGGGTGTTGTAGTCCCCTAGTATGAATGTGTTACTGTCGATTTTCCCTTTTATGGCTGTTAGCATTTGCCGTATGTATTGAGGTGCTCCTATGTTGGGTGCCTAAATATTTACAATTGTTATCTCTTCTTCGTGGATTGATCCCTTGATCATTATGTGTTGTTCTTCTTTGGCTCTTGTAATAATCTTTATTTTAAAGTCTATTTTGTCTTATATGAGAATTACTACTCCAGCTTTCTTTTGATTTCCATTTGCATAGAATATCTTTTTCCATCCCCTCACTTTCAGTCTGTATGTGTCCCTAGGTCTGAAGTGGGTCTCCTATAGATAGCATATATACGAGTCTTGTTTTTGCCTCCATTCAGACTGTCTATGTCTTTTGGTTGGAGCATTTAATCAATTTACATTAAGGTAAATATCGAAATGTATGTTATGTTCCTATTACCATTTTCTTAATTGTTTTGCATTTGTTATTGTAGGTCTTTTCCTTCTCTTGTGTTTCCTGCCTAGAGAAGTTCCTTTAGCATTTGTTGTAAAGCTGGTTTGGTGGTGCTGAATTCTCTTACCTTTTGCTTGTTTGTAATGGTTTTAATTTCTCCATCAAATCTCAGTAAGAATCTTGTTGGGTAGAGTAATCTTGGTTGTAGGTTTTTCCCTTTCATCACTTTACATATGTCCTGCCACTCCCTTGTAGCTTGCAGAGTTTCTGCTGAAAATCAGCTGTTAGCCTTATGGGGATTCCCTTGTATGTTATTTGTTGCTTTTCCCTTGATGCTTTTAATATTTTTTCTTTGAATTTAATTTTTGACAGTTTGATTAATATGTATCTTGGCATGTTTCTCCTTGGATTTATCCTGTATGGGACTCTCTGCCCTTCCTGTACTTGATTGGCTATTTCCTTTCCCATATTAGGGAAGTTTTCAATTAAAATCTCTTCAAATATTTTCTCAGTCCCTTTGTTTTTCTCTTCTTCTTCTGGGACCCCTATAATTCGAATGTTGGTGCATTAATTTTTTCCCAGATATCTCTGAGACTGTCATCAATTCTTTTCATTCATTTTTCTTTATTCTGCTCTATGGTAGTTAATTCTATTATTTTATCTTCTAGGTCACTTATCCGTTCTTCTGCCTCAGTTATTCTGCTATTGATTCCTTCTAGAGAATTTTTAATTTCATTTATTGTATTGTTCATCATTGTTTGTTTGCTCTTTAGTTCTGCTAGGTCCTTGTTAAACGTTTCTTGTATTTTCTCCATTCTATTTCCAAGATTTGGGATCATCTTTACTATCATTACTCTGAATTCTTTTTCAGGTAGACTGCCTAATTCCTCTTCATTTTTTTGGTCTGCTGTGTTTTTACCTTGCTTCCTCATCTGCTGCATATTTCTCTGTCTTCTCATTTTGTTTATATTACTGTGTTTGGGGTCTCCTTTCACAGACTGCCCATTTGTGTTTCCTGTTTTTTTCGGTTTCTGCCCCCAGTGGGTAAGGTTGGTTCATTGTGTTGTGTAGGCTTCCTGGTGGAGGGGACTGGTGCCTGTGTTCTGGTGGAGGAGGCTGGATCTTGTCTTTCTGGTGGGCAAGACTGCGTCTGCTGGTGTGTTTTGGGGTGTCTGTGAACTTATTATGATTTGAAGCAGCCTCTCTGCTAGTGGGTGGGGTTGTGTTCCTGTCTTGCTAGTTGTTTGGCATGGCTTGTCCAGCACTGTAGCTTGCTGGTCGTTTAGTGGAGCTGGTTCTTAGCATTGAGATGGGGATCTCTGGGAGAGCTCTTGCCGATTGCTATTACATGGGGCCAGGAGGTCTCCGATGGTCCAATGTCCTGAACTCGGCTCTCTCTCCTTAGAGGCTCAGGACTGACAGCCGGCCGGAGCACCAAGACACTGTCAACCACACGGCTATTTCCTTGCAGGAGAAGAAAAGAGCAGACAGCAAACATCACCCATTCAGACAGGACCTAAAGCTCAAAGAACCAGGAACCTTTTTTCGCTCTCCAACTTGTCTAGAAGTGATGCCAGCAGCCAGCGTGCAGGGCTGCCCCAAGGGAGAGCTAGTACTCATTTTCAGTATAATCATATATAAGGTCTTTATCTTCCTTCACTTTAGTTATTTTAATTTGTAAAATGGAAGTGAATTAGTACCTATCTTAGAGGGTTATTGTGATGATAAAATGTGATGATACCTTTAAAGAGATGATGCTGCAAGAAGTACCCGGATCATCCTTTCTGTTTCAACTTGCACTATCCTCACTGGCTGTAAGATTCTTGAGGGCAGGGACTCCTCTGTTCAATTTTAAATCCCCAGGCCCCTGTCAAATGTTGCATGCACCTTAAATCTTTGTTGAAGGAAGTAAAGAAAGAAATCAGGGAAGAAACAAAGAAGGAATGATGGAAAGTAGGAAGGGAATGGAAGGAAGGAACCAAAGGACAAAGGGGAAAGGGAGGGAGAAAAGGAGGGAAAAAAGAACTGTGAGTCCAGAATGCTTTTATGAGTAATGTCAGATTGTTTATTCAAGTGCTTTATGTGTGAGTTAGTAAAAATTGTAAACCATTGATTGAAGATAAAGAGAAAAAACTCCATATATTCATAGATGCCTATAATTGCTATTAAATAATAATTTAGGATTATCAATGGGAGTAAAGAAGAGTAGACATCATCCTCCTAGCTCTGTGCTTTGGGACTAGGCTATAAAGCAGTGTATATTGGAGCGATTTGCAAGAGTAGTGCAAAATGCATCCTTCATTCTTCACAATATTCTTACTTGACTTGCTCAGTTTACATCTCAGGCCCAATCATTATAATTCCTTTTGCCTACCCAACAACAACTGTTCTCAGTTTTGACAGGGATTATTTTGCTAATTTTTTAAAGCATTCAAATTTTCTTTTGGAGAGTCTATTTTTTCTGTTTATTAATTTATGCTATTTATTATTATTTTCCTTCTCTTTCATTCAAAATAATTTGCAATTATTTTATTACCTTCTTGTAATAGATGATTAGATAACTGATTTTCAGCCTTTCTTCTTTTTAGATATATGCATTTGAAATTAAATCTTTTTTTCTCTTCATGACCTTAATGCCTTTCCACAATTATATTTTATCATCTTTCAGCTCAAAATTCTTACTAATTTCAATTATGACCAAGTCTCCAATCTATTTGACTCATGGGTTATTTAGAAATGTATTACTTAATTTCCAAACATTTATGAAAGAATTGTCAGAGTATATTTTATTATTGTTTTTTTTGATTAAATCTTCTGGTTTCAGATATCATAACCTAATGATTTCATTTTTTAAAAATGTTTGATACATGCTTTATGATTCAATATGAGTGAATCTTTAAAATGTTCTTTATGCATTTTAAAATAATATATTTTGGCAGTTATTAGGTATAGTAATATTTTTTCTTTTTTGTTTTTTTGTTTTTAATTTGTATTTATATTGGAATACAGTTGATTAACAATGTTGTGTTAGTTTCAGGGGTACAGCAGAGTGATTCATTTATACATATACTTATATCTATTATTTTGGTATAGTAATTTAATCCTCCTTCTGATCTAATAAGGAGGGTATTATTGTAATTATCCTATTATTCACATTTTACAGGAGAGAAAATTGAGACAGAAAGGTTAAATAATTTGCCCATATTCATATGGCTTGTAAAACAGTGCAGCTCCCAGAGAATTAGGTCCAGAGTATGTCCTCTTAAACTATGTTCTTTTATTTTTTTATATAATAGTAATACAAATATTTCATTAACGAATGAAGGAAAAATATATGAAAACTTTTAGGTTAGGAAATATGAAGACTCAGTGGTGAAATGTTATGTAATCATGAGAAAGGAGAATTAGATTTTCCCCCATGTGACACCAAGGGGTATGTAAGAGTAAAAAAAAGGTTGCAAAGAAATAACACTAAAATGAATTTCTAATATACAGAGCTATCTGGAGAAAATAGACTTCTTTAAGAATGATAAGACTTTCCTAACCTAGGACTTTCAAATGAGCTGAAGGACCACTAAGTACAGGGAGTACTTAGAGAGTACTTGAGCTTATATGCCACATATATTTTAGCCACTATCACTAATATCTCCTGTAGTCAGAAGATTCTATGAATATGAAAACTGGCACTATGAATCAGCTAATGTTTCATATTCTTACTGGACCCTTATATTTCCCTTGAAATATTGGTTTTCCTGGAGAAATAACACTTGAGTTGGGAGTGTTATGGTAGGTCATCAAACACTGCATTTTTGTCAAATGTTAAGTACAAGAAATATTGTGTTTATGTGTCCTGCTTTTTAGTCAATAATGAAAGCCATAAAAATGATTAAATCTTAGGAAAAATAGAGTCCCTGTAGAAAAATGAAAACAACATATACCTAAGAAAAAGCAAGCTGAGGAGAAGCATTAAATAAATACTAAAAAATGAAACAAAACTCATAAAGAAATACTAAAATAGTGCCTTATTCTGCCTATCCACCTCCTTCCCTGAGTCACAGATAATTCAGGTTGTAACTAGATTTAGAAATAAGAATCCAGTGTCTAAAAAGGTTGGCAAATACCTGACAAATTCAAGGTGAATTATCATGTACCCCAATAACTAATACCAAGAGAAGATTAAGAACTTACAGGAAAACCAAAGCAACATGCTTTGCAATAATGAGGAAATTGTAACAGGTCACAAGTAGCTATTAACTCTATATATAACTATATTAACTTGCCAGCATTATGTCTCAAAAGGGGTCAGCAGAAACTTCTGTGTGTTTTTGTCTTGTGGGACAAGATGGTTGTGGTGACTGAAACTTAGAAGGTTTGTTAAAATTCATCCGGACTTGAGACATCATGAAGGTACAGAGTTAATCCACATACCCTCCTCTATTCACTAGGCTCAGTCTCCTGAGATCTGGCCAATTACCCCAACTCAATTGATCAGGAGATACCTGGGATCACTGACACTGTTGTCAGTATCATAGCCAGCTACAGGATCCATTGTCTTACAGAGGAGCAGGTGATTGCCAACCAGAAGTACCAAACTGTAGCCAGAAACATGGCAGGATATGAATAGTGCAGATGGCCCTCTGGCTAGCCAGCTGTGCAGGCTTGACCTAGTCATTTTACTAAGCCCAAATTTTTTTTAAAAATCCCTCATTTTTTGTAATTGAAAATTTGAAATTGAAAACACCATTTGTCAAGTTGAGTTAGAGTTGTCCTGTACTAAAACTGGATTTCTGGAACAAACGTCAAAAGCATGATCATGCTTGTCTTAGTGTTCTTTCCCTTTTTAAATATACAGTTGTAAAATTTGCTACCCAAATACCAAGGGAGACAGAGCAGTGAATATGAATATGAAAAATTATATTGTTCAACAATACTTGTACTTTTTACCTTTTCATTTATTTTATTAATATGTGTTAGTTCTGAGGGCAAAGAGGTTACTTAACAGCTTTTCTTGTGAGGGGTTATAAAAGCTGCATGATGATTTTGAATCAATGTTTATATAATACAAGGCTGTGAAACTTTACACTGCAATATATTCTCACTATATTCCGACTGCTCTTTTGGTAAACAGCACCCTATATCATGGAGGATTTTGACAAACTTAAGAATCTCTAACAGGTTAATCAGCAAGGACAGGACCTAAGATATAAGGGCTTATAATGAGATGCAGTAGAGGAATTTAAGAGACTTTAGCTTAGAAACATTCTCAGTGATTTCAATTTAATGAAGTTCCGTTGCACAGAGGAATCAATTTTGCATTGATTCCAATTGGAAAATCAATGATCAGTAGGTGATATTTCAGGGAGCCAGATTTTGGTTCCAGGTGAGAAGGAACCAGATATTAGAAATTGAAAATACCTGTCACCAGGAGCTGAAGTCTAATGGCGACTTTTTAGATGCAGTTATACTGCTGTGGGTTGCGAATTGAACCAATTTTCCACTATTCTCCTGTTCAACTCCATGTTCATGCTATTTTCTGAGGGACGTTTCATAATGGGACTGGAATTAAAGTAGCTAAATCTACTCAAAGTACAACTGGGAAATATATAAATCGCTTTCCCTGAAGTCGACACAAAAGTTTAAAAAAATTCTATGATAGCTGTATTTAAAAAACACTGTATGAGGTCACAAGACTTTTATTTCCGTAAAACCAGGAAGTAAAATTTGATTCTTTCTAAGCTTCATAGAGCTGTAGAAGTCTGTAAAATGCTCTTAATTAAGGTAATAATGTTAGCATTGGCTCTGTCCTTACAAGAGGAACGTGAAGAAAACTGCATAAGAGCACAAATCATAGTTTTTGAGTGGAAAAGAAAAAAAAGCTCAACCTGTTGAAATGGTTCTTGAACTGTAGAGTTAAATTTGAATTTTAAGGGTCTTGAATTACCATGTAGAAATTAGGATATATTTGTGCAAATAAAGAGATTTTATGAAGCTTAATTAATATCGTGGTTGGTTATTCATCAGATACTTAGTAGCTGCTCAGAATGGCTCACTTGCTGCCACCATGTCAAGGGAAAACAATTCTTCAGTGAGTGATCAGAACAATCAGAGAATCAAAGGAAATTGGTTCAAACTGCAACTTCATCACAATCCTACAGATTATATTTGGGAAAATCAATTATATCACTTTAACTTCCATTTCTTACTTTAGAAAATGCATATAGTAATAGTGCCTGCCTACAATGAATTGTTGTAAATACTAAATGAGATAATTCAAATAAACACTACTCATTATCTTCATTATTATTAATGCAACTACTCTACACTATTAGATATTTGTAAAATAAATCAGTATTGATATAGCAAAATGTTCTCACGGTCTCATTTAAATGTCTACTATATCTATCAATATTCAAATAGCTCTAATTATAAGAAGAGAACATGGACAAACATTTGTTATCTGGAATGGAAAACAGCAATCTTTAATTTTACATACTATAGGGTTTTTTTCCCCCTTTTCTTTCTCTTTTTTTGTTTGAACCCACCAGAAACTGAACTACAGTAGTCACAATAAATATTTATTAAATGAGCATTGAATAAATGGATTCATTTTTCTTTGCAGCTGTGCTTTAAATAAATATAAGCTGATGGGGCAAATAACCTATGAAAAACAAGCTAAATTATGTATTTTAAGTCAAATAACTCAGTTTAGTCTTCACACAGCCCCATTATAAACTTTTAGGCCATACAATTTTCCATATAATTTTATAGTATTAATCCGTGTTCTGTGACAATTGAAAGGATGTTGTGGTTTTTCTATTTTATTTTGTTTTGCAGTTGTTTTTATTGTGAGATACTCTTTCATCAATTTTTGCTTAGATAGTACTGCCAGAATCTCAATGGCTTACAAGTACACACGTTCATCTCTCATCCTTAGACCTGCGGACCAGCAGCAGATACTCTGCTCCAGGCACAGGCTTGCTCCAGGTCTGTTCACACATCCTCATTCACCCACCCAGGAAGAAAAAGCAACTACTGCATGGAATGTGCTCTTTTTTTACTGCAGATGAGAGCAGCCAAGAAGCTAAGTAATATTGAGCAAGAGCCCACACATTATATGTCATGCCTACTCACATTTCACTTGCTGAAAGCAAGTCACAAGGCCAAGTACAACATCCATGAGATGGGAAAGTATATTCCCTCCATGGGGATCAGGGGGCAGGTGAATATTTACTTCCCAGTAATACCATCAATCAGAGTCACATTTTATGGGCTGTCTGTGCTATCCAAGTACTGCAGTATTTCACACATTTTGAAAAGGTGTTTTTAAATGAAAGCAGTAGAAAAATATTCTTGGTATTAAGCTGTTGTCGTAATGGGACTTAAGTTTTGTTTTTACCTTATACATCATGCTATATATGATAAGTGGTTAGAATGAGAAAATAACATCGTAGAATTAGTCTATGTATATTATAACATGAAATATAAGTGTGTTTATTTTTATTTTCAGCCTTACCGCGCAGCATGCAGGACCTTAGCTCCCAGACTAGGGATCGAGCCCGTGTCCCCTGCACTGGAAGTGCGGATTCTTAACCACTGGGCTATCAGGGAAGTCCCTAAGTATGTTTATTTTTATCTGCCAGAGCCAGAACTCATTTGACCTGAAAATTGCAACATAAGCCTTTATTTTTCAAATTTAATTTCTAAAATTTAAATTAAATGGTAGTGAGAGATTTTGATCATTAGTATAGATATTTTGTAGTACTTAACGTAATAATTCAGAATTAAAATGTTTTGAGTAGTAGAGTTGCATGGGGCTAAGAATATTAACTAAGGAGTTAACTGCTGGCTATGTCATATCGTGTCTTCCCAAACCACCATGATGATTCTGGGTGATATTTATGTAACAACAGTAGTTAGACTCCAAGAAATAACAACTAGGAATACAAATACACCAACATAGTAACCATTTCTTTAATACTTTTAAGTTTTAAATATCTGGAAAATACATTTATATAAACTTTAGATTTATTTAGATCTTCAGTTTGCAAACCGTATAGTAATAGCATGTCCTATGTGTGTAAATTTGTTATATTATACCACTACCATTTATAATGTCCTCCATCTAGATATCTAAATATATACCTACCAGTTATACATTTAGCAGTGTGACAAAATATTTTATTTCAAATTCCATTGATGACAATATTCCAAATTATGTTCAATGCTATATATTTACTTTCCATATATCTTTATGATTATATATATATGTATATATATATGTGTGTGTGTAGAGAGAGAGCATTATATTTATATTCATGCTAAATGTTTTCTGAGGAAATGCATGATATTTAATTACCTTCTAAATTTAAAAGACTCACATTTACTCTACTCATTTACTCATATTTTTGTTTGTTTGTTTTTTGGCTGTGGGGCTTATGGGATCTTAGTTCCCCAACCTGGGATCAAACCTGGGCCCCCAGCAGTGAAAGTGCCCAGTCCTAACCACTAGACCACCAGGGAATTCCCTACAAATTATTTTTACAAATGATTTTAGCAGTTTTAACTTTGTCTAAAAATTACATATCAAATCTGGGTTGCTTACAAATGCCTTAATGAATAACATTTTCTTTATATCTGTGAACAACAAAGACTTATAGCTCATATTTAGTGAACATATAATGATATTGTCATGAATCATTACAATTAGAGAGCATGGATTCACTATCTGCCTTCATCTATGAATATTAGACTATGGGCAAATTATTTATTTTTATTTCTTCTCAGAATTATGTAGCTCGCCTCATCTACAAAGGTCTAGTTAAGACATCAATTTCTCCTAATATTGAGTTTAGAATCATCCCATATTTTCTGCTGCAAAAACTAGAAGAAAAGTTTCAGAAAGAAAAGTAATTATGACCATATTGTATATAACATTAAACAAACTCTTTGCTCATAATCAAGTGATTGAAAACTTTCAATAATTTGTTTAATCAATCACAAATAATAGTCATTTGATTCTTCCCAATGTTATGAGAACTCAAGTCAGTGCCTTACTTGAAAACATTTTTGGTTTATTAAGTTTGTAATTAAGATATTATCAATGTCATTTCCAGAGTAACTGATTGATGAAAATTAAAGATGAGAGAGAGAGAGAAAGAAACTCTATGAAATAATTTAGGTAAATATTAAAAGGGCATTTTAAAAACACACCAGTCACAACTCTAAAGATTTGCTTCAGAGATAGATTTAATGACTTTAGAATTTCCTCTAGTGTAATCTTTTAGTACTTGATCTCTTGAAAAAGAAGTTGGCCATGATTGGTGATCTTGGTATCCAGATATATAAGATGAGGTTCTCAGGTAAAATATTGTCTTTGGTAGAACAGAACAAATCCTCCCTTAACCTCTGATTGACATTTAACGGATGAGAGTGCATTCAGGGTACCAGAGTTATGGTATATAGATGGAAATAGCATTGATATAAAAATGCAGTCATGGTGGAGTTTGACATCAAGGCCATGCCTAGACAAACAAAAATAATTGCACAAAAACCTTGAATGTGCTATTTCTACCATCTCAATAATCCATTTGACTTTCTGTAATAAGAAAGATTATTTAATAATCTAATAAAGCAATATCACAGTATGAACGGTATGTGCACTGACATAAATGACAACTGGGTTTGACTTAAAAATGTCACTTATTAATTATGATGTTTAGTTGTGTAATATTCAGCTTTCTCAATACATTGTAAGTACCGTGACTGAAGAGGCCATGTTGGTTTTCTTTATTATCTTAAATCCAACGTATAGGACAGTATTTGGAACAAGTAGGCACCAAATAAATACATGTGAAATAAGATAATGAATGGTGTCTACAGTTTTTTATATCTTAGGCACTATTAACTCATTCATTCTTTAAATAAATATTTATTGATCACTTGCTAGCCACTTAGAATGTATCAGTAAGTAAGACACACAGAAAGTCCTGCCTTATTGTACTTACATTGTATAAGGGAAAATGGACCATTACAATAAGCAATAAATAAATAATTTTATAGTATGTTAGAAACCAATAAGCGATTCTGAAAAAGGAAAAGAAAAGTGAATAGCCTACTATACTGGGGATTAGAAATTTTAAGTCAGAGTCCAGGGCAGATTGCTGTATTAACCTATAGAAATGCTAGGTTCATTCCTTGGCTTTGCTACTCATTAACTTCATGACCTCATGTTCTAAGACCCTTCTGCAAAATCAGTTATCTCAAAATTTACTGTGAGGTGCTTGCAACGATAACATTCTATTACTCTATGTCTAAGCTAAGCAACTCTGATCTATCACTGAGGATAAATCAGTGATATAAATGATTGTTAGAATCTAAGAATTCAAATGAGGGCATCATATTAAACCCCAAAACCCTGACTTTGATAATGTATGAACAAAACATATTTGGTATGCTTGAAACTCAGGACTAATTTTATACATCACCCAGAATCTCTGCATATGAAAAGTTGTTAATTATGTCATAGAATTTCTACAGTTATTAAAAATAATACAGTGGTAAGCATGAAATTACTTCACAGGAGAACATGAAGAAAGTAACATTTTATAATGTTATATAATATAACACTATTTTATATTTATGAGGTGATATAAGGCCAAGTTTGCTTGGTTTTCTGGAATACAAAATTGTGATATAAAAAATGTTAGGGGCTTCCCTGGTGGTGCAGTGGTTGAGAGTCTGCCTGCCGATGCAGGGGACACAGGTTCGTGCCCCGGTCTGGGAAGATCCCACATGCCGCAGAGCGGCTGGACCTGTGAGCCATGGCCGTTGAGCCTGCGCGTCCGGAGCCTGTGCTCCGCAACGGGAGAGGCTACAACAGTGAGAGGCCCACATACCGCAAAAAAAAAAAAAAAGAAAGTTAGATATTCATAGTCTGGGTTTAATGTGCTGGATGTACTGCCTGTCTACACTTTTCCAGGTGGTTCTTCAAACTAAAGCTTAACTACTTAAGAATTTCAAATATGACAAATAGCTTTTGAAGTTGACTTGTTTGTGAGTCAGAGAAACACAACATGGAACATGACTAAAAACAGCTCACAGAAACAAGGTTTAAGATCTGACATTTCTAAGCAGCAGGTTTCTTCTGTCCTCAGGGAGATAAACAAAACTACTGAAAACCCCATTAGGTATATTTATAGCCTGGAGTTAATGTCCAGGATGTAAACTAAGATGCCAGACTGCCAGCTACCAACTTTGGGATGGAAGAAAACAGCTTCTCACAGTGAACATTTTCATCCTTTTCTCATCAGTATTCCAAAAACATGGCACCTTAATCTTTCATGAAGCACAGGGGGAGACTTCTTTTAGATTACTTTCCATGAAAAATTTTATTTTTTTGTAAAACATTCTCTGTGGAAAATTCACTGACCTGTTTTCTATTATACTTATTCTTGGATATGGGGAGAGTGGGTTAGGGAAGCAGTGTTCAGAACTTTTCATGAATCCTCAAATGGAAAAGAAACGTGAATTAATAGCTAATGCTGTAGGAAGTGTACCAATGAGATATTCTAGGAAGAACAATTGTAGCTACTGGGAGGTGTGTGAAAACCAAAGAATATCTCATGTTTTAAATAATTGTAGTAGTTATAGGGTATCTAAAATACACTTTTCCATATAGCTTCAAGGGGTCTAACTAGTATATGTTATGGACTGTTTGTGTCCCCCCCAAATTCATATGCTGATGCCTTAATCTTCATTGTTGTTATATTTGGAGTAAGGAAATAATTAAGGTTAAATGAGGTCATAAGGATGGGACCCTGGTCCCATAGGATTGATGTCTTTATTAAGAGTCACCAGAGAGCTCTCTCTCTCATTCCTTTTTTTTTTTTTTTACATCTTTATTGGAGTATAATTGCTTTACAATGGTGTGTTAGTTTCTGCTTTATAACAAAGTCAATCAGTTATACATATACATATGTTCCCATATCTCTTCCCTCTTGCGTCTCCCTCCCTCCCACCCTCCCTATGCCACCCCTCTAGCTGGTCACAAAGCACCGAGCTGATCTCCCTGTGCTATGCAGCTGCTTCCCACTAGCTATCTACCTTAAATTTGGTAGTGTATATATGTCCATGCCTCTCTATCGCTTTGTCACAGCTTGCCATTCCCCCTCCCCATATCCTCAAGTCCATTCTCTAGTAGGTCTGTGTCTTTATTCCTGTCTTACCCCTAGGTTCTTCATGACATATTTTTTTCTTAAATTCTATATATATGTGTTAGCATACGGTATTTGTCTTTCTCTTTCTGACTGACTTCACTCTGTATGACAGACTCTAGGTCCATCCACCTCATTACAAATAGCTCAATTTCGTTTCTTTTTATGGCTGAGTAATATTCTATTGTATATATATGCCACATCTTCTTTATCCATTCATCCGATGATGGACACTTAGGTTGTTGCCATCTCTTGGCTATTGTAAATAGAGCTGCAATGAACATTTTGGTACATGGCTCTTTTTGAATTATGGTTTTCTCAGGGTATATGCACAGTAGTGGGATTGCTGGGTCATATGGTAGTTCTATTTGTAGTTTTTTAAGGAACCTCCATACTCTTCTCCATAGTGGCTGTACCAATTCACATTCCCACCAGCAGTGAAAGAGTGTTCCCTTTTCTCCACTCCCTCTCCAGCATTTATTGTTTCTAGATTTTTTGATGATGGCCATTCTGACTGGTGTGAGATGATATCTCATTGTAGTTTTGATCTGCGTTTCTCTAATGATTAATATTGTTGAGCATTCTTTCATGTGTTTGTTGGCAATCTGTATATCTTCTCTGGAGAAATGTCTATTTAGGTCTTCTGCCCATTTTTGGATTGGGTTGTTTGTTTTTTTTGTTATTGAGCTGCATGAGCTGCTTATAAATTTTGGAGATTAATCCTTTGTCAGTTGCTTCATTTGCAAATATATTCTCCCATTCTGAGAGTTGTCTTTTGGTCTTGTTTATGGTTTCCTGTGCTGTGCAAAAGCTTTGAAGTTTCATTAGGTCCCATTTGTTTACTTTTGTTTTTATTTCCATTTCTCTAGGAGGAGGGTCAAAAAGGATCTTGCTGTGATTTATGTCATAGAGTATTCTGCCTGTGTTTTCCTCTAAGAGTTTGATAGTTTCTGGCCTTACATTTAGGTCTTTAATCCATTTTGAGCTTATCTTTCTGTATGATGTTAGGGACTGAACTAATCTCATACTTTTACATGTACCTGTACAGTTTTCCCAGCACCACTTATTGAAGAGGCTGTCTGTCCTTTCTCCACTGTATATTCCTGCCTCCTTCATCAAAGATAAGGTGACCATATGTGTGTGGGTTTATCTCTGGCCTTTCTATCCTGTTCCATTAATCTATCTTTCTGGTTTTGTGCCAGTACCATACTGTCTTGATTACTGTAGCTTTGTAGTAGAGTCTGAAGTCAGGGAGCCTGATTCCTCCAGCACCATTTTTTGTTCTCAAGATTGCTTTGGCTATTCGGGGTCTTTTGTGTTTCAATAAAAATTGTGAATTTTTTGTTCTAGTTCTGTGAAAAGTGCCAGTGGTAGTTTGATAGGGATTGCATTGAATCTGTAGGTTGCTTTGGGTACTATAGTCATTTTCACAATGTTGATTCTTCCAATCCAAGAACATGGTATATCTCTCCATCTCTTTGTATCATCTTTAATTTCTTTCATCAGTGTCTTATAATTTTCTGCATACAGGTCTTTTGTCTCCTTAGGTAGGTTTATTCCTAGATATTTTATTCTTTTTGTTGCAGTGGTAAATGGGAGTGTTTTCTTAATTTCAATTTCAGATTTTTCGTCATTAGTATATAGGAATGCCAGAGATTTCTGTGCATTAATTTTGTATCCTGCTACTTTACCAAATTCATTGATTAGCTCTAGTAGTTTTCTGGTAGCATCTAGATTCTCTATGTATAGTATCATGTCATCTGCAAACAGTGACAGCTTTACTTCTTCTTTTCCGATTTGGATTCCTTTTATTTCCTTATCTTCTCTGACTGCTGTGGCTAAAACTTCCAAAACTATGTTGAATAAGAGTGGTGAGAGTGGACAACCTTGTCTTGTTCCTGATCTTAGTGGAAATGCTTTCAGTTTTTCACCATTGAGGACGATATTGGCTGTGGGTTTGTCATATATGGCGTTTATTAGGTTGAGGAAAGTTCCCTCTATGCCTACTTTCTGCAGGGTTTTTATCATAAATGGGTGTTGAATTTTGTCAAAAGCTTTCTCTGCATCTATTGAGATGATCATATGGTTTTTCTCCTTCAGTTTGTTAATATGGTGTATCACGTTGATTGATTTGCGTATATTGAAGAATCCTTGCCTTCCTGGAATAAACCCCACTTGATCGTGGTGTATGATCCTTTTAATGTGCTGTTGGATTCTGTTCGCTAGTATTTTGTTGAGGATTTTTGCATCTGTGTTCATCAGTGATATTGGCCTGTAGTTTTATTTCTTTGTGACATCCTTGTCTGGTTTTGGTATCAAGGTGATGGTGGCCTTGTAGAATGAGTTTGGGAGTGTTCCTCCCTCTGCTATATTTTGGAAGAGTTTGAGAAGGATAGGTGTTAGCTCTTCTCTAAATGTTTGATAGAATTCACCTGTGAAGCCATCTGGTCCTGGGCTTTTGTTTGTTGGAATATTTTTAATCACAGTTTCAATTTCAGTGCTTGTGATTGGTCTCTTCATATTTTCTATTTCTTCCTGATTCAGTCTTGGCAGGTTGTGCATTTCTAAGAATTTGTCATTTCTTCCATGTTGTCCATTTTATTGGCATAGAGTTGCTTGTAGCAATCCCTCATGATCTTTTGTATTTCTGCAGTGTCAGTTGTTACTTCTCCTTTTTCATTTCTAATTCTATTGATTTGAGTCTTCTCCCTTTTTTCTTGATGAGTCTGGCTAATGGTTTATCAATTTTGTTTATCTTCTCAAAGAACCAGCTTTTAGTTTTATTGATCTTTGCTATCGTTTCCTTCATTTCTTTTTCATTTATTTCTGATCTGATTTTTGTGATTTCTTTCCTTCTGCTAACACTGGGGTTTTTTTGTTCTTCTTTCTCTAATTGCTTTAGGTTCAAGGTTAGGTTGTTTAGTTGAGATTTTTCCTGTTTCTTAATGTAGGATTGTATTGCTATAAACTTCCCTCTTAGAAGTGCTTTTGCTGCATCCCATAGGTTTTGGGTCATCGTGTCTCCATTGTCATTAGTTTCTAGGTATTTTTTTATTTCCTCTTTGATTTCTTCAGTGATCACTTCATTATTACATAGTGTACTGTTTAGCCTCCATGTGTTTGTATTTTTTACAGATCTTTTCTTGTAATTGATATCTAGTCTCATGGCATTGTGGTTGGAAAAGGTACTTGATACAATTTCAATTTTCTTAAATTTACCAAGGCTTGATTTGTGACCCAAGATATGATCTATCCTGGAGAGTGTTCCATGAGCACTTGAGAAAAATGTGTATTCTGTTGTTTTTGGATGGAGTGTCCTATAAATATCAATTAAGTCCATCTTGTTTAATGTATCATTTAAAGCTTGTGTTTCCTTATTTATTTTCTTTTTGGATGATCTGTCCATGGGTGAAAGTGGGGTGTTAAAGTCCCCTACTATGAATGTGTTACTGTCGATTTCCCCTTTTATGGCTGTTAGCATTTGCCTTATGTATTGAGGTGCTCCTATGTTGGGTACATAAATATTTACAATTGTTATATCTTCTTCTTGGATCGATCCCTTGATCATTATGTAGTGTCCTTCTTTGTCTCTTCTAATAGTCTTTATTTTAAAGTCTATTTTGTCTGATATGAGAATTGCTACTCCAGCTTTCTTTTGGTTTCCATTTGCATGGAATATCTTTTTCCATCCCCTTACTTTCAGTTTGTATGTGTCTCTAGGTCTGAAGTGGGTCTCTTGTAGACAGCTTATATATGGGTCTTGTTTTTGTATCCATTCAGCCAATCTGCGTCTTTTGGTGGAGGCATTTAGTCCATTTACATTTAAGGTAATTATCGATATGTATGTTCCTATTCCCATTGTCTTAATTGTTTTGGGTTTGTTACTGTAGGTCCTTTTCTTCTCTTGTGTTTCTTGCCTAGAGAAGTTCTTTTAGCATTTGTTGTAAAGCTAGTTTGGTGGTGCTCAACTCCCTCAGCTTTTGCTTGTCTGTAAAGGTTTTAATTTCTCCATCAAATCTGAATGAGTTCCTTGCTGGGCAGAGTAATCTTGGTTGCAGGTTTTTCTCCTTCATCACTTTAAATATGTCCTGCCAGTCCCTTCTGGCTTGCAGAGTTTCTGCTGAAAGATCAGCTGTTAACCTTATGGGGATTCCCTTGTGTGTTATTTGTTGTTTTTCCCTTGCTGCTTTTAATGTTTTCTTTGTATTTAATTTTTGACAGTTTGATTAATATGTGTCTTGGCGTATTTCTCCTTGGATTTATCCTGTGTGGGACTCTCTGTGCTTCCTGGACTTGATTAACTATTTCCTTTCCCATATTAGGGAAGTTTTCAACTATAATCTCTTCAAATATTTTCTCAGTCCCTTTCTTTTTCTCTTCTTCTTCTGGAACCCCTATAATTCAAATGTTGGTGTGTTTAATGTTCTCCCAGAGGTCTCTGAGACTGTCCTCAGTTCTTTTCATTCTTTTTTCTTTATTCTGCTCTGCAGTAGTTATTTCCACTATTTTATCTTCCAGGTCACTTATCCGTTCTTCTGCCTCAGTTATTCTGCTATTGATCCCATCTAGAGTATTTTTAATTTCTTTTATTGTGTTTTTCATCAATGCTTGTTTCATCTTTGGTTCTTCTAGGTCCTTGTTAAATGTTTCTTGCATTTTGTCTATTCTATTTCCAAGATTTTGGATCATCTTTACTATCATTATTCTGAATTCTTTTTCAGGTAGACTGCCTATTTCCTCTTCATTTGTTATGCCTGGTGGGTTTTTATCTTGCTCCTTTATCTGCTGAGTGTTTTTCTGTCTTCTCATTTTGCTTATCATACTGTGTTTGGGGTCTCCTTTTTGCAGGCTGCAGGTTCATAGTTCCCGTTGTTTTTGGTGTCTGTCCCCAGTGGCTAAAGTTGGTTCAGTGGGTTGTGTTGGCTCCTGGTGGAGGGGACTAGTGCCTGTGTTTTGGTGGAAGAGGCTGGATCTTGTCTTTCTGGTGGGCAGGTCCACATCTGGTGGTGTGTTTTGGGGTGTCTGTGGCCTTATTATGATTTTAGGCAACCTCTCTGCTAATGGATGGGGTTATGTTCCTGTCTTGCTAGTTGTTTGACATAGGGTGTCCAGCACTGTAGCTTGCTGGTCGTTGAGTGAAGCTGGGTGCTGGTGTTGAGATGGAGATCTCTGGGAGATTTTCGCCATTTGATATTATGTGGAGCTGGGAGGTCTCTTGTGGACCAGTGTCCTGAAGTTGGCTCTCGCATCTCAGAGGCACAGCACTGACTCCTGGCTGCAGCACCAAGAGCCTTTCATCCACACGGCTCAGAATAAAAGGGAGAAGAAAGAAAGAAAGAGAGAGAGAGAGAGAGGAAGGAAGGAAGGAGGTTGGGAGGGAGGAGGGAAGGAAGATAAGAAAGAAGATAAAATAAAATAAGATAAAATAAAGTTATTAAAATAAAAAATAATTATTAAAAAAAAAAACGGACGGTTAGAACCCTAGGACAAATGGTGGAAACATAGTTATACAGACAAAATCTCACACAAAAGCATACACATACACACTAACAAAAAGAGGAAAAGGGAAAAAATCATAAATCTTGCTCTCAAAGTCCACCTGGGATGATTCGTTGTCTATTCAGGTATTCCACAAATGCAGGGTACATCAAGTTGTTTGTGGAGCTTTAATCCGCTGCTTCTGAGGCTGCTGGGAGAGATTTCCCTTTCTCTTCTTTCTTCTCACAGCTCCCGGGGCTCAGCTTTGGATTTGGCCCCGCCTCTGCGTGCAGGTCGCCGGAGGGCGTCTGTTCTTCGCTCAGACAGGACAGGGTTAAGGAGCAGCTGCATCGGGGACTCTGGCTCACTCAGGCTGGGGGGAGGGAGGGGTACGGATGCGGGGCAATCCTGCGGCGGCAGAGGCCGGCGGGACGTTGCACCAGCCTGAGGCGCGCCGTGTGTTCTCCTGGGGAAGTTGTCCGTGGATCACAGGACCCTGGCAGTGGCGCGCTGCACAGGCTCCCGGGAGGGGAGGTGTGGAGAGTGACCTGTGCTCGCACACAGGCTTCTTGGTGGCGGCAGCAGCAGCCTAAGTGTCTCATGCCCGTCTCTGGGGTCCGTGCTTTTAGCCGCAGCCCGCACCCGTCTCTGGAGCTCCTTTAAGCAGCGCTCTTAATTCCCTCTCCTCGCACACCAGGAAACAGAGGCAAGAAAAAGTCTCTTGCCTCTTCGGCAGGTCCGGATTTTTCCCCCGGACTCCCTCCTGGCTAGCCGTGGTGCACTAATCCCCTGCAGGCTGTGTTCACGCCCCAACTCCAATCCTCTCCCTGCACTCCTACCTAAGGCGGAGCCTCAGCTCCCAGCCCCGCCCGCCCCGGCGGGTGAGCAGACAAGCCTCTCGGGCTGGTGAGAGCCAATCCTCTGTGCGGGAATCTCTCTGCTTTGCCCTCCGCACCCCTGTTGCTGCCCTCACCCCCGCAGCTCCGTCCCCCTCCGCCTCCCGCAGTGTCCACCTGCGAAGGGGCTTCCTAGTGTGTGGAAACCTTTCCTCCTTCACAGCTCCCTCCCACTGGTGCAGGTCCTGTCCCTATTCTTTTGTCTCTGTTTATTCTTTTTTCTTTTGCCCTACCGAGGTATGTGGGGACTTTCTTGCCTTTTGGGAGGTCTGAGGTCTTCTGCCAGCATTCAGTAGGTGTTCTGTAGGAGTTGTTCCACGTGTAGATGTATTTCTGGTGTATCTGTGGGGAGGAAGGTGATTTCCGCGTCTTACTCTTCCACCATCTTCCCCTCGTCCCGACAGCAGGATTCTCTCTCATTCTTTCTTTCTCTCTCTCCCTATGCACACACAAAGAAGAGGTCATGTGAGCTCACAGTGAGATGGTGACCACCTACAAGCCAAGAGAAGAAGCACGAGAATGAAACTTTCCTTGCCAGTGTCTTGACCTTGGACTTCCAGCCTTTAGAAATGTGAATACTAAATTTCTGTTGTGAAAGCCACTCAATGTGTGGTATTTCATTATGGCAGCCCAAGTAAGCTAATAAAGTATATAAAATTTAGGAAAAACAACTATATTTCTATATAAGCAAAACTTTCTAAATTAGTATTCTAAGGTGGAATTGACTGTTTTGAAGGAAACCCTGAGTTCACTGTAATTAGAGATCAAGAAATAAGCAAAGACTTCTTTGAGTGAGTTTTTGGTATGAATGGAATTCTGGCATCAACTACATAATGGGGTTAAGTTGTAGATGGATGAAAATTTTATTCCAAAATTGGACAAAAATTTCTGATTCTGTGAACTGAATTGGCAATGTTGACCAGGGAACACATTTATGAAAGCAATGTTAGTTAATGTAATTGTGAACTTTTAAAATGTGAGAAGAGGAAAAAAAAAAATCAGTAAAGGAGACTAAGAAAAATCATGAGTTCCAATGTTGGTGAAAGAGATGGTATTAAGAGAGATTGAGGTAACATTGAAATATGAAAAGGAATTGTAAGATATTTGGTGATAGAGGCAAGACTGTTCAGGTTTCCATGAGTTTACTAATTAACAACTGACCATGATAATAGCTGTGGGGAAAATGATTACTATTCCTTTTTTTGCTATCTCATATAAACCTACATTTTTTCTTCTTATTTTTTTAAGGGTAAGGGCTCCATTTATGTATTTAAATTACTCTTTGATAAAATTATCAAGTCCCATGAATAGATTACAAAACACTGATGCCAGATTAGAAATGGTTTTTAAATATTTCTAATAATCATTAAAGCAGAATAAATTTTAAAATATTTAGTCACTTTTAAAGACTGATTCTATAATTTATAACCTTAAGCATGCCCAAGCATTGTTAAATTTTTTAAATGTTCTCCACACTCGCTAGAAACTTAACATTTTTTCTCTACTATCCATACTTATTTTTCTCTGGGACTTATTCCTTGAAATCATTATCTTTATGCTGAACTAGTATTTGTCTGAGCAACACTCTTAATATAGCGAGAAAAATAGCCTAGAGAATTCTACTACCCTATGGATTAAACTAACAGTCCAAGAATCTTGATAAGTAAGCAAAATTCACATTCAGACAAAATTTACAGATTTATTAGCCTTTGTATAAGCAGATACAAAGTCTCAACCTTTTATGCACAAGTTGCCAGTTACTTAAAATTTTTTTGCAGCTGTTATGTGACAACTTAAAAATAAAATATTTGACCTTTTGTTTAGAAAGCTGTGAATAAAAATATAGCATAACAAGACATTTTTCAGCTGAGATGTTTAACACGCAAAGTTTGGTTGAAACGAATGTTTGCCAAAAGTTTTTACATTCTGCCTTTACATTGGCAAAGGAAGAAATCAGAGAACTGGTTTCCACAGATTCTATGTGGCAAGCCCTCAGCAACTGAATGTCAAATCTGGTGTAGAAGACTATCAAGTGTACTTTTCCATCTAAGAGAACAAAATATTTTTTATTGCTGTATTGCATTTGTCTAACAAAACTAATTGAATTTTTGAATGTTTGGGTTTTCCCTCCTTGATATTTTTATGATCTGACTCAACAAGATTGTTGAAATCGTCATCCGCAATTTTGATTTGCAATTTTACATCCCTGTAATGCAGCTTCCATGTTGCTGCCATGGAAGTCTTTCAAAAATGCAAGCTTAATTGTTTTATTGCCAATTTGAAATAATTCAATATCCCGCATTAGAAAAAGCCCACACTCTTCAGTCCATGGAATAAATGTGTGTGTGTGTGTGTGCGTGCACGCGTGCACACACGCATGTGTGTAAAATCAGGCTCAGGTCTATTTCTCCACTTTCTTTAAAAACTACTTTCTACTCACACCACACCACTTGAAGTTCTCAGAAAGTGCCATGTTGTTTCATCTATGTTTTATTTTAACCTCGGACGGACAGCATAACTCCAACTTTCTAAATGCCTGCCTCTTCTTCACCACCAATAGCCTAGGGAAACAGGCTGGACTATTTTACTTACCTTTCAAATTTTATTTCAAAGGTCCATTCATTTATTCCAGGTATGTCAGACACCTTCCTTCTGCAAGATTAAATTATTCAAACCAACACTTGTGATACTGTTGAACTTTGTAAATGTTTCTCTCATAAATCCTCTAGCATTTTATTGCATTTATTTACTTCCGTTGTCTAGCTCCCGCTTCAAAATCAGTGACTCTCAAGAGTTGAGAGTTATATAAGAATAAGTTACATAAGAATAAGTCAGTGAGAGGTGATGGACATGGGGGAGGGGTGTCAAACTCCAGGGTTTAATGTTCTTCACCAGTTATTGTTTACGCCTAGAGTGAGAGCCTGAGATCAACTTGAGCCAAGGACAAGGTCTTTTCTGTCTCTTTGTAACCAGTACTCAGCAAAGTGTCTGGCAAATACAAGCTGCACAATAAATACATATTACACAAATGAATGGATGCTTACTCATGAGAAGTTTACAGATATACTGAGTGTGTGCAAACATTTTACTTTTCTTCTTCTCTTTTGTTAAAATTTTCAGTTGTGGGATGAAGGAAAGGCCTGTTTTATATGTATGTATATATTTGATATGTGTGCATGTTTATATGATGTATATTTGTAGATACAGTAGAGTCTGAACTCTGAAAGAGTGGAGTCTTTCCTGTTTTACTTCTTTGTATCTTTGTATCTCCCAGCCTTTATCAGAATGTCAAGTAGGTAGGTGCTCAATAAATACTTGGTGATTAAATGAATGCATTTGCTGATGTATAGTTGGATGGAAAAGAATTGATGTTTTAAAAGCTGCCTCTGTTTTCATCAGTTGCTCTAGGAATAGAGATAACTTTCATCTTTGAAAGGGCAGCTTCCATTATTAAAGAAACAAAAGAAAGCATACACACATGTGTGCACGCACACACACACACACAAGCACACACTCAAATATGCCTTTCTGATATACAGAGGTAAAGCCCAGGGTCTAGGTTTTATACTCGGGAGGAAAAAGCTAAGGTTTGCTCTGCATATTAAAGTAAAATGATTGCTTCTATTTCACAACCAAGACTGTGAGTTCTTTGGAATTTTGCTTATCTTTATCTATACAGTGCTGAGCATAATTCTTGGCATTTGATGCTTGCTCCATAAATCTTAGTTGTCTGGAACTAAATGTATTGACTTGAACGGATTTAGGGCTCAGCAAACAGCAACATTGATCCCTTGTACAACATATATCTAAGTTTATATTTGCATTACCATATAATTTAAAAAGAAAAACAGGAAACACATTGATATATCAGACCATAAAGATTTACATAATAGCAGAAAGTGTTTACTTAAAACCAAAAGATTATTTTGATATCTGGATTGAAATTATTTGGAAAACCACATAACAGTAGCTTCCTGTCAATTACTATGTGCCAAACATGGTCCTAAATCATTTGTAAACATCATTACATTTAATCCTAGAAGTCATTGTTATTCCCATTTTACAGATAAGGAAATTGAGGCTCAGAGTTTAAGAGACCATCACAGGATGGCACCACTAGGAGATTTGCCCAATTTCATACTATACTGCCAGGTTGGTAATATTAATGTCTTGCAGCACAGGGCTGAAAATAAAAACACAAATTTAGTGCCTGTGGAGGAAGACATTCTCTCCTCTGCTATTGAAAATATGCAATGTCTGTTCTAATGTAGATGTGAAGGGGAAAATGGAGCAGCAAGCTGGATTTTTAAACCAATGATATACATTTAATTTTTTGTCTTTGAATATTTGTACTGAAATCTCAGTAATAAAAAACCCATACTTGTGTTCTATATGCATTTTATACTTCCATAGGGTAATTGCTTCTTTATAATAAAATATGAAGGAGATGTTTCAAAAATTTTGATCACTATTCTTTTTCCAATTAGTCATGGCCCAACAGATGTTTTCAAAATGATAAAACGGTTTCATCAATCTCATTAACATTAGTATTTGAGAAATTACTTTCCTTTAAAATATCTAAGGCTGGAGCACAGCTAATTGCTCTATTATGCAAAATTGCCCGGCGCTACCAGAATCCTATCAACTTTAGAAAAGTAGGAGCAGTACACCCAAAACACTGTCCAGGCATATTTAAAGGCAAAATATGCTCCTGCTTTCTTTTGCAATATTTAATATGAAGCACATAATTTTCCCCTCAAATAACTAAATAACTTCTTTATCAGGTTCTCAAGTTCTCGCTTTCTCTCTCTCTTTTCCTTTCTCTCTCTCTTTCTCTTTCCATCTGGAAGTCGCTCATCATTTGTCAGTAAATGACTGCGATATTTTATGTCTTATCTATTCATACACCTAAATTCTGAATACCACTTAACCAAACTTAGCATGGCTGGTTGAAATTAGAGCCCTACAGTCTGTCTTAATGAATGATAATATTAATTCTGATAAGAGTGTAATCACTTATTAAGTATAGTAATGTTAAGAGTTTTATTTCTCTTTTAATCAATACAACTGTGTATGCAAGGTGCTGCTAATCTGCCAACGTACTATCTCTAATTGGACAGGGTGCCTAATTAACGATATCAGATATGTCAGCTCCATCTGTTGTCTTCATTCATTCATTCATCCATTAATTTATTCATAATAAATATATTATTGAGCACCTTCTATGGGCCAGGTGCCATTCTAAGTTCTTTTGGGAAATACAACAAAGATGGAAACAGACGAAGTATCTCTCCTGGAGTTTACACCCTCTTCTTTGATAGTAACATAAATAGGAACAAACCCCATCTCATCCCTTGCCTCTATCATTTATCCTTATCCCACAGCTGTTTTTCTCACTGAATTAAAACAGACCTCAGCAGGCATTCTTGTTATTTCAATCATCTTAAATCGCACCTTAGCTCACCACAGAAATTTTATCATGACTTTAAACAAGAAAAACGAGCCACAGAATAGTCTATTTGCATCTCAGTAGGCCACGTGCAAATGTAGAAATGTGTAGGGCATGCACCTCATGATCTGTAAGTATCTTCTGTCAGACTAAATATTTTGCACCCGAACTGCTTTGGTGCTGAGTATCTAGTCAATAGCTTTCCAAGCAGGACCATACAACAGAAGGCTTTTTCGTGGTCTGCTCTTAACAATCAAATGTATCAGCAAGTAGATTAGCTAGAAACTTATGTTACATACTGAATAAAGTGCAACTATTTTAAACAGCTCCATGTGTGTCACTTATCTTGTTTGTTTGCTTCAAGTATCTAACTGAAAGAGAAAGATTTGGCCTGAATAATCCTGATCATTAAATCAGTTTATCTTTAACTCTTATATTTAACGCTTAACATTTAAAAAAAATGTTTCCTTTGAAAAATTTAAGGACCACATTTATTTTCTGTGGTGTTAAGACCCGCTTTTCTCAGAACTCCATCCTTATACTCTTCAGATGAACATATAGACACTGTGGCATACTTTCAGTATTTTTTCATGAAAACTTATAGTTTCACACACAAACACACACACACAAAATTGCTCTCAGGGGAAATTAGGCAATATCTGGAGACATTTTTTGGCTGTCGCAATGGGCCGGATGCTACTGGCATCTAGTGGGTAGAGGCTAGGAATACTGCTATTTACTCTACAATGCATAGAACAACCAACCCCCAACAAAGAATTATCTGGCCCCAGATGTTAATAACATTAAGGCTGAGATACCCTGATCTGGGTAGAGTGTGATGGTAGAGTCAAAAATTTCATTTCTGATATAATGTCACTCATTTGTCAATAGGGTTGCCAGATTTAGAAAATAAAAATACAGGATACCAGTTACATTTGTATTTCAAATAATAATTTTTTTTATAGCACAGTCTGTACTCTTAGGGGTAGAGCTGGGAAGGCCATTCAGTGTTTATGTGTCCAACATCCTGCCTGAAAATAGACCCTTTGCCTCCTGGAATATAGCTACTCATATACATACAACTTTTGACTTGCCATCATGTTCATGCCGCAGAATTCCTTCATCAGAGAAGTCTAAGTATTAGCAGTCTTACTTATGTTTTCTTTTGATTTGCTCTGATTGAACTATAAGATCCTTAAAGACAAGGATAATATTTAAATGTGCTCTGCCTTTAATTAGTAGTCAGTTAATAATCTCCTTAAAAAGACCTAGTGAAACAGAGGTGGGTCTTGAATAATAGGAGAACTTCAGATAGTAGAGATCAGTGGACTAGGTGTTCATGATGGCCAAATACATAAGTAGGCTTGACCTATACTGAAAGTGGTGTGGAATATAATCTCATTTGAAATCATGTGAATGATAAAGACTTGAGAGAGGGAAAAAATAATTAGGAAACATGTGTTCATATTTTACAGGGTTTTGATTGTTAGAAAGAGGATTCAGTGTGGTTGGGCAATGAAGAGCCAAACTGGTTACTGGACAGAGAAGCCACCTGATACAAGGGAACTTTAGGAAAAGCAGTCATTGTTTTTTAAGTAAGAAAAGAGTTGGGAAATATCAGCATAGAACATCCAAATATTATGGAAGCCATTTGTTATTTATGCAGAGCACTTATTATAACATTTAAAAGGCACACAATTTTCTTATTCTTTGGTATTAAATTCTAATTTCTGCATCATTCTTTTATAAAACTACAATTCAATTCTGTGAGACTAACTGCAATATTACAAAGAATATAAAATCTGCATAAAATGGAATATACCTCTGATTAAGAAGTCTTCAAAGATAAATCAGAAGACCTGATTTAGACATGGTTATCTAAGGTCCTGAAATACTTCCAAGTTCTCTAAATTGTCAGGTATGCAGCTGCCCAATATTCTTTGATTTATGTACAATTTTTCAAAAAGATGTAGTTTTGCCTCATGGTTAAGAAAAGATAAATGGCTGTGTATTTTCCAATGATGCCTATTAAAATTAGGCTTCAGTGATGTCAGATAAAATCTCCTCTCATTTTTAGCAGAAAAGAGGCAGATCTGAGATGAAGAGTTTATTAAGTTTATGTGTCAAGGCAATTACATAACTGTTTATTTTAGTTAGCATAATATTTTGTTGTACAATCCATGCTATTAATTTATACCATCTCTATATAATTTGATTTTTTTTCTTTTCAAATGTACCCTCCTACTTATTTGATGTGACTGCCTCACATACATGTGTCTATAACGAGTGTTCAAAATATTTCTCTCAAGGTGCTCTTTGCTCAACACACCTTAGGCAATTCTATGGATAGATGTTGTGGTGAATTTTCTGAGTATACTCTCAGATCCCTGAAGTTTTCACTTGAGTTTGGCCATTGAAGAATGCCATCCACATCCTCTATTCTTTATCTTCCTATCTACATTTACTTCCCTGCCATGCCATTATCGAATTCTATCTGATCCAAGACACCTTCCCGCATCACTTCCATCAGCATAAATTTCTCATTTTTATCCCCCTCACTCCTATAGCACTTTGTATGAATATTTATTACACTATTTATGCAAGTCTGACTTATTAACAATTTATAAGTACTTACCTTATTTACTAACTTAAGAATCCCTGTGATATTATGGGAGGAGGGGAGATAGCAGTGGGGAAACATACACTATTGATTTTTAATTAACCACAATGTCTTAAACATCTACCTTGAACATTCTAAGCTTTCAGTAAATCTTTACTGAATTAAATAAAATGTCTGAAAGTCAGTTTTAATAATTTTGTTTTGAAAACATATTGATTTTGACAGAAAAAAATCTGGACATAGGTATGAATTCAAGAAATATTAAATGTGGTGAATGGCAAAAGATCAAAGTATAATCCTTGTCACTTGATTTCTGACCTTGAAAAAGTTACTTTGGGGGCACAAAATACTGATACATGATCCAGCATATTTTTGTTATTTTCCATCTTGATAATTATGTGATGTTTGAAAATGACTACATGTAGATATTAATTTTGTCATTTAAACAATTCGAAAAATAATAGCATCTAAGTTTACTTCTTCATGGGATGAACGTGAGCAACAACTAAGACAAAATGAATAGAATTATAAGGACTATAGCAACTGAAATCATCATTAGTGCTACTTTCTCTTTCATGATCTACTATGTTGGATTAAGAAATACTCTCTTGTTGACTTATACAAATTTTAATATGATTAGTGGAACAATGGTTTTAGAGTGTTTTATAATTTGTAAATCATGTTTGTATATATTAACTAAACCCTAATGGTAGACTTGGAAGATTAGCTTTATCTACACACTACTAAAAATAAACTATTAAACAAAATTTTAAAATCTTAGCTATGCTTTTGTGTGTGTGTGTGTGTGTGTGTGTGTGTGTGTGTGAGAGAGAGAGAGAGAGACAGAGAGACAGAGAGCGAGTGAGAGAGAAAAAGAGAGAGAGACTTGTCTTTTCTTCCTTTTGCCCTAGAAAATTTACGTAGCGGCTTATTTTTAGTTCAGATTTGTTTTTCTTCATGATCCTTAAACATGGTGTGAACAGTATGAAGCCTAATATCTAAATAGAAAATACTTACCATATTATTGCTATTTCAAGCAAAAAGAAATAGAATAAATAGAATGACTCAGCATGTCAGCATAAGAGGCACTGGTCATCATCGTATTTAGGATGTTATTGAGAAACACTTACTGGACATCTATTCTATTTGAGTAACTGGAAGATCTCATACATGTGAAGTAAAACCTCAACATTGCTCTTCAATGTCTTCAGAAAATGGCACATTTTTATAAGCATATCTTTCAAAAAATATTCATGTTAATTTTGTTCAAAACCGCAGAATAATTCCAAAACGTTAGGCCTATTTCATGTGACCTAACATAAACTCAATGAAGAAATTATGCACTTTGGTTAATCATAAAGTAAGGTTTTCAAAGCCTAAAAGTCTCAAAACTAGCTGGAGGGATTCTTCTGTTTTCCAATATCCTATTGCTAAGGGTGCTTTGACAAAGGTTTTATACAGTCCAAATGATGTTTTTTATTCAGCAGAGTTGATCACTTGTTTTATAAAATCCTTAATTTCTGCAATATTTGGTGCTCTTTTCTAACCTACTTTGAAAATCAATTCTTTAAATTCTCATTCAGGGCTTCTAGGCTCATTGCAAACTTGAGTCATGTCTTCTATCTAACTATTCTCATGTTTTTCATACTTTTATCCCCTAGAAGTCCTCATTTTTCAGAACTTTTCTTTTTAATTTCTTCTGATCATATTCTGAATCTATTCCTACAGTTTAATTTATTTTCTCTGCGTATATATTATCAGATTTTATAGTCTGAAATCTCTCGTAAAGTTCAGATTTGTAATTTCGACTTTTTGACATCAGCACAAAGATGCTCCAGTATAACCTTATCTGACTAGATCAAACAAATATATGATATCTACCTCAAATCTGTCACTCCTTTTTTCATCTTCTTGATTTGTTAATTATATGAGCATTACCCTAGATATCTTCATTTTAAATAAACTCTTGACATCAACATCCGAATTTTCTCTCGTGTTGTCAAAACTGATCCAATTATATGGATTCTGCCTCTGTACTACATCATGCATTTATTCATTCTTTTGTTAATTTTTCATCCATTCATCAATCCAGCAAACATTTCTCCTTTCTTCCCCATTTAACTAAGTCTCATTAGCAGTATTCTGAGACAGTCTTCTAACCGGTCTCTATTTCTCCTTTCTGCCACCATTGGAAACCATCACACACACAAAACAAGCACACACACACATGACTATTAAATCCTAAAACATAAAACATAGTTCTGATAATATCACTCTCTAATTAACAAACAATGATTTCTTGTTACTTTCCATCGTAAGCCTATTGTCCATTGGCAGCTCATGGTCTATATAACATTGAGTCAATCTATCTGACCAAACTTCTGAGTGCCCTGTGCATATGACCTATGTTTGAACAAAACTAGATCATCCACTGTTTCCTGAACACTGTTTGTGAATCTATGGTCATAATAGTCGTCTTCCTAATTCATCACTACCACCCATCTGCATCTGTCAAGGCTTAGCTCAAATTCCATCCTCCCTAAAGATTGCTTTTGGATTCCCCTTAACTCAGTGCTATCTCTTTTCCTAGAAAGTCCAATAAATCTTTGTTTTTCCATTTCTTTCTGAATTTGTCATAATTTAGGATTTTCAAACTGAAATTCAGGGAGCTGAGGGTTTCCTCAGAGGTGTTGCAGAAATTGTCTTAGAGGACCAGGGAAAGGAGTAAATGAGTATAGGTTCAAATTTTAAAACCCAAGCTTGAATCAAACTCATTATATTTTTATTTTATTTTATATATAGTGTTCTTCCACTTGATATTTATTTTGAAACAGAGTTTTCAGTTTTCATCTTTTGGAAAGCAAAGACCTTACTTAATTAAGTTTTATGTACTAATTTAGCATGAATCCATTTCTACTGTAAGTTTGTTAAGAGTGAAGGTTATATTGTACTCACTTTTGCTACCTACTCCTTTCCCTAGCATCAAAAAGAACCCCGAAGAAGTAAAATAATAGAGTGCTAAATTAATCTGACTGTTTTTCAATGGATATGCCTGGCAGAAAAAGCATGTTTCTGAATATGGTCATGGTCCATCTAGGAGAGCTGAATTCAATCCAAAGACCTTTGTGTTTCACAGGCAGGGAGTTCCACGTAGCAGTGGTTAGAGCCTAATCTCCAGAGGCACTCTGGTTTCAAATCCTGTCTCTGCTACTTGCTAGCTAAGTGATCATGGAAATGTTTACATTATCTCTCTGGGTCTCAATGTCCTCATCTGGAAAACAATGAAGTATGATAAAAGTACCTACTTCACATAGTTGATGCAAAAAATAAGTGAGTTAAAATATGTAAAGCTCTTGGAATGGTACCTTGTCTTGCACATGGTAAGAAGTATATGTGTTAGTTATTTTCATTTTAGGATATATTTATATAAGTACTATATATATTTACGTTGTATTTTATATTTATTTATTGTTGTATATTTGTCATCTTAATCTGCCCAGCATTGAGTTCTTTTCCTATGCTTGAAGGACTCTTGCCTGCTAATGACCCAAATCCCACTCCTAATACAAGAGAGCAGATGACTTTCTATTTACACTTCATGCTCAGTCAGGCATGTAATGTAAGCTTAACCAATTAGATGAGCCATCTCAATGCTTTGACATAGGAGCTAATGAGGCAAACAACAAAGAGAGTGGAGAATCTCTTTTGATGGTGGTACCAATGACAGAAGTCCTTGCAATATAATATCCAAGGAAAACTGGTAGTGGCAGGGCAGACTGCAGTGGCCAGGCATTTAATAGTCTCAGATGTTATAAATTCATTCCAGCTGTGGTTCCAGTAGTCTGGCTACCTTTTCTTCTCAATCCTTTCATAGCCTATTTCTCCAATCATCCCAGCGATAATGGGAACCACCAAATATCTACTTAAATGATGTATAGATAACAGCTTTATTGAGATACAATTCACATACCATGCAATTCACTTGTTTAAAATATACAGTTCAGTGGTTTTTGATATATTCATAGAGTTGTACAATAATCACCACATCAATTTTAGAATATTCTCATCACCCCAAACAGAAATCCTGTACCTCATAGCAGTCCTTCCACCACAACCCTAACACCCTCAGTCCTATAGGCACTTTCTGTCTCTAAAGATTTGTCTATTCTGGATATTTCATGTAAATGGAAACATACAATACAAGATATTTTGTTGCTCGCTTCTTTCATTTAGCATCATGTCTTCAACGTTCATCCATGTTGTAACATGTATCATTACTTCATTTTTCTTTCACAAAATATCCCATTTTAAGAATACACATATTTTATTTTCTGTTTATCAGCTAATAGATATTTGGTTTGTTCCCACTTTTAGGGGTTAGTTTTTTGAGACCAGTCTTTGAGACTTGTTCTGACTCTAGAACTGCTCTTCTCAGCTGAATCTTTTGCTAGTTTTCTCTGGTGAACTAGCTGGCCTACAGCTAGCTTGCTGCACTCTTTGACCTACCAAACTCCTTCTAGTTGCTTACCACCAAAATCTCCACTGTTTTTAATACTGCCCTTAGATTTTAATTTCCTGTACTCTGTACTCTGTTCAAAATGAAGTCAATTCCTTTGGAAAGGGCTTGAGAACTCTCTATTCTTTTGTCTATCTCTATGCCTACACAAAATCTCTGAGTTAGGAACAGGGACAGTGGCCCACTTCTCTCAGAGTGACGTGGGGTGTTCAGGGTGGTGGCAGCCTCTGCTTTTCTCTGCTCGCATCTTGCAGCATGCAGCCTCTACCCTAGGCATGCCCTGGGTATTCTCCAGTTCCAGTATTCTAGACCTGTGTGGGGTAAAGCCCCCCGTCACACATCTTACAATCCCCTGAACTCTCAGAGGCACTCACCTGGAGCCCAGCTTCTACAATGCCAAGATGACGGGGCATTGGAAACATGGTGTACTGCAGCTTTTGAGTCATGGTTGACCTTGGTTGGGAGCTGGGGGAAAAGAAAGACTCCATCTTCTTGGCAACACACATCCAGGGCCCAGGGCCCAGAGCCCAGAGCAGTGCTTCCATCTGCTGAGCTGTTGTGCAGGAGGTGGTAGGATGTGGGGAACTGTGCTCAGCTGCCACAGACTCTTGCTATTCTCACTAAGATTTAGTTTCTTCATTTATTACATGCCCTTAGGACCATTTATAGATACTTTAATTTTTTTTATGATTTTCACCATTAGTGGTTATTTCACTGGGTAACAGTTTTGTAGAACTCTTCACACTGCCATTCTGAAGTCACACCCTTCAGTGTTCTATCAGTAAATCCCCTTTCTGCTTATACAATCCAAATTTAGTTTTGATTTATTTTTTGCATCTCGGAACACTGGCTAGTATTGTATTGAAGCTATGCCATAAGATCTCCAGATAGCAAGACCTCCGTTGAGAGTGGCCTGTATTTCTCACCCTTGATAAATGTGAGAGTGGGACTTAAATGAAAGCAGAGAATAAAATGAAATTCCACCCTGAACTTTCAAGGTTTAAGCTATTCTTGTGCCTCCTTCAATGGAATAGTCTATACTTCCAAATATGGATATATTGAAGAGATACTCTCTTAGCCCTCCCTTTTACTCTGCAAGTGATTTTATGTAATCTATATTTAGTTGTATAGCAACTCTTTCATGAGGTCAAAATTCAAATGGGATCTTATGTCAATTTTAATGTAGAAATATACTTGCTTATTATTAAAAGATTTTGAGTTAATCTGCATTTAAAATTCTCTAATCTCTATATATCATTCCTATAGTTTGAGAAACAGTGTGTAGAAATATCTCAAATGATATTAGTCAATATTCATGAAGAATAAATAAAATGTAATAATATGAGTGTGTATTTATTCCCACATTACAACTCTAATTCTTTAAAATACCAGGTTTTACTAAAGAGGACCTTTAGAACAAGTTGTTAGGGAGGTGTTTGCTTATTAAACAAAATTCAGACTTAATTGTAAGAAGATTTTGAAACAGTCTGTGTCTTCTTCTGGGTAAGTTATCTTGCTCTGTGACTCCACACCCATTCTGAACAACTGTGAACAAAGATGTGTCAAAGGCAGATACATCTGCTAATGTCCATTGTAGCCAGAGGTACCAGCCCCTTGTCAGAGTTCTCAATCACCACCCATTTCTAATGATTAGGAGACGATGTGATAGAATAAAAAGTCACCAGACTGAAGTCCCACATCTTAGATTGGTGTATTCTAGTTATTTCTGTACTTGCACTTTTTCCACTGATAAGCTATAAGCTTTTTGTGAGCAGAGACCATGTTTTATGTGATTTCTTTCTTCTCGGTATGCACCATAGGATCTTTTTTTCCCCAATTTTTTATTATTGTGGTAAAATACAAATAACATAAATTTACCACCTTAACCATTTAAGTGTTTAACTCAATAGTATTAAATATACTCATGATGTTGCGCAACCATCACCACTGTCCATGCCATTAACTATTTTCATCTTGTAAAACTGAAACTCTATACCCATTAAACAATAACTCTTCATTCCCCCCTCCTCCTAGCCCCTAACAAGCACCATTCTATTTTTGTCTCTGTGATTTTGATGACTCTACATACCTCCCATAAGGGGAATTATGCAGTATTTGTCTTCTTGTGACTGGCTTATTTTACTTAGCATAATGTCATCAAAGTTCATCCACGTTGTAGCATAAGTCAAAATCCCCTTCCCTTTTAATATTCCATTGTGTGTACGTACCACATTTTACTTATCTGTTCATTTGTTGACGGACCCTTGGGTTGCTTCCACATTTTAGTTACTGTGAACAATGAATGCTGCTAAACATGAGTGTACAAATGTCTCTTTGAGACCCAGCTTTCAACTCCTTTGGGCATATACCCAGAAGTGGAATTGCTGGATCATATGGTAATTCGATTTGTAATTTTTTGAGGAACCACTGTATTGTTTTCCACAGCAGCTGTACCATTTTACATTCCCACCAACAGTGTATAAGGGTTTTGATTTCTCCACATCCTCACTAGAACTTGATACTTTCTGGGTTTTTCTGTTGGTTTCTGTGTTTGTTTTTGTTTTGATAGAAGCCATCTTAATGGGCATGATATGATATCTCATTGTAGTTCTGGTTTTCATTTCCCTAATGACTAGTTATACTGAGTATATTTTCATATGCTTATTGGCCATTTGTCTATGTTCTTTGAGGAAATGTCTGTTTATACACTGTGTAAACAGATTCCTTCCCACACTGATATTTTGGAAGTGTCACATATCCTCTCTAAGCTTTGGCTTCATCATTTGCAAAATTAAATTATTTTCAGTTATATTTTTCAGGCCAAATAACTGTAATTCTATTTTTTTAATATTCCATTTTATAGTTGATACTTATCAATCAACCAGTTCTTAGTAGTAAAAAATATATATATATATATACATACATATATATATATGTATCTCCTAATCTTTTTCTCAGTTTTTTGTGTACCTAATCTCTCTACAACCTATGTGAATAAGAACTGCATTTCTTAATTATTTGATCACCATCTTGAGAAATTAAGCCTGATGCAGACTACCGATAAAGAAAAAACTCAGCTTTAAATTCTCCTAAATTTACCAACCTTTTATAGAAGGAATAGATGGTGGATTTTTGCCAGAACCTTCTTCTATGACTGTGATGATCTGAGAATATCTTGTACCAGTAATCAGTTCACAAAATAGCCTGTATGAATTAATCTCCTCTGCATTCTTTGTGCTATATGACAAAGACATTTCTTTAAAAAATGTATTTCAGTTATTTAATAAGTTTGTGCATATTTGTTAGATTGTCGTTTCATTTTATTTTATCTTTTTACAGAAAGATAAAACTATAGGACTACTGCTTATCAATTTATCTATAAGTTTATATTTTATTTATTTTATAAGTTTATATTTTATTTATCTATAAGTTTAATTTATCTATAAGTTATTGTCCAAGGGATATCTAAATATGCAGACAATATTAATACCAAGGAAAAGTTTTAATGGAATTAACTTACATTTGCTTAAAACAATCTGTTCGGATCATACATCATGCAGTATAGCATGAATTTTGAACGTTTAAATATCCAGCCAGTTTTCATGTTGATTATAGTCATGTACATGTTCTTTACTTGCCTGGTCTTTTTTCAAAGTCTGTAGGAAGATGGTTTTTAAATAATTATTGTGCAGAACATGTTCCATTACCAGGATCAAGGTGTTCTGCTGCTATAATTGAATAATGAGTCTTTTCCCAATTTGTAGAAAAATACCTAATGGAGATCTTTTTTTTTTAATTTTATGTTTTCTTCCAAATATATTTATCTTAGAACATCAACTCTTGTTGTTTCTTATCAATCCCATATGTATGTAAAATGATATTTTATATGCCACAAAATTGTGTGTTTGTAATTTAAAGGTGACTTATCCTGGGTATCTCAGTATTTCAGTGGTGTTTCACAAAGAGCACTGTGACTTGCAGCTGCTAAACCAACTGAATAATTTTGAGAACCACTGATCTAAGTAAGAACTTGAAGAAAACAGAAGGGAAATTATAAATGTAGAAAAGATGAACTTAATATTCCTTGCCAACAAAACTCTGAATACTACAAGGTGTGCTAACCCATCTAGTGTAACTAAGTGAAATCATTCATCAAGTGCCCTTAACAATTTTCCAATAGGAAACTGTTTGAGAGATTGCCAACCAAATAGAATGGATATTGAAGCTTAGTCTTTCCTTATTTGGATGCAAATGCTCTTCGTGATAAAACATTTATAAAAGTTCATTTACCAACAGTAATGGCAATTCAAATACTGAAGCTAATTTTATTTGAACATTTACATTTTAAAAAAAGAGCCTTGTTTTGAAAGCCATGATGCTGCAGAAGAGTTAGAAATTTACTTTCAATGATGAGGATAGGAATCTCTGTTTCCAAAGCACAGAATTACATTTGAGAGTGAGAGAGGAGACAGCAAATGTAAGAATGAGCATGAGAAAAAGAAAGAAGGCCGGAAAGCAGGAAGGCAGAAGAAGGGAATGGAACAGAACAGAAGGGAAGGGAAGAGAAAGAAAGGGATGAGAAGGGAAGGGAAAGGTAGAAGGAAAGGAGAGAAAGAAAGTCAAACTCGAAGAATAGCCCATGAGGGGGGTACTGAAATGTGAGTCATTACTATCCATATTACTCAATGGTGTCAATACAGACAAGTGATTTTTTTCAGATTTTAAACATTTATTCTTTATTTGCTTGATTTTGACCCATTATTGAAAAGAATATAAGAAGAAAATGTCATTATTTGCATAATCAAGAAATAGAATATTCTTTCCTCCCTCTGCAAGCCACTGTGCATGATAAAAATATATACTTTGAAAAGTACAGACATCTATGGAAATGCGCTCATAATAGAGAATGCCAAGTGCAGGAAATAGATGTCTGTATTGGTCTGACCTTTAAAATAAAGTCTTCTTTTCAAATCTAATGTATGCATTTTTGTTAAAAGTAAACATTTTAATTTTGCCATTAACTAATTTAACCATTCAATTATGTTTTTAAAAATAATTTGAGGTTAAACTGCTCACCTCTCATGAAGAGTTTATGTGTATATTTTCTTAGATTTTACCTAAGTGTAGTCAAGTATACCTACTCTTGCTTTCCAAATGATACAAGTCCTCTGTTAGTAAATGTCTTATCAAAATTTACAAAGTCTCATGGGTAAAATAAGCTATTGTCCTGGGCTCTAGGTCAATATTAGAGGAGGCTAAGTATTAAACTAACTTTCATGTTTAGAGATCTTCCTTTCAATCCTGTCCAATCTCCCTTTACTATCTCATTACTTGCAGCTGTAGAGTGGGAGGGATTCACAGCTGTGTCTCCTAAGATGTAATGCTGCCCTAATCATGGAGAAACAAGAGCAACCTTGAAGAGGCTGAAATCTGCCTAAAAATGATGCCAGATTCCAAGGAAAATCATCCATGAGGCTACTTGACAATTCAGAGCCTTAGAAGGACCAAAATCAGTCATCACCCACTTAAAGTTAGTAATCCTTTACTGAGAGTCAGACTTTCTACCCTAAAATCCTAATAGGGCCCAATTTCTTAGTTTCATTAGTTTAAATGAGAAACACTATAAAGTGTTACGTGTATCTTTAAAATGTGCAAACACTATCCACAAATGTAGATAAATTGTGTAAAATGCCAGAAAAGAAGTACGAAACTATCAGGTAAACATGTAAATTGCTTTAAACATTGCCACTTGGTATCCAAAATATTAATACAGTTATTAACAAACAGTTGTCTTATATGCAGAGACATGGACTTTTCTCATCTGCTCTGCTTCATTTTGTACAATATCCTTTAATACTTTCTCAACTTCTTTGGGACTCATTTTATCATATGAGTCATCACTTATTACCCACATTCGAAGTCCAGTATTTGATTTTAAAAAAAATTAGTGGATACCACTTCTTCAAGTTTTTAATGAATACCATGCCCACTTCACCCATTTTGACTGCACTAAGAACAGAAAGCTTCTCTGTTCTAGGCTTTTAGCCTTGTCCCATGATTAATTATCATGCCGTTGCAACACAATAGCAGTTCAGTTTAATAAGCTATATGGTTTTACAGACAGCTGAATCAAGACCTTCAATTTTCTGTATGAGATTTCATGCCTTTAGAGAGGCAAGCTTTTTCCAGATGAAAATTATCTCTGGCCATTCCAAGAAAAAGAAAATCTAGCAAAATAGAAGCATAAAATATATATATATACATTATATATAAAACAGTTAATAATTTAATCTCAAACTGTTGAAATAGTGACTAAGTGAATGATGAAACTATGTTGCCTTTAATAAAGACAAATTATAATTTGAGTAAAATAAACTGGTTGTATTAGATACAACATCATCATGTTTGAGAGAGGAAAGAAAACACTGGTATTTCAGTGTGCTTTTGGAGATAGTTATCTATCCATTGAGTACCTTTATTGATGACTCCTTATTGCATCAGGTATGTAGTTCCCAAAACAATCCACTGTTCACTGGGGATTTACAATTGATTCTCAATTCCACAGGTTATTATATATATGAATGATGATCAAATGATTATATAAAAACATAAACTAATGCTTATTGATAATAATATATAGATAAATATAATAACTATATATACATTTCATAAACACATATATATGTGATTTATATGTTATGCTATGTATGTATTATGATCTACAAACATTACATTAAGCTTTTATATCATCATTACGTTAAGCTTTTATATCATCATTTGGTAACCATTCAGTGCTTTTGAAACTAAAGTTGAGGACATTTTGGAGAAAAAAAAAAATGATGACAGCAATTGGCCCTGCTTCCCTACTGTTCATCGTTTTAAATTATTCACAAGACCTCCCCATATACAAAACACATCCATAGAAACTCCAGATTAATAACTCATATTTAGCCCCTTGGGGGACAATATATAGAGTCTATGATGTTTCAGCACTAGAGGTCTCAGCACCCAGCCTCTCAGAATTGAAGATTGTCACCCTGTTTCTCTGTAGTGTGATGCATGAGAATTTGATCAGTACCTGTTTTGTGCAAACTTTAAACGGCATAAAGTAAAAAACCTTTCCCAAATGCTCCATTCAAGATTTATAATGAATTCTTTTTTTTAAAGCAGAATCCCTCCATTTTATTTGCATAATATTGCTAACCCAGGTTACTCTGATTTTTCCTTGTTTGCTCAATTCATGTTCTTTGCTTGGTTATTGTTTTGTGTATACATACTTGAGAACATTTTCAAGTAATTTTGTACTCTTAGATAACTTGTAAAGCTTTTTTAATGTTTTGTCCCTGTAGCTGATCTTTTTGTCTTGCCCTAAAACACATTGTTTTATTCTTTCAACTTACTCGTTTCCCCTGGTTGGTTATTTGCATGGATTTAAAAGCATTTCAGCGTCTTGCCAAATCTCTTTTTATCTTACTTTTTCTAAACCTTAATCTATTTTCCTGTACTAAGTCTGTAATTCTGCCTCCACATTCTTTTATTCCCCATGAATTTATCTCTAATCACAGGCATTTTTTTTTCCTGCGTAAAACCTACAATAAATACCCTGTGTTACTATTCATTCCATGTGGTTCTCACAGATTCAGGAGATCAGCATTTATATTAGCATTCTGGGCCACACAGATCCATTTCCCCAGCTGGCAGCTCTTCCTACAGGTAGCTCAGCCAAATAGAATGTCTGTAGGAAAGTTTGTGTGATGACTAGCACTGTTAATTTTAAATATATATGTATGTGAATATATATATGTATGTATAATGTTAGTCATTTGCAGACAATATTATCAGTTGCCTCAGGAAACAAACAAACAAACAAAAAATACAACTAGAAGGCAAGTATTTGCTACCTTTTTACATGAACCACCAGATCCTAGATTTTGTAGTTTTCCCTTCTCATTTGAAGGAACTTGTTTCACACCTAGAGAAACAGCTCTAGCTAGCATCAACATCTGCCTTAAATAGGTGGTTTAGAGGAATACTTAACCCAATAGTCTGAACACACCTCAAGTACCTACTGGTCTAATTCTGACCTTATTTCTTCGTTTTGATTTTACTGGCTTTGGAATTACCCACCTGACAGAATTCTCAAAGTAACAACAAACATAGTATCTTTTTTATTTCCAAGACTTCGGTCTTCACCTCATTGCCTCCCCTCTCTCTTTTCTCTGTCAGGAAGCAGATATAAAACCCAGCTTGTTACAATTAGGACCACATCTCCTAAAGGCAGGGTTTCTTGTAGATAATTCCTGCTCCTGTATTCACCAGAGCTCTGCTATAAGATCTGTGGGGGGATCCTGTGATGTGGCATTGATTTCCCAGCTGCCGCTGCTGTGCTACATAAGCACACATTGCCTCTTCCTCTAGGCCCCCGTGAGTCCATGCATAGTCTGCTTATGAAGATCTCTCACACTTCCTTCAGCAGGTCCTCCAGAGCCTGTGCAGGCACTGAGAGGACGATTAATTCCAAATGCTCCCACTTATCGCTGATGTAATGAATTTAAATGGCCTTTGACTGTAAACATAGCCATTTGGACACTAGCTATGTCTCTTTTGTTTTTTTCTTTCCTATCAATACATGTGTTGCTTATGCTTTCCTCTTTAGTCACTTCTCTTTTTTTTTTTTCCTTCTGCTTTTGGATTTAGCATCTCAGTTGCTTTCTGTTTCACTTTTATTCTCATGTGGCTTTGGCTTTAGTGAGTCATTCATTCATTCATTCAACAAACATTTTATAAACACACATGCCTGCACTCTTTACAGCACTGGAGAAGCAAAGGTAAATAAAAGAGACTATTCTCACTGATATGACAGATGATTACAAATAAATAAGTAAAAATTACAATAATTTATGCTTGCAATAAATGGCAAGAAGGTAATAAAATGGCATGAAATGATAGAGACTAGAGAATGATGAGTGAAAAAAGGAGCTACTTTTCAGTTTATGGTCAGGACCAGTCTTCCTAATAGAAATCTTTGAATAAAAACTTTGATGAAGTGAAGGGGTAGAACATTCAAATATACAGAAGATCTGTGTTCCAGGAAAGGTAAAAGAGAATAGACACCCTGTGGAGAAAAGAGTTTAGCTGTTAGAAGAACAAGAAAAACCTGTGTTGCTGAAGAAGCGTGACTGCATAGAAGCATGGGTATGTGGTGAGTTTGGGGATGTTATAAAAACCTTGTGAGACATAAATAAAAGTTTCTGTTGTATTTTCAATGAAATTAAGAAGTAAAGAAAGTTTTAAACAAGGGAGTTCAAGTGGTTGGCTTATGTTTTAAAATGATTATAGCCAGTGCAGTAGTCTAGGTGAAAAATGATGGTGTCTTGGATCTGGGTTTTATTAATGGTACTAATAGAAATAGACAGATACTTGGGTATATTTGTAGGTATAGCTGACAAGCTGACATATCCTATGGATTTGGGGGGAATAACATTCTTCTTTCCGTGATACTTTATAATTTTTACATCTTCATAACGTAGCGAAAGGTTTTACTTCACATACAGAATGATCCCAGAGGGATGTTCAAGGTATCTTCAGAGACCAGTTATTGTCTGGGCAGAATACAATTTAAGAATGGAGAACAATATTCACATACAGCTAATATTAACAATGGGAGAATCAAATTATAGACCAGTGGAAGTTAGGGTTGTTGAAAAGGAATGATAGGGTTAGCAATAAAAATGGCAGAATTTATAGAGGAGGTAAGTTGACATTGTATTGTGTTGGCCAAAAAGTTCGTTCTGTTAGTGAGTACATTGTTCAATAAAGTTCTTTGTGAAAATGAAAAGCGTCTTTTATTTTTACTTAAAACCAAACCAAATTTTTGGCCAGCCCAATATATAATGATGTATGACCTTGAAAATGCATATAAATTTAGTTGCTATTGGAAAAACACATTTTAAATATTTCCACCTTAAACCAAACCAAAGTATGTTCCCTTGTGACTCCTTATTGCTTATAGTACATAGAATGTAAAACTTCAGCATGGTGTTTGTGGCTCTTCAAAATCTATCCTGTTCACCTTTATTGGTAATTATTCCTAACACATGGCTTATGCTTTTGCCACACTAAATTTTTAAATTTTTCTTTAAATACTTCATTTTTTTAAAGTACTTACCTTTGCTATTCTTCCTACTTGGAATATTTTCCTCTTGTTTATCCAACTCTAAAATTATTATTTCAAGTACTGCTAAAAATATCACCTTCCCTATGAAAACTACTTTGAGGTTGCCAGCAACTGTCTCCTCTATAATATGATAGCACTTACTACACATCTTTAATTTAGCAGAGTCGAATTTCTATCTAGGTAAATTTACCTATCTGTCTCTTCTGCTAAGTTAGGAGCTGCTTCTTGAAACCACTGATATTACTTATTTTTTTCTATGCACAATGACTATACAGAATGGTAGGCTACCAACAGATAAGTGAAGCATTTAATTAAAATCCTATTTCAGAAAAACCATAATCTAACCCACAAACCACAACAACTAAATTGATGTTGTAAGGGAGAAAAAATATTTTCTCTACCCTTCTTGGTTCTTTGGCTGGTCTAACAACCAAATTAACATAAGACAAATTAATGGGAGAAAAACAAATTTGATAATGTATATACACAGGCCACATAAGAATATGAGACCCACAGACAGGCAATTGAGGCTTATATGCTATCCTGAGCTAAGGATAAGATGTGGGTCTAGGACTTCAAAGGGGAGGAAGACAATCAACAGGGAGGTGGGAAGAGTAAATGTTTGGTATGCAAATATTTTCCTTGCCATACAGAGGAGTCTTACTGATGTACAAAGAAGTTATCTTTTGTAATAGCTCACTTCCTGGCACAGGCTCCCTATCTGAATTATTTTTAAAATTAAGGAGGAGGTAAGAGCTGGGGACCTTCAAGATGGCAGAGGAGTAAGATGTGGAGATCACCTTCCTCCCCACAAATACATCAAAAATACATCTACATGTGGAACAACTCCTACAGAACACCTACAGAACGCTGGCAGAAGACCTCAGACTTCTCAAAAGGCAAGAAAATACCCACATACCTGGGTAGGGCAAAAGAAAAAACAGAGACAAAAGAATAGGGACGGGACCTGCACCAGTGGGAGGGAGCTGTGAAGGAGGAAAGGTTTCCACATACTAGGAAGCCCCTTCGCGGGCAGAGACTGCAGGTGGCGGAGGGGGGAAGCTTCAAAGCCATGGAGGAGAGCACAGCAACAGGGGTGCGGAGGGCAAAGCGGAGAGATTCCCGCACAGAGGATCGGTGCCAACCGGCACTCACCAGCCCGAGAGGCTTGTCTGCTCACCCGCCGGGGCAGGTGGGGGCTGGGAGCTGAGGCTCGGGCTTCGGAGGTCGGATCCCAGGGAGAGGACTGGGGTTGGCTGTGTCAACACAGCCTGAAGTGGGCTAGTGCGCCACAGCTAGCCTGGAGGGAGTCCAGGATAAAGTCTGGACCTGCCTAAGAGGCAAGAGACCATTGTTTCGGGGTGTGTGAGGAGAGGGGATTCTTTCCCTGCCTGCTCACAGAAGGCAGAGAACCACCTAAAAGAGCTTCAGAGACGGGTGTGAGCCACGGCTATCAGCTTGGACCCAAAAGACGGGCATGAAACACTAATGCTGCTGCTGCAGCCACGAAGAATGCTGTGTGCAAGCACAGGTCACTGTCCACACCTCCCCACCATGGAAGCCTGTGCAGCCCGCCACTGCCAGGGTCCCGTGATCCAGGGACAACTTTCCCTGGAGAACACATGGCACACCCCAGGCTCTTGCAACATCATGCTGGCCTCTGCTGCCGCAGGCTCACCCCTACATTCCAGTTATAACTACGATACCTCCCCGTCCCCCCCAGCCTGAATGAGCAACAGCTGAGCAACAGCAATCAGCTGCTGCTTTAATCCCCTCCTTTTTGGGTGTGTGGGGGGGAACAGATGCCTGAGGGCAACCTACAGGCAGAGGTGGGGCCAAAAATAAAGCTGAACCCCAGGAGCTGTGTGAACAAAGAAGAGAAAGGGAAATTTCTCCTAGCAGCCTCAGGAGCAGCAGATTAAATCCCCATAATCAACTTGATGTACCCTGCATCTGTGGAATACCTGAATAGACAACGAATCATCCCAAAATTGTGGCAGTGGACTTTGGAAATCACTGTAGACTTGGGATTTGCTGTCTGCGACTGATTTGTTTCTGATTTTATGTTTATATTAGTTTAGTGTTTAGTGCTTGTTATCATTGGTGGATTTGTTTATTGGTTTGCCCTCTTCTTTTTTATGATTATAATTTTTTAATTAAAATTTTTTTAATTTAATATTATTTTTAAAATTATTTTTAATTTCTTTTTTCCTCCCTTTTCTTCTGAGCTGTGTGGCTGAAAGGGTCTTGGTGCTCCAGCCTGGTGTCAGGCCTGAGCCTCTGAGGTGGGAGAGCCAAGAACAGGACATTGGACCACCGGAGACCTCCCAGCCCCACGTAATGTCAATTGGCGAGAGCTCTCCCAAAGACCTCCGTCTCAATGCTAAGACCCAGCTCCACCCAATGGCCAGCAAACTCCAGTGCTGGATGCCCCATGCCAAACAACACAGGAACAAACACCACCCATTAGCAGAGGCTGCCTAAAATCATACTAAGTTCACAGACACGCCAAAACACACCACAGGACATGCCCCTGCTCACCAGAAAGACAAGATCCAGCAATACCCCCCAGAACACAGGAATCAGACCCCTCCACCAGGATGCCTACACAAGCCACTGAACTAACCTCACCCACTGGGGCCAGATACCAAAAATAACATGAACTATGAACTTACAGCCTGAGAAAATGATACCCCAAACCCAGTAAGATAAGCAAAATGAGAAGACAGAGAAATATGCAGCGGAAGAAGGAGCAAGGTAAAACCCCACCAGACCAAACAACTGAAGAGGAAATAAGCAGTCTACCTGAAAAAGAATTCAGAGTAATGATAGTAAAGATGATCCAAAATCTTGAAAATATAATGAAGATACAAGAAATGTTTAACAAGGACCTAGCAGAACTAAAGAGCAAACAAACAATGATGAACAACACAATAAGTGAAATTAAAAATTCTCTAGAAGGAATCAATAGCAAAATAACTGAGGCAGAAGAATGGATAAGTGACCTGGAAGATAAAATAGTGGAAGTAAATACTGCAGAGCAGAATAAAGAAAAAAGAATGAAAAGAATTGAGGACAATCTGAGAGACCTCTGGGAAAACATTAAATGCACCAACATTCGAATTATAGGGGTCCCAGAAGAAGAAGAGAAGAAGAAAGGGACTGAGAAAACATATGAAGAGATTATAGTTGAAAACTTCCCTAACATGGGAAAGGAAATAGTTAATCAAGTCCAGGAAGCACAGAGAGTCCCACACAGGATAAATCCAAGGAGAAACATGCCAAGACACATATTAATCCAACTTTCAAAAATTAAATACAAAGAAAAAAATATTAAAAGCAGCAAGGGAAAAACAACAAATAATATAAAAAGGAATCCCCATAAGGTACAGCTGATCTTTCAGCAGAAACTCTGCAAGCCAGAAGGGAGTGAGTGGCGGTGCTCTGAATCCCTCTCCTCATGCACCCCAAAACAATGGGCTCTTGCCTCTTCGGCAGGTCCAGACTTTTTCCCAGACTCCCTCTCGGCTAGCTGTGGCGCAGTAGCCCCCTTCAGGCTGTGTTCACACAGCCAACCCCAGTCCTCTCCCTGGGATCTGACCTCTGAAGCCGGAGGCTCAGCTCCCAGGCCCCAGCCGCCCAGGCGGGTGAGCAGACAAGCCTCTCGGGCTGGTGAGTGCTGGTTGGCACCAATCCTCTGTGCGGGAATCTCTCTATGCTTTGCCCTCTGCACCCCTATTGCTGTGCTCTCCTCGGTGGCTCTGAAACTTCCGCCCTGCCACCTCTCGTCTCCGCCAGTGAAGGGGCTTCCTAGTGTGTGGAAACTTTTCCTCCTTCACAGCTCCTTCCCAGAGGTGCAGGACCCATCCCTATTCTTTCGTCTCTGTTTTTCCTTTTTTCTTTTTCCCTACCCAGGTATGTGAGGAGTTTCTTGCCTTTTGGGATGTCTGAGGTCTTCTGCCAATGTTCAGCGTGTGTTGTGTAGGAGTCGTATTTCTGATGTATTTGTGGGGAAGAAGGTGATCTCCACGTCTTACTCCTCCACCATCTTGAAGGTCTCTCCGATTCACTTCATTATACAGCAGAAACTAACACAATATTGTAAAGCAATTATACTCCAATAAAGATGTTAAAAAAAAATAAGGCTATAGCTACCATAGATTGTGATTCCTCCAGTGGATTTGGACAAAGTAAATTGCAAACCTATGGAAAGGAGTCACCATTCTAAATGCCATTAAGAATATTCAAGGGCTTCCCTTTTTGCGTACCACCAAAAAAAAAAAAAAAAAAAAAAAAAAATATTCAACATTCGTGACTTTCCAGGGAAGAGGTCAAAATATCAACATTAACAGGAGTTTAGAAGAAATGGACTCCAACCCTTATGAATGACTTTGAGGGATTCAAGATTTCAATGGAGGAAATAACTGCAGGTGTGGTAGAAATAGCAAGAGATCTAGAGTTAGAAGTGGAGCCTGAAGACGTGACTGAATGACTACCATCTCATGATAAGACTTTCATGGATGAGGAATTGCTTCTTATGAATGAGACAAGAAAGTGATTCCTTGAGATCAAATCTACTCCTGGTGAAGATGCTGTATAAGATTGTTGAAATGACAACAAAGGATTTAGAATATGGCTTAAACATAGTCGACAAAGCAACAGCAGGATTTGAAAGGATTGACTCCAATTTTGAAAAAAGTTCTACTATGGGTAAAATGCATGCTACTGGGAAATCATTCATGAAAGGAAGAGTCAATCAACGTGGCAAACTTCACTGTTGTCTTATTTTAAGAAATTGCCGTAGCCTTCCCAACCTTCAGCAGCCACACCCTGAACAGTCAGCAGCTATCAACCCTGATGCAGGATCTTCTGCTAGAAAAAAGATTATGACTTGCTGAAGGCTCAGTTGATGGTTGGAAATTTTTAGCAATAAAAAATATTTTAATTAAAGTATATACATTTGTTTAGACATAATGTTGTTGCATACTTAATAGATTACAGTGGAGTGTAAATATAAATTTTATATGCACTGGGAAACCAAAAAAAAAAAAAAGGAGGAAGTAAAAAGAAAAAAACTTCCTGAGTCTACTATTTCTCAGAAATAACCAGCCCAAAACAACCCTCATGCCTAAGAGCCACATTTTTGGGTGGCAAGTTTTGTTCCTCTACAATGTGTAATTTGGACTGAAAGCAGGAATCATGGTGATATATTGATCCTAGAGTTACCCATCAAGGCAGGCTATACAAGTAATTTCATAGAGACGACTGTGATGTTTATCTGACATGTCCACATTTTCTTGGTCTTACAAAATTGTGGGATGATCATGTGCTTCATACATTTTTACTACAATAATTATCATCATCATGGAGGCCAAGCCATGTCAGATGTTTTGCTAGTTGTTTTCCTGCATTATCTCAATTAATCTTATGGCATCAATTTAGGTAGGCAGTTGCTTATTCCATTTTGGAAGGAGAAAATAAAGAAGCTGAGAGAGGTTAAGCAACTTCCCCAAGATCTTACAGCAGGGAGATATAGTCTCAGATCTCCGACCCCAGAGTACTTACCCTTTCCTCTGCATTACCCGACAAAGAGAAACAAAACATCATCTTAAAAGGGGTGGGTGTGAACATTGTCTTTGTTGCCTGCTCTAGGAAACAGAGAGGAGAGCCTGCATTCTCTGTTTACCTATAAGCCTGTGATGTTCAGTAGGTGTTAAAAAGGTTTGCTAGGGCTTCCCTGGTGGCGCAGTGGTTGAGAGTCCGCCTGCCGATGCAGGGGACACGGGTTCGTGCCCCGGTCCGGGAAGATCCCACATGCAGCGGAGCAGCTGGGCCCGTGCGCCATGGCCGCTGAGCCTGCGCGTCCGGAGCCTGTGCTCCGCAACGGGAGAGGCCACAACAGTGAGAGGCCCGCGTACTGCAAGAAAAAAAAAAAAAAAAATGGTTTGCTATTGGCCAACCACTAAGGGGCAGTAATACACAGCGCTCGGTTCATTACGGCTCTGAGCTGTGAGTCATGTCAGCTCCAAGTCCGTTGCAAGGAAAAGAATTGAATCCTCTTGGTTTTCTTTCTCAGTAGAGAACTGGAGCAGAAACAAAGCAAAACACTTTGTCTCCCTCCAGGTCTGGTAATACCTTTTACTAAGACAAACACATCACATTCAATTCTCCTCTCCCACTGCTGATGAGAAATACATGCAGAGAACCAACCAGAGCAGCCAGATTATTCTTACACAAAAATAGATGGTAGCTTTGTTTACAGATCTCTTTCTTGTCTTTACCCACTGTCCTGTGCTCATAGAAGCAAGCAAGTTAACATCTAGCACGAAAAGACATTCTCTTTTTGTAGCTGAGGTTTAAGATATCAAACACGCTGTAATTTCTGAATAGTTGGCCTCCCACAGTGTCCTGGTAGCTAATGTTCTCCTAGCTCTATTAGCTCCAGATCCTTTGTATAATGTCCTCGGATATTGCTTTTATGCTATGCAAGATTGGATGCAAGGAAATTGCTATTATAAAGGTTAGGGGGAAAATCCTTGCACTCTAGTTGACATGGTGTATTGATCTAGTACAAAATCCAACCATTACTGAAGACAGATGGGGGAGCTCTGAGACTCTCAATCCCAAAATTGCATCTGCTATTGCTGCTGCTGCTGCACCTGCTGACAATAGCTGCAGTCTGAAAAACAGGGTTTACATGCCTGAAATAAATTGTTTTGATTAGAAGCTTTAGGAGAGAAAGTCATAAGGTACAGTTTTATTGACTACTTGCCAAACAACACAGACCCATGCACTGTAAGCTTGTTTGGCTTGTGTAAGTCAAGCAACAACTAGGATTTTATTTTCTAAGGTTATGGACTTGGAGTATAATATATTATCATTTACTTTGAATTATTGCACACATAGCATCCGAGGAAGTGGAATTAATTCTCAACTATTGCTGACCTCTGTGTATGTTTGTTTGTTTATTATTTTGTTTCCTTGTGGCAAGTGTATTCTAATTTTGTGTGATAAGAACTGCTTTGATTACTCAGTAATCTATTAAGTGTGTTACCAACAAAGTGAGTTCAAAAAGGTGCCCCTGGGCACTAAACAAAACAAATTATAAAGAGAATATTCATATAATTAGCCATATTAATAATGCCTTCTCTCTTTTTATGCTTTTCTTCTTCCCTGAAGCATATTTTTTCTCCTGCAGAGAGCTTTCTTTTAATCTATTGCTGTTTTTCAAAAACATGACAATTCAGTGCAATCAACCAAACAAAATTTGGAGAAATTGATGCAAAATGAGGAGCCAGCAGGCTTTTTTTTTTTTTTTTCTGAAGCTGGACCTGTGTTACATTATCTCCTAAGAAAGCAATTCATTGTGACGCTTTTTTCCCAATGAAATACGTGGATATTATTCTTCTTTCTTACTTTCTTAGCCTGCGTATATATGAGTTTCTAAATTGGCTACTACAAACAGAATTGAGCATACGCAAAGTTTATTATAAGTACTACCTGTAATGAAGCCATCCCGCTGTATCTGTTGTGCCTACACAAAAACAAACATCTTGCCAAGAGAGAAAATTGTATGTGCATGTTTTCCATACTCACACTTTTTTTTTTTTTTTGGCGGTACGCGGGCCTCTGACTGTTGTGGCCTCTCCCGTTGCGGAGCACAGGCTCCAGACGCGCAGGCTCAGCGGCCATGGCTCACGGGCCCAGCTGCTCCGCAGCATGTGGGATCTTCCTGGCCCGGGGCACGAACTCGTGTCCCCTGCATCGGCAGGAGGACTCTCAACCACTGCGCCACCAGGGAAGCCCCATACTCACACTTTTATGAGAACAGAAAGTTAAGGACGGGAATAAAAGGAAAGCATATATATTACATCATCTATTTTATTGCAGGCACTGTATTTTGTGTTTTACACATATTACTTCATTTTATGTCAAATTTATCACAAAAAATACAAATAACAAATATATACTGCTATGCCTATTAAGTATGAACTTTGGTTCATCAATCTGCTGGTATTTACTAATCCTACTATGTTCTAACTTTGTGTCAGATTAATTAATCAATTAATAAAATGAATGTAGAACGTAATGACTTCCTTCTAGGAGTTTATAATCCATTCGAGAGATATGAATCATTGCATTCCACTGTTAGCTAGGAAAAACTAAATGTCAAGTGATCATTAAGGCTATGTAATAAGATATCAGTAAGGGCCAGATATTGCTAGATGAATAGAACAATAATTTACTTCATATAACAAATGCCTTTTTAAAGAAGGACATGTATTAATTAAAATGGCAACACCAGTATATAAGATTAACATTTGACCAATAGCTGTTCTTATTTCATAAATTTTTCTTAATATGTGCTGACACTACCAGATTTTAAAGTGATGAGATGAAGGGTATCAATTTTTAATAACTCATTTGAGTGACAAGCTGCCTAGCTTTCAATTTACATGCTGTAGGAGAGCTAAAGGTGGAATTAAATTGGCTAGAATCTGCACCTTGGATTTTGGGGTTAGCTCTGAAATAGAGGACTACAAATTATAATTTTCAACAAGCAAGCTGCATTAGCAGACACTCAAAATGCTAATTGCAAAGTACCTCACATTATTCTAAGTGACCTAAACACAGTATTGCTGTAATTTATACCATGGAGATTGTATCATCATTATTATTACAAGGTAAATGAAAAGATTATTACATGAAATTAGCAAAGATTTCTCTATATGCCAAAAATGGCAGATGTGATTATATGGGGTTCACTTATGTAGACACTTACGTCATCCAGCTATCCTCTGAGAATGTGAGGCTGTTGTAGGCAGCAGGAATATGTAGTTGAACCACACTGCAAGAATTAAATGCTGTCCCTCTGCTCTTAAGCAGCCAGGAGGGTCATAAGCATCGAGATGAATGCAGCATCATTTATTACTTCTGTCTCTTCCACTGTGTTTTTGAGAGGAAGTATTGGCACTTACTTTGCAACAGATTTGATCTTCTGTTCTCTGAGGAAATGCTGTCACTGGTATTATTTACACTCTGAGCAACAAATCCTCATAAATTATAATGGTTCTCCAGACAACCATTTACTAATTTAATCAGGGATAATTTCCTTGCCTGTTTCAATTATCCCCAAATTATATTCAGGCACTGTAATATACTAAGTCCTGTACCATATTTATTCCAGAAACAGGGCTACAATAAGCTTCCAATCTAAAAGAAAAGATACAGATGAAAATACATCTAGCTTATAGCCTATTAAGAAAAACACTATTCCTCATGCCTTAAACTACATAAGTAATGCAAGAGATTCTAGGTCATCCTGCATGTCAAGACCCTTTATTACTTCCCATGGACAGCACACATCACCCAAATAACTGGTAATCATAGAATATTAACACCAACTAGAGCCTTATCCCTGTAGCACAGACTTTGAAGAGAGACAGACCTGAATTTGTGTTCTTCCACCACCATTTACTGTGTATATACCCACGAGAATATTTTACCTTCTCTAGGACTCAATTTCTTCAAATGTAAAATGGAATAATACTAATACATCTCTCACTCAATTATCATTAGAATTAAATGATATAATGGATATAAATAATACAGAGAAGTCTAGACATAGTACTCAATACACAATAGCTATTATAAACAGCCCACCTCTCCGCTCTTTTTAAATGAACCAACTTAGCCTGAAATAATTTAAATAATTGCCAAGGATCATATTAAGAATTAGAATAGCCTTGGGCTTTGAACATGTGTCTCCAGTTTTGGATCACTTCCTATTAAACGTTTAGTTGCAGGAGTTGTATTATGTAAGACACTTGAATATAGGTAATTCCCTCAGCATTTTACTCACTGGGTAGTGGCAATGCTACTATTTTTGTGCCAGTTTTTTCAAGTAAGGATATAAAGGAGTAGTGGCCGATTACCTCTGGATATTGCTCTAGAGATTCCAATGACGTTTTAGGCTTATCTCAGACTGCTTTTGCTGTTGGACACTAATGCTGGATGAAGTTTAGCTGCCTCAAAAATCAATACTCAAAAAAAAAAAAAATCAATACTCAACAAGACTGAACTGATGTTAATAGGCTAAGTAAAGGACCCTAGAACAAGGGCCAAGAGTAGGGTAGTCTCAACAAACTGAAAGAATAACATTTCTCTTCCAGAAATGAAGCATGAGGAGAAGCCCACAAGCTGGAAGTTGTATTTGATTAATTTTTTCATTTTGCTTACAGTGCTATCTGAGAGCTTATAATGGGAGACGCCAAAGAAATATTTGAACAGACAGACTGAAAGCTAAGCACACACAACTACATAGATGTATTTCTTTTTAAACAATTAGATTAACTACTAGCTGAAATTGCAACAAGCAGACATTTAATAATTTTTTTAAATATAAAGATAATTTATAATTTGAATATCAGTGATCATCCCAAATCTTCAGATTTCAGAAGCCAAATAAGTAAGCTTTTTAAAATAAAAATAGGCCCAAATTCAGAAAATAATAAGATGAAAAAATTTATGCAAAAATATTAGTTTTAATATGTCACAGTATGACATAGGTTAAATTGGGCGAAAAAAACCATAATCACATTCTACTTCTGGATCATTAATTTTGGCTCTGAGATTACATTGTATTCTGATCCCATTTCATTGATAAGGAGAAAAAAGTAATATTCAATTCTTTCCAAATAAGAAATGATTCAAAATATACAGACTTTCAAGATTTTAAGTTATTTTGTTAATCCATAAGAAGATACGTGCTTGTAAGTATGTATTTGGGTACATGTGTTGATGAATGCTCGTAGGTATTGAAAGTGGTTTATTGAAAGACAGATATGTAATATAAAAAGAGCTGAAGTCTCTGATGCATCTCAATAAATAACACTTCTCTTCCTTGCCCAGATGTTTTAAATTGATGTCTAAACCAAAGGAAAAGGAGATGGAGGCCAAATATCATCTCATCTACTGATAAAGACTAAGCTGGAAAAAGTCACTTAGTGTTGGAGTTGAGTGGTTCTGCTAAGTAACACCCAGAATAGAATAGATGCAAAATAGAATAGATGTGTCTTCCTATTACTGTGGAGATCCTTGCTTTCATTACAATTCTTATGATTCTATATCATAGATTGCACTCTTTCTAAATCATTGTCTATGTTATAAACCCTGGAATGATTGATACACAATCAAGAACATGAAAATAAATTATTTTTTTTACAGGGAAGTGAAACAATATCTTGATTCAATCCAATAAGAGCTAGGATTTTGCCTCAAATATCTTGCCGTCTCAAAGTCTATGGTACAGCAACATCACTTCTCACCAATGTGGTGTCAGTTTTTCACTTAGATTAACAATTGTCTTGTATATATATTGCTCATACAGCACCTACTTCTGCACTGATAGTCTAGCCAAGCAATATGGATATGTCATATCTGTTTAGCTTTAATGAGCTTTACGTACAACATAAAAGATGATTTCTATATCTGTCATGGTCTTACAATTTAATATGACAACCAAAATGTTAAGAAAACTTAAATGTTTCACATTTGTTTTCTGTTTTTTGTACTTTTCATAGTGTTGCACACTTGAAGCTCATCCCTCCTACCACTCAAAAGAATATACATTAAGAGATAAGTCTCCTATCGCAGCATTGTTTTTAAAAGAATACTATCTTGTTGTCTCTATTCAAAATCTCGCCTGAGAAATAATGGAGTTTTATTGTAATTATTCTTAGTGAAGCAGCATAGACTTTCCTCATCGCCTTCAACACCTTTGTCTCACCTTTCCTCAATCCATCAAACATATAAGAGCTACAAAAGCCCATGGGGACAGATTATAAGCATATTTTTAAAAATATTCTTTTCCATATGGTTTATCAGAGGATATTGAACATAGTTCTCTGTGCTATACAGTAGGACCTTGTTGTTTATCCATTCCTTATATAATAGCTTATATCTGCTAGCCCTAACCTCCCACTCCATCCCTCCCCTAACCCCCTCCCCCTTGGCAAGCACATCTGTTCTCTATGTCTGTGAGTCTGTTTCTGCTTCATAGTTAAGTTCATTTGTGTTGTATTTTCGATTCCACATATAAGTGATATCATATGGTATTTGTCTTTCTCTTTCTGACTTACTTCACCTAGTATGATTATCTCTAGTTGCATCCATGTTTCTGCAAATGACATTATTTTGTTCTTTTTTATGGCTGAGTAGTATTCCATTGTATATATGCACCACATCTTCTTTATCCATTCATCTGTTGATGGACATTTAAGTTGTTTCCATGTCTTGACTATTGTGAATGGTGCTGCTCTGAACATAGGGGTGCATGTATGTTTTTGGATGAATTTTGTCTGGATATATGCCCAGGAGTGGGATTGCTGGATCATATGGTAATTCTATTTTTAGTTTTCTGAGGAACCTCCATACTGTTTTCCATAGTGGCTATACCAACTTACATTCCCACCTAACTTGTAGGAGGGTTCCCTTTTCTCTACACCCTCTCCAGCATTTGTTATTTGTAGAGTTTTTAATGATGGCCATTCTGACTGGTGTGAGGTGGTACCTCATTGTAGTTTTAATTTGCAGAGACGACTTTTAAATGTGCAATCTATGTTGCATATCTCATTCCTTCCTTTGGCATATACTTAGCACAGAAGACAAAGGAGTTTAGAGTTATATGGTTAGCTGTTAAGCATTCAATAACAATGACTAAAATACTGATTAATTGCTGTCTCCTTTTGTAATACAGTTCAAGGAGTGTTCATGTGAGAAGGTGACATAAAGCAGCTACTATCCTATCACTATTTACTCTAAAAGTCAAACTGAGACTACGTGGGCAAAACTGAAAATATTCAGATAGTTCATCTACTTCATTCCAAATCTACTTCATTCCAAAACTCAAGAGGTTATTGTTATTTAATTCCAGTAAAAACATAGTTCTTCCAATAGAGTAAAACATGGACCTCTCTCTGTCCTTAGATTCACTTTTGACCACAGGAGGAAGGGTCACTGTTCTCATGGATGAGACTGAGAGAAGAGAATTAACAAGTGTGACCCAGCCCCATTCTCTCTCTCTGATACACCTGCTAGAGGAAAGCACATGCTCTCTGCATCACCTTCCTTAAAATTTTACAAGGGCAGGACCCCATGGAGAAGTCTTGTAAGTTTCTAGCCCCAGCTGAAACTGTGTGAGCAAGTTCAATTTCAGGGTATAATCTGAGCAAGCCCACATGGTTAACAAACTGAAAGACAATTTCTTCAATTTAGGCTTTATCAGTATTCTTGGTGGTCTTTTGATCTCCATCTGTCTGATCCCTGTGTCTCTCAGTTGATTCCAACTGGAGCAGGGAGGAAAAAAAAAGGATGCTATTTATTGTTCTTTTTTCAAGCTGCAACACTTATTGATGTTTCATTTATTTGAATTTTATAAATTTACATTGCTCAAAAACTCCACTGAGTTATGATTCAGTGTTTCACAATTATTTACCTCTATAGCAAAGTTATAGTTTTCATTATATTTATAATAGCTTTATTAACTTTTCATTACTTAGATGAAATTGAATACTAATAAAATTTCAAACAATGATCATAGATAGGAAACTTTAGGGAGAAAAAGCTTCAAGAAGTACAAAAGAAATCAACTCAGATAACATCTAAATTTACTGGATGATTTGGAGTAAGGAGTGTAAATTGCCTTTTTTTTAAGTGTTCTAATTAGGTCCACTTCCAGGAACACAGTACTAACCAGATTTTTCAGTTTTTCAGTCTTTGAATACTACTGGAAATTTTCCAATCTTTCCTTATTTTCCTAGAACAGCTTAGGATCATTATCCTGATATTTCCCTGCTTTTTTGTAAATTCAGTCATATAGACAAAGTGTCTTCTATATAACATTTTAGAGCCAGAATTTATCTGGGTACAAACCAGTTTCAAAGGATCTTTAATATGTCTTTGTTTAATTCATCAGTAAATGAATCATCAGGAAATGAAACGATTTCCTTTGCCTATAGTCGCTATTTATTGCTCTTCCTCAAGAACATAGGTTTAGGGTATGTATTTTGATTTCCCATTTTTTTAGGCTTTATACTGTATTCACTTTATTTTATTTTACATTTAAACTAAAACTTGACACCATCTCCCCAAAAAATCAGGAGAAAATGAGAGAAAAAAACAGGAATTTTCAGATTCCCTTGACTCCCTCTTGTATTTTTTGTCCTTCAAATATAAAGTGATACATTATCTGTAGGCCAAGTGCTTTGAGTTCATTTTCCATTTATGAAAATCCAAGCATGCAAATATCCCTGTGCTCTCAGAAATGCAAGCTCAATTTAAGCTATGTCACTGAGGAACAAAGGCAATTAAATTAGCCTTCCCTGTTCTCCTTGATGCCTTTCTCCTGACCATGCCACTTTGCTGATAATTTGTCTCAAAAATCATGTCAAGAGAGCTCAAGATCAAACTCATATACTCACCATCATAAGTGAGTACCTCACTTCACCTTTGGAAGAAAAAGTCTAAGACTGACTTATTTATGTTAAACTCTAATGAAAACTTTCCTCAGGAGCCCTGGATCACTTCATTGACAGTGATGTGCCCTCACCCCAAACTTAACCTTTCATTTCCACTTTAAATGTCATTGAGGTGACCTTCGTTATGGAAACATAGTAATTAGAACAAATAAACTAGTTTAATATCACCTTCAATTTACTTTTGCCGATGCTTAGCCTTGCCCACCTTAGAAATGTAAACCTGGAAAGGATCTTAGCAAAAAAAGACTGGGTAAAAATTGCTGTCATTTCATGACTAACATGCAACAATTTGGTTACTAATACAGATTCAGAGAATGCCCTGAATGGGAAAATTACGGTTAAGTAAGAATTTGGGAATGATGTCCAAGCTATTTAATTAATATAGTCAACAAGAGGAAGAATACAATTTTAAAATCCAGAATGTTAATCATGAAAAATCATGAGATTCTATTCTGAGTGCTTTGTTCTTATCAAGGATCATAGTTCAGGTCTGTGTAGACTATTGTATAGCCAGCCCATAGCAAAATGCTTAATGCATATCAGCATTTGTTGACTGAATTACCAACAGTTTTCAGGTGATTGATTTTTTTATCATTCCTAAATATTGTGATGAAATAGCTTCATTTCATTTCTTAGTAGTCTGAGAGTACTTGTCTTCTCTAATGTCTAGGAAACAATTATAAAATTTGGAAAATATAATCAAATCCATCAAGACATACCTCTTCATTGCAAAACCAGACAAATGCACAAAGATTAGATATGCATACTGCTGTCATTCTGGTGGATTTATGTATGAGAAACTGGTTAATGTTATCATATGGTTTTATGTGATTCTTTTTTCTTTTTAAGAATAACAGACATAATGTCCTTTGGATTATGGAAAACCATAGTTAATACTGAGAATCCATATTCATACAATGGAAAAGATGTGAATCAAATTCTAAGCTTTGCTTTGAGTTGTATCAAGGAATGCTGAAATGTTTAACTGTCACTTTTTTTTAACCTTTTTGAGCCAACCTGTGCAAAATAACAGGAAGAAATGTCAACCTGGAGACACTGTCCATCAGTCTATGGCATAGTACAAGTATCTGGTAAACATATTAGAGCCCCATGGAGAATCACGTGGGGCATTGACACCTTATATTTTACATTTATGTGAAAAGTAAAATGTTAAATTAAAGTCATGCAATTATCCATATATTCCTTACAAAGACCTAAATTATTTGGGAAATGATGAAGCTGAATGACCAAGAGAGCAGTAATAACTGATTCTTCTCCACGGGATCATACTACATTATTGGACCTCTTCTCCCTTTCTTGCTCAAAGAGGCTATTCCTAGTGATGCCAGGAATGGCTGACAGTGCTGCTAACTATACAGAGTTGGAGAAGGAACATCTTACCCTGTCTTCTGGAGAGGTCATTCTTTCAAGCAGCAGCTTTAGCAATTCACTTCAGTTTTGAGGAAATGAGTTTTTGTTACTTGACTACCCCGTTCTCAGAAATACCTTTAGCTTGTCAATAGGAAAGGTATCTGGGGTTCAGTCAATGAGTAAAGGAAGTTTTTCAGTCACAGGAGGTTCTTACCTTTCAATAGAGCTACTTTCCCACCTCTCCTTTCCCAGGCAATTCCCAGGCTCTCTTTTACAGTTGTATTGTTTGAAAACCATTACTCCTCAGTAATGGTATGAGGATTGTGATCTAAAACTTGACTGTAACCATTTCAAAGTGCTAACGTTGGTGGTAATACCCCCTCGGTAACTAAAAGAACACCAACTAAATTGAAATGTTCTCTTGTTAATGGAAAAAAAGAAAACACCTCTACAACTTCAGGGAGAGTGAGCAGCAATGACACTTACAATGCTGAGAACAGCAAGGAGCTCTCTTGTACATACCAGTTGAAAGAATCATGTCTTGGTCATATTGGGGATGATTTTTCTATTGGGGGTGATTTGGGCTTTTGGGCTCTAAAGAGGAATGAAAATGCCTCCCTGGGAAACCTGGGTGCCATTAGATAAAGGACATTAAATGGCCTGGGGTGCAAATATGACACATTTCCTAATATGACAGAACAGAATCAGAATTTGACATTAACCCCCAAATAGCACTAATTCAGAAATCCATTTTTTAATCAACTTGGTTATTTCCATATGTCTATTTTTTTTGCCTGTCACCCTAATTTAAAGTCATTTTGACAGGGTGCTATTTTGGGTTTCCATTTCTAGTCCCTCTCTATTCCTTTGTATTTTGTGTCTTTTTAATTTCAATTGTAATCCGAACTAGATATGAGAATAATAAGTACACCAGACTGTGCTTTATACACAATTGGAATTCAGGAAACGCTGACGGTTTCTTACAAATATATAATTCGTACTATTCCTGTAATTAACTGTGATCTCATGATTACAATAGTAACTTACTTGACTCTAGATCAAAAGTCAGTATTCTGGAGGGATCAGATCTCTTGCTAGAGTGACATCAATGCTTTAAGTATTCAATGAATATTAACTGATGGTGATAGATATATTAATGAATGGTAAAAGGTGATACTGGCTAAAAAGGAGCAGATAATATCTTTTAACTTAAATTTTAGATTTTAATATAATAATAATTGATATGCTACTTTTATCTACTTGAGGAAGGAAAAAGTCCTCCCTGCCCAACTCCTTTTTTAAAAAAATATTAATTCTCAGGCACGGAGAGTCATTTAAAAACTGAGAGATCTATCCCTTACTGAAAAATCCCTTCCTATAATTTTTACCAGTCTAATTCTGTAACAAGGCAGGTTTTAAATTGTACTGTCAAGAGGGTAAAATTTCTTCACATATATTAAGCTGTAGCATTAAGTTCAATAACCATTCTTTTAAAATGAATACTCTACTAGACTTGCACCAACTCTCCAATTTTCCAAAAAGTATATAGGTAAACTTTCTCGTTTTTATTTAAGGGATCTTGGAAGAAATAACTGCTGAGTTATAAGACTCACAATAGCTATGTTTCAGATTTATAGTGAGTGCATATATCTTTCAGAATGCAGAACTCTTGCACAGTATGATATGCACTTTGGGCATATATCAAAAAGAATTTCCAAATTTTATATTGGCATGTGGAAGAAGAGGGTAGATTATCAGTGATATTGAGATATTAATTATTCAGTTTTACTGCCATGTGTTATGAATAATGTATATGACATTCAGTGGTAGAACAGCGGTTCCCAGCAGCATGCAATACTCTATAAACATGTATACAAACACCAGGGCATTCCTGGTGTAATTAATCGGTCTGGATCTTAGTATGAAGACTTCATCTTCATCAAGACTGGTAGGATAGGTCTCTGTTTTCATATGCCTCTGGTGCTGGCCCAGCAGGTAGCATGAAAGAGAATAAAGTCAATAAGGCAAAGTAGATTAATTCTGTTGGGAGAGAGAGCTTAGAAACGTTTTGAACTGTGATCTATGGCAAACTGAGGTAAAGAAAATGAACTTTCTGGGCTTCCCTGGTGGCACAGTGGTTGAGAGTCTGCCTGCCGATACAGGGGGCACAGGTTCATGCCCGTGTCCTGTTTTTTCATATATATCTGGTGGGAATAAAAAATATTCCCACCATTTTGAAGAAAATTTTTGCAGTTTCTTCTTAAAATGGTAAATATACACCCACCATATAATGTAGCCATTTTACTTCTAGGGGAGTTAAAGCATATATCTATACTCAGCCTGCACACAAATACTCATAGCCTCTTTATTTTTAATAAAAATTTAATTATTGCTACATACAACGAGATAGATACATTTCAAAATCATTATGGTGGGTAAAAGAAGTCTAACAACAAAAAAAGAAAATACATTTGAACAGCCACATTTATATAAAATCCTAGAAAATGCAAACTAATCTATCATGGCTGAAAGCAGATCATTACCTGGGGAGGGGGTTGTGGGTGGGATGGTAAATGGGCAGGAAGGAGAAGAGGGAGGCATCACAAAGGGGAGTGAGCAATCTTTGGGGAGTGATAGATATGTTTATTATTCTGAGTTTCATGTTGGGTTCATGGGTACATACATATGTCAAATCTTATCAAATTGTACCTTTAAATATGTAGTATATTGTTTGTCAACTGCCTCAGAAAAGCTGTGCTTTTCAAAAAAAGAAGTGGGTAGGGATGATATAAAGGTACAATAGAAGAGAATCACCCAATAGTGTCATGAGGGATCTTTATTTAACTCGAACAAATGCACCTGAGTGCCATGTCTAAAACTCAGTGCAGGCTTGCTAAAGTACCTTTGCAGGTCAATGTCTCCAAAGCCTGGAGTGCCCCATTAGCTATTCCCCTGCGGAGAACAGCAGGACATAAAGCTCTTGACCTAAACTGATATTTTTCTTACCTGTAACTCTCACTTCCTAAGGCCCTCAAGTCACAAGCACAGACTCTGTATTTGATATAAATGTATGAGGTAAGACTCACTGTCCACAAGCAAGTAATAGTTTTATTTCAACCTAATTATTTTAAAAACAATCCAATTTTAACTATGATTCTCCTTCCTATTTAACAGGTAGAAAATTCAACTTTGGCCATAGGCAGCAGCAAAAAATTCTGGGATGTCTCCTGTACTTCTTTGTCATCAGAGTGCACTGGTTCCCTCTAAGAAAACTGCAGGTTTATTTCCAAGATTCCCTTAGTTCTCTCAGCCCTGCTGCCTCTCTGACTCACAAATCTTTGCTAAGGCTGGAACCACACTACTTTTTCCACTTGGAATTCTTGATATTTTCTTAGAAAATCTCTACTCATGAGATTAAGGGGCCGCACTGACTGTCCTCACCATAGAACTGTACCCCAGCTTGCTTTCTCCTATTTCCTGATTTTGCCTTTAGGCTGAAAGAAATTCTTTCTTTCTGTTCATGTTTCTTTGTGTCTTCTTCCTCTAGGAACCTAGACTGATTGCTTCAGTGGATTTTGGCTTTAGCAAACAAATGCCAAATAAGGAGAGTGTCATGCAGACCACTGCTTTTCCTTCCTGCCCAAAATGCCTCTTAAGAAAAGGTAGCTCAGAGCCTGTTATCTGCAGAACAGAAGAAAGGAGGGGAAAAATTATGAATGCGAGGAGAAAGAAAAATTGATGTCGCAAACATTTCTCAAGGACACAAAGTATTTGATTTCCAAACTGTTTTGGTGGCATTTGCTAAAATATTTTCCAAAGTTCAATCCAATGAACAAACCTATCGAAGGCTGCAGTGCCTTACGAAGCATTGCACTTGCTCTACATCGTGAGCAAGACCAGTAGAGTCAGCGTCCACTCTGGCAGAAGTTAAAATATACCAGATAACAGCTCTAAGATTAGGCTGTGAGGATTCACATGTGTGTGAGTCTATGTATGCGTGTATGTGTATATGAGAGAAAGACAGAGAGATGGACAGAAACCTAAACTACATTATTCATGAAACAATATGCTGTAGTTCACATCAGTTATTTTCTCAGATACTGTACTGCTCTATTCTCACTTCAGCCCTTGTGAGAAAATATTTTAATTGTAATCTCTATTTTAAAAATTAGGCTTAGAGAAGTTAAGCGACTTGCCAAAAATATGCAATTAATGTGACAGAGGAGAGATTTGAAATCAAGTTTTCCTCTTTTAAATCTCTTAATATTCTAGTATTATCAGCAGAACTGGATTCAGATTTAGCACACAAGATGTACTTTTCTCTTCTTTAAAATGGGGATAGCCAATCGGGTAACCACCATGCTTACTCCTCCTAAGGGAACCATGCCCACAAATGCAATGGATTAGTAAACTAGTTTGATATTCTTAATGAGAGCAATTCCTCTGCTCTCCCTGAAGATAACGTGAAAGTATTTCCAAATCATTCTGATGGTGTATATCCTTAAAAAATTAAAATGTTTTCTCTCAAGTGCAATTCCAGGCTTCATATTAATGAATAACTAAATTCAAGGAAGACAAACTGTGAAGCGCTTTCTAAAAGAAATTATTTACTCTGTTGGTGTTGTTAATTCTTCACTGGCAAACACTTGTTATAAGCAATTTTTAATACGTAACCAAGTACTACAAATGTAGATGGAAAAGCTATTCACACTACGAGACTAAGTGAAGCAAAGGTAGCAGTCATACAGCAGATTTCTTCCATGTTTCTCCAGACCCTCTTGCCACATCCTACTCCTTCTCAGGCTCTCAGGATTGTTTTTGGGGGGTTGGGTGTGTTGGGTCCCTGTTGGAGAACGGAGAAAGAAGAGTGAGGCCAAAGTCCTTATTCAACTTGCTGCCTCTCAGTGAAAGCCACTTAGGATGTCTTTGTCCGTAAAAAGACAGCTGGTTCTATAAAATTCTTCCTCTTTTGGGCATTTGGAAGCCTCTCTTTCCCCTCATCCCTTTGCTGGTGATAACATTGCTCTAGCAAATAGTCAGGAATCTTGCACTTTCCCTTTCTTTCAGTTTCCTATAACCATCCACACGTTTGTAATTAATTTGATGATACAAATTATTATGTAAGCTTCCAGAAATTTGCTTACTTACAGAAGCTTTTATATATTTTTTTCTTTCACAATTAGTAGAATTCTCTGCACAACCTTGTTTTTTATAGTTAATAACATATTTTGTAGATTTTTTCCATGTTAGCACAATAAAGACTTACTGTGCTAAAATATATGTATACATATAGCTGATGCACTTCTTTGTACAGCAGAAACTAACACAACATTGTAAAGCAATTATACTTCAATTCTAAAAAAATAAATAAATAAAGTGAGTTTTAAACAGTGTAAAATTTAGAAGGCTATCAAATGAAAAGTAAAGATTATCTATAATGAAAGTGCTTATCATCACTAAAAGAGTTTAATTCAGACTCATTTTTTTAAAAAAATTTTCCACAACTTCAGAATCTATTGAATGAGAATTTAATGTCACCACAGGCTTGAAAATTATTCACCTTCCAGAAAGGAAAGTCATTCTTTTCTTCCAGTCCCATATGTCAATGATTTCCTTTAAAGTAAATCCTTTCATAGCTAACTAGTAAAACAGAGCACATTTACCACCTCAGTAAAGACTGTGTATTACTTGAAAGTAAAAATAGTCAAGGAGCAGGTGGGCCTCATTACCCCTGGGATGAAGGTTGAACCATATCAAATCAACACATTGTACACCTTAAACTTATACAACATTATACATGTCAATAATATCTGAATTTAAAAACTTAACAATTCTTAAAAATAGTGCATATTGGAGTCTACAAAACCACTGCTGATAACACTGATTATAGGTCTTTCCTATAGACTAGTGTATCCTTTGAACAGATAGAATATTTGTCTGGGGTGGGGAGGGAATGAGGCCATCTTTGACTCTGAGAATGGGTTAGCAGGGCGTGTGTCTCCTTTGTTCAACTTTCAGGCATCTGCAAGAATTATCTTCCTTGTGTAGCTACCCTTCACTTTTGTAAACTCAGTTTCATGGGAACTTTGAATAAGCCCACCCACATGTTTTCAGTCTCTTGACATCTTCTTAATTCCCATTGATATATTTATTATCAGAATGTTCTAATAAAATCATTGGAATGCCTTTCCAATTACATAAATATTCTGGAGAAGTATTAAATAGCATTAACAAAAGAAACAAACTATATTGAAATCTACAAGGAATAACATAACTCTGAGAAAAATTATATTTTCACAGAAAATAAAACCATATGGCCAAGTGAGGACCACTTCTCCTTATTTACGTCATCTTATTATTAAATGTTCCATATGCTATTGTCTGGGAGACTGGAACTGCATTATGTTTAAACAGATTCAATCTATTCATTTATTGAAAATGACAAAACAGGACAATTGTTTATTTCCAAAAAAGCATACCATTTACTCCATGGTGCTCCTTTTCTCTGTGGGTTCCATCAGTTTTTGGCTAGGAATTGAGTTTTCTCTGCCCTGGAGGAGTCTGCTTTCTTTTGGTTGGCAATTATCCCTTTCTCAGAATTTATTTCAGCACCAAGATTCAAAAGTCTTGTGGAACTCTATCTCTATGCTTGTATAATTCCTTTTACCATTTTAAAGCTAAATTAGGCTTTTTAAGCCAAAGAAGAATGGGCATTTTCTGTGAATCTCAGTCTGAAAGTATGTTATTGCAAAAACACTAACTTCCTACAGAAGCACATTAGAACACTGGATATCATCCTCATTAGGATTGGAATTAAATATGTAATAGAAATGAGCATAATGTATTATAAAATAAGGAATTTGACAAGCACAGACCTATATAACTATTGAAAAAATTTAAGATATCTTTAAGATAAAGATGGGCATTGGTGTAATGTACATGTTAATTCTACCAGAGGTCCCAATGTATTGATATTTAAATGTTCACACATGGTAAATAAAATATAGAGTCATACTATATCTTAAATCTGACCTAAATTTATGATGGTGTGGTAAGCCTAATAATGCTTCCCCAACAAAAAGTGCCTATCCCATAATCTCTGGAATCTGGGAATACATTGTATATTCATATTCAGATGTTATTAAGGTTACTGACATTGAAATGGGGAAATTATCCTGGTTTATGCAGGTGGACTCAAAGCAGTCACATGGACCCTTAAAAGTGGAAGAGGGGGACAGAAGAAACTAGTCACAGATGCAGCTGAAAAGGGAGACAAAAGGATTCAAATTTTGAGAAGAACTGGGCCTCCTTGGTTGGCTTTGAAAAAAGGGGAAGGGGGTCACTGAGAAGCTGAAAAAGACTACCAGCGGAAAACAAACAGAAAAACAGGGACCTCATTCCTACAAACACATGGACCTCAATCTTCCAATAACCTGAATGTCCCTGGAAACTGATGCTCCCCAGAAGGCTCCAGAAAGGAAGCAAGCCTTACAGATATCCTTATTTCAAACTTGAAATGTAACAGAGCTGGCTCTTTATTGAATCTACCTTTAGGTGTAAACCCTGTGCTCTGTTGCCTGTGCTTAGTCATGCTGGTTTTGCACCTTTGTAAAAGAATATTGCCTATAGACTGAAATATACAGGGTAGCCCATTCTCAAGGCTCTGACCTTTAAAGGTATAACACTTTTCCTTTTATACAGAGATAAAAAGTTGCAGAACAGAGAATAACATCTGCTTTACTGGAGGTTTATAGGAACATTGTTAACAGACCTTCTTGGATAGCTGCAAGAACAAAGGATTCCTGCACCAAGAAGTTTTGCAACAACCAGCCAACATACCCCCCGCCCCCTCCCGCGCCACCCCCCCTCCCGCCCCGCAACCTTTTAGTATAAAAGGAGCCTGAATTCTAACTCAGGGAAGATGGTTTTTGGGGACACTAGTACACCTTCTTCTCCATCTGCTGACTTTCTGAATAAAGTCATTGTTCCTTGCCCCTACACCTCTTCTCTCAATTTATTGGCCACCCCTGCAGCAAGCACCATGAGCTTGAACTCGGTAACAGTAAGACTGAGACAGACAAGCCAAGTCCACTGACATACAGAGCAGTGAGATAAATTGATGTTGCTTAAGCCACTGAGTTTGTGGTCATTTGCTAAGGCAGCAAAAAATTAATACAGTAGGTAAGCTTTGCTTGCAATAATTTTAATGGTCCAGATTCTCTTAAATGATCTGATCCATGTTACTTTAAATTTTATTTTATTTTTCTAATTGTATCTATCTTCTTCAACAGGCAGAGGAGGCCATGAAATAAGATGTATCACTACCCAATCAAGACAAAAACACATTAAGACAATTGAGTGGTCTTCCAAACTGCATATTATAACTTTCTTTAGTTCATCTACATGGTTTCCTAAAGAGTCAAGATATTGGTACAACCTAGCCCCTTTGTCCTTGTTTGTTTTAGGATAGATGGCTATGTAACAAATTTCAGGCAATTCAACACCCTGTGCCTCTGACCGTGTTCTTTGGGTTATAGGGTGGAGATCTGCTTAAAGTTATGAGGGAAAAGAGAAGGAAGCTGATACACAGAGAAACAACAAAGACAGAGATGGAGAAACTTAAGGCATTTGAGTCTAAGGTCCAGTTATGCCATAGGCACTGTTCTAAACTTGATACAGGATAATAAATTATTATTTTCTTAAGCTAGACAGAAATGTGTTTTTGTAACTTACAAATGAAAAGAATTAGTGTTGAGTACTGTGTTTTCTTACTGAGGCTGCAACAAATTATTGCACATAGTGACATAGAGCAACACAAATTTATTATGTTACAGCTCTGTTGGTCAGAAGTCTGACAAAGTTCTCACTTGGCTAAAATCAAGGTCCAGCAGGGCTATGTCCTTTTTTGGATGCTCTAAGGAAAAATATATTTCCATGTCTTTTCCAGCAACTGGAGGACATCCTCATTCCTTGACTTGTGCCTTCTTTCCTCTATCTTTTCAAAAGCCAGCAACATTCCATCTTTCTGTGACTTTCTTCCATGGTCACATCTCCCTCTGACTTTTCTTCTGCCTCCCTCTTTCACTTTTAAATATCTTGTGATTACAGTGGGCCCAAAATAATCCAGAATAATCTCTCTATTTTAGGGTCAAATGATTAGTAAACTGAATACCAATTGCAAAGTTAATTCTCCACTTGCCTTGTAACCTAACATATTCACATGTTCTGAAAATTAGAACATGGACAGCCTTGTCAGGCATTACTATGTCTACCATAGGCACTAAGAATACTTAGAGTAATGGTCAAGAGAATTGGCTTTGAAGTACAGAAAAATGGGGCTCATATCCTGCCTCTTCATTTTTGTATGACCTCGGGCATGTATTAATATATTCCGAGCCTCAGCTTTCCCAATTGTAACCAACCATAAAATAGAGGCAATGGGGGCTACCTTATAGGAGTGCTTTGAAAATTAAATTTGTGAAATATTTAGAAAAGCACAAATAAAGTAGTAATATGATAAATGTTTATATTATGTGTTGAATAAGAAAGGAAAATGTCACTGGAATCCTTGCTCAGAGAAAAGGAAGACAGTGACCATGATAAGGGATAAAAACAATAATTCTTCTAACTTCTTGGTATATGTAGTACTAAACAAAAGGGGCAAGAGAGAGAAAAACTCCCTTTCATTACTAACCTTATCAGTTAAAAGTATCTATTAGGTGAGCTCTTCTAGGCCTAGTGATTCCTTTGGTGAGTTAGGTTGTCCCAAATGGATATTGGGAAAAAAAAAAAAAAAAAAGAATGACCACTGCTCATAGAAGTAAAAATTGATTTAAAGGATATTTAGTAGTGTCTAGTAAAGTTGAAAAAACTACATACCTTATCTATTAGTTTTCTAGGGCTGCCATAGCGAAGCACTGCAAGCTGGCTGGCTTAAATAGAAATTTACTGTTTCACAGTTCTCTGTTCCATGCCTCTTCTCTAGCTTCCAGTGGTTTGCTGGCAATTTTTGGTGTTACTTGTCTTCTAAAAGCATCACCCCTATCTCTGCCTTCATCTTTGTGTGATGTCATCCTAGTGTGCAGGTGTCTCTGTCTAAATTTCTCATTTTTATAAGGATACCAGTCATATTGGATTACGGTCCACCCTAATGACTATTTTAATTTTATTTCTCTCTGAAGACCCAATCTGCAGATAAGGTCACATTTTAAGGTACACTTGGGTTTGGGAATTAAACATAAAATTTTAGAGGGACACAATTAAACCTATTAACACCCTATGATAGAAATTCCATTTTAGGAATATACTAGAAAACGTATTGTGTACTTGTAACAGAACATAGGTATAATGATATTCATTTCTATATTGCTTTTCCTAGTAAACTACTGAGGAAAAATATCCATATATATGGTAATAGATACTTATTTGCAAGTCTATGTGCACCATATACACAGCATTCAAAATTATCAAGTTTATATGTTCCAAGGTGGATAGATTGCCAAAACATAATGTTGAGTAGAAAAAACAAGTTACAGAAAGAGAGCTTAGATGTAATTTTTTAAACATACAAAGAAATGACATGCATTGTTTATGCAAGCATAAAGATTTTTTTTAAAATTGATGAAACAAACAAAAAAGCAATTTTATGAAAATCAAGCTGGGTCCGGATGGAGGGGAAGTGGGCTGATGAGAGAAACAAAGGCCTCTTTTTTACCTGTAATACCTTATTTCTTTGTTTTAAAAGGTATGAAATATTTTTTTTTAATTTTTATTGGAGTATAGTTGATTTACAATGTTGTGTTAATTTCAAGTGTACAGCAAAGTGAATCAGTTATACATATACCCACCTTTTTTTAGATTCTTTTCCCATATAGGTCATTATAGAGTATTGGGTAGAGTTCCCTGTGCTATACAGAAAGTCCTTATTAGTTACCTATTTTATATATAGTAGTGTGTATATGTCAATTCCAATCTCCCAACTTCCCCCCCCCCCGGGTAACCATAATTTTGTTTTCTACATCTGTGACTCTATTTTTGTTTTGTAAATAAGTTCATTTGTATAAGAGGTCTGAACAATTAAAAATGTATATTGGTAATTCTAATATAATCATATGGTATCTAAATCGTTATATTATTTACTTACTTTTCTGACTTTTTTAACCTAAGAAAATTTTATAGGAGAAGACAAAATTATATTGATAACTCCAAATGTGGAATTATTAGGTTATGTTTCTCAGTTCACATGGAACCCATGGATAAACTATAGCAAATGAGCAGGCTCTTAATATCATTTCTATCTTAAAGCAACCAGCTATTTATGAAGGTACTAGGTAGACACATTTGCATTTTATTTTATATAAATATACATAAAGATTTACTCGATTTGCATACTACTTTAAAGGAGTTTAACATCAAGTATGTAAGGTAAAATAAAATGCTACAACTTTAAAAACTGAATTAAAAGTTCAATTTTCAAGTCCAAAATTAAAACAGAATTTTAAAAGAAGCCCATCACAATAATGTTTTGAGGGGTGATGTGGAAGTATTTCTCTCCTGGATAGCACAACTGGGAGGAAGAAAAAGAATGAATAGATTATTGGGGGGAAGTTAGGAGGAAGTATAGTGTAGTGGCTGAGCACAGGTGTTAGAACTTCCTCCCGTCTAAGTGGAGGTTAAACCCATCAGTTTTCTCATCAATAAAAAAAGGCTAATAAAGATGGATACATCTTAAAGCTACAGACAGTCTTATTGAAACAGTTTGTGTTAAGAACCTGGCACAAGGTAACTCTTTTTTTAAAAAAAATTAGATGTTGACCTGTTCATTTGATATTCCAAGAAACCAGTGCATCATGTTCTGGACTGTGGTATGGAACTGACTACAGAATACCTTAGAGACTGTCAAGTAAAAAGAAATCTGGATGTAGGTGAGGAGAGATTTTATTCAAATAGACTACTGCAATAGGGAGAACACTCCCAGGGTGAGATCTATGCTTGTCTCAAAGGCTAGGCAGAAAGGACTCTTGTCCATAGAGGAGTAAATTAGGCTGGAGAGAAATGGGTGTGGGGGAATGGGATGAACAGATGGCATGATCTGATAGTTGATTCAGTAATGTTTTTCCCTAAGGCCAGTCAATTCTCAGGAGACCCCATTAAGGAGGAGCTGTTCCCAATTCCAATACTTTCTTAAATTCAAAGGTGAGCCAAGTTCTAAGGACCTGTGGGGAGGAAAGAAGACTGACTAAAATTGGCCAAGTTAAGTTAGAAGATATCTTGTCTAAATTGGTTAGGTCAGATAAAAGCAAATGAGTGAAATAAAAAACAACAAAAAACAAACAAACAAAAAAACCCAAAACCAACTTATAGCAGAAGCTGATTGATCCAAATGTGAGTATAACTGATTACAATTTGGAAAACACTTTTCCTAAAAAATAATTTTATGTGTACCCTTCTTAAAAGCAAGCAAATTAACACAGATTTGTTCATTAACAAATAGTGCTGGATTTATATTCCATTAAAAGTGTTAAAATGCAAAGAAAAATGAAGGTAATTTTTCTCTCTAAATGCTGGTTCCAAATTATTGGCTCAACATTTATTATAGTGATTTTAATCGAGACTTGATAAAGATGCATTTTGATTATTCCATGCCACTTCATGCCATGAAAAATCTTACTCTCTTTCTATGTCAGACCTCTGTGTCTGACTCCCAGGTTTATCACTGGCACGTTTTATCTTGTATATGTCATCTCTTTGACATTATATTTTTATAGATAGCAGAAAGGAAAGAGAATGCTGGTTTTGGAAAACGTAAGCCTTTGTTTAAACATGGAGAAATTTAGTTCAGAAGGTAGGAAATATGACAATAGTTGTAGAGGCATAATTAAGGTAAATGGAGCTAAATGAATTTGGGGATGTTCTCCTCTCTCCGCCTCTCATGCATGAACTCAAAATATTTAACTCAGTGACTGTATTTTATTTTGCTTTTAAGTTTTACTTTCACAATTAAAATAGTTTTAAATATTAATGGAAATAACCATTAATGTATTAGCCATATGTTATTGAATTTTATAAAATATGCAAATAAACTCAATGCAAATATAATTTCCTAGTATAAACAAAATAGGATATAATCATTCATTCTCCTATTACAAAAAAAGCTCCAAGGGGTTATAAAAAACTAAAAAATAGTATACAAAGGAGAATAAAAAGCACTAGTAATATATATGTAATCCAAGAGTTCCTTTTAGTAAAAATTTCAGAAAAGTACTTTATACATTTTATTAAATATAAACTGGATTTTGAACCATTTCCTATCTGGACCTTGACTTCTGAAATCTTAGCCTCTATTTTAGAATTCTGAAATCTTAGCTCTATATTATTCATGTTTTCTATATCTTCCTTACTAGTTTAGAATAGACCTATGTGATTATGTAATTTTTTTGTTTTTTGTGAGATCTCAGTTTCCCGACCAGAGATCAAACTCGTGTCCCCTGCAGTGGAAGTGTTGTGGAGCCTTAACCACTGGACTGCCAGGGAAGTCCCATGATTATGTAATTTTTAACAAGCTAAGTTATTGGCCCTTAATGTATGGTTGTAGAGAACTATTACACACATTTGAATTACGAACTTGGAATTGCTAATATTTTATGCTGAAAGAAGTATGAAGCATAATTCCTCCTTTCTCTGTTTGAATGGCTTTCCTTTCACTAATAATCTGGACTTTTCATTTGTCAGTTGGTTGATTTGTTTGAAATAAAAGATAAAAGATGAAGTGATAGCAGTAATGGAATAAAAGCAAATAAACCCTAAGAGAAAACCACTCTATTGTCTAGATTTAGGTCACTTGATGCACAACTTCCTTGTCCTCTTATCTAATTCTCCTTTAATGCAAAACCTTTGTAGCTCTGGGCTTTTTTGAAAAAGCAAAATAGAACTGAAGTGGACTTAGAGGTTTTCTTCTAAGTGGAAAGTATTTGTAATGTAAGTATGATGGGCAACCATGCCTTTGAGGTCTCTTGATGACACTCTATAAATGATCTGGCTGAATAAAAGAATCTTGAATTAGTGGTAAAATGCTCAATGTGGAAGCAGCCACCTTAAGAGTTCCAGGTAAATCTCTTAGGGTCTCTCTACCTCAGGAGAGCCAAGGCAAGCTTCAGGGACTGGCAAGCTTCAGGGACTGGCAAAATGCCTTATAGATTTGTTTCTATAGATCTATACATGAGATGATTAGTTTAACACAGCAAGTAGAAAATGGGCCATACTCACTTTTTAATGGTAATTCAATTTAACCAATATTTTTTAAACATCTTGTATATGTCAGACACTAATAGGTGCTTGGTATCCTAACATAGTTCAGTTTATTCAAATGCAAGCGATACCTATACCAAAAGAGACTTCCAATTCACATTAAATTACACGATGTAAATACACACAGATTACTAAGGAAGCACAGGACTGGGCTCCAGTCTAGCCTGAGAAGTCAGGGACAGTTTCCTGGATAAGATGGTGCTTGAGGAGAAGCAGAGAACAATACAGATGGGTAGCCCTTCAATTACTAGAATTAACTCCCTTTATCATTTTCCTAATCATTTCCATGACTACCATCTTACAATAAATGCTTGGCATTTGTAAATTTCTTATGTGTTAAGTCCAGGTCTTGAGGAGTGACCCTAAAGTCTTATGAAAAATCTAATAATAAAGTTAAATTGCTTGCTGATAGGAATAATTGAAAACTCAAATGAAACCAGTTTAAATAATAAAGGAAGTAATTTCAGACTATCATGCATTCTTTAGAATTTTTGTTTTTGTATTGCTTTATTTAGCTCTGTGCTCTGTGTCCTCTGCTGCTGCCTTTTTTTATATGAATGTTTCAGACTCAGGAAGTTTTTCCTGGGGCAGTAAAATGATTTCAACTGCTCCAGTTCACCCATTTGTACAACAAACTGTCTAGAAGAAAGAGCTTATCTTACTCCAACCATCAGGTATAAATCCTGGGCATCAAGATTAATGTTCCAAGTTAGGTCCACCTGGGAACCAATCCCTCTAGAAGGAAAAATGTACAGAGAGATTCGATTAAGTTTAGGTTAGTGCCATCCCTGAAACAATCACAGGGACAAAAGAATGGGTTTATGCAATTGGTTTAGAAGATGCATCAGCTTTTGGCTCTAGAGTAGGATGTGGAGTGAGATGCAATCTGGGCAAATGGAGATAAGTAAGGGAGAGTGGATGCCTCAGCTCCTGGAAGAGCTGAGACATCTTCCCAGCACCTGCATTGAAACTTCTCTTTACTGGCCTCTGCTGGTCTTGTATTCAACACCTATCAGCATGTATTTTCTAAGCTTTCGTATGTGGAAACTAATATGCTACTTTGATATAGGTGAACTAGAAGATTGGAAGGTCTCCAGGTGTATCACTTATGAATATCTATGAACTTCAATACTCAGATGTGTTTTTCAACACTGCTAAGCAATTATCCAATTCTCAGGGGACACTGTATCCTAAAATCTAACTCAATTCTGATACTATCTACCCAAAAGATATCATCACAGGTTAAGTGCACAGCCCAACAAAATTGCCCCCCACCACCATTTCAGCCACCAATCACAAGTCCATATTGTCACATATGCTTCTGAGCAACTGGCTATAAATCAGAAATTCCTATGATCCCTTCCTGGGTGCAACTAAGTTGCAAAAGCAGCTCACAGAACTCAGAGAAACATTTACTTACATTTACCAGTTTATTATAAAGAATATTATCAAGAATACAGACGATAGCAAGACAAAGAGCTACATAGAGAGAGGTCTGCAGAACTTGGATGTGCCCCCCTTCCAGCATGTGAACATATTCACCAATATAGAAGTTCATTTAAACTCCTTGTTCAGGAGTTTTCATGAGGCTTAATCTGTAGCCCTACCTCTCTCCTTCCCAGGGTCAGGATGGGGCTGAAATTTCCAACCATCTAATCACTTGGTCTTTCTGGTGAACAGCTCCATTCTGAAGCTGCACCCCACCCTAGGTTACCTCTTTAGATAAATTCAGGTGTGCTCAGGAAATCAAAGGGTTTTAGTAGCTCAGTGCCAGGAAAAGGTAAGAAAGGGACCTTTTCCATTATTTCTTATGCCTCAAATACTTATATTTAATTTTAGAAAACTGGCTTCTAAGATGAAAGTGGCATACATTCCAAGACTGACTCCCTCATTAGGCTTTCACTTGCTGCCACAATAAATTACCACAAACTTGGTTGCTTAAAACACATTTTTTTTTCTAAACTTGTGTGTGTTGTGGGTTAGAACTAGAACGTGTGTAAAAAGGCTAAAATAAAGGTGTCAGCAGGGCTGTGCTTCTCTTTGGAGGCTCTAAGGAAGAATCTATTTTCTGCTCATTTGGGTTGTTAGCGGAATTTAGTTCCTTGTAGTTGTAGGACTGATGTCCCCATTTTCTTGCTGGCTGTAAACTAAGGGTTGTTTCCAAATACTAGAGGCTGCCACATTCCTAGACTCATGCCCTCCTTTCTCTGTTTTCAAAGCCAGTAATAGAGGATCAGATCTCACTTACTTTGAATCTTTCTGACCCTCCTCACTCAGGAAAGATTCTCTACTTTTAAATAGAGATTAATATGACTAGATTGGGCTCACTGAGATAATAGAGGATAATCTCCTCATCTAAAGTTTCCTAAACTTTATCACATCCACAAAGTCCCTTTTGCCATATTTACAGGTTTGTGAGATTAGGATATGGACATCTTTGGGGGCCCATTATTCTGCCTACGTTAATACCCTAATCTTCACTTTCTTTCCAAGGTGACCTCCTTAAAATTATTACAGTTACTATATTAGTTAGCGTTCTGCAGAGAAAAAAGCCAATGTGTCATGGTTGTTGGAGTGTCTTTTTGCCTAGGGGCTTTGATAGTCTAAGAGTGATTTAGTGCAGGGACTTTGAGTCATGTGGTATCTACTTGCCGTCTTGAGAGACTAGAATCTGAGATCAGTCATGTGGTCAGTCAACCATGATTAGGCAATGGAACACCAATAAAAATCTCAAAGTTCAGGTGAGCTTCCCTGACTGGCAACACTCTGTGTGTATAGTCACACATCCTTAAAGGGAAAGTAACACTGTCCACTGTTCCACAGGGAAAAAACTTGAAGTTTCATAGCTGGAAGTTTCCTGGACTCTGCTGTATGCAGTTCTTCCCTTAGTGAATATAAATTTGTATCCTTTACGGGTAATACACCATAACCATGGGTATAACTGCTTTCAGTGAGTTATATGAGTCATTCTAGCAGATTAATGAGTCTCAAAGTGGTCTTGGGAACCCACTAATTTGCATTTGATATCAGAAATGAGTATAGTCTTGTGGGCAGGGCTCCTTTAACTTTGTAGCTCTCCACTGATAATCTTTACATTTCTTAATCCAGTATTTTACCATCTAGTATCTATATGTAGTCCCAATCTAATTTCTAAGCTTCCCCAAACATGTACCCTCTATTCTAGGCAAAAGGCTTCAAAGTGATCCTGGCTTTTTCTCTGCTGTGGTGTATGATTGCTGTAATGTCCCATGTTGTTCATACTTCTTTTTGTACACACCTTGGGTAGCCCCTTCCCATAGGGCTTACCATGTTATTTGATTTGGCTAATGGGCAACAGACAATATGATACAAACAGAGACTTAAAAAGTACTTGCGGGCTTCCCTGGTGGCGCAGTGGTTGAGAGTCCACCTGCCGATGCAGGGGATATGGGTTCGTGCCCCGATCCGGGAAGATCCCACATGCTGCAGAGCGGCTGGGCCCGTGAGCCATGGCCGCTGAGCCTGTGCGTCCGGAGCCTGTGCTCTGCAACGGGAGAGGCCACAACAGTGAGAGGCCCGCATACTGCAAAAAAAAAAAAAAAAAAAAAAAGTACTTGCATTTCAGGATTTGCCCTGTTGCTCTTTTTAAAACCCCTGTGCTGCCATGTGAATAAGCCTGGGCTAGCCTGCTGGATAATGAGAGGCATGTGGTGACCCAGTTGCTCCTGTGGCCCCTGTCAACCAGTAGACCTGTAAATGAGGCCACGTTAGATTATATAGCAGTTAGCTGATCTGCCAGCTAAACACAGTTGCATAAACAAGCCCAGCTGACATCATTTCCCAAATGTCAAGAAGGGACTGGAATTAATTGGTATTGATACATGAACAAGTGACTTATAGTGGAAAAAGAGTATAAGGGAGATGCTCCATATGTTGGTCATGTTGATACCAAGGAGGTTATGCAAGGAATGGGGAAGGAAATAGCTAACCTCAGCCCAGTGAATGAACAGAACTTGTGTTGACTGGAAGATATATGATTCCTTGTATAAAAGGAATACTGGATAAATGAGTTACTTATCCATTACAGTTGTTCATACATTTGGAGTAGGATTTATAATTTGTAGGGTCCGCAATAGTACAACATTATCTTAAGCTGACATATGTAAAAAATAGGTTGTTTAAAGAGGTTCAGTCATATTCAGATTAGATTCACATTCTGATCTACCAAATTTTATCATGGCTCCTTTAAATAGGGATCATGCTTGCAACCCTTTAGAGGACAATGAAGAACAGTGGTTTCTTGCTAATGGACGGTTGCATCAGTGAATACATTAGGAATAGTATGGTAGATATAGCACGTTAATGTGTAGATGAGTTTTGTCTAGTGTTATCTGCAATATATTTTAAGTCTGTGCTTAAAATTGTAATTCAAGTCTTTGTAAAGCTTAAATATTCAAGACTACTGCAAAAGATCAAAGCCTCCCTGTAACAGATTGAACCGTGTTCTTCCAAAGTTCATATGTTGAAGCTCTAACCCCAATGTGACTATATTTGAAGATAGTGCCTTTAGGGGGGTAATTAGGGTTAAATGAGGTCATAAGGGTGGTATCTAAACCGAATAGGAATGATATCCCAAAAAGAAGAGGAAGAGACACCAGAGATATCTCTCTCCTCTCCACATAAGCACAGAGGGAAGGCCATATGAAGACACAGCAAGAAGGCAGCCATCTGCAATCCAAGGAGAGGTCTCACCAGACACCAACTCTGCTGTTACCTTGATCTCAAACTTCCAGCCTCCATAACTGTGAGAAAAATAATTTCTGTTGTTGAAGCCACCCAGTCTTTTGTACTTTGTTATGTCAGCCTGAGCAGAGTAATACACTCTTTCTCAATTAAAACAGATCTTTATATTTTCCTTATGGGCTCTGGCTTTTTACCCATTCCATTTTACTTTGTTGTTAGGAAGTGCATGATGGTTGTCTTCCTGGAACCTAATTAGAGTCTGTAAATCATTTTAATTAGACCTTTTAATAAAATATTGAGTAATGGAAAATTCATTATGGCCAAACCCTATAAAAATGATAATTAGGAGTTTACTAATCCTTCAATAATATTTATGCTTGTTTTATGTGCTTAAAATAAACTAAGTGATAAATATTTTTTAAACTCCAAGTGCATTCTGAACATTTGTGTCTAGACTTAGAAAAATTGAGAGCAAATTGAGATGAAGACAAATTTCTATGTAAGGTACATTAGGGTCTGCATGGTTCTGCTTTGCATGCACTTGAAAATTAATATTATTGCAAAATGGAAAAGCAATGGGACCCTAAGGTAAACTATGGACTTGGGGTGATTATGATATATCAATGTAGGTTCATCAATTGTAACAAATATACCTCTCTGGAGAGGGGTAAGCTATGCATCTCTGGGGCAGGAGATATATGGGAAATCTCTATATCTTCCTCTCAATTATTTTTCTGTGAATCTAAAACTGCTCTAAAAATTATGTATTATGTATATATATCAACCTATTTCAATAATTCAGAAATTTCACAAAAGCAACTAATAGTCTCATAATGATAATAGCATGCATTGATAATGTTAAATTTTCACCGACCAAAATTAAGAGTGCCATAAGCCATAGGGAGAATAAAAGAGCAATACGTAGTATAGTTATTACCATGCAAATAAGTGGATAGCCATTATTCCTAAAGCTGTTTTGTCATTGTAGTTATTCTAAAACGCATATCAGGTCTGAATTGTTGGCTTTTTTGATATTGAGCTCCATGAGCTGTTTGTATATTTTGGAGATTAATCTTTTGTCTGTTGTTTCATGTGCAAATATTTTCTCCCATTCTGAGGGTTGTCTTTTCATCTTGTTTATGGTTTCCTTTGCTGTACAAAAGCTTTTAAGTTTAATTAGGTCCCATTTGTTTATTTTTGTTTTCATTTCCATTACTCTAGGAGGTGGATCAGAAAAGATCTTGCTGTGGTTTATGTCAAAGAGTGTTTATCCTATGTTTTCCTCTAAGTTTTATAGTGTCTGGTCTTACATTTAGGTCTTTAATCCATTTGGAATTTATTTTTGTGTATGGTGTTAGGGATTTTTCTAATTTCATTCTTTTACATGTAGCTGTCCAGTTTTCCCAGCACCACTTATTGAAGAGGCTGTCTTTTCTCCATTGTATGTTCTTGCCTCCTTTGCAAATGAAAACTACAATGAGGTATCACCTCACACCGATCAGAATGGCCATTATCAAAAAATCTAAAAACAGTAAATGCTGGAAAGGGTGTGGTGAAAAGGGAACCCTCCTGTACTGTTGGTGGGAACGTAAATTGATACAACCACTATGGAGAACAGTATGGAGGTTCCTTAAAAAACTAAAAATAGAACTACCATATGACCCAGCAGTACCACTGCTGGGCATATACCCTGAGAAAACCATGATTCAAAAAGAGACATGTACCACAATGTTCATTGCAGCAGTATTTACAATAGCCAGGACATGGAACCAACATAAATGTCCATCGCCAGATGAATGGATAAAGAAGATGTGGCACATATATACAGTGAATATTACTCAGCCATAAAAGGAAATGAAACTGAGTTATTTGTAGTGAGGTGGGTGGGCCTAGAGTCTGTCATACAGAGTGAAGAAAGTCAGAAAGAGAAAAACAAATATAGTATGCTAATACATATATATATAGAATCTAAAAAAAAAAATTTGTACTGATGAACCTAGTGGAAAGGCAGGAATAAAGACGTAGACATAGAGAATGGACTTGAGGACACAGGGGGAGGGGGAAGCTGGGACGAAGTGAGAGTAGCATCTCCATATATACACTACCAAATGTAAAATAGTTGGCTGGTGGGATGCAGCAGCATAGACAGGGAGATCAGCTCTGTGCTTTGCGATGACCTAGAGAGGTGGAATAGGGAGGATGAGAGGGATGCTCAAGAGGGAGGGGATATGGAGATATATGTATGCATATGGCTGATTCACTTTGTTGTACAACAGAAACTAACACTGTATTGTGAAACAATTATACTCCAATAAAGATCTATGAAAAAAAAACACATTTTATGCACCAATGAAATTATAACTTCTGTCTCAAAAATGTAATTTCTGAGATTTCTGACTATATCTTAGTGGGAAACAAGATGAAATGGGTTAAAAAATGATTTCGTGCTAAGAGTGATTGGAAATGTTATAGATTAGTGAGAATGGTGCATAATTTGAATGAAGGACATAGAAATGTTGGGAGTAAAAGGAATAGTTTACTCATGAATCACTGTGGTAAAAAGGCCTCTAAGAGGGGAAGGAACTGGTCAATGTCTCAGGACAACAAATGAGATATGGGGAATTTATGTTTAAAGAGACTTTCTCTTCAGAGGAGAGAAACCGATAAGCAGTGAAGTTATATATTCTAGAATAAGAAGAGTAAAATTCTGCCTAAGGTTTTGGCTGATTGGGTAATAGGAACCGGGTAGAAATCTGACATAAAACCACACAACTATTTTCAACCCAAGCTCCTGTTAACACCTAGACAAGGAAGGCTTACTGTATTGGGATCCAATGTTCCCTGTCTAGAGTACACATTTCTTCACTTTTATAGCATCCTGTTGTATACATTCTCATAGGTTCTACCACATTGCATTGAAATATTTTTTTTCTAAATTCCTGTCATTCTTATAATTTCATATTCCTCCAAACACTAATGAGTATGATTTATTTGTCTTTCCAGCACAGGCACATGCACATGAACTGGTGGTCAATAGGTGCCCAATCAGTGTTTAGAGAAGTAAACTGTAAATTCATCTTGTAATTAACTAAACAACTATTTCCCCATCCCCTTTGGACATAATATAGAGAAATGGTGTTTTTATAAAATTTCAAAGACATTAGATTTAAAGAATGAAGACATCTAAAATCCAAAAGGGTGCTAGAGATAAGTGGGCAATCTACTTTTTCTTCTTTAAAAAATTTTTTTAGCCATGGTATTTTATAACTTTATACTTATTAATCTATTTATTAAACCAAATTTTTTGATTTGGGGGTTCTAAATGAACTTTTGCACTAACGATTGATTTAGTTATTAGCTTTTTATATCTATGCTTATCTATAAACAAATATAAATCTCTACTTGTATTCTATGCTTCTAGCCTTTACTATACTGTTACTATGTTGAGTGAATCATTAACTGAAGTACTTAAATGTCAGGATCAAGTATTTCAATGATATTAATTAAAAATTAAAAATACAAAACTCACTACTTCTTAAGCCAGCCCTCTTCAATTTATGAAATGGTCTAGGTTTTTATAGAATGGAGAAATCTGTTTTCCCTTTTCATTTCTTTTTATTCTTTAAATATTTGTTTGCTTATTTAATTTTATTTCTTTTATTGTGAATTATTAAGAAATTTCCAATAAATATTTGAAATATAAAAATACTCATACTAGGGGCTTCCCTGGTGGCGCAGTGGTTGACAGTCTGCCTGCCGATGCAGGGCACACGGGTTCGTGCCCTGGTCCAGGAGGATCCCACATGCCGCGGAGCGGCTGGGCCTGTGAGCCATGGCCACTGAGCCTGCGCGTCCAGAGCCTGTGCTCCGCAACGGAAGAGGCCACAACAGTGAGAGGCCTGCGTACCGCAAAAAAACAAAACAAAACAAAAAAAGCAAAAAAACCCCCAAAACTCATACTATACAAGTCCTCTAATATTATTGTTTCAGATTATACAATATGTATGTGTGTGTATTAATTGAAACTAAACCTATGGATACAGGAGGAAAAGGTTAGCTGGGTACACTTTCATCAGATTATTACCTCACTCCATTTCTCCCCAGAATTAACCATATATTACATCGGTTGTTCATTCTTCCATCAGTCATAATTTATTTCTTCAAACAAATACTTGCTGAGTGCCTATTATAAGCCAAACATTCTCTTAGACACTGTATGGAGTGCAGAGGACAGCATCTATAAAATTTACAAAAATAACATAAGTGTATGTAATCATAAAAATGTATGTTTTCATGGCTTTGAAATATTTAAATGATAGAAACATATATATATTTCTATTTCTCTTATATTTTCAGCAACTTTTAAAATTGTTTTCTAAATTTAAAGTTTTTGAGAGGTTTACAGGTAAAAGACATTCCTGTGGGAAGCTAAAAGAAAAGGAAAAGAGTGAATCTGGCCATATATATTTGCTTAAGTATACATTTTGTCAGTGGTGGAGAAAAGATACACGAGCATGGAGGGAAGTGTTGCACTAGTCAGTTTTAACACACATTCCTAAGCCTCATTTCTGATATTACCATTGTTTATATTTGCTTTTTTCCATTTGTAACTTTTGTTATTTTACTATTGTATGTTTTCTTACAAGTGGCCTTAAAAATTTCCTAAAATTATATTGAAGAGGAAAACTAATAAATTAAGCATTAACATATATGTATGTATGTGTATATATGTATAATATGTATTACACACACACACACACACACACACACACATATATATATTTTTCCCCCCTCCTTTTCTTGCCTTTAAAGGGACTATTTCTGCCAGTGAAAGTCACACTACCAGGAATATATGTGGACCAGATAGGATCATATTACATCTAATTTTATTATTATTATTTTATAAATCCCATACTGAAATGAGTATCATAATAGTGATCAGGAGTCTTAGCTGCTAATCAGCAAGAGACAGATTAAATAATATCTAAAATATACATTCTGTTTTATGTCTCTACTGAAAACAATAACTTTCTGAAATTTTAAAATTTCATAAGCTGCTTGCTATAATATTTCAATGATGTTTTTCATGATTTTGAAATTAAACCATTTACTAAAATGATTAAATTTAGAATGATTTTTTCAGCTTTGAAACCTACCCTTTAAAACAGTGCAAATCCATATTATGATTAAATAAGCAGGCTAAAAGGTGTGAGAAGAAAACTATTTATTGTATTCATATATTGGCAGTCTTTTAATTATACAACTGGTGAAACCAGAGGGATTGTTTGCTTTTTTTTCTTTTAATAGAACAATTTTGAGAATCAAAAACAGTGATGGTCTTTGCAAAACAAAGAACTGATTACATGTTTAGTCAATAAATAAAGAATGGCTGGTTACATGTTATATTTTGTTCATTTATTTCCCCAGCTGCATTTACAAGGTTTCCTTTGAAACTGCAGTAAAATGAGATGGTCTCTGGGTAGAGAATAGAGAAAATAGTGTTTTCTCTTTTCATAATGGTCCAGCACTGCATTGCATGATGTACAAGCAGGCACTGAGTTGCAAGGCGATGAGGGCACAAAGGAAAGATTTCCTATGGTGGAGGTTATAATCTACTTTAAGAAGGTTCTCAAATGAGAGGGACTGGCCTGGATGTGTGCACAAGGGGCAGCCTGTGGCAGGTATTGAAGGAAGGGCTGCTAGGAAATGTGCAAATAAGAGAAAAAGAAGAAGGACTATGACCTTCCAATATTTTCCCTTTCTCAAGGATTCTATCCACCATCCTCTTAACAAACATATCTGCTAACATTTCCTGGTCATTTATATAAGAAAACCAGCACAAGGACCTAGTCAGGAAAAGTGTCTATCCTAGGACAGGACCTCACACCAACTCCCACAGTCATTCGTAACCAGAAGAAAGCTTCAGCCTGTTACCCTGACTTCATTTGAGCTTGAATATCAGAGTATTCATGTTGGAGAAGAAAGCATCTAGCTCATTTGCAGTAAAGTGAACTGTGCTTGAATATTGTGCTAGAAAACCTACTGGTTTTCTGCTATTGGCTGAATTAAAGTTGCCCCCTTAGCTCTCAACAACTCTCATCATTCGAAGGTAGACTAAGTAGAGAAAGGATCATTTTACCAAATGGACTTTGGTCCCACTACAAATCGGTAGTTTCTGCATGAAATACTGAGGCTCAGCACTGAAGCAGAGTCTGACCTGGAGAAAAGAAGGAAATGACCCTACTGTAAGCCAGGGGGACTCAGCTTACTTCTTTCTGGTTTAGGGGAAAGTATCAAACACACAAACAATGAAACAAGGTATTCACAAAATAAATAAATAATAATAATAAGATTAAACATGTCAACTGCTTGTTTGACCAAAAACAAACATGAATTAAGCTAAGCAGACTGTAAGTGCACTCACCCCCGCCCCCCAACACACACACAAAGACAATTTCCTGATCAGAGAGATTGTAGCAGTAGTTTAACTACTAACATAGTTCCTCTTCTGTATTTTATGATTTATATTCAAGAGATATTTTTCTGGGTGACTTAAAACTGAGAAAAGAAAAATACACATACATACCTAAGATGATATAACATGGGCAAAGTTTTAGCTGAATATTTTCAATATTCTTATTATCAGAAAATATGAGAAAATAACAGTGATCTGAATCCTTTATTTTCCATTTCTTTTTTGTTTCTTTTTCTTGCCTTCCTCCCTTTTCGATAGCAGACTTGCTCTTTTTGTACTATAGGTTCTACAAGGAGAATCCTACATATTTTTTCAAGTGTAATCAAAAACTTTTTTGATAATATGCTATTAGATTTTTATATTTACACAAACATATATATATATATGGATATATATCCAGCTGTACATTGAATAGACATAACAGTTAATTTGAAAAATTTAAAAGACTTGAGATTGTATTAGATATTTTATATAGCTGGTCCATTTAAAACTGATTTTTTGGAACAAATACCATTCCATCATAGAGGTCTGTGAAGCTGAGATCTGAGATTTCAAGTAAATGCAATTTTTCTACATTTTTATGAGAATCAAAGATTTTCATTGTGATTCAAACAAGAATGACAAAGGTGACTTAAGGGTTTCATTTTTGGACTTTGCAGGGAGTGCTTTCTTTGTTACATAGCCTTAAAGATCTCCCTTTCTATAAATCTGACAGTAGATTATTTGCCTTAAATCTAAGAAGCCTAACCATTTGGAATTTAAAAGTCCTGCATCAGTCTGACTTGGCACCATACTGGGATGAGTCAAAAGGCCAGACACTGTCTCATTGGGAAAGAAAATTATCATGTCTGAGTACCAGGAATAACGATTCTAAATATGGATGGGTCTCACTCATTCAAAATTTCAATGATGGTCAAGAGACACATATAGGGTTGGCTCAACCTCTACATCTAGAACCTTAGGTCTTTGGGAAGGTGTAGGTTTGTGAAGATAAATAACATACCACTTTTTGGGAATGAATGGAATTTCTAACTCAGACAGGAACCTTTCAGAAATCTTAACCATTACATCATTTTTTTTTCTTAAGTGTTTTATTCTCTTCATCCAACAAAAGCCATGGCAACACGGCAAGCCACTGCCCTCACACATATTTATTCTTGATATTAATTTTCATACATTTGCACTTAAAATATCACTATAAATATCCATATTTTATCCCCTTTGACAATTATATTTTCAGTTTTTTATGAAGAACTATTGAAAACAAATGGAAAATAACTTAGTTTAAGCAAAAATTAAGAGAACATGTATATTAAAACGAGATTCTCAGAACTGCATAAAATAAATGATGTAATATTTTCTATTTATAGCTCCTCGCTAAGGCAGTAGACTAAGTGCTAATGACAGAGTCAACGAAAACAAGATAATATATTGCTATTGCCAATATCTTTGGTGTTACATAATTGGCTACCTTTCACACCATTGTCATAGGAGAAGCATCTCTAAAGATGTACTTTGGCACTGCTTTCTGTCCCAGAAGCCCTTGGAGTAAAATTAAGGAAAATTGATCTTCAGAGAAAGGAAGGGTCTTTTGGATTGTTTACATGGGCTAAGATAATAGGATGATGTCTTGTTTATGTAGTGAATTTTGGTATCTCCTTGGTCAATCACAAAATAAATTGTCTAGTACTGTCCCTGAAATCCTAAACTGAGATTGCCCTGTGACAGTGATGAATAAAAGTACATGTACGTGTACACATGAGGTAAAAACAAACTCTTAAAATAAAAGTAGTAAATTTAAGAGGTTAATAAAAGTGGCAATACCATGGTTAATTATTTTATGCCTTATTGTTCTCTTATTTGGGGAAATAGGTTTCCAGGTGTCCGCTCCTCTGGTGAGACGGCACCAGGAAACGCTATCCTCAGCTCCTTGCCCAGGTGAGCAAGTCAGGCTCTAGGGCTGGCAGAAATCCTCATTTGAGGGTCCCACTGAGTTCCCTGTTCAGAGTGCTGCAGCTGAGCAGAGCACCTGCTTGGGCCTACAGCTCGGGTGCTGCAGAAGCCTCCTTGGAATCTGACATATTACCACTTTGGGATTGTTGGGCAGCTGCTCCTGACTTGGCCACATGAAGACTCAGACTGTCCCAGTCTCTGAACTGAAGAGAACCAACACTATTAGCATATCTCTCACCACCATAAACACAAGGTATTTCAATGAAGAGTATCAGGAGGACATCTACAAATACCAGATTGGCATGTGCAAGTTCTGAGGAATGGTGGAATAACCCAATGTATCTGGGTGGCCTTTGGAGACAGCTGAGACAGAGCTATAACAGGGCAGTGGCTGACAACCAACTCATAGGCCATCTTCTCCAGCCATGTGGCTGACAGGGTCTTGGTGCTCTGGCTGGCTGTCAAGCCTGAGCCTCTGAGGTGGGAGAGCTGAATTCAGGACATTGGAACACCAGAGACCTCCCGGCCCCACATAATATCAATCGGCAAGAGCTCTCCCAGTGATCTCCATCTCAATGCCAAGACCCAGCTCCATTCAATGAACAGCAAGCTCTAGTGCTGAACACCCCATGCCAAACAACTAGCAAGACAGGAACACACCTCCACCCATTAGCAGAGAGGCTGCCTAAAATCACGACAAGTTCACAGACATGCCAAAACACACAGCTGTACACATTCCTGCCCCAAAGAAAGACAAGATCCACCCTCATCCACCAGAGCACAGGCACCAGTCCCCTCCACCAGGAAGCCTACACAACCCACTGAACCAACCTTACCCCTTACTGGGGGCAGACACCAAAAACAACAGGAACTATGGACCTGCAGCCTGTGAAAAGGAGACCCCAAACACAGTAAGTTAAGCAAAACGAGAAGACAGAGAAACACACAGCAGATGAGGGAGCAAGGTAAAAACCCAGCAAACCAAACAAATGAAGAGGAAATAGGCAGTTTACCTGAAAAATAATTCAGAGTAATTATAATAAAGATGATTCAAAATCTTGGAAAAAGAATGGAGAAAACATAAGAAACATTTAACAAGGACCTAGCAAGCTAAAGAGCAAACAAACAATGATGAACAGCACAATAACTGAAATTTAAAATTCTCTAAAAGGAATCAATAGCAGAATAACTGAGGCAGAAGAACGGATAAGTGACCTGGAAGATAAAACAGTGGAAATAACTACTGCAGAGCAGAATAAAGAAAAAGAATGAAGAGAATTGAGAACAATCTGAGAGCCCTCTGGGACAACATTAAATGCACCAACATTCGAATTATAGGGGTCCCAGAAGAAGAAGAGAAAAAGAAAGGGACTGAGAAAATATTTCAAGAGATTATAGTTGAAAACTTCCCTAACATGGGAAGGGAAAGAGGCAATCAAGTCCAGGAAACACAGAGAATCCCATACAGGATAAATCCAAGGAGAAACACGCCAAGACACATATTAATCAAACTATCAAAAATTAAGTACAAAGAAAAAATATTAAAAGCAGCAAGGGGAAAACAACAAATAACATTATAATCCCCATAAGGTACAGCTGATCTTTCAGCAGAAACTCTGCAAGTCAGAAGGGAATGGCAGGACATATTTAAAGTGATGAAAGGGAAAAACGTACAACCAAGGTTACTCTACCCAGCAAGGATCTCAATGAGATTTGAGGGAGAAATTAAAATCTTTATAGACAAGCAAAAGTTAAGAGAATTCAGCACCACCAAACCAGCTTTCAAACCCAAAACAATTAAGAAAATGGTAAGAGGAACATACATATTGAAAATTACCTTAAATGTAAATGGATTAAATGCTCCAACCAAAAGACATTGACTGGCTGAATGGATGCAAAAATAAAACCTGTATATATGCTGTCTACAAGAGACCCACTTCAGACCTAGGGACACATACAGACTGAAAGTGAGGGGATGGAAAAAGATATTCCATGCAAATGGAAATCAAAAGAAGGCTGGAGTAGCAATTCTCATATCAGACAAAATAGACTTTAAAATAAACACTATTATAAGAGATGAAGGACACTACGTAATGATCAAGGGATTGATCCAAGAAGAAGATATAACAATTGTAAATATTTATGCACCCAACATAGGAGCACCTCAATAAATAAGGTAAGTGCTAACAGCCATAAATGGGGAAATCAACAGTAACACAATCATAGTAGGGGACTTTAACACCCCACTTTCACCAATGGACAAATTATCCAAAATGAAAATAAATAAGGAAACACAAGCTTTAAATGATACATTAAACAAGATGCACTTAATTGATATTTATAGGACATTCCATCCCAAAACAACAGAATACACTTTCTTCTCAAGTGCTCATGGAACGTTCTTCAGGATAGACCACACCTTGGGTCACATATCAAGCCTTGGTAAATTTAAGAAAATTGAAATCATATCAAGTAACTTTTCTGACCACAATGCTATGAGACTAGATATCAATTACAGGAAAAAATCTGTAAAAAATACAAACACATGGAGGTTAAACAATACCCTGATTAATAACCAAGAGATAACTGAAGAAATCAAAGAGGAAATCAAAACATACCTACGAACAAATGACAATGAAAACACGACCACCTAAAACCAATGGGATGCAGCAAAAGCAGTTCTAAGAGGGAAGTTTATAGCAATACAATCCTACCTCCAAAAACAAGAAGCATCTCAAATAAACCACCTAACCTTATGCCTAAAGCAATTAGAGAAAGAAGAACAAAAAAAAAACCCCAAAGTTGGCAGAAGGAAAGAACTCATGAAGATCAGATGACAAATAAATGAAAAAGAAATGAAGGAAATGATAGCAAAGATCAATAAAACTAAAAGCTGGTTCTTTGAGAAGGTAAACAAAATTGATAAACCATTAGCCAGACTCATCAAGAAAAAAGGGAGAAGACTCAGATCAATAGAAGTAGAAATGAAAAAGAAGTATCAACTGACACTGCAGAAATACAAAGGATCATGAGAGATTACTACAAGCAACTATATGCCAATAAAATGGACAGCCTGGAAGAAATGGACAAAATCTTAGGAAAGCACAACCTTCCAAGACTGAACCAGGAAGAAACAGAAAATATAAACAGACCAATCACAAGCACTGAAATTGAAACTGTGATTAAAAATCTTCCAACAAACAAAAGCCGAGGACCAGATGGCTTCACAGTTGAATTCTATCAAACATTTAGAGAAGAGCTAACACCTATCCTTCTCAAACTCTTCCAAAATATAGCAGAAGGAGGAACACTCCCAAATTAATTCAATGAGGCCACCATCACCCTGATACCAAAACCAAAGATGTCACTGAAAAACAAAACTACAGGCCAATATCACTGATGAAAATAGATGCAAAAATCCTCAACAAAATAATAACAAACAGAATCCAACACACATTAAAAGGATCATACACCCTGATCAAGAATGGTTTATCCCAGGAATACAAGGATTCTTCAATATACGCAAATCAATCAATGTGATAAATCATATTAACAAATTTAAGGAGAAAAAGCATATATCATCTCAATAGATGCAGAAAAAGCTTTCAACAAAATTCACCACCAATTTATGATAAAAACCCTGCAGAAATTAGGCATAGAGGGACCTTACCTCAATATAATAAAGGCCATATATGACAAAATCACAGCCAACATCATTCTCAATGGTTAAAAACTGAAACCATTTCCACTAAGACCAGGAACAAGAGAAGGTTGCCCACTCTCACAACTATTATTCAACATAGTTTTGCAAGTTTTAGCCACAGCAATCAAAGAAGAAAAAGAGATAAATGGAATCCAAATCGGAAAAGAAGAAATAAAACTGTCACTGTTTGCAGATGACATGATACTAAACATAGAGAATCCTAAAGATGCTACCAGAAAACTACTAGAGCTAATCACTGAATTTGGTAAAGTAACAGTATAAAAAATTAGTACAGGATACAGAAATCTCTTGCATTCCTATACACTAATGATGAAAAGTCTGAAAGAAAAATTAAGGAAACACTCCCATTTACCACTGCAACAAAAAGAATAAAATACCTACAAATAAACGTACTTAAGGAGACAAAAGCCCTGTATACAGAGAACTATAAGACACAGATGAAAGAAATTAAAGGTGATAGAAACAGATGGAGAGATATACCATGTTCTTGGATTGGAAGAATCAACATTGTGAAAATTATTATACTACCCAAAGCAATCTACAGAGTCAGTGCAATCCCTATCAAACTATCAATGGCATTTTTCACCGAACTAGAACAAAAAAATTTCACGATTTGTATGGAAACACAAAAGACCCCAAATAACAAAAGCAATCTTGAGAAAGAAAAACAGAGCTGGAGGAATCAGGCTCCCTGACTTCAGACTATACTACAAAGCTACAGTAATCAAGACAGTATGGTACTGACACAGAAACAGAAATTTAGGTCAATGGAACAAGATAGAAAGCCCATAAATAAACCCACACACATATGGTCACCTTGTCTTCAATAAAGGAGGCAGGAATATACAATGGAGAAAAGATAGCCTCTCAATAAGTGGTGCTGGAAAAACTGGACAGCTACATGTAAAAGAACGAAATTAGAACACTCCCTAACACCATACACAAAAATAAACTCAAAATTGATTAAAGACATTAATGTAAGGCCAGACACTATAAAACTCTTAGAGGAAAACATAGGCAGAACACTCTATGACATAAATCACAGCAAGATCCTTTTTGACCTATCTCTTAGAGAAAGGGAAATAAAAACAAAAATAAAGAAATGGGACCTAATGAAACTTAAAAGCTTTTGCACAGCAAAGGAAAGCATAAACAAGATGAAAATACAATGCTCAGAATGGGAGAAATATTTGTAAAAGAAGAAACTGACAAAGGATTAATCTCCAAGATATACAAGCAGCTCATGCTGCTCAATATCAAAAAAACAAACAACCCCATCCAACAATGGGCAAAAGACCTAAATAGACATTTCTCCAAAGAAGATATACAGATTGCCAACAAACACATGAAAGGATGCTCAACATCACTAATCATTAGAGAAATGCAAATCAGAGCTACAATGAAGTATCACCAGCCACAGGTCAGAATGGCTGTCATCAAATAATCTGTAAACAATAAATGCTGGAGAGGGTATGGAGAAAAGGGAACCCTCTTGCACTGTTGGTGGGAATGTAAATTGATACAGTCACCCTGGAGAATAGTATGGAGGTTCCTTAAAAAACTAAAAATAGAACTACCATATGACCCAGCAATTCCACTAGTGGGCATATACCCAGAGAAAAGCATAATTCAAAAAGAGTCATTTACAATAGCCAGGACATGGAAGCAAACTAAGTGTCCATCAACAATTGAATGGATAAAGAAGATGTGGTACATATATACAATGGAATATTACTCAGCCATAAAAAGGTATGAAATTGAGTTATTTGTAGTGAGGTGGATGGACTGTCTGTCATACAGAGTGAAGTAAGTCAGAAAGAGAAAAACAAACACTGTATTCTAACACATATATATGGAATGTATAAAAGAATAAAATGGTTCTGAAGAATATAGGGGCAGGACAGGAATAAAGACACAGACGTGGAGAGTGGACTTGAGGTCATGGGGAGGGGGAAGGGTGGGCTGGGACGAGGTGAGATAGTGGCATGGACATATATACACTACCTAATGTAGAATAGATGGCTGGTGGGAAGCAGCTGCATAGCACAGGGAGATCAGCTTGGTGCCTTGTGACTACCTAGAGGGATGGGATCAGGAGTGTGGGAGGAGACAAAAGAGGAGGGGATATGGGGTATGTGTATTCGTATAGCTGATTCACTTTGTTACACAGCAGAAGGTAATGCACCATTATAGAGCAATTACATTCCAATAAAGATGTTAAAAAAAATTGGGGGAAATAAAAAATTATTCTATTTATGTTGCGCATATATTTATGTATTTTGTTTCAAATACAGGGGTCAATCCATTGCTAAGGTCTAAAAAAGAAATAACATACTAGCAGAAAAAAAGGTTTTTACAAAAAATGCTCATTTTGTTTTAATTGAAATTTGGCTCACTAATGGGCTTTCATGAACCATATTCTTTAGATTTCATCACTAATTTAGACTACTCATCATAAGTTTCAGTACAAGATATAGTCAGATAATATTTCCAACTTATTGAACATGTTTTTTTCTAGCATCTACTATGTATCTGGCAGAGTGAAAGAAACTAAGTATATAGCAATAAACAAAATATAAATGGTTCTTTAAGATTTATTGGAATTTATTTTCATTTAACTTAATACTAATAAAATTTGCTAACATGTAAATTTTTCTATGATATATGAAATGCTTTTAAAAACATATAATTGATCCTTTTTATGATCCATGAAAAAGTATAAATTGTTATTATCATTATTTCCATGTTATATCTGAAGGAATAAAACTCCAAGAGCATAAGTATATTTACAAGTATTTTTGGCTTCTAAGTAGTGCAGTTGGAACTTAAGTGTCATTCTATACTCACTGCTTCATGCTTTGCAGTTGTTCTCTGTAATGTAAGGGTTGCTTATTCATTTTCTAGATCCTCTACACACTTTTTTCTCTTTATTTTTCCTTTATCAAGAAGTCCCAGTAGTTTCTTCCATTTTAACATATAAAGAGTTATATTATTTCTACAATTTTAATTAATTAATGTACAAAATTTTTTGGAGAATCATAGAGTAGGGAGGGAGTGTGTTAAGTCTGGTCTAACATCCTCCAAATAAGTAAAAACCTCCATAGTCTCAAATACTAAACAATTCATCCTTAACCTTTTTTATGACTCCAGCAGACTGTTTACTTGTGTGTTCTAGATTTAATCATCCTTGGAAAGAAAAATTAGTTATTCTGAACATTTTCTCTGAATACAACTTAAATCCATTATTACCTGGCTTAAAGTTGAGAATGATTGACAAAATCCTATTAAAATATTACCATCTCTCTAGAGCCAAATATGTTTCACCTCTGACCACTTCAAATGTTAATAACCTATTTTTTTAACTCTGAATATTTATGTTATTTCTTTAATGTCTGTATTACACAAATAGAGTAGTATATGTTGAATCCCATTTTACATTCATCATTGGGGTTTTATACACTTAAATTCCATAAAAGGTAAACATAGTAAGGCTTTGTAGTATTATTATTCACAGATGATATTTTATTTGGATGGTTTCTCAAATGGATTGTGTAAAGACTGAAATCCAAATTTATATTTAATTTCCCATTTTCCTATTTTGGATTTAAGCTAAAGTCTGTTATATCCAATGGTTAATAAGGAAATCTTAAAGGCAATGCCCAATTCCAGTGAATGAGCTCAAGTACAGCTATTCTCCATAGCTCCCTTGGATTAATACCATTCAATTTCATAGACATATGCATTTCCAAAATCAGCGTGTTTTGTTTTAAAGTGGCACCTGTAGTCATTATAACTATTTGGTAAATACCATTTTGTACATTACAGCAATTAGACAATAATCAAGAGATAATATATGGCAGAAAACTTTAACTCCCATAACAGTAGAAGTATAGAATTTTGGAATGAAAAAATGCATACTTTTGCATTGATTAGAAAAAATTTCATGGAGAAACTTTGAGGCAGGCCTTGAAGGATAAGTTGGGGTTAGAGCCATAAGAATTGTGAGAAATCTACTGTATGGGAAATAATTGTTATTACATTCAATGGTATGGACAGGATTGCATTCTTTTATTTCCATTAGTTTTTTGTTTTAATCATTACAACACCATCCAAAAAATGGAAAGCTACTCTAGCTGTTCATGTAGAGGGGCAGTGACGTAGAGGAATACATGATAGACGGAAAGTCAAAAGAAATGTTTTGCCCGTGATTTTATTTCTAATTAGATTTAGGTGTTTGTTAAATCTATGTAAGCTCTCCAAAAATCAGTTTCCACATCTGAAAAATAAATGAGTTAATATTCATTAACCTCCCACCAGAACAAATATTCAATGTTTACAATATTTTTTTAAATGATTGCAATTATCTTTTCTGCTTTTCTCTTCTTTTTAATCTAACCTGGTATTTTAATCTCAGGGTCTTTCTCACTTTTCTTTGCATATGTTTCTACATAAGGCTGAATTTCACAATGATTGATATTCACTCCACACTCTTCCAAGTTGACCCATTGGGACTGACCCAATAGGAAATAAGAAAAGCAAAAGGGCTAGAAATTCAGGGTGAGTTTAGGTAATTGGAAATATTTGTATGAGGCTGGTTTTTAAGAAGTTAGACAGAGATGTACAAAAGCAGGACAAGCAGACAAGGATATAACATGTCGTGCTAAAGAGTTTGGATTTTATTGTCAAGAAATGGAAAACGATTGAAAGGTGCTAGGTGGGGGAAATGGCATGATAATATTTGCAATTTAAAAAGCTGACTTGGGACTTCCTGTTTTCCAACTGGCAAGGGAGGAGCTTGGAATTCACTACTCCATTGTAACAAGTAAAAAGCTGAACATACTGAAAAATTAGCAACTCTTCTTACATCCTTGAGAGAAGTGGGTTCACAGGGCAAACCACTAACCCCAAAATGAAACAGACAGGTGGATACATGGAATCAAAACTTACCAGAGCAGGAACACAGCAGCAGAAACCTCTACAGGAGCCAGTGCCAGTGTAGGAAAACCTAAAGCGTACTTGATAAATTGCTGGAGACTCAGTGTGGATAGGTTTGAGAGTCAGAAGCTCCAGGTAGATCCAGTCCACACACCTTTCTCCGTTTTATCTCCAGGAGCTCAATCATGTTCTTATAGTGAATATCAGAGAGAAATTCCCTCATACTTCTGGCAGAGAGGGTAGAAAAGTTACCATTTTGAAAAACACCAGAGTATATTTTTCTTAACAAGATCTGCTCACAAGAGAAAGTATTCAACCAGAGACTAACCTGCTAGGGTTTTATCAGAGATTAACCTACCTGGGGGAAAGGAACTACCCAAATCCAGCTCACTCTAACCATCCTGTCCCGCCTAAGGGTGATGATGTTGGTGGGGAACTGAGAAGCCCATATGAAGGTCACAATCCAGAGACAGAGGCACACTAAAATAGTGAGACCTAATCATAGGACTACAGAACACTTCCCCTCCGCTCACAGCTTTCCACCTTGTTACTGAAGGCTTTTATAGAGAAGTTTCTTTTACCTAGTGCATGTGCTATAAAGAAACAAATCACAAGGTATACTAAATGGCAAAAACGTTTGAAGAGACACAGGAAACATCAAAACCGTACTCAGATATGGCAGACATGTTGGAATCATCAGAATCAGAAACCTACCAACCCTTCCAGGTGATTCTGATGCACACTTAATTTTAAGGATCACTGATCTATAAGATTGGATTTGAATACTAAATTTCCTATATGTGATTTCTCCATTGTTTTTGGATATTTCACTCACAATTCTTCTCAATATAGGCTTCAAGTAATTTCCACTTGTTCTATTCTTGTTATCCTTATCTATACAAAAATACCATAAGTTCTTTGAGTGGTGTACCATGTATGTATTTTATATCCTTCATGGTCTAGCATGATACTGCTAAAGAAATATTCAGTAAGTGTTTAGTGAATGAAAAGTCAATAACTTGACACATCTGCTAGCTAAGGCTGGTTTTGCAGATGACTTTTCTGCAGACGGTCTGACCTGGATAGAACACTGCTTTCTGGATGATGTTGAATGTCAATGTGAATACCTCTAAAGTCCATGGATCAGAGATGACTCCCATTTATTCAGAGACGTCATGTCCCATTTAAGATTTTCTAAGCCAGGAACTCCTGTTCTGTCTCTTGCCATTACACAGCAAGTATACAGAAGAGAGGAGAGAAAATAAATCTGATATACTAGAATGTTGCTATTTAGTATAAGTTCTGGTAAAGGGTTTGATGGAGGATGAACTGTGTGTTTGATAAAAACTAAGGGTCCTGACTAAGCAGTTGGTACCTTTCATTCATCAGGGTTATTCCTGTCGCCTGTTGGAGCTGATTGAATATAATTTATCCTAGGGGAAAAAAATGATAGCTCAGGTCAATCCTACTCTTATTCCAAAGTACCCAAATTAGTAGGTGCTTAGATTTTACCCAGAACTTGTTCATTTCTCTAATTCATTTTTGGTCATGGAAATCCTGATTTATGTAAGAAGCAAAGAAAGTTGCTTTCCAGTAGAGATAGTCTATCTATAATTGTGAATACCTTCCAAATAAAAATTAAAACCTGTGTTCAGATTATGCTTTCTTCTGTTCATCAACCATGAAAACAGACTCTTAACTTGATCCAGCCTCTGCAGAAGCAAACTACAATTTGTTAAGTAGTTACTGTGTCCACTGTTCTTAGCAATCTTCATGTATTTAATTTATATGATGAACTAGTGAGAGATATCTAGTTACTGATTAATGGGAAACTGAGGCCCAGAGAGGTTAATTAACTTTTAACAGGTTACACAGTTAGTAAAGAACATAAAAAAAATTTAAATTCATATCTCTTGTGGTAGAAAACCCGACTCCTTAGCAATATCTTGGACCATATGTGCACGTTTATTTCTTCAGAAATTTTAAAGGATATAGCCTCAGGTGCCATCATGTGATTTTTCAACTTAAAATTATCTTTTGGTGGAAACCTTGGTTTTTTGGCTTCCCACTAGGAATTTTATTTAGTGTTCCTTTACTGGTCAAGTCTCCTGTGAATTTTCTATTTATTTCTCTCATGGGGGGAGAGAGGGATATTTGCTAACCTGGTGGTATACTCCATTCATTGACCTTTCAGTATCCCTTCTGGTCTTGGTTGTTGGAGAATGTCTTCTTCCCACCTACTTTTTTGTACTCTATGAAACACTGTTTGCATTTAATTTTAAAATGTCTCCTTCCATTACCTTCTCTAGTTTTCAAATCATTTTTATGCTACTTTCTTTTACATGTTTGATACTTTCCAATTCATCTAAAACTTTTTAAAAAATATATTCTAGAACATGAGAGAAAACACCAACTGAAAGTGAACCCACGAAGGGAAAAAAGAAGAAAAAAATTGTAATGGACAGAAGTGTCAAAAAGATTGAAATACAAGGAATACTGAGTTTAGAAAAAACTTTAGACCTAAAAATGTTCTTAGACAGAAGTAAAGGAAAGAAAGTGAAAGTGAGGAAAATAATAAAGAGTTTGCAACAGCAATTGAATAGATAAAGTTACTATAGATTTGCCATTAAATCCTAGAAAACTAAATGATGAATTAAACTGTCTTCACATAAATAAGAGATAAGAATCTGAATTGGCTTCTGTTTAAATGAGAAAACAAACAAATACACACAGACACAGGCAATTATGTTTTATTTCTTATAATTCTGTAAAATGGGAATTTGACCTAAATAGTTCTAACTAATACTGTATGTACTAGGTGGACTCTTGATCAGAGAAGATGTAATATGAGAACAAGCATTTGTGAGATGATAGGGCTAATTTCTCTCTCAGACTGGGCTAATTCAGAACAAAATCTGATGACAGTGAATGCTGAATATTCAGATTCAGGTCACTCTGGTTTCAAAGCCAGCGGTAGATTCAGGTTATGTGAAATCTGAAGCTTACACAATTTGGTGAGGCTACTGTAAGAAAAACAATTCAAAATTATAAATGATACTTAACTATGAGAGTATTTTTTGGAATAAGGACAAAAAGCAAAATGTGCATATTTTAATAAGCAGTGCAAACAAAATAAGCATTACAAAATCCAGAAAAATAGCATTTTAAATTAAATAACAGTATCATATACCTTCACAATACCTTTTTTCCTACACTTTTGGCTTCATATTCATATTACAAAGATTTTATGTTATTTTCTCTAGTGATAATAGAAAGTTTATTGAGTCTTTCCACTATCAAGGTTGATCATATTTGTCTTTTTTAAAAGATTTTGCAAAAGTTTTTGAGCTTCACAACTCACTATTGGTGTATTAGTATGCTAGATCTGCCATAACAAAATGCTACAGATAGGGTAGTTTAAACCACACAACAGTTCTGAAATCTGTAAGTCCAAGATCACGTTGTTGGTTTCTCCTGAGGGCTCTCCCTGCTTTGCAGTTGGTTGCCTTCTCACTGTGTCTTCACATGGCATTTTCTCTGTGTGCACACACTTCTGGTGTCTCTTCCTTTTTTTTTAAGGAAAGTCCAGTTGGATTACCAGTCCACCCTTATGAACTCATTTAATCTCAATTACCTCCTTAAAGGTCTTATCTTCAAATACAGTCACATTGACAGTTAAGCTTTGATCTATGGATTTGGGGAGCAGAGAATTCAGCCCATGACAACTGATACTGTCATGAAACTAGTTCAAATTGTCATCAAATTTTGAAAAATTCTCTATCAAGTTTTTTGCATGTATGAGAAGTATACAATGATATGTTTTTCATGGTACTGCTAGTACATAGTACAATTTTGTGCTCTATGATAACAGAAATTCTGATAAATTATATCTCCATAATTTCTATTAAAATTATTGACGGTATATTTATAATTACATTTGGCACATTGTCAAATAGACTACCAATAGAAGATAGGTATAGTATATTTTTTAAAATAACAAACCAGAAAATTCATAAACTACTTAATCTAATCTCTCTGGGACAGTCATAAGTGCTTTAGAGTTTACTCATAGGAAAGCTACAACTTAATTTTAATTGTACACTGGCCCACATTACTTACTATATTTTTGAAACATTGTCTGTTTAATTTCATCTCATTCTCTTCTCAACCATTGCTTAACATTCTCCAGTCACACTAATTTTCACTTCCTCAAACATATATATTCCATATCTACCTCTGAACATTTTTGCTGGTTGGTTTTTCTTCTCCCAGATCTTCATTACAGCATTGCAACATGACTCTTTCAAGTGACCTCTGCTCCCAGGAAAATTGGTGTAACAAGGACGCAATTTACTTCCTGCCTGAAAAAAAAACAATACTTCATATAAAATACACAAATTTTTTGGCTGTAGAACAGTGACAATTTAGACATGGGGAAGAAATGAGGTGATCACTAAAATTGCCTCAACTTGCTAATTGGAGAGATGTTTCTGGCAGTGGACCAGGGAAAAAGAATTGAGTTAGAGCCTGAGAGTTTCCCTGTGCTGAGAATTTGTATATGGAAGTCTAGGGAAGGCAAGCAGCTATAATTTATAGGGGACAGCACTAGACAGGAAAAAGCTCCATGGAGAAAGAGTCCCAGAGACCTGTGGAGAGTCCACTTCAAGTCTGTAACTGGGTACTGATCAGTGAATGTGTCTAAGGAAATTACCCAATGCCATGGAAAATCTACTGAAGTAGAGCAAAGATAAAATCCTGGAGCTTGCATAGAGTTGAGAATAATTTATGTTACTACTAGCCAGAGTTGAAAATGTCATAATTCATGGGCCACTGAGTAGAACTGTCAAAAGGGTACTGGCTCAGTAGTGTGATAAAATCAGCCCAAGAAGTAAAGTCTGCTCTGATCATATATAACAAAGTTTAAAAGCAAGTCTCAAAAGGATCAAACATGCTTTAAGTAAATTAACTGCTCAAACATGTTCTAAGTGAATTATGGAACAAAACTCAACAAATATATAGGAATACAAAAATATCCTGTTCCTAACATAATAAAAGTCATGGTGTTTTTAATCCAATCATTTTTTATTATTTTGTATATCAATAGTTCATTACTTTTAATTGTTGAGTAATATTCTATGGAATGGATGTACCATACATTTTATAACCAATCACCCATCAAATGAACTTTGTATTGTTCCACAATGGGGCTATTTGAAATAAGTGTGCTGTGAACATTTGTGTATGGATTTTTAAATAATCCTAATTCTTTGTTATTCTGGGATAAGTGTTCAAGAATGCAGTTTCTGAATGGTGTGGTAATTGCAGGTTTAACTTTATAAGAAATTGCCAAACTCTTTTTCAGAGTGGATATACCATATTACATTCACACCAACATGAATAAGTGATTGAATTTCTCTACATCACTAGCATTTGGTGTTGTCACTGTTTTATCTTTCGGCCATTCTAATAGGTGTGTAGTGATATCTCATTTTCCTTTAATTTACATTTCCATAGTAGCTAATGATACGGCACATCTTTTCATGTATTTATTTGTCATATGTATATTCTATTCAGCAAAATTTCAGTTTATGTCTGTGGCCCATTTTCTAATCGTATTGATTTGTTTTTCTAGAGTTGAATTTTGGGTGTTTAAAAATATGTATTCTAGATACCAATCCTTTGTTGGAAATGTGGTTTTCAAGTATACTTTCCTAGTCTTTAACTTTATTTCTAATATTCTTACCAGGATCTTTTGTAGAGCAAAATAGTTTAATTTTGATAAAGTTCAATTTATCAACTTTCCCTTTTATGGATCATGCATTTGATGACAAGTTTAAGAACTCTTTGCTCAACTCTAGATTCTGAAGATTTTCTCCTGTGTAATTTCTCTAAAATGCAATAGCATTATATTTAAGGCTGTGATCTCTTTGGACTTAATTTTTGTATGATACCCGAGGTTAGACTTGTTTTGTTTTGTTTTGCTAATAGATGTCCAATTTCTCCATCATCATTTTTTTGAAAAGACTGCTCTTTCTCAATTGAATTACTTTTGTAACTTTGTCAAAAATCAGTAGAGCATATCTGTATGGGTCTATTTTGGGGTTCTCTATTGTTCTCCATTTACCTATGTATAGGTCTCTGTGCTAATACTGCGTTGTCTTGATTACTTTAGCTGTGTAGCAGGATTAAATTCTTAGAATGATTACTCCCATTTTATTCTCCTCTTTCAAGACTGTGTTAGCTATTCTAGGGTCTATACAATTCCATATAAATTTTAGAATAAAGTTGTCTATGTCTTCATAAAACTTTGCTGATATTTGGATGAGTTGCATTAAATCTATAGATCAATTTGGGAAGAACTGATATCTTTACTGTGTTGAACCACATAGGTTATGATTTGTCTAATTTTTCACTTGTTTCCACAATTAGAAAATATTTTCACATAGGTAGGAATTTAGCTTTTAATAGTAATTTAATCTTCAGCAAAAATTTATGTAAATTTATGCATAAGGAAATTATCTCAGGGATATAATTTTGGCAGTTTAAAAGGGGCAGATGTTCTCTTTTTAGAATTTGGCTTATTTAAATGAAAGAGATAATGGGACAAAAATATCTTCTATGTCTAACATGAAGATCATGTAATTCTTCAGCTCATGGATCAGAAATATCCTCTATTTATACTTCTCATAATACTTTATTTTCTTACAATGCTATCAAAATTTCCTTCAGCAATTAGAATTGATCTAATTCCTTGCTCCTTCACCTTGTTCTATTTTATTGTATCAAAAAAAAAAAGTTCTGGCTACACACATAATTCCAATGAAATTTTTTAATACTTGTTAGAGTTATAATTTTCTTACATGTAGCTACAAGGCAAATGATTTTAAGTACATAAAACTGCTTCATATTCTTCTGCCAAAAATGATTATTCTTTCAACTTGTAGTTTACTTTCCTAAATAGGTGGAAGAACAATACATGGTATATCCTGAGGTTGGCATATGACCTAAAATGATCAAATCAGATGGAAGGAAAAACTTAAATATTTGAGGAGTGTCCTATCTCTGTTTCTTCTCTGTCTCTATAGCTGTCTGTCTTTATTATTCTTTTCTACTGAACAAGAGACTTTTTTGTTACAGTTTGTTCTGGAAGCCTTCTAGTGCTGACAAAGGACAAAAATATCACAATAAGGAAGGAATAAAGAAATATGATGTGATGAACAATCTCTGAATATGTGATACTCTGTATCTCTTGTTAGGTGAAATTATAAATATTCTAATTTTTACAGTTACAGACAGATTTCTATACATTTTCCCAATAGACTCTAATGATTAAGAATTCTTTTTTTTTTTTTTTTTTTTTTTTTGCGGTACGCGGGCCTCTCACTGTTGTGGCCTCTCCCGTTGCGGAGCACAAGCTCCGGACGTGCAGGCTCAGCGGCCATGGCTCACGGACCCAGCCGCTCCGCGGCATGTGGGATCTTCCCGGAACGGGGCACGAACCCGTGTCCCCTGCATCAGCAGGCGGACTCTCAACCACTGCGCCACCAGGGAAGTCCTGATTAAGAATTCTTAAATATCGTTGAGAAAAAGATAAATATCACAGTAGAAAAAGAAAAGAGGACAAAGTAAACAAAGAGAATACCTATAGGGAGAAGCATAAATAACTAGAAAATAAAATGTTTAAGCTTGTCTTATATATTTAAAATGTCAAACATTACATTGTTTTTTTCTATCAATTTTAAATAAAAGCTTTTATCATTTAACACCAATACTTAATTAAAGAAAAAATTAGGTGTGAGTGTGAATATATGTATGTTAAATGAAAAAGTACTAAATTGAATTTCACAATTAAATTTGATGATATATCTGGGGATTCTTTTCTTCCTTCTGCATTTATTCACTACATAAATATTTACAAAGTCCAAATAATGTTTTGTGGAAATAGATAAAATGTAAGTTGTTTTTGAAATGTAAATAAATATAACATAAAAAATATTAAATGTATGCATTATAACAGTGCTGTTATTGGTCAATTCTTTTTATTTCTCAGAACTTGCACTTGTCATGTCAAGAATTCTTAGTATTATCATCAATAAATTCTGCATGTTATCATCAATAATTGACTTTTATCTACAAAAATTTTCCAGGAAAAATATTTTCCCCCTCAGTACAAAAGCTATATTTGCATAGTGAGTGCCATAACTTATTTATAAACTCTGTTTCATTTTATGTATTATATATATAACCATAGCTATATATAAAGCATCAGCTATGTACTTAAGATTATTGATGGTGAAATAATTTGTTTGAAAATTTACCTTATCTAAGCATGTCATAAATATTAAATAAACCTTTGACTATAACAAACTGCGTGACAACTTAGAAAAGTATAAAACCTTTGTATTCATGCATATGAGTGCATCTATTAATACATCTTTCAGTTGTGTGGGATCAATTTATAGAACCAGGTATGTTATCATAATCATTTATATTTAATACAAATTTGCTTTGAATCTCCTTGTTTTGATTTGTTTGCTATTTGTTATATGTATTCCATAAGTAATTTCTTCAAACAGTGTAGATGGTTGGTTTCTTTTCAAATCCTAAAACCTCTTCTTGTAACTTTTAATTTTGATGTAATTCAAAATGTATACCAAAGATGCAGGAGTAGTAAAGGAATTCTTATATTCTCTACCCAGATTCAACCATTGTTCACATTTTGCCCAATTTGCTTTATCGTTCTGTCTCTCTCAATATATTTATATTCAAATTTCTTCAATTGTCCTAATAATGCCCTTTATACCTGTTGGTTATCATTGTCCAGGATCTAATCCAGGGTCTTTCAGTGCATTCAGTTGTCATCTCTTTTTGGTCTCCTTCCATCTGGAACACTTCCTCAGCCTTTCTCTGGGAACTTTGACTTTGACACTTTGAAACATAATAGACAATTATTTTGTTGTGTCCCTTAATTTGAGTTTTCTGTTGTTTCCTCATCCTGAAATCTTTTTTATTTACCCATACGGACAAGATATTAGACACTTACGAAGAGAATGTTGAATCACAGTGCTATACTCTGTATATTTTTAAACACCTAAAAATACAATGATAACTTATTAAAACCACAACTAGAGTGGACGAGTTTAACTTATTTTAGGTTTGACATTTCAAGAAAATTAAATATGTAATAGAGTTGAAACTTCATTTGGAGGAAAATTAAGAGCCTTAAATAATTTTATTAAAAAAAATGCAGATAAACTATTTTTTTAATTTGAAAAGCTATGAAATCAAAATTAATGAATGGAGCAGTAGACATCATGTATCCAAATGCTGAAACAAAAAATAAAATAATTTAAAAGTACATTAAGAAAATAACACACAAAAAATAAAAAGAATAAATAAAGCCAAAATATAGTCAAATAAACTAGATAAACCACTGGTCAACTTGGTTAAAAACAAAAACAAAGAACAAAGAAAAAAACAATAAAATAAATCAACAAAATAAAAATAAAATAATAAGGAAATAATAAATAATATTACATGTAACATATAACATTATTTCAATGAATGTAAAATTTTAGGGGAAATTGATGATTAATCTAGAGAAGTATAAATATCAAATTTGGACTCAATAAAAGGTAGAAAACATGAGAAGATCAGTAACATCAGAAAATACATTAGAAATCCATATTGTAAAATGTCCCAGTGGGATGACTTTACCACTGAATTGTAGCTAATCTTCAGTAGAATAATTTCTATTCTATTTCTATTACAAAGATCATAGAAAATTATAAGTAGCTACTAAACTGAAGTAAGAACCAAGCATAACAATACTAAAATACTAAAAAACAAATTTAATTTATAACTATAGTTGAAAAAAACCTAAATAAAATATTAGCAAAAAGAAAAGCAGTAAATTCCAAGAATAATGCCCAACACCAAATATAGTTTATTCAATGAATGAATTAAGTCTGTCTTTATGAAATAAATCAAAATATATTGGGCTTCCCCAGTGGCGCAGTGGTTGAGAGTCCGCCTGCCGATGCAGGGGACACGGGTTCGTGCCCCGGTCCGGGAAAATCCCACATGTCATCGAGCGGCTGGGCCCGTGAGCCATGGCCGCTGAGCCTGCGCGTCCGGAGCCTGTTGCTCCGCAACGGGAGAGGCCACAATGCAATTATAAAAATATACTTTAAAGATCTATTTCATACATTTTAGTAAATCACTAATAATTTAAAAATCTAAGTAAAATGGGAATAGAAGTTATCAATTAAATGTGTGCAGTCAATATAACAAGGAAAGTTACCTACATTAAATATTGAAACTGTTAACAGATTTTAGGAACAGAATGTGAATGTCCTCTTACCATTATTATTTAAAATTAGACAGTAGGAAAATTAAATAAACATTATGAAAATAAAAGAGTTGTAGGGCTTCCCTGGTGGCGCAGTGGTTGGGAGTCCGCCTGCCGATGCAGGGTACGCGGGTTCGTGCCCCGGTCCGGGAGGATCCCACGTGCCGCGGAGCGGCTGAGCCCGTGAGCCATGGCTGCTGAGCCTGCGCGTCCGGAGCCTGTGCTCCGCAACGGGAGAGGCCACAACAGTGAGAGGCCCACGTAACGCAAAAAAAAAAAAAAAAAAAAAAAAAAAAAAGAGTTGTAAAAAAATCACTTATAATTGCACAGTAAGAAAATCCAAGATATTTAACAACAAATAATCATCTTTTAATGGGAGATAATTTTAATTAAATAGAAGGAAAATACATAACAATGAATAGCTTTTTATTAAAACACCTTGCTTGTTTATAAATGTAATCAGGAACATGTCCTATTTTTTATAATCAAACAACACTAAACATGTAGAAGTAAACTCAAAAAGAAAAGTAAGTTACTTGCATGAATCACACCATGAAGTTTTACTGAAGGACATAAAATTCAATCAGGAAGTGATGTACAATTTTTTAGAGTGGAAGAAATACCAGAATACTTCAGCTTTCACAAATAGCTCTATACATTAAATGCATTTCCAATAAGAATTCCTTTATAAAACTGGGTAAAATAATTTTAAGAGTTTACATGGTTAAAAATAGTCATTTGAGAACTGCCAAGTTTGTTTTGAAGAAAAGAAGACAAGGGAGAGAGGACTCAAGTAGAACATATTATTAAAGTATGCAACAATCTATTATAAGAATTGGCAGAACAGGCTACTAGATTAGTGCAAATGGATAAAGTATAGAAACAGATGGATATTTGTAACCATCTATATATACAAGAAAAATATATATACACATATATATATAATGTTAGATAAATTATTTATTATATAAAGTGGAATATCTCTAACATTATCCAAACAAGCAAACAAAGAACAAAACAAAACATGCGGATTCAGAAGGAGAGCAAACAATATCACCCGTAACCCACAGCTACAGATACTTTGGAGACAATGATTTCTAAACAAATTATTTTTCATGTAAATGGACCTTTTGAGACCAGCCATGTTAACTCTAGTGCCCACACAGGACCAGAATGGCAGATTGGGATGGTGTGGAAAAGGGAAGAAAGGTACCAGTCAAGGTGGGAAATAGTGAAAGTAATTCCAATACCATTGAGTCAGGCTCCTAGACCCTGGAAATTTTGAAAGAAACAGGCTTGAAAAGTGCATGGACCAGTGGTGGCTGTGTTGGAAAAGCTCCATCTCAGTAATAAAGTGAAGCACCTGGTAATAGGAAATATCCCTTAGAGAACTGGTGGTGAAGGAAAAAACAACAACAACAACAGAAGTAGGACAGTATGAATGAATCAGAAGGATGGATATATTAGTTTCTAAGAACCATTCCTCACTAAAAAGAATCAGGGCTCCTTGGAGAAATGGCTACTTCATAGACCAGGAAATGAAAAGTATTATGTAACATTGGGTCATCTTATGTCAGAAAGCAAGGAAAAATTCAAAAACTAGCAATGAAGGCATGCCAAAAGACAAAGAGGTCAAGCCTAAAGGGCCTCCTATGGGCTAAATCTGGAACATTTAAATAACAACAACATTAGTAAGTTGTTATCATTTTTGTAATTGATTATAAAGAAATAAATAAAAACCCATGAGTCCTTTGTGTGTGTGTATGTGTGTCTGTGTGTATGTAAGAGGGAGTATGAAAGAGAGACAGAGAGAGAAATGGATGCTAAAACCAATGATTAAAGTGTTTCAGAAACTAAAAGTTTGAACAGTGCCAAAGCCACTCCATAGATTATCTGAGAATTGCAAAGGGGAAAAATAAATGGGCCTTTCCTTAGAAAGATCTGATTACCATTTTCTTTGAAATAAAGTGATCAAATTTCACATCACTAATAGCTGAATTATGAAAAAACTATGAATTTTGAAAAAACTATGAATTTTGAAAATAAAAGGAGAAATTTAATATAGATTGATGTAGATGGTATTAGGGAAAAATTATTGATGTTCTAAATGGAGCAACTGATTGAATGAACCACTGAAATTTTTCGTATTTTTAGGAGATGTATGTAAAGTATTTTGGTGTAAAGTGTCAAGATTTATGTAACACTTTTAAATGGTTCAGCAAGTACAATAAAGATGGATAAAGAAAATATAGTAAAATATTAATAGTTATTAAATGTAGACCTTTTGTATAAGAGGGATCATAGTATTATTATTACTTTTAAATTTAAGGTATACAATTTTTTTCATAAGAAGTGTTGGAAAAATTAACAGGTAAATAGAAAATTAAGAAAAATTGTATATTCTTGAGTTGTGAAAACTAAATATTAGGGAATATCTAGGTAAAATAGTCATATAAAATTATATAAATTAAATTATTCATATGCTAAACAAAGTGAAATATAGACATAATAAGCCAGGATTTAAATTCACAAACATAAAGAAAATTTTTGAAAATTTATTAAAAATATAGATTCCAATAAAAAAATAGTTTACAAATTGGTAGTTCACACAAAAGAAATTTAAAAATAGTCAAAAAATCATATTAGAAAACAGGTCAAAATCACTGGTATTTAGAGAAATGAAAATTAAAACAGTAAAAACTACCACTTTTTTTTAATCTTTTAATGCTATTTTTTATTGAAGTAAAATTGACTTAACATATTTTATTAATTTCAGGTGTACAACACAGTCATTTCAAATGCTTATGCATTAAACAAAGGTCACCATTATAAGTCTAGTTCCCATCCATTATCATACAAAGTTATTACAATATTAATGACTATATTTCCTATGCTATTCATTACATCCCCATGACTTATTTACATTATAAATGAACATTTGTACCTCTTACTCTCTCTAAACTAGTTCCTTTATCCTTCAGAGACATGAAGTGGTTGCCTTGTATCTCTGGCAACCACTTGTTCTCTGTATATGTCTGTTTCTGTTTTGTTATGCTTGTTCATTTGTTTTATTTTATTTTTTCAGATTCCACATATAAGTAATAACATATGGTATTTGTCTTTTTCTGTCTGACTTACTTCACTTAGCATAACACTCTAGCTGTCATAAAAGGTGATTTTATTATGTTTATGCCTGAGTAATATTCCATTGTGTGTGTGTGTGTGTGTTTGTGTGTACCATCTTCTTTATCCATTCATCCATTCATGGGCACTAGGGTTGCTTGGTTTCATGTCTTTGCCACTATAAATAATGCCGCAATGAACATAAGTGTGCATATACCTTTTTGAGTTAGTGTTTTTTCTTTACATAAATGCTAGATCATATGGTAGTGCTACTTTAAAATTTTTGAAGAACCTCCATACTGTCCTCCACAATGGCCGTACCAATCTACATTCCCACAAACAGTGCATGAGGGTTTACTTTTCTCTACATCCTCATCAACACTTGTTATCTGTTGTCCTTTTTTTGTTGTTGTTAGTTTCTGCTTTATAACAAAGTGAATCAGTTATACATATACATATGTTCCCATATCTCTTCCCTCTTGTGTCTCCCTCCCTCCCACCCTCCCCATCCCACCCCTACTACTTTTTTTTTAAACTCTTATATTAGTGATTATTTTAAAGACTGATATCATTCACTGCTTTTAGGTGTATGAGGGAAGAAAAACAGTTATGCGTTGCTGGTAGAAGTATATATTGGAACAAACTTTGAGGAAAAAAATATGCCAGTATCCACTAAAAGTACATTTTGCTACAAAACAAACAAACAGTAACACTGCCAGATTAGTGTATTTATACAAGGATATTTATTGAAGCATGTTATTTAACTGGAAATAACCTGGATGTCAAATGATATGGAATTGTTAAATAAATTGTGCTACATCTGTAGTTAGAAAATGAAGCAGTTAGTTTATTTAAGCTAATTAAATAAATTAGTTTGTTACTCATACATTGACCTAGAAATATGTCTATAACACATTATTCAGCAGTGGATAATTCTATTTTTGCAAAATATAAAATTTAAAAAAAGGAAAACAAGTCATATATGTGCATCTATACCTAATCTATATTATCTATATCTACCTCTATATCTATACAAGGTTAAAGAATAAGTTTGAAAGCAAAAATGCAAACTGCTAACACTGCTCAGCATACCTCAAGGTAGAGGCAGAGGAAAGGAGGGGGAAGGTGAGGCTATTGACACAACTTATATCTGTAGTCCATGAATTGTAACAAATGTATTCTTTTTCTAATTAAAAAATAAAAATAAATTTAAAAAAACCCTTAACAATAGCAACAAAAGAAATTGCTGTCAAATTTATTATATCTCTTCAGGTACAAATTATTTTCTAATGTGCAGAAATTTGACTGTAGGCATATAGCAAACAGAAAGGATTTATGAATCTTTTCATATAAAATTAATGATGGGTTATAATGTGTGGTCTTTTTACTTTAAAAGAAAGTATCACAAGGTGATACTTTATTACTATGCCATTTTAATTGCTACATCTCTGTGTGCTTTATTGTGAATATTTTTGGTTTTGCATTTTTGACCGTAGGCAATTTCATTATGAATTAGGGTTCCCTTTCATAGATTAGAAAATGTTACAAATCAAAAGGATAAATTATAAACACAATGAATTATAACTTGAACTCTTAAATTTTCTCATATTTTTCTCTTTATCCTGGTGGAACAAAGTGAGCACTCAATAAGTTAGTGTGAAATGAATAAAGGAAAGAAAGAACTGCAATTTTTCTTAGAAAGAAGTTTCAGAGAAAGAAGTTTACTTCAATTATTAAATCAGAGAAATCAGGAAGCGAATGATCTCTTTAAGGCTAAAACATAAAATGTTTTGAAAATGCCTAGAAAAACACTATGTTATAATATCTTATAAAAAACTAAATAGTAAATACAATTTATAGGATTAGTAGTCCTCAAATCCCACAATACAAACATTAGAATAACATTGTAAAGATAATAATTATATGGAAATCTCTCTTTTTTAAAAAAATTATTTTTAGTTATTTATTTTTGCGTTGGGTCTTTGTTGCTGTGTGAGGGTTTTCTCTAGCTGTGGCCAGTGGGGGCTTCTCATTGCAGTGGCTTCTCTTGTTGTGGAGCATGGGCTCTAGGCACTCAGGCTTCAGTAGTTGTGGCACATGGGCTCAGTAGTTGTGGCTGTGGGCTCTAGAGCACAGGCTCAGTAGTTGGGACTCATGGGTTTAGTTGCTCCTCAGCATATGGGATCTTCCTGGACCAGGGCTCAACAGTGGCAGGCAGATTCTTAGCCACTGTGCCACCAGGGAAGCTCTGGAAATCTCTTATCCCAGGCCTATTTATCCACCTCCTATTCTTGATCTTCAAGACCCTTCAGAGATGCAAATATGTTCTGTAAAGCTTCTCTTGCCCATGAGGTTTGTAAGCTAGTCTTGGGTTTCCTTCTTCACTTGGGTGTAATATACACAAGATATATGAATCTGTGGTGAGGCACAAACATTCAGTCTATAGCACTGACTCTACTGCTTCCCTCTTATAAGGACACTTGTGATTATATTGGGCCCACCAAGATAATCCAGACTTATCTCTCAAGATCCATAATTTAATCACTTCTGCAAAGTCCTTTATGTCATTTAAGTAACGTATTTACAGGGTGTTGTATTAGGGTCTCCAAAGAAACAGAACCAATAAGATGTGTGTAGTGTGTGTGGTATGTATGTGTGTGTGTGTCCATATGTATATAAGGAATTGGCTCACATAATTATGGAGACTGAAAAGTCCCAAGGTCTAGCAAGTTGGAGCCTGAGGAATGCCAATGGTATAGTTCCAGTCAGTGTCTGAAGGCCTGAAAACCAGGATAGCAGATGGTATAAGATCCAGTATGAATCTGTATCTCAAGGCAGGAGAGGACCCATGACCCAGCTGTGAGATAGTCAGGCAGAGAGAAGGAACTCTCCCTTAATCAATCTTTTGTTCTCTTCTGGCCTTCAGCAGATTGGATGAGGCTCTCCCACATTGGGGAGGACAATCTGCTTTACTTGTTAATCTCATTCAGAAACACCCTCACAGACACACCCAGAATAATGTTTAAACAAGTATCTGAGTACCCCATGGCCCAGTTAAGTACACATAAAATTAACCATCACAGATGTGGACATTTTTGGGAGACCATTTCCAGCCTACCACAATTCCTATAAGCACAAAACGTGCTCTAGCATAATTATCTTAACAAGTTTATTGATGCCACACTCTCCTCCAGTTTACTCCATATTTCTCTACATCTTTTCCCATGTTAACTTGAAAGAATTCTGTATTTTCTCTCAAGCCTTATAACTCCTTTCTCCACTAAATCCTTCTTAAATGGAATTTGAGCCCCTCCATTTCACTTAGATATCTTACATCAGGGTAAAAATGACCTTCATGTTGCCATATGTAATGACTATTTCTCTGCTCTCGTTTTACTAAAAATCACAAACTGCTGCCTCAAAATTTTCCTTCTTGGTCTCTATAAGGGTAACTTCTCAGACAGACACACATATTTGAATGAATGAATGGCTGAATTTTATTACTATTTGTAGGATATCACTATCAAATTTTTATCTAATAGATATACTAAAATTAGAGTTATAGTAATCAAAGGATACAGATCTCATTTATGGCGATGTTGCATTTTACTACAACCAAGACTAATTAAAAACTGGTTCCAGAAAGGAGTTTATGCCAAATTAAAAACAGATTCTAATGATGGAGTAGCCAATATAGAATGATTATCAATAGATAGGTAGATAGATAGAGACATAGATATAGATAGATAAACACAGGTACATATATAATATAATACACATATATATATATGCTTATATGTACATTTATCTTGATTTTTTTAAATAAAAAATTTTGGAATATGATCTAACATCATCATATAAGAATACTTTTCTAAAATTACTTTAAATTTATTTAATTCTTGAAAACAAATTAATTTTTTTGTATGCCTACATTTGTTCCTGAAATAATATTCATTAAGGGCTAAGGTTATAGATACTTAAAATTTTATCTAATTTAAATTTTTGGAAAGATTAAGTCTTCTGACAGTTCAGGTTATAAAATAACCACACTTTTTTTTTTTTTTTTTTTTTTTTTTTTTTTTTTTTTTTTTTTTTTTTGCGGTACGCGGGCCTCTCACTGTTGTGGCCTCTCCCGTTGCGGAGCACAGGCTCCAGACACACAGGCTCAGCGGCCATGGCTCACGGACCCAGCCGCTCCGCGGCATGTGGGATCTTCCCAGACCTGGGCACAAACCCGTGTCCCCTGCATCGGCAGGCGGACTCTCAACCACTGTGCCACCAGGGAAGCCCCACGCTTTTTTTTTTTTTAAATAGATGTTCAAACTGTCAAGAAAAATTTGTGTCTGATCTTCCATGGGTTAAAGTCATAATGAGAATTTCTGCAATTAACAAGGAGTAAAAAGTTGAAGTTTTAAATTGTTACCAGTACATAGTGATCATTATAATGCGCAAAGAAGAACATACAAAACTGAATCTTGTCAAATAAAGACGTTCTGAGTGCTTTATATCATGGAATGTTTAGGAAAAAATTTTAATTTGTGCCTTTTCTTATTAGAATTTGCAAAATATTGAATGGGGGAAGTAATTCAATTAAAGTTATTTGAAACAGCAGGAGGAAAGTAAAATATTTAAACTAGAGATATATTTTACAAATAATAATTTGATTTAATATAAGGTATAGTTTAATATTGCAAATGTATAAATACAAGCAGGAGATGTGGATTTAAATTTTATCTTCTCTAAGGGCTACAGGTCTATGCAGTGGTTCTTTAAATATGGTCCATTGACGTCTAGGGAATCCTGAGGCCCCTTTAAAGGATATATAAGGTGACAACAAAACTGTTTTCCTTAGCACATACTAAACCAGTGGTGCTAAACTCTACTAGTAGTTACTACGTTCTTTATTGCTATGTTCTTGCCGAAATGCATCCTGGCAGGCACATGCACAAACAAACACACACTCACACACTCTCACACACACATGTACACACAGTGACACCAGTTACACTTAAGAATTTTCTTTATGAAGCAGTAAAAGTTATTTTATAAGACTCAACCCCTAACATATTTCTGTATGATGAAACGGGAAGTACATATAAAGCACTTCTGCTGCTGAACAAAGTACATTGTTTACTCGATGAAAATTACTATGTGATTGTACTGCAAGCTGTACTAGCCACCTTTTTCAAGGAATGCTCTTTTTGGAAAACACAACCGTTGGACAAAACATGACTATTTGGCAGATGTTATCTCATTGTCAGGGAGGGGGAAATTTTTCCCTTCTACCCCTCTCGAGTCCTTGTGGCTGATTAATACTAAAATTGTCACAAAACAAGTTAACAGAAGGAAAAATATTTTAATTTATGTACATGGAGGACTCATAGACATGAGACCAAAGAAGTGGCCAAAGCAGATGTCTTTTATTTATTTTTTATTAAAATAATTTTTTAACATCATTATTGGAGTATAATTGCTTTACAATGGTGTGTTAGTTTCTGCTTTATAACAAAGGGACTCAGCTATACATATACATATATCCCCATATCTTCTCCCTCTTCCGTCTTCCTCCAACCCCTCTGGGTGGTCACAAAGCACCGAGCTGATGTCCCTGTGCTATGCGGTTGCTTCCCACTAGCTATCTATTTTACATTTGGTAGTATATATAAGTCCATGCCACTCTCTCACTTTGTCCCAGCTTACCCTTCCCTCTCCCCGTGTCCTCAAGCCCATTCTTTATGTCTAAGTCTTTATTCCTGTCCTGCCCCTAGGTTCTTCACAACCTTTTTTTTTTTAGATTCCATACATATGTGTTAGCGTACGGTATTTGTTTTTCTCTTTCTGACTTAACTTCACTCTGTATGACAGAATCTAGGTCCATCCACCTCACTACAAATAACTCAATTTCATTTCTTTTTATGGCTGAGTAATATTCCATTGTATATATGTGCCACATCTTCTTTATCCATTCATCTGTCGATGGATACTTAGGTTGCTTCCATGTCCTGGCTACTGTAAATAGAGCTGCAATAAACATTGTGGTACATGATTCTTTTTGAATTATGGTCTACTCAGGGTATATGCCCAGTAGTGGGATTGCTGGATTGTATGGTAATTCTATTTTTAGTTTTTTAAGGAACCTCCATACTGTCCTCTAGAGTGGCTGTATCAATTTACATTCCCACCAACAGTACAAGAGGGTTCCCTTTTCTCCACACCCTCTCCGGCATTTATTGTTTATAGATTTTTTGATGATGGCCATTCTGACTGGTGTGAGGTGATACTTCATTGTACTTTTGATTGACATTTCTCTACTGATTAGAGATGTTGAGCAATCTTCCATGTGTTTGTTGGCAATCTATATATCTTCTTTGGAGAAATGTCTGTTTAGGTCTTCTGTCCATTTTTGGATTTGGTTGTTTGCTTTTTTGATATTGAGCTGCATGAGTTGCTTGTAAATTCTGGAGATTAATCCTTTGTCAGTTGCTTCATTTGCAAATATTTTCTACCATTCTGAGGGTTTTCTTCTCGTCTTGTTTATTGTTTCCTTTGCTGTGCAAAAGCTTTTAAGTTTCATTAGGTCCCATTTGTTTATATTTGTTTTTATTTCCATTTCTACAGGAGGTGGGTCAAAAAGCATCTCGCAGTGATTTATGTCATAGAGTGTTGTGCCTATGTTTTCCTCTAAGAGTTGTATAGTGTCCAGCCTTACATTTAGGTCTTTAATCCATTCTGAGTTCATTTTTGTGTATGGTGTAAGCGAGTGTTCTAATTTCATTCTTTTTCATGTAGCTGTCCAGTTTTCCCAGCACCACTTATTGAAGAGGCTGTCTTTTCTAAATTGTATATTCTTGCCTCTTTTATCAAAAGTAAGGTGACCATATGTGCGTGGGTTTATCTCTGGGCTTTCTATCCTGTTCCATTGATCTATATTTCTGGTTTTGTGCCAGTACAATACTGTCTTGATTACTGTAGCTTTGTAGTGTAGTCTGAAGTCAGGGAGCCTGATTCCTCCAGCACCATTTTTCTTTCTCAAGATTGCTTTGGCTATTCGGGATCTTTTGTGTTTCCATACAAATTGTGCAGTTTTTGTTCTAGTTCTGCGAAAAATGCCATTGGTAGTTTGATAGGGATTGCACCGTATCTGTAAATTGCTTTAGGTAGAAAAGTCATTTTCACAATGTTGATTCTTCCAATCTAAGAACATGGTATATCTCTCCATCTGTTTCTATCATCTTTAATTTCTTTCATTATTGTCTTATACGTGTCTGCATACAGGTCTTTTGTCTCCTTAGGTAGGTTTATTCCTAGGTGTTTTATTCTTTTTGTTGCAGTGGTAAATGGGAGTGTTTCCTTAATTTCTCTTTAAGCTTTTTCATTACTAGCATATAGGAATGCAAGAGATTTCTGTGCAGTAATTTTGTATCCTGCCACTTTACCAAATTCATTGATTAGTTCTAGTAGTTTTCTGGTAGCGTCTGTAGGATTCTCTATGTATAGTATCATGTCACCTGCAAACAGTGACAGTTTTACTTCTACTTTTCCAACTTGCATTCCTTTTATTTCTTTTTCTTCTCTGATTGCTGTGGCTAAAATGTCCAAAACTATGTTGAATAGGAGTCGTGAGAGTGGGCAACCTTGTCTTGTTCCTGATCTTAGTGGAAATGGTTTCAGTTATTCACCATTGAGAACGATGTTGTCTGTGAGTTTGTCATATATGGCCTTTATTATGTTAAGTTCCCTCTATGCCTACTTTCTGGAGGGTTTTTATCATAAGTCAGTGTTGAATTTTGTCGAAAGCTTTCTCTGAATCTATTGAGATGATCATATGCTTTTTATCCTTCAATTTGTTAATATTGTGTATCACATTGATTGATTTGTGCATATAAAGAATCCTTGCATTCCTGGGATAAACCCCACTTGATCATGGTGTATGATCCTTTTTATGTGCTGTTGGATTCTGTTTGCCAATATTTTGTTGAGGATCTTTACATCTATGTTCATCAGTGATATTGGTCTGTAGTTTTCTTTTCTGTGACATCTCTGTCTGGTTTTGGTATCAGGGTGATGGTGGCCTCGTACAATGAGTTGGGGAGTATTCCTTGCTCTGCTATATTTGGAAGAGTTTGAGAAGGATAGATATTAGCTCTTCTCTAAATGCTTGATAGAATTCACCTGTGAAGCCATATGGTCCTTGGCTTTTGTTTGTTGGAAGATTTTTTATCACAGTCTCAATTTTAGTGCTTGTGATTTGTCTGTTTATATTTTCTATTTCTTCCTTGTTCAGTCTTGGAAAGTTGTGCTTTTCTAAGAATCTGTCATATCTTCTAGGTTGTCCACTTTATTGGCTTATAGTTGCTTGTAGTAATCTCTTGTGAGTCTTTGTATTGCTTCAGTGTCAGTTGTTACTTCTCCTTTTTCATTTCTAATTCTATTGATTTGAGTCTTCTCCCTTTTTTTCTTGATGAGTCTGGCTAATGGTTTATCAATTTTGTTTATCTTCTCAAAGAACCAGCTTTTAGTTTTATTGATATTTGCTATTGTTTCCTTCATTTCTTTTTCATTTATTTCTGATCTGATCTTTATGATTTCTTTCATTCTGCTAACTTTGGGTTTTTTTGTTCTTCTTTCTCTAATTGCTTTAGATGTAAGGTTAGGTTGTTTATTAATCTTGGTTGTTGGGTTTCCCCTTTCTTAACTTTAAATATATCCTGCCCCTCCCTTCTGGCTTGCAGAGTTTTTGCTGATAGATCAACTGTTAATCTTATGGGGATTCCCTTGTATATTATTTGTTGCTTTACCCTTGCTGCTTTTTTTTTCTTTGTATTTAATTTTTGATCGTTTGATTAATATGTGTCTTGGCGTGCTTATCCTTGGATTTGGCCTGTATGGGACTCTCTGCATTTCCTGGACTTGATTATTTCCTTTCCAATTTTAGGGAAGTTTTCAACTATAATCTCTTCAAATATTTTCTCAGTCCCTTTCTTTTTCTCTTCTTTCTCTGGGACCCTTATAATTCGAATGTTGGTGCATTTAATTTTGTCCCAGAGGTCTCTGAGACTGTTCAAAATTCTTTTCATTCTTTATTCTTTATTCAGCTCTAAGGTAGTTCTTTCCACTGTTTTATCTTCCAGGTCACGTATCCATTCTTCTTCCTCAGTTATTCTGCAATTGATTCCTTCTAGAGAATTTTTAATTTCATTTATTGTGTTGTCCATCATTGTTTGTTTGCTCTTTAGTTCTTCTATGTCTTTGTTAAACGTCTCTTGTATTTTCTCCATTCTATTTTCAAGACTTTGGATCATCTTTACTATCATTATTCTGAATTGTTTTTCAAGTAGACTGCCTATTTCCTCTTCATTTGTTTTGTCTGCTGGGTTTTTACCTTGTGCCTTCATCTGCTGTGTGTTTCTCTCTCTTCTCATTTTGCTTAACTTATTGTGTTTGGGGTCTCCTTTTCACAGTCTGCAGGTCCATAGCTCCTGTTGTTTTTGGTGTCTGTCCCCAGTTGGTAAGGTTGGTTCAGTGGGTTGTGTAGGCTTCCTGGTGGAGGGGACTGGTGCCTGTGTTCTGGTGGATGAGGCTGGATTTTGTTTTTGTGGTGGGCAGGACTGCATCTGGTGTTGCGTTTTGGGGTGTCTGTTACCTTATTTTGATTTTAGGCAGCCTCTCTGATAATGGGTGGGGTTGTGTTCCTGTCTTGCTAGTTGTTTGGCATAGGGTGTCCAGCACTATAGCTTGCTGGTCATTGAGTGGAGCTGGGTCTTAGCATTGAGATGGAGATCGCTGGTAGAGCTTTTGCCATTTGATATTACATGGAGCTGGGAGGTCTCTGGTGGACCAATGTCCTGAACTTGGCTCTCCCACCTCAGAGCCACAGGTCTGACACCCAGCCGGAGCACCAAGACCCTGTCAGCCACATGGCTCAGAAGAAAAGGGAGAAAAAAAAAGAAAGAAAGAAAGAAAGAAAATAAAATAATTAAAATAAAAAATAATTATAAAAATAAAAAATTAAAAAGTCATAAAAAAGAAAATAAAAAAGAAGAGAGCAACCAAACCAAAAAACAAATTCACCAATGATAACAAGTGCTAAAAACTATACTAAAACACAAGAACAACAACAACGCCCCCCCAAAAATAAAGAGACCAACAGAACCCTAGGACAAATGGTAAAAACAATGCTATACAGACAAAATCACACACAGAAGCATACACATACACACTCAACAAATGAGAAAAAGGGAAAAATATATATATATATCATTGTTCCCAAAGTCCACCTCCTCAATTTGGGATGATTCGTTGTCTATTCAAGTATTCCACAGATGCAGGGCACATCAAGTTGATTGCGGAGATTTAATCTGCTGCTCCTGAGGCTGCTGGGAGAAATTTCCCTTTCTCTTCTTTGTTCACACAGCTCCTGTGGTTCAGCTTTGGATTTGGCCCCACCTCTGTGTGTAAGTCGCCTGAGGGCATCTGTTCTTCGCTCAGACAGGACGGGGTTAAAGGAGCAGCTGATTCGGGTGCTCTGGCTCACTCAGGCCGGGGGAGAGGGAGGGGCACAGAGTGTGGGGCGGGCCTGAGGCGGCAGAGGCCAGCGTGACGTTGCAGCAGCCTGAGGCGCGCCGTCCGTTCTCCCAGGGAAGTTGTGCCTGGATCACGGGACCCTGGCAGTAGCGGGCTGCAGAAGCTCCCGGGAGGGGAGGTGTGGATAGTGACCTGTGCTCGCACACAGGCTTCTTGGTGGCGGCAGCAGCAGCCTTAGCGTCTCATGCCCGTCTCTGGGGTCTGCGCTGTTAGCCGCGGCTAGCGCCCGTCTCTGGAGCTCCTTTAAGCGATGCTCTTAATCGCCTCTCCTCACGCACCAGGAAACAAAGAGGTAAGAAAAAGTCTCTTGCCTCTTCGGCAGCTCCAGACTTTCTCCCGGGCTCCCTCCCGGCTAGCTGTGGCGCACTAGCCCCCTTCAGGCCGTGTTCACGCCTCCAACCCCAGTCCTCTCCCTGTGCTCTGACCGAAGCCCGAGCCTCAGCTCCAGCCCCCACCAATCCCGGTGGGTGAGCAGACAAGCCTCTCGGGCTGGTGAGTACTGGTCGGCACTGATCCTCTGTGCGGGAATCTCTCCGCTTTGCCCCCCGCATCCCTGTTTCTGTGCTCTCCTCCATGGCTCCGAAGCTCCCCCGTCCAACACCGCCCGTCTCCGCCTGAGAAGGGCCTTCCTAGTGTGTGGAAACCTTTCCTCCTTCGCAGCTGCCTCCCACTGGTGCGGGTCCCAACCCTATTCTTTTTCCCTGTTTATTCTTTTGCCCTACCCAGGTACGTGGGGAGTTCCTTGCTTTTTGGGAGGTGTTAGGTCTTCTGCCAGCGTTCAGTAGGTGTTCTGTAGGAGTTGTTCCACATGTAGATGTATTTCTGATGCATTTGTGGGGAGGAAGATGATCTCTGCGTCTTACTCTTCTGCCATCTTGAAGGTCTCTCTCACAGATGAGTTTTACATGTTTCAGACAAAGAAACAATAAATTTTTGAGGAATTGATAAGACATAGAAACTTAGGTTTCTGGTGCTCAGTGAGTGAAGAATCCAGAGTTTGGAATTGGGGTAGTAAATTTAAAAATAACAAGGTGTGTTTATAGAGGCTGCTTGTCACAAATTCCCTAACTCTGCAATAAGGGTGTCCTTCTACTTCCAGATGCAAGGACTGCACATTTCACATGAGAGATTTATTTCCTGCTTTCAGGGAAATGGAGAGGAAGGTCAGAGTGTCCCTCGTGTATTGGCAATTTCTTAGGTAACTTTAATACAAAATAATCAATATGCCATTGTGGCATGTTTTGGGGTGTCCTGCATTGAGGTCCAACATCATCAACAAACACAGTGAGCCTGTCTCTGTGAGAAAATGACTGATAGTGTTTGTTGCTGAGAAGGGAAAACTCACTTTTCCTGTGTTTCCCCTTACTCTCACACTTCTCCCCCATTCACAACACTTCTGATACCAGATCTTCGGGTTTTTTAACCACACTAAGCAGTTCTCTGTGACTCCAGCTTGGTGCCCTACAATTTAACTCAATTCTGACACTATCTACCTGGTGATAGCAACAGATTCCACAGGTTAAGGGCTGAGTCCCATGGGACTGCTTACCCTCCTCAGATACCAATTGCAAGTGGTTAGGTCTCCAGGTAACCCACAACTTCTGTCTGACCTGACTATAAATCAGAGGTTCCCATCTCCTCGTCTCCCTTGAACACGATTATCTGCAAGAACAGTTCACAGAACTCAGGGGAACACTTACGTTTAACAACTTATTACATAATAAAGGATACAATAAAGAATACAGAGGAATAGCCGGATGACAAGATACAAAGAGGGAGTACTGGGAAGGTCCTGAGCACTGGAACTTCTGTCTCTGTGGAGGTAGAGAGCATCACCCTCCTGGTAGGTACATGCATGTGTTTACTAACCTGGAAACTTTCCAAACCCCACACTATTAAGAATTTTATGGAGGCTTCATCATGTACGTATGACCAATTACTAAGTCCATTTCTGGTCCTTCTCCTTTCTCTGGAGTATGGGGGATGGGTCTGACAATTTAAAATTTCTAACCCTGGTTTGGTCTTTCTGGTGACCACTCCAGAGTCACCTTGTTAGAACAAAAGACTCTCCTATCGCTCAGGAAATTCCAAGGGATTTAGGAGCCCTGTGTCAGGAACCTGGGTCAAAGACTAAATATTGAACAAAAGATGTTCCTAGTGCTCTTATCACTTAGGAAGTTACGAGGGTTTTAGGAGCTCTGTGCCTGAAACTGGAGTCAAAAATGTTAGAATGAAAGATTCTGCTTACACCCCTATTTTCAAGGATTTTAGGAGCCCTGTGTCAGGATAGATATATAGATCTGTATATATACATGTATATATATAATTTCTCACAGTTGCCATTGATAAAAATACAAAATTTGAAGCAAGAATTATAATTTTGGAAAAGTTGTATTTGCCTACCTGAACTTGACAACTTCCCAGCACATAGAGATTTTTCTGTTGAGGTCAATGATGACATGAATAATTTTTTCATTGTGTAATGAAATGTCTTCTTTTAGAAAATCTATATGTCAGTGACAAATGAATGATGTTATAAATCCATGCATGGGTAAAATATCCATTTTAAGTTGAAGATAAATCAATGGATTTTAATATATGGTATGAAACTTTTTTAGTATGGTTTCAGATTTCACGTTGCAAGTAACTTTAAGAAAATATCGTTGCATAGTTTTGGTGTAGTATCAAAGAAGAACATTCACATTTATTAACAATTCTATTTAAATATTCCTCTATTTTCAAAATATTTATACATGTGAGTCTTCACTTTATGCACTTCAACCCAAACAACATTTTACTCCATATTGAATGCAGTTGCAGATAAAAGAATCCAGGGTTTTTCTATAAAAGAATCCAGATAAAAGAAACCAGCTAAAAGACGCCAGAAATCAGGAAAATTTATTAAAATGTAGAAAGTGTCAATCTCACTTCTTTTGCTTTGAAAAGTATAATTATATTTCATAAAATATATATTATTTACATATCACTTAATGGATTCATTACTTGTAAATAATTGGTAAATATATATGTTTAAAATTTAAATCATTTTAAAAGTTAAAAATTAGTTTTTATTTCCAATCTGCTAAATGTCAGTAAATATAACACATGTAAGTAAAAGCTCTTTGGGATGCTCAGTAATTTCAAAGAATGTAAAAATTTCCTGAAAACAAAATGCTTGAGAGATACGTAGCTATAGCAATAGTTTTAAGATTCTTTTGAAGTTTGATGCTTTTTTCCCCCCAACACAATCTTTCTTGAAATTGAAAGAAATGAAAGAGAGTGTGGAGCTGCTGTGTTGGAAGTGAGAATATCCTGGCAGCTAAATGGCCCTCACTATTACGTACATAATGACTACTAATTAAATAGATATAAAATAGATAGAAAATACTGGGTTATATGGATATGTCTCATATACCCCTGTTCAAAAATGGTTAAACTGATTTGATGGCAAGGCTAGTACATGTAAGTGTGCATGGATTATATGAATTTATATGCATACTACATGCATTTGATTGCTGGATCATATTGATCTTTTGATCCACTGTAAATATGAAAAGGCAATTATTCCACATCAACCTGATTACAAATAGTTCAACCAAATTGTATATAGGCAGAATGAAACTGTCTAAGCACAGACAACCAATTGATGCAGGATTTACATTACTATTTTATCAAATACAAATACAACACACTTTCACTTCATGAAAGAGTAGTACACTAAAAGGATTCAGTTGGTAAAATGATTCAATTTTGAAACAATATGAAATTATTTCTTTTACTTACTATCAACATAATGCTTATCTTTTAAAGAATCAATTTTTGGGGGGGGATTCATTATGTTTTATTTTAACATTCTAGATTTTTAAGTTCTTAATCAAGTTGTAAGTTTCTCACCAGAGACCTACAAATGTATAGAATTCTAAGCATGGATTATATAGAATACTCACAGAGGCATATAACTGGGTGATGTCTTGTACGATGTTGATGCAATGCTTTCTGTGGCTCACAGAGGATTTTGCTCCACTGATTTGATGGCAGGTTGTCCTAGGTCGCATTTTAACAAGTTTCATTTCTGCTAACAGACGTGTTATCATTCTCTAGAGCTTTCTTCTCTGCACAGCATTTTCCAGAGGATGTGAGTGCAAGTGAGTGAGTGTATGTGTGTATAAAAATGCTACTCTTTTACCATGCTGAGTATTCAATAGGCAAGGTCACTATTAGAAGCAGTCCCTTTAGTATTGATAGAACTGTCTGCTCTGGCTTGTTTCTCTCAAAATATTGGCTAATGGATGTCTACAGGTAATTTTTAAAATGGGCATTAGTCAGGGATTAGAGGGTTATAGCCTCCTTTACTTGTGTGAGAAGATGCCAGTCTGATGTGTGATGGATGGTCTTGTAAAATATTAGAAGTCTCTCTCTTGCTCGCTCTCTCTGCATGCAGTGTCTTTGACCATATAGGAAATAAAATCAATATATGAAGTAATATTGTGCATTTATCTATTAGAATAGCTTGTTGACCCAATATTCTTAAATGGTTTCTATGTAATAAATGCCACAAAGCAATAATAATAGTGTGATTTTCTAGTCTTTAGAATGGCAGTCACATGACTGGTAATACTGTGTGGTTTGAGGTTGGAGTGGGAAGAGAGCTCTGCTAGTGCACCCTTCAGAGGAGACATTGAGGGAGATTTCTTCTTAATGGGGTATTAGTGGTCAAATTGTGTGTCCCACCATTGTATATTAAAGTCCTGACCACCAGTACCTCAGAGTGTGAACTTAATTGGAAATAAGTCCATTTCAGGTGTAATTAGCACAGTTAAGCTGACTGTAGTAGGATGAGCCCCTGATCCAATATGACTAGTATCCATGTAAGAGAGGAAAGTGCCATGTGAAGACACAGAAACACACAGGAGGAAGATAATGTAAAGAGACAAGGGGAGAAGGCCACGTGAAGACGGAGGCAGAGATTGAAGTGATGCATATCCAACCCAAGGAACACCAAGGATTGCCAGCTATCACCAGAAGCTACGAGAGAGGCTTGGAACAGATTCTCCCTCAGATTCTTCAGAAGGAACCAACCCTGCTGAACCTTCATTTCTCACTTCTAGCCTCCAGAGATTTGAGAAAATAAATTTCTGTTGTTTTAAGTCACCCAGTTTGTGGTACTTCACTATGTCAGGCCTCGAAAATTAATACACAGGGATTCTAAGGTTGTTGGTGTAGAAGGAGAAGTGGGGCACAAAATTTATCAAAATAATCATCAGTTAAGTTATAACTTCAACGTAATCTTTTTGTGTGGATGAGCAGAGAGGGTCTTATGGAGATATGTTCCTCCAAAGAGCTCACAGTACTATTTGTATTAAAATTCACAAATATTGACCATTTTCACTTTTATTTACATAGTTTTGCATAACATTTATATATTTTAAAAAATATTATGCAGTGAGGCCACAGAGAAACTTATGTCACCTGCATATTTATTAAGTGATGGAATATATATAGTCTCCCGAGGCTGAGGGGAGAAATAAGTGCTAAGAAAAATAGCCAAAATTAACTTTGAATGGATAGTCATCAGGTCTTTTACAAGATGAACCAGAATAAAAGTGTGACATTAACATTCCATTATTCAAAATTGGTAGATATTGAGAAATGTATTCACTTTTTCATAGGAATGGTAATCTCTCAATTGCCTTCTCCAAAAGATCACCAACCAGCACCATGGCTCGGTGGGGAGAACCCTTTCTTCTAACAGTCTTTGCTTTCACCCATTAAACTGGATTTTTTCTGACTGGTGCATGCATGAGAGGGCACAACTTTGAAGGAATGGGAAAGAGTGTGAAAACATTCAGAGGCCAGACTTCTACTTCCACTTGAGAAGCTGTAAATGTAGAAAATACTTTTGAACTGAGGATAATCTTTGATTTTGTCATTATCATGGTGCTTGACTTACAGAAGTTGTTTAAATGAATAAGCGTGTTCTTTGATTTAATTAATATTTTTTATTATATAGGGCTGTCATTTTTTTAACTGTTTTGTTATTTAATTATCTTAATATTATTCTGAGAGGATGGTATTTATTATGAATAATTATTTAAGTCACCAGTGCTTCTTTCTATTCTCTATAGCAGGGCTGGATTTTCATTCACTTTTATTTCTGGCACTTTGATGAAGAAAATCTCACAGTCCTCTGGGAATACAGTAGAGATTATTTTTTAAGATTGTATAGATCTTAGAGAAAATATGAACATCCCATTTTTTGAGGACTTCACATTCTAAATATTAGAAAAAATGCTGAAATAAAGCTTGTAATTATAGATGGAGAGACACTCTGGAGATCATCCAATCCAGTCTATTTGCTTCACATTTTAGATAAGTGAACACAGTGGAGCTTCAAGAAGAATGCATGCAAACTAGTTCCTGATTATCCAAGAAGTGGCAGGCTGTAGTCCAGGAAATTTACTACTATGATTCCAAGTAATTCTTAATAAAATTTAATTATCTGCAATTTATAAATGTGTGGCCTGAAATTCAGAGAAGTTAAGTGACAGAGCAGTTAAGGTCATATAGAAGGTAAGGGCAAACCCAAAGTTTCCCATTACTCCATGCTATGATCATTATAAACATTTTAAAAAGTTGAAAAGTAAAAAAGAAACAACCCTTTCTATTATTTTTTTCCATCTGGATGCCTTCTTATTAATATTTAAATAGTTGTAAGCCTAGCAATATTTTAGTTTTTGTGTTCTGCATTTCCTTTTTTATCAACATACTATCATTTCTCTGTCTATACTCCTAAAATGGGATAGTCAATCTATTTGGAATGTTTTTTTAAATTTAAATAGGTATTTCATATCTATATCTATTTCTATATCTATATCTTCTAGTGTGTTTCTTTATAGTATTCATTTATGGTTGAGATTAATGATGTCAAAAATATACTTATGCTTTATATTATTTCCAAAATGATATCAATGATTTACAAAGCTATGAGTTCTGAACTCATTTTGCTAAATATTAAAGAATCTTTGGTATAGAGAGTTTATATATATATTTCTAAATTCTAAGAACAAAATTATATTTTTGAATCTGTTTTGATTAGCTATAGTGTTCTTTATAACTTTCATTTTCCCTAGCTAATTATTTCTGTTTTGTAAAAATACAAAAGCCTATCTTTTTTTCTTTTTCCAGTTTTATTGAGATATAATTTACATACAGCACTGTGTGTTAAGGTATACAGCATAATAATTTAACTTTCATATACCACAAAATGATTATCACAGTAAGTTTCTCATAAATAAAGAAATAGAAATTTTTTCTTGTAATTAGAACTCTTAGGATTTACTCTTAATAACATTGATGCATGATATACAACAGTGTTAGTATCTACTGTGTTGTACAGTACATCCCTAGTACTTATTTATCTTGTAACCGGAATTTTGTACCTTTTGACCGCCTTCATCCAACTTACTCCCATCTCCCCCTGTCTCTGGTAAACACAAACTTGACCTCTTTTTTTGAGTTTGTTTTGATTATTTTTGAAGTATAACTGACTTACAACACTATATTAGATCCTCTTACACAACATAGTGCTTTGGTATTTCTATGTATTTCAAAATATTCACCGTGATGCCTACTTAGAGTATGTCATCATTCAAAGATATTACATAATTGTTTACTATATTCTCCACATTGTACATAGCAATCCCTCTATGTACGTATACATGATTATTTTAAGTTGCAGATCTCTTAAGTTCAAACACATTTTAGCAACCTTGCATTTTTATTCCCCTACCCTTTAGTGTATTTGATATCATATTTTACATCTTCGTTTTGTGTATCTCTTGACTATTTATTGTAGATATAGATGATTTTACTCCTTTTGTCTTTTTACCTTCCTAGTAACTTAATACATGACTGACTTACTACCTGTACTGTATATTTGCCTTCACTAAAGAGATTTTTTTTTCTTTCATAATTTTCATGCTTATAGTTGTGGTCTTTTTCACTTAGATAAGTTCCTTTAACATTTCTTGTAAACCTGGTTTAGTGATGACTTTTTTTAGCTTTTGCATGTCTGTAAAGTTTTGATCTCTCCTTCAAATTTGTACTAAAGCCTTGACAGGTAGAATATTTTTGGTTATAGTTTTTATTTTTATTTTTTCCTTTCATCACTTTAAATATACTATGCCCTTCTAGCCTGCAGAGCTTCTGTTGAAAAGTCAGCTTACAACTTTATGGGAGTTCCCTTGTATGTAACTTGATGCTTTTCCCTTGATGCTTTTAATATTCTTTTTTTATCTTTAATTTTTGTCATTTTAATTAGAGTGTCTCTTGGTGTTTTCCTCTTTGGGTTGATCCTGTTTGAGACTGTCTGTACTTTGTGGACCTGGATGTATGTCTCCTTTCCCAGGTTAGGGAAGTTTTCAGCTATTATGTCTTCAAGTATGTTCTCTGCCCCTTTCTCTCCCTTTTTTCTTTCTGGGACCCCTATAATGTGAACGTTGGTGTGCTTGATATTATCCTAGAGGCCTCTTAAACTGTCCTCATTTCTTTTTATTCTTTTTTTCTTTTTCTTTTTCACTTTGGGTGATTTTCACTACTCTGTCTTCCAGCTCACTGATCCATTCTTCTGTATCATTTAATCTACTGTAAATTCCTTTCAGTGTATTTTAATTTCAGTTATTGTATTCTTCACCTCAGTTTGGTTTTTCTTTATATTTTCTAAATTTTTGTTAAAGTTCTCACTGTGTTTTTTCATTCTTCTCCTGAGTTCTTTGAACATCTTTATGATCATTACCTTGAACTCTCTATAGGGTAAATTGCATATCTCCACTTCATTTAATTCTTCTTCTGTGGTTTTATTTTGTTCCTTCATTTGGAAGATATTCCTCTGTCCACTCATTTTGTATAATTTGCTGTTTTTATTTCTATGTACCTTGTAGGTTGGTTACATTTCCTGACTTTGGTGAAGTGTCCTTTTGTAGAAGATATTCTATGCATCCCAGCGGCACACTCCCCTCTGGTCATTGGAACTGTATGCTCTAAGGTTGCCCACTATTTGGGCTGTGTGGATCCTTCTGTTGTGGAGGATAATTATGTCGCAGTTTTGTAGGTGTGGCTGGTCCCTGGTCTGGTTGGTTGTCAGGTCCTGCCTTGTGCAGAGGTTTCCAGACACTGGTTGGTGGGGACAGTTCTGCAGTGGGTGGATGTGGATCTGGGGATCAAGGATCTCATGTTGGCCTGCTGGTGGGTAGGCCCAATTCCTGACATGGCTGGCTGTGGATTCCAGGCTGTCCCAAAGCTGGTGTTGGTCTCCTGGTGAGAGGGTCTGGGGCCTAAGGAGTCCAGGATCTAGGGCCTGCTCACTGGCAGGAGGAGCTGAGTTCCTGAGTATCTGGGTACAGAGCCCTAGGGTTCCAGAGCTGGTGTTGGCCTGCTGTTGGGCAGGGCTAGAGCCAAGTGGATCCCAGTGCTGGTGCCAGCCTGCTGATGGGTGGTCTTGGTCCTGGTACAGGAGGTCACAAGGCTGTGGCAGTACTTGGGCTAGTGTCAGCTCACTGGTGTCTGGCATCGGGGCCCACAGGATTCCAGGGCTAGTTCTGGGGACCCGTCTTCCTGGTGCTGATCCCCCAGAAGGATGGGGAGCCCAATGTGTGGTTCAGACCACTTACTCCTTGGGGAGAACCTTTGCTATTGTAATTATCCTGCCGTTTGTGGCTCACCCACCAGAGGGTATGGTCTTGACTATACAGTTTCTTCACCCTCCTACCTATCCCACCTTCGGTTCCTTCTTTATATCATTAGTTGTAGATGATCTTTTCTCTAGTATTCCAGTTTTTCTCATCAATAGTTGCTCTGCAAATAGTTGTAATTTTGGTGTGCCTGTGTGAGGAGATGAGCTCAGGGTCTTCTTGCTGTACCATCTTGCTCATTTTCTACTTAATTTTTTCAATGTATTTTTTTTTCAATCTATTGGGCACTTAAAGTTTTCCTAGCAACATAATACGTGCCAGTTGTGATATAATTATTTTATATTACTTATCACATTAACGTAATTATTAAGACTATCTTATGAGTTAGTCACTATTTTCTGTGTATTTATATTTCAAATTGAGATGTGATGGCATAGTCAGCATTTGAGTGCCACATTGCACGATATCAAATTTTGTTGTAATCCCTACTCTAAAAGCCTCCTTTTAATTTATACATGTAAATCAAGTATCTAGGCTGACCTAGAGGGTCTTAGAGATCCCTGAGAAATTTATACATACTGTTATCTATGCCTCAAACAGTTACCAAGACCTATCAATAAATCTTCTAGGCTCTCTGAAGCATAAACATCAATAGTAATTTTGGTTTGTAATTTTATGGTAATACTAATCCTATTTTGTTTCACTAGGAGAAATTTTTGAAGTTAGCATTAAATTATTGTCTGAGGGGAAAAAAATACACCGTGCTCTTGACATGTAAACTAGCAGCAGTGTATGCACCACATATTTGTAACTGACAGTACCTATGGCTCCATTTAGGTTTGATTCATCAGTCATGTCATCTTCTGAAAGTACTAGAAATAGTGGCATAGCTGGTGTGTCTTTTGAGATGTCCTTTTACATTTCCATAAGGTTATTGTACATCCATTAATACAGATGACAAAGGAAATGTCATCTGAGTTGAGTGAATGGATGCCAAGACACTAAAAGCCCCATTGTCTCAGATGAAGGGGCATATGTGCAGCCTTCGGAAGTGGAAATTTCCAGTTCTCTATCTTATGTAGTCACACAGATGCACATTGTCTTTACACATTTGTGAGAAAGAGGATCCTCAAGCACCAAATAACATGACATATATATCCAGACCTTGAAGTTAGCCCACATTAGTTTTCATCTGTTTCCAACTGATGGTCTCTCACTTATAATAAATGTCAGTTGCTTAGGAGTGTGAAGCCACAATGGACTTCCAGGGCCAAGAAAGGCCCCAAATAAAGTCATGCTTAGAAGAACATGGGAAAGATGTCAGAATTTTGTATGTGATGTTATAGCAGAATTGGTTTCATGAAAATGATGTGCTGGTTAAGAGTCACGTTTGAGTCAAACGAACTCTGGCAGAATAAGAATAAAAATAAAACTGAAAAAATATAGGATATCTGATGTCAATGAACCTAATAAACTTTAAAGCAGTTAGAAATAGAAATACATGAAATAGGTAGAGATGTTGAAGGAGAAATACACTGAATATTTGTGGTTTCTATTTTCTGAGTAAAATGAGACAAAAGCCCACTGAACTAAGGGAAGACTTTGGAAACCTAGGGGCCTATATTACGAGACCAGTTTTTCTCTAACATAGTTCATGGCTCACCTTTGGAGCCAGTTAAAAGTTCAGAATTCAGGGTCCCCTTCAGATCTAATGAATCTGAATTGTTAGGAAAGAAGTCTGGAAATCTTGATTTGAAGCAAGCTCATAGTTGAGTCTTACTGAGCTCCATTGAGGTGAACCAACAACTGGATGGATTGTCTCAAGCACTCTTTTGTCCAGTCATACCCTTTTGCCTGCCTCTTCTTTCTCTGCCCCAGAACTCGACCTTTTCTCCATTCCACCGTGTTCATAATAGGAGAAGTTGATGTATTCTCCTACAGGTCTAGTTAAAATTGAGAAGTTCCAGAGGTTTGAAAACAAAGTTAAATCATCTGGTGAAAACTGTGCATAAATATAAAGTAGCCATTGTGGGGCTTCCCTGTGGCACAGAGGTTAAGAATCCTCCTGCTAATGCAGGGGACACGGGTTTGATCCCTGGTCCGGGAAGATCCCACATGCTCCAGAGCACCTAAGCCCATGCGCCACAACTACTGAAACCCACGCACTCTAGGGCTCACGTGCCGCAACTACTGAAGCCCGCACCCCTAGAGCCCATGCTCTGCAACAAGAGAAGCCACTGCAATGAGAAACCTGAACAACCCAACAAAGGGTATCTCCCACTCGCCACAACTAGAGAAAGCCCGCACACAGCAACGAAGACTCAAAACAGCCAAAAAATAAATAAATAAATAAAATTAAATTAAAGTAGCCATTGTGTCTTAGAAGAGAGTGCATTTGTGAAGGTTGTATATGTTTTATATGTTCACAGCATGATCATAGAACAATGAAGAGATAGGATGCTGATGAGTAGTTTTAGTAGGGATTGAGTTAAATGCAATTTCTGGGTAAAATGGAAGTAAATTTTCCTTCTGGTAATTCTGGAGTCAAAAGGCGTTAATTGATAGGAGGTAAAATGGATGAAATCCAAGAGTTTTGATTTTCATTAAGTTGGGATCCAGAAATAAGACTGTCAAATAATTTGTAAACAAAAGTTTCCTCTTGATCGATAGGGTTCAAGTTAAGTCCTTTGAATAAAGTCTAACAATTTCAGTGGCATGACAAAAATTTCTATCACTGTTGCTCTTCTACAGTCTCTAACTTTATTTTTCAAACTAGCTTTAGGAAAAAATTTTACAGTCACTTTCCTTTCTACATACTGAAAATAAATTGTAGAATAATATTTTGTAGAAATAGAGGGTATAGTTTTTAGGTTAAGTTTAGACTCTTGGTAGCCAGGTCTTAGTCTTGGGTTATCCTTTTGCTAAAATACAAACTAGAAAAAAATAAAACAATTAAAATTCAAAAGTCAATATGTATTGATCATTTATATAAATTTTAAGTTGATAAGTAACATCAGTCAATTACATACCAGTATTAATAACAATTATATATATATTTCCTATATTAAGGTTCTCCAAAAAGAAACAGAAATATATATATATATATGTGTGTAATTTATTTATATTACACATAACTCATAGGGTGGGTTGTAAGGATTAAATTAATAAGTGAAATTAAATATATATATCTGTCTCCAGCATTAAGCACTGTGCCAGGCACAATATTTGCTCAATAAATATAACTTGGATTAAACGTTTATATATAAACCTACCTCAACCTCCAATTTAAACTTTATCCTTAAAATTTCTTAACTAATGATTACAAATCCATTCTTCATGAGTATTTGCTGCCATTTGAAAGTAACACCTGATTACAAAGTTTAAATATTTATAAGCTTTCACGGTCTTTATTCAAGTTACAGTAGGAAAAAAAATAAACAGAGGCTTTCAAATTATATAGATATAGGATGAAATCTTAGTTATTCACCTAGAGTAGTGTGACTTTGGGAAATCACATTCCTAAGCCTTTGTTTTCTTACCTATAAAATGGTTACCATGATACATAACCCACGGTGGTGTCATTGTGAGGTTGACTGATCCACACTGGGCACTTAAAATTGAATGTATTATTATGTTCATCTTATTTATAAATTTCTAGCTTATTCTAAATTGGCTTGCACCATCAGAGAGCAGTTAAATTAACTGTATGATTTTTTTACATCCAGGAATCCCGTGTTTATGCTGGCTCTTAACCGGGTAAAATTTCCAAGGAGCACTAGGTACTAGGTATAGATGTCAGAAATTTTTCTATTAATAATATTAGGTGATTTGGGAATTAGAAATAGCAGTTTTGGGCTTCCCTGGTGGCGTAGTGGTTGAGAGTCCGCCTGCCGATGCAGGGGACACGGGTTCGTGCCCCGGTCTGGGAGGATCCCACATGCCGCGGAGCTGCTGGGCCCGTGAGCCATGGCTGCTGAGCCTGCGCGTCTGGAGCCTGTGCTCCGCAATGGGAGAGGCCACAACAGTGAGAGGCCCACGTACCACAAAAAAAAAAAAAAAAAAAAGCAGTTTTACATTATAGAAACAAAGCATTAGTTTTTAAAAATCAATTTGGTCTTTGGTCAAATGACCTGCTCAGTATTTTACCTGTCACTCACAAGGCATGCTCTTTTAAATAGATTTTTGCTACAAATGTCTCTCAAACATGTTAGCTATACATAGAAGTACTCCACCCTTTCACTCAAAAGTCAGTGCACTTTACCATGGTTTCACTGATAGAACATCTTCAGTAAGTAATATGAACTGATTTTACAGAGATGTAATATTCAAGCATTTTAACAGAACAGAGAAATATTCCATAAGACTTATTGCTTCATTTAGCATTTACATTTGGATAGCACTTTGTATGTATTAAGAGCATGGCAATCTTTTTTTTTTTTTTTTTGGGGGGGGGGTACACGGGCCTCTCACTGTTGTGGCCTCTCCCATTGCGGAGCACAGGCTCCGGACGCGCAGGCTCAGCGGCCGTGGCTCACGGGCCCAGCCGCTCCGCGGCATGTGGGATCTTCCCGGACCGGGGCACAAACCCTTGTTCCCTGCATTGGCAGGCGGACTCTCAACCACTGCGCCACCAGGAAAGCCCGGCAATTATTTTTATTAGTTAACAGTGAGTAAGGCCATTATTGTTTCTCCCATTTTTCAGAGAAATGGAGAGATTTAAGTCATGCAAGTACGAAAGCGTTGATATGTGAATTCCATTGTCAACTTTAAAGATATTGTTAGATTATTACACTCAAATCACCAACCCAATAATTGCTCATTCTCACAAGTGAAAGGGGAAAAGTGCCCAAAGATCACACTTACAGCCCCTCCTTTTATAGACCTATATCTATTTAGAGAGAAATAAAATTTAAAAACTAGAATTTAAACTATTAAATATGCTATAGTTATATCTTCTTTAAATCCTTTCTCTCCTACCATACAGATCATGTCTAAGATGTTCTATCTTCGGTAGGACATTAAGAAGTACGAAGAGAAATAAGGAAATAGAAGGGATGACTGAACTGTAGACTAAATTGTGCATGTTGTTAGATACACATTCTAAGCTTTTTTAAAAATTGTAATTAATTTCACTCTAAATTCTAACAACATTTACTTTCTAAATAAAATATACAAAGTTTGCTTTTGATAAGGAGTAAGAAAGTGATTAGCCCGAGACTGGTTTTGTTTGAGGACCATAACCAAGTATAGAATTTCAAGTAAAAATAATAATCCTAACAAATATTTTCTGGTTAAAAAAAATTAGTTAATTTAGTATAATGGAAGATAGCTATAGAGCTTAGAAGAAATAAGCATTACAAATATTATCAAAACTCAGAAGCAGAATTTCTAGAACTATTTAATACTCTGTGCTGGTAGCGTAGTACTCTCTTATCTAAAATTATTTAAAGTCATTCATACACTTTGAGCATTTACTATGCTGTCAGTCAAAAAATATGTAGGTAATAGATAAGTAAAATTATGGTTAAAAACGAATTAACTGCATTAATGTTAGCAAAAGCATGTTGGAATCAGCCTTATTGTAATCATGTTTACCTTTTCTCACAATCTTACTTAATTATCCACTATTTGTCTTGCAAGTGTATGGCTAACACTTTGGGCACCAGGAACACTGAAATGAAAACCTCTAAGTAGGAATGGTGTGGTATAGAAAAAGCAAGAAATCCTTTACAGTCAAATTATCACCATAATTTTCATTTTAGTCTACATAATTTCCCCTTTCCTTTATATCTAGATTTGATCTTCCAAGATGTACAAACTGGTAGTGTCTCTTCCCCCTTTGACATCTCCCAGACAAACTTGGTAGTAGAGAAGGAAAAAGGGGTGAATAAAACTGAAAGCTCTTATCTGCTCTCACAGAATAACTAACTGACTTTAGTAAATCGATTAATGCACTGGAATTTCTATCTCCCCATCTTTACTACAGAAATAATGACACCTTCCATGGTGCCTCACAGAGGGTTATTGTAAAATTAATAGAAATTTAGAAATGGACTAATATCCAAGGTACATTTCTGACATCAAAGAAAATAGATGGCAGACTCCGCCTGATGTCATGGAATCCATTGGGCTTTGGCCTATGGATTTTAAGATATCTACCTCTCCTAGTATTCTGTTTTTTCTTCACAAAGAAGTAAGGAACTCTTAAAAAGGTGAAAAGAGGTGTTTCATCAAAAGTTATTTTCTTAATATCGCCAAAGCTATCAAAGATTTATATAATCCTCACTGCTCAAGGCCAATCTATTGGTGCCAACTCTGCTATTTAAAGATAAGGCTGCAGGGCTTCCCTGGTGGCGCAGTGGTTGAGAGTCCTCCTGCCGATGCAGGAAACGCGGGTTCATGCCCCGGTCCGGGAAGATCCCACATGCTGCAGAGCGGCTGGGCCCGTGAGCCATGGCTGCTGAGCCTGCGTGTCTGGAGCCTGTGCTCCGCAACAGGAGAGGCCACAACAGTGAGAGGCCCGCGTACTGCAAAAAAAAAAAAAAAAAAAAGATAAGGCTGCAAAGAAAAACAGGTGCAAAAAAAAAAAAAAAAAACCCAAATATATTTTATGCTAGTATTTTTTACTGGAGTCAAAAAGAAGCTACTGAATGACTTAAAGCAGGAAAATGGTATAATCAGATTTTTGTGTATCACTTGGAGAGAAAATTACAAAGGAGCAAGAGTAAAGAGTCCAGAGAATGTTGCTTTAACCACATGAAAGATAATAGTGGCTTAGTCTAGGCCAGTGACAGAATCTAGAGAGAAGGAAATAATAATTAAAGGAGAGGGAAGAGGGCAACTGGACAGTACTTACAGAATGGTTGTCTGTGGGAAGTGAAGATGAGGAAAGAGTCAGGAATATCTCTCGAATTTCTGGTAATGCTTTTCATGGAGTAGGGGGTCAGAGGAATATCAGGTTTGTAAGGAGGTATAGTTAATGCATTCTATTTTGAATTATTTTGTATAGGTTGAGGTGCCCATAGAATAGCAAGTGGAGTTTTCTAGTATAGGCATCATATCTGAATATATATGTCTGAAAAAAATATATGTGTATATACATAAATACACATATAACATATATATTTGAATATGTGTGTGTGTGTGTGTGTATATATATATATATATATATTTAAAGATTAAAAGAGAGAGAGAGATATGGACTAGAGCTATAAAATTGGGAGTGATCTTATGTAGAATATCTTCAGCCTTGATGGTGAAGGGAACCATTGAACAAATTTTTATCATTTACCTATTATGGATGAGCCTTAATTAAGGTGTTGGTTACATCATAACAGAAAAGCAAAATATGATCATGGCCTTTACTCTTATGATTCCACCATATCTTCCTGGATGAAAGTATGCAGTAAGAGAATAAGACTGGTAGCAGAGTTATTGGCACTACAAAATTTTGATATTATCTGGGAAAAACAATAGAATGTTGCCTGGCATATATTCTTTTTACTTTGTATATTTTCCACTTTCTGTCTGAATTTAAAGTAATTCTTATTATTTCTTTAGATTGTAAGTTCAGAGATTCTGTTAATTTTCTACTTAAAAAAATTATTCATTCTTTCTTTTTCTTCTGCAACAAACACTACTGAGTGCCTGTAAGTTTCATTGTAGGCATTGTTCTAGGTGCTGAGGACACAAAGGTGACTAAACCACATTATTTGAAGTCAAAATATGCATAGTTCCTCCTCTGTTGAAATTGAATAATTTGTTGCATTTTTTCTATCATCATAGGGAATTTGGTAGCAGAAAAAAAAACTGATCATGTGGGGGTGGTGTTTAAATGACAGAAGTAATGACAGTGGAGCAGAACATTTCTGAAGGACAAGGAGAGATCTGAGATAGCCATTACTGCTACTCAACCTTACTTCTGATTCTCCTCTTACTGGGCAGCCACATGGCAAGATAGATATCCCTCAATTCCTTTGAAATGAGGCACAATTATGTGATCTGATTTACCCAAGAAATGAGGCCTTTAAGTGTTAGTCCACAATCTGACACACTCTTTTCCTCTGCTGGCAGTGTTCCAGATAGTGGAGACTCCATATTGGATTCCAAATGAAAATATGAAGACTCCTCTGCCTACTCAAGATAAATATGTAGCATGAGAAAAATAAGCCTTTGTTGTTTTAAACTTCTAAGATTGTGGAGGTTGTTTGCTGTAGTGGCATACCCTAGTCTATTCTGGTTGATATAAGAACCAAAGTGCAAATATAAACAACAAAGGTCAACTACCAAACTGACTTTTATTTTATAGTTTTGAGCTCTGTTTATGATATGGGTAATCAGGAGGCACAAATAAGGTAAAGAGGGGCGTAAGGGTGGAAATCTTCCTGCTTTTTGAATATTACAACCTTGATGATTGACTTTTGAGAAGTGCAGTGTCCTTTATAGTCAGCACGTATTGAGCCGACAACATTGCAATTTGCTTGTTTCATAATGGAGACTTGGAGAACACTGAACTGAAATGTTTGCAGAGTCATTTGATTAATGTTCTGCAGAGACTGAACTTCACTGAAGAACTAGTTTCAGGGTATTCCCCTGATTAATTATTTGAAGAATTGTAAAAGAAAAAGGTGGTAGTTGATGGAAATATTTTTAAATGTGTACTATTTTCTTCAATGGGTACAACATGCCTGACAAACAAGATATAATTATTTTTATTTCACAAATTTGAATGTATGAATACCAAATGTTTGATACTTTTGCTGTGGTATCTTAACAATTCTGTGTTTGTTGGACTCTGGGATAAGCTATCAGTCAAGACTCTCTTGAGAACTGAATATCAGAGAAAGCTAAGTGTTTATTTCATCAGCTGTTTGTTACATACAATAGTTTCCTATTTCAACCTGCAGGCCAATTCATCTCAAAGTGATTGGCAGTTTAAATATCACCTCTGCACATATAATAAGAAAACTATATCCTTACTAGCGAGTGGTGACAGAGATAATTTAAAAGGAACAGTGAGTACAGAAACATTAAAGCTTTACTCGTTAACTTTAAACCAGGGAAATGTTGAGCAACTCGATGATGGTTCATCTTTTCATTCTGCCATGTGGATGACAGCACATCTTTGGTGGTTGAAATCAAGATAGCAGGAGAGAGAATAAGAAATGTGGGTGATCCATTAGAATAGTTTATGAGAAGTTCAAAGTCTTATTTTATAAAATGTTAGACTCTTCCAGACCAGTGTTTCTCGATGGTAGATTATTTTGTTCCTAAGGGATATTTGGCAATGTCTGGAGACGTTTTTGGTTGTAGCTACTGGAATGTTGGGATGGGTGCTTCTGGCATCTAGTGTATAGCCCAATATGACAATAATGTCAACACTGAGAAATTCTGTTCTAGACCAACCTGCTCATTTTACAGAGACTATATCTAAGATGTGTTCATCCATCCTAAAATATTTATTAAATGCTCACTATTATCGAAGGGCCTGTGCTGAGTATACGGACTACAAAAATTAACTAAAGCAGTCAAAATCCTGCCTTCAGGATGTTTTGGGTTAGAAGATGAAGAAAGAGGTGTTGTGATCCATAGAAATCCTTTCAGCAGAAACATCAGGTAAAAAATATCTGAAACTTTTGAAGCATGAAATTTTCCTTTCGTCATTTTATATTCCTCTCTTGTTGCATAAGCCTTGACATCCAATAGCCTAATAAAGATTAAATAAAAGAATAAACAAAAGAAACCCATTACCATTTATTAAAATAAAAAAAATCCAAAGTGCAATTATTCAATTACTATTTTATAGAACAGTAATGGATTCTAAGCACATCTCTACATTTTGGACATATTGAAGTTAATAAAAGAGGCGAAATTCTCTCCTCTCATGGGACTTATGCTTTAGGAAGAAGAGGTGTAAAAACCAAATAAATAAGTAAATTATATAATATTTAGGGCACTTAGCAAGAAAAATAAGAGCTGAAGAGGAAGAAAGAGTGGTTATTCGCCTAAGGGAATGATATGTAGTATACAGTCCCACTAAATTACTTGGAACTTCCATGAAAATTATCAGGACAATTTTTATGCTTAACAAAATATTTAAGCTTATGATAGAGGAAAATAGATATGTTGATAGGGAGTTCTGGGGGTGGAAGCAGGGTTAAAATGCAAAAGAGCATGGTTGGGAGATAACTCACTGGGAAGGTGATATCTTAGCAAAATCCAGAAGAGGAGAGGCAGTAAACTATGTAGATATAAGACCAAGGCGGGGGGTGGTGGCGGTATTCCAGGAAGAAGTAATAATGAACGGCATACAAATGAACTAATGTTCCTGGATTGGAAGAAACAGAAACAGAATAGGAAATGGGTTCTTAGAGATAAAGGGACTAGGGGATTTGGAGTTGAAGTTAGAATGTCACAGCTCATAGTGAAGTCTTTGGTTTCCACTCAGACTAACATGGGAAGGCATTGGCAGGTTTCAGCGGTAAACTGAAGGATGTGAGTCACCTATAGCAGAATCACTCTGTTTACTGTTGAGACAGTCTGAGGCAGTGGGGATGGAGAAGGGGGAATGGAGGACCAGAGGGTCCAGTTTGGAGGCTATCTCCGCAATTCCAGTGATTGATGATGGTGATTTAGACCAAAGTGGGAGATCCTGAGAAATGTTCATTTTCTGCATACATTCTGATCATTTTGAAGATACAACTAAGAGAACCTGCAAGTGGATGGATTGTGAAATATGACAGAAAGAGAGGATCATGGATGGCCCTAAGGATTTGGTCCTGAACATTTGGGAGTCTGCAGTTTCCGTTTACTGAGATGGTAAAGATTCTTGGAGAAGCAGGTTGAGCTGGGTGTGGGAGAGTAACATCAAAAACTCAGATTCAAAGTCACTGGTCTTAGGTTCTCCACCTAAAAGGGAACAATATAACTTTTGAAAGTCGTCTGAAAAAATACTGAATATGTAGACAGGTAGGCTTCTCACGGCAGGTAGCTGAAGTGTGTTTGCATCATGATTCTTCCTTTGTCTTTTACTCATTTGACCCCATATGTCTCTTTTGAAATCTTTTCAGAATATACTAATTCTCATATATTGTATTTCTGATTGTGCATTTTTGCATCTCTCGTGATTGAGTTTTGGCACAGATTGCTTACACCATAACATAATCACTTCAAGTTTTGCCACACAGCAAGTCTATAAATACTGATTAAACCATGACCAAAATGCAAGACCTGACAATGCACGTCCTTTAACGGTAGCCCTGGAGTTCATCAATTTTGGGGTAAAATAATCTGACAGCTGGAACACTGTATTTTTGTAAAGATGTAAAGAATTAGAAACATCTTTTGCTCAATATCTGAAAACATCTCTAATAGCAAAATTAATTATTTCATGAGCTTAGAAATGTCTGTCAATTAAAAGGAACATATTATTATGCAGATAAGAAATGATATAAATTCAATACAAACAGTTTATGGTCTTGTGCTTCTTTGAAAAAAGTTTACAGAAGCCATTTTTTTTTTCATTCCCACTTTGTCTGAGATTATACATGTGACTGTTTTTTGGTTTGTTTGTTTTTTCCCTTGTGTTTTCTTTGTTTTTTGGTTTTCTTTTGTCAGGGCTACATGGATGCTCAGGAAAACTGTAATCAAGAAGAAATCCTTACATCCTTTGAGTTTTTCTTCATCCAAAGAGGTACATAAAATTAGTGTCTGTCTTGTAACTTATATTTTTCTTATTGGTCTTCATGTTGTACATGATGCTTAGGGTTAATGGATTTATGCACAATTTGTACAACTTCCACTCAACATTTGCATTGCCTTTTCCTGAGCCCACTAAAAGCAACATTTTCCCTCTTTGTAGTATCCTCCGTCCAATGCTATGGGTGTAATTGCACTGCCCAATTCACCGTTTCAGAATGAATGAGGATGGAAAGGGGAGAGAAATTTGCTTGGCATATAGGCCTCACAAACTTTAAAGGATACAAATTGTCTCCCTGCAGACCGCAGAATTAAAATATACCATCTTGCGTGATTGGTTGAATTATTGATTCACTCTCTTCTATTTCTCGATCTCATGTTTCACAAGCATAAAGCTGACCTGTGTATTAGAACCTTAATGGCACACCCTTATGAAGAAATATGGAGAGAGCAGATGAGAGTTCCTTGAGGTTTACTGTGTGAAAATTTGCTTCAAAAGCAGCTCAGGGATGCATATTACATACCACAGTAGAGTTTTAAAAGCATCTTAGAAACCACAGCATTATGCCTTGACATTTAGGTCAATATGAGTTTTCTTCTGAGTGCCTGACCCTGCTAAGATCTTATAGAGAGCCAAGTTTGTATCCCTTGGTAGGGAAGAACAGATTTGGGGAAATTTACAATGTAGTAAAGACTCTGCAAAGTGTGAACCTACCTTAACATTGAGATGGGAGAAACCTAAATCTCTTCAGCTTATTTTCTGTCTACTCTCATTTAAAGAGAAGATTATGTGGGCTCTGTCCCTGCAAGGCAGTACATTTATTTTTTAGGAAATATTTTCAGAAATACATTGGGGTTATAAACCCAGTTCCTGAGAAACTGTGGCTGATGAATCTTCACATTTATAATTGTATCTGTTGTTGAATGTGACAAAGAATTACGAATGGGGTAGAGAGAGAGCAAAAGAGAGATTCAGAGAGACACAGAGACAGAATATGTTGGGAAATTTCTATGGAAGAAATAGTAAATGAGTTATAAAGAGGCAGCAAGTTTGCTTACAATCTTTACACATTCTTGAGTGTCCAAGTCATGTTTTGACAACAAATTAGAGGCTGAGATTTTTCCTGGCAAGGCCAAATCCTAACTGGTATTTTTTTTTTTTTTTTTTTTTTTTTTTGCGGTACGCGGGCCTCTCACTGTTGTGGCCTCTCCAGTTGTGGAGCACAGGCTCTGGACGTGCAGGCTCAGTGGCCATGGCTCACGGGCCCAGCCGCTCCGCAGCATGTGGGATCTTCCCGGACCGGGGCACAAACCCATGTCCCCTGCATCAGCAGGCGGACTCTCAACCACTGCGCCACCAGGGAAGCCCCTAACTGGTATTATTTTATGCTGTGTTCAGAACTCTGAGGAATCTAACAGTGTAATAGTTACACAGTAAATGACAATGAGTAGAAATCAGACCCTTTCGCTAGGTAGATTAGTCTGCATATTTGAGCATCTGGGATTATCAGAAGACTAATTCACTAGATTTTAAAATCACAGTACAGGTGGTGTAAGAATTCAATTCAATTCTTACTCTAAAACTGAGAAGAGCAGTATAGAATCCCTCACTGAACAATTAGAAAATAAAACCAAGGTAATGAAAGTTTGACCATCTCTAACGACATCAAATCAAAGAAAAAGAAAAACCTTCAAGAGCAGCGAAAGATTGTGGGTCAACAAAGCATTATTTATTACACGGCTTCTTCAGACTGATGATGCTAATTAATGCCTGGTCCTTACTTTTAGGTACTGATGATACAGTTTTGTAATATGTATAGTTGGAAAGAAATGAGTGCTGGCTGAGGAAAAGAGATGGTTCATGAACAAGCTCTAAAAAATGTAAAAAGTATATTTTTGACCATTAGCTTGCTGTATTTGATGCTTATGTGCACCAAAATAAATATCCCTATTCCTCATTTATGGAAAGCTGAAAATAGTTTGAGAAGACAGAATATGGCATGAGTGATAAATGTGCTTAACATGACTAGGTTAAATTTTCCCTAAAGATGTCTCAAAACCATTTTAGAAACTGGAACTTATCCTTGTTCTCATATGTTTCGGTACATGTATTCCACAGCAAACCTCTTCTTTAGAACTAGAATGATTCCAACCCAATCATGTTATATATCCATTCATATTTTCAGCAACGGATTCAGCACTGTTAACCTAGAGGAAAGCATTATTTTGGGCCCAAATTTATTTATCTCCTAATTTATCAATAGCTAGCACACATGGTGTTTGGCACACTGCAGTCACACAGTTTATTTCCAACATGCAAAAATGCACATATGCTTAGTGACATGTATGATGTTCATCACATTCATGTTTGCTGTGTGATGAAACTAGTCTATACCTCAGTGTTAACATCACCAAACTGCTTCTTGTGTTTACTTAGAACACCCTATAAAATGACAATGCCACTTCTGTAAATATTCATTCCTAACTTCAAATCATGACATATTTAACCTAGCCAGTCAAATTAAAAACTTCGGTAGTCATGTCAAAAATTAAGTGTGAATATTGCTTTAAGCATTTATGACACCTTAAATCAAATCATGCTTAAAGTATTTTCATATGTTGTTTTACTATTAATCTACTATTATCATTATTTGTAAATAAAATGATGATTTATATTTTACATGAATGTTTTTAATTTGGAGACAACCTAATCAGAAATTAAAAGCCACGATGAGCTCACAAATACCAAGTGTCTTTTTTAGAAGTTCCATTGACAATTCCAGGCTAGAGAACAAGATTGTCACAGATCTGGCCTCCTGGTGAATTGTTGGCACGTGAGGAGGATTCACTGTAATTACTCATGCTGTGATTTAGATTGAGCCACTTGCAGGTTCAATTTATAAGCACTTATGAAAATTCTCACTCAGATTACTTAAAAGAGTCCCTTAAATTTCAGACTATGATGTTGGATAATCACAGCAGCCCATTTACTTTAAGTGCTGGATAAGGTAAACTCTAAAATAACCTTTACCAACTGCACAAGTGCAAAATAAAACTATTTTGCTGCTGAAGTTTAGTAAACACCTGTTCCTACTTGATTTAGGTGAAGTTGGGTTTAGTAAGAATCATGATATGTGTTAAAGCAGGTCTAAATATTTATGGCATTACTCATCGCATGGGAAAATAATTTAGTCCCAATTCTTGTAAAAAAAGAATTCTGTGATTTGAGTCTTTTTGGCAATAATTAATTAATTAATACTCATACAATTCTATGGGTTCATCAGGGGTTTTTCTCTGATGTGAGATGCCATGGTTTTTTTTGACATTTTCTTCCTTTCCTCTTTCAGCAACCCTGGGTTAGTGAGAAGCTTAGACAGCTAATGCCCACAGGCATGCCCATGCTTTGCCTCTAAACTTGCTCTTTTCTCTCTCTGCCCTGAAATAAAGCCTAAGCCCTTCACCAACATCACCTGTGTTGTCGTTATGACCAACAGTGACCAACAGTGAAGACCTCTGTAAGATAAAACCTCTAACTTTTGCTATTAAAGAGATAGCAAACTGTTGGCCTGTGGTGCATTCTGCAGTGTAGATCCCCCAAATTTTGATCTATGCTACCTGGATCTCACAAATATACCATAGATAGAGATCTTTTAGTTTCCAGGCTGTGGCATTCAGTGGATAGGGGCTGGACTGGATGAAAAGAGAGGGTGGATGCAGTACTTTGTTCTTGAATAGCTTATGTAATTAGGTGCCTGTGTATAGTTTACAACTTCTTTGCCCAATGGAATGTGGATTTCCATGGCAAGGACATGAGTAAGTATTGTCTCCCCACTATGAGGAGGCATGATAAGGATAGGAATATCATAATTGTACAGGGAAGAAAGCAGATGATTGTAAACCACTTTGCAATCCATGAAGCTTTGTAAGTTAGGATGAAGAGTTTTGAATTTCTTTTTAGTCAGATTGAAAATCACTGAACTGCTTTAAGTAGAGAAATGATTTAATCTATTGTATAGTCTTAAAGATCTGGTGGTGGCCATGTGAAGATTAGACTGTATAGAATTTAGAGGGAATGTAAGAGGTCCAGTTAGAAATCTATAGCTCTTCATGAAGGGGATGATATAGGATTGCTCTAGGATGTTAATGAGACAGAGAAAAATGAGTGAAATGGGAATACTGTTTGGAGGCATGTCAATAGGAATTGCATGGGTGGTAGTAGTGAATGAAGAAAAGAGAGGACTCTATGATTGTCTGCCTTCAGAGCTCCTTCTTAAGATAAAAAGGATCATTATGACTTAAAGTAGGTCTTCGTATTCCCACCCCCCCAAGAACAAAAGCTTGTCAAAATCTCTGTGTTTATGAAATCTGATGATTTTAAAGAAAAGGATGTCAATTCTAAGTCGCTAAGTCATAGACAACTTTTCTTTAAAATTTTCCAAAATATGACATGCTCTGGCCAGATGGAGTTATTGGCCAAGAGAAAAAAAATGACATACAATGTTTTCCTTGTATTGCTTAAATGTTTCCTTTTGCAGTTTATCTTTTAAAAAGTATATAAACTAAAGTACTTCGTTTCCTTGAAAGTTGTCTGTACTTACACCTCTATTTCCATTACTGTTTACTTTTTCTCCTTCTGTTCTCCTTTCTCAAACTTTTTCTCCATTTTCTTACTTGAACTTCTAGCCTGGCTGCACATCAAGCTTTATAGACCATTCCCTTCATTATCTCATTTCTATCTCCTCTTCTTCCACCTGCCACAAAGCTTGCTTTTTGTCCTTTACATCTTGTTTTCACATTCTTACTAGATTGGGAGATACTTCTCTCAATTAAATATTCTGCTAACATAATAGGTTTCAAGTTTAGTCCAATTTAAGAGAAGCAGGACAAGGAAGTCCACCTAATTATCTCCGTTCTAGAGAAAATGAGAGTTTGCAAGTTTTCAGAGAAAAGTCAGTTCACCTCCTAATTTTGTGATGTGGCCCAGTCAATTTCTAGCCTGATAAAGAACGGAGGAGTAGTTTAAGTTGGAGAAAAGATGGTAAGCTGAACAGTCCCCTATTCACATCCATTTTTCATTATATTGCTTTCTCTTCTCTGTTTCTACGCTACCACATATACTACACTTAAATGTAAATGCTAAAATCAAAGAACAGTGATTGTTTATAAGAACAATGCCATTCTTTTCCTCCAGTTATTTTAGTGAACTATTTCTTCCTAAATCATATATATATACATTTATCCATCTATTTCTTCTGTGTTATCATGATTTTAGAAAAAAGAAAATGAAGTAAGAGAGTCGATAAAGTATTGCTTTAAACACACACACACACACACACACACACACACACTATATCACAGCACTGTATAAAATCTATCTTTTTCTAATATAAAACATCTGGGTAAAATATACTTCTTCATTCAACAACATTTTATTGAACCTACTGTGAAAGGCAATGTACTGGGTACTAGTGATTCAAAGATGAATAAGAGAGATGTGGTCCTGTTTGTATTGGTTCTTAGAATGGAGTGAAGTTTTTAAAAAAGCAAGTCGCTACTCCCAGTGTACTGTTTGCAGTTTGGGAGGTATAAGGACACATTCAGGCCATGAATCTCTCTCTTTGTGAGTTTCTAAATATATTCAAAAGTCCAGAAGACATTCATGTGCATATTTTCTCCCAGTACTGTCAAAGAGAACAGGTGAGTCTTAATTTAATATCTAAGAAGGTCCTAGATACTCATTTTCCTTTGAAGCCTGGCTCATTGAACACTTTCCACAATGAAGTCCTTTCACTCGTCTTTTGCCATCTGAACCAGATAAAATTTTCCTGCACACTTAATGTTTTTATATGAGCAATACCAAAAGGGAATCATAACGTAAGTAACCACTAGTTTAATTTCTTCATGTCCCCATAAAATATTGTCATAAAGGCTTATGTTCTATGTTATCTAAAAAATTGGTAATTTCCCTTCCTGCATATAACTCAGCTTTGGAAAAGGACACAGTATAATTCCACTTGGAATTTTCCTAAAACTGAGGACAATAATGGTCTGTTTTCAAAAGAGTAACAACCAAAAGAGGGTTAAAAAACATTTTCTAGTGTTCTAGTGTTTAATTGCTTTTTAAAAAGGAGGCTTTCCCTTAACTTTAATTAAATATTTAATAGAGATTGCAGACAGAAAATAGATTTTCCCATTGAAATTAAGTTACTTTCCCCAAAGAAAACAGTGTAGGTGTCTAACAGGGTGGGTCGGATCTTCCGTAGAGTACTATCTGTCACCTTCCTTTTCAGAGTAATTACTGTCCTGTTATTAACACTCCAGGGAACATTTCCGGATCACTCCTTTGTGTGTGACTACACTAAATACAGGATTTTTTCTTTGTTCTGAATGTGCAGGAACAGATGCTTCAGCTACTAATTTTTTGTCTCATTTGGAGCATTAACAAATGAGATGCTAGTTCCTGCACAGATAAAAGCTGTCCCCTTAGCAGCTGGATCTTTTACATTCTTTGGGGAGATGTAACTTGAGGGCCTCTCTGTGCTCAGGAAGTTGAAGCGAGGAGGTACAGATTTTTACCTTCTGACCTGAGTTCCTTCCACAAGTCTTTAAGTCCTTCTCAACTAGCACGGCTCTCAGGGTCTCTAGCTTCTGTCAATTCATTAAATGCTGATTTAGATTTTTATGGCAACATTTGTCTCAGATGAGAATTACAGTAAAGCTCGTCATTAAACCTTATCATTTTTAGTGTAGTGTATAATTTATGGTTCCATTAAAAGTCAAATCCACCGTAGTAAATTGTCTTAAGACTGAAGATACATCATGCAGTTAGCTTTTTCTGAATAGCATCATTTATAAAGACAGGATATGATTTTATGGTTGAAGAGTATATTTTATTTAGAGCACAACAATGCATTGATGGATTTGTAAATTATCTCAAAAGGAGAGTATCTCAGAAGAATAGTAGCAAGCATAATGACCTACATCCACACGCAATGGCACCAGCACCATTTTGGATAACATGTTATTCAGGAAAGATAATTGAAACAAATTTTTTTTTCAGACTTAACTTGAATTGGATCAGTTACTATATGAAAAGTCTTTCATACACTGGGTCTAATTTACCTTCTTGTCTTAGCTCAAATTATGAAGCAGAATTCTTTCTTATGCATATTGTACCGTGGTTCTACTGAGGGACTCATCATTTTATCTTTAGACAACTGTAATATTTTCATGATTATTCACCTATCTTCCATTATTACCCCAATGCCCAATCCATCCTTTAAATTATTGTTAAAGTCAGCCATATAAAGTAAAACTATGATTGTGAACCCCAGAGTGTGTTGAAGTATTCCGGTGGCTTTCCATTTCATACACGATAAAGCTCAAGCCTTTTTAATGAGACAAACAAGAGCCTTTCTTAATTGGTATCATTATTCTTCAAATCAAAATTCTCCATGGTATATGTTGTACTTAATACTCTGACAATGTTATTTTGTGTCTTACCTCACTATGTATCATTTTTTTCCATGAATACTTATTGTGCATCAACTGTCTTGAAAGTATTTTGCTCTGTATTGGGTGAACAAAACTGGACCTGGTCTCTGACCTTATGATTCTTACAGTCTGGTGGAGAGACAAATATTAATCAAATAATTACATAAATACATATAAAATTTTACTGTGACAATTGAAGTAAATGAGAGGAACACAGTGGTATTTATACCTGTTACAGAGGAATTTGATCAAGTCAGAGAAATCAAAGATATCTTTCCCAAGGAAGAATTTCATAGAAAGGGTCTAAAGGACATAGACACTTTCTTTGCAAGGAGAGAAGGGGAAGAACATTATAAACAGAGTGAGCACCATCTACTTTCTTCCAGTCTTTCATTGATTTCCTTGAGCTTTTTCCACTGCCTGAAGTTGCTTTTCCTTTGCCCACTTCTGCCTTTTCACCTGATTCAAAATTGATACCCTCTATAAAACTTCCCTTATTCTTTTCTTATCAGACCAATAAACTTCCTTTGTGTTCCTCCCCAAATAGCACATTACCCACGTTGTATAGTTTCTGTAGTGCGAGGAGAAGAGAGAGAGGAGGAGTGAAGAGGAGAGGAGAGGAGAGGAGAGGCAGAAGTAATGCTGCTCCTCAAACAGACAATTTTGTTTTCTATTAAAAATCTACCCATTTGTTAAGATCAAGTTAAAAAAATCTAACTTTATAAAGTCATTCTAGATTTTCTGAGCCAAATATGTTTTCTTCCTACTTGAAACTCCAAGTATTTAGACTTATTTTATGGGTTTACTCCATTCTACTTTGTTGTTGTTGTTTTTTTCTCGACCACTAAGTGATTTCAAAATCCTTGAGGTATGTTCCAGGTTTACTCATCATTTAATTCAACATTTTATATATTTTTATTGAATTCATGAGATTAAATAAAATTAACATTATTTCTCTCTCTTCCTCTACTAATAATTTTTTTATATTTTAGACTGCTTTATGTCAAAGTCTCTAATGCCTTTATTGATCTTTAAAACTTTTGCATGTCTGTTTGAAATAAAACCATAAATACAAAGTGTAAGAGTCACAGGACAAATTTCTTGGATGTTTTTTAATCAGAGTTTCTCAACCTTGACACTTCTCACATCATTATGGCCCTGATCACTGTTTCTGGGGGGAAGCTGTCTTATGCATTGTATGGTGTTTAGCAGCATCTCTTATCACTACCTACTACATGCCAGTAGCACCCCCCTCCAACCTCCAGTTGTGACAACCAAAAATGTCTCTAGACCTATTTGCCAAAAGTCCCATGACTGAGAACCACTGCTTTTAACTACCAAAGAGTCCAACTTTCCTCAGACAAAATCTAGGAATTCAAAGGATTTTCATGAGGCTCTAATGTTCACAGAATGCCTCCAAGTTTGACACAAAGTAGATGCTCAATGTTTATTATTATGATTCTTATAATTTTGTTTATTTCCTATACAGACATACCTTGGAGATAGTGTGGGTTTGGATTCAGACCACCGCAATAAAACAAATCACACATTTATTAGTTTCCCAGTTCATATAAAAGTTATGTTTACACCATACTGTAGTCTGTTAAGTGCGCAATAATATTATGTCTAAAAAATACATACTTTAGTTTAAAAATTCTTTATTGCTAAAAAATGCTAACCATCAGCTGATCCCTCAGCAGGTCATAATCTTTTTGCGGTTGCAGGGTCATGTCCCCATGTTAATGGCTGCTGACTGATCAGAATGGTGCATGCTGAAGTTTGGAGTGACTGTGGCAATTTCTTAAAACAAGACAACAGTAAAGTTTGCCCCATTAATTGACTCTCTTTTACCAACAATTTCTCTGCAGCATGCCACGATGATTGATAGCATTTTACCCACAATAGAACTTCTTTCAAAATTGCAGTCAATCCTCTTAAACTTTGCAGCTGCTTTATCAACTAAGTTTATGTGATATTCTGAATCCTTTGTTGTCATTTCAACAATTTTCACAGCATCTTCACCAGTAGTTTCTATCTCAACAAACTACTTCCTTTGCTCATCATAAGAACCAATTCCTCATTTGTTAATTTTGATCACGAGATTGCAGCAATTCAGTCACATCTTCAGGCTCCTCTTCTAATTCTAGTTCTCTTGCTATTTCCACCACATCTGCAGTTCCTTCCTCAGCTGAAGTCTTGAACCCCTTAAAGGCTTCCATGAAGGTTGAAATCAACTTCTTCCAAATCCCTATTAATGTTGATATTTTGACCTCTTCCCAGGAATCTCAAATGTTCTTTATGATATCTAGTATGGTGAATCCTTTCCAGAAGGTTTTCAATTTACTTTGCCCATTTCCATCAGAGGAATCAGTATGGCAGCTATAGCCTTATGAAAAGTGTTTCTTAAATAATAAGACTTGAAAGTTGAAATTAGTCTTTGATTCATGGACTGCAGAATGGATGTTATGTTAGCAGGCATAAAAACAACATGAATTTTACCATGCGTTTCTATTAGAGCTCTTGGGTGACCGCTGCACTGTCAAGGAGCAATATTTTTAAATAAGTTTTTTTTCTCAACAGTAGGTTTCAACAGTGGGCTTAAAATATTCAGTAAGCCACGTTGTCAACAGATGGGCTGTCATCCAAGCTTTGTTGTTCCACTTATAGACCACAATCTATGTAGACTTAGCATAATTCTTAAACGTCCTAGGATTTTCAGAATTGTAAATGAGCAATGACTTCAACTTAATGTCAACAGCTGCATTAATCTCTACCAAGAGAGTCAGCCTGTCCTTTGAAGCTTTGAAGCCAGGCATTGACTTCTCCTCTCTAGTTATAAAAGTTTTAGATGGTATCTTCTTCCAGTAGAAGGCTGTTTCATCTAAACTGACAATCTGTTGTTTAGTGTAAACACTTTCATTAATTATCTCAGCTAGATCTCCTGGATAACTTGCTGCAGTTTCCACATCAGCACCTGGTGCTCCACCTTGTACTTTTGTTATGTAGACAGATTCTTTCCTTAATCCTCATGAACCAACTTCTGCTAGCTTCCAACTTTTCTTCTGCTGCTTCCTCACCTCACTCAAGCTTCAAAGAACTGAAAAGAGTTAGGGCCTTTCTCTGGATTACCTTTGAGTTAAGGGCAGGTTGTGGTCCCTTCAGAGCACTAAAACTCTCCATATCAGAAGTAAAGCCGTTTCACTTTCTTATCATTCGTGTGTTCACTGGAGTGGCCTTGTTAATTTCCTTCAAGAACTTTTTTTTTGCATTCACAACTTGTATAACTGGAGCAAGAGGCCTAATTTCAGTCTATTTTGGCTTTTGATATGACTTTGTCACCAAGCTTACTCATTTATAGCTTTTATTTATTTATTTATTTATTACATCTTTATTGGAGTATAATTGCTTTACAATGGTGTGTTAGTTTCTGCTTTATAACAAAGTGAATCAGTTATACATATACATATGTTCCCATATCTCTTCCCTCTTGCGTCTCCCTCCCTCCCACCCTCCCTATCCCACCCCTCTAGGTGGTCACAAAGCACCGAGCTGATCTCCTTGTGCTATGCGGCTACTTCCCACTAGCTATCTATTTTATATTTGGTAGTATATATATGTCCATGCCACTCTCTCGCTTTGTCCCAGTTTACCCTTCCCCCTCCCCATATCCTCAAGTCCATTCTCTAGTAGCTCTGTGTCTTTATTCTTGTCTTACCCCTGGGTTCTTCATGGCGTTTTTTTCTTAAATTCCATATATATGTGTTAGTATACGGTATATGTCTTTCTCTTTCTGACTTACTTCACTCTGTATGACAGACTCTAGGTCCATCCACCTCATTACAGATAGCTCAATTTCGTTTCTTTTTATGGCTGAGTAATATTCCATTGTATTAAATTAAAGAGAGATGTGCGACTCTTCCTTTTTCTTGAACACTTAGAGGCCATTGTAGGGTTATCAATTGGCCTAATTTCAATATTGTTGTGACTAAGGGAATTGGCAGCCCCAGCAAGAGGGAGGGAGATGGCAGAATGGCTGGTCAGTGGAACAGTCAGAATACACACATTTGTTGGTTAAGTTTGCCATCTTACCTGGGTGAAGTTCCTGGCACCCCCAAACATTTACAATAGTAATATCAAAGATTCCTGATCACAGCTCACCATAACAAGTATAATAATAATGAAAAAGTTTGAAATATTGCTATAATTACCAAAATGTGACACCGAGATACAAGGTGAGCAAATGCCATTGGAAAAAACTTTTGCCAATAGACTTGCTCAAGGCAGGGTTGCCACAAACCTTCTATTTGTGAAAAAACACAACATCTGAGAAGTACAATTATACAGAACAAGGTATACCTGTATTTTTCCCAGTGTGACCTGTTATTATGTTTTCTTTTTAAGTCAAATCACCATATTGTTTCAATAATTTAAAGAAATTGTCTTTAAAGTCTTGAAAGTTTTTTGTTGGTGTATCAATAGTTATTGGGGAGAGGAGGGGTGGGGAATGTAAAATGAGCTCCCTCAATTTAATTCTTGTGTAATTATGATTTCAGTTATTATCTCCAGAGTATGAACTTACATTTTCCCCTATTGTCTGCCACATTGTTACCCACTCACACTGATAGTGAGATTTTGAAATGAACCCCTGTTGACTTAACATTTCAGCACATGGGAGAGATTAAAATCATTGGTAAGCTATATTCATATTCTCTTTCTTCTGAACCATTTATAGAAATGTTATAAAAGACAAAACTTCCACCTAAGTACCAGTTTCAATTCTTAAACAATTTGCGGCACAGAAACTTGTGCAACATTCCTTAAACCAATAATTGATTCCCTCTGACCACATTTGTATAGACCTCTTCAAGGAAACACTGCAAGTATTCTCTATTAAGTCAGACATTTTGCCTGTAAGATGTTTTCATTAAGAGAGTTTTTTCCAACCTGAGAATTATGTAATTCCCTCATCTTAAGCCAATGCACCTATGTCTGCTCTACAGTGTTTACTTAGAACTATATAATAATTGCTTGATGAGATATGTATCTTTTTTATCTTCCTGAAATGTGTGTACTGTTTTTCAGTTTTGTTAGTTAAAAACATGCTTTATTACAGATTTTCTAATATTTTCTTCATGAAATCAATGCAAAATTAGTGGCATAGTTTTCCTATTCTTTTGAGATATCACAATTAGTGTTAATGACATTGATATTGCTCTTGTTTAAATATGAAGAATATAATTTTTAAAGCATATGTGCCCAAATTGGTGGTAAATGTAATTTAATAAGCTTAGATGTTAGACATATGTTCTACCAATTACTAATTGTAGAATCATTTTAAATGAGTGCAAATAAGAGATTTTTCTTTTACTGCAGAAATTTAACACTTTTAATTTGTGTGCTAATAGTTCACTTTTTCATATATACAATTAAACATTTTCAGCTTTATATATTTTTTCTAATTTGATTTTAGAATGCTTATCAGGGTAATATATTAATAAGATTAAAGAAAAGAAAGATACACTATAGATAAAAAGAAGTAAAGACAAAAGCATAGAAGTTTTAAGCTAGGAATAATATTTCAGATCATTCAGATCCTATCCACTAATAAGCAAATGAAACAACAAAGAGTGTGAAAACTATTTTTAAATGGTTACGCAACTATTTAATGATTACTGCTTGGATGCTGTCTTGGTCTTTGGATTTATAGTTCAATGATATTTATAACTCATCATTGAGTCAAAACATTTTTGGAGGTGCAACAGACCAACAAGTCCTCCATTTTAACTCTCTTTTCTCTTTGGGTGCTTTTTAAATGACAAAGAGCTTCACCCTCTGAAGATGCAGAGTGTATCTCTCTATTCAACTTATCTTCCGTATACTCCCAGTCCCTTCATAAATTTTACCAGTGGTGTTAGTTTTGTTCTCTAGTTTAACATAGGACTGTTCTTCAAATGTTGAAAACAACCATCAGAATAAATATCTCAAGATCCTTCTGTTGCTTTAAATACACCAAATTCAAAAATTCATCCAGATAATTTCTTAAAGGAATATTCTAATTTGCCATTATACCTTCTATTCCTCCTAAAGGAAGAGAATACATGTAATTTTTTATTTTATTTTTTATTTACTTATTTATTTTTGTTGTGTTGGGTCTTCATTTCTGTGCGAAGGCTTTCTCTAGTTGTGGCAAGCGGGGGCCACTCTTCATCGCGGTGCGCGGGCCTGTCACTATCGCGGCCTCTCTTGTTGCAGAGCACAGGCTCCAGACTCGCAGGCTCAGTAGTTGTGGCTCACGGGCCCTGTTGCTCCGCGGCATGTGGGATCTTCCCAGACCGAGGCACGAACTCGTGTCCCCTGCATTAGCAGGCAGATTCTCAACCACTGCGCCACCAGGGAAGCCCTACGTGTAATTTAAAAAATAGTAAATTTATTTTTGGCTGCATTGGGTCTTCGTTGGTGCGCGCAGGCTTCCTCTAGTTGCAGTGAAAGGGGGCTACTCTTCGTTGTGGTGCATGGGCTCTAGGCGCATGGGCTTCAGTAGTTGTAGCACGTGGGCTCAACTCAAGAAAAGAAAAATATTGGCAGTGCTTTCATTTCTTTAGCTATTTAGCTTGTGGTGCCACCTCATCAAGGGGCTTTCATTATTCTACCAGGATCTTATCTCTCTACCGCTCTCAGTTCCCCTCCTTCATATTGTTAGAACTGACTTCGTAGCAAGATGGCTGACAATAGTCTAGCCCTACATCTTTGCACTGGCAAGCCCAACATGAAGGAAATTCACTGTTGGAAGTTTGAACAAAAATCTGGGCACTGACTTTCATTGGCCCGCACTGGGTCAAATAACAGCTTTTGTGGAATATTGTGTACTGTTTTGGCCAGGTCTGAATTACATATCCATATCCACAGACAGAGAACAAATGGGGGTAGTATCTACTTCACCTAAAACATATATAAAAATTGAAGATTGAGATAAGTTTATCCATCATTCCCCCCAAACCGAACATCAAGTTTCTGATAGCAAAAGAAAGAAGAATGGCCAAAGGTGTAGGAGGAGAGGAAACGTGCACTGTGAGATATGATATTTTCTAGGAATATGCCAAAATTATCTCTGATGCACGAGCAGCTATTTATTCAGTAATTATATTGTAGCCATTACCCATTGTGTATAATCCTTACAAGTTCTCTGTAAGGCATGTAGTTTCATCTCCATTTTATCACTGAGGAAAATTAAATTTGTCAAAGTATATGTGCAGAAGAGATGGAATTTGATCCAGGGAACTTTTAAACTAAAATTGATACTTTTTCTATACATTACAATGTTTTCATGAAATAATTATAGTAATATTTATTTAAAGTAAACTTTAGCTCTACCTTCAAAGGAATAGTCTAGATCAGTGTTTATCAACCTTGGCTGCACTTTGGAATCACCTGAGAAGCTTTACAATATACTGAGTTCTGGTTTTCACCTTTAAAGATATTGATTTAAAGTGGTATATAGTAAGGCTTGCACATCAGGATTTCTAAACCTTCTCATGTGATCCAAATGTGCATCCAACTTTAAAAACTACTGGTATAAAAACAAAAGGAAATATGACATAGGAATTTCACTCTGTTTTGCATCTAGGGTTTATCAGATTCTGTATTAATAATACAAAATTAAAGTCATGGTATCAAAGTCAGATAGGGACCATATCTCCTTCTATGGCCCTGTTTAGTCTTACAAAATGGCTCTTAATACATCATTGCCATCATGAAAATCTATACTTATTTCTTTGCAAGGCTATTTACTAAGAAAGTTGAACTACATGGAGGAGACATAGTCACTGCCATATAATGATTTCTCTTTCTGAGCTTCAGAACAGTTCCCTCTCCCCTCCAAAAATGTGATGATTGGAACAAATCTGAGAAGGAAGTGAAAATAGAGACAATGGCTTTTTTCTCTGCGCTCTGCTTTTCTCTGCCATGTTGACCAGGTACTGCTGCCTCTTGCATCCATGTCCTGCATGCAGAGAGCAAGGATCTGTCTTCTCAGCATTCCCATAAACCCTTTAGTACTGTTCTTTAGTTTCTGTCATACCCAATCCTTGGCTCCTTTGTAGAAGTTTGTTTTGAGAAGAGGGAGATAATTATCTCCCAAAGTCTGGAATGGCATGGCACTGTATTTCTGACCTAAATTAAAAGGTAGAGGAACATAGACAAATACAGTGATGTAAAATGTGGTTGGTGAGGAGCTTAGAAATGAAATAAAGTCAGACTTGGAGAACAGTACACATTTTTTATCGTGGATAGAGTAATGTGTAAAATTCCTTGAGTGAGTGCCTAAAAGCCATTTAAATTGTTGCTAAAGAAAAAATTAGGGCTTGGGTTAAAATGATCCAGTTTTATTCTCAGAGCAGTGTCATACTTCACTAGGATAGAGTTTCAGAATATGTTCTTTAAATGTATTAAAATGTATGACTATATTATATATTAAATGCTACTCATAGTCATATAAATTCTTATAGTAAACTACAATAAATGCTAAAGTTTAATGTATTTCCTATTTTCCCTGTAGATGCTATTTCTACAAAGAAATCATTCAAATCTTTCCTAAGGTGCATAGACCATTTTTAAATATTTAATAGAAAGTGTCACTTCTTTTTGAGTCTGATAAAAGTAAGACTTTTCTTTAGTCCTTAAAACATAAAAGAAACAATATCACTGACATCATTCTCTCCTTTAGAAGAGTGTTTTCAAACTATCAAAATGAAAACAAAAACACCTTTCTTCTCTAACTGAACTTAGACTGCTAACCCTGAAAACAATGTTAACCACATGCATTTTTAATATTATAAAGTTTCTATGGACTGTAATTATTTTTACTCTCCAGACGGAGGATGGAATAGTCTAACTTACTGAGAAATACTTTCAACTCTTTAAGCATCACATATCCATTGAAAATATTTCAGGAAATAGAATTCAAAACTCATGTTCTGTGGTACAATGCAGAGAATGCCAAGTCATATAGAGGTTCAAGATTGCCTCCGTGTTACTGACAGATACAGACTGAGATCTGGAACATGAACCAGGACCTGAACCAGGCACCAAAGACCCAGCCTGGAAGCCTATGTAAGAGAGTTTGCATGTTATTTCATGAACAAAGGGAGGCATTGGAGTTTTCTAAGTGGAGGAGTGACACTAACTTATCTGTATCTTAGAAGACCATTGTATTATCTTGGTGGATAATAGCTTGAAGAAAGGCTAGTATGAAAATGAGAATTTTTGTTAAAATGGTTTGGACCTCCCAAGGGCATTGATCTCTCACAATCTGTTAATTTTCCACATTATGTGATTGCTTATTTTCTTAAATATTTTTATAGAAAGTGTCCCCAAGTATTCTCAGCATTCTTTATGTTAAACAACCTCAACCGTTAAGAGTATTTACATGGGGAAAACCAGTGAGGTATAGTGGAAATGTATAGCCAAAATTATTTTAAATATTAAAATACTTTTTATGTATTTAAAGTTACCTTCCCAAATTGGGACTTATCCAGCCATATACTTCCTTGGACACAGAAAGATAGCTCATATGTTTTTTCTGGGAATGAGATACAAATATACTTTACTAGATAAAGAAGACAGAGCCAATACTGGTTCTCAAGAAACACACTGTCAGGTCTGGAGGTCATCTTATGAGAAGAACAGACACAGTTCCAGCTATAGGATCTGGAAGGAGAAGTGCCAATCATAGCACTGGACCAAGTCCCATAAGGAACTGTGCATGGAGTAATTGTGAAAGGGACCTCATGGAGGAGGTAACCTAGGGAAAAGCTGTAAATTAATTAAATCATTCAACACATAAGTACTCACTGATATGTGCCTGGCTATAAGCTGGTGCTGAGTATAGAGAAACGGAAGACAAAGAAATGATGCTTTTGAAACTCACATCAAGAAGGGAAGCTCACAATCTTATTTCCTAAAAGAATTATTAATATCAGGTCCAGGTGATACTGTGTACCCAGATAATATGAATATTCTTCCTGTAGAAACAGAAGTCCTGGAAAAATCTTTTTTTAAAAATATAATACATCTAACAAAGGAACATTTCTAAGTACAGATGATGAAAAAGACATACACCTTTCTTCCTTGGATCCATTTCATATAAAAATGGAGTGATTTTTAAAACATTATAAAACTACAAGGGTAGAGAGAAGGGGAGAGGTGAAAATAGCAACACTAAGTATATGTATGTCTGTATATTGTAAAAGAAAAATTGCACTGATGGGGTTAAACAAGCAACGAAGACCTCATTCAAGCTTACTGTAATAGGGAGCCACATAGAGCTCAACAAGTACTGGAGAATGGTAGTGGGGAGGTTGATCAATGTGATTAAGCCATCTACGTTTGCTAATTGACACTTATTGAAATTATGCTCCCATCTTCATATACAGACTAAAAGATAAAGACCCTATCTCCTTCTAGGATTATATTTCAAAGAGATGGCCCCAGGTCCCAGAGAAAAACATTCCTGGGTTATAAAACTGGCAAAAGGTTAGGGGAAGATTTGCATTTCAAAGGAATAGCGAAAGAATTTACAGTAGAAAGTTTTCTAAAGTAAATGTTCTCAGAAAAGTAGGTCGGGGCCTATAGTTTGGAAGAAGCCTGTCTCAAGTTTAGTTAAGCTGAGGGGAAAGTTAAGGCTATTTTGGTTAATATATGCATGTGCAGGGTTTTTTTTTTTTTTTTTTTTTTGATATGAAAATGAGGCAAGGACAGTGTAAGAAAGGAAATTATAGCCCAATTTTATGAGGCCAAATAGAGGCAAAAATCCTAGATCACTAATTAGCAAACCAAGTTCAGTACTATATGAAAAAGGAAGGAAAGTATGACGGAATTAATTCAATATCTGCTTTGAAATGAGAAGTTAAGGAAGCAATTTCTAATATAATAGAAATTACATTAAGGGTATTTGAGACTGTGAGTAAATTAATGTTTTGGAGCTTCGGTTTTTCCTCTGTAAAATAGAAATAGGTTTGCATTCCTTGAATGGCTGTTACAAGGATTAAGTAATGCATCTTATATATAGTGTCTAACACAGTGTCTGGTTAAAAAAAACTCAGTAAATTGTTATTAATGTTAATTAGAATATGACTTCATGAAGAAAATCTGATAAGTTGAACAAATATATATATATACTCAAGTATACAGGGATGTGAGGCAGTATGTATATTTGGAGAATCACAAATTAATGCAGCTATAAAATAGAGTGAGAATAAATATGGGGTCAACAAGACAGGTATCTCAATAGGTAAGACAGACCTCAACTGATGAAGGGTAGCATTTCTGTACTTTGGAAATTATGTAATGTATCATGTGGGTGTTAAAGAGATTCACTGAGGGATTTAAATAAGAGGAGGGCACAGTGAGATTCACATGTTAGAAAGAACCCTGACAGTAGTCTGGAGGGTGAGGGTAGCACAACTATACACTTGAACAGTGCATTGAACATGATAGGCAACCAGTAGAATCTGTTGAATGAATGAATGAATGAATGAATGAGAGAATAGTGAATGAAACTGCTATGAGGTAGTAATATATTCATTAAAAAAATTGTTATGAGTCTAGTAGTTGCCAGAATTATTGAAAGAGCTTGGGAATAGCATCAGAAATAAAATACAGACTCTTGTCCTTAAGACATTTACATTTGTGATTCCCTGTTGAGAAAAAGCTACAATACAAGTTTGGGGGCAAGATTTCCTCCTCTAGTCAAAGCTGCAGTCAAGGAGTAGAAACTGGAAAAATATTATGGCACATTCTAAAAATATATAGTTCACATGTTTACTGACCTAAACCGTATTCCATTTCTGGCCAATTCTCCTTTTCCCTTTTTCCCTTAGAAAAATAGTTGTTGGGGCAGGAGGGTGATATAAGGAAGAATATTGAGAGCCCAGTGTAATATATTTTAAAATGGAACTGTTTCCTTAACTGTTACACACTTAACAATTTCAAGTTTTTGATATGACTTTGTTTTCTTGAAATAAAATGGTCATATACACCAAAGCAAATGCAAAGAAGTATTACAGCATAAGCAAGTAGTCCACACTCTTTCTCCAACATCATTTGTTGTTTTTCATGCTGTGACCTTGGATCTAACCACATTCCCAACAAAAGCTATTATGAGGTTAACAGATGATCACATATTTATACATTGAAATTCTGTACACATATGTATGCCTAGTAATAGCAGAGAATATGACAGTAGGTCTCTTCCTGAAAGGAATAAACAATATATTTCACACTGTTGATTCTTCCTGGAATATATGAGACAGTATTGAAACATGGATGTAAGATCACATGACCAGCAAAATTACAAATGTCTTTCTGTTAGTAATAGTGTAATAAAAGTGTTGTATCTACCAATTATAAACTAATTAAATGGTTTGCTCAAGATCACCCTGCTAATAAGTGGTAGACTTGAATTTCAATCAAATTGCAGGTGTTATTTTCTTCTAATTTTTAGAAGATTTTTTAATTCACAAATAGGAAATGATTATTTGCTTATTTGGAGAATATTTTTACAGGATCTATATAACTTAGTACTAGAATTGTAAGGCAGAATTAAGTTGCATGTAGATAAAATTATACCTTGAAGAAAGTTTGCATGTTTTTTGTAAAACACACACATTTAAATAATTTACATCTTAATGTTAGATGAGTCATTACACTGCAGTATATTGTAATGGAGAGTTAGTTTCTAACACAATGACATAATTTTGTTAGCCATCATTAAATGTTGATGATATGAAGGACTGTCATGTTTAAAAGAGGACACACATATTCTTACTACACAGGAATATAGAACTAGAAGTAATGGAAGTTACAAGGAAGCAGATTTCACCTCAACCTAAGGCACTGTCTATAATAAGAATTTGCTCATAGCTGAGCTAGTTGCCTGATAAAAAGATAAGCAGAGAAATTTCAAGCTGAGAGTTCTAGCATTTTTGTGTGTGTGTGTGAGGGTGAGAGAAGCAATTGGTGTTTGAGGAAGTCTTGGATCTATTCCGAAATGGAGCACAAAGCTAAAACTGGAAAACAGGAGTATATTTTGTGTCATACTCAGTAACTGTTGGTTCACAGCAAGTTTATTCATTTTCTGCATTGCAGAGTTGCAGGATGTGAATTAGGGCAATTAAGAGAGGTTGTACAAGAGTCTGAGAGCAAGTAAACTACGTATTGAAAGCAGTTAGCTAGAGGGAGGAACGAATGTGAGGAACGAGGTAACAAGATGCAGACATCTGGATAATGTTGATTGGCAGTTTAATGGCTCTTGTCTTCCCCAAATTAGGCATCCAGTGACTGTTTCTATTCTTTCTTAAGGTATTGGTGTATACAGTGTGGCAATTGTGAGGCGGGGAAATCTAGTGAAAAGGCTGCAGAGGACACTAAATACTGGGATTTAGAAATAACTGAAAGAATTTAGCATGGAACCTGTACCAATCAATGTCCCAGCAAGCAACAAAAGCCATACTCAAATGAGACGATCAGAGGAGAGTTTTATAAAGGACCTTTGGAAAAAGGTATGGCCATAATGGAGAAAACTACAGGGATTATGCAGACCTCTGCTCTTAACATTAGAGCTGTTACTACCCCTACATCCAAAGGAACTCAGAAGTACACGTCAAAACTTGAAAGGAGAGAATCATGCAGAACAGAATCTGTAGTAGGGTTGCCAGAGAAAATACGTGTATTTGGGACAGATTATGTTAACAGTTTATTCATTGCTTTTCTGAAATTCAAAATTAGTTAGTATACCGTATTTTTAGTTGCTAAATCTGGCAACCTTATCTGTGGGGGAAGAACCAAATTTTTATGTGTTTTTGTTTGCTGTGTTTTGTTTACTTTCTAATCCTTTACAAACTGATATTTTTGTAAAACAGTAAAAATAAATTACTAGAAAAGTGAAGTAAAAAAGACAAAATGCAAGCTCCACCTTTTAAAATTAGAACCCAGTAGACCTAAAATTTCCCTCTAATATAAGTTTTCAGATGCTTCTTGTCACCAACATGGGTCCATGGACCACAGTTCGGGTAGGAGTAATGAAGAAAAGGGTACCTGGGAGGAGTTGTAATACTGTGAGAGGTGTAGAGCCTTCTGGGAAGATGCCAGGGAGATAAGTCCTGACCTTAAGTCCTGACCTCTCTTTCTTGTTTCTCTTCCTCATCTCCTGCAATTTTTCATTGGCCAGAAGGCAGGTGGGCCACCTAATGTAGCAATACAGGTCTCCATCATGGGAAGGAGAGTAAGGTGTAGAAGGATGGAGAATAAATTTGAAGGGAAAGATTGAAGATATTTAACACAGAAGTCCAAAGTTGTTATCATAAACTACATAAGTACCTGCCAAATGGATGCATTTCATTGTCAGATACTATTACGTTTAGTAGCTCAGTCATTATTTAAAGAAATTAGCTTTCAAAATATTCCTGGTCTTGCTAAAAGACAAGTAATAATAATAATGATAATACTAATTATTATTTTTAATATCTGGGGGAATTCAAAGAGTTGGATATTTTTCCTTTACTGAGCTAATAAATAAATTAACAACAGAAAATTTGATAGTTTTAGAATGCCCAAACTTGGGATCACTATCATATTACTAAGTAGTTCTACAGTCTTTAGATTCCTGGCCAGGGTGACATTCACAGAAAGAGTAGAAGTGTACATTATTAGTACATATCTGAGTAATCAATGACCTACTTCAACCTAACTCTTAGAAGCATAATTGTGCATTTTATATGTTTCTATCCATTCACAAATTAATTATGCTTATATAAATAGTGGTGTTGAAAATTAAGTTAATCATCATTTTGAGTCTTCTTTATTCCACAGAAAATAATGAGAATGAGCTTGATCAAGAGCTTCAAAACGATGGACTAGAAGCTGACACCAGCCCCCAGTTTTATTGCTTTTGTTGTAATTTTAACTAGTTGCCAATTAAACATTTAAAAATTATACAAAATTATAACACTGAACCCACATGCTAGCAAGGCAACAGTCATTTCGAGCTGAATCCCAACTGCCCTATTTAGTTGAAGAGAGATGTAAACCCAACTCTCCTATACCTGACATGCTTTACTCATGAATATTGCTTTCCTAGTCCCTGTAGATACATCTATCATGATTCTTGAAACTGAGTAAAAACCAACCCCCTGTTTTTCATTAGTTTGTGATTCACATAATATATATATATATATAAAATTATTTTATTTATTTATTTATTTATTTTTTGCGGTACATGGGCCTCTCACTGTTGTGGCCTCTCCCATTGCGGAGCACAGGTTCCGGATGCCCAGGGCCAGCAGCCATGGCTCACGGGCCCAGCCGCTTCGCGGCATGTGGGATCTTCCCGGACCGGGGCACGAACCCGTGTCCCCTGCATCGGCAGGTGGACTCTCAACCACTGCGCCACCAGGGAAGCCCTCACATAATATTTTAACATAATAAAATGGTAGGTAGGATGGTCTTTGGAGTGGAAGCACCTAGAGAAGAATTGCATTTATTGAAGAATTATTGTTCCCAAACTAGGCTATGCTGATAAATTACTTAAGAAAATTGTTAAAAATGCAAAGGCCTGGGCCCACCACCTGCACATTCTGATTGAATAAGTTCAACATAGAAAGCAAGAGTCTATTTTTAGTGTGTGTCCTAGATATTTAAATCTAAGTGTCTTGAACCATTGTCTGATCACAAGATATCTCACAATAAGAAATATATTTATACTATTTTGACATGTGCTTTACTTATGCGTGCAACTGTTCCAGTGGCAATGTCATTTTCCCTATCAAAGTGCTTAGTGACTCTCTCAATTTCCAGCCCATCAGTATCTGCACTTGGGCATTCAATCTGAATATGTTTGAATCTGAAATTCAACCTGCACCCACCAAACGTAAAAAAAAAAAACCAACTATCATCCCATGTTCTGCAGTTCAACGGCTGGTACTAGTAGCCCCCATTACCCAAGCCAGAATCACTCCATGCACCCTGATCTGTATCCCTTACCTAACTGTCAATGCTCCATCAGTAACTAAATTCAACTTGGACTTATGCAGGTCCTGTGGAGTGAATAGTTTCAAGATGAAAATTTTAACATGAAAGTGTTTTAAATCTATTCTTAACTATTCATAGGATAAAGATCGAACTCCTTATTTCACACACAGATGTAATTTACAAACGATCCTTCAAACTTTATGTTTTGTCATGGCAGTGCATTATGGTGCACTTGATAGTTTTCTTTAAATCAACTCATCATGTTAAATTTAAATATATATTTCAGCTTCACAACCTATATTACAAACTTCAATAACAGTTTATATTAATTTTTTCTTAAGTTATATTAAAATAAACATACATTTAAAAATATTCCTCTGGATACTTCCTAAAATTATATAGTATATGTATGACAAAAGTCTGGAAGCATGAGAATACAAGACAGTTTGTTTTGCCTTTTCTTCCTTCTCAAGCTTCTCTCTTTCCCTTCTCTACCTCCATTGCATCGTACCTTCTGCTCTATAGAACTGTCTGCAATTTCTTCAGGATGCCAGGTTACTTTATACGTGAATCTTTTGCTCAAGTTGTTCTTACCCCATGAGCTTATCTATCTCATGGACACTTAATCATCTCTGAAGATCAAGCCTCTGGGTTCTATGCTGTATAAATTGTCTCTTGACTTGCTTTATTCAAGTCAAGAAGGTAGATTTGACTTCTTACCTTGTTTTGCCCACTTTTCTAACACTGGCCCCTTTACATAGTTATCATGGTATTTGTGACACATTTTTAGAGGTGTGTATTATCTATTCTTGTTAGAAGCACAGCAAGATACAATAGGTAAGATATTTGGATCTAGAGTCAGGCTGTGTGGTTTCAATTCTCAGCTCTGACAACTACTAGCCATGATCTGGATGAGTTACTTTACTTCTCTGGTGTTCAGTTTCATAATCTACAAAATGTGGGTCACAGTTTGTGTCATAGATTATGTGATGAGATTAATTCATGTGATGAGTTTACCATGGTACCAAGTTTGCAATAATTATCAGCATGGCTAATAACAATAATAATAATACTATTATTATTTTTACTTTATTAATATAACACTAAAAGTTACGTAGAGATTTTATTTTGATCAGTCTTATTGAATATCCAAAATCGAATTACCTGGAATTTAATAAAAGCTTAGTGCATGTTTATTTAAGGAATGAATTAATGGTTCTGATCACTTAGCATTTAGATAGAATATAACAACAATAGTCAATACCTTTTATGTATTTTTATATTCAGATCTATATATATATGTAGACTTTTAGAAAAATATCTGGACTTGAAACAAAAGTATATATCCAAATATATCTCTAAGTTACTGAAGATAATTGAAGAAATTGATTGAATTTAATCAACTTCAAGTTGAATCAATTGCAGAAGCTTAAATTTGAGATCAAGGCACCAGTTTCCAAAAAGACAATACAGACACATAGAGATACAGGTACACACTCATAGACGATGTTTGATTAGGTTTCTTTTTCAGCTAGACATACAGGTAATATCAGATGACTCTGAATAAAAGGCATGAGTTACTTCAATAAAACATCTCTACCTCATTGATTCAGACTGGTTACTTAAATATAATGGTGCACATACCTGTGTATTGATGTCAACATCAGTGTTTTCTTCTGTTTTTCCATTTAAAGATACAGGAAAACGTGTTTGTTGAAATTTATTTGTGTGTTTTTCTTTCCTGTTTGATGTAGTTCACTTGCTGAATCCAATTCATATAGGTGTACTTTTTGTTGAGATTTTCCCTCCACTATTTGAGTTCAGATGGTCATAACATCCCAATAACCTCATGCTTGTTCTACAATTGGCACTGTCACTCTGAACTAATGAAGGTAAATTGTAAAATGATAAATAAATAAGCAGCAATTACTGTTGGGTGACATAAGTACTGCTTTTAATTACTTTAAGGAAAGCTTTTTCAGAGCCAATAATATGAATTCATTGTTTGATTAAACACACTGGAAAAACAAGAGCTCTTATTTTGGCTTTTTATAAATTTATGAGGTTACATTAATGGAAGACCTTAGTCATGCAAAGCCTTCTATAATTGAGATGTGTCATCCTGGGGGTAACTATATAATGAGGGCATTAACTGAATGGAAATAAAGTGTAGTACTTCAACTTGCTTATCTTGATGTGAGACATCATGAGATGCAATAGGAACTTTGATGAATGTATATTATAAATTCTGATCCTGAATTTCACAGTTGTGCAGTCTGTACGATACAATTATAGTAACAAAGTAGATATGTAATGCATTTGCCTTAATGAAAATAGAAGAGCTCTTATGGCATCACTCAGTTTAGGTGATATGGATCAAGTACTGTATTCACTTTTGTGTTCACCAACATATTGAACAAAATTTCCCCAAACTGATGAAGATGGTGATGATGACGATGCATATATGCCATATTCAGAGAAAGATGGCCAAGTAAGCAATCAATTAAGAAAGTTGCTTACCATTTTTTAAGGCTGGGTGGTATTCCATTCTATAATTGGCGCTTTGAATCCGTGGTTGCTAACCTGAGGATACAGAGGGCCTACTGTACTACGCCCTTTTATATAAGTGACCTGAGCATCTTCAGTGTTTGGTACCTGCAGCAGTCCTGGAACCAATTTCCCCCAGATATGAAGGGAAGACTGTATAAACATATACCACATTTTCTTTATCCATTCATCTGCTGATTAAGATTTCTAAAATGGTCAAATTCATAAAATCAAATACTGGAATGGTGATTACCAGGAAATGAGGAGAGGGGGAAGAGGGGAGTTATTAATTAATAGGTGTAAACTTTCAATTAAGTAATATGGATAAACTCTGGAGACCTGCTGTACAGCATTATAGCTAGTATCAATGTAATATATTGCACAAAAAAATTGTTAAAGGATAGATCTCAGGTTAAGTGTTCTTAACCACAATAAAATAAACAGGTCAAGAATGTTGCTTACCAGGTGCACTTGCCATCTGATAGCTATAAGGTTTTCCCAAATGATGTCCTTCAAAACCTTAGTCCAATGATTTATTCTTGGGTGGAAATATATACAGCCTTTTATCCCTTGGAGAGCCAGTGTCCATTAACAAGTTAACAATTTTATAAAGTTCTATATTTATCGTTTCATTTATTCATTCAATATATATAGACAGGTGCTGACTATGAGTCAGCAATGGAACATTAAAAACAAAAACAGGGCTTCCCTGGTGGCGCAGTGGTTGAGAGTCCGCCTGCCGATGCTAGGGGACACGAGTTCGTGCCCCGGTCCGGGAAGATCCCACATGCCGCAGAGCGGCTGGGCCCGTGAGCCAAGGCCACTGAGCCTGCGCGTCCGGAGCCTGTGCTCCGCAACGGGAGAGGCCACAACAGTGAGATGCCCGTGTACAGCAAAAACAAAAACAAAAACAAAAAGACAAAAACAGAAAAGGTCTCCTTTACAGAAATTTTCTTATAAAGGAAGAAGAAAATAAACAAATAAATATATTCTAGGTGGTAATAAATGCTGTGTTAAAAGTAAAGTATTAAAAGGGGGCAGCAAATGCTTGAGGATACTGTTTTATAAAGGATGATTAGGGACGACTCTAAGAAAAGGATACACTTGAGCAGAGATCTGAAAGATGTGAAGAAGCAAGACACAACTATATTAGGAAAAGAGCATCTCAAGTAAGAGAAGGAGCTGGTACAAAAGTACTGTGACAGGAACATACTTAGAATGCTTATGAGATAATTTTGCCAGTCAGCCAGGATGGTGTGAATAAAAAGAGATGAAGCCAGAAAGTTAGCAGAGACCACATTCACCAAGGTAGGGAATTTGGCTTACATTGAGTGGGTTGGCTGCCCCAAAATGTGCTCCAATGGCATATTAATTATGTTGAGTTAAAGTTACCTAAGAAGTGACAAATACAAGAGGAATACTCCCACCCTCCTTTCTGTTTCCTTGAAAGCAGAAAAGAAATCTCTCATGTGAAAGGTACACTCCTTGCATCTGGAAGTGGAAAGACACCCTTATCGTCAGAGATGGGAATTTGGGCTGAGAAGCCAATATAAACAAACCTTGTTATTTCTTTAATTTACTACCTCAAGCCCAAACACTGTTTAGATTCTTCGTTAATTGACCACCCAAAACCTAAGTTTTTTTTTTTTTGGTCCTGTCAATTCCTCACAAATTTATTGTTCTTTTTGTTTGTTTGTTTTATGTGTGTAAAAAATATAAAAGCTGCCTGCCTTGTCCATTTTTTAGGTCATATCTATGAGACCTCCATGAGCAAGAATTAAATTTGTTTCTTTTTCTCCTGCTAACCTGCCTTGTGTCAATTTTATTATTAGTTCAGCCACAAAGACTCAAAAAGACTAGAGGGGGAAATCCCCCTCTTCCTGACAAGTGTATGTGAACATATGAGTGGCATGATATCATTTTATTTTTTTTATTTTTTATATTTTTTGCGGTATGTGGGCCTCTCACTGTTGTGGCCTCTCCCATTGTGGAGCACAGGCTCCGGACGCGCAGGCTCAGCGGCCTTGGCTCACGGGCCCAGCCGCTCTGTGGCATGTGGGATCTTCCCGGACCGGGGCACGAACCTGTGTTCCCTGCATCGGCAGGCGGACTCTCAACCACTGCGCCACCAGGGAAGCCCCATTTTAATTTTTAAAGGATCATTACTACTGATGAATGAAGAATAGATTTTACTAGAGCAAAGGTAGAAACTGGGGGAAAAATAAGAAATCTTTTGCAATAATCTAATGAGAAATAATGATGGCTAGAAGCTGGATAAGGGTGGATGATATGGTAAGATTGTGTATATAATTTGTAGATATAGCCAATAAAAAGTTGTTGATAGATTGCATATGAAGTGTGCAAGAAATATTCCTTGGCCTGAGAAACTGGAAAAAAATGAATTGCTAAGATGAGGAAGACAATGGAAAGGACAAAAATTATTTTTTGAGGCATCAAATGCTCTTTTTGGAAAATATAAAATTGGAGCTGCTTATTTTATATATATATATATATATATTTATATATATATATATATACATGTGGAGATATTGCAAAGTTATTGGATATAGGAATGAAGATTAGGCTATGTAAAGTGAGACACTAGATCAGATCACTTGAAGAGTGAAAGTAGTTAGTGAAAAGAAGTTCTATATTTGAGTTCATGGAGATAAGGAGGAAGTTGTAAAGGATATTAAGGTGTAAGAGCAAGAGATATAGAACTTGAAATAAAAGATAAAGATGTATTGGAAGTCAAAGGAAGAAATTGTTTCAGGAAGATTAGAGTCTGTGTCAACTGATCTCAATAAGAGCTCAAGCTGGTTATGGAAGAGCATTGAAAAAAGTATTTGGCAACAGGGGTGTCTACAGTGACCTTGGCAAAACCCATTTTGGTGGAGTTGAGGGTTTGAAAGCCTGACGGGAGAGGGCTTGCTAGATGATGGGAAGAGAAGTGGAGCGGGTGAGTGAAAACGACTTCCATTTAGAGCAAAGAGATGAAGATGGTGTATAGCAGATTGTGGGCTCCTGAGGGCAAGAGTGGAATGTTGTGTTGGCTTGGAAATGGGCTCAGTCACCAATTTTCAACACTGAATAAGTAAATTTTCTTACGTAATGGCCTGTACTGTTACAGCATTATGGCTGTGTTGTGTGGATTCTACTTCCATATATCACATGTACAGAACAGATTTCATACTGGTAAGGTTATATGATAATTGCACTAGTTACCAGCTTGTTTTATGCTAGCACCGTTTTGGAAATTATTTTTACCTCAACTGACTAAGTAAATCAGAAAAACATCAGTTTATTTGTTTCTTTATTTAATAAATAGTGAGGGTATTCTATATCAATGGAATATAATATATTTAATAAATTTGAGAAGATTTGTCAAGTAAAGTATATCAGCCCCAAATTGCCAGCATTTATGCACTGTTCAGTACAATCTTTTATCCGTTTAATTTTGCTCTCAATGAAACATGACTGTCTCCTATTAACACTGATTCCCCCCAAAATCTCTCAAGAGCAGTCTGTTTTTCCTACCACTCTCTATGTGTATGAGGTCTTAGTTAGTGAAGATCTACTCCTTGTCCACTAATGCTGGTCAGACTCTCCCTTCTACCTCATTCCAAAGCTCAAGCTCTACGAAACATATGCAATCAGATCTTTCCACATATCTTTCCACTTTTCTGCTGTTGCTACTGACACCCAGGCCATTCCTTCTCATTTTTCCGTCGCTTGACTGATTCATTGTCTTCTTCCTCGGTATTCTAATTGTTGACTCTTTCATAATGCAAGTAAATGTTACACACAACACTATGATTTCTAAGTTTCTTCGCTCTTTAGCTCTAACAATTTTTTCTGTCTTTTGTTGTTGTTGTTGTCATTTTGTTTTATTTCTACCTCAATCATCACTAGACCTTGTCATCACACACAAAAAAACCCATTTTCAAACATTCCACTCTGTTCATCACATCCATTCTCAGCTCACTTAGCTGTTTTTCCTTTGCCAAAAATTCTCTATTAATATTAAAATGGAAGATATATCCCTTTATTTACTAAGAGCTAACCTGTTCCCAATCAATAGTACCTACCCTTCATTCCTTCCACTCTTGCCTTCTCAATGACCTTTCTCTAGCAATGATATCTTTTTTCTCTATATTATTTTCTTTCTCTTTAAAGGATGAATGCTGTGGGTCTGTAAATATACATTAATTTCATCCATGGGAAGAAGAAAATACACAAATGGTGACAATAACAATAAAAAAGAAAGTCTTTTGATTCGCACACCCCACCCACTGTCCCATTTTTTTCTGGGCTACTTTACAGAGAAATTCCTCAAAATACAGAGTATCCACATAAATATCCTACAGAGTGCCCCCAAAGTCTCTAAATACCAGAAAAAAATAGTATATCTTTTGTAATCTTTTCAAATAAACAACTGGACTTTGGGTTTTAGGTTTAGACATGGCATGATTGAAAAAGATCTGGAGGTTAAGACATATTGAGCAGATTATTGGAATATGTAACCTTTAAAAATAATTTTATTCCAAGCTTTCTATCTTTCTGGGCCCCCTGTAGTATTCTAAACTCATTCATTTGTATCCATTTGTTGGCCCCTTTCTTGTACCACCTTATTCTATTTGAGTATTTGTCTCGACCACTCCAGTGTATTGTTCTTATTAAAGTCACCAAACTGGTGATTAATTTTCTGTTTTCCTTTTACCTCACCTCCTAGTAACTTTAGTTATGACGCACTAGACCTTCTTTCTTGTTAATGCTTTCTATTCTTTTCTTCAGGGAAATGACAGTTTCTAGAATTCCCCCTGACCTCACTGTACACTCCTTAATCTTATTTACAGACTTCTACTTTTTTAAAGATCAGAGTATCCCAGGGATTTTACTTTGGCACTCATCTGTTTTCACTCTGCGCTCTCTTCCTATGTGATCTCATTCTTTTCTATGTGTTTAATAATGTTATCTCCCAGATTCTTACTCCTGACTTCGACACCTTACACAGCCTACATCTATCTTTGCATCTGCAATTGGCCATCTTAAATGGGACAAATCCTAGCTTCCCAAAAGCCTTTCTCATCTTAATATATGTTACCAAATCTACTCACTTGTATCAGTCAAAAACCCAAGAATTATATTTTAATTCCTCCCTTTCCTTCATACACCATATTTAATCCATTGATAAATATTCAACTTTACTGTCAAATATATTCTTAAAATGAATATCAAATATATTCTGAAGATTAATATCAAATTAATTCCCCTTTTCATCAAATTCTCTACAACCACCATTATAATCATCACCAGACCTCACTAAGACTGCTTCAAATTCTAGCTGATGTTACAATTTTTAAATTTTGGTGCCACTACCACGCATCCAGTATTAAGCAGTCAGTGTGGCTATTCTCGGGTTCAAATTAGATAATGCCAGCTCCTTCAATGGTTTATCAAGATGATAACAACAAAATTGAAAATTTAAATGAAGTCCTAGAATGTCCTACAACATCTGTTCCATGTTTATTTGATCTAGCTCTTTTCATCCTGTACTGCCTATGCTACTTTTCTTTTTTTAACTTCAAACATTCCAAGTTCATTCCTGTGTTAAGTTTTTACCCTTGTTAATTCCTAAGCTTTGAATGTTCTTTCCCTGATCTCATGAATGCAGCTGTATTGTCATCATATTGATTTTCTTCCCCAGTGTCACTTCTTCAAAAAGGCCTTCCTTAAAAATTTAAGGGTATCCTCTGCAGTTTTCTGGAGCTTTCTATAGAGTGTTATCTGCCCTCTTCTGTAGTTAACTGCCTCATCCTCCACAATCTCAGATGTCTCCTTAATCCAGGGAGACCACAAAGCTCTGTTTGAGTTTCTACTTCCTGCATAGTATCATGCAGGCTGCCTCAAAGCCTTAAGCGTAGGCTTACCTTGCCTGATGACCACTGCTCACTTCTCAGAGAATATAGCCCTGCACTGCTTGTCACTACTGTCTGTAATTTTTTGTTTTATAAATTTGTCTAGTTTTCTGTTTAAATCTGTAGCGTAAATCTGCTCCCTGTTACTTCATCGTACCAAGAAACAGAAACCTCTTAATGGTTTTCAGACACGTACATCCTTAAGGACTTGCTATGTCACTCAGTTTCTTTCTGGAAGAATAACTTATAAGGAAAAGAACTTAGTAGGTATGGGATTTGAATATTTTGAGGTATATTAGTTGTTTTATATTACTGTTTTATATTATTATGTTTTACATTAAACTTTCCTGTTCTTCCAGCTTTGTGTATGACTAAAAAATAAATTGAGACTTTAACACCCAGTTATAGGGAATAAACAACATCTAAGTATAAGATTCATCAACTTTCTTCTTAGACAAATGGGAAGATGTGGCCTATGCAGAGATTCCCTCATTTTTCTTTTTATGTTTCTCTCTTTTCTTATTGACATGAGAAATTATTAAGTTTTACGATCTTAAAATCCTGTCCTGGAGGTGAAAGCAACATTTTCAATGATTTTTTTAAATGGAGAAATCTATCTGCAAATAACACAATTTTTTTTGATTGTGGAGGAAATTTAATTTTTCCAAGAATACGTGTGTGTTTCTGTGTATAAAGTATTTCATGTAGTTATTTCGTATTTGTTCTAATGTAACAATTTTAACTATAATCTCTATTTTATCATGGAATTTTTTTTTTTTTTTGCGGTACGCGTGCCTCTCACTGCTGTGGTCTCTTCCGTTGCGGAGCACAGGCTCCCGACGGCAGGCTCAGCGGCCATGGCTCATGGGCCCAGCCGCTCCGCAGCACGTGGGATCTTCCCGGACCGGGGCACGAACCCGCGTCCCCTGCATTGGCAGGCGGACTCTCAACCACTGAGCCACCAGGGAAGCCCTATCATGGAATTTGACATGCATATGCATATGTATGTACCGATTTATAGCTTATCAATGAGTTTTGGCTAATCACTATTCATGAGTCTAAATTTATAATTGGAGACATGTTGAAACCTATGCTTGTTGAAAACACATTTGGCCATATTAATGATCACAGAATGATTAAGTCTATCATTTTCTTTGTTTTTTTAAAATGTGTAGAATTTAAAATGGTAGTATTACAAACACAGATATATTCTGAAGAATATTGTCACCTTTTATTTAACATCATGGTGATTTGGAAGCGGTAGCAAATAAGGTCTATTTCCTAGTTACAACTACTGAAGATTTTGAATTCGTTATTGTAACTCATACCATAGATGTGTTTTGAGCAAGTCACATGAATGAAATATTTTGTTTTCAATGTGGGAACTACAAAAAAATAATGCATCTTCATTTTCCAAGGTTAGAAACCTAAGGTATCTTTAGGATTCAAATGAATCATAGCAATTCTGAACATCCTTTATATGGCTCGAAGGAAAGGATTTCTATCGTTTACAATCGGTGTTTCTATATTGTTGTCCAAGTCTAGTGGTGGTGATTCCTCCTGGATGATGGTGCAGTTATCACCCAAGAATGCTTGTATTTCTGAGGGAATTCAGCCACTCCTCAGGAAAATCACAAAGCTGCTGCTTCTGCAAAGCTCCTATCTCTGGCACCGTCACTGCAGATATTCTCTACACGTAGTGAGAATCGGGGACCAGGCAGAGATTAGAAGTACATGGGATTTGCAGGCACAACGTTGGAAATTTAGCACAAATCTACCATTTGTTGCCCGTCTGATGGTGCTTGCAGAAGCAAGTGGATATTGATCCGATATCAGTATCTGATACAGGCACAGTAACATACTCAGCTTCAGTCACTGACAGTCCACCATGAGATGGGCAACTTCAACCTTGCAGGAGGGGAGAGGTGGCATATATGTGGTTTTGTCATTTATTTCCCCATGTGACATTTTAATACTTTGTGTTTCACCAAGCTTACTTTTCCTTCCTCTGTCCCTAGCACAACTGTGAGAGAGGGTGTATAATCGTTACCCCTTTCATTCCGGTGTTGAAAACTGTCTTTCAGCTTATTTCTAATATGTTACTTTTCTCACATCCAATTCCCCTGAGGAGGTTTTTGCTACAATGCAATGTAAAAATGTATACGAATTCCATTTAAGGATTCTGTTTTAAAATTTTTATTGCTATTCATAAGTGAAATTGGTCTGTAATTTTGATACACTATGTCATCTTTTTCAGGTCTTGGGATCTTCGTTTTAAAAAATATTCAGAAGTTTTCCTGATTTTTCTATTCGTGGTAATTGTTCAAAATAAAGTTAGGATTATTTGTTCCTTAAAGGCTTTGAAAAACCCTTTGTGAACCCATTAAGGGAAATGCAAAGTTTTTGTGAGGAGGCTTTTTGACTAATCTCTGTTTTCTTATTCTATGGAAATTAGTTGTCTAAATTTTCTAACTCAACTAAGGGCATTAGACCTCTTACAGCTATGCTAAAAAATGCCTCAGGTTGATTTTAGTATGCCACATTTATACACTTTATTTTCTTCTAAAATTACCAATTTGATTTAGGTTTTCAAATGTGTGTGCATAGAATGATTTTTTTTTAATTGCTCTTTTCATTTCTTTTTGAATTTGTGCTTTCTCCTTTTAAAAGAACTAGGTTATTTAACGGTGTGTTTCTTTCTAAGTTATCAGAGCACAATTTATTTATTTTCCTTTTTTCCTTTTCTAAAAATAAATTGAGATTTTATCTCTAATAATTTCTTGCTTTATTTATTTTAGATTATTTTGTTTTATCTTTTTGGATGCAAGTGTCTACTTCATTTGTTGTTTTTATTGATAAAGGTGTTTAATACTATGAATTTTTCACTGAGCACTGCTTTGGTTATATCCTATAGAGTATAGTACATTAAGAGATTATCCTGAATTTATAAAAAAATTTCAATATTAAATTATATCTCACCTTTGATTCAATAGATTTTTAAATAGAATTCTGTGGTTGTTTGATTTTCATTTCCTTCTGGAAGTGCCCTTTTTTGAATATTGTTATTAATTTTTAACTTTATTACATGTGGAAAATTTACATTTGTGTATATATACTATTTGCTTGTTTGAGTTAAGGTTGTCTGTGTTTTAGTGTCTGACAAGTTTATTGCCTCCTTGATCTACTAGAGTAAGACAGGCATGTTAAACTCTCATATTATTATATATTTCTGTTTCTGTTTCTGTGTCATAAATTTTGAGATTGGAAAGAACCTAGTGAGTTGCAGGAATTTCAAGAAGAAAGATGTGAATAAAGCTTTCTGAATGAGAGGCATGTTTGATTGATAGTCAGGCATCAGGCTAGAAGGGGCTTTGTAGTGCATGATTAAGAGTTTTGGATTTTGTTCACAGGCCAGTGAGAAGTCATTGGGGTGTTTTTGGAGGTCAGAAATGAGATCCTGTGACTTGTGTGACTTTTGCTGCTACGTGGTTGATGCACTAGGGGAGGAAGAGAAGGGAGAGCAGGTAGCTCAGTTAGGAGGCTGTGATAGTGATCTAGGCATGAGAAGATGATAGTCCCTGCTAATGTGGTGGCATTAAAATTGGGGAGAAAAACAAGGATTCAAAGTGGATTTATGCTCAAGTTCCTCTGAGCATAGTTTACAGGAACGTGATACTAATATAAATTTAGGGTCATTCTCAGGAGAGATTGTACTGTCTCTACATCTATATTTGATGACCCATTTTAACTGGGACAGTACTGGAATTTTTCTTGGTATAGTTATCAATTCTCAAAAGCATCCCAGTTTGAATGACAAATTAGATGGTTACATTACTCACATGGAAAACCACACTTCAGAGTAGGAACAAAGGAGCTGGAGTTTATTGTTAAATTTTGGGTATGGATGTCATGCCTGGTTTTGAGATATAATTACTCTCAGTTTAATGCTGATGGTTAGAATGTACATTAAAAATTGCTTCATAGAAAGATGTTACATATCCAATCCAAGGAGTAGTTATTACAAAGCAAAAAGCTGTTTTTAGAAAAAGAAAAATGGATTAAATCAAATACTAGGTATACTCTTGGAGCTTAAAACATGAATAGTTCTTTTGCAATAAAAATAATACATAAATAGTTTGCTTTTTAAAAAATATCCATTTTAGACTTTGCTTTTTAAAGTTCACTTTGCTTAACTTCAGGGAAATAATAATAATGATGATAGCTAGCACTTTTGTGGTGTTTTCATATGCTAGATCCATTTCTAAGTGATGTACATATATTAATTCACTTAATCCTTAAAAACCTTTGAGGCAATACAATTTTAAATAAATTATTATCTTTTTAATAAGTGAGATAGCAGTATTAATGAAGAGATATGCTTATGATATTTAATGCAGCTGAGTGGTATAAATTAATAAACCTAGTATTATGCAAATTAGACTTTTGCATTTTTGAATATATTTCCTGTCTTTATATCTTAAATCATTAATTTATTTTTATTCTATAATTTAACTCAATATGAAAGGTATATACATGAAACTTTATACATGAAACTTTAGTTTCACATTTATTATTTATACACTAAGTTGCGTTGCATGTGCAAAGGGTTGAGTTAATGATACTCTGTGTAATGCTGATGTCATTGGTACTTGAATAACTTCTTTTTATTCATTGATTGAATTTTATCTCTACTTTTTTCCTCTGATTCTCTTACCCTCATGGGAAAACATGGCTATATTTTTCATTTCTGTGTATAAAACTTGTATTATTATTTTGTGTGTAAATAAATTGAATTCACCTTTATTTAATTTTGCTCTAGACTTATTTCTTTTTCACCTAGCAATATGTTTTTAAGATTAAACCCATATTACCATGTGTATAGATCTTTAATTAATAGCATTCTATAATGGCCTTTCATCACTTTTTCCTTACTTATTTTCATGTGAGAACTTCCCAGGCTTACATATATATATGTGCATATATAAACTTGTATAAATAATATAGAAAAATTTTTAAAGTCTCAGCAATGGCATATCTGTATCTATGCTTACTTTATTACTTTATCTTTATGCTTATTTTGACCAAGTGTGGCTGTATTGCTTTAGTGCTTTCCCAAAAGCGCTGAACAGGTTCTACTCTCATCAGTGAGAGTAACTGGATTCCAATATTCCTGCCCAAAGTTAGAATTATCCAGCTTTCTTTTTTTGCAAATCTCAGATATGTAAATTGATAACTTTTTGTTGTTCACAACAATCTAGGAATTCTCCAGGGAGATTTATGTTTCTTCAACCATCTTCCTTCTTTCCATCTGAGTCTTTGTTAGCACAATGGTTAGCATCCATATATCTACTAACACTATATTCAAGGAAATCTAGGCTTTTTTAGTCACACTGCTAAAAATTCTTCCAGCCCCTGCTTACCCCCCCTCCCCAATTCCAAGATCACTTCCACATTTTAGGCATTTGTTATGGTAACACTTCACTCCTAGTACCAAAATCTGTATTCATTTTTTACTGCTGTCCTAACAAATTACTACAAACTTAGTGGCATAAAACAACACTAATCTATTATCTTACAGTTTAGTAGGTCAGAAGTCTGATAAGGGTCTCTGAGCTAACATCAAGGGCTCAGCAAATCTGCATTCCTGTCTGGAGGCTGTAGAAGACAATCTGTTTGTTCACCTCTTCCAGCTCCTGGAAGGTGCCTGCATTCCTTGGCTCCTGACCGTCTTTCTGCATCTTCGTGCAGCAAAGGTGTCACTGGCAAAGCCGATTCACAATTCCCTGGGGCATAAAAATAGAACCTGGGTAATAAAATAAAGTCTAACCATTTTTTGTGTGTATTTTTCTCTTCGTTTGTGCTTAACCTGGTTTCATAGGGTATAACCTTGCTCATAGGGTGCCACGTGCTGAGACCTTGCTCCCTGCACATCAGACCAGAGTTCCCAGTGCAGAATGGCTGTGGCCTCAGCATGGAGGGCTGTGTGCAGAAGCACTTGCACACGCTCCATTCAAGATGGCAGTGGTGGGCCGTGTGCAGAGACTCACGCCAGGCCCTGAGATCTGGAACTGGAGCAGCACGTGCCCTGTGAGAACTCCACCCTCTCCCCTCACTGATGAGGAGCTCTGGAAGCTCAAACCTCTCCATTCCTTGATCAAAGAATAAAGCTTTCCTTTTCTTTTGAACCAAACTTGATCTTGTTCCATTGGCACAAGCAACACCAGGCAGAAGGACTCTTTTTAGGAACCTTCTCCAGGGGGTTGGTAACAATGATGCATCTCATTGACTATTATTCTTCCATCATCACATAACTTTCTGGCCATAACCTGGAAAGGTTCTCCACTTTCAAGGACTCAGGTGATTAGCCTGGGCCTACTTGGATAATCCAGGATGACTTCACATCTCAAGTTCCATAACCTTAACTGTATATATGAGATCCCTTTTTCCATGTAAGGTAACATATTTATAGGTTCTGGCATTAGGACATGGGCGTTATTCCACTTACCATAGGGCATCTATCAGATTATAATAATTATTATGAGCAATTCCAGTTTCATGGTCACTTGGTGTCCAAGTATTCTGTCTCTACTAGGATCTGGTAATATAATAATAAAAATTGTTTTTTAAGAGGAATATAGTTATCTAAAACAAATGGCATAGTCTTGCTTCAAAAATTCAGAGGTATTCATTGTGATTCTCTCACTTGGTCTTGACACAAATTCTACACAGCGTCTTTTTGAACCACATATACCACCAACACTAGGATGTACTAAGGTTATTATATTTAATGGCAAAAGTGGCAGGACTACCTGCACCACAATTTTTTTCTTCCAGTTTTATTGCGAAATAATTGACATAAAGCACTGTTTATGTTCAAGGTGTACAGCATAATGGTTTGACTTGTATACATCATGAAATGATTATCAAAATAAGTTTAGTGAACATCCATCATCTCATATAATCACAAAATTTAAAAACTAGAATATTTTTTCTTGTAATGAGAACTCTTAACTTTCATATATAACGTAGAGCCGTGTTAATTATATTGATCATGTTTTACATTACATCTCTAGTACTCCTTTATCTTATAACTGGAGTTTGTGCCTTATGACTGCCTTCATCCAATTTTCCCTGCCCTACACCCCACCTCTGGTAACCACAAATCTGATCTCTTTTACTATGAGTTTGTTTGTTTGATTTTGAACTTTAATTGACCAACAATACTATGACCTACAACACTTACATCACAGTCTTAACCTCAGAACATTTTCCTACTCTGGGTCCCACTGAAAGCTGGCAGGAGTTGTGTTTTGTTTTTCTTTTTCAAAGAGATCCAAGATGCAGTAAGTTGTCTTTGGCTTTGGGGCCATGTCTTGGTTTGTACCTGACTACCACAATTAAAAATATTTTATACATGTGGTAGATCTCTGAATTTTCACATGGTTTATCTTTTATACATTAGAATGCATGTTTCTTAGTAAGGTGTCCTGAATGCAATCCATCTCATGCTCATTCAGTCCATCCATCCATTCGACATAATGTGTCAATGTAACTGATCCGTGTGGTATGCTATTCTGTGAGATGGCTACAGATATCTTTGAACTATTTTACGATGAAGGGTATGAAAGTTACAACTTTTCTGGGGAAAAAATGTAAATGTATATTGTTCTCTCTTCCATGTGAATGCAATTTTTTTTTTGCAAAATTTTTCTCTTTTCTGATGATATAGAAAAGAATGTTTTTTTGTCAAGTTAGTTGTCACAAACCATGTACCTGAAGTACCTTACAAATCTACTTGAGCAAAGATACCGTATCTGACCATCTGACACTATAGCTAAAATTTGGCCTAATTCTTGAATGAACTAGCAGTAGCCTATAGTGATCTTCTAGATTCTAACAGGTGGCTTTCCAATTGGGGGAGAGGGTGTGCAGGGCTGGTGTTTATGGTTCATGATGATGCTTTAGAGCTCTTGGCAACTATTCAACTCATATCCTGTGTTCAAAGGTCTTTGAAATATCTGGACATTCTTCTTTTGGCCAAAGGTCCCTTGTAAGTACTGGGGAGTCATTACCATTTATACTTGACATGATTTTCCAGGGCCCTTGTCTCTGGATATATGGTCACCAATGTATGCATTAGTTTCTGGACCTGAAAACTGCCTCAAATTTGAAAATTCCACATGGGATCATGGTTTTCATTGGAATGACTGGTCTCTGTCTCCCAGGCATTTATCTTTTATTTATTCTGCTGTCACAATCTGAGGGTTAACATTGTTTTATGTCCACTTTTTTTGCACTTCCACTTGTATTCTACTAAGTATCTCTACAGATCTTTACATATCAGGCCACCTTGAATGTCATTCCAGTCTTGGTGGCCATTGCAATAATTATCACCCCTGGCTTTTGGAGGTTAAATGTTGTTACCCCTTGTTTTTGGATTCTACTATCCCCATAGCCATAAGAAGGCCAAGTTCTTTAACAGAGTTTTATCTTACTCTCAGGCCTGGCTACAGAGAATCCACAACTGAGTGATATTCACACAACAGTGTTTTTCTCCTGGACTTGGTAAATGGTATGCCTTGGCTTTCTTATGAAACAATCATTTGATGAGTGTTCTGGATGTGAATATCATGCCCATATCACTGAAAGTTTGCATGCCTCTCTTTACCTTCTTTCATGGGAACTTTGGCATATTCAACTTTGGTCAGTGTGCCCATTGTTTTTTTCAAGGTTTTAGCAGTCATTGTAGTTGTAGGTTTGAACCATCCATGGGACCCTTGTCAGGGTCTTATACCTAAAATTTTGGGTGAATGGTCCCACATCAATAAATTCTTATCTATCCAAATTTATAATCTAGTCTTTCTGATCACTCTCAACATCAAGTTGAATGTGTATTTCTCATTCTGGGGCATTAAATATACTTATGGCATTTATGTTTTCATGACTATTCAATGTATTTATCCGTCCCAATGTTCTAATTGTGCATGGGAGTTACAATTGTTTATCTGATTGGAGATTTGCATTTCAATATAAACTTCAGACTTAACTCTCAAAACACATTTAGAATCAGAACATAATTCAGGGCAAAGTGACTTGACCCAGGTGTTATGGGCTGAATTGTGTGCCTCTCGAATTCATATGTTAAAGTCCTAACTCCCAGTACCTCAGAATGTAACCGTAATTTGAAGATAGGATTTTTAAGATGCAATTAAGTTAAGATAAGGTCATTATGGTGGGCCCTAATTCAATATGACTTGTCTTTATAAGAAGAGGATATTTGGATACAGATGGCTACAGAGAGAAGACCAGGTGAAGAAACCTGCAAACTGAGAGGCTTAGGAGGAAACCAGAAGAAACCAACTTTGCCAAAACTTTGATCTTGGGCCTAGCCTCCAGAATAGTGAAGAAATTAATTTCTGTTGTTTAAACAACCATCGTGTGGTGCATTTTTTGGGTAGCCCTAGAAAACTAATACACTAGGAATGAAATATCCTGGTTTGCTTAGAATCCATTTTAATTCATTCAAAATGAATTTTTTTCTTTTGTTTTTGAGCTACAAGATACATTTGTTGCAACACTTTCCTTGTTTGACTTAAGTAGCAGTTTGGAGAAGGGGGTCTAAATATAAATTCTTATTCTTAGGGCCTGAAGTGAACTTTTGTTTTTTACTTTCTCTTATCCTTGCGTAGTTTCACTTAAAACATGCCCTTTTGAAATATGAAAGAAAGAAGAGATAGAGACATTTAAAGAAAACAACACAGAAAATATGAAATTTGTATTGTTATGAATTACTGGTCAACAAATAATTTATCAGCCCTACACAACTCAAAGAAAAGGCACATACAAAGATGCAATTACATATTACGGAACACAGAAGATTTAAGGAAATTGTTCATTAACTGGATTTTAATCTATGAATACTTAAAATGGACATTTATTGTGTGTCTGTACATATGTGTGTTTATCTCAGGATCATAAGGTAGTCCTGCAAAGATAATGTACTACTGGAAATCAAATTAGAGCTTAACTAAAATGTTGGATTCTGAAACTATACTGGGGCAATAAGACCTTTAGGGATTACCTCTTTTCTGTAAATTTTTTTTAAAAATGATTTTATATTTAAATCACGAACTCCAGCTATGCCTCTTTCAGCTTTTCTAACCTGATTTAGAATCTCATTTAAAACTAGTTAGATTCTCCATTTTGTTTGTGAACCATGAAGCAAAATTATATAAACCTCTGAGTCTAGCATTTAAAGCCTTGCTGTATAGATGTGCCCATATGAGAAGTGCTCTATCACAAAACAGAATTTGTTCTTTGGAACATGGACTTTTACAGCTGTTAAATTACAGTGTTTTATTTGAAACCCCTTTCCATGGTGCTTTTAATAAATGGAAGATCTCTCCTGATTTGCAGTCACAGAAGCGTCTTACAGCTACAAAGTTCCCACTGTCTTGGTGGTCACTCTCACCCTTTGAGTTTCCTCTTGGGTAACTGCCCAAATAATTTTGTGCACACTACACAGATTACACACCAGTTTAAGGTATCCAAAATATATGTTACAAATTTGATATAAATCTGTCCAACTGTTTTTTAGGTATGACTGTAACAAATGAAGAAAACAATTTTATTTGTATATATATCCACTTTCAACAGTTATTACAAAATTTCCTTCTGCATGAACCATTTGATGATCAGAATCTATATTAAAACTAACACAGAATTATTGGTAGTACATCCTGTATTGTGTTATCTGTGGGAGATTTATTGGCTAACAGGGATGGAACAATAAACAATAAACCAGAATTTATCTATATAATCTATCCATTCATAAATTAAACTTAAAATCAAATTACATAGAAGCAAATAATGCCAATTTTATCTTTCAACATTTCTAAGAACCAGTAATTTTTCTTACAGTCAATCTTGAAAGATGTATAAAAGTGTCATGTGTGTTTCAATGGATGTGGTAAATCAAGATATTTTGTTCTTGATTGTGATTTAAAAAATGGGTATCTTTGTGGGTAAGTAAAATTGGTTATATTTTTAAAGAATAAACATATTGAAATGAATTGCAATTCTAATTGATGGTGTAGTTTAATTTTATCTAAGCCCTTATCATTTCACAGGCTACCTGAGATCCATTTACTCCTAACAAATTGTGTGATACCATATCACTATTAGATCTGGACAAAAGAGACAGAGAGGTTTGTTTGTTTAAGTTGAAAGTTTAAGTAAAGCAGCTTCCAGATCTTGTCTTTTGGTTTTAAGATCTTATCCTCAACAAGAGGGAAAAACAAAAGATAACTGTACCATTGATTCTCTTAATTAAAATGTTTTTCTGTTGAATACACTTTAACAAGAGAAACACAATAACAATGATAGTTGCTCACAAAGGATTATAGAAATGGTAAAAGGGCCAGCTTTAAAATGCCTATTTTTAATTTTCCAGAGAGAAACTGTACTATTTTATTTCTGTTGTACTAGAGTATAAGAAGTCAATGACAGGTACATCTCTCTTTGGAATCACTTTTGTAATCTTCTCTCAAAAAAAGTCTCTATTCTAGGCATGCCACCCACAGTTCACTGACTTTGAACTAGTCATGTCCAATCCCCAGTGCAACTAGATTGTTTCAGCAATGTCTGGTGGAAGAATCCCCTGAGACTTCTTTGCTGAGATATTTCCAGTTGCTCTTCTCATAATAAAGATGACTTTTTAGAAGCCAGCAATGTTACTCATTAAATGAACTTCAGAGCTTACTTATTTTCTTTTTTAACCTTTTGAAGGTCATATCAGTTTACTTGTATATATGTAAAAAATAAAAAATACTTCCTAAAAATTTATTCTTTTTATCTCTGTGTTTTATTACTTCAGAATTCTTATGTAATTATGTCTTATATCCTTTTATTATTCTGAAAATGAGTTTCTCCTTTAAAAAACAGCAGTACATGATTACTGTTATTAGTAACACAATGAGCTTCTTTATTATTTGTCTTAAATAAATAGTTAAAATACAATACCAAAAATCTGATTACGATGCAATTTTGCTGCCATAATAATGCAGATAATAATGCAGATTTCCAGGCCATTTTATTGCCTTTCTAAAGGTTAATTAATTAACCCAGTAAATTTTATTGAGTCCCTAGTGTGTGCCAAACACTATATGGTACATTGAATGTAGGAATAAGAACTAAGAATGATCATGAACCTTGGAGTGTACTTATTAATGGGAAGAAAAAGAAGGTGAACGTATGAATAAGTCCATTATACAGTACGGTAGAAGATGAGGCATGCTTGAGGTAGAAGATGAGTATGTTGTGTCCTCTGGGGAGCACGTGAATGGGAGTGGGAAGGTTTCTTTTTTTTTCCGAGTTTTAAGAAATCAGGCTAAGAATAAAGGAGAAGGGAACAGTGTTTCAAACAGAGGAAAATAACAGTGGTAATACCCTGAGACAGGAGTATATCTGGCATATTAGAGAAATGGCAAGGAGGATAGTGTGGCAAATGAAGATAGGACTTGTGGTCAGAGTTTTGACAGACTTGGGTTGTGCAGAGCATGCTGGCCCATTGGGAAGCTACTGGCTTTACTCCGAATGTGATCAGGTGACACTGGAGGGTTTTCAGCAGAGCAATGACTTGATAGCACTGACATACTGGAAGGATCACTTTGGTTGCTGTGTTTCCAAGAGTCTCTGTTGGGACAAGAATGGAAGTAGGGATTGGAGATTACCAAGTAACCTGGGCAAGTGGTAATAGTGCCTTAGAGAAGGCTTGGGGCTGGGGGGAGGTGGTGGGCTGTCATCAGGTTCTATGCATATTTTGAACTAAAGTCAATTTTTTGGACATATTAGTTGTGGGATATAAATGAAATGTTTCAAAGATGAATCAAGCTTTGTTTTGTTGTTGTTGTGTTTCGGATAGACTAGAATGTTGGAGTCCAATGACGGGGAAGAATGTGTGTGGGTGGAGCAGGTTCTAGAGGAAAAATCCACATTGTGTTTGGAGCATTTCAAATTTAGAGGTGTTCCAAGTAAAGATGGCAAGTACACAGCTCTATATAGTTTTATAGAGTTTAGTGGAGAAATCTGGACAAGATACAATTTGGGAGTCATCATTACATAGATGATAATTGAGATTGTGAACCAGTAGAAATCACTGACAAAAAAGGAAACTAGAAGAGTCAAAAAATGATTCCCAGGGCATTCCGAATTTAAGAAGTTGATAAGAATTGTGATAAATAGGGGAGACAAAGTATGACCAGTGTCAAAGGAAAAAAAAATCAAAGAATGTTATGTCTAGAAGCCAAGGATAGAACACTTCTAGGATGAAGATGGTTATTAACTTTGGTAAATGATGATATGTCAAATAAGATCACGACTGAAAGTTGGTCATTGAATTAAACAATGTGGAGGTCAATAATTATCTTGAAAAGAATACTTTAGGTACTCCTTTGATTTCAATCCTCCTCCTTTTTTCTCATCATAAAGGCAATTCATTCTTTTCTATATTTAAACATTTTTACTGCATTGCATATATCTATATATCTATATATATATTTATATCTACATAAAATGCACTGTTGCTTTACATGTATTCAAACTGTATAAATGGAATATTTTTCATAATCCAGCCATTTTCTCTTTTCATTGAACAAATTATTTTTCATATATATATATATGAATTGAATATATATGGCTCTAGTATATTCATTTGAATTAGCAGTAGATAAAGTGAGACACATATGATGTTCCACAATGTATTTATTATACCCAAAAATGTAATAAATTGTTTCAATTTTTAGTGCTGTAAGCAATGCTGTTATTAACAGTCTTATGTATATCCATAGGGTGAGGATTTTCTTTAGGAGTAACTACTAGCTTAAGTATATGTTTATAATCAACTTTATTAGATACTTATTTTTTTTGGTCCTTGTCTTGCTAGGATCTTTTTGTGCAATGTTGAAATGAAATAATGGCTGGGGGCACCATGCATTGGTCATGACTTTAATGGGAATGCATCGAATAGAATACTTCATCATTAAAATATTTATTGAACATATATATTTCCTTACTCTGTTATCTGATATGCCCTAGAATCAATTGCATTCCAGTAGGAATAAGCACATCTAGTTCCCAGATTTTTGGGTTTTAATACCATTCTACAATAATTGGAACCAAGACTCTTTGAAGTTAATGGCTGTTAATAGGACTGGGACACTGAAATATATAAGCTGAGCATGGACCATCTTTCCATGACAGAAAAGAAGGAAATACTCAAAAATCCCCAAACCCCACAATGATGGGAATACAGGAGTCAACTGAAAACATACCTCAAGGATGAAATATGAAGCAATTTGAACAATAAAATAACAAAGTATTGGATCATAACCCAAAGTATAAAATAAATATCTATGACTTCACATTGATGTAAACAAACAATTGAATAAGTAAATAAATGGGAGAGAAGAGAAAATGTCCCTTGCTGAAAAATGATCAATAATTTATGTAAACACTGTGCTCTGAAAAAGGAGGAACATAATGTCCTCTCCTTAGGTACGGACTGATCTAGTGTCCTTCCCAATAGTGCAATATGGGGGAATAAAATAACTGACAAACACTGCCTTATTCAGGTGATCAAGATTAACATCATCAGTGATGTCATGTTAGTAGTATGTACTCTTTTTTTGAGTTTAAGATGTAGTCCTTAATTCTTTTTTTTTCTTTTCTGCTGTTCACGGGCCTCTCACTGTTGTGGCCTCTCCTGTTCTGGAGCACAGGGTCCGGACGCGCAGGCTCAGCGGCCATGGCTCACGGGCCCAGCCGCTCCGTGCCATGTGGGATCTTCCCGGACCGGGGCACAAACCCGTGTCCCCTGCATCGGCAGGTGGACTCTCAACCACTGCACCACCAGGGAAGCCCTGTACTCTTGATATGATGTTATGAAAATAAGACTTTATGTCAGTGGTCTTCAAACACAAACGCCAGTCTATTATGAGAAAAAACATGAGCCAGATTCCATTAAGGGAATACTCTACAAAATATCTGATCAACATTCTTCAAAACTGTCAAGGCTATCAAAATCAAAGAAAATCTAAGAAAATGCCACAGTCAAGAGGAGCTTAAGAAAATGTGATGACTAAACGTAACGTAGTATTTGGGATGGGATACTGGAATAGAAAAAATTCTTAGGTAACCATTAAGGAAATTTGAACTTAAAGTGGACTTTACTTCATAAAAATTGTATTCAAGTTCTCCAGAGAAACAGAATCAATCAACTGGAGATTATATATATATATATATAGAGAGAGAGAGAGAGAGAGAGAAAGAGAGAGAGAGAGAGAGAGAGACACTAACTATAGAAACTGGCTTGTGCATTTATGGAGCTGAGAAGTCCCATGATCTGCACTCTGCAAGCTGGAGAACCAAGAAAGCAGTGGTATAGCTAACTCGGTTTGAAACCGAAGGCCTGAGAAATTGGGTAGGGGGAAGGTGATGGTGCAAATAGTGTCCCGAGTCCAAAAGTCAAAGAACCAGGAGTACCAATTTCCATTTCTGAGGGCAAGCAAAGATGGATGTCTCAGCTCAAAGAGACAGAGTGAGTTTGTCCTTCCTTCATTTTTTTGTTCTATTTGGCCCTCAACAGTTTGGATAATACCCATTTGAACGAATGAGGGTGATTATTTTTTACTCAGTTCACTGATTCAAATGCTAAATCTTCCAGAGCCACGTTTACAGACATGCCTAAAAATAAGCAGGTCTCGGGCTTCCCTGGTGGCGCAGTGGTTGAGAGTCCGCCTGCCGATACAGGGGACACGGGTTCGTGCCCCGGTCCGGGAGGATCCCACATGCCGTGGAGCGGCTGGGCCCGTGAGCCATGGCCGCTGAGCCTGTGCGTCAGGAGCCTGTGCTCTGCAACGGGAGAGGCCGCAACAGTGAGAGGCCCGCGTACAGCAAAAAAAAAAAAAAAGCAGCTCTCTGGGCATCTCTTAGCCTAGTCAGGTTGACACATAAAATTAACCATCACAACCACATATCAATATTAGGTCATTAATTGAACAAATATATCATACTGATGTGAGGTACTATTAATCTGGGAAACTGGGTGCTACCTTCTATACTACATTTTCAATTTTTCTGAAAATCTAAAACTATTCTAAAACGAAAATTTTATTTAAAATGTGTATTAAAAGGATTTACTAAGACCTTTCAAAATATTAAGCAACTTTCTCCTTTTCCTGCTTTACTAAGATTTCTTACTATGAATTTGTGATGAAAGTTACCATATATTTTTATCATATACTGATACAATCATTCTATTTTCCTTTTAAATCTGATAAGACATGAGGAAATTACATTAATAGCTTTTCCAATATTGAAACATCTTTATTAGTCAGAATGTTATAGAATAAGCTGGAGTAAAAAAACAACTCCCTAATCTCAGTGACTTGAAAATCAAGTGTTTATATTTCTCTTGAACCACATGTTTATCTTAGTTCAGTGGGCACTGTAATCCATGTCATTGTCACACAGGGGACCCAAGTTAAGGAATATTTATCATCTGGATGTCACTGGACACTGGATGTCCCCAGACACTGTGAAAACAGAAAGACATAAGATGAAAGGCACAGAAACACATTTTTGAAGGATATTTTTTGTTGGATCTTTTGCCATGTCTAGTCTATCATTTAGTCTCTCCCATGAATTTTTAATTTCAGATACTGTATTACTGAATTCTAAAAGTTCCACTTGACTTTTTTCTCATTGTTTTTTTTCCCTTTGATGCAGTTGCTGACTTTAAAAATGGTGTCTAAGAGGAATGAGAAAAGTGCTTGGTAGACTTATGAAACCAAAGGGAAGAGTAGCTCAAAGTGAAGTTCAGTGCCTCCCAAGGAGGAGGAGTCTAGAAACTACTCAGGCATTCAACTAGGATTCATATGGGATATATGCCAGGGATAAGTGTGAAGTGGAATTCCACTTGTCCTTAGCAGGACCGAAGCTCATACTTGAATCGTGTCATTTCCCTGATTAGATCAAGATTACAAGGAATTGCTGGTTCCCCTTGCTAGCAGGCTTCCAGAGCAAAAGTAAATCCTGTCTGGGAGAATATAAATTCACTCAGAACCTTAAACTATAACTTTTATTTGCAATGTCTGTCACTTAATTCATAATAATCAAGTATATGAAAAGATAAGTCTTGACCATTAGAGACAAAAACAGGAAATAGACACAGGTCCATAGGAAATCTGGATGATGCAGTTACAGATACAGACTTTAAATTAACCTATTTAATAAGTCTAGGAATTGCAAATTATGTTGGAGAGAACTATGGAGTATAAACAGGAATCAAATGAAAATTCTATAATTGAAGTTTTGTCTCTATCTGTTCATAATTTTTTCCCAGCAATGTTTAATCTGTTGTTAAAGTGATCCACTAAGCTTTATTTTTAGTTATATTTTTTAAAGATCCATAACGTAAATATGAAAAGACTATCTGGAATGATATATGTAGAGGAAACAGAGAGAAAAGTTTAAAAGAGAAGAGTGCCAACTTAATGTTAAGCTAAAGAGGCAAAGAATATACAAGAATATATGCCTTATGATTTTATTTATATAAAATTAAAAGGCAGGAAAACCTAACCTATAATGTTAGACGTCTTCACAATTTTTAACTTTGGAAAGAGAAAGGAGATGGTACTTGGGAGATAGGGAAAAGCCTGGCTGTTCTTGAGTGCTGCTAATGTGGTATATCTTGGCTAGATTTGTAGTTATATGGTGTGTCCATTTTGTGATATTTCTTCAGGCTGTACTATACTATACACTCACTGATGTATTTACCCTTTTATATTTATTGTACATCAGAAAAAAGTTTACTACAAAATAAAGACCTTTATTACTTGTCAAATTTACCAATGCCCTCCCCATTCCCTAAAGTAAGAATCACATCAATATTTACCAAATTTAATTTTGGAGATAAGTGATTTTCCTGTGATAATCTGTTAATAATCTGTTAATTTTCTTATTGATAATAATGTTAAATTCTAATTTAAGAAGAGTCTCAGTCATCTAGATGTCTACTTATTATTGCTATTTGATTTTGGCCCCAGGTGTGTCAGGAGGTCAACTGAACTGGTGAAAGCTGAGCTGTCAGGTGTCAGAATAGCCATTAAAGCAGCAAGACAACAAGACAAGTAACAATCAATCCTTTAATCACTTACTATGATAGCGTAAGCAAGTGACTGCTCTATTTTCCCCCATGGAACAGCAGGCTGGTTGGTGATAAGGGAACTCTGAAGGAAAGGTCCTGGCAGTTTTATACACTCTCGGGTCTGTTGGTTTCCTATGATTAGAACTGTTTGTGCCATATCTAAAAAGTGTGTTTCTAGCCCACGGTTGTGAAAACAGCTACTTTTATTTTCATACAGAACCTTTAAAATATTTCCTTTTACATTTAATGTATGATCTGTTGCAAATTGCTTTTTCTGTATGATGTGATGTGGAGTAGATTGTGTTTTTGTTGTCTGCTTGTTTGTTCAGTTTTTTAAAAATATGATTATTCTGACTGTCCTTTTCCCATTTCATTGCATTGACGACTTTGTTGAAAATCAATTAATTATATATGTGCAAGTCTATTTCTGGAATCTATTCTGTTTCACTAATATGTTTTTTTTTTAATCCTTATGTGAAAACTGCATTCCCTTGATTACTACAGTACATATTGTTATTCAGAGAGTATAATTTCTCCAGATTTGCTTTAGGGATTCCAATATATTATATTCTGCTCAGACTTAATATTGTACTACTTCACATGAAACGTAAAACAAAACAAAACAAAATAATATAATTCCATTTATTCCTGCAAACCTTTGTGTCTCTTGTCATATATTTTATTAATGTTATTATTTTTGCTTTATGTAGTCAGTTGTCATTTAAATATACTAAAAAAATAAAACAAAGATAATGTTTATATTTATCCTTATAATTTCCATTTCCAGTCCCTTCCATTCATTCATGTATATCTGAGTTTCTGAGTGTCTATCTGGTACCATTTCCCTTTGGCATGAAGAACTTCCTTAACCATTTCTTATAGTAGCTTCTGCTGGTAACTAATTCTCTTAGCTTTTGTTTATCTGAAATTTCTTTATTTTTTTATTTCAATTTCAGCTCTTTTTATGAAGGGTAATTTCTTTAGATATGGAATTCTAGGTTGACAACATTTTTTAAACATATTTATATGTTCATCTATTTTCATCCTACATTCACTATTTCTGATAAGTGTCCTGGAATTTTACATTGATCAAATATATCTAGTTTTTTCTGTCCTATGCCTATTCTCTTTATCTTAGGTTTTTAGAGGTTTGACTATGATATACCTATGTGTGGTTCTTTATATTTATCTTCCTTTGGAGTTACTGGGCTTCTTGGATCTGTGAATTCTCATTTTTCCCCAAATTTAGAAAACTTGGAGGCCAATATTGCTTCAATTTTTTCCTTCTCTCTCTTCTTTCCTTTGGAGAATCCAATTGCATGTTGATCCCCCATGTAACTGAGTGAGTCTCTGTTGTTTTTTTCCCAGCTTTTTTCCATTGACTCAGTTTAAATAATTTCTATTAATCTGAATTCAAATTTGCTGATCATTCTGCTTTTCCTGTAACTCTTTCATATCAGATATTTTATATTTGAATTTTTCAGAATTCGTTAGAATCCTTTTTCATAGTTCCCATATTTTTTTGAGATTCTCAGCCATATTTCTTTTTTTCAAATTCTTGATCATATTTATAATATCTGTTTTAAAGTCCTTATCTGCAAATGTGAACATCAGTTTCATTCTGGGGTCTGTTTCTATTAGCTCTTTTATTGTTTTGGTGGAAGAATACATTTCTGTTTCCCTTGGCTATGGATTACATTTCTGGCTTCTGTTTTCTCATGTCTAGTAATTATGACTTTTTGCTCTATTGTTAAATGTCTAGATTATCTTTCTTCCTCTAAAGTATTGTGTTTTGTTCTGGCAGACAGCTAAATGAAAATCTATCATTATGAGCTTTTATTTTAGGCTTTGTTTGCATGGTTCTGTTTCAATGTTTTGCTTAGCTCTAGTCTGTGATCCTACTTTGGAAGCATGATTTTTCTGTGTCAGCTGCACACCTAGGGTACTCAGCAAGAATCTCCACTCTGGCTGGGCCATACTGTAAAGTTTTCAGCACTGAGAAACCTCTAGTTCATTCATTAGTCCCCGGCAGCTACTCTCTGACAGGCCTTAAAATCTCACCCTAAGCATTCATAGCCTTTCCTTCAGCCAAGGGACAGAGGTAATAACATGCTGGCATAAGTATTTTTCTCTGTACAGCTTTCTTTTCTACTCTCTTGCCTCACAAACCAATTCCAGCTCGGAAGCTCGGAACTCTTATTTCTGCCTGCTTCATTCATCGAGACTGCAGATTTTGTCTTGGGTTCCTCCTCTCTGTGCTGTGGTCTAAAAACAATCTCCTAGGCAACAAGTCAGAGTGAATGCAGAGTTCACTTGTAAGAGTGTTTCTCTTCTTTCAAATAAAATAGGCTTGCCCTCTGTTGTCCATTACTTGAAAACAACTGCCTCATATAGTTTCTCTCTTTTCGTACTTGTTTACAAAGTGTACAATAGTCTGATATAGTAATTGTGCCATGGCTAGAAGTGGAAATCCTAAATATGTATTATTTCCATTTAGATAAAAAAAACTTGAGGTGTCAGGTTTGCTATATTTATCTCAAAGCAATACTTTTGAGGAAAGTGCATCTTTGTCTCAATCTAAAGAGGAATTAGCTTGATTTAAATGAACTTGTTAGAACCTGGTCTAGAATATTACCATAGAGACAACAGTGTTTAAATATTCACCTGCAGTTACAGGCTGACAAAACATCACCATCATCATTATCATCATCATGTCATCAGATGAATATTGAATATTCAATATTCATATTGAATGTTGAATATTCTTACATCTAGTACATTTTTGAACTCACTCATTTTTGAACACTCATGGCAAGCTTGTGATTTGACAATATTTCGTATAAAGAGACTTTGACAAAGAGAGATTAAATAATTTGCTCAAAGTAACACATAAAGGATGCACTGGAAATCTAACAGAAGAAGATCCAGGTCATACTCTTAACTAGTGTGTTTTACCACTGCAAAAGACCAGCCTTTTCCCTTGTGATTTCCAAAAACATGCTTTTCTTCACTTCCTGATATACCACTCCGTTCCACTCCACTGCCTCATAAAATAGGAGTAAACTGAGGAGTGTAGAAAAGATGGAAAATACAATCAGAATTAGAGATAGGTACAGTGAAAATTTCTAGGAAAGAGCATCTTATGATCAGAATTATTAATTTAAGACATATCTGTACTTCCACTTCAAATTCCACATTAAAGATGTATTATTTATATTTCGAGACTCAATTTAGATGTTGTTACTTCTACAACAACTTTACTAAATACTCACTTTTATCTCACCTCTGAATTGGATGGAAAGCCCCTTTTCTGGGTCTTGGAATCTTTACCACAGTGCTCATAACGCTATGCTGTAAATTGCCCTTTACTTATCTACTTATGGACTCCAGCTCCAAGAACTTGAATCCTGAAATCTGGAACTTGTATTATTTACTGCTCTATCTTAAGAACAGGAGCACTGTGCCTAAAACACGGAGGGAGTGCAAATTAAAAAATTGTATGTATACATGCCTTGTACAGCCAAGAAGGTTGAAACACAGCTATACATGATTCAGCAAAGATCTGCCTTCAAAAACAAGATGATTTCCACCTTTGCCATCACTCTGATAGTGAAGCCCAGCCTGATTATGCTATGATTATTTTTTGCTTTTCCTCAGGAAACATTTGCCACTGTGCTTGTACAGTGGAAGATAGGCTCATTTACCTCTTGAGATAGTCATAGAAAGACCAGCTTTTTCATGTTAAATGTAGCCGTGAAGTATTATTATTTACCAAGAGTATAATCTACTAAGATTTTCATATGCTCGTGTATTATCTCAGTTGTTTTAGGAAATAAATGACAGTTGAGATATTTGACAGAACATATAAGCATTAAATGTAAAAGAATAATTTAACAGCATAAATTTATTAATGGAGGGCCCTTAATTAGTAAGAGAATACTTCCTTTTTCATACAGATGTACAATCAGGGTGTTAAAACAGGTCACTAAAATTGTTTTAAAAGGTGACATAACCTGTGTCACACATTTGGCAAAATATGAATGCTTTCAGGAAAATAATCCTACAAAAACACCTTTAGCTAAAAATAACAAGTTTGTTCCCATTCTACCTTTTCCTTCTCTACAAGTGGGTCTCACTTAGTAAACTGTTTAGGTTGCTTCAGGATATAAAAACTGTCAAGAACATTATTGAGACATGGGGGAAAGTTGGTAGAATCTTCTCTGTCAGAATAGATGACAACTAATTATAGTCCAGAAACCCTTGGAGAGGAAGTGAAGTCTGAGTCAGCCCAGATAAGATTGTTTGAGGATATTTTTGATGGTGAGAGTATTTATGAGTTGTATTAATAATAGATGAACTAAATGTTATAGCACTAAAATATGAAAACATTCTTACTTCACCAGTAGGAAGTTGCTTGCTTGGCAACAATAATAAAAATAAAATAAGCATTAAATAATAAATCTCTTCTTTTAAAAAAGTTTTCATGGTGTTCTTTAATATTCATAAAGTTGTTAACAAAGGTTTTTAAAAGCTTTACAGTGTGTCATTCTAAGAGAGACAAGGGAATATGTTTTCCTTAATTTAAAAGATGCTAGGTGGTTTCTTTCTATAATGACTGTGCTTTCTTAGTTCTAATGTTGTTCTCAGTGTATTCTCTATTATTAAGCAATGAATATTATTTATAATAAAATACCACTATTAGTTTACCTTTCTACGAGCTAAGATTTGATAATTAATTAATGACCCTTGAGATTTTATTCTCTATCTTGACAAGGGAGAAGAAAGGGCTTCTTGGTTTTTCTCTTGAACCTGCATAAAGAGCTTTCTTCTAAGTCAGTCTGCAGACCTAGGGAGTATGCTGGAGAAGCAGTACCGGCATGCTTTGATTTGATGTATTACTAAACTTCTAAAGTCTGAAGCCTCAGTCAGACTTTGGTGCCACAATGACTAAAATTTTACCAGGTGTATTAGAGCATTTGTATTAAGCAGTGTCCCTTTGCTTTAGCTTTTAGTTGCAAAATCAAATGTGTGCCTCCATGGGAGAGAAGACCGACAATGCTGCCAGTTCAGTGTGAATGAGTATATTAGATCCTTTGTCACTCCATCTCGAAGCATGTGCAACAGATGGTGAAAAAGGTAACTGTGGTAAAGGAAAGGCACATTTTGTTTTCTCATTTGCCCACCCTACATGTAAAACTAAAAAGAGAGATAGAGCCAGATTAGATAGATCAAAAATAATAAAACTGAAAAGAGATAAATAATAAAATAAAATTCAAAGATAAATAATAAAACTAAAAAGATACAGACAGATAACCATCTTCCTATTTCATCGACTAATTAACCTTACATGTATAATTCTAACAACAATTTTTACTGTCATGATAGGAAGCAAAGCTAGAGCAATGAGGATAATCCATTTATTTATTGTCCATTTCATTACGGGACTATGGTTTCATTATTATAATTGACTAGTAGGGACATGCGGAAATGGAAGACTGCCTTGGAAACTCAGTAAACGAATAGAAACAATATATTTAGCATATGAATGCGTTTAGAATTTTAGCGTTTCATACAAATCTTTAAACACATATAAATTTTGTCTCTTTTTCCAAGTAATTTGAGAACTTTTGCAATAATAGGCTCAAATACTACAAAAGCAAAAAATTGCTACAATAAGAGTAATAGGAAAGCGTCAGAATTCTAGGAGGACAGCGAGGTGAATAGATAAGAGTCAGAAAACTTAACTCTGAGTTTCTTCAAAAACTGACAAAGAGGTGCAGAAGAAGAAAGCATAGTTATTCAAGAGGGAGACACTTTCTCATAACTCCAGGCTTGGGCTAATTTACTTAAATGCATAATTATTCAAAAGATATTGAACTCTATTGAATGTTTTTTCTTGATAGCAGCTGTACAGAAACTTTGGAGAAATTCTCTATAAGTGCATATGTGAAATTATTTTGTGAAACCCCAAAACACAATTTCAACTGTCATGCCTTACATGTAGGTTCATAAGAATCAGAATAATAGAGTACATTTTCAAAGAATTTGGACTATGTACCTTGATAAAAGGAGAGATCCTGGAGAATCTAAAAAGAGATTTCAGGTCCCAGTGCCTATGGATGCCTGAGGTATAATTGTAAATGAGGAAAAGGAGCTGCTTCTATTAAGAGTTAAAACCTAGGTACTGCTTACTATGTGCAAGGAAGTCTTATTAGCAAATTTAGCAAATAAAAGTACAAGACATTCAGTTAAATTTGAATTTCAGATAAACAATTTACTTTTTAAATTTAAATATGTCCCATGTAATATTTAGGACAAACTAGTGCAATATTAGGGACATCTTACACTAAAAATTATTAGTTTATCTGAAATTCAAATTTAATGGCACATTCTGTATTTTATCTGGAAACGCTGTTGAGCACATAATACTCTTAACTCGTTTGATTTTTCAAATAACCTGACCTAGTAGATATTGTCACTTCACAGGTGATAAAACTGAGGCAGAGAAAGGTTATATAGTTTCCTCATGAAACTTTCATGAGGATAGTGAGCTATGAAACTAAGGCTTAAAGCCAGAGGTTCCAAAGACTGTGAAACTAACTGCTCTCTAACTAGCCTCTGCATCCACCCAGGGATGTGGTGCAGACCAGACTCAACTGGAGAAAAATGAAGGACTGATAGGCAGCAAACCTCTGGTAAAATATTAAATATAATAATAACTCCATGTTAGGATCCCTGCTTCTAACATCATCCCACTATAATTGTCACCCTGCTGCCATATGATTTTTCTAAAATTTAAATATGGTCATATTAATTACTGGTCCAAATTCTTCAGTGGCTCTTAGAACCTCGTGATAAAATCATATGCTTTTGCATGATAGACTAAGCCTTCATAACTGGATCCCTGCTCATTTCTATTACTTCACCTCTATTCATCCTCCTTTATTTCCCTCCATTTACATGTATACACATAGGTACTGTGCCTCAGAAACAATGAATTATGTTAGGTTTCTGAATAAAAAGAATATCAGTGTGTCATCAGATTATCTGGAATATAAATGGGCTCAATATAAAGCTGTTAAACAAATGCTCTTTCCTATCACCTTGCATTGCCTATGCCATTATGCCATCTTCTTTGCACTCTTTCCTTTGGCAAATTCTTACTATCTTTCACTCTCCGAATGCTCTCTTCCTGGGAAGCTCTGCTTCACTCTCCAAGGCCAACTTCTATAATGGCTCTAACCATTTTCTAAATTGTGCTTTAGATTTAAAGTAGTTTAATTTTGATATCAGACATTTAAGCAATGTTAAAAAAACCCAGAAACAAACAAATAAATGCTTTCCAAAGTTTTATTACCCAGTTAGTACGTTTAGTTATCTTTTGTACTTGTACATTATAAGGTCTGAAAATGTGTGTATCTGGTGATTGAGTGATTGATTCCCTGCTTGTTATCTGTAAATGGCCTCCTAAACAATGAATTAGTGAATAAACTACATCTTTGCATAAAGTAATCCCTGATAATAAAACTTGAGATATTGTTGATTCAAAACCTTAGGAGTTTCCCTGGTGAAATCTGAAACTGGCTCCTGTACGTGGAGGGTAAGAAGGGACTGGAGAAAGAGGCAGACCACTCCAGATTGGTCAGTGGCAGTTTTAATAAGCAAGGGGACTTAATTATGAGGCTTGTCTTAGGTGGCCACATGACGAGTAGATCTCTGCATCTGTCCACCAAAAGCATGGAAGTCTAATATAGAGGCCTTAACTGGATTGAGTCACGTATACAGTACAGACGGTGTCAACAGCACATGCTCTCTCAAGGCTGCGTCCTTGAAAATGGCTCCCACTGGGGGACCAGTGGGTGGAATGTACATTCCAGGGACAGGGGAGGAGGTAAAGAGCATCAGATTGCCCAGATCCAGTGATCACTTCCTCTTGATTACTTCCACCAAAAAAGATTTATTATGTGCATGTTTCCAGATACAATGTATTAAAAGTTAATCTATCATCAAGATTCATCTAAAATTCTACTGAATTTTATGCTGAATCTTATGATGAACAAAATTTAAAATATATAGTAACTGCTTAATAAATTTTAGTTGATTATTAAGTTCAAAAAATGACAGCATGAATGTACTTATGCATGTTAATATTATATTCAGTCTTCCAGATGTCAAAGCTATAATTCTCAGTAATATAAGTAAGTCGCTTATACTATCTCTTTATCCCTTCTTGACCAACAGAATGAAACAAGTAAAGTAAATTGATAAAGTTTTTAAAATTGGGCTCATGCTGGTGTTGGTGTTGTTTGTTATTGTTGTTGTTCTTCTTTCTCTTCATCCTCTCTATTCTCCTTCCCTCATTCCCCTCCCCCCTCCTCTCAGTTGTTAGAAAATTGGAGAGTAGCTTGGTATGGAAAAATAACTAGTTGGTGTCAGAAAAAAAAATCATATATTTGCTATCAGAAAACACTACACAAAGCTCTATAGAAGGCTATGTATAAAGAATATATATAATATTTTTACATATTTAATATGTTTATATATAGTGTATGCAGGGTATCTGTTATAGCACATATGTATGCTTATATGCATATATAAAAGATACACATATGTTTATATACATAAACACAAGATATATGTGTGTATATATCTGTATATACATTTACATTATATATCCTAAAATTAAAACAAGTTTCAATATTTAGCAAATTATGCATAAGACATACTTGTAGTAAAAAATTACTCATCATTTATCTTAAATTCAAATGTGAGAATACTTTATCTGACAACCCTAAATATACAGCACTTGCCTAAATGCCATGTCACGCCTTTAAATTCGTTACTGTTTGCCTGCTCATACACTTACATTAGGCTTACTTCAGTGTTACTCTGTTTTGACAGCAGAGAGAAAACAAATTTGGGAATTAGTAGTTAAGCAAATATCTAAACAGACATCAGTTTTAGAGGTCTCGCTTTTTAAAATGCTTATTTATCCTGATGTGTTAGTGCTAAACCATCTTGTCTCCAACTAGCAAATGCTTGAGACTTAACATTTGTGTATAAGTCAATTGCTTGGGACTTAGCAATTATGCTTTTAAGGAGGAATATTCTACAAGATTGTTAGTTCATCAGGCCATATCACAAAAGGCTATTTGACATATAATATAGTTGAACTACTTGTTAAAATAAATTTTAAAGTATTCTTTAGAACCCAAGACAGGTACAAAAATTGTATTCATCCTTCTGTGATACTGGAGAGGAAAATTGGGTGGCTTCTTATATCATAGCACTCACTATTCCATCCTAGAAAGGATTTTGACATTCCAGTGGAGCTCACTGTATAATTATGGGTTTTTTTAAGTTTAGTATTAGTGTCTCAAGGTTGCTCACTATTCTACAGAGAATAAAATTTCATCTGATTCTCTTTTTTAAATGACCTCCTATTCTTTTTCTTTGAGTTTTTGTTTGCCTTAAGGCTTTCTCTGCTGATTTTTAACTGCATTTTTTCAACATTTAATGAGAGAATTGTATGGTTATGTTGATGAGATGGAGGAGAAGCAAAACACTAACAAACAGCACTGCCATTCTTGAGCATGTGTTAGGTACCAAGAACTGAGCTAAGCACCACTGTCTATGGATTATAAGTATTACTCACAGCAGCCCTGTGAGTTAGGTTGTATTTCCATTTTGCAGAAGAGGGATATGAGTCACAGAATAGTTACCCAAGTTTGCATGGCTGGTAAGTGGTGGAGGTACGATCTAAACTCAATTTTTCTGACCTCAAAGCATCTGTGTATAATTCATAATGCTATGGCTTACACAAGAAATCCTATACATATGTAATTGAGAACTAAATATCATAGCATATCCAAGCAATTAGTTGAAGTGGACAGTTTGAGATAAGTTGGCTGAAAATATCTTGCATAAAATAGCCCTATAAAATGAACCAGTGGAACATAAAAATGTATTCCATTTGTCTGACATTCTTGGTTTCAGATTTTTACTTTTTTTGTTTATTTCTTGTTATTCTTACACTAGCACTTTCAAGACCATTATATCATATAGAGAATGAAAACTCCAAAAGATTAAATTCTAAAAAAGTCAGTAAGAGGTAAAACAGATTCTCAAATGTGTGTCTAATGACCCTGAGTTTATTATTTTCTCCAATATACTTTTTTTTCCAAAAAAATATTGTGTCAGCAGTGTTTCATATTATATTTGTCTTAAGACTTTTAAAATGATCTATTATATTATAATTACCATAAAAATGGAAACTACATAATTCTGTAAGATATTTCTTTTCCTGATCAGACATATTGCAAAAAACTGTAACACTTTCTCACTCATACTTGGTGTGGCCTATATTTTATAGTGCTTGCCCCATTGTGGAACCTCAGAATGGTAATAATAAAAACACTGGATAAATATACAGCTAACATGTTTTGAATGATTACTATGTACCAGTGGCTATGCTCAAACTTTTATATAAATTGTCCTACTTAATCCGCCAAAATAAGAGAATGATAAAAACAGAGTGGCTGGCTTTCCTGAACAAAGTATTGCAGTAATCTTTTACATTTAATAGTTCCATGGGTACATGATTCTTTTTTCCCCTAAGTTTCAGACAATTGTGTAAAACAAATGAAATATTGAAAACAAAAACAAAAATATGGAAGCACAATATCACAAATGATCAAAAATACACAGGAAGATAACAGAATAAACAAGGCATTAACACAAGGTGACTGTCTCATTGGAACAAAGGGGAAAGAGGAAAGTTTACCTCATTAATCTATTATTCATTCCCAAAATGACAGTCATAAACTTCTGAGAAACTAAAATTTCCATGACGTTTAAGTTACCTTATGGGGTAATGTCTATCCAACCTCTACAGATTTCTATTCATCTGAGAGTATACTAATGCCATAGTCACTTTTTTCAGAACTTCATCAAAAATAGCTCATTTTGTTACTAAGAGCAGAAAAGGAATTGCAACTACTAGATCTTCCCATACCCTTCTAGGAGTCCCACAAAAGGACTTGTTAAAGTTGAATCCAAACTCTTATATGTTCACTCCCTGCTATGGAATTTTTGATGCACACTATTTTTATGTACATTTTCAACATTAATTCTCACTTACTTTTAATTTGCAATGCCTTTGTTTCAAGTATAGAGATGCATGTAGCTGGTTTCCATGTTTTGATCAATGCCAAGCACTGACAGGTTCAGCACTGGTCACAGTGGTAGAAAATCTTAGAAACAGGAACTCTGGTACAACAGATAAAGCACAGACTCTGACTTCAGAGAGTGTTTAAATGTTTTCATATACAGATATTTGGTTCCTACACTCCATTCTGCTACCAAGCCTTGCAAAAAACATTTCTTCAGTTTGAAACACTAATCCTTACCTAATTAACCATTTCCTTACTTGCTTTGTGGTCATTTCTTCCAGGGCATCTTCCTTGGCACTTCATATCTTGAAGAGGGGGCCCCTCCTTTGCACTTCCATGGGGCCCTAAGCCTATATCATCAGTGGATTTCTCCTAGACTGATTAACATTCCTGTCTGTGTCTACCCAGTTCTCTGTTTGATTTCCAGTACCTATCTTAGGGCCTGGAACAAGTAGTTCCAGCAAATAGAGTTCCACTTATTGTTGGATGTTGCTGATGTCCACGACTGGCAGTGCCATCTCCATCAATAATCTCCATCTCCATCACTGGGGTGGCTGCACTCTACCACACTGCTCTAAGAAGCGTGGGGTCTTGCCAGTGGATGTGGAGGTCCTCCCTCAGCTGTGGCCTCTTCCTCTACAGGTTGTCTTGTCTCTCCCTTTCTTCAATCTTTTTACATTAGAATGGATAATTTCAGAGTACAATTGTGGCTTCTCCTTTTCTCTAAACAGGAATTTCTCACCAATAGAACTATGGCTAAGGGAGTGGGGTGAACAAGAGTAGATCAACAGATTCATGAACTGTTCATGTGCCAATTTACAAAGCTGGGACTGTATTAGAGTTTGTGATGAGTCAAAGGAGGGCTTTAATTAAGACAGTGACAAGGATAGATTTTCATTTTATTTATTTATTTTTTAACATCATTATTGGAGTATAATTGCTTTACAATGGTGTGTTTCTGCTTTATAACAAAGTGAATCAGTTATACATATACATATGTTCCCATATATCTTCCCTCTTGCGTCACCCTCCCTCCCACCCTCCCTATCCCACCCTTCTAGGTGGTCACAAAGCACCGAACTGATCTCCCGGTGCTATGTGGCTGCTTCCCCCTAGCTATCTATTTTACGTTTGCTAGTGTGTATATGTCCATGCCACTCTCTCACTTTGTCACAGCTTACCCTTCCCCCTCCCCATATCCTCAAGTCTGTTCTCTAGTAGGTCTGTGTCTTTATTACTGTCTTACCTCTAAGTTCTTCATGACATTTTTTTTTTCTTAGATTCCATATATATGTGTTAGCATACGGTATTTGTTTTTCTCTTTCCGACTTACTTCACTCTGTATGACAGACTCTAGGTCCATCCACCTCACTACAAATAACTCAATTTCGTTTCCTTTTATGGCTGAGTAATATTCCACTGTATATATGTGACACATCTTCTTTATCCATTCATCCGATGATGGACACTTAGGTTGCTTCCATGTCCTGGCTATTGTAAATAGAGCTGCAATGAACATTTTGGTACATGACTATTTTTGAATTATGGTTTCCTCAGGGTATATGCCCAGTAGTGGGATTGCTGGGTCGTATGGTAGTTCTATTTGTAATTTTTTAAGGAACCTCCATACAGTTCTCCATAGTGGCTGTATCAATTTACATTCCCACCAACAGTGCAAGAGTGTTCCCTTTTCTCCACACCCTCTCCAGCATTTATTGTTTCTAGATTTTTTGATGATGGCCATTCTGACTGGTGTGAGATGATATCTCATTGTAGTTTTGATTTTCCTTTCTTTAATGATTAATGATGTTGAGCATTCTTTCATGTGTTTGTTGCCAATCTATATATCTTCTTCAGAGAAATGTCTATTTAGGTCTTCTGCCCATTTTTGGATTGGGTTGTTTGTTTTTTTGATATTCAGCTGCATGAGCTGCTTGTAAATTTTGGAGATTAATCCTTTGTCAGTTGCTTCATTTGCAAATATTTTCTCCCATACTGAGGGTGATTGTTTCATCTTGTTTATGGTTTCCTTTGCTGTGCAAAAGCTTTTAAGTTTCATTAGGTCCCATTTGTTTATTTTTGTTTTTATTTCCATTTCTCTAGAACCAAGAACACGGTATATCTCTCCATCTCTTTGTATCATCTTTAATTTCTTTCATCAGTGTCTTATAATTTTCTGCATACAGGTCTTTTGTCTCCTTGGGTAGGTTTATTCCTAGATATTTTATTCTTTTTGTTGCAGTGGTAAATGGGAGTGTTTTCTTAATTTCAATTTCAGATTTTTCATCATTAGTATATAGGAATGCCAGAGATTTCTGTGCATTAATTTTGTATCCTGCTACTTTACCAAATTCATTGATTAGCTCTAGTAGTTTTCTGGTAGCATCTTTATGATTCTCTATGTATAGTATCATGTCATCTGCAAACACTGACAGCTTTACTTCTTCTTTTCCGATTTGGATTCCTTTTATTACTTTTTCATCTCTGAGTGGTTAAAACTTTCAAAACTATGTTGAATAATAGTGGTGAGAGTGGGCAACCTTGTCTTCTTCCTGATCTTAGTGGAAATGGTTTCAGTTTTTCACCATTGAGGACGATGTTGGCTGTGGGTTTGTCATATATGGCCTTTATTATGTTGAGGAAAGTTCCCTCTATGCCTACTTTCTGCAGGTTTTTTTTTATCATAAATCTGTGTTGAATTTTGTTGAAAGCTTTCTCTGCATCTGTTGGATGATCATATGGTTTTTCTCCTTCAATTTGTTAATATGGTGTATCACGTTGATTGATTTGCATATATTGAAGAATCCTTGCATTCCTGGGATAAACCCCACTTGGTCATGGTGTATGATCCTTTCAATGTGCTGTTGGATTCTGTTTGCTAGTATTTTGTTGAGGATTTTTGCATCTATGTTCATCAGTGATATTGGCCTGTCGTCTTCTTTCTTTGTGACATCCTTGTCTGGTTTTGGTATCAAGGTGATGGTGGCCTCGTAGAATGAGTTTGGGAGTGTTCTTCCTTCTGCTATATTTTGGAAGAGTTTGAGAAGGTTAGATGTTAGCTTTTCTCTAAATGTTTGATAGAATTCGCCTGTGAAGCCATCTGGTCCTGGGCTTTTGTTTGTTGGAAGATTTTTAATCACAGTTTCAATTTCAGTGCTTGTGATTGCTCTGTTCATATTTTCTATTTCTTCCTGGTTCAGTCTCAGAAGGTTGTGCATTTCTAAGAATTTGTCCATTTCTTCCAGGCTGTCCATTTTATTGGCATAGAATTGCTTGTAGTAATCTCTCATGATCCTTTGTATTTCTGCAGTGTCAGTTATTACTTCTCCTTTTTCATTTCTAATTCTATTGATTTGAGTCTTCTCCCTTTTTTTCTTGATGAGTCTGGCTAATGGTTTATCAATTTTGTTTATCTTCTCAAAGAACCAGTTTTTAGTTTTATTGATCTTTGCTATCATTTCCTTCATTTCTTTTTCATTTATTTCTGATCTGATCTTTATGATTTCTTTCCTTCTGCTAACTTTGCGGGTTTTTTGTTCTTCTTTCTCTAATTGCTTTAGGTGCAAGGTGGCTCTGAAGAAGATGGATTTGAGTAGAAAAATATTAGCGAGCACGGAAATCAATCATAAGGGCATTCAATACCACAGACCTGTATATTAAGAGCCTATACCAGGGAAATAAGAAAACTTGTTTCTGTAAAGGGTCAGATAGTACATATTTTAAGCTTTGTCACAACTACTCAACTCTAACTCAGTAGCTAAAAATGTAGACAAAGCGTAAATGAGGGCTTCCCTGGTGGCGCAGTGGTTGAGAGTCCACCTGCCGATGCAGGGGACACAGGTTCGTGCCTCGGTCCAGGAGGATCCCACATGCCGCGGAGCGGCTGAGCCCGTGAGCCATGGCCACTGGGCCTGCACGTCCGGAGCCTGTGCTCCGCAACAGGAGAGACCACAACAGTGAGAGGCCCATGTACTGCAAAAATAAAAATAAAAATTAATAAATTAATGGGCGTGTTGGTGTTCCAATAAAATTTTCTTTATGGAAACTAAAGTTTAAATTTCATTTGTCACATACTATTATGCTTTAAAAATTTTTTTCAATCATTAAAAATGTAAAAATAAAATCTTATTTGCTAAACACAGAATAACAGGCCAGAGGCTGAATTTGGGCCAGGTATCATAGTTTTCTGACAACTGGCTTATACCATTCATTTGTTTGTAGAAGAGAGGAGGGATTAAAAAAAAATACTAAAAAGTTATAAAATTTTGAGTCACTGGTCCAAAAGCTTGGATTTCATGAGCTCCTAGACTACTACATGCCAAATAGTAAATACTCAGGTATTTTTTGATGGAAAATATATCAAAATTTGGTGACAACAGATTCTGGTGAGGAAGGAGGCAAGAACAGATGTCATATTTTAAGTTTTGGTGATTTAAAGTATTGTGTGGCCATTATCCATCACAGAGAATTCTGGGAAAGGAGACCTGGAAAGCAGAGGCAGAAGATGTTTGTCTTTTGTGTTTGGCTGTGCTTCTACTCAGGACAAGGCATTAGCTGGTTTTGAACTGATTAGAATTCTCTGCTTAACCTCCATTGTATCCAGAGTTTCTGTGTAAACTGTTCTAGATCTCTCTCTTGGGCTGCATGATTCTCTTAGTGAAATATTTCCCTTAGGCTCTTTATACCTTAATTAGCAAGTTCTGTGAGCTCCTTTCAGTTGGGAACTTTCCTTTGAAGTTTTTCCATTGGAGAAAGGACGCAAGATTTTCCTCACAGAATTTTATTTTGTTACATCATCATCATCATCATCATCATCTTAAGGTACTGACATGAGAAGTCATGGCCACCAGGTGGAAAAGCAGGTAAAATAATTATTGCATTTATAAAATTATTACCTTTTCTTTTTTTTTTTTTTTTTTGCGGTACGCAGGCCTCTCACTGTTGTGGCTTCTCCCGTTGCGGAGCACAGGCTCTGGACGTGCAGGCTCAGTGGCCATGGCTCACGGGCGCAGCTGCTCTGCGGCACGTGGGATCTTCCCAGACCAGGGTACGAACCCGCATCCCCTGCATCGGCAGGCGGACTCTCAACCACTGCGCCACCAGGGAAGCCCTAGTACTTTTTCTAATTCGACTCCATCTTAGGCTTTCCCAAGGCCAAAGTGAAGATTGTCATTAGAGTCCCTTCCCTTATATTCTCTGCCTTTGCCTCCCAATCCCTTCACTAAGCTTGTGGACGATTCTCCTCCTCTTCTTCCTCCTCCTCATCATCCTCTTCCACCTCGTCCTCCTTTGTATTCATGAGCATTTATTACCATTGAGACTTGTAGCTAATATGACTCATATCTGGAGTGAAATTTAAGTACTTTATTTCTTAATATATATACACTAATATGTTCCAAATGGAATAATCTGAAATATAACCGAGCAGATGAAAGGAAGCATATCAAATATGGCATTGGAGAAATTTATCTGCCAATTCTCATCCATGCAAATCATCTGTGAAAAAAAATGGGATGTCATTTTGGAGCAACCAAATAAAGAATCCAGTTTAAGCAATGGAGGAGCTGCATTTTGAGGGCTGTCACATGAACTGAGTCTTATAGGCTATTGCTTTCATAAGATAAGCAGACTTTTATTGTATAGGAAATCTATGGAATTCAGAACTATAGAGAAGTTGAAAAACTTCTAATTAAAAAATGGCATAGGGCTTCCCTGGTGGCACAGTGGTTGAGAGTCCGCCTGCCGATGCAGGGGACGCGGGTTCGTGCCCCGGTCCGGGAAGATCCCACGTGCCACGGAGCGCCTGGGCCTGTGAGCCATGGCCGCTGAGCCTGCGCGTCCAGAGCCTGTGCTCCGCAACGGGAGAGGCCACACAGTGAGAGGCCTGCGTACCGCAAAAAAAAAAAAAAAAAAAAAATGGCATAGGGGAATCCTACAGTCTGATTGGGTCAATTGCTTCCTGGCCTAGTTATGAATTAGAATTACTTATGCTTACTAATGGCATTACATAAAACATTAAAATATTTCTACAAGTCAAGTTTATGCAGGTTAATAAGAACAAGGTCTGCAAGCATCACTGAATACATTGTTTATAATATTTAAGCAACTATTCATGAGTAAAAGTAGGATAAATACATTATCATTGCATTTCATGTTTTGTACATACATTATGTTGGAATGGTTTCTAGCATTATTTTTGTTTCTTTAATTCTCCTAGTTGCTTATTATTATTTTAATTCTATTCTGGCCTGTTTTCTTGTTTTTTTTTCTTTTCTGTCTTCAAGCCATTTTTTTCTGTCTTTACTTTTACATACATGCAAAAGAATTGAAGGATTTTTGTTAATTGGTTAGAACATTTTATTCTTAATGATTAAAATCAGAAGCAAAAATAATATAATCCTGAATATTATCCTCCCCTTCTTCCCAGCACCTGAAACAAGATAGAAAAAACAAAACACAGGATTGGAAGGCATACAGACCTCATTTGGATCCTGACTCTCTTTCTACTTTTATTTCTAAAAACTTCATTCAAACTGATTTAACATCTAGTAATGTATACTTATTGTAGTTAAAATTGAGTGGTTACTCCTCTCATTAATTAATGCATTTATTTTTTCAATACATGTTTGTCGAATCCTTGGTGTGAAAAAGACCATATGCTCAGTACCTTCAATGATAAAAAAAAAAAGATTCTAAAGCATGAGATCTGCCTTCGAGGGACTAAGAAAAGGTGGATGATATGTGTATATTTATATGTGATGCATAGAAATATAAAATGGAAATATGAATTCTTTAAAAGACAAAAAAGTAAATATTGATATAAAACCACCCAAATATCTGAGTAGATAACTCAGAATGGACTTTTGAGAGAAATGTCTTTTTATTTTGACCTTCAAGGATAGAATTCATAAAGACAAGGATTAGAGGGGAGAGGTAGATGAAAATATATTTATCTAGGATTCCAGGCAAGGAGAAGTTTATGTAAATGGATGAAGGTTGAGAAAAGAGAGCCAGTAAAGTAATATAAATTTATTCTGTAGAGGTACAAACACGGTTTATAGAGGTTACTCTTAGAGCTGTGATGAGGAGAGTGAAAACTCACAGAAATTGAGACATTAGAATGGTAAATTATATCAGTTCCATTTTCTCTCTGCCTCTAGCCAAGCATAATGCTGATAATTATAATAATAATATGAACACAATAGCAACAATTAACATTTTCAGTGCTTACTATATGCCAAATCCTGCTAATAAATTATAAATAAAACTCTAAGTTAAGTACTATAATTGATCCTATTTGATAGATGAATAATTTGAAGCATAGAGATATTAACCAGGTTCCTCAAAATAACATAGTGCCAAACAGGTAGAGCCAGGAATTAAAATATCATGCTTCAATCTCTTTGGTATCTGGAAAAAGAAGGAAATAAGTAAAGACGAGTGGAGTAATGATGCACATAACTGAAAACTGTGTCCCACAGTGTCCATAATTGAAAATGGAAGACATCAACTTTCCTTGTTCTCTTTGTACTTCTAATCTCAGCCAGAAACCTGATGGCAACCCTTTCCTCCTCCACCTCTCTGATTCCAATATTATCTATTCTACACATTCAAATCATTTATGAGAATTCCCTCCATTTGGTGCCTACCGTGACAACTTCACAATAGTCCCCGATTCTATCTTGCTTGACTTACTGTGAGAGGTATCTAACTAGTGTCCAGCCTCCAGTTTTCCTGATGTCTCCCCAACCAACTACCACTCCATAGAGCATTCTTCCTAAAATGCAATTCAACGTGACACTCCACTGCAAAAAGACACCTGTCATGTCCCTCAGAGCTGATGGAATAAAGTCTAAATTCCTTCCTCTGGCATAGAAGACGAACTAACTAATAGGTCTCCTTTTTTGCCCTACTCTAATCTCCAGTCATATGTAGAGACTAACATGCTTTATTTTTTTCTAAGGAGCAAAATTCTTTCATATCTACAAACTTCACCATTCTCATGCTTTTGCGTGGATCCACCTGGTGAGCTATGACTTTCATTTAAAGACTCAAACCAGGGCTGACCTCCTTTATGAACCTTACCTGAACTCAGAGATCAAAACCTGTTTTTCTATTTGCAAATGTAGAACCCTATATTTTCTTTTAGCGGAGTACTTATAATACTCCAAAGATTCCTTCATTTAAATTCTGAGCTTACCTTTAAGATCTTTGAAGTCAGAAGCAATATCTTACAGTTACTGGCACTCTCAGGGGTCTTACACAGAGCCTGGCACCTACTGGAGTTTGAATAAATGAAGCATGAATGAATGAGGAGGGTTGTAGATGTAATTAGTAGATCCTGGCTCCAGCAGTTTACTCCCTCTACAAAGAAAGCAAGAAAAAAAAAATGTAATTGAAGGAAAAAATAAAACAGAGGTCTCCCATCAAGCCTTTCCACTGTCCAATTTGTCATATAATTTAATTATATTCTGGGTCAAGGAAGCCACATAGGATAAGACAGAGAGTTTACATTGTGTTTGTGACAGTGCCTGAGCTTTCATCTAATACTTGAAAGATGAAAGTCTGAATTAAAGCTTTCATCTAATACTTGAAAGATGAAAGTCTGAATTAGTTGAGAACTGTCACACACGCCTGTTCTGTGCTCCCAAAAAGATGCCTGGAAAGCCGGATTTGAGGGGGTGAGGGTGGGAGGCAGAGAGCAAGGCAAAGACAGAGGAAAGAGGGTGTGGGGATGACATGAGAGAAATCCAGGAGGGCAGAAAAGAAAATGCAAGATAATTAGCTGCCGTGATTAAAAGGTTTCACTTTCCAAATCATTTTTCCATCTAATGCACACCATGTGAAATGTTAAGATCTATTTCGAGGCTGAGTAATATGCTGTAGTACAAGATTTTGATAAATAATTATCTTCCTATTTTATCCATAAAAATATTAAGACATTCTTGTAATTATCATAACCAAGCACTACAGGGTGCTGGCTGGGCCTTGATGAATTGCCTTTTCCTGCCTAAGTGTTTGGCCTTGAGCCTCATGTATGAACACCTGGGGGCAGAAGCTGGCCCACCTCTTTCTCATTTTCTGATGTTCAAGCTTCACTCTTCCCTTAGGGAATGGGATTATGACAGGCACTTTATCTCAACACACTGAGTCTCCTATGAAATTGTCACTTTCTCTTGCCGCCTTGCTAGTTAGTTCAATATCATGATGAGATATACAGAGTGACATTTTATACGGAAGCCAAGCCGGGAGACTTGTTTAGGGGAAGTGCACTGCTGTACACACATTTCCGAAGAACAAGAAATCAAGGAGGACACAGGAAAGGCAATGAAGCTGGGCCATTTCACAATGAAAGTGGTTTGTTTGTACAACTCTTTGTGTGTTCACACATATCTCAGTTAATTTTCGCAAATTATCAAAGAATGCTATCATATGCCCCCCTTATTTTTATTATTAGAAAAAATGAGATTTTGGCAAAGGGCTGAGAAAGAAGCATTTCTAGGCAGACTCCTTTTTGTGTGGTGTAATAGCTTGTAAGTGAGTTTATGAAAGTGCCAACAGCCAAATGCTGGTGATAAAAAAATAATAATAATACATTTAGGGGATGAGTCCAGAACACCTAATTATTACCATGTGAGCACTCTAATCCATGCATTTTGGGGAAATATTTTAATCACTGAAAACTCAAATTTTACTTAGTTAATTAGCAGCTGGCACATCAAATGATATATGATGCCAATTCTGGTATAAAACAGAACTTTAAAAATAACTTATGAGTAGGCAGGAAAAGCTTTTTAAGTAAATAAAGAGCAGTGAAATTCTTAAATTGGATTGAGGTTCAAAACATGTCGATTTAATCTAACTTCAGCAGAGAATTATGTCAACTATTCGAGGATCATTATCATCAGTGGACATTTTTTGCTCTTCCACTACTAATGGCTCCAATTGGCAATTAAGCAAAAAGGAGACAATTAGTATGAAATGTAATATTTCACTCTTGACTCAATATTTGTTGAGTTCAAGTCCATAAATAAGAAAATCTATTTCTTATAACTTTTTAACGTTGCAAACTTGATTTCTTGCTATTTATGGATATGGTTGAAATTCCCAACAACTAAGAACAGTAAAAAAAAAAAAACAAAAACAAACAAAAAAAACTTTGGTAGGCACAAAGATAATCTGGATTTTCTTAAGATCTTATGTATGTTGGTCTTGCCAGCCTTTTACCCACAATGCAATGCTGCATATGCAAAATGAAAAAACAAAAAACAGATGGGAAACTAAGTTGTGCTAAACTAGGCATTCAGGGGGAAGCTAGCAGCCGTAGGTATGCCAAAAGCTACAGAAAAAACAAAAAGCCAACTTACAGAATTCGTGCCCCTAGAGCACATGGCACCTGCCTTCATAGTCGAAATGGAAAGGAAAATTGAAGAGAGAATCTAAATGTTCTTGGAATTACCAAAAGCAAATCATGAGATCTCTCACTTTCATTTTTAACTAAAGGAATTACTTTACAAAATCTTTCTATAACATTTTCGTAAAGTTCTGAAAACACTACATTCTTGAAGATGCAACTCAGTTTTTAAATGATCTTAATTTGGTAGTGTGAAGATATGAAATTATTTTTTCCTGATAATTCTTTGGATAATACTCTGTGCATCTCAATTTCTTATCACTGTTTGATCAGTCAGGGGCTTCCATAGCAGTTTTAGTCATTTAAAACACAACAAGAAACAAACTTTCATTCAAGTTAAAAATTCCAGTCAGTCACATATACACTCACCTATTCCTTTCTCTCAGCCCACTGCTATGTGTATGTTCATATGTATGTGTCTATGCACCTGTGTGTATGTGTATAATAGTGATGGATTCTGCTAGCTATTCTTCCTTTCTCCCCTCTTCTGTCTCAATCATCTAAGAGTAGGAGAAAATTTAGAGGTTACCTGATATACTTGACGGCCTATGTAACATCCTTTTTTGGCTGTTGCTTCTCTTTTGGTGGACGCTAATAATCATTGATGTCCTCTGTATGTCAGACAACAAATGGTAGCTTTCTAGTGGGAAGCATGTTTAGTTCTTCAGAGGTTGGTAGGGGAGTATACTCTTTGGTCATCTTAAGTAGGAGATTTACTCTGGCTTGACCTGCTCCAAACACAGCTGCCCTAAGATCGCCCCCATCTTCATTTCTAGCATCAGTGCTGGCTTTCATAGGATGAGATTATATCAGGATTATCTGTAGCCTGCCCAACTTCTTTACTGTTCAGTTTAATAGTGCAAAATGCATGCACATTTTAAGCCAATCATGAGGATGCTAGCTCTGTTTTATAGATCACAATCTATTGGCTGTTGTAAGAAGTATGTCTAGAATAATATTCATAGAATTCAACACTTTCATTACTGAAGCCAAAAAAAGAAATGAAATATATAAATCATAAAATTAAAGGTGATTAAGGAAAGCAGAAATGGTAATAAGAACAAAGCTAGACATTAACAATTAAATAGATTTTTTAAAGTAGGATTATTAAAATGTCCAAAACCCTTCTTTGACCAAACAAAAGAATATATAAATTAATTAGATTAATGTAATCAAAATGCAGAAAGTAAGGCCTCAGACAAATGCACATTGACACTAAAATAGTCAAAAACTGATTTTTACAATATCATGCTAATAAATTTGAAACTTAAATGATGTATTATTTTAAGGTAATATTTGCTTTAAAATTTAATTTCCCAAATTATTTGTCAAAAATAAGTAATCCATTAATGATTTTTATATGAAAAATTTCAACTTTCAACATATGATTTTCTCAATAATTTAATTTTATAAGTGAACAAAATGAGGAAAATAACCAGAATTTTTTGTTTTTGTAACACATATCAATACCTGACAGAGTACAGCAGACAAAAAAAACCCCCAAAGCACGGAAATATCATTCTATTTTACATCTAAAGTGTGATGTAAATCTTAAGTTATACTTTACAAAATAGAGGAATTAACATAGTATGCAAAATAATGATACCTTCTGATATATCAGTTAGGATTTTGCTCCAACTAGTATACAGAAATTGCTTTCTTCAAGGCCACTAATAACCTTCATTATATTTAATGCTCAATCATAAAGTATTACTTAGATAAAACAGTTGACCATGCTTTCCTCCTTGATTTACCATATCACTTGGATTTCAGGACACCATGCATTTTTGGTTTTTGTTCTGTCTCACTGGCTGCTTCTTCTCAGTTTATGTACTACCTTCTCAACTCTTTCAAACCTCTCAACATTGGAGAACTCCTGAGTTAGTTCTTATATCTCAACTCATCTCTGTCTGCCATTACTCTCTTAGTGACCTTCTCTAGTTGCATGCCATTAAACAATACATTTATATGCCCTGAAATCTAAAATTTATATCTCCAGCTCAGATTTTTTGCTGATATACAGATGTGTATATCCAGCAGCTTACTTGACTTTTACTTGTCATCTCCAAATGGATATTTAGTAGATATATAAAAATGTGTATGGCTAAAACTGAATTCTGAATGTTTCCCCCCTTCCACTCAAAGGAAATCTTCTAATCTAAGTTGATGACAATTCCATAATTCTAGCTGCACAGACCAAAAACCTTGAAGCCATCTGGCTCCACATTCGATTTACCGTGAAAATCTACTGATTCTTCCAAATTTTAGTATATCTAAAAGCCCACCACTGCTCGTAACCTCTACCGCTAACACTTCCACCTGAGCCATCATTAATTTTCATTTAGCTTAGTGCACTAATTTTCTGACAGATATTCTTCTCACTATAATTGACCCCACTCCTTATAATTTGCTCCCCGAACAGCAGCCAGAGTTAATATCATAAATGAAAGTCAAATCATAGCTTCTGCTCAAAACTTTGCAACATCGGGATGGGGGAGTGGGAGGCACAAACTATTGAGTGTAAGATAGCCAATATTTTGTAACAACTGTAAATGGAAAGTAACCTTTAAAATTGTATTTAAAATTTAAAAAAACCCCAACAACTCTGTAATCATTCTCTAGTTTACTCAGAGTCAACATCTTACAGAGGTATAAAATGCCCTACATGATATAGTTGCTATTTTCCCTTTCTCTTTTTGTCTGATATCATTTCATTATCTTTCACTCTTTTCCAGCCATATTGATCCTTTTCTGTTTCTCTGTAACACCAGGCGTATTCCAAGATGTCCCCCCTCTGCCTGGAAATATACTCTTCTGGATAATTCCTTCAATCTCTTCATATTTTTGCTCAAAACTTATTTCTTTTTATTTTCACAATAACGTGCCAATCATCAATTTATTTCCTTGCAATTGCAAATTCACCCTTCCTTGTTGGTTATAAGAAAATGAGGATGAGCTCTTTAAATGTTTTCTCTTTGTTAGCTGGAATGTGTTAACCTTTGCAGGAGAGGGCACTGAAGAGACGTTACAAGAGAAAGGTTTTTCTCCCTGCTTCCAGTATGCTGTCTCAGCAGCCTCCTGTAGGGCAAAGGACTGTTCCAGAGTTTGGCTCCTACAGCATGGAAGGCTTCTCCAGCTCCAACCTTCTGTAGCATAATAATTTTCTCCAGCACCTGGGATCCTGCAGAGCACTGTGTTCAGCTCAGCAGTATCAAGAACTTCTGACACTACCCTCAGGCAATTATATTTGGGAACATCTTTCCCACAAACCCAAAATGGTAGATTCCAGCAAGTTCCACCACCACACACCTCAGTGATTTCTCTGCTGTTCAGTGCATCACAGCCATGTGTCCTCAGACAATGTCTGAATTGCCCCTTTGTTGTGCTTACAACTACTCTATGATCAGCCATTCTATGTACATTGGATAGCACGTGAAAATTTGAGATTCACAATTTTGCTGTATCTCTGAAAAGTCTATTGTATTTTTACAGATTATTTTGTTCACCAACTTAGTAATTATTTAGCAAGATGGCCAAATATAAGTTTAGCAAAAAAAAAGTGCATTGTTTTTCTGTAAATTATATAGGAAATTCAGCAATAAGTAGAATGAATATATTTAAATGATGTAAAAATGAAAAAATAATAAAATTCCAGCAATCTGGGAAAATGAAGTTATGGAGAGAGAAAGAAAGAGACAGACAGAGACAGACAGTCACAGAAAATGAGGCTATGGAGACAACTTATTCTGAGCATTCTCTGCTTTCTATTATTCTTCAGACAGTTCTTTCAGAAGGCAATGGCCCAGAGCTGAAAACTAGACTTTTGTTGTTGTGATCAAAACCCAGTTGCCTGATACTGCCAATGTCTTATGTTGCTTTATGTAAAATTCTGGGTGGTGATTTAACACAGCTCTCTAAATAATTCCTCTCCTCTCTGAGTCCCTGATGCTCACTCTGACTCATGTCAGACTGAAGATGAGAGGCTTCTATATAAAAAAGTTTATGAGTAGCAGTCTTTCTATGGCAGCCATGTTAGGTATTGACGGGGTCTCAATTAGGAGCTAAAATGCCAACAGGCATGGCCAGAGACTGCCTGTGAAATCATGGATCTCCACAGCTGTCAAAATTCCATCTAATCTGCTGCAGCCAAGACCCCCTCTAAAGCTTACTGAACTTCCCATTCATCTTGAGAAGAGTTCTAACCAAATTTGGAAGAAAGAAATAGGCCTATGTTAGGGAATAAATCAGCTTAGTATTCTCTTTTTTTCTCCTTTTCTTCCACCAAGTCTAAATAAACATATAGGTACATATCCTAGGTTTGAAAGAACAAGGTTATTCAGTGTGATATGTTCTATTAAATATTTAGAGGAATAGAAAATGTAAATCAAGTTAGTTATCCCACCAGCATACCTGGCAAACATCAATAATTTATTATAGAGACAATATGAAGTGAACAGTCAGCAATTATCCAGTTAATGTGATCAGTCCAGGTAGGCGATGGGCCATGGCTGATTGAATCCTTACTAATAATAGGTAATAACGCTATTGTCAAATAGGCTGTGTGACATTAGTTATCTATCATTATGTTTGCCCAAATGAAGAGACTGATGCCATTTTGGATCTATTCATTTTTGCATATTTTAAAACATGACCAACATTAATCAATTTGCACAATCAGATTAAAAATTTTAAATGATAGTAAGATAACTGTGAAATTACCCCAGTTTGGGCTTTGTTTAAAAAGCCATTGAATCAACAGGTAGATTTTGGGAGTTATTTCACTTGTTACTTTGGGAACCATTATCCTAATCTCTATCCACTTGGAAACTATGAGTGCTAATTTTTTTGTGACCCATGCTTCCTAGAAAATAAATGTACCCTGCACCTTGACTTGACTGAAAGACCCAATCAGAATGAATCTTGAGGTTATTCTAGCTGCATGTTCAGATATAAATAAACTTGTTATTAAATTTTATAACAAATCTACCACTAATCAAGAAATCAATGATATTATAGGATATAATTTCTGAATATCTAGATTTATGATCAGAATAAGTGAAGAATCTGTTTTAAAAGATTTTTTACACAATTGTAGCCTTTTAAAAAATATAGACCTCTGTAAATTAAGCCATTTACTTTGTATATTTGTGAAGGGCAAGGTTATATCAATAATTGAATATCAGTTCACACATATAACTTTAGATAAACTATATTTTCTTCTCTCTGTAACTCTCTTTCCTGTTTTGTATTTCTACTTATTTCACACAAGTACTGGTCTCTGGTGTTTCTCAGCCCCTGTTTTAGTGCTGGAAACAGATTTCTTACCTTGATGAATGAGCTCTGCCAGAGCTTATATACTTTGATGCCCTGGCACCCTTTGGAGTAATAATGAGAACTGCTGCTTCCTAATAGGTATTGCTGTTAACTCTAGTGAGAAAAGGGATTTTACAAGATGATTTATTGACTACACAAAATGATTCCAAAATGGATTTGCTGGCTGACAAGTAACAATAATATTACCAGTTGATATTAAACTTACATAAATGGAAAGTTAATATAAAAAGCTGATTTAAAACAAATATTTCTGTACTGACATATCCAAAATGAAAATACCTAAGTCCTATATCTTAATGGCTTGCAGGCTGGAAAATCAACTGCATGTAATATAGGTAGCCAAATACCTGATGGTTGTGATAGCTCATAGATAACCTTGAGAGAATAATTATCTATAGATCTATCCAATTCCTTGCCTTGATTTTACTCATCCCAGCAGTCTCCAAAATTTGTGTTCCTATACCAGTGATAATGGCATTTTTTAATCAGAATACAACATGAAATGCCATGTACTCATCTATTAAATGTCTTGAACTACAGCCCAGCCTTCAGAAATAAAATAAAATCTGATTATATTAAGCATATTGTAAAAAGGATATTATCTCTTTGCTCTATACAGGTGGAAGGAAAATAAGTTTAACTGCCCGCTGCATGATGTGTGGGTGGGTGTATCCTACTAAATTCTGGCAATAGAGTTATGAGGTGGGATATCTCTATCTCTATCTATCTATCTATCTATCTATCTATCTATCATAAATGTGAACCAAAATTCCAAGAGGAAAAACAATTTGTCCTGAATCCACAAAGCTATTAAATTTGGAATTAAAATCTAGGTCAGTCTAACTTTATAACCAATGCTCTTTCCATTATATAAATACAGGTATAAAAACTTTTGATTTATTATTGTGATTATTACTGACTTATTGTGGAAAGAAAACACGTATTTTACGTAAAAGCATATAATAAAAAAAAATGTAAATCTGTTTGCTTATGACTTCTGTGGGATTCACCAGAAAACCAAAAATAAAAACAAAAACAACATCAAGCATCTCCTTTCTGCACCAGGAAAGAATAAAAAAGCTTTTTTTTTAAAATTAGAGTATAATTGCTTTACAATGTTGTGTTAGTTTCTGCTGTACAATGAAGTGAATCAGCTATACGTATACATATATCCCCTCCCTCTTGGACCTCCCTCCCCCCCCATTCCACCCATCTAGGTCATCACAGAGCACCAAGCTGAGCTCCCTGAGCTATACAGCAGGTTCCCACTAGCTATTTTACACAAAGCTTTTAAAGTATATTCTCTGAAGCAAAGTTCTTTGAAGATTTCTGGAAAGGAGAAGGTCTAGTGATTTAGACACTGCGTTCACCACTTCATGGTACCCCTTGTACCTTCTACCCAAAGATGCTGGTTGGTAAAAGACTTAACTCAAAATATGTTAAGATGGAATCACTGGTCACATATATACCCTTCATTTTAGAGATGAGGCATTTGAAGGGAATTATCTGAGCTTACCCAGACAGTTAGAGAGAGAGCTGGGACTCAAAGTTACGCTCCAGATTCCCTTAACGGAGCTCTTTGCACTTTACCAAACTGCTTTTCTGATATTTGACTAGCTTTGGAAATTGCAGATTCTAAAGGCTATGAATCCAAATGCTTGTGCATTTGGCTTTTCTTTTGTATATTTTATAATAGCTCAGTGGCTGTGGAGAAGGTAATCTACTTCTCAGTGTGCATGTTCTTTTACTACCGACAATAATCTACTGAGTTCTGGAGTTCCCGTAATATAAGCAACTCCCTTTGTGACTTTCAATTGCTGTAGGTCTGTAATGGTTCTTGGCACTTTAATAATTAGTCTACAGGGAGCTATAATAGAGTAGGGCAACTGTTTTAATTAACTTAATCCCCAGAACGCGAGCTGACCATTAGACATCAAATCACATTTTAGCTCCAAGAGTATTTGAACTCTGAGGAAATCACACTTGTAACTACAGTGGGGAAAACATTATCTTCTGTTATAAAACAATACAGCTGCAGCTGATTTGGCTTCACTGACCTCTGACACTGTGGTAAATGGAAGTCATTATTTCTATTGGAATGAATGTATAATGGAAACAGCTTAAAAGTTGGCATTGGGTAGTATAGAAATGATGTGTGCTGGCCTAATTCACGAGAAGGAAAAGACAAATAGAAGGGAAAGCCATTTTAAAATTTGCAGAGTGAATATTTTCAGCTGAGTAAAGAAATGCATGTTGCAAAGTGACTTAATTTGGCTCAAAAAGAACAATATTACAATAACGTGTTTTTATGCTCTAATAACTTACTTTATGTTATTTTTTTAAACTATAGGACTTTCTATTTTAGTCACGCATTTATTCAGACATCTTTATTATACATAAACTGCATATAGGGAAAATGCTAGGTGCAGAGGACATGAAGAAAAGTATTTGCAACCATAATAAAATCACAAGCTAGAGTTTACAAAATATGTTTTCATCTACATAAAGGGATTTTGTTCTCACAACAAACCGAAGAGATTTTTTTCACTGGTTCATGTATTCCTTTCCACATTCCATGTACAGATGAAACATCTATTATTTAGGCAGGGTATTAGGCCCTGGGGCGTGGAAAGGAATAAGACACATAAGGTAACATCCAAGAACTTAAAACAAAGTGGATAGGACAAGCAAGTAAAGGGGCAATTAAACGCTGTGTGATTAAGTTGGATACTAACGTTAATTATAGGGTGCTACAAGATGACATAGGAAGGACACACAGTCTTGAGATTCCAGAAGTTTTCATAGATGACATGAAATTTGGATTAAAAAGCTGAAGATCAGGCTTCCCTGGTGGCGCAGTGGTTGAGAGTCCGCCTGCCAATGCAGGGGACACGGGTTCATGCCCCGGTCCGGGAAGATCCCACATGCCGCGGAGCGGCTGGGCCCCTGAGCCATGGCCACTGAGCCTGCGCGTCCAGAGCCTGTGCTCTGCAACGGGAGAGGCCACAACGGTGAGAGGCCCGTGTACAGCATAAAAAAAAAAAAAAAAAAAAAAAAGCTGAAGATCGAGAGGCTGTAGTCAGACCTCGAGTTGGGTAAAGTTTTTCCAGGAAAAATTAGTAAATGTACAAGGACACGGATTCAAGAGATATTTTGCCTGATTTTTAATCTTAAAGAGACTCTTGATGCCTGAATAGATAGTGTGGAACAATTCTAAAGATACATTGAATTTTTTGAAAATATTACACTGCTTCTCAGATTTGTTGAAAATATACTTACTATGTGCATGCATGATCCTAGGCATTTTCCACATGCACTGTATCATTTTCTTCTCCAAACAAACCTCTGAATTAAGATGATTCTACCTTAACACTTTAAAACATGCTTTGTTTTGACATGAATTACAGAATCATAGAGTCATAAAATATCAGATATGGGAGAAACCTTTAAGTAACAGAATGCTTGAAGCCTTAATGTATTCTTACTATTTCTGACAAGTCTTCATTTAGTATAAATTAGAATATATCTATTATATTATTAAGAATATTCATTCCAGTTTTGAGCATCTTCAGCATTTGTTAAAATTTTCTTTGGCTTTCCACCCATCTTCCCAAACACTACTTCTGAAGTCACTTAAGTAAATCTAACCTCTCTTCAAGAGTAGTTACAGTCATTTCCCTTTATCAGCGGGGGATACTATCCAAGACCCCCAGTGGATGTCTGAAAACATGGATAGTACTGAACCTTATATATACTTTATTTTTCTATACATACATACCTATAATAAAGTCTGATTTATAAATTAGACACAGTAAGAAATTAACAACAATAACTTATAATAAGATAGAACAATTATAACAATATATTGTAATAAAAGGTATGTGATTGTGGTCTCTTTCAAAGTATCTTATTGTTTCGTACTCACACTTCTTCTTGTAATGGTGTAAGATGATCAAATGCCTACATGATGAGGTGAAATGAGGTGAATGAAGCAGGCATTGTGATGTAGCATTAGGCTACTTCAGTTGGCAGTTCCGCACCTGTGGACTTGATCTGGATTGGTTGAATGCACAGATGCAGAACCCGCAATTACAAAGGGCTGACTGTACTACACCATTTTATATGAGCATCCACGGGTTTTGTTATCCATGGGAAGTTCTGGAGAAGACCCCCCATGGATACTGATCTTCTGATAACACATTAGAAGGAGGACTGTCTGCATCGGGTGATCCTGGATCATTGAGCCATAATGATGTCAATGATTTGATGTCAGGAGCAGATGAGGTTGATGGTTGGGGAATCCCAGTGAGGCAGAAGTGGGACAGCGGGACATTTCATCACAGAACCCAGAATGGCATGCAAATTAAAACTTATAAGTTGTTTATTTCTGGAATGTTCCATTTACTATTTTTGGACCTCCGTTGACATCAGATAACAGAAACTGTGGAAAGCAAAACCAAGAATGGGGTGGGGGTGGGGTTACTGGATTTGAATTTCTGAAGCTGTGTCTCAGGCTCCTTATAAATCTTACATTTATTTATTTAATTTTTTTAGACATTTATTGGCCTTATACTTCTTAAAGTTTTTTGTCCCCTGAATATTTTAATTAATTTATTTACTTTTGCTGTGTTGGATCTTTGTTTCTGTGCGAGGGCTTTCTCTAGTTGTGGCAAGTGGGGGCCACTCTTCATCGCAGTGTGCGGGCCTGTCACTATCACAGCCTCTCTTGTTGCGGAGCACGGGGTCCAGACGCGCAGGCTCAGTAGTTGTGGCTCACGGGCCTAGTTGCTCGGCGGCATGTGGGACCTTCCAGGACCGGGGCCGGAACCCGTGTCCCTGCATTGGCAGGCAGATTGTCAACCACTGCGCCACCAGGGAAGCCCATAAATCTTACATTTAAGGTCAGCATATAACCATATAACCACAGGAGCCTTGTTATAGTTAAGCAGTTAGGTTATAAAATTAGGAAGTAGACTAACTTTGCTTTCAAGGGTTGTACTACCAGCAGGTGCGACAAACCTGTAAAATATTGACTCTAATGCTAGGCAGAGTGATGTGCGCACCAAAAGTAAATGGAACGTGCCACCAGAACTCAAAGCAAAGATCCAAATGTTCTCACCCAGATATTACAGATGTTAGAAAGGAAAAGGTAATTTAGGTGAGCCTTACAGAATGGGAAGGCCAGGCCCAGAGTGAAGTGAATGGAAATCTAGGATAAGAATAGCTATGTGCACAGCCTGTTCAGTGTTTATAATGACATGTTTGTTGCAGGGTGTTTACAATAATGCAGGAGGGGATAGGATTAGAAAAGGATTATGAGTGTAAAGTCATGAAAAAAAATCGTGAGCTTCCAAACAAAACAGAGAGAGAATGTTCTAATACATAATATCACTTATATGTGGAATCTAAAAAATAATACAAAGGAATCTGTATACAAAACAGAAACAGACTCACAGACATAGAAAACAAAATTATGGTTACCAAAGGTGGAGGAAAGTGACAAATTAGGAGTATGGAGTTAACAGATACAAATTTATACATAAAATAGGTAAGCCACAAGGATTTATTGTATAGCACAGGGAACTATATCCAATATCTTGTAGCCACCTATAATGGAATATAATACACACACACACAAAAAAAATCAGAATCATGATACTGTATACCTGAAACTAATGCAGTATTGTAAATCAACTATACTTCAAAAATTAAAAAAAAAAAAAAAAAAGAGAGAGATCTACTGCACAGAAATGAATAATCAATATACATCCTTCCTCCCTGGAACTTTATAAAGGAGAGAATGACTGTGCTGACCAATTAATCTCTTCTATTTTAATACAATGCTTCTTTACAAGTTTGTTTTCTGAAGTAAGATACGGACTTTGGTTTTTTTAAGGTAATCTCTGCACTATTATCAGTTTATCCTGTTGGAATTTTGGCTTCCTCACAAAATCCCAGAAGTTCTTTATATAGTACCTAGAAGCATAACCCCAAATCTCCCGATGAATGCTCCCAAAGTATTCTTAAAAACAGTTTAATATTAAACTGTTAAAATAGCTACTAAAATGGTTAAAGCATTTTTAACATTTTGAAGCAGTCTCTTAAAATTTGGAGCTCTATGTTCCCAAATACTGTTATCCAAGACATAGTCATGCTTCCATAGATTTTAGTTTCAGCTAGGATAGCATAGTGATATAATGTTTCCAGATGCATCCATAAGAGAGAGAAAGCAATAACCAAAAAACTCTCTCCCCTGGCATCAGTGACCCTCTGGCCAGACACCCCATCTTCCCTTCTATCTTGGTCTGTTTTCAATTTGGGCAATGCTAAGTGCAGCAACGTCCATCATTGCAAATCATTGAAATTGTTGGAATAATCTTTGTTTCAAGGACTCACAGGGACCTTTGCATTCTGAATTAGGATTACAGATAATCATTAGAAGAATAAAAAAGGCTATATCCAATCAAACTTGTATATATGCTCTACCTGAGCAAACTATATAAAGATCATTATAATACTAGTTTCCAGCACCATTCCCAGGTAATACATTAAAACTGACCAAACACCCTCTTCCTTTAGGAGACAATGCATAAGGTCCAACTGACTATGTACCCATCAATCTGGTGTCTCCACATTCATTTATTCCAATCACTTAATAAATATGTATTGAATGTCTGTTATGTGTCAGGAATGGTCCTAGGTTCTAAGAATACATCAGTGATAAAATCAGGCAGTAATCTCTGTTTTGGGGGAGACAAATAGCAACCAATAAATAATAGATAATAAAATATGTTATGTTAAGAGGTTATAATGTTGTGGCAAAATAGATCTGGGAAGAGAATTAAGGAGTCTAGGGCAGAGGTTAAAAATGGTGGATGCTATCAGTCTCACTGAGAAAATGACGTAGGCACGCTTTGAAGGAGGGGAGAGATGGACAAACAAGGGAATCTGAGGGAATATTCAATGCCAAGGCCTGAGGCAGAGAGAGGATTCCAGAAGACTTATAGTTCTAGCATGTAGTGATCATGGAGGAGAGAAATAAGAGGTGACATTAGGAAGAAAAGAGGGACCAGATTGTGTCCAGCTGTGTAAGGCATTGTAAAGACTTGGGCTGTTACTTTTGGCAAAAAGGTTGGCATCAAAGAGTATGAAACAGATGAATGTCTTACTTTTTAAAAGAAACATTTGGGGCTTCCCTGGTGGTGCAGTGGTTGAGAGTCTGCCTGCCGATGCAGGGGACACGGGTTTGTGCCCGGGTCTGGGAAGATCCCACAGGCCACGGAGCAGCTGGGCCCGTGAACCATGGCCGCTGAGCCTGCGCGTCCGGAGCCTGTGCTCCTCAACGGGAGAGGCCACAAGACTGAGAGGCCGGCATACCTCAAAAAAAAAAAAAAAAAAAAAAAAAGAAATATTTGGCCTCTGTGTTGAGAAGGGCCAGGAAAGGAGAAAGGATACAAACTGAGAGACCAATTAGGAGACTATTGCGATAATCCAGAAAGTGATAGCAATGGGATTAGAGAGAAGTGTTCTGAGTCTATTGAAGTAGAGACGATGTGATTTCTTAACTGATTGATGTGGTGTATGAGAAAAAGAAGAGTCAAGGATGTCTCCAAGGTTTTGACTGAACATCTGGAAGGACAGGATTGATATTAACTGAGTTGAGAAAGTTAGACTGTAGATACAGCAGGTTTTGGAAATGGACAGGAGCATACTCTAGATACCACTTTCCCAGTTTTCCAGAGCCTCTGCACAATCACTCCCATGTCAACCTGTAATGTCTGCACCCTATTCCTTCAAAGGTCCTGATTAGATCATTTGAAAAAACTAAATTTGAGAGTTCCACCGAACTAACAAGAAAATGCATCTTGAAAACTCCTATTGCCTCAGGTTGAATGATACCTTCATACTGTCCACAGATCTCTATTCAAATGAGCAACGTAAAAACTAAATATCTTAGACCAACTATCAAGTGAGAGCTGTGCTAAAATAAGCTGGGCAGTTTGGAAAGTCAGAATCTCAAAACGACATCTAAAGCATACTATGGGTGTAGCTTCCTACCTTGACCCTGAACCAATCCAGGAGTGCCAACTTATCCCTTAGGTTCAGTAGGTAAGATGCCATAGCATCTTAGGACCCGTGATAAGTTTAAAGGTGCACAAGAATGCTTTAATTTATTGTAAAATCAGAAAAATAAATTAATATAACCAGCCTGGATTACATTCACCTTTATATGAAAACAATCATAAAATGCAAGTTTATTGTTTAGTTGAAGAAACGACCCACAAACACAAAAATGACTAAGACCCAGGAAAGTCGTATTGTGACCCAGAGGTCCAGATCGAATTATGATTCTATTCGATACTTACAGTCACCCGGTATTATTGAGTTTATTCTTTTGCAGCAGAACACCCAACTCTATATCATCAGAGATCTGAAACTCTGTTTATCAAACTATTCCTTCAGACAGATATTTGTTTATAAAGATGATACACTTGGTTTCTGAATATTGTCTATAAACTCTTGATTGCAGTACACTATTTCTTTGAAATTAAACATTAGGGAAGTACAGAGAAACATAATAATATTTTTTCTTTCAAAAGCCAATGTGTTTCTCCTTTTTAAAGAAATTCTTTTTTGATATTCTCTTTTAAGAGTTGAATCTTGGAAATATGATTCAATAATCAAGGGAAATAATTACATAAAAGTGCTGGACTAGGGCAATCTAAAACAGCAGATAAATGTAATCCCATACTGGCAAAGCTATATTTTACTTACTTTTAGGAGCCTGAAAAGGATTGATGGACAATAGCACAAATGAAAAGCAAAATGAAACAGCAGTGGCAAATCTGTTTCTTTCTGCAAAGTGAGCCAAAAAAGATTTTTGATTGATTAAGAAAAGGCTGGCCACTCTACAGTCACAGCTGGAATACTTAACTAAAAACAATAATAAAACTAGGCAACTCTTCTGATTCACTGAGAACTATCTTTTGTATGTAAAGTTTTGGTTTTGTTTTGTTTGTCTGCTTGTTAGTGCATGGAAGGCAACGTGGAGACTTAAGGCATGAGGCCATTTGATGAACTTTCTAGAGATACTTGCAATGGACGATCCAGTGATTAAAATGCCCTTGAATGCTCATTCTAGGCACCTAGGAAGGCCTGGAACAATGTCATGGGCTAAGGTTCTGGGAGTTGAGGTAGGAAGGTAAGAGTATGCTGGCATTGCTGTGTGGCAGTGGAGCATGCTTGAGATATTTATGAAATACCAGGGCTCAGAACCAAGAAGAAGGACCAGAATGAGAGTCGTTGTAAGGTCCAAAATTAGTGAGCAAGAGATCGATGCTTTAAATACAAAATTGCTACCTGAACTGATAGAATCGAGGACAAAAAATATCCCTCAGAGCCATGCATTTACCTACAATCTTTCTTTCTACTCCTTCCTCCTTTTCTCTCCCTCTTTTCCACTGTGAGAGGCAATTTAACCTGATGAATAAGAAAGTTGACTGAATAGTTTTAAACCTAAGTTCTGACTCTTCCTGGCCTTGTACTGTTACCTAACCAGTATGAACTTCCCACTATAGCCCATTCATTAAATAGGCATAAAAAGTAAACACCTCATACGTTTGTTTTGAAGTCTAAATTTGATCATTTATAATCAGCACAGAACTTGACATAGTACAAATGCTAAGGAAATATTAATTATTTTTATTACTTTTATGTTCTTTGACAAGAAAATGCCAGAGTTTGCAAACAAGATATTACAAAATTTAAAGTTTACTTTCACATGGGAGTTAATTTTTGTGTCTTTACCTCTCTTAAATTTCCCATTCAACTCTTTTGAACCTACTAGTATTTATTGGAAATAATCTTTAAATTCTAATGACTCCAATTTTCTTAGTTACTCTCCAGGAAACAATGTATAATTTTTGCCGATATTCACTCGGTCTCTCTTTCTGTCATCCACTTTAATAGATTTAAAATCCTTTAACAATTAGGTAGTTTGTTTTCCCATAAACCATCATTATAATAAATATCCCCAAATGGCTGAATTGGCATTTCTTTCATTAAAAAAATAGTATTTGAAGATGAATACCAAGTAGACTAATAACCACATGGCACAATGTGGTTAAATTTAATAGTCTATCTTTAAAAAAAAAATCACTCTGAAATTGCTGTAGTACTGCTGTGGTACATCTATTCTTCTTATAATTCAATTCTAATGCTTCTATTCATTGAAAACTTTAGAACTAAAATTTTTGATGAAAATAGGATAAAATGCTCTGCCTCATTGTTTAATAGCACATAAAAGGAAGGTGAGATATGTATAGCTGATTCAGTTTGTTATAAAGCAGAAAGTAACACACCATTGTAAAGCAATTATACTCCAATAAAGATGTTAAAAAAAAAAGAAGATGAACTGAGAAAAAAAAATGCAATCTGTCTTTCAAATATGAGCTGCAAGACAGAAAATGATGCTGGGCCATAGAAGTTCCTAGACACTATTTCTTTTTCTTTAGCCAACACTTGGCATTTTAGTTCTATGCCTGTGACTGGACTTTAGGACTACTTTATTCATCTCAGTATTCTTTCTTGCACATTCTCCTCACTTTTTTCTCTCAGTTCCTGGCACTAATGTGCCCTTAGGAAATGTCTTGAATGTATGAATTATTGCGATTCATTTGAGCTTATTTAGGGAGTAAAAATTATGTGTAGGCCCTATGTTAAGAGTTGGGCATAAGACAAAGAACAAAACAGATCAAATCCCTGTCCTCAATGTGCTTATATTGTCATAATGATACAGTCATAGAATTTGTGACAGTAAGTAGCGTCCAGCCAGCAGGGGTATGCCCAGGCCTGAGTGTAAGGAGAGTCTGTCATGAAGCTCTGAGATTCTGGGACCCATGAAGGTTTTCTCTGGAATGGGCAAAATACACTCTTATTATGCTGTTTCCCTTTCACATATGGAGTTTTTTGGGAGGAAAAACACAACTGTCAAATAATTCAATTTCTATCTCCAAGGGGAAAAGGTTCAAATTGCAAAGCTTCTGCCCAGCTGGTGCAGAATGAAGGAATGACTCCTTATATTGGGGGTGGGGAGCGTTGATGGCTCCAAGGTTTTGAAAAAAGTATTACAAATAAAGACTAAAATTAAAATTTCCAGTGCACAGGCTGAAAATGAATACAGAAAAGGAGAAGGATAAAGAATGGAACTAAAACTACTCTGTGGGGTAATGTGAAATATATACTCTATTTGTGGTCCATAGGAATGTCTGTGGATTACATGATCTTTGAAAAAATAGTTATCTTCTTTATATGGTTTCTCAAGGTATTTGTAGTATATATGTAAATGCAAGTGTGTGTGCTTTGCTCAATAATTAAAAGTTGCCAGAAGAAATTTTTTTTTTTTTTTTTTTTGCGGTACGCGGGCCTCTCACTGTTGTGGCCTCTCCCGCTGTGGAGCACAGGCTCCGGAAGCGCAGGCTCAGTGGCCATGGCTCACGGGCCCAGCCACTCCGCGGCATGTGGGATCTTCCCGGACCGGGGCACGAACCCGTGTCCCCTGCATCGGCAGGCGGACTCCCAACCACTGCGCCACCAGGGAAGCCCGAAATTTTTTTAAAAGGCACATACTTTCACCTCACACTGGCTGCAGTACTTCTAGTGGGATTGGACCCTGTGTTAGTATTCTGCAGAGAAACAGAACAGATAGGATGTGAATATCTCTATCTCTGTCTTTATCTCTATCATCTCTATCCCTCTATCTCTCTGAAAGAGAGAAAAACAGAGAGACAGGTAGACAGATAGATAGAGACAGAAAGAGAAGAGAGAGAGGAGAGAGAGAGAGAAATTTATTATAAGGAATTGATTGGCTCATATGATTATGGAGGCTAAGAAGTCCCTAAATCTGTAGTTCTGGTCTGAGTCCAAAGACTTGAGAAGACGGAGAAGCCAATGGTTTAAGGTCCAGTCCAAGTCCAAAGATAATACAAGGCCACTGTCCCAGCACGAAGAGAGTCAGGCAGAGAAAGTGATTTGTCTTACTTTGCTTTTTGGTTTTATTCGGGCCTTCAATGGATTAGATGAAGCCTGCCCACACTGGAAGGGCAATCTGCTTTACTCAGTCTACAAATTTAAATGTTAATTTCCTCTATAGACACCCTCACAGACCCAGAATAATGTTTTGCCAAATATCTGGTGCTCTGTGGCCGAATCAAGTTGACACATAAAATTAAACATCACAGACCCACTCCTGGACTAGTCTGATAAAGCCCTATGGGATGTTGAGAATAATCCCTCAGAGACCAAACAGTGTACGCTGTGGATTATTATGTGCCACTGTCTGGGTGAAGTGAGTGGTGGGGATCCTAGAGGGATACCACGTTCTATGTGTAGACGTTGAGATGCTCCAAAGAGGGGAGGGATTGGCAATATCAAAAATTAAAGAAGGGGTTTCTCTCGCTCTCTCTCTCTCTCTCTCTCTCTTTCTGCCACTCATGCACACTAATCATGTATTAGTGGAATAGTAGAAAATTTTGAGACTGAGACATAAGTATGTGAGGCCTTTTTGTGTCACCTCTCTGCTAAGGACAGTAATTACAGCCATATTTCATCAGAGGAAGATCCATGTTCCTGGAGAGGGTCTGGAACAGGGTACAGGAAGCAAAACAGAGGTAAAAGTGAGACTTGGGCAAGGATGCTTGTAACTCTATGAACTATCTCTGGTGCAGATAAAATACAAATCTTTCCCACCTAAATATTAGAATGAGAACATAACCTATAATAGATATGTATGGGCACGTTGGTGTTAGAAAAGATAGACATCTGAACTCATTTGAAAAGTCCATTGGCTTGTTCTGAAAGATAATCAGTACTTGGTTCCTTACCAAAACTTCTCTGACATCAAGCAAATGCACAGCTCATGTTTATCTAGATAAAAGCTGAATCTATGCCTGTAGGTTTAATATTACCTGTCAGTGAAGGTCCTCTTAAAATAGATATAAAAATAATGAACTGTGTCTTGCTTCTTTTTTTTTTTAATTTATTTATTTATGTCTGTGTTGGGTTTTCATTGCTGTGCACGGGCTTTCTTTAGTTGTGGTGAGCAGGGGCTACTCTTTGTTGCAGTGAGCGGGCTTCTCATTGTTGTGGCTTCTCTTGTTGCAGAGCACAGGCTCTAGGCGCTCAGGCTTCAGTAGTTGTGGCATGTGGGCTCAGTAGTTATGGCTTGTGGGCTCTAGAGCTCAGGCTCGGTAGTTGTGGCTCACGGGCTTAGTTGCTCCGTGGCATGTGGGATCTTCCCAGGCCAGGGCTTGAACCCGTGTCCCCTGCATTAGCAGGCAGATTCTTAACCACTGCACCACCAGGGAAGCCCTGTTTTGCTTCTTTTAAAAAGCCTAAATTACTACTGTGTCTTTTGCCTTCTGTGAAGCCCCACCACTTAGCACAGTGCCTGGACCACTGCATGCATCTCCATTGAAGAAATGCACAAAGTTGCCAGGCCAGAGTCTTTGATGTTTTACATCTGCTCAAGGAACTTGCTTTTTTGAAAGAATTCTATTATCAATGCTTTTGCAAAGAAAAATGAAACTGTTGGGTCAGGAATTGTTTATCTAATCTATCTTTCATGATTATCTGGATATTTTAAAGGAAAGTAGGCCTGAAGGAAGAAGTAAAGAGTATTTTCCTCTGAGAACAAGGCATACTTCGTTCAAAATATACTTGGCTTTTAGCCAGGCTTTCCAGACTTTCACTTATCTTTACTTAAATTCAAGTGTGTGACTGAAGATAAAGGTCACTTTAGGTCTTCCCTGGTGGCGCAGTGGTTGAGAGTCCGCCTGCCGATGCAGGGGACACGGGTTCGTGCCCCGGTCTGGGAAGATCCCACATGCCGCCACAACAGTGAGAGGCCCGCGTACTGCCAAAAAAAAAAAAAAAAAGGTCACTTTATTTACCAAAACCAAAATGTCAACAAATAAGCATTCTCTCTCCTGCTTTCCTCAAATCAGCATGCATGGAAGAGAACACAATGCTTTAAGACCTTCTCCACAGAGATATTGAATGGAAGCTTTAATCCATACAAAATATGTTAATTCCTGGTCTATTTAGCCCATGGGAACAGAAAGGATAATGTGTCAGGAATCAAAATCTTGCGTCCTAAATAATCCTTTCATAAGTCTTACAGAGCAGGAATCCCTAGGAATAATTGAAGTGATCCTGGAAGATCTGGCCCAAGAAGTAGGACACGAGTTCTGAGGGCATCAGTGCTATTAAGTGTACGTATAACTGTAGAAAAACTGCTTTGACCCTCTGGCCCTCACATTTAATGACCTACCTGAAAATTGGTGATAGAAACTTATCTTAAGCCTGATTGCTGTAAAATGGAGCTGGATACTGGAAATGGTGGGAATTCAATAACTTACAAAAGCTAAAAAATATCATATGCAATTGAATTTTAATGATAATGATTGTGATGATGTGATTATACTAACTGTGAGTGTGGACACTTTTTTTTATTGGAGTATATTTGATTTACAATGTTGTGTTAGTTTCAGGTGTACAGCAAAGTGAATCAGTTATACATATACACATATCCACTCTTTTTTAGATTCTTGTCCCATATAGGCCATTACAGAGTATTGAGTAGAGTTCCCTGTACTATACAGTAGGTCGTTACTAGCTACCTATTTTATATATAGTAGTGAGTGTGGACACTTTTGATGAAGCTTCTGTGTCCTAGCTGATGTGTGCACAGTGGGACACGTCCATGAATTCTGCCATTCTGGAACCACTTTTTTTTTTTGGAACCACTTTTTTGAACCCCTATTATGTGCTAGGCACTGTGATATGGGCTGTACAATGTAGTAGTAATAAACTGTTACAACTGTTATAGAGAGAATCTATGTTTGAACTTGGGAAACCAATGGGAAATAATATTAGAATGTAAGCAGTATTGTGATATAAAGCACAGGGGGTTGGGGACTGCCTAGGAGATGCCCTGAACCCAGGCATCCAGGAGGAAGACAACCAGCAGAAGGGATTGACTGTTGCAGGATGGTTGCCTGTGTTGTTAGAAGTTGAGGTTCAATTATTAGAGAAAGACTGATAAGTAAAATTTCAAGTGTAACTTCCATTTTTCTGGCTTTTATGGGAGGTAATAACTAAATTTCTCTTTATTACCAAAAGTGTGTAATTTATTTAATATTAAGCATCTACGATAAGTAGGAATTTGGAGATCAGCTGCTATTTATTAACTGGGCACTGTTTTATGCTTAAATATGCTCTTTCATTTAATCTTAAGAGCCAAAGTGTGTGCTAAGCTTTATAGGTGCAACCAAAAAATGGGAAAAACAGTTGAGATTCCTGAGGATTAGGTACTTTGTCCAAAGACACTCGAGTCGTAGTTGTTGGAACTGTGATATAAATCTAAGTGTGTCTTCCTCTGACATTTATACTCTCTTCCCCACCTCATGCTAAATGATAGTAGTAGAAAGCTTGTTCACATCAATGTAACTTGTTTTCTTATAGAATTCAAAATCTTAATCTTAAGTGGCAAAGATTTGCATTAGAATGTTAATAAACATCTCCAATTAAATAAAAAGGAGTGGTATTCTTATGATACTTCAGTTGTTTAAATTTCACATCCATAGTTCACTTAAAACAATCTCTCAGAGACAGATGTTTAGAGCCTTCACTTTAAGTGGACTCTGTTGCCACATAATCCTTGGTCCAAGTCATAAACAGAGCTGGTAAAACTTCTTATAGAAATAGAAATGGCTTATTTAAGCTTTTAAGAGCTTTCAGAGACAGTGAAGAGTCTTTGGATTCCTGCCTAGTTAAATATGTTTTTATAAGCACCCTAGAAGTTTCTATAGTATTTTTTCAGTCCCGAGGAATATAATTGAAAGGATCAATTTATTTTTTAGTATAGTGTGTGTCTTAACTCATGAAGAGTCCAAATAAAATGACCTCAGTTTTCTTGCCTACAGAGAGAAAGAAATTTGCTCCATAGCGGGAACTCTAATCCAAGTTTTGTCAAATTGTTGACAAAACAGATTTTCTTGTTATCCATTGCGTGTAAAGTCTGGCCTTACTTCTCTAATAACTCCCTTATTTGTTTGTAGTCATAATTGATTTTGCTTTTAATTCAGTAATTCATTCAACTGTTCTGTGTACTGGGAATACACTGGTAAAAACAAAACGTACGGGCTCCTGTTCTCTTGGATCATACTTTCTGGTGGGGAGGGGGCAGTTTTAGGGAGAAATTATAAGCAATAAATAAATTAACTTCAGATATGTTTTATGAAACTGATAATCAATTTTCTTCAGTAGGATAGTTCAAATCCATCACCATATACTCTGAAAGAATACATTTTCTTTTCTACACATCAACAACTTAATGTATTTTTAAAATATTGTACATGTTCAGTGACTGTGTTTATCTGATTAGCCCTTACTAGGACTTTTGTCCTGTAAGAGAACAGGGTCCTCAAGAAATGAAGCACACAGTGACTGTTTTATAGGGTATAAAAGGTACAAAACATCAGTTGAAATGCTAGAGTCCATGGAATGGTGCTGGGAGGGAACAGCTTGCTCTAGCCATATAGGTGGGCACTGTGACAGGGCTCTTGTCTTAGAGCATCATTGGTTAATTGCATTTTACAAAAATGGTCACAGCAAAATATCTAGTGTTACATAGTCTTTCAGAACTTCGATACTCTTCCCATCAAAAGGTGAATTCTGAATGTTGTCCCCTCAAAAAGGAATCATATATGGTGACATGCATCATGTGGTAGAAGTGACACTTCATAGATTCCATGGCTAACAAAAAGTGATGCAGCTTCTAGCTGGTTCTCCTTCTCTTTTGGGATCTGACCTTGAGATCCGTGAGCTGACACATAGGTGCACGTCTATCATGAAGTTTACATATTAAAGAAGCCACACGGCATTAGAAAGAGATGTCCAAGTAGCCCCTCAAATTTCAGTACCTGATCATTTGAGTCTTCTTAGTGTCAACCACTAGAAATATAAGTGAACAAACCAGCCTCAGCCTTCTAGCTGAGCTGGCTCATGCCATGTGGAACAGAGATGAGCTATCTCCACAGAGTTTTGCCCAAATTATAGATTAGTGAGCAAAATAAATGCCATTGTTTCAGACTACTCAGATATGTGGCAGTTAGTTACACAGCACTGCAATTGAAACACTTATATACGTACAAATCAAGAGATAGCACCATGTGACATGTTACAAAAACTTAATATGTCCTACATAACTGAATGGGACAGTTAGAGATTTGCCTTGACTATTGAATGTGCTTGTTCTTAGACACACAAAAAATGCACCCCAAACAGATTTCTAGAACACTTTTTTGTTCCTCTGAGTAACTGTCTTTTGAAATAGAAAAATCAGAAGTAGGAAATGCATTTTTGCTTTGCAGTCATTGTCTTTGTGTCATTTTTCTCAGCAAAATTCAAGCAAAATACTAACTGGTATTTTTAAAACATTTGTGCTCTATACATCATAAACTGATTAAAAATATTGGGTTGGCCAAAAGGTTCGTTTGGGTTTTTCCATTAACATTTTACAGAAAATCCCAAATGAACTTTTTGGCCAACCCAATAAAAAGGATAGTGAATATGGAAAATTGAAATATTTGGCTCTAATTTTTTTGCCCTGCTTTAATCCATATCCTTTGTCATATAACTTTACAGTGTCAAACCATTATGGACAAGATCTACCTCACCTCTTGAATCTGAACTTGGTTTTGTGACTCATGACCAGTGGATGTGAGTAGACTTGAAGTCATGAAGAGGCTTAAAAACACACTTATATAATTTGCTTGTGCATTTGTGTTTCTACCATTTCCATTAAAACATGACTGAGGTTACATGTAGGAGGTTGGAGATACGTGTAGAAGAGCTGAAAATGCCAATAGCACAGTCACCCAAGGAAGGACAGTCTAAATCAATTGACAGCTAGCCAACCCAGGCATGGAACTGAACTGGGCAGAGATTGAAAGTGACACCCAATCAAGGTCAATATATATCTCTTGCTCTCAGACTCATGAGGTTATTAAAAACATTGTTGAATCCTGCTGAGTTTCAGCATGGTTGTGATATGCATCACTGACACAATTAATATAGTATGTATTAAATTTCAACAAATGGCTTTAACATTACCATGGGGAAGAAAGTTATGCATGTGTAAGAATGGAATTTGTACTTGAGCAATAATTAAACAATGCCTTTTTGTTGTCTATATTTGTATTTCAGACACCTCAAAACATCTTGTAGTGTCATAAGTAGTACAATGGTGTTAGAGAAAGAATAATTCACTCAGGATTGCAATGTGCAGAAGATTACAGAAAAACATGAAACTGAATAGGATATAAAGTAATGGGAGCAACCACTAAAAAAATTTAAAGGAATGTGTAACAGATATGCTAAGCAAGGAGAGAAAATGGAATCATACAAAATGATCAGTTAAAACCAAAAAATGCAGAAAAGACAGGAAGACAAAAATAGGAACAAAGAACAAGGGCAACAAATAGAAAACAGTAACAAATATGGTAGATATCTAACTATATTAATAATCATTTTGACTGTCAATGATCTAATGAAAAAACACTTCATCAGAATAAATACAAAAATACTATGTAATTATATGTTGTCTGCAAGGAACTCACTTTAAATATAAAGATACCTAGAAACCAAATGGATGTTGAAAAATATACCATGATAATACTAAGCAAATAAAACAGGAGAAGCTTTATTAATTTGAGGCAGAGAAGACATTAAGAAGATTTATTAGGAATAAAGAACGGCTTTTACATAATGATGAAGGGATCACTTTTCTAGGAACACATAACAGTCCTTAACGTGTATGTGCCTGGCAATAGAGCATCAAACCACATGAGGCAAAAACTGATAGAATCACAGGGAGAAATAGATGAATTCACTCTCATGGTTGGAGATTTCAACACCTCTCTATCAGAAATGGACAGATCCAGAAAGCCCGAAATCAGTAAAGGCATAGTCAAATTCAACAACAACTTCAATGGACTGGATATAATGGATATCTATAGACAATTTCATCCAACAACAGAAGAATAAACATTATTTTCAAGCTCACATGAGATATTCACCAGGATAGACCACAATCTGGGCCTAAAACATACCTTAACAAATTTAAAAGAATAGAAATCAAATAATGTCTGCTGTCAGATCACAATGGAACTTAACTAGAAACAAATAACAGAGAATTAACTGGAAAAACTGGAAACTCCCAAAATACATGGAGATTAAATGATATGTGTCTACATAACTCATGGGTCAAAGAAGAAATATCAAGGAAATTTAAATTATTTTCAAGTAAATTAAAATAAAAACACATCAAAATTTGTGTGATGCAGCAAAGACAGTACTTAGTGGGAAATTTATGCTGTTGAACGCATACATAAGAAAAGAAGAAAGAACTAAAATCAATCAACTTAGTAAAGTAGAAAAAGAAAAGCAAATTATATCCAAAGTAAGAGAAGAAAATAAATAAGAATTAGAGCAGAAAGCAATTAAATTGAGCACAGCAAATCAGTAGAGAAAATCAACACCACCAAAAGCTGTTTCTTTGGAGAGGTCAATAAAATTGATATGTCTCTAGCCAGTCTAACTAAGACAAAAAGAAAGAGGACACAAATTACTTATACCTGAAATGAAAGAGGGGACATCATCACAGATCCCATGGACACTAAAATGATGATAAAGGAATATTATAAACAACTCTATGCCCATGAATTTGATAACCTAGGTGAAATGGACCAACTCCTTGAAAGATCCAAGATGTCAAAACTCACACAAGAAGAAACAGACATCTGAATAGGCCTATAGCTATTAAATAAATTGAATTCGGATAGCTCTAGGGGCAAGAAGAATGTCATTAAATGAGATATTAGATGTTACCACAAGCATGGGCATTACAGAGACTGAGATTCCATGTTTTTTTTTAATAAACTTTTTTTCTTTTAGAACAGCTTGAGGTTCACAGACATATTGAGTGGAAGATATGAAGTGTTCCACCTTTACACATGCACAATCCCCATTATCAACATCCTGCCCTAGAGTGGTACATTTGGTACAATTGATGAACCTACAATGAAACATCATTATCATACAAAATCGATAGTTTACATTAGGTTTCACTCCTTTATGGGTTTGGACAAATGTATAATGAAATGTATTCCCCATCATAAAATCATACAGAGTATTTTGACTGTCCTAAAAATCCTCTGTGTTCCACCTATTCATCCCTCCCTTCCCCTTAACCCCTGGCAATCAGTGATCTTTTTACTGTTTCTATAGTTTTGCCTCTTCCAGAAGGTCATATAGTTGGAATCATACAGTATGTAACCTTTCAGATTGGCTTCTTTCACTTAGTAATATGCATTTAAAATTCCTCCATGTCTTTTTAAGGCCAGATCGCTTATTGCTTTTATTGATAAATCTGAAAAACATTTCATCTTATGGATTCACCACAGTGTATTCATCCATTTTTTTTAGCTGAAGAACATCTAATTGCATCCAAGTTTTGGTAACTATGAATAAGGTTGCTATAAAACATACAGGTGCAGGTTTTTGTGTGGACATAATCTTTAGTTCATTTCATGAAATACCAAGGACTGCTATTGCTGGATTATATGATAAGAGTATGTGTAGTTTCATAAAAAACTAACAAATTGTGTTCCAAAGTGGCTGTACCATTTTGCATTTGGGCGGGAACCAGCAATAAATGAGAATTTCTATTGCTCCATATCCTCAACAGCATTTGTTGTTCTCATTGTTTTGTGTTTTGCCCACTCCAGTAGATACATAGCAATTTCTCATTGTTTTTTAATTTGCAATTCTCTAATGACATATGATATTGAGCATCTTTTAATATGCCTATTTACCAAAGCTATGTCTTCTTTGGGAGGTGTCCATCCAGGTCTTTGTCTATTTTTTAATGAGGCTGTTAGTTTTTTTCATTGGTGAGCTTTAAGAGTTCTTTGTATATTTTGGAAAAGCAGCTCTTTATCAGATATATATGCACCAATGTTTTTTTGCCTGTCTGTGGCTTGTCTTCTCATTCTCTTGACATTGTCTTTCTCAGAGCAGAAGCTTTTCATTTTAATGAAGTCCAGCTTATCAATTATTTCTTTCATAAATTGTGCCCTTGGTGTTGTGACCCCATATTTTTTAGCAGGGGTTTCTCAGCTCAGAATTAAGAGGAAAGCTGAGACACTATGGTTTAAATTCTTGTCATAAAGTAACTTTTTATGTGGGAAAATGAGAACTAAAGAGGTTTCAAAAGAAATAAGAATTATAGATATTTATTTAGTATGTTTAAAGTTTCTGGAAAACATCTAAGACCTTTACATTTGATATTTGATTTAATCCTCACCACAAGTATATATACATGGCTCTATAACATAAAAATCATTTTACAAATTAGGAATGTAAAACTAAGAGAGATTAATTGTATTCCCAAGGTCAGGTAGCTAGCTACTGTTAGAACCAGGATTCAAACACAGAAAGATCCAGGATTCCAACCAGTCAGGATTCTGTAACACCATCATATTTATTCACTTAACTACCTCAAGAATGTTTTTAGAGAACAATGTGCAAGTGTTCAGGCTCACAAGATGTGGATGTGGTTATAAATGCAAGAAACGGTTCCAGTAGTTTGAGGAAATGAAGCAAAAGTCTTCTTTAGTTTCTTTAGACCCCGAGTTCCTTGGCGCCTCCCTCCTCTCATGCCTTCTTATCATTTCATTATTAACAGCCTTGGATAATCATTAATTATGCACCATCAGTTATGCTTGTATTATCGTTTCAAATAGATACAATATCTGATTGATTTGACTAAAATAACCCCCCTGTTTAATTGTCAATTTGCATAAATTCACATGCAATGAGGTGTTGCACAATGATTCTTTAGGCGCTGAAAACAGCAGCAACAACCTGAACAATGGGATACTCAGGCTCACAAATTATTGCCATATTCATCTGGAAAGGAATTCCATTAAAACTGACTTTCTTTTGCCTGGAATTGTGATGAGGAGTTTGCAAATTTATGCTACCATCGACTTTATGGGGAGACACTACCGGGGAACACGTACCCATGACCACTGGCAAGACATCTGTCCTCCAAGTAATTAAAATCACTCCTGTGTTGGTCCAGTGCTTTGATGGCAGGGCAATGGGTTTCATGCTGGTGCTCTCATTACAGAGCTGGCTGTCTGAAAGTGACCTCCAAGTCCAGGGAGTTGAATGAGTCACTTCCCCCACCGACTGGGAGTGAGGTTTCTGTTGAAGGTGAGTGAGGTGAACCAACATATTTACTCTAAGTCTGTTTTTCTTTGCTTCTTTGATAATAACATTTTCAAGTGCCTACTATGTGGTAGGCATGAATTAGGAATCATACACAATTTTACTCACATTGGATACTCACAACAATCTTAAGAAGTTTATGATAATATCATATTTTCATTGGTACAAATTTGACAAGTAGCAAAGCTGCAATAGATACTAAGTCTAATGGACTCAAATCTTTGCTATATTATCTCCCAGTACCTATGTGTAACAATTTAACCAGAACCTAGGAGAACCTAGAGATACTGTTATTCATATATGGGACATATATATTTTTTAAAGCATATTAAGATAATTTCTTCTATTTTCTAGTGGGGCTGCATTGTTTAAGCCACTAGTGGTCCTGAGATGGTTTTAAACAAAGCATGGTTACACAATATATTTTCTGGATTTTTTTTTTTTTTTTTGCGGTACGTGGGCCTCTCACTCTTGTGGCCTCTCCCACCGCGGAGCACAGGCTCCGGACGCGCAGGCCCAGTGGCCATGGCCCACGGGCCCAGCCGCTCCGCGGCACATGGGATCTTCCCGGACCGGGGCACGAACCCGCGTCCCCTGCATCGGCAGGCGGACTCCCAACCACCGCGCCACTAGGGAAGCCCTATTTTCTGGAATTTTTGTTGTTGTTGTTATACTTTAATACCATTTGACATTTTTATGGTTCTACAATTTTCAAAGAACATCAAAGCTAAGGTGAATAACATAATTTCTATGACATTTTTGGAATTTAAGTAGTATTTTAATCCCCATTTTACAGATGTGAAAATTCAGACATTTACTTGCCCATAATTGTAAAACTCTTAAATAAAGGACTTAAATAAAAGACCTCTAATCTCAAGTCTATCCTTTTTCCTCTGCATGTTCATGCCTTTATTATTTATTTGTTTGTTTATTCCTCTTTCCCTCTTTCATTTCAGGTGATCAGTGTACTCATGATTGCTCCTGAGTCCCCAGAATATTTACACAGGAATACTTGAGCACCTACAGAAGGTAGTGAGTGTCACAAATTAAGACACTCTTTGGTGAAGTACCTTATCCTATTAGAACATACTGTTGCTGAGTCCCACACTCTCAAGATCCAGAAAATGTATTTTGTATGTTATTTTTCTGTCTTCTCTACCCCAGAGCTCATGGGCCATCACAAGCTTTGAACACTGGGAAAACTCTGTCATCTAGTCTCATCTACCAACTGCTATCTGGACAAGTGTCTTTTTCTGGACATTTTCACTTTATGTCAGACTAACTTACCAACTTAACCAAAGTACTATGTAGGCAACTGCCACAGTAACTTAAAAGTTAACAAAAGTTCACTAAATTTAGGTTCTCAATAAGTTTGAGAAATGACAGTATGCATTAAAAAAGAACAAGAAGTAGTAATAAAACAAAATAAATGAATATGTATCAAGAACTGATGGATATAAAAAGTAACCAGGGCTTCCCTGGTGGCGCAGTGGTTGAGAGTCCGCCTGCCGATGCGGGGGACACGGGTTCGTGCCCCGGTCCGGGAAGATCCCACATGCTGCGCAGCGGCTGGGCCCGTGAGCCATGGCTGCCGGGCCTGCGTGTCCGGAGCCTGTGCTCCGCAACAGGAGAGGCCACAACAGTGAGAGGCCCGCGTACCGCAAAAAAAAAAAAAAAAAAAAATAACCAGCAGGAAATCTGGGAAAGGAAACATATACAATCATTAAAATAAAAAGTATACTCAATAGCTGGAATCACAACTAGCTTAAGCCTAAGTACAGAGTATATTTGTAAACTCAAAAAAATCCTAAAGCAATTATTAATAAAGAAAAAACTATAAAAAAAAGAAAGACCAAAAAATGAAGAAGAAATTAGCAAACAATACGAAGAGGAACCAAACACCAGAAGCTCTAAGGCGGAACTTTAAACTTTCTTTGATGCTATTAGTTGGGGAATAGATGTGATCAATCCTCTATGCTGATGAGAGAGAAAGAAAATAATAGACAGTGAATCTTAATAAAAAGCAAAAATTTGGAGTCAATCAGAGCCTTCCCTTTTTTAGTAGGGGCTTCTCTTGTCTTTTGGGCACAGAGACAAGTCAATATGCTACTTCAATGTTTTATAAACTTTATTTGGTTATTAAAACATCTTTACTCAGAACTGCTAATTACAAACACAAGGCTAAATCAAACCCCAGAATTTTCCCCGTTCTTGATGATGCCGTAGTGGTTCCAGAAATAGACATCCTCTTCTTTGCTGGTTTTTGGAGGGGTGTCTATCATATAGCAATATGAAAAAGAGTCTCTGGTTGATGAGATTTTTCTAATACAAACAAAATGCAAGTGATACAAGTTAAATAACAAACCCTCACTAGCTCAGGTGTCTGCTTTGGGGAATGAAATACTTTCCTTTGCTTAGGATACATGCTCATATACAATGTGAGACAACTCTACCGTTGCTAATATAGGGTTTCATCAACTGTGAAGTAATGTTTCTTACATACTGTCTAATAGTTGCATTTTAATGAAGATTATACCATTTTTAAAATTTGGGATGTGAAAGTAACCCCATTTTAAAACAGCAGATTTCTTTCTCACTTATGTCTTTATTTTTTTTGGAAATTACGTAATTTTAAAATCTCAAGTATTTAAGCTGCTGTTATAAAATCTCTGCATGAAGCTGGTTTTAGTGTCAAAAGTAGCCACACCCTACTATATTCTAGCTGATTTTACTTCTTGGTTATGATTATTTAAATATAGTAGAATGAGAGATGAATGGGAGATTAGTTATATATCACCTTCAAAAATATTTGAACAGTAATGTGTTTTAAATATTTAATAAATATGAATTAACACTACACGTTCTAGAATATATAATTGCACATAAAACCCTTGTTCTTCTTATTTTAAATGCATTCAGGGGAAAGCTGTTAAATTAAAAAAATGATATTCCCAGGGTGAAAATCATAGAATTGTATGATTCTTATGCCTCTACTTATTATGCCGTCTTAATAAGTAACGGGCTTTTATAAGCATGAAATGTTATTGTTATTCGTTCCAACCAATTGGACTTAAAGTACTGTCAGTTTTCAAAAGTACAGTGCTAAGTTTGCACCAGTTCCGAAATAGCTCATACTTTTGTTAAAATACATTTGGTTTTTCTTACTGCAAGAAGTAATTGAATTTTGAAATAAATATTGCAGTTTGCTCAGTAAGGTTACAATGACATAAACATTCATTAATATAGAGTACATTAAGTATCATGCATTGTCTCAGAAGCAATAAATGCCACCAGATTTCTGCTTCATTATATGTAAGATATGGTAACTGGAGAGATACTATCATTAGGTCAAATATCTTTGATCCCTACTATAGAAATTGCTAATATTTTAGAAATTAGTTGAAGTTAAAGACTTACCTGTCCCCTGATTTAGATAATGCTAGTCAGGGCAATGTCATTTTGTACGATATTGAGTTTCATTGTGAAAGTATACTCATCATTTGAGGCCCAGACTGAATCACATCTCTGCTAGAGGCATTTATCTTATTAATTCATGGCATACAACGATTGGAATAAACCTTAGAATTCATCATGTCATACTCCTAGACCAGAATTTCTGAAATATTTTTGTAAATATAAACTTTGCATCAGCAGCACATCTCAAAACCCTTCATAAATCATATTCTTTAAAGGGTGAAGCCCAGAAATATGAATTTAAATTGGCACTCTAAGTGATATTATACATTATAAAATTGTCAAACCACTACTCCAGCTGGGCTTGAAATCCTTCTTTGACAACTTTTCTAATGGTTAAAAAATTTGGAGAAAAAAGTGCTACTACACTACACTCAAATGCTGCTCAAAATCTAGGCAGTTCTATTATAAATATTATTATGCCTTATACTTTGTCAAAATTTGTTGCTTCCAAACATCTATTTCAGCTTTATAAAACAACAAAGAAACTTCTAATCCTTCAAATACATTTTAACAATTTATGTAATGTTAGTTATATCCTCATGTTATTAAGTTTAAATAAAGAACTTTTATCACTTTCTCATGATACGGTTTCAGGCTTCCTAACTCTACCTACTTATTAAAATCCTGATAAATTCTAGTGGAAAATATTCCTCTTAATGTAGTGTATACAGAATCAAATACAATCTTTTCCATGATAGGATGGGTCCCACAACTTAAAAGAATGAATGAATGAATAAAAGCATAAAATTTAAGTGGTAATGAACATCTTTGAAAACATGCTGTGTCACTGGCACTACTCAAGTTCTTAATATTCCTTGTTTTATGTAACACTGCCTTAAACATATGAGGTGGGACATTTATTATTAAGTGACTTTTAATATTTTCCTTAATATCACATCCTTAACTATGGTTGCACTAGTATTCAGAACCTGGTCTGTTTGCCACCAGACCTTGTGTTTGCTTTCTACATACCGTGCTTATAAAGGAATCTTTAGCCTAAACAATGAAATTTCTATTGACCTCAAAGTAATCAATAATTGTTCATAAAAGTGTGAGCAGTATTACTTTCAAATGTATGAAAGAATGAAATCTCATGATGTCTTATTAAAATAAGCAACATTATGATCATCAATTTTATTATCATGACAAGTATTAATTCAATGATCAAGATTAGCCAATTATTAAACTAAGGAATTTCTAACTATTATTTTATTTAATCCTCAAAATAACCTCATATGGTAGATATGAGGCACCAAACAAAGGTAAGGACAAGATCCAAAAAGCTTCCAGAGGGTATCAACAGATCATGTACAAAAAAGGAGAAACAGAATGTCACCAGGATTCTCAGCAGTAACGTGGAGAATGGAATAGCTTTATATTTTGTCTGAAAATACAACAAAAGGAATAAAGCCTCCTGGAATATTAAGGAGGAAAATTTGGGAGTTGAGAAAAAAAGCAATTGTCTTATGACTACATTAAGAGAAATTTGTTGGGTTTCTTTCTTCCTTCCTTCTTTTTTTTTTATGCTTTTGATGTTTAGTTTAGAAAAGTAAGCTACAAAAAAAGCAATTATTAACTTAAAGGGAGACAACAAAAACAACAAAAGCAAAATGTTTTCATAAAAATGAAAACGATATTATATTATGTGGCTTAGTTATAAAAAACAGTCTATTTCATAATACAGTCAGTGTTTAATATTGATATAGACAAAATTTGCACTATAAATATTTTTGGAAAGACGGGAGATGTGAATGTGTGAGTGTGTGTGAGAGAGAGAGAGAGCGTGCAAGGTCAAGAGAAAAGGAATAAAACTCTTTCATAAGAAAAATTCATAGATAATTTTCTAAAAGAAATAAGTAGGAAAAAGGTATTTTTTTGTTCAATTTCAGCTTTAACATATGAGGAACTGAGAAGTTCTCTCTCCTACTCTTACATTAAAAAAAGCTAAAAAATAAAATAATCAATAATGATTGCAGAATCCATGAAAGAACTGAGGTCTCAGGGAAAACTGCCACCCTAAAATCTGGAGAGACAGGCAGAGGCAAAAAGTCACAGCTGATTGCTGCTTATCTGGACCAGAAACATTAGAACCATAAATTAAGAACACTTAAGCTGTAATTTTTACAAATTACTGGAGGCTGAGTATAGACTAGTTTGAGAGTATGGTGGCTGCAGTCTTGTGTGTGTGTGGGAGAGGAGAGGAGGCACACTTTCAAGAGTTTTAACTACCACACCAGGTTCTCAAGGGAAGGAGTCAGGAAAGATTGCCTCAGGACCCTGCAAGATGAAGGTGAGGAGTAACTGTTGTGAAATAGACAGAGTACATTCTACACACAAAATATCTTCCAGAAAATAGTTAACAGAGGGAACGTTTTCTAAATTATTCTATGAGGCTATCGCCATAAAAGAGGCTAGAGAAGAAAATCATAGGATTGTACCAATTTAATAAAATTCAACACTCACTCATGATAAAAACATTCAACAAACTAAGAAAGGATGGGAGCTTTCTCAACTTCATGAAGCACCTCTACAAAAAAAACCTACAGCCAACAACATACTTAGTGGTGAGAAACTGGACTCTTGCACCTTAAAACTTGCAAGAAGGCAATGATGTCCTTTCCCATCAATCATATGGAACATCATACTGGAATTCTTAACTAGTACAATAAGCAAGTAAAAGAAATAAAGAATAAGCAATAAAGATATACATATTGGAAAGGAAGAAATAAAATCATCTTTGTTCACAAATGACATGAATGCCTATGTAAAGAAATCCCAAAAAACCTACTAAAATAAACAAATTAATTATTAATTAGATAAATAGGTTGATAGATGATAGGTAGGTAGATAGATAGATGATAGATAGATTGATAAAATTCCTAGAATAAACTAGTATAGGAAAGATACAAGATACATGGCTAATGTAGTAAAGTCAATTACTTTCCTATATAGCAGCAATAAACAACTGGGAATTGTAATTTAAAATAATACCATTTATGGTAGCCCTAAAAAATACAAAATTAAATATATAACTATAAATCTAACAAAATGCATATACAAGATTTATATGTAGATTCCCTCGAATTCAGTATCATTAAGATGTTGTTGACTGAAAAAAAGGCACAAGCTAATAGTTGAGAACTATATTATATTTGGAAGGCAAAACTAAGGACTTAAGCCCAGGATGCAGCCTCTCAGATAGCTCTGAGAGACTGCTCGGAAGAGGTAAGGGAGGAGCCAGGATATTTCAGAGTTTTTGCAACAAAGGTTAGGTAGTCACAACTTCAAAAGATTACTGTTAATTAAAGAAAACCAGATATTTCTATGTACAGGAAGATGCAAGCCTCTGGGCTCTTAGAAATCATTCCTTTGATATGCACCTTAACTATCTAGGACCAGTATCCTGCTTCTCTCCATCCTGAGTCCCCTCAGGGTGCACAGTTGGGGGTGACTGCAGTGGCTGAAGGCTTGACAGCAGGGCAGCCTGTTTGTCTCCATCCTGAGTTTCCTGTGGGACTCACCCTCTGGGGTGGCTCTAGTGGCTTGATGGATGCAACAGCCTTTGTTTACTGATATGGCAGGCAACATTTTTCATTTCACCATGTCAATTCTTCACACCTTGATGAATTGCTTTAATGCAATCCAATCAAATCCCAGGAAGCTATTCTATGGGTATCCATAAACTTACTATAAAATATAAAGACAAAGACCTAGAATAGTCAACACAATAGTGAAGAAGAGGAACTAAGTTGAGGAGTCACACTACCCAATATCAAGATTTATTATAAAGCTACAACAATGAAGACAACATGGAACTGGTGCAAGAATATAAGTGTAGAACAGAAATGAGTGCAGAACTAGACCAACATATAGTCAACTGATATTTCACAAAGGGGTAAGGACAATTAAAAGGGCAAGGGACAGTCTTTTCAACAAATGGTGCTAAAACATACGCAAAATTGAACCTAGATACAGACCTTACATCTTTCATGAAAGTAACTCAAGATAAATCATAGATGCAAATGTGACATGAAAATCTATAAAATTTCTGGAAGAAAACACAGAAAATCTGGGTGACTTTTAGTTTGGCAGTGAGATTTTAGATGCAACACCAAAAGCATGAGCAATGAAAAAAATAGTAAACTGAACTTTATTAAAAATAAAATCTACTTTTCTTATAGTGTAAAACACTATAAGAGAATGCAAAAACAAGTCACAGAAAGGAGAAAATATTTTCAAAGCACATATATGATAAAAGACTGTTATTCAATATATACAAATAACTAGTGAAATTCAGAAATAAACATACAACCCAATCAAAAAATGGACAATATATCTGAATGGATACTTCACCAAAGAAGATAAACATATAGCAAATGAGCACATGAAAAGATTCTCAACATCATATATCATTAGGGAATCTATAAATGAAAACAATAATATGATACTTTTATGGCTATTATAATGACTATAATCCAAAAAACTGGCAATAACAGTTGTTAGGCAAGGATTCAGAACACCATGAACTCTCATTCACTTCAAGTGGGAATGCAAAATATTATAGTCATTTTGGCATCCGTTTTGCAGTTTATTAAAAAGCTAAGCATAGTCTTATCACGTGATCCAGGAAATATATTCCAGGGTACTCACAAAACTTCCTTGAAAACTTATGTCCACACAAAACTTCACGTGAATGTTTATGGTAGCTTTATTCATAATCACCAAAAACTGGAAGCAACTAAGATGCTCTTCAATAGGTGAATGGATAAAATACTGTGGTACAACTGTACAATGGAATATTATTCAATGATTAAAAAATGAGCTATCAAGCCATAAAGAACATTGATGAATATTAAATGCATATTGATAAGTGAAAGAAATTAGTCTGAAAAGGCTACATATTACACAATTTCAAATATACGATATTCTGGAAGAAGCAACACTACAGCTTACAGTAAAAGACCAGTGGTTGCTAGGGGTTTAGGGAAGGAGGGAACGATTGAATAGATGAAGCACAGAATTTCTGAAGGCAGCAAGTCTATTCTGTGTGATTCTATAATGTGGATCTATAGTTCTGTACATTTGTTAACATTCATAGAACTTTATCAAAATAAGAGAGAAGCTTCATGTATGCAAATTTTAAAAAAACAAACAGAACTTTAGGAGGTTGGGAATTACAAGCTGGGATGCAGAATGTGACCGAAAAATCTGTTTTATACATATATGGAACAACCTCACTAAAATGGAGGAGGGAGAGCCGCGGACTTACATAACAACTTTGGGACTGGGTCGAGTATGTAAGACCAAAGACAAAAGCAACTAGTTAATAAATTTCTTTCTCACCGTGGTACACATTAGCAATGCCAATACTGTCATAAATGTGCACTGCAGTTGAACAGTTAAGTAAATGAATGGTGGATGTTGAGTTTTCTCACCCTTTGAGTGGGAGCTTACAGATAAGCGAGGGGGAAAAAAGGGCTGGAATGATTCATTTTAATGGATTAGAGTTGGAGACATCAGCATGAACTTAATATAGGTATAGATGGTTACCTGTACAAATATTTACAGATATAAGTATATACACTGTAGTCTATACACATGTTTCTTGTTCTGTCATCTGAGAGAGACTACAAAAAATAAGAGCCCAGTAGCAGAGAGCACACTTAGTGCACAGATCTAGGTTTCTAACACTGTTCTCCAATAAAAAGACCCAAGTATGTCTTACTTGAAAAAATGGCTGATTCTAAGACTGGGGCAGGAAATCTATAAGATGATCCCAGAGCACCTTGTAGTGCCGGAAAGTACAGAAGCACTCAAAAGTTAAACAAAGCAAAACAAACAACAACAAAATGCCCGCATTGTTGAGGTTATATCAAAAGGGCATGTGAATCAACTGAAAGAAAATCCAATGGGCACAGTTGGGAAATTTGAATCACACAATAAATCAAGTACTATTGAATTATACCACAAAGTTTAAAATAAATGTCCATGAGTCACTCTGCTATAAATAAATACTTGGGGGGTCCCTGGAGGTGCAGTGGTTGAGAGTCCACCTGCTGATGCAGGGGACGCAGGTTCGTGCCCCGGTCCGGGAAGATCCCGCATGCCGCGGAGTGGCTGGGCCCATGAGCCATGGCCGCTGAGCCTGCGTGTCTGGAGCCTGTGCTCCGCAACGGGAGAGGCCACAGCGGTGAGAGGCCCGCGTACCGCAAAATAATAAAAATAAATAAATAAATACTTGACCAAGTAAATACATAGGAAAGAAAAGAAATATCTGTGAAGGAAAATTCCTGTAGTTTATGTAGCTCTATCTCCCTCAAGAGATGGAGCAGAACTCTCTACCTCTTAAGTGAGGACTGTACATAGTGACTTCTTTCCAAAGAAGGCAGTATGGAATGGGAGGTGGGGAAGGACAGTGAGAAAACCTAACAGACACAGCCAGATTGTCCAGGTTAGCATCAGGTTGATAGTATGTATCCTTGATATGATATTGTGAAAATGCACTTTATTTCTGTAGTGGTCCTCTCCCAAACCCATAACCCAGAGTAATCATGAGAAAAACATCATATACATTCTGATTGAAATAACGTTCTACAATAATACCTAACCAGTACTACTGAAAACAGTCAAGATCATCAAAAACAAGGAAAACGTCGGTGAAACTGGTACAGCCCAGAGGAGCCTACAACAGTCTACAACTAAATGTGATGTGGTCTTCTGGATAGAATCCTGGAACAGAGAAAGGACATTAGGCAATCATAATGTATGAATATAGGTTTATTAATTGTAATGAATATAACATACTAGTGTAAGATGTTAACAACAGGGAAAAATTGGTGAGAAGTATATGAGAATTTTCTGTACTGTTGTAATAGGGAAGAACAAATCTATTGGGGCTATTCCTTGCCCCAATAACCTATTGGCCTGTTGTCTGGTGAGCAATAAGAGCTTGGACTCAGTAATACTATCTTCTAATTTTTCTGTAAAATTGAAAGTGTTCTAAAAATAGTTTATTAGAAAATATTATTTTTAAGGAAAATCCAAGTAAGTAGAAAGAAAGATCTCCAAGTGTTTGCTTCTTAGGAGTGGTATTCAAGTGTTGGAAATGGCAGGATGGAATATGATGGCTTTCCTTTTTCAATTAGTAGTTTTCAATAAAATTAATTGTGGAAAGAATTTCCCTGCAAAAAAGAGAAGACAAGGGGGAAAGAGGAAGGAAGGAAGGAAGGGAGGGAGGAAAGAAGGAAGGAAGGAAGGGAAGGGAGGTAGATAAAAGTCTTAGGTTAACCAGCTCCAAATTACCCAGGTAATAATAGGTAAAACAGGGACTTAAACTCAATTCTTTCTGATGCTAATGCCCACAGGATCAGTCACTTTTTTGCCTTTCATAAAAAGAGGACAAGGTGGATAGAAGGACAGCAAGGTGTCTCTTGCTTAACCATAGTTAAAAGGTAAGAAATTTCATTTCTCATTCCTTCAGCAAATTCATTGAAAATGTATTCAGTGCCAGATGTTACGGAGCTGAATAACTTATTATAGTCTAAAAGAGAAACTTGGAACTTGCCTCAAATGTTGCAAACAGTTAAGTCAATTTTACCTGCTTTGCCTTTTAATGTTCTTTAAGAGCTGATCTTCATAACCTCTCTTATCATATCTTCTCTGTGTTATCATTGGATTTTGATTTGTAGGGCCTGATTCTGGGGTGCACCTTTAGTTTAAGTTGATAGGAAAAGATTCAGCATCTTTATACAAAGCGAAATCCTGTTTGGGAAGCTTAGGAAAAAAATAACCTCTGTTGGATTGGAGTGAGAAAGTTCTTACTGCAATGTGTAAAAGCTGCTTTGCACATCATTTTATTCACTTCTTAATCAGTGGAGAATAATATATTATTGTTAGGTCAGTGCTTTTCTTCCTCAATGTTTTGTATTACCCATGTAGCTAATAGAAGGAGAATGGGTGGGGTCTTTTTCCCCTCCCCCCACTTTTTAATGGTAGCCCAGAGGGATGAGGCTAATTTTCTGTGTAATTATTTTAAGATTGAGTTAGAGAATTTTGTTTTTCTTGATTCTTTTCTCCTGTTGTGTTTTCAATTGAGAAGGAACATAATCTTTTTAATGAATTGTGACTGTGTAGACTGGAAACATTTCTAAAGATTCAGACCTAACCCCTGGGGTTAGTTTGGCTGTGTTTTTTAGAGCCTAGTCATGGTTTCATGAGGCCATGTGTGTTTCCTCTGCAGTTATGTTAGGAAGAGGGAAATGTCTTTGCTATGAAGATTCATAAAAATGACTGGGAGAACAAAACACTATTTATGAACAATAATTATTGTCTATAATATTATCTATTATGAACAATAATTAGAAAAATGATTACTCGAATTTATCCCTCTAACAACTAATGTAGGAAAACCACAAAAAGACTTTGTCCTTTTAAAATAGTTAATAATTGCCTTTCTTTATTGTTTCAACTGATGTAAAATGACATAAAAGCCACTCTTCTCTTCTAAATCACATTTCAAATGTTAAAACAACACCCAGACTGCAGCATATAAACAAAGTTACAATTAAGTTACACATGAATTGTCTTTTTAATTTTAATTGACACATTCAATATATATCATTATTTATCCCTTTTAAAGTAAATTAATATTCTGTGAACTTGAGGGATTCTTTATATTAGGCCATAGTAATCAACATCATATTTTATTGCATTGTATCACATTATTTCACATGATTATTTAATGTTATAGAGAAAGCACCAGAATGAGAGTCAAATCATTGCTAGTTTCCCTAACATTAGCCAAATCACTTGGATAAGCTACATGATCTTTCAGAGTTTCAATGTTCTCAAATTTAAAATGGAAATAATACATGCTCACTGTGCCTTCCAGGGTCATTATCAGTGACAAATAACGTGAAAAATTTTTGAAATTTGAAGATACCAATAATTTTTTAACAAAGATTATAATTAAACATTTGAATTATAGGCCGTCACTAAATTACAAAAGATTAAACCTTTGCAAGCAAAGATGTAAGTGTATTAATTAAAAGATATATAAAGTTTTACAGGTCAATAAATTCATATTTTAAATATTAAGGCAAATTGAAGAAACCATCAAATTAAAGACAAATATGATTTTCTTCATTTAAAAGAAAACCAACATTTTGACTCAGTGTACCAAGCCCTGTAAACAGAACATGACTAATAAATTTATTATTCAAAAATATCTAACTTGAGAATCATTTAATAAATTAGGATATATTATAACATATATCAATTATGAATATTCTTTTAATGTTCTTGAAGATACTTGAAAACAATATGCATATTCCTGTATTTTAAACAACTTTTATATTTTTGTTTATATGATAATTTTTCTTATTTCTACTTAGTGTATTTGAAAATTTAACCAACTTTAACTTTTTTAATTACCATAAATGACAATTAATACATTATATGTACTCAGTGTGAAGAAGATTCATTACATAGGTTCTGAATAAGTACTTCCAATACATTATTTATAAGTGTATTGCTTAAACTGCATTCTTATATTAATTCTGCAGCAAAATTCTAGGGTATAACTTCTTCCTCTGTGACCAGTATACTTTTTTCACTTGAAATGCTACAGTTAAACTTGATTCATTTCAGATTACACAATTTCAAATTTATGAAAATTTAAATAAAAGCTTGTTAAAAGCTTATCCTTACTTATAAAACCACTTATAAATAAAGCAAAGAAGTTTTACAAATAATATCTGGAATGATTATTTAAAATAGCAAAATTAATTGTTTTGATTGACATAAAAGTAATTTGGAGGCAACTATGCATATGCTACAATATTGATATGCTAGTTATGAATTATTACTTATCAAAATAAATTCCCTAAAGATGCACCACTGCTAAGTAACATGCAACTTTAAAGTTAGTTACAAGTCAGACCAGCCCTCCTCCAAATAGTCAAATTCAGGAAGAGTTAGTAATGTATCTTCCATCTGTGTTGTTAGGTTATAAAATTGTCAAAATCATATATATGCAATTTACATCTCATTTTTATTTCTATAATTTGCTTAGTGTAACAGTAAGAGGTAATCTTTGAAATGCAGTAATAGTATATAATCTGATACACACCTTAGTTCATCCCCTCACTATGGCAAAAATGAAATTCTTTACTAATAGTCCTGGAATCAACTTCATAATTTTTTCTAAATATGAAGCTGAATCCAGCCTCTGTACCCTGACACTGAATAAAATCTCAGAAACAAAGTTTTGGGTGAAGTAGAAAAGAAAGGCAAAGGAAGTCACAGCAGGCTAATGCCCTCAAAACTGTGCGTCCCAACCTGGATTGGGTAGTGAGGAGTTTTATATTAATGGTTCAAAGAGGAGGGCATGAACAGCTCGTGGACATTCTGACTGGTCAGCGGTGAGGTAATTGGGAGTCAGTATCATCAACCTTCTGGTTCCAACTGGTCTTGGGTCTACATGCTTGTGGGCAGCATACAGTTAACTTCTCCCACCTGCGGGGGGGGTTTCAGTATCTGCAAAACAGCTCAAAGATATTACTATGTATATCCCTTGGTGTTTCTCTTGACTGTATCTCTTGACTGTTCCTCCCTTGTCTCCACATCCCCTCCCTTACCTATTTAGCAACTGCTTGAACCTGCCCAACGGAACTCAGGGAAAGTCATGGAGGCTGAATGAAGTCTATTTCCTGTAATCAAGAAATGGGGGACACAGAAAAGTTTCTGTGCCCAGGAGCCCCATAGGGTCCTGCTCAGTTTCGAATACAATAAAACATTTTGTCATCCTTGCTTTGTAATTGAACCCAATATTTTTAATTTACATTCTCTCATTGGAGTCTTCATTAAACTAGTGCTCATGGGAAAACAAACTTGAGATTTTAAGAGTTTTTAGAAGATCACCGTGTTTTCCCAGATGGATCCCTAAATGTTTTAATGTTGTCAGATTATTCCAAGTCATGTTCTCAGTTTGGAAATTTAGAAATTTTATTGTATATTCAGAAGCTATATCGCCTACAATGGCTGACTCCTTCAACTGAAATGCATAAAAAGCTATTGTATAAAATCAGAAGATCCATTTCAGTGAAAACAATAAGCAATAATTAGATCAGATATTTATTTGGGCCTAGAGAGGTCATCATTTTATTTCCCTCTCTATGCAATCCCGTGTAAGCCAGATGATAGATGATTGCTTAGAAATGATAAAAACAGAACAAAGAGGTATTATGTATAGTATTCAGATGTCTAACAACAACAAAATTACATACCTTGATGGAACTGTCTTCAATATAGAGACCTAGCTGCCCCTAAAATGGGTCAGCGGGCCTACCAGGTATTCTTGGCCCTTAACAACACTGATGACACTGGTCTTTGTAATTTTTTTCTCCTCTTTCATTCATTCTTGGTTCATCAGATAACCTTTTAATTAATCATTTTTTCAATTAATTGAAATAAAATAGTTATTATAAGCTAACATTTATTTTAAATGCTTATAATGTGCTAGAAACCATTCTGAGCACTTTACAAGAGTGATTTCACTTAATCCTCTCAACAATTCTTCTAAAATTCAAAATTTTACAAATTAGGAAACTAAATTTTAATCAGTAAAGTAACAAGATTAAATGGACATAGTTGGTAAGCAACGGATTTAGTACTCAATCCCAGGTGTGTTTGAATGTAAACCGTAAAATTTTGACTCTCAGTAGCTTTCCATTTCTTATGATAGGGCAACCTTGCTCTCATTTTTATCTACATTTTTGGAAGTGGGGACATTTCTCAACTGTTTCTTAGTACAACCAACCTTTTTATTACAGAAGATAAAACTTAGTTTTAAAAATGTCAAATAACTTGCTGAAGTTGCTCAGCTAGTAGGGACTAGCAAGGGACTTGAATCTGGATCTTCCACATTTAAAAAAATATATATTTTATTATTATTATTTTATTTTAATTAATTTATTTTTTTTGCGGTACGCGGGCCTCTCACTGTTGTGGCCTCTTCCGTTGCGGAGCACAAGCTCCGGACGCGCAGGCTCAGCGGCCATGGCTCACGGGCCTAGTCGCTCCGCGGCATGTGGAATCTTCCCGGACCGGGGCACGAACCCGCGTCCCCGGCATCGGCAGGTGGACTCTCAACCACTGCGCCACCAGGGAAGCCCCCTATTATTATTATTTTTATACAGCAGGTTCTTATTAGTTATCTATTTTATATATATATTAGTGTATATATGTCAGTCCCAATCTCCCAATTCATCTCACCACCACCACCACGGATCTTCCACATTTAAGGCTCATAATTGTTGTAGAGACAGTGTCCCTTTGGTAACCACTGGGGTCCTATATGTGTACAAAATTCACTGACTGACTAAGCAAGAGATCTCTTTGGAGCAGTTATTTCTTTGGGGAGTAGTGCTGGTTAAGCTCTCTGTATACAATCTGAAGAGTCTCATCATCATTAAAAGCACGTTGCAAGTCAGTTTAGGATACACAGTTTTCTTCAGTTCATTTACACCTTAGTTTCAAGCAGACATGGCCACAAATAAACCTATCAGAACTCTCATTTAACATTCTGGGTATTCTTTTCTTTGGAATCACTTATTCCTGCAGCCTCTCAATTATCACTGGGGCCGCTGGAGATTTCCATTTGGGGAAAATTAACCTTTTTCCTCCCACCACAGTTCTTCAAAGCCACCCGCTACTGTTGCAATCTAAATGACTCAGGAATGAAAAACTGGAGCCACGGGGGGAGAAAAGATTCTCTGTGAGGTCCAAGCCTTTCTCTCTCAGCCGTAAGAAAAAAAGGTAAGTATTGTCAAGTACAACTGAATTTCCCTTGAAAAATGTTTCAGGCAATCATGCAGTGGATTATAACACATTATATAAGATGATCTCTGTATTTTTCTTTTTTTCAACAAAGATGAAAGAAAATTGTATACGTACATGTGTATGTTTGTGCTGTCTGTATAGTAATTCTAATGTTAGATAAAACTACTTATAACATTTATTCAGATTAAATTGACTATGAAATCAAGGAAGATTATAATCCGGGCAGAAGTGAGGCAGATGTGCACTAAGTCACTCTACTCAATTCCATTAAGGAAAACTCGTTAAAATCATATTCTTTAGGCCCTGAAAAGCTAAGAAATTATATTGATTCCTTATTAACAAAAGTTCTTCACCACCTAGCATAGTGTTCATAAGTAAGTGTAAGATGAATAAACGGATGAATGAAAAGGTCACAGACAATTTGTCAACATCCTTTAAGAAAAAGCACAATGAAGAAGAAACAACTACCATCTAAAGTGTTAAACTTTCACTATTTTTTTCCAATTCTAAGGACCCAAATTATTTTAGAAAAGAGCTGAGAGCAATTTCAAAAATAAAACCTTTATAAAATTGTTTTTAAGACACTAGGCCTAACTGTTTCTCTATTCCCACAATGTTAGTTAAATTATAAAGTATTTCCAATTTTTAGTTGACTTTCCACTTTTTAAAAATAATTCAATAAAATTTTTGTTATAACCTAACAATTTTCATTATAACCTAGTCACAGCCCCTTAGCGTTCAAAGTAAGGGAAATTGTCCTATCATATTTGTAGTACCCTTTTTCTTATATGAGTAATGGAAAGATAAACCACATTCCTTCGAATTCCTGTGAAGTGGTTCTAGTGTATCACATATCAATCCATGGTATACTGAGTATGTGAACTCTCTGCCTTGATAATCCTGTGTTTGCTACATTTAAGGCATTTTGTAAGTCTTAGAGATGCACTCTGCATTCTGCTTTTGAGTCTTCTCCAACTGTAGGTGTGTAAAAGTTTAAAACACGATTTATAATCAAACATGGCTAAAAATACTTTTTTTTTTTTACAAACAGGACCTTGTAAATCTTCACAGCAATTTAAAAATAAGTTTATTTTTATTTTATAGATGAGGATACAGATAGAACATAACTGCTCAAAAAATCATTACTAAATGGATAAAGAAAGCTCTAAAAGCCACTTTTCTAAGGTCATGTAGAAAATGAATTATTATTTTCATGTTCTAGCTCGGGAACTGGCCCATCCTATTGTTTGTGGTCCCTTGGAGTACTGGGAAAACTTGCACTAAGCACAACATATCTGCCTTGTGAAAGGAATGTTCTCAAGTTTCACTTGTGAGACAGCAATTTTGCATAAGGGCTTGGATGGCTTTCATCTCACATAGGCATTAATAAATGATTTTTATTTACCTAGATAGTTAATCTATTGCATCTCATTTTTTTCTTTTTATATTGTACTAAGTATCTGTAGTTTTTTTTATATGTCTCTTCAATAAAACAGAATAGAAGAGGACAATAGAATTTCTGAATCAACTTAATCTGATCTATTCTCTTAGAATAAGGGTCCCCAATGGTGGAGGCTCAATTTTAACATGGTGTTTCATGAATCGACATCTACTCCATTAGCTCCTCCCTACCTTTATGTCATTTATAGACATTTCTCCAAAGAAGACATACAGATAGCCAACAAAAACATGAAAAGATGCTCAACTTCGGGACTTCCCTGGTGGTGCAATGTTTAAGAATCTGCCTGCCAATGCAGGGGACAAGGGTTCGATCCCTGGTCCAGGCAGATCTCACATGCCAAGGAGCAACTAAACCCGTGTGCCGCAGCTACTGAGCCTGTGATCTAGAACCTGCAAGCCACAACTACTGAGCCCACATGCCACAACTACTGAAACCTGCATGCCTAGAGCCTGTTCCCTGCAACAAGAGAAGTCACCACAATAAGAAGCCCACGCATCACAATGAAGAGTAGCCCCTATTCGCCACCACTAGAGAAAGCCTGTGTGCAGCAATGAAGACACAACACAGCCAAAAGTAATAAATAAAATAAATAACTTTATATAAAAAAAAGAAAGATGCTCAACATCACTAATTATTAGAGACTATGATGTATATAATTTTTACTCACCTAGGCAAGACTCTAACTCCATTATATTTTTGGAAAAGGTCTATGGCCTATTTGGCATTAGATGTTGCCAAATTATCCAAATAGAATTTGACATGACCAACTTACAAAAATATTATAATTTTGAATATAGTAAATTTTAGACAAATAGATGATATTTCACAAACTACAAACTTGGTTGATGTTTTCCTGGGTGGTCTCATGTACAGAAGATATTCTGTACTCTGAGCACATTAAGAGCATGTCTCTGCATAAATGGTGAACATTGGAGTCATTAAGATTTAGAGTGGAATTCTGGGGGAAAAATAAGGAAAGAGAATTGAAGGTTGGAGATGGAGCAGTTTAGGAAATTGTCTTCTTCTTTTTTATTATTCCTTAATTTATTCTGTCTCATCTCCAACTTCAAAACCTACTTATTGAAGCTTGCTTCAGCAGGGTGAAGATCTGACTGGAGTACATGACACTGAGAAATTAATACACTATAGAGTTCACTTCCTCTCAAGTTTTATTTACTGGTTAGAAGAGGTAATTTCTTTTTATTTATTTATTTTTTTGAGGTACGCGGGCCTCTCACTGTTGTGGCCTCTCCCGTTGCAGAGCACAGGCTCTGGACACGCAGGCTCAGCGGCCATGGCTCACAGGCCTAGCTGCTCTGCGGCATGTGGATCTTCCCGGACCGAGGCACGAACCCGTGTCCCCTGCATCGGCAGGCGGACTCTCAACCACTGCGCCACCAGGGAAGCCCTAGAAGAGGTAATTTCTTTAATCCAGTGTCCTTGGGACATGGTATACCATGCATCACTCTTCTGTCACTGGACCAATCCCTCCCTTACACACACACACACACACACACACACACACACACACACACGTATTAATTAGTACCTACAATACCAGTTCTATCAACAAATCAGTAATGTTAACCACTACCAGTTCTGGTTATGGGTCAGTGTTAACCAGTACTGGTTCTAGTTCTAGTTAGGGATCTCAAAAGCTATGTAATCTTCCTAACTTCAAGGTTCAGTTAAACACAAAAATCTAAAATTAAAGCATCAACTTGGTGCATATCTAGGATGTTAACATTAACTTGTGTGAACCTGGCCTGAAAATAAAACTGGACCTAAAATAGAAATCCCTACAAATCTGTTCCAACAATTCAAAATGTTCAGTCCTCTTTCTGATAGAGTTAACTAATTCTAATGTCCCAACCTGGGAGATGTACTTCTACATGGAAGCCTATATGATAGAATAATGTCAAACCATGGAGTTTTCTCCAAGGAAATGCACTGTAGACAGCACCATAGTATTACAAAGTCTTGCTGTGTCTAAATCTCTTGCACTAATCCCAACAACCTAAATACTCTTGTCTGCAGTATGAATAAACATAGGTACCATAAAAACACCCCTTTCCACATCCTTTCTCTTCAGTTAATTGGTCTCAATGTTTCCTCAACTCAAATTTCAAAATCAAATGTTAATGATTATATCATCCTGGAAGAAAAAAAGGAGGCAAGAAAGCCCGCATTCTTTGAATATATCTGAATCTGTGAACTTGGGAAGTCACTTGACTTCACTGTACTTGCTTCTTTCTCTATAAAATAAGAAAAATCTTGTCAGTTTTACAAGGTTGTTGTGAAAACAAATGAAAAAAAGTGGTTTGAATTGGACAGTGTTGTGAAAAAAACAAAGCTATTTACTGCTTAATTCTACCTAGTCAAGCTTTCAATAAACTGTACACATATGAATTAAATAGATGATTATTTAATGGCTGCATACATACATAAGCGAAAGAACCAGTTTTTTACTCACAACCTACAGATAATTTATGTAATACAACTTTATTGATAAGATACTGTTGTCGACATATTAATGGCCCCCAAAGATGTCATGTCTAATCCAGCAAATACATGAATATGTTAGCTTACATGGTAAAGAAGAACTTTGCAGATGTGACCAACTTAGTAATTTTGTGATGGGAATATTATTCTGGGGGGCCCAGTATAATCACAAGAGACCTAATAATAAACAGGCAAGAGGAACAGAGCTGAAGAAGGAAGTGTGATAAAGGAAGCAGATGTATGAATGGTGAGAGGAGGGGCCCAGGAACAAAGGACTGTGGGCAAACTCTAGAAGCTGGGAAAGGCAAGGAAACAAATTCTCTCCTAGAGAAACAGGGGAAATTCTTCTCCCTCAGAAGAAATGCAGCCCTTGATTTAGGACTTCTGATCTCTGGAACTGTTAGATAATAAATCTCTGTTGTTAGAAGTGTAAAATAATAAATTTGTGTTGTTTTGAGCCACCAAATTTGTGATAATTTGTTACTTCAGCTATAGGAAACTAATATAGATTCTATGTGCTGAGCCCCATTCTAAGTGATAGAAATATGTAGATGAACAAAATGGAGAAATAAGCCGAATATTGCGCTCTACATTTTACATGAATTCAAGTCATTTTTTACAACTGTACAGGTATGTATAATAAATATACAATAAAATAATAATATAATTATTATATAATATATTATTATTTATTATTATTATATTATAATTAATATATTATTTATTATTAATTAATAAATAATAAATAAAATAAAAATAAAATAAATAATAAATTAATAATAAATTAATTAATAAAATTGATATATTATTTATTATTATATTATAATTAATATATTATTATTATTTATAATATTACGATTAATTATTATATAATATATAATAAAATAATAAAGCCCCTTCTTTATTGATGAGGAAACTGGAAGCCAGAGTAATGTGTCCATTGTCACACAACTAAGAGGTGAGTTTCCTGTCTTCAGAGCCTGTGTCTTTACACTCATTGTATTACCTCCTCCAAATAACCTGAAGGTACATGTCAGCGTAATGTAGGTTATGCACCAAAGATTCATTTGCTGAGCTATGGCTTGTTTTGCCATTTGGGGGGAGATATGGGAGAAGAAAGCAAGTAAGGAGAAGAGGTTTACTTTGTAGAGATTCATTTGAAGAGTTGGAATTGAACTCACATAACTCAAGATGAGTCTGCATACCCAAGCCTACTAAAAAAAAGTAAGTTTTTCTTTAACTCAAACTTATTTTTAGTAATTGCTGCATAGACATTAATTTCAGAATTTTATTTTGAAATTTTTTTGTGAAACTTTTTATTTATAATTTGAAAGACCAAAATAAAACAAATGATGTCATTATATCGTTTCCCTTAACACACTTATCTGACTTTTTAAACAATAGAATGGATTGAAAAGGAAGGCTAAAAACATATTTTTAACAAAAGTGTTTATGGATAAAATTTATTAATACATTCCCACTTGTGCTGAATATTTTGAGAGTTTTGGTCAAAAGCAAGTTGAAGAACCCCAAGATCCACAGATGTTGCTTCTAGCCCCGAGCTCATCTTATTTATTTATTTGTTTTCACTAATTGGAAATCACATTTCTTAGAAATGAAAACAAAAAGTATCCTTTTATAAAGAATGCCTTGCCTGAAGATTTTTAAATGAGGGTAAAAACAGTTGCAAGCCCATTAGTTGTTTTCCCTAAAATAATTTATTTTAAAAAGTCATTACCTTACTAGAAAAAAAACTGATAGAGGGCCTTAAGGATTTCTACTTTAAATTTCAGGGATTTGCCTCATTAAAAATCAATTGCAGAACCAAAAGCCTCATGCATGTGTATGTGTGTGAGGGGGCAAGAGAAAGGGAAGTATGGATGTAAAAATCTTGCCCAGTTTTATTTAAATATTTCTGAAAATATAAATCATCTTAAATGACATTAAGAAAAACTTCTTTGAGATGTTTACATTTTTTTCTAGTAGAAAATATAGTGCTACTTCTGGACATGTCGTTATTATCTCTCATAACCAGGTTAGAAATTTCACTTTCTGATAAGTTCCTTATAAATTAAGCCTTAAAATTGTCTCCATTATTTCTACTACTCTGCTGCAAATTTAACAGTGAGTGAGTTTAATAAATTATAAACATTGTCCAACAATGTATAAGTCATGGAGAGAAAATAAATATATGCTGACTCTGTTAGTTTTTCATTCTAAGAAAAAGAAAAGAATTGGCTGAAAATAGAAACCTAAGAATCTTGGAAAAGGATGATAATAACATACTTAGCACTTTTCTAAGTAATTATTTTTCCATTATCTTAAGCTATTTAAAAACCTTTGTGCTTGATAACCTGAGCTCCATAAGAGGTACTATCTGGAGGACAGTGAAGGAGTTGATATATTTGTTTCCTCCCTCATTGGAGACTTTATGAGCTATGTTGCAATCAACTGCAGTTACTTCCAAAGACTTCATATATCAGAGAACAATGACCACAGGCCAAGGTCATCCTTGAAGTTAGACAAAGGAAATGGCCCCAATAATATAATGATATCTACAATTATTTAAGGGGAACAAAGGTAAGGTGTGAAAATAATTTTGCCTTCTTTTGTAGCTAGTGAAGGAGTTTCTTCATTTATGAAAGGAGGGAATCTACTCAATGTCTTAGAATACATATCTTAGTCATTGTAATTGTTCCTTTCTTCTCTCGGCTATTTCTTCTGAACTTATCTTTTACCATGGGCTTTTAGATTTGCAAGGTGCCATGGAAGAAATTACTTTCTTCTTTAGGTTCAAAAGCAATAGTCAGGCTTGTAGTGCACACAAGTCAAAAATTTGTCATATGTTCAAAGGCACTTGTAGAATCTCAGAGCTATAATTTTAAAAATAATAAAAATAATAAATGGTTCCTCCATAATATTGGAGGGTCTAAGGAACTTAGGCTATGGAGAATAGATAGATGATAGATTAGATAGGTAGATATTCTGATATAGCATTGTCCCAATAATAGCTAAGAGCATAGTCGAGGATTTCTGAGAATTTATTTACTGCCTATATTGTTTTCAGGTCCCTTATAATTCAATGATAATTTTCAAAAAAACTACCCAAATAATCTAATATTGGGTGAATTCCAATAGGGCACCCAGGAATTCTTTCCACTCATTCTTCAAAAACAACCTTTTAAAGTAATTATCACCCAAATACATATGGAGACAAAACTAGGGAGTGTAAGTGACTTATCCAAATTTAGCTAGGAAGTGGAAAAGTGGAAATACCAACAAAGACTTTTGATTTTTATGGCAAAATGTCTTTACAGTGTTTCTTGTCTTTTTAATTATTTGAATGCTTTTAACAAAAACGATGTAGCAGTAGGTGTTAAAGTCCCATAAGCAGAAATAGAATGAGGCACCTTTAAAAGTTATAAAATTTTTTACAAATACATTATTATACAAATTCTTATGAGGTAGACTCTCCAATTATATTGTCTTTAGAGTTAGACGTCAATGATACTATTTTTTTTCTACCTTAATGTGAGTGATAATTCTCTTTGTTCTGTTGAGTTTTTCATTTAGTATCCTTCCTGATGTAAATTTGAAAAAAAAACTTTTAAAAGATAAAAACCCAAAGGAACAAAATCTAGAGTGACCGTGTCTGAAATGTGGTAATGTCCTGAATTTTAATGGGACAGGGGAAACTATTTCTATCTTTTAAGCTATGTGAGTATATTCAGTTAAGAATACATTTCAATCCATTAGGATGTTATATGATTTAGTATTGTCCTCACACAGAAACAGGAACATTAATGAAAAGAAAAATAATTAGCTTTGTGCTGATAAGATCATGGAGTGGTACTGTCAGATATCTGTTAGAGATGTATCCCATACATAAAGTCCTAAGAAAGAACTTAGTCTCTGGCCCTAACATAGTTGTATGGTCCTGCAGCTAACATGTGAGAAATGGGTTAAGGTCCTACATCTTCTAAATTTATAGTCCAGAAGCTAGCATCACTGGCACTCCAAGTAGGCTATACAAAAAAGTTTCCAAGGAATGCAGTAACAATTCATAGCTACCTTAATGAGATATCTCTGTTGAGGGAGTAGGTTGAAAAGGCCAAGAAAAACCTCTTTTGAATTTTTGCTGAAATGGTATAATTAATCAAATCAATGAAAGAAATCATTGAAAATCCATATTATTTTCTAATAGGTAGAAAAATCCAATCAACTAATAGGAATATACTGAGTTCCCACTTGATGTTTAATATGGACATATGGATCAAGATATTTTCTGCCATTTTCCTTTGTTCTTGAACCATATTTTGCTAATTCCTAAGAAGAATGGAATACTAAGCAATGAAATAAAAGTCAGGCAAATTTCGATTGGGGTTTAGGGCAGTTAAGAATTCTGAGGCTCCAGGGGTTTCCCTGGTGGCGCAGTGGTTGAGAATCCGCGTGCCGGTGCAGGGGACACAAGTTCGAGCCCTGGTCTGGGAAGATCCTACATGCCGCGGAGCCTCTAGGCCCGTGCGCTACAACTACTGAGCCTGCGTGCCACAACTACTGAAGCCCATGTGCCTGGAGCCTGTGCTCTGCGACAAAGAGAAGCCACCGCAATGAGAAGCCCGCGCACTGCAAAGAACAGCCCCCGCTCGTCCCAACTAGAGAAAGCCCGCGCGCAGCAACGGAGACCCAATGCAGCCAAACAACAACAACAACAACAACAACAACAAAAGAATTCTGAGGCTCTGTACAATCTTATCAAAAAATTATCTGGTAATTTCTAATTGTTATCCAAGGCAATAGTTCAGGTTCAGAGAATTCTGAACAGCAATACGAAGAAATAGGGAAGAGGTACAACGGTACATAGGTCAGAAAGAACAATGAATATAAAATAACTAATTCAAAAATTTCTTTACAGTTAGATCTGGTTTCATCAGTTAAGAATCTTACATTTAATAGGTGATCATTAAATTCACTGCTGAAACAAAAGTACCCTTTTAAATGTGCAAATCTTTCATCCCTTCATTTTTAAAATGATGGAAATAATTTAATTTGTTTTTAGACAGGTCTCAGTCCTAAGAGGAGAAAAAAACTTGGAAGTTAGACTGTTTGTGTTTGGTTAATATATGTGTTTAATATGCTAAAGAAATCTAATCTTGCTTCAATATTTGCAGAAAAATATGCCATTTATCAAAAACTCTTGGGCAGTCATTTTACTGCAAGTGTTCTTTGCTTAACAAATAGATTCATTCAGCAAATATTTATGGAGCATCTTCTGAGCTCCAGGCAATGAAACAGATACAAGAGATTCAGAAATGAATAGGATAAACTGCATCTTTTTGAGGAACTCATAATCCTGTGTGAGATATATACATTGAAAACACTGCAATACAAATGCCACTCATGTAACAGAATTTAGTACAAAGTTTTATAGGTACACTAAAGAGGAAGTGATAAACTCTGACAGAAAAAGTTGGAAAAAATTTTTACAAAGACATTTACATTTCTAGTGGATATAAAGGGACAGCAGATAATTTAAACATAAAGAAGTAGCTGAAATTCCTTTAAAAACTTATTTTTAAGTACTGACCTTCCCCGTGTCTGGGGAGGGGGTAAGGGTGGGGACAATGAAATCCAAAGAGGAGAGGACAAACAGGGTATACTCGTGAGATTTGGGAGCACCAGCATTAACGGAAACAAAGCCAGATTTGGATAGGGGCCTCAGAAAATTAGTCCACCTCCTCCCACTACGTCCCTGGGCTTTCCCGTCCTCTACTCCAGGTATCAAACCAAGCACTCTTTTTTCCAAGATGCCCTGCTGGCCCAGGGGTCCAGGAGTCCATAGGTCTGGCCTCTGTGACATTTTGAATGCCTCTGTACTAAGAACAGCAGTTCACAGCAAGCTTTTGTTCATGGTCTTAATTCCTTGGTAAAGTAAATTAGTCAATGCCAAAAGTTGTGAGTTTGGTCCTTGGAGAAAATATGGGCCTTACGAGATAGAAGAGTAAATTTCGGAGGGTTTTACTGAAGAAATGAAAGATATCTTTTGTATCTTTCTTCCCTGGAGCCCTTCATTTTCATAACTGTGTTCCTGTTGGTTTAATTAAACGTAAAAAAAGTAAGATGTTGAGTCTACCTGCTTTGGAGCAGACCCAGGTCTGAACTTTTTCAAATGCTTGATACATTTTACTTGAAGGATTTGAAACATGCAATCATAGGTTACATAGTTCAGTTTTAGGTCCTACTGGATTTATTTTTTTTAATGTTTGAAAGCATAGTTTTATGGTAGTCCTTTTAGGAAGAATCCAGTATTATCTAAAATTATTAGCAAAGTTATATGTATTTTACATAACAAAGTTTTTAGAATGTTGAGAATTAATTGAAAATAGAGTGATGAGTAAATGTTTAGGCTGAGATAATTTATTTCAATAAATTTCAAAAGCCTTGTCTTGAAATACTATCAGTAAACTTCTGTGATTTTTTTCTTTTTAAATTTGTTTTGCTGAGAGCATAGCTATTTGCTTTTATTGTAAAACAATAATAATAACAATAAAAAGCAAACTCTCAAAAAAAACTTATCTTGGAACAGGTTCAAGCAAAGTCAGTCCATTGCATATTTGCATGTGATTCCTTTTATAAAATAAAATACCAATATCAACACAAAATTTTATCTTAGTGATACTGTAAGTAAGGTAAAAATGTACTGTGTTTAATAAAATTTTAGAAAATCATTATGTAACATTAGGGTTTACCCATGTCTGTTTACACAACAATGTTTCAGGACAAAGGAAGAAATGATAGGAGTGTAATATTCTGCTTCCCTTACAGCAGTGTTTCTCACTGGTATAGTTCTTGACATTTTAGGAAGGAAAATTGTGTTTTGTAAGATATTTAATATCCACGAGCCCTAGGCACTATATATAGGTCATACATTTCATTTATTTTAACAACTAAAATACTCTTTCACATTTCCAAATACATCAGGTGAGCATGGAAGTGTGGATGCTTACAGCACCTGGTTGAACAAACAAGGCATCCATCAACATGATTTGATAAAAGCATGGGTTGAAATAACAACTCCATGTTGCCTAGTCTCTAGAAGAAAAATCATTGAAATGGAAAATCTCAAGAAACTTCAAAATTTCAAAAAGTTCGATTTTTAAAATTTGCCTAGTGTATGTGTGGTAAGACTATACTTCCGAAGGCCTAAATATCACTTAGCATCTTTTCACCAGGGGTTGCCTAAGAGACAAAACATGAGCAGGAGAAGGGTATATAGCAGGGGGACTAGGTAGAGGAAGAGGAGAAACTGATCACCAGTTACTTTTAGAAAACAATCAAAATTAACCTCATGTACCTTCCATCCTAATTTATCTTAGTCAAGGCCATGAGTCATAAGTAGACTTTATAAATAACCCTCTTTACACCTATTTTAATCCCATATGGCTTTGTATCTGTCCTAATTTTACCCATTGTCCCACCTCCCTGACCTCCTTGTAGGAATTTCATCCATGACTCTATCAATTTTTCACTGCTTGTGGGTTCAGTGAAATTATTGCATGCCTCCCCACATGACATATTTCAGAATCCATCACTGTAAATATCCTCTTGCACATATTTTCAGCTCCCTTTCTCCTTTGTCATTCTCCATTATACTAGTCTAACATAACCAAGACCCCCATCACACCTGGCAATAGAATATAGCTGGAAAAAATACACATTTCAGGATAAATCACTACTAGGTCTCCATTATTACCTAAAAACCCTACTCAACCATTCCCAAAAAGAACCATATCTCTCCTCTTATCAAAGTATTAATGCTTCTCCCTATCACTCTAAGAAAATAGAAAGGATCATATTAGAACAACTTCATCATACTAGTACCAAATCTTTCAGCTTTTGTCTTTATTAACTGTTTCTTCTTTTGAATATGGATTACATTTACTTGGTTATTTGAGTGTTGTATAATTTTTCTGTAGAAGCTCTCTCTCTGCTAAACAGTCTAGCCACCCAGTTTTAGAATTGCTGTAAGGTTCTGTTTGCTCTTTAGATTTGCCTAAATTTTTCTACAGCTCAGGAAATTTCTTTCTATGCTTCTGACCTTCCTCCAGCATTCAGAATATGGGTACCTTACTCTCTGCAGTGCCAGAGAATATGTTTCTTACTTCTCATGTCCAACCTTCAGCCTTCTGCAGGTGAAAGCCAGCAATCTCTCAGATTTCTTTCAATTCTCCTGCCCACTGCCTCTCAGTCTTTGGTTCCTGAGAGACCAAGTTGTTTTGTATTTCAGCTTTTTCTTACCTGCTTTTGGTATATTGCACTTAGGTATCTAAAGTAGATCCATGGGAAAACAAAAAACAAAGAGTGGGTGAAATTTATCCTGTGCCTGGGGTATCTTGGAATTCTATTCTGCCATCCAAGTGTATATCCAGACATTAATGATTTATTAACACTTAGTTTCACTTTTTCTTATTCCGGTCTTTGACATGTTCATTATTTTCTAGCCACCCTATCATTTTTCCAAGGATAAAAACAGCTCTGTCTCCTTTTTCTATAAATGGCTTGTATTTCTCTGAAATTTAGTTCAGTTAGGTTTCCTTGAATCTTCAGCTTTCTGGTAAACTTAAAATATATTATTTTTTAGCTCATGTGGTTTTTTTTTTTTGTTGTGAGTGTGAAGACTATAGTCTCTAACAATGTTTTAAGTTCTAACTAGAAGCAGACATTCTCTTATTTGCTATTATTTTAGATTCAGACTCCCATCCATTTCTCTATAGATTGCATTTGAAAGTCTAACGTAAACAAGTTGGAGATGGTCTTTTGCATCTATCTCATCCAGATATAAAGTATGAGGATTTAGGGCCAGAATATCTGTAGTAAATCCTATTAAATGTGACTTAATCATTAAAAAATCTTGAGTTTCTGTATTTTTTCTATCAAGTGGGAATACTGATTAATACTACTTAAAAAAAACAGTTTCAACAGACTTTCCTATGACTTACAGATTAGAAGTGAAAATGAACTAGAGTTCATGAGAACTCTTTATAAACTTTAAAGAAGTATAGACCTGCTGATTTTTATAACCTTAGGAAATAATACTTTTCCAGTCAATAATGGTTCTAAGATTATATCTTAGATGCTTCCAGTTTGTAAAAAAAAACATTAACAACTGCCATCAGTTCTGGTGTGTATCGCTGACAACTTCTCAAATTCTTCATCCTCTGTGACAGGATATGATTTTTTTCCCTTGAGAAATGTGCACAGTATAAATGCAAGTCAGCTGGTATTTCGCATACCTAGGGAATATCTCTATTAACAACTTATTACTAATTCATTCAGAATTTCACACCTACTTCTTGACTAAAATATATATGTAAATATTTAATGTCAACCCAGAGAAATTTGTTCAAAGTCTACAAATCTAAGTCAAATATTATTTAAATTACAAATTTTCAGTTAGAGGTAAGATGGACATGAAATGGGCAGGAAATGGAAATGTAAGAGATAAATTTCATGTTAGTACATTTTAAAAATGTGTTTGATTCCAAAATATGAGTTTAAAATTTTTTTCTGTTTTAATATCTACCATAATTTATTTATAGTCCTAGTTCAATTATCCTTTCTTTGCAACTTAGGACATTTAATATTTGCATAACAATATTATTCCTTGGTAGGAGTTGCATGAATTTTAGGTTACTTTAGATTGTTAATGAGATCTAATAATAATATTTCTGATGCCATCAATTTTCAGCTATCCAAGTAAATGTTAACAGGGTTAACATGGGTAATTGGAATCCATACATATGTGCACAATTTCTCTAAATTTTTTTTTTGCTTGCTTGCTTGCTTGTTTCAAATAATAGCTTCAAGGAAAAGAGAAATGATTGACCTAAATAACGTCTCCTTTCTCTTTCATCTTCAGTAAAGAGGCTAATGAGAACTGTGGTTGGTCGGGAGGGGCTAAAATAGAGTCAGGAAAGAAGCACGAGCCAACTAGAGTGGCAGCTGGAAAAAGATATGAACCGAGACACGTTTAAATTGGAGTTGAATGAGGAAATTACAAAAACGTTTGTGAAACCCACTCTGTGTAAAACATAAAGATTTTCTGAGAGATGTAAAGAAAAAAAAGGGAGCATGTGAAATGCTTGCAGTGTATTTCAACACGCATTTAAGAAGCATTATTCTGCACAAAACACTGAGTATATAATATGAAAGCACAATGATAATATCAGGCCTCAGATCTGGCCTATAGGACTAAGTTACAATGATAAGTGTTATCATAGTTAGGAAAAAATCCATAAATGCTTATCTTATAGAATTAAATGATTATCAAAGTAATCTAGGTATTAGTAAAAGTTTCCTTACCAGTATATCCAATATTAATTGTGAAAAAATTCTTTTAGTAAGGATTACTAAATGGTTTCTCAGAAAGAAGAGATAATTAATGGCTAAGAGAACCAGAGAAGGAAGTATTTGCTACTTAACTTTTTTTATACCATGATTATAGAATATTATCAAAAGTAGGAAGCAAAGGATGGGGAAAAAACAACCCTCTCCCAAAGTATAAAAAATATAGCTGAAAATGACAATAAAACTCAATGTGTCCATAGAAGTCATGTAATAATGATGAAACAAAATAAATACTTGGAAATAAAACACTTACTAATGATATTTAATATTTTGTAACAAATTTTTAAAAACTATATTTATTCTAAGTAATCAATTGTAGCTATCCTTTCTGAAAGGCATGCAATCTAGAAGGGAACACGTCAATATGTCCGAGTTGATCTACTTTTATTTTTATATTTTGAATGGCAAAATAAAATGTCAGGCATGCCTCCAGCATGAGGAAAGAGACACAACATTTCAAGGCAAAGCAGCTAGTTGCGATACCACAGTTAGTATTCTCTCCTTAACCAGCTCCATTTATATCGGCTCCATTAAGTTTACTATCCCACCTCATTTGCAGCCCAAACCTTCTGACCTCTGAGTGTATTGTTTGCATTTCCTCTGATAAGTTTGATGTTCTTTGACTTCATTCATTGTTCTCTTTCTAAAATTTTAAGCTTTACAGTTAATTTTTAAATGTTAATGCCTCTGCTGCTTACTATTTCAGTTTCTGAACATCTGGATAGGGGATGAGAAAATGTTATTTACTCTATAAAAGGAAAATATTATTCTTAAATATTCCTTTTTTTTCAGATATCATGAGCTTCATCATATTTCCAACTCCCATTTACTCAAGTCCAAAGTACTGCAAGTGTCCCCTTAGGACTACCTGTTTTGATCCCTCCTATTCTAAGTCATCTCTTAAATTACAATTTCTTCATAAAGTTCTTTGATCATATTCCTTTTCTCCAATATCTCCACTGCCTTTCTCTCATCTCATTTCGTTTTGCATTTGAGTCCATCCCCAATCTGTGAAAGAACAACATCTCTGGTCTCATCTTTTACTATTTTCTCACATGATTAATACAAATTATTTGTATCCTGTGTTTCCATTTTCCATAGTGTGTGCTGCTCTTTTCTCACCATTAGTAGTATTTTTTCTCTTGGTCTCTATTTATTGATATCTCATCCACTCTTTTAAGTTTAGCTGAGTACAGCTCTCTATAGGCTCTAAGCAACCTTACAGGTACTTAAAATGAAATATATCTAAAACTTAATTTATCATTTTTTTAATACCCAGACCTACAGATCTATCTATCTGTGATGTGTATACCTTGGTTATGGCATCATCAGAAAAAAAACCATCCAGGAAATACATCTGAAAACATCCTTGGCTTCCTTTCTCTTCTGTAAATCAATTCTGATGTGTCATTTGTATCATTTGAATATGTCCTTTCCACTACATTCCCTACAAATACTGTCTTAAGTCAGGTGCTTTACCAATTTTCACCAAGGTTTTATAATAATAGTCAGGGCTGGCTGCTCCCCACCAATTTCATCCACTCAATCACCACTAGCATGGACATCTAGATCTGGATGTCTCAGAATCAAATTATACTCAATATATTTCAAACTAAATTCACAACTCACCTCTCTCTCAAAAATGGTGCCTTCTCAATTCCCTCCACTTTAAATGACATCCTAATCAAACTGGTTATGCAAGCCAGGGACCCTGGGGAGCAGTGTGCTGGCACCACCTCTCTCCTGACTTGTGAGAGTCAATGGTGCATATTTCTCCCAATTCCAAATCGGTGACATCATGCTGATATGTTGAAGTTCGCCTTAATGGGAATATTTATACCATGGAAATTGGCAAATCGTACAATTTCAGCACTTACTATTTTTATTTTTTATTTTCCTTTTTTATCAGGGAGCCAGTTTATCAGCACATCCCTGGGGGCATTCACCATGACAGTTATTCTCCTTTTCCAATTCATCTCAAATGTTTCAGGGTTTTATAGATGTTTAACTTATCTCATGTCAGTTTATTCTTTTAATTCTATGTCCATTTATACTCAAGGTGTATCACTGAAATAATTTCCTCAAAATTTTTATCTTTTCTTCCTTGGAATATGCCTACAACACTGCTATTAAAGTGATCTTTCTGTAATGAAAATCTGATTATATAATTCTTCTATTTAACATTAACAGGAGCTCCAAAATACTAGAAAATAAAATACCAATTCCTACGCATGTTGTGGAGGCCATTTGTACACTGTATGGTCTTTACTGATCTCTCTAAAACACTATCCTCCTGCTTGGTGTCAGGTATCCAAATGCTATGCCTGTAGAATTATTTTCAACTCCTCCCTCAGACTCAAGCAGTCTTCTCATATCATTTCAAATGCTGTTCATTCTCATTTTAGTACCCATTTTGCAAGCTCAAAATGCCCTGCCTATCCAAAATCCAACTGTAAAATCTCATCTGGTAAACTATTCCAGATTTTTTCACTTATGCTCATTTCAATCTTGTCCTATAAATAAAACTGCTATTACTACTAATGTAATGCTTTGTAACATGAAAGCACAGACATTCACATTTTTTAATTCATTTTTGTATTCTTGGGTCCTGGCTTAACCTTGGTGACTATCTTACACATGACAATAATCAACATGAAAAATGTCAGTCTAAATGACAGAGATCTCTCTCTCTTTTTTTTTTTTTTTTGTGGTACGTGGGCCTCTCACTGTCGTGGCCTCTCCCGATGAGGAGCACAGGCTCCGGACGCGCAGGCTCAGCAGCCATGGCCCACGGGCCCAGCCGCTCCGCGGCATGTGGGATCCTCCCGGTCCGGGGCACGAACCCGTGTCCCCTGCATCGGCAGGCGGACTCTCAACCACTGCGCCACCAGGGAAGCCCCAGAGATCTCTTTTGCTCCTTTTTTCACTTCAAGTCAGGGGACATTTCCTGTGTGTCTTCTGTGCCCCAAGAACTGTGAATATTGGTTTTAGATCCTTCATGATGTGTGTACTTGTAGCACTGTTTTATGATTAAAAGGAATAATGTTTGTCGTGTGTGGGTGTGCAAGTAACTTTCTTCTAAGAATTATGGCAACAGGTTTGACCTGTAGACAATATTATTTAGTTTTAAAGATAGTGTCTAGGCTTGATAGGGCACATACTGTGCCAATGAATTTAGGAATTATGGCTAACATATTCATTGCACTTACATCTGTCTATCTATCTATCTATCATCTATCTAGTTTATATTACAAAGGAGAATTTTAACTGCTAAGTGCATATGTGTGTATTCATTTAGTTTCATAGTATTATCATCCACTTTCTACAAGTGAATTAACTAGACAGAAATTAAGCAAACTTTACAACATCACACAGGAAATACATGGAGAAAACAGAATATAAACCTAGGCAGTTTGGCTCCAGAGTATCTGCTTTTAACTGCTATTTATTGATTCAGTTACTAACTGACAAAATATCCAGACATTTAGGAAAAAAGATGGATCTTCCTTTAAATTTTTAAATCACCTCAAACTTTTGTTTTCTGCTTTGTAAACATAAAACCAATTTTTTTGTGGGATTAAAGAAAGCATCGTGGTGCCTGAGTCAACTCTTTAGTATACCTCCTGATGGAAAAACAGGTGTTACTAAGGCGAAACATGTGTGTGTAAGAGAGTATATTTATGGAACACATTAGAGATTAAACATAATTATTTTTTTCAGAAATTATATGAAATTGGGGGGCATCAAACTTAAGCAAATAGTGTTTAATTATTTTAAATTAAACTTTGTTGAACAAGACAAAAAGGAAAAAGATAATTTTAACATATACCAATTATTTTCACTTTATGGAAGTCTAAATAAATTCAATTCTTTGGAAGAAAAATGTTTTTCTTTGTAGCTCAGTGCAGCACATTCCTAAATCGGAAATAGTTTGTTCTGAAAATAGTGTTAGTAAGATATTTTAAATGCACTGCTTAAACATGTGGACTTTGCTGATTTTATATTTGAAATAAGGCACAGCTCATGCAAAATATTAATTGATTTATAGCTAGCTCAGTTGACTGTGATTTCATGTAGCGCAAATGTACTTACAGTAAGTGTTATGACCTCCCAGGGAAGAGTCCACAATATTGAGCAAAGCAGCATTGAGCAAAACAGCCACTGGAAAAGTATTAACCAATTTCTGCCTAGCTTCTAATGTGTCTGAAGGGAGCTTTTGTTGTGTAGATTATCTTGCTGCTTTTGCTGTCTTGTCGGATTTTAGCCAGGCTTATAATATTTTCCAATTACGGGGGAGAAAAAAAAGATGAATAAATGGGACTGTAAAATATTAAGATATGATCACAGACTAGGAAAGAGAAGAGAGGCAGGAGGCCAACCAAATCCCATTTATATACCATGTCAGTCTGCTCTTCCCTTATGTGCTTTACTACCAAATTCCTTCACTTTCTCTTTTCTCTCTTCACCATCCCTCAGCTGGCTGGACTGAAAAGATAAGGAACCATTTCCTTAGGGGAATCAGTTCTTGTAATTAATAAACCCACTAAGTGCTGAAGCACCCAAGGTAAGGCGCCCGTAGATCTGGAAAGAACAACCTGCCTCACAAGAACCATGGCTTCCCAGAGACATTTGGAAGTTTATTGATTTCAAGAGAATTGAAATCTCGGACATACGTGCTGTTTTCTCTGAGGAGTTTATCAGAGCACTATGACCTTTTTGGCTCTGTGTCTCTTTGGGTAACAGAGAGTCATTGTCACGGTTTAAACATTGTGCTGGGAAAGCCAATATCACAGAGGGATTTTAAGAAATCTGAACTTCATCTCTTTTATGGAAATGTTCCCATTATAAATAGTGACAAACTTATGCTGATAATTATCTCTTTTATCTTGTCTCTTTTCTGTTTTTTATGGCCCCAGAACGTGTCTGACTCACCTTTATTTCTCTTTTCAAGTCCTAAGAGGGTGTGCTGCCTTTCGTAGGTTCTCAATATGGAAAGAAGATAGTTCCCTAAAATCCATGTGGCTTTTGAAATATTTCGATAAGAAGCACAAAAATACCAACTTAGAAATGTACTTAAAATCAACTTCTGAATCTTTATTTTTTAATTTGTTTTTTAAACTAATATCAAGCCTACATAATGTGTCTAGCATTCTTGATTACTTTCCTTAAAAAGTTATCTTGCATTCGGACTACCTTGAAATATTCTTGCCAGTCTCAATATCATTTTAAAAAATGTTGTTGGCTGTGCGACTTGTGGGATCTTAGTTCCCCGACCAGAGGTTGAACCCAGGCCCATGGCAGTGAAAGCCCAGAGTCTTAACCACAGGGCTGCCAGGGAATTCCCTCATTATCATTTTTAAAGTGAAGAAATGAAGTACCCAACAATTAAATGCTTTTAATAGTGAACAATAGAATTCAAACCCAGCAAACTGGAACCCAAGATTAGAGTTTTTCCACTATACTATGCCTAGATCATTTTTTTTCAAATATTTAATTTTAAAAACCAACAAACAATCATATCAAAGAAAGAATTCTGCTTTTTAAAATTTTCATTATATGCATATATATTTTAAATTTCAGAATAAGAAAATGTATTTGTGTGAATACTACAAGTGATGACAAGGGGATATGGGACTTAAAATGGTTTTAAAGAATTCTGGGATGTGTGACTCATTCTAAAAGCATACCAGGTAGAAAGCAGAAAACTATAGTGAAAATTATTATCAAAAGTCTGCTATCATTAGAGAATTTGTTGAGAGTGCTATCTTGCAAGTTTAGGGGTGTCAGGCCAAATTCTGATTTAGAGTAAGAAGTACATGTTTGTTTATCTGTTTGCTAATTGGTTAATTGAATCAAACTTTCTTGACAATCTTAACTTAGGAAGAGACATGCCATATATTTTTGAGAACATTTTAAGTTTATATTTTACAAATTTTAATTAATTTAAATCTGTTGAGTGGTTACATTTTTAATGTGCATCTTTATAGGCATTTCTAGACATTGTAATGATATTTTGGCAAAACTTAACAAACGAAGTTACCATTTGCATGATCTAGAGGATTATTGTGAATGTATTTATAAATTAAAAAAAATTGTCTCAGGGGTTGCACTGACTGCAGTTAGAAAGATGTGCTTTATTTTCAGAGCAAGCAGGCAAGAGGAATTTTTTTCACTCTATGGTTTATGATGTCCATTGGGTTGATCTTGACACAGATTCTCCAACCTCTGTCACCTCTACTGTCTCTTCAATAAACAATGAGATAGACGGAATAGTTTAAGATAGGATAGATAGGATAGACTAGGATGGGTGGAAAATAATAGGGTAAACTAGACGGGGATAAAATAGAATAAAAATACAGAAGTAGGGCTTCCCTGGTGGCGCAATGGTTGAGAGTCCGCCTGCTGATGCAGGGGACACGGGTTCGGGCCCCAGTCCGAGAAGGTCCCACATGCTGCGGAGCGGCTGGGCCCGTGAGCCACGGCCGCTGAGCCTGCGTGTCCGGAGCCTGTGCTCTGCAACGGGAGAGGCCACAACAGTGAGAGGCCCGCGTACCGCAAAAAAAAAAAGAAAAAAGAAAAAAAAAATATATATATATAGAAGTTTTTTTAACTAATTCTTTTAACTAGTTTTAAGTTCAAGTTGGAAGTAGTGACCAGATAATTTAAAGGATGACCATTATTGACAGGACGTATAGAAAAGAGGTTTAACAGAACGCTCTCAGATGGGGGCTTATTGGTTTTCATATCCTTATTTCTCATCTCCTTATAGTATAGGGTCTTGTTATTGGGTTAGCAATTTTTTCTGGATACTTCCTTTCTACTTTTAGACTGCTTCTTGCAAAAACCTTTTGAAGATTACATCTCCTAATAATACTGATTCCATCACATCCTCACCACTTTTCCTTCATACCCTTTGGTACCTGGATCATAGGTTAACTTCAACCCTTCAGTTTTTTTGTTTTTTTGGGTTTTTTTTGCGGTACGCGGGCCTCTCACTGTTGTGGCCTCTCCCGTTGCGGAGCACAGGCTCCGGACGTGCAGGCTCAGTGGCCATGGCTCACGGGCCTAGCCGCTCCGCGGCATGTGGGATCTTCCCGGACCGGGGCACGAACCCATGTCCCCTGCATCAGCAGGCGGACTCTCAACCCCTGCGCCACCAGGGAAGCCCTAACCCTTCGTTTTAATGATTGGCAACATTAAGAGGTACGCAAAGGCACCACCTTTGAAAGTATGGGTTTCCTTAACCTTTTCTTTTCACCCACTTCTGCTCTTTTCTACTCAAGCAATATATTCTTAGGATAACATCCTAAACTATCTCACTATCTGAAGATGTAACATCTTTCATATCTCAAAATCTGATATTCCTCTGACTGATTCTAAATAACTACTCTTTCAAAGTCCCCATACTCCTCCTACTAAAGTTGGTGTTCAGCTTAACATTACCAAAATAGCACTTTAATTTCCTGTTTTTAACTATTATAAAAATCCATCTGAATTCATTTTCCTTCCAATTTAACCTAGAAAGTCTGCTAGTCATCTCAATGATATTCTCACTAGCATCCTTTATTCTTATATTTTTAAGTGTGTGTATTTTTTATGTGCAGCCTCTAAATTGCCAGTGCTATGTCAACCAAACACAATTGTTTTCTGTGATGCAAGGATGAGGCCTGTCTAAAAAGAACCCTATTGCTCACTCAAGGTTTATTGGAAGAGTGAACTATCAAGACTCCTTCTTCAAGCAAAAGAGCTGCACTCAAGCTAGATTTTCCACGGAGTCAATGTTTTTCTCCTCCTCACAGATGACGGGAGAATTTTCCATGCACCCTGGTCTCTACATACTGGATGCCTGGCTTCCTCAGATAACTCCTGGAAATAGCTGCTCCCAAACTCAGATTCTTGTCACCACGATGATAATTTTATTTCCAAACTTGATTTACAAATAGAAAAAGCAAAAGCATACGGATGTTATATGATGTTTCTAATGTCTATATTTATCCCTATTATTTTGAAAGTAGACACAAGTTGTCTGGGGCAGAGAGAGATTATTACTGTTACACCAATAACCACATTGATTTCTCCTTGGCTCAAATTTTCTCTCTTCTAGAGCCTTGTGATGAGAGCCAGATGTCACCCTACATGAGCCTGGTGCCCTCAATGTGTTGACTATGAAGAATTAATCTTTCACACATTTTTTCCTGGGGTTCCTACTGCTGCATATCTGATACTTTTCACTGGCTAGTCTCTCAACATTGCTCAGCAAATATTTTGCTCAGCTTTAACCAACTGCATTCCTGATTCCCTATAATGTCTGCTTTATAAGTCTAAAATCCTCTAAATTTCAATACTATTTCAGCTTAATAAATTCCTTCCCTAACTTCCCTGGTGGTACAGTGGTTAAGAATCTGCCTGGCAATGCAGGGGATGTGGGTTTGATCCCTGGTCCGGGAAGATCCCACATGCCCCGGGGCAACTAAGCCCATGTGCCACAACTACTGAACCCATGCTTTAGAGCCCACAAGCCACAACTACTGAAGCCCACGTGCTCTAGAGCCCATGCTCTGCAGCAAGAGAAGCCACCACAGGGAGAAGCCCGCTCACCACAGCGAAGCGTAGCCCCTGCTCGCCACAACTAGAGAAAGCCCGCACTCAGCAAAGAAGACCCAGCACAGCCAAAAAGGAAAGAAAAAAAAAATCCTTCCCTTTTTTATTACACACATACATACACACTTATCAATACATACCCTTACTTCTCCATTCCTTTATCATTACTCAGCTCTAACATTAAGCCTTCCACTGTCCCCTTGATCCTAATTCCAGCTACCTAGCCCATGAACATTGCAATAAAGACCATAATATTTTTGTTCCAACAAAATTGCATTTAAATATCCTTTCTGCGATGTGTTAGCTATGTGATCTTGGTCATATAATAAATGTTTCCATTTCCTCTTTGGAAAACTGAAAGTACTAATAACTACTCTGGAGGAAGATTAAAAGAGATAAAATATGTAAAGTGCATGTCCTTCACTTACCTTAACCCTATCAAAAAAAAAAAGTCTTATTTTTAATAGATAATTCTTTGGCTCACAACACTCTCCAATTGTATAATTCCTTCCTTTCTGTCTTTTCTTTTATTGCTAAACCCCTGAAATCCTAGTATTTATTTGCTTATTGTGCTCACTGCACTCATGACCTCATCTTCAATTGTTTCCTCCTTTTCCCATCGTTTTGTGCTCAGTCTTGACTTTCTAATAACTGTTAGATGCGACCTCATCTCAGTTCACATTCTATTTCGCCATATTATAATATTTACAAACATTGACCACATTGTCTTAAAATAGTCCTTTCCCAAGTTTTCTAAGACCATTTTCTTTTCTAACTCTTCATCTATTTCTCTGAGCTCTCTTTGCTATTCTCTTTTGTTTGCTACATCCCCTTCTATATGTGTGTCCCCTGGAAGTATTATTGTCCTTGTTTGTCCCTTGTTGTAGTCGATGTCTGTGAGCTAATCACTAAGGACAAGGCTTTCTTTCTTAACTTGAAAATGTCCCTGCCTGCACTTTGTTTTGTTGGGTTGGTTTGCCCATGTGGTAAACTATTGGTTTTACCATCATTTTCAACCCTAACTAGATAACCCAAAATCAAATGTATAATCTAATAAAACTCTTTTTTCAAAGGATTTCTTGTGTAACCCAACTATATAAAGAAATAAAAAGAGGAGAAAAGAAAAAAATAAACAGTAAAGGAGAAAACAAGCATAGTTCTATAATTCTATAATTTACTCTCTGAATGCTTGATTTTGCTGTGTGTGTGTGTTTGTTTTGTAAAATTGCAAGATAAAGAGGCTATACTCTTCATGATGTTCATAATACCTTAAACCTTTATCCTCACAAATTCTTCTGAAAAGGCTCTGTGTGTTCTTAAGATATTAAAATAAAACTCTACTATTCACTATAAGAGCAAAACGAGTATGTAGGAAAGAAAAAAAGGACATTTTTTATTTGATTTTTCCTGAATAAAAAAAATCTCTAAAATGTCACAAGCACATAAATGCATATCCCTGACTCTGAAGAGATCTTATTCATTGTTCCCACAATTTGCATCTATTTGACTAGTTTTATGAATCCTTAATTAAGACTTTGTTCACAAAGAGTAATATTTGGCAAATCTAATTACTTCTTGATTTAACTTAAAAAAAATTCTTGCCTCTGTTTTCTCTCTCTTACTTTTTCTCACATCTGAACTTCCACCTTCATATTACACAACCGGTATTGCCTAAAATCTACCTCTTCTACTAAAACTGTCTTTTCCCACATCAACATCTTGTGCCTCACTTCCGGCCACTCTGCATTTTATCCGGTGCTCTGCTCCATGGTCCTTCTGTGACTCTGGCCTGCCTCTCCAACAACTTCCATGGGGTAGCTCATAGCTTCTCTCCCTCCTCCCACACACAGCCACCTCCTGGCACAATCTTCCCTCAAGTACTCGGTGCTGCTGCTTAGAAACAGAAACTTATACAGTGAATAAAAACTACAATACAAATCTTACAGCCACGAAGTATAGGATATATCAGATATTCAGAATGCAATAGTATTTAATTTTTTTAAAAGCCTTCAGAAGAGATTAGACTTGTATCTTTAGCTAAGAATCAGATAAAGGGAGACATCACATTTGAGATGGCTTTGCTACAGTTCTTTTTGTTACCAAAAGCGGGTTCCGGCTGCTCACCGCTCAGAAGCCAAAAAAAGAGGCAAGATTGGTGGAAAGGAAAGTTTGCTTTATTTTGGAGGCTGGCAACCAGGATGGGAGTGGGGAGGGTAGACTCATGTCCAAAGGCCGACTCCCGCCCCCCCCCGCACAATCAGGGGCAAGAGCTTTTATAGATGGAGGGAAGGGGCTACACGCAGAAACAGCACAGTCAGCTCTGACAGTCGTCTTGAAATTGGTCATGCAGTGGTCTAACCAGCGTCATCTTGATTGTTTTAACTATAGTTAGTCTTCATTTCCAGAGGTGGTTTGTTCTCACTTCTTTGAGTCTAGTTCTCAGAATTTTGGCAGCTTAGGTCATGGCTACAGTCTGGTCATCATGTAGTTAATTTCTTCCACTTGATGGGGGTTTCAGTATCTACAAGACAAAGACAGTTCACAGGACATGGCTCAGGATATTATCTATAGCCCTTGAGAAGGAACTAAAGGCTCCTGTCTTTGTTTCATGACTATTATTATTTGGTCTCGTTTGCCCATTTTCCTTGGCTTCAGCATTTTCTCAGTTCTCTGATTAAACTTATTCTTTGGCTAAAGTTTTTCTACAGACAAAAGGCAGGCAGAGGACATGGAGTAGGGGGAGGACCATAGGGTCCTGCTTTGTTTCATTTTCTCTGTCTGAAATGATTTTTCCTTAGATGTCTATTTGGTTCATTCCTTCATTTCCTTCGCCTATTTGCTCAAATCTTAACTTGTCAATGAGATCCACCCTGACTGCTCTGTTTAATACTTCACCCTGTTCCCGTTGCCCCCTCTGGCATTCTGGATTATCTCCACCTTGCTCTAATTTTGTTTTTTAAATTTTCCCCATAGGACTTAAAATCTGATAATATATTAGATCATCAATTTACTATATTTTTCATTCTTATTTTAAAGTCTTTACTATAAAACTTATCTCAAGCAAAGCAGACACTTTTGTTTTGTTGGATCCCAAACACAAAAAGCCTGGAATAGTGGACACTTAAAAAATATTCTAACAATGAATGTAAAGAAGGAAGGAAAGAGGAAGAAACCTAGGGAGGGAGAGAAGGATAGAAGGAAGGAATGAACAAAGGATAGCAATTATAAGCCAAATAAATGAGTCATTTTCCTCTCTCTGCAACTTTAATGCATATTTATCTCAGTTCCCTTCAACAACTGTTTGCTGAATACCACCATAATTTAGGTATTACTGAGTGTCACACTACATAGATAAATGATATATTCGTCCTCAGTTAAAGAAGCTTGTAATGATTTTGGAGTACCACTGTCTCTTTATAATGCATTAAAGTATTATAGATGTTGGAATATTGTGTAGTGGAAATGCTATGATAAATTTGCACTTTAACTCATCCTAGTTGCTTCTAGATAATACAGTGGCTGGGTTGGCAGTGCTGTGTGAAGTGCAACAACAGAGACAGGGAGACCAGTTAGGAGGCTTACGCAATAGTCAGGTTAAGGAAGATGTGTGTCTGAACTAGAGCAGTAGTAGTAGTGACAGGAAGAAAAGAGTGGATTTCTGAAGTATTTAGGAGATAAAATCAGAGGAACAGGGTGAATGATTAAGGATGAGAGATTTGCTGGTAGTAAGTCATGGATTTACAAATAAGCAAATTAAATCAATTCATCATTATTGCAACCATGATTTAATACTGTTACATGAAGTAGAAGGGATAAACACAATCCAGTGATCAGAGCGAAAGCATCAGGAGAACGTGATACAGAGAAATCCCAGTTTAGAATGTTCCTAGTTCTTCTAGCCACTGAAAGTTAACTGATGCTATCAAAACCAGGCATTGTGAAGGAATCAGGGGAAGTGTCAGCTCAAAGCACCAACAGTTATTCAGTTTTGTTTTATGTTTATGTATTTGATTTACTCTAAGACAAATTACTAACATTTTAAAAAAATTCCCAGAGTGATAAGAAAGGTTGAATATGCCAATTCAACCCATTTTCCATGAGACCAAAGACCTTGGGAAATAATTCGGAAAAAAAATGCATGAAAATTTGTTGCACCTGTTTAAAACAAGAATGCCATTGAAAGGTTCAACACATTAACTTACATAATTTAACACATGTCTATTAGTGACATAGTGCATAATTCATCACTCCACGAGAATGGGCATATCTCCATGTTTGCTTCTCTGGCCCTAGCATCTAGTTCAGGTCTTGGCAGTGATAGGATCTCAATAAATCTTCTTCTGATGGCTGAATAAATGAATGAGTAGAAAGATTATTAACAACGTGGATTTTGGATTCAGAGGGAAATGTTTTAAATCCTAGAACTGCCAACTACTAGCTGAGACAGCTGCTTTATTTTCTAAGCTCAGTGTCCTCATGTGTAAAATGGAAAAAATAATAACTCTGCCTCACAGGGTTACTGACATTTAAAGATAATAATCAATTATTATTTAAAACGCTTAGCACAGTGACTACAATGTAGTGGATGTTCAATAAATATTAATAATTATTATGTTTCCGTTTGTGTGCCAGGTAGATTTTTAAGCCACAAATAAATTTGAATTTTTAAGGCATCCTTCAAAAACGGTTACCATGGGCTTCCCTGGTGGCGCAGCGGTTGAGACTCGGCCTGCCGATGCAAGGGACACGGGTTCAGGCCCCGGTCCAGGAAGATCCCACATGCCGCGGAGCGGCTGGGCCCATGAGCCATGGCTGCTGAGCCTGCGCGTCCGCAGCCTGTGCTCTGCAACGGGAGAGGCCACAGCAGTGAGAGGCCTGCATACCGCAAAAACAAACAAACAAACAAAAAACCGGTTACCATTGCATACTTAGTAAGCCAGAGGGCAAATCCCTTTAATGGAGTGTCCATGAAGAAAACACATATTCAACTCCTATTCCTATAAATCCTCAGTTACATCATTTCACCATTTTTTCTCTTTTTGACTTCTCTTAATCAGGATAAGAAATATGTCATATAATGAAATGTTTAAATATGAAATTATTTGCCTTATAGTGGCAAGTGCTGAGAAGTGACCAGTCATTTTTAAAAAATATTTTGTTCTTTTAGAGAATGTGGTTGAATTATATTTATGCAAGAAATATATTCAATAGCTTCTACAAACTTAGAGGTGTCTTAGAAGTGTAATACAAGTTTCACTGTATCCCTAGAAATTGATGAGATCCCACATAGCAAATGTGAGTTCAATATTCTTTAGGAAAGTTCCACAATCCCAATAAACCTAGAACACATTAAAGCTGTTAACGAGATGGGTTAAAAACTGCATAATCAGGTACCATCTTCCTTTTAAAAAGTCCTATTTATTAACAAGGCAGGTCTGGAGGAGAACATAAGAGAAACTAGTGTTAGACTCACTGACCAACTGGTGACTCAAGTACAAGATCTAGACCAAGAAATATAAGAAGCACTAAAGAGCTCTGGTAAAGTGAATGAAACCTAGCAACCAAAATGGACTCATAAGAACAAATTCTACTTATTTTATTCATTCATCCATTCAGGCACTTTTTTATGTGGTCTGTCATGCCACCCATACTAATTAAATGCTGAATAAGTGTCAGACCTTTTGCTAGATACTGTCAATGGTAGGTAATGGTTAAGAGGTCTTCTATCCAACTAACAAATTAATGCAGTCATCCAGCTAACTTGACTCTTCTGTGAAGTTATTAATAATTAGAGCTACTGATTACTAGTGTTAGCTACATGACTAAATTCTGAATTCTGAGAAACAATAGTTTTGTTTTTGCCAAAAATAAATTAAAAATACATGATATACTGAGAACAGATACTCAAGTGACAGAGAATTCCCTCTGAGTGTTATGAAGGATATTCTAAATAAATAAATAAATACATACATACATACACAAATAGAGTAGGGAAATGATTTATGTTTAGGAGGTGTTGCCTAAAAGCAGGAAAACTTTCCTAAAAGACTTTCCTTAAAATTCCTTTTGCTACTATGGATTATTGATTTGAAAACTTGACATTAGCACTCCTGTAGAATATTTTTTTAAGGTAGTGTTTTGCCAAGAATTCTAAGGAAGTGTACTAAGGCCAGCCATGCATATTGCAACAATTGGTATTTATAATTCCCACTCAGGCTTCAACTGTACATAGGAAAACATTCTTATCTATCAGATTATTATTCTGTCCTTCACTGCTAGACATGGGGTTCAGAATTAGAATCCTTCTCAACCCCGCAAAATTAAAGATAAATCCTATTTGTCTCTCAGTTCAATAAATAGAAGAGCTAACTATGTTATTGATATAATCCATCATTAATCTTGGTGATATCTCATCAAGGTAAATGAGCTTATATATTTAATGTAGAGAACCATGTAAAATTCATTGTTCAATACTTAAAAAATTAATACTAAATGCAATTTTTGATTGATTGAATACTTCAATAGTATGTTACAATGTGTGTGTGTGTGTGTGTGTGTGTGTGTGTGTGTGTTTAAGATTAGAATGAAGGTCAGAAGCAATGACTTTACTAAAATGTTTGTAATTTTTATATAAGTCATAAGTCTACGATTGTTTGAAAGACATAAGAAAAATGACTTGGATAATATATGCAAATTCTCTTGCCCTTCTTGGAGAAAAGATAAAATGTAAAGCTTGGAATTAATTCTTTCAAGCATTAAGTTTCCTATATAACTAACATTTTAGTGATAAAATATATTTACTTCTATAAAACATTATTGTCTAAATGAAAGAATAATTGTTTAAAATATAAATCAAATACCAAATTGCTGTGATTAATATTCATCAATGTCTAAGATAAATTTTGACAAAGCAGGTGGACAATAATCAGAAAACAAGTCTATTGTATAACTTCATTCTTGAAACCAATGAAATATTAGGAATTCAAGTTGCATTTCAAAGTGGGGGTAGGGTGGGTACTGCACATTTATAGACAATTAACCAGTCAATCAATGTGTATGTGTTACATATATTCTATGTCATGTTTGTCAAAGTAGAGTCCAAAAACTGCCTAAATCAATGGCCAAGTTTGTAGTGAAGGGTCAAATTCATCTATTTCATTCTCAGGTATGCAATCTTAGAAGGAACAATATTCGTAAAGTACTTATGTATGATATATAGTTTTTTTCCTCCTTAATAAATGTCTTTCAAATAGAAATTGTAGCTATTTTAGTAACATTTACTGTAAACTCTAGACACTTGAAAAACATGCAGAGAGGTTATCAACTAGTGGGAGAAATTATAATACAAAGCTTGGAAGAAACTCTGATTGCTTGGAGGTTCAGGTTTTATAAGTCTGTGTTAGCTTAGATATACATTACAATAGAAGAATACAAGTATTAGATATTGGAAAAACTAGTTTAATTAGCAATTCCAGGTGAAGGTGCCTGATAATCTACATATCTTATGTGTATCTGATGTAATACTGTTGAATAATCAACTCTGAGAAGCCCTGATGTGACAAAACTTTGATAAGATCTGACCACTGAATAGAATGCTATTACCATCTAGTTGTGTAACCCTTGGACAAAAGCTACTTAACTGTTGTGGGCCTTAGTTTATTTATGTATTAGAGTGTTTGGCTAAAAATGATCTTCAAATATCTCTCAATACTTAACCAGGTTATGAAAACAATTTCGTGTACTGTGACAAACGTTGTTAAGAATAAGATAGAGTAGAATAAAAGGGAAAATATCATAGGGCATCGCATATACTAAAGGTAAATGCTACATCATGAAACTTTATTTTGGTTGTGTGTAAATAAGTACACTGGGGTATGATTTTGTTTACAGTGAGTTATGGTCAAAAATTTCAAAAACACTTGACTAAATGATTTCTAAAATTCCTTTCATTTGAAAATATTAAAAATATAGTATTTCTTTCTCTGGGCTAGGGACTTCAAGTGCAGAATCACTAAAGGGTTTAAAGAGGAAAATCAATCTACATATCTTTTCTATATCTGACATGTATTATAATAAATCAAGTAGAAAACTGCAAAAATTAGATTATTAAAAAATTGTCCAATTCAAGATCAATATATTTCTCTATGCTAGAAGTAACAAATGAAAACAACCTAGGGAATAAATAGTATCTATTTTAATGGTAAATGAAATATGAAACATTCATTAATACACAGGGCATTATATAGATATTATTTAAATTAAAATAACTGTTTTAAAAAGAAAATAAATAGAACAAAATAAAAATACTTAGGAAAATATGAAAATGTCTAGCTCAAATTATATTAGAACATGAATGAGTCAAAAATAATTCAAATATTACATCAGAAATCAGTGGAACAGAAAGTCAAGAAATAAACACATAAAACACACACAAATATACACACAGATATACAATTTAATAAAGAATATATTATACAACTCTGAAGCAGTGATTCTCAGCCTTAGCTGCATATTGTAATCACCTGGGGAGCTTTAAAAAGTACTGATGTCTGGATGCCAACCCCAGAGATTCCAGTTTAATTGCTCTGGGTTGTGGCTTAGGTATTGGGAATTTTAAGACCTCCCCAACTAATTACATATAATATTCAACCAAAGTTGAGAATTATTGCTTAAAGGAATTGACGCCTTTATTTACAATCACACATCAAAATTTGAACTTTTGACAACAAACCCTCCAGGTGCATAAAATGAACTAGATCACATATTCTAATTCATCTTGATTGTCACTTTCATGGATTTTTCTCTCCCCAGTTGTCATTATCAATTATAACTTCTAAGCATAGTTGAGACAAATCAGAGTTTAAAAAATTTCATTACTTTGATATATAATGGAGGAGAACAAAGAAATTCAAATAGTACATAAAATATATATATTTCAAGGAGAGTTTTTTTGAATCACCTATATTTAACTTGTAACTAAAGCCCATAGGCTTAGTCCTATTTCATTCTTTATTCCCCATATCTCCTTGGCACTGGACACTTTTCAGTCAAGGCCAAGGGAATATATATCTTTGCCCACTGTGGGTCTTTTCACTCTGCTCAGTTTTTCATTTCTCCTAATATTCATGCTTCTTTTCAGGGGCATCAAGTAAAACATATCAATGGAGACATTTTTATGCATTAAACATGTTTATTCTCATTATGAGATCAGTAGTATAATATCATGCCCATCAAATTCTTATAAGCATGCACACACACACACACACACACACAAACACATTTGGATTTTTAAAAACTAAATGTAAGAATAGCTTAGAATGCCTTCAAAATGGGAGAGGTTAAGAAAAACTAGTTTTACTAAATGCCGGAGAGGATATGGAGAAAAGGGAACCCTCCTGCACTGTTGGTGGGAATGTAAATTGATACAGTCACTATGGAGAACAGTATGGATATTCCTTAAAAAACTAAAAACAGAACTACCATATGACCCAGCAATCCCACTACTGGGCATATACCCTGAGAAAACCATAATTCAAAAAGAGTCATGTACCAGAGCTTCCCTGGTGGCGCAGTGGTTGGGAGTCCGCCTGCAGATGTAGGGGACGCGGGTTCGTGCCCCGGTCCGGGAGGATCCCACGTGCCGCGGAGTGGCTGGGCCCGTGAGCCGTGGCCGCTGCGCCTGCGCGTCCGGAGACTGTGCTCCGCAACGGGAGAGGCCACAACAGTGAGAGGCCCGCGTACTGCAAAAAAAAAAAAAAAAAAAAAGAGTCATGTACCAAAATGTTCATTGCAGCTCTATATACAATAGCCAGTACATGGAAGCAACCTAACTGTCCATCAACAGACGAATGCATAAAGAAGATGTGGCACATATATACAATGGAATATTACTCAGCCATAAAAAGGAATGAAATTGAGTTATTTGTAGTGAGGTGGATGGACCTAGAGATTGTCCTACAGAATGAAGTAAGTCAGAAAGAGAAAAACAAATTTTACCATATGCTAACACATATATATGGAATCTAAAAAAAAAAAAAAAAGGTCATGAAAAACCTAGGGGCAAGATGGAAATAAGGATGCAGACCTACTACAGAATGGACTTGAGGACATGGGGAGGGGGAAGGGTAAGCTGGGACGAAGTGAGAGAGTGGCATGGACTTATATATACACTACCAAACGTAAAATAGATAGCTAGTGGGAAGCAGCCACCTAGCACAGGGAGATCAGCTCGGTGCTTTGTGAACACCTAGAGGGGTGGGATAGGGAGGGAGGGAGGGAGGGAGATGCCAGAGGGAAGAGATATGGGGACATATGTATATGTATAACTGATTCACTTTGTTATAAAGCAGAAACTAACATACCCTTGTAAGGCAAATATACTCCAATAAAGATGTTTAAAAAAAAAAAAAACCTAGCTTTCCACAAAAACCATAAAAAGATTTTAAGCAAATGATGGATAATAATCATTAGTGTTGTTTATTGGAGATCAGTTAGGGAGGTCAGCCATATTCCTACTGTACACTAAAATAAATTACAATAATATTAAAATTCAATGGAAAAAATGGAAATATCAAATATTAAACTAAGGGAAATTGCAGAAGGATTTAAGGATAATAATCAATTGATCTTAACATAGGGAGATAAACAGGATTATGCAAATTGGCCAATATAGTCACTCGAGCCCTTACAAATAGAAAAAGATGGCAGAAGAACTGTGTAAAAAAGTGAGGCAGAAGTCTAAGTGTGAGAGGTAACTGATCAGCTGTTGCTGGCTTTGAAGGGGGCCATAAGCCAGGGAACATGGGTGAGACTCTAGAAGCTAAGAACAATCCCTGGTTTACATCCAACATGGAAGGCGAACTCAGTCTAACTATACAGAAGTGAATTCTGACATCAACTTGAATAGACTGGAAGCATGAAAGGAACACAGTTCTGCCAACACTTTGATTCCAGCTTTGTGAACTCTAAGCATACAACTGACTGGGCCACACTGTGCACAGACTTCTGACCCATGTAAACCACAAGATAATAAATAGGTGTTGTTTTAAGTTACTAAATGTGTGGTAATTTGTTATGGCAGCAACAGAAAAGTAATACAACACCTCTCCACCTCATTCTATACAGGGTAACTAAAGTAATTTCAATGGCTCCCACCTGTCCCCAGATGAAGTTCCTCAAATGAATTATAAAGCACTTCATGATCTGATCCTCACTTATCTCTTCAGTTTGTTCTTATTCATGACCACCTCCCAATGTCTAATTCCAATGTATTTTTTTCTTCATATAGCTTATAACTCTCTTTTTTCCCGAGTTCTCAGCTCTTTCTCAATTTCCCAACTTTAGATACACTGCTAATCTTTTATCTCCTGGTTTATACATTCTGTGGAAACTTAGGAACTGGGTTAGGTTTAACATTTTTATTAACTATTATATAATCTGCACCTAGCATCATAGTACTTTTATCATTCAGAATTATAAATATCTGTTTGCTTATTTATAGTTTCTGTAGACCTATCTCTAATTCCTATAAACTGAAAGCTTATTGACTTATTCACTCATTTTTACTGTTAAACCAAATAACATGATACTCCAGTTGATAATATTCTGGAAGATAAGGAACTAAGGAAATGGTGTTACCAGAGATGATTTTTCTGTGGAAATGATATTTAAGAGGAGATTTAAAGTATTAGAAAGGACCAGCCATTGGAATCATTGTGGAAATGGGGACTGGCAAAAGGGATGATACTCTATATAGGTTGGGAGGCAAAAATATCTGAGATTAAATCTTGAGTTCTTGTTGATTTCCAGAACAGAATTTGTATTTTACTCTTATTTTAATGAAAATGATTAAAGATAGTGATGGGCTATATAGAGAGTGGTTTGGTGGACACATGATAGGAGAGTTTGAATTTATTTCCTTAGTCTCAGAGAGGATATTAGTGATAGGTAAAGTGTTGGCCATGGACAAAGAAAAATGAATTTGGATTAAATCAAAGGAACTTACCGATGTTTTAATGTGTGTGTAATGGAGAATAGTAGATCATTGTGGGCTTGCTGTTCACAGTTATATACGCAACACATAACATAATTCCCAACACAAAGTAGGCACTCAATAAATAATTATTGAAAGAATGAATGAATGGGGGAAACATAACAAAATGCTTATGAGACTAAAAGGGAATTTCTTTGAGGAAAGGAAATATATGTCATCTATGTTGGCATAAATTACACAAAGCAGAGTTCCTGTCACATATTTGGTGGTCAATAGATGTTTATGAAAGGAATACATACTTTTTTTTGCAAAGTTAAATGTTACCTCAATTCCAAATATTTCTTCTCACTTTCTATGTTAATGCCTTTTGTCAAACTTGATTCATAAAATGAAAATACATATGTTAGCAAGCATTACCTAGTTTCTTTGACATAATGGGTATTTAATAAAACATGATAAAAAGCTGAGTAATTTTGATGCAATGCCATTTTCTTTTTGATACCTGTTACATCGATTAATTTTCTCATTTGCTCTTTTAAAGTGCGAAAGTTGAAAAACAGTGTACATTTTTTTTTTTTTTTTTTGGTACGCGGGCCTCTCACTGTTGTGGTCTCTCTCATTGCGGAGCACAGGCTCTGGACGCGCAGGCTCAGTGGCCATGGCTCACGGACCCAGTCGCTCCACGGCATGTGGGATCTTCCCGGACTGGGGCACGAACCCGTGTCCCCTGCATCGGCAGGTGGACTCTCAACCACTGCGCCACCAGGGAAGTCCAACAGTGTACATTTTAATCATAATTTTTATTTTGTTTCCAATTTTCAAAGACAGAATTCTAAGTAAATAGTTGAGCAATATTTGAATATTGCAATGACTCAAAAATATTTATAATTAAAGTCTAATTTATCTAATTTACTATTCTTAAAGTAATGTTAATATTTCTAAAGAGATTGAGGACCATTTCTTCAATAATTTAATTAATATTTTTTAAAAACTATTTTTTACTTAAATGGACTTAGTTTTTCTTGGTTTAAGATTCAAACAACAACTAATTTTTGCTTTTTAGGTAAAATGTCTGTTAACAGTTTTAGCAATTAGTAGGCTACAAATTTTTACTTATCAATATAAAATATCTAGTTGTGTTGTCACTTGGATTTCTTTAGACTGTATTATATACTTTTCCTTCTTCATTAATTACAATCTATATAAAATTATTTTTTCTCACAATGTTAATGTAATATTCCTTGAATATTATGAAGTATGCTCTACAATTTCCTTTGGGCCATATAATAGATATTTTACATAAAATATGAAAAAATGCATTATTACATGAAATCAAGCATACCAAGTTGAGTTAAAAATGAATGTTTCATGACAGAATATTTTATGCTTTTGTTTAGGAAAAAACAAGTGCTCGATAAGACTACATTTAGGTCGAGCTTTATTTCTGTTTCTAATACATAACCTGACACTTTCCAATCCTTGGTGTAAATCCTCCATTTTTGAGCATTTATAAAGGAGAAGGACTAACCTGAGCCCTTTCCAGAATATTAACTTTAGTAAGGTGTTCCAAAAAGGTTATTCCCAAGACATGGGAGTAGCAGAACACACACTAATTATTTTACAGCAGGTCAGTGAGCTTTTCTCACTATCTATCCATCCCTTATTTTCTTCAGTAATCAGTTCATTTATTTGTCCAACATATATATTGAATGTGGGCAATGTCTTTGGCACATGGATTTATAGGTACGGCTGAAAATGATATATATTGTATATGCTCTCATAAGCTTATCATCTAGTCTGGGGTACAAACAAAAACATGTAAATGCAAATTATAATAGAAACTAAAAAAATATGAAAAAAATCTAATCTAATAAATAATTTTTTTGCTTGAGCTCCTTTACCTCTGACTTCATATCTACTATTAATATAGAATGAAAATTTAAAAATATGATACTTTCAGGCATTAAGAAGCCACCAAACGGTTAAAGTATAACCCCTCCCCCACAAAAAAGGTGTGTCCACCAGGAACCCATAATTGTGACTTTATTTGGAAAGAGGATCTTTGCAGATATAATTAAGTTAAGCATCTCAAGATAAAGACATCCTAGAATTAGGGTGACCCCTAAATCTATCAACAGATGCCTTCATAAGAGATGGGCAAAGAGGAATTTGAGACACAAGGGAGAAAAGATACACAAGGGAGAAAGCCAAGTGAAGATGAAGGCAGAGACAGGAGTTATGCAGTCATAAGTCAGGAAACCTCTGGAGACAACCAGAAACTGAAAGAGGCAAGGAGGTATTCTTCCCTAGAAACTTCAGAGGAAGTGCAGGCCTGCTAACACATTGATTTAGGACTTTTGGCCTCTAGCACTGTGGGAAATTTAATTTCTGTTGTTTTAAGCCATCAACTTTGTAGTAATTTGTTATGAAAGTCCTAGGAAACTAATACAGAGGGGCACAACCTGACTTTTATTTCCATTTTTAAAAGGCTATGGAAAGATAATTATGGAAGTGTGAAGGCCAAGGGGGGGGCTACTTCAATTACCCAAATAGGGAATGATTATGGTCTGGACTAACATGTAAGTTGAGATGGAAGACGTGGATACAAGGTAAATCAATTTACATGAGAAGGATGGGGAAAAAAGCAATCAATATGACTCTCAGAAGTCTGCTGGAATAGTTGGGTAGATGGTGATACTGTTTACTTAGGTGTGAAAGACAGGCAGAATAGTGGGAGAAAGGGTAGTTTTCATTCAATTATAAAATAAGTAGGAGATGATAAAGAAGAGAAAATTTCATGGTGGATTTTGATTAGTAAGATCAGTCTATATACACGAGATTTATGGACCCACACAGACACACACCCACACAAACACTTAGATTTGTGTTCTAAAACCCTATTTACACTACATTCTAAATGCAGATTACAGGTTCAAACATTTGAAAGCCATATTTTAAAGATCAAAAACATTAATGTAAAAAGTTTTTTTTACCTAAGGAGGCAAAGGAAGCAACAAGCACAAAAAGAAAGGGTATTGATATTGCAGAGAGCGGTGAGAACTCATCTCTACCTATGATGGGAGATATAAAGGTCAGCAAGTTTCAAGATTTAAGTTATCAATATGGGTAGAACTATGGCATGTGGCCAAGGAAGAGGAGAATGCTTTCTAGTAGAGCAAGTATAATATGCAAAACCAATGATGTAGTAAGGCACGCTATGTTGAAAGTACTTTAGTAATAAATAGATTTTTGCAGATGTACATGAGAGAGTATATGAAGAAGTGGGTGGCCCATATGGAGGCAAAAACATCTAGTGGTTCTAATATGTCATTCTAATAAATGCTGCCTTGGATCTTTGTGATCTGGGAAGCTGCTGAAGGATATTAAAAGGTAGAGTTCAGGATCTGAACAGATTTTTAGGGATATTATCCTGGTGGTGTGAGATAGTACAGAAAAACTATAGTCTGTGTCTGCACAGAGTGTATTACTCCCAGGAAGCACTTAAGAGTAAATGGTGGCTTTAATTAGAACAAAAGAATATGTTCCTGCTCTATTTGTTTGAGACAAATATACCTACGATAACTGAGGATGAAAGCAATGCCCTACCACTCCCTTCTGAGAATAACAGCAATGTTCTGTGATTCTCTTCTGTTTCCATCCTTCAAGACAATCAGTATTTATAAAGGTGGAAGTACAAAGAACAGTTTTAGAGTCAAATTGACAGGGGGAGGCTTCAAACTTGAAGGAAACATCATCAATAAGGGCATCTAAATCCAGTTTTTTAGATCCAGTTTCTCTCTTTCTCTCCCTCTCTTTCTGATAATTTGAATAGTCCCAGGGTATAGAAAGACAGTCCCCTGTAAGGATATTAAAATGTTATTAAAAAAAAGTAGAAAGAAATGTTCATGTTGTTTTGTTTGGCAATAAAATATTATTTAATTCAATGAAGTTTCATGAGTTCCTATCAGGTATTAATAGCCTTCTAAATTGTGAGGTACAATGCTGATGAAGAATATACTCAATTTTCAGTAGCATGAATCTGAGTGAGAAAAAATAACTAATGGCTTTTAATTGCCAGACAGTAATAGAACATAAGAAAGAGATTTAAATAATTTTCTTTCACACTATATGTATGCTTCTTGAGGAAAGGGTGGTACAAATTATGACCAATGGGATCTGGGAAGCCTTCTTAGAGGAAGTAGACTTTGTGGAAAATACTTAGGACTGTGGAGGATTGGGAGTGTGGTCACAGCATCTTTTGATGAAGTAATCTTGGAATGTCAAGGTGGTGACTGTGCTGAGAATCAGTGAAAAATTTTTGAACATTCTGGTGTCATCAAAAAATTTATCTTTCTATAAAATCATGCTCTTGATCGTGTTTAGACTGTGCTAGCACGAGGATGCTGGAATAAATTGTCCTGAATCACAACTTCCTTCACATTTGCTAGCCCCTCCTTTCACTGTTTTCTTTACCTATATCTTATTTATAATTCATTCATTTATTCATCAGATTGAAGGGTTTTATTGCAAGTTATCACAAATACAGATTTAAATAATTTAAAGGGATTCTTTGGATTACATTACTAAAACATTCAGAGGTAAGAAAGTCTTCAAGCTATGTTTAATTTCATTGTTCAAGTCACACTAATCTTTTTTTTCCTCAATTTTTTAGCTCATTCTCCTTGAAGTGGATCCTAATCTCATATAACTTTCTATTCATAGTTTTGAATTGTTTCCTAAGGTCTCAGCTCTAGATAGTTTCATGTTCAATGGATACTTCTACATTTATATTCCATCGATAGAGCCTCATTTCCCCTGACTGTCCAAAAACAAAACAAACAAACAAACAAACAAAAAAATACCTCCAACCTTTGATCTGATTAGATCAATTTAGATCAGGTGCTCTTCACTAACATTAAACCGGAGTCTTCAATATCTGTACTATTGATATTTTAGCCAGACAGTTCTTTCATAGAGAAAGGGATGGTCCTCTGCATTGTAGTTGTGGGGTAGCATCCCTGGCCTTTACCCACTAGATGCCAGTAACAACTCACACCACTGCTTCTCCTTCACACACACACACACACACACACACACACACACACACACACACATATACACACATGTCCCCAGATATTTCTGAAGGTCTCTGGAGGACAAAAATGCTCCTAGTTGAGAACCACTAAATTAGGCTGATAGAGTTAAGTCTGAACCCAAAGCTAGGAGCAGAGAGGGATTCCCCAGAAGCCAGGTCCTGGGAAGATAATGGTATAGACATTCTGTAATTTTTGTTTGAGGACCACTAAGAGAGAAGGAGAAAAATTCTAGTAGTCAATAGACAAATTATTCGCTAAAAATACATTTTTCCATTCATTCATTGAACAGATATGAATTACAAACCTATTATGTATGTGATAAGATGATAGAAAAATTGAAGAGTGAGATAAGTCTAGTATCCATGCCTAATGGCTCATACAGTCTACCCATCACAGTCTACATTCCAATTTACAGTGCTTTTGGAATTGTAAGCAACAACAACAACAAACATTTGTCCCTATAGCTTTCTGAGCATAACTGTGGCAGAGCTCTTATTATATTTTTTACTCAATGATTTACTTCTCAGTTTTACCCCTAAATACATCATAATCTCCTTGAGAGCAGATATTATTTATCCCTGCTATACATATCGCCAGTGCCTTGAACAAAGTAAGCTCTCATTAAATGTTTTATGAAAGAAGGAAGCTCTTTTTATGCAGCAATTATCATTCTCATTAATGCCAAGGATTCTTGATACAGAATCTCTATATCTTAATAATCATTGCTTTGTTGTAAAACCTGATGATTAATAGTAACATACCCTGTCATATATTCTTGTTTACAGTTTGATTTTACATAAGCTGCGATAAAATACAGAGGAGCAAGGATTATGAGCTCCCATACATCTGTCATAACCTGATCTAGTAGGCACTACACCAAAGCTTCATCTAACAGGGACATAATTTATATTAGCCCACTACCATGGCTTTTATAACACTTGTGCCTATTAAGACCTGCTTTGAGTATATGTATTTTTTCCTAGATGTAACTTACTAGTCTCTAAAATAAAGGATCACATAGATGCTGTAAAATTTCTATTGGGAGATGTATTAATTGATAATAGCAGGTGATAGATAAGAATGAAAGAGTACTAGGGAGTTTGGTAATATATGAAGAGGATTAACTAAAATCCTTAAGTGAGAAAAAGTAGCGGTTTATTCCAAGAATATCAGGTGGAATTGGAGAGACACTGCATACCTTGAATGTGACTAAAGTAGCAATCCAAAGCCTATATATCAATGAAGATAAGGTTGACCCTGTTCCCATGCCTTAAAATTTGGTTTAGCCCTTATCGAACAAGCAGCCAGCATCCAATATACAGAATCTGTGTTAGAAACACTAAAATTTGTCCCTGATAACAAAATCTAAACCCTCATTGTGCAGCTCTGTCTTGTTCTTTTTCTGGGTTATTTGACTCTGAATTTCTTATTTTCTGATTTAGGCTCCATGCTTGTCCCTTAGACCTGAAAATAAGTATTTTTTTATAGCTACCATGTATCAAGTGGTATATACAATCAAGATGTTAAATTCATCACTTAAGATTATTACCCTTAATCCTAAGAACTTTGCTGAGACTGTTACTCACTCCTCATGTGGTAGGCAGAATTCTAAGATGGTGCCCAAGATTTCCCGTTCCTTGTGTAGATGCTCTGCATACTACCTGAGGCTGTAAATAGGAAGTATTTTATTCCTGTGATCAGATAATGTTATGTTGCATTTATGTGAGTTTAAGAAAGGGAGATTATCTAAGTGCGCCTAATTTAATCTCATGACTGTGAGTTAGTTTTCCCTCAAAACTGTCTGGCTTTCCAATCTCTGTACTCACCTCTACTGAATTAATCCGGCTGTCCTTCAACACTCCCCTTGGAATACAGTCTTGCATGTTTGTCCTCAGGCTGTATGGGTTTCTCGCTTCTGTGGTAACTAACCTCTCCAGTTGTGGAGAGGACATCTCACAAATCTAGAGGAGTCCTACCTGAAAAAACATTAAAAATCCAGGTCCTTTCCATAATTTCTCACATCTTTAGAGTTCTAGATCTCTAATATAACAAATGATCCCTTGAAACATCTTCTGAAAAATGCAATGGGAATTCCCTGCTTTCTACATTTTATGCTGGGATTCTGGGGAAAAGTTTTGCTATGTGTTCCTGACCTTTTGTCTTTCCCCTACTTGCTGATCTCCACCTACCTTCAGGAAATGTTAGCAGTTAGAACCTCACCCCCAGCTATAAACAGCACCTGCCTACAGCAGAACACGTGGAGCCTAACCAATCAGTGATCTGTGTACAGATCCCTAAGAAGTATCCACAATCCCATAACCAGTTCCCACCTGTAGTCATTCAGGAGAAATATTTTATTTACTCATCTAAAACCTTTTAAAACCCTTTTCCATGGTAAATGAAGCCCTGGAGCGGTAGTGAAATGTTGTTAGAAAGAAACATTACTAAAGAATTCAAGTTTTTACAATTTCATAAACCAAAAAGAGTAACTCTAAAACGGAAATTGGGCCTCTACCAGCAGGTTTTCTCCCCAGCTTAAGGACTGTGCAGTGATGAAAATGTGGACAAATTGATTGGGTTAGAAGGATAATTGTCTGCTACAAAAGTAATTGCTAAAAGTTAACGAATTTAGAGTGCTCTAGTGGAGGAGAAATAGCTTCAGGCTATAAAAACTGGCTTCTGCAAGTTCTATTTCACACAAATAATTATTTCAGGAAACAAATGATGTCTTATTTATTGGCAGTAGGACATGGATCTGTGGTGATCACCAGTGAAAAAAGGGAAGTGTGAAATTAATTTGTACTAAGCAAAACACTCAATCCAGCAAAGCTGTCCTTTGAATTTCAGTTGGTATTTAGGCAAGTTATTATCACCTCAGGTCATTTGAACACTGTAGCCAACGCGCAGTGTTTTCACCACAGTTGTCCAGTTGGATATTTCATTTTTAACATGCATTGATCTACAACACATGACAAGAGTTATTACCTGTGATGTATAATGATGAGACTATCAGCTAAGGGGGAAATGCTTAAAAATTACTTAGTCTTCTATCAATGTTATCACTCAAATGAATTTATCTTATGTCTCAGGAAGAAAATCATTCATTAGGAGCTTTGAATTATTTATTGCTATTTGTTCTGAAACTCCTAGAAAAGAGTAAAGAAGAAAAACAATCACTCTAAAACTATCATAAGCATGCAAACCATGCCTTCACAGATATGAAAAAAATGTAAAATGTCAAGTTGTTCTAGCCTAAAGACACAAACGTATTTTCCTTTTATCATCAACTGTATAAACATTTTAAAATGACTCAAGGGGTGGTAGTGAAGGAAAGCCTTGATTTATAATACTTGTTTATTTCTTCGGTGTAAATATCCCCCACCATGGATAATTTCAAGTTGCCAACATAACATCATGGGAAGAGGATCTGGGAAGAGATGCCCACAATCAGCTCGCCCAAGCCTGTAGGAGCCGTTGGCTCCAGGACACCACTGATTGCATTCTTCTGTTATCCTAAGAGCCCAAAAGCAAATGCCCTGAGAAAAATGACTCAAACAACCCCTATTGTGCATGGTACTTCCTTTGATTCATCATAAGTTATTAGTATTTTTATTTACTAGTCTGCATTTCTCACTAGAACAAAAGACTTTTTGGTTGGTTTACTCATAGGCATCGTAGCCAGCTGAATCCTTAGACATAAATATACAATAAACATTGTTAAAAGAATTTTCCTGTGTTGTCTCATCGTAGTGCCTCCCAAGACTCACATACAGGAGCCAGCATTGAGCTTAATGCAAAGATATTTTTAGGTGCTTAGAGTTGGTCAATCCTTTAAGGAAAAATCTCAAACCTGATATAGATCCTTCTCGCCTTTAACTCCCAGACTGCCCTTATATTTTATTGGATATTGAACACAAAACAGTTATTCTCAAGCATATGTAGAAACATACTGAATTCAATAATAATATCTTGCATGGCGATTAGGATGTATTCAATCACTTTTCATCTTCAAAACAACTCAGAGAGTCATATATCCTTTCACTAACTACAACAAAGGGTTATTTTCCCAAGGTCATGAAGTTAGTTGACAGTGAACTTAAAAGTAGAAGAAAATGCTTAATTTCCTCTTTCTCCCCTTGTACCATATTTCGATCATTTTATTTTTTCTCAAGAAGATCAATCACATTGAATTCTACTACCAAATTTTTGGCCATCCTTGTGCTAAATGTTGAGACCACAAGGATGCAGATAAGCTTCTGTTCTAACTCTTCAGACATGATCAAGGATAGATGCATGTGATTAAATAGTATACACTGTTATTTATGCTACAATAGAGTTATTAACATACTGTTATGAAACTAAGAACAGTGGGCAATTATTTTTACCTTGTGAATGAGAAGAGGTGTCACAAAGTAATTTTGTTCAGTGATGCACAGAATGAAAGCATCTAGTTTTAAATCGATTTTGAATACAGTTTGAAATTACTAAAGTCATTATATCATATCTTTATATTTTAGTTGAACACTTAAATTCTTCTTTAAAGATTTGCACTGAAACTTTTCTGTTCCCTTATTTGTAATGCTGTGATCTTTAGAGAAGCTCTTATCTTTTCCTGATCCAATCCTTTTCTTTTTATTTTTAATTATTTTTTTGAAGTATAGTTGATTTACAATGTTCTGTTAATTTCTACTGTGCAGCAAAGTGATTCAGTTTTTTCTCTTTTTTTTTAAAGTTATTTTATTGAGGTGTGGTTGATTTACAGTGGTGTCTTAATTTTTACTTTCCCTGTCCCAATCCCAATAATAGATAAGTGGTCAAGAAAGAGATAGTCAATTAATTTGTAAAGAACTTCATAAATGGAATAAATAGTTTAGCCATCTACTTTGAAGTACAAAATATTTTTATACATTTTTTTATTTTTGCAAAATATTTTATGTGGCTCTTTGAATTAAATGCACTCATAATATACATCATGTGTATTATAAAATGTTCTGTGAAAATCTCACAGAATACTGTCACATGAACATGAGTGAAAGTTCATTAAAAATAATTCAGTATTTATTGAATACATTTTTCTTTTGTGCTATGGTGAACACTTCATCTCAAGAAGTTTTTGGAGGGTTAGCATACCTCATAAGGCCATGTGACAAACCCAAAGGCAGGCTTAAGGGTTCAATGATATGCAGTTTTGTATATAGTATACATTTCAAAGAGAAGAATGGAATTTAAAATCTGAATACTATCTTCATTTCTATGTTTATATTTTTTGAATTGACCTCACTCCTTCTCTCCTTCCCCCACCCCTGTTTCCCCATCTCTTCCAACATCACATTTCTCTCCCCCCAGAAATGTATTCCTCATATTTATTTATTGCTTTTATTTTAAAGAATAGAAGGGGAAAAGGCTTTTTCAAAAGGTTTCAAAGACTAGCGGTCATCACGTGCTCAAGGCTAGGAGCTGGTCCTTATGACCAACTGGCTGCTCAGTATCCATTTCTTTTCCTTTGGGGAACAGCCATCCTTCCATGTGCCAAAGTGAAAGTCACTGCCATGGATGAGAGATGTTCACATCACCAAAGCATGACCAGTCAGTCTCTCTCCCATGGGAACTGTGGAGAAATAGGATTGGAAGCAGTGAGTCACCCACAGCAAAACTGAATTTGGCTAAGCCATTAACTGCTGCCATGGTGGACAACATCAGAATCCCCAGCCTATTCATTTCTGTTAGGGCCCCTAAATCAAGACAAGGCAACTCACCCTATCCCTGGGATTTTCCTCCCACACAAAGAAGAAGCTTCTCACAATCAGTCTACACCCCACATTCTGACATACGCTTTAGGCAGCTGCCCCAGACCCAGGCTCTTTCCCATTTTCCCTCTTCCTCTTGCTGCTGGTGGGACCCCTCACACGGGACTTCCTCTGCTTGCATATTCCTGAGTGATAACCCACTTAATTACTTGTGACCCTGTCACTGGTGTGATGTTTTAGAAAACTGAAACCTTTAAAGTGGGGAGAGTGGCAGACACTGGCCGAAGACAGAAGTAGGACTAGCGGGAACCTTGAATCTGAAGGGGAAGCATGAGAAAACCAGTTGGAGTTTATTCATTCAGGCAGAGGCACCCAAGTGATCCTCCTGAGTAATCACTGTTACCATGACTGCTGGGTTTCTCACCTCTCTGCAACTGGTTCTTTACCCTTCCATTTGATCATGTGCATCCCCCCAAATTTCAGATAAATTTTATTTATAAATAATTAGCCAAAGTTAGATTGACTGCTGCCAAAGAATTATAAATGATTTAATGAATTTAATGAGACTAGTCTTTCAGTTGGAAAAAGAAAAAACAAAAGAAATTCAGGACTTCCCTGGTGGCATAGTGGTTGGGAAGCCACCTGCTAATGCAGGGTACACGGGTTCGATCCCTGGTCTGGGAAGATGCCACATGTCGTGGAACGGCTGGGCCCGTGTGCCACAGCTACTGAGCCTGTGCTCTGGAGCCTGCGAGCCGCAGCTGCTGAGGCCCGTGCACCTGGAGCCCGTGCTTGGCGACAGGAGAGGCCACCGCGGTGGGAGGCCAGTGCACCGCAGCGAGGAGTGGCCCCCAGTCACCTCAACTACAGAAAAACCCACAGCGACAGAGACCCAATGCAACCAAAAATAAATAAATTTATTAAAAAAAAAAAGGCAAATCAGAGCTATTTCTGAATACCTACCCACACATACTCTTTCTCTCTCTCTCTCTCTCTCTCTCACACACACACACACACACACACACATATCTACCCACACATACTCTCTCTCTCTCTCTCACACACACACACACACACACACACACACACACACATATCTTAACAGCTGGGCCAAGCCAAAGGATGTTTCTACTAATCCATAAAGATTCATCCAGTTTACACATTGCCTCTGTGGTCACACATATTTTCTACTTTTATTCAAGAGAGAAATTTTCTCCCTCCCTTAAGCCCCATGGCTCTGAACACAACCCTGTATTTAGACTCTGCTTTAAGGACAATAGTAAAAATAATTGATATTTCTTTAATGGTTACTGTGTACCAGACACCGTTCTAAGAAAATTATGGTTTTGCTCTTATTTCTTCCCCAGAGCAGGCATTATTATTATTATTATTCCACTATCCAAATGAGGAAACCAAGTTCAAAGTAAGGAACTTGCCCAGAGTTTCATAGCTAACATGGCAAAACAGAACTTGATTCAGAGGTCACTCATTTTATCATTACCATACATTGCATATAACTTGTATTTTTATACCTTTCTTTTGTGGTGCTCTTAGCCTATCTACAGTGGAACCAGAGAGTGTGCTTGGACATTATATTTGCCTAGTATCCAGCAGAGTATTTACCACATTTTAGGAAATCTGTAAATATTTGTTAAATAATTTTCTTGTAGAGTTCAAAAGAGATAACGTGAATTTTTCACTTTTCAGTGAGCTATTTTGACATAATTTCAACATAGACTAAGTTTCTTTCAATGCAGGTGAAAAATTTAGTTAGCAATTGCTGAAGAAAGATTCTGGAAAAAAAAAATAGAAGCTACATCTCTGACAAGCATTCAGTGAATATATTAAATAAACCTATAAATGAAGGAGCTAAAATTTCTGCCTGAAAGAGAAAAGGGCAAAGGGATTTGAAGATCATCAGCTGATAATCAGAGACAGGAAAGCTCTAGAGAGGGTATTATTGAAAAATATCAACCACCAACAAAATATGCCCCAAAGTGCATGTATAAGACAGAGCTAATTGTCCCATTTCTATCAGCAGCTAAGGAAATGTGATTTTGTATTTTCAACTCAAATCTTCAGACTTTATATGCTTCCAGGGAAGCTAAAGTTCTATTGTTTAATATAGCATGGCACTTTGGAGATTTTTCTTAAAAAATAAATTGTATCTCAATGGTAGCGAAAGAAGGTTGATGATAAAATAGACCCGTAATCTTAGAAAAGCAAAATGCCCCTCTAGGTACAACACAGCACCATGGGCTGCAGGAGACAAGATGATATGAACAGGGAGAGACTGGAAAATGTGACAGGCAGAGCTGGCTTTAGGCACTTGGGGTTGCTGAGGAAGCCCACGTGTAAGGTAAGCTCCCCAAGGATCATTTTAAGTCACTCATTTAGTATAACCTGGGGTAGAAATGTGATGTGTATCAACAAAATCCCAGCAATGTACCCATGCAAAAGTGCTCATTTCTCTCTCACCCGAAGCAGCAGAGAGCCCCATGAGCTCACACAGGGTTCTCAAAGAGCCAAAAAGAAGTAATGCATTTAGTAATGGAGGCAATTAAGAAGTGATAATGTGACTTACATCTGTCACAGTCCAGATATCAGGAACTATTTATGTTTAAGTATCTAGACACAGATTTGGGTTACTTACCTATGGATAATGAGACTTCATGCTTTCGAGCCATTTTCACTCTCCAAATTATGTGCATTCCAGGCTTTGGGGGGTTGCAGTACATTTATAATGCTGAACATACTTTAGTGTATTGAGGCCAGCTCCTGACTGCAGAGTAAGGAAGCAAGGGTAAATGCTCAGAATAAGTAAGATTATTAAATCTACAAATAAATCAGTGAAAGTTGGCTTGAAAGGAAATATGTTTTATATTTGTAAATGTATAAGGTGCGAGAGTATGCTACATTAACCCTCACCTATAACAAGTTGCTAATGTATATACAGATGGGTCTAAATGATGAATGCTAGTAAGGTTGTGACAGCACAACACTCCCATCCCCAAAAGAAATCCTTTTCTCTTTTGATACCCACTTTAAGACTCTGTTCAGATTTGTTTTTTTCTGTTATCAAACTCAAATGCTGACCTTCATCCCACTGGCATTTAACAGGACAGATTCTGCCTTGCTAATAAATATATTCATATTTGCAACTGGCATGTGGATACTGTGAGTTGTGAGGCAGAAACTAAAACCTATGCTGCTTAGTTGTGCATGTGCCTGTGTGTGTGTGTGTGTGTGTGTGTGTGTGTGTTGACTTGTTTAGTGGTGGTACTGCTGACCCAACATGTAGGGATACGCCCTATTGTTTCAGCTCAGTTTCACTAGAGGAGCAGCAAGCCTCCCTCCCCTTCCTCCCCCTCCATTCTTAAATCTTTGGGTAGTACTACAACATGAAGCTTAAGTAATGTTTATGAGACAAAGTCACTTGTGTATTTTCATTTACTTCAGCTACTGTAATTTTGAGTCTCTCTGTTGCAGCATCTTATTTTTCACCTTCCATAAAAACAGTGGTTAGTTGAAGGGGTGGTCAAGATAAATAAGTTACCACATTTTCAGAAATGGAAGTCAAGGTACTCTTCTTATCACTCACTTCCTCTCAGGGAATCTAGGTCTTCTACCATCTTCCCTTTTGTTGTTTTGTTTTGCTGTGTTCACTTGTTTGTGTGTTGTTGGGTTGGGGGTGGAGATGAGGGTTGTAGGCATCCAGACTGTTGCCAAATGGCAGGGCAAATGAGGCAGGAGTCCTTGCTCTGAAGCAGCTCATCCCCTGAAAACGTCTGCTGTGCTCCTTGTTCTGCCATAGCGAGACCCAGCTCTCTCCTGATCCCAAATCATTCTCCCTCTTTATCTAATTTTAGTTACCAATTGACCTTCTCACTGCTCTTCTATCCAGACCCACTTTTGTCAGTCTCCCTAAGGGAAAGACCAGTACTGCAATCAATTAATATATTAAAAATACAACTCTCTAACAAGCTAGTTTGAAGTATTTCATGTCTTACCATATTTAGTTCACTAAACATAGTGAAATATGGTAAACTCTGTGTGTGTGTGTAACTGCTCATTGTTATACTGGCCAATACTATAAAAATAAGGAGTGTAATTTGAATCTGCCTAATGCAAGAGCTACATGGTCTCCCGTTGGTGGCTTGGCCTACCAGAATCAACCTGAAAGTTATAGCATGCTTGGGGTCCAAGTTGAGTGTGACACTGAAAAAACAGTAAAGAGAACTGTGAAGCAAGAAGCAGCATACACAATCCAGAAATGTGGTAAGAATTCAAGGAGATTTTGTATGAGAGGTTTAACACAGCAAAATTTATTTGAAGTCTAGATTATCAACAATCTAAAGAGATTCAGAGAATTTCATCCTATGATAGATTTGTATGGGTATTTTTTAATGCTATTGATACACATTCCATATTCAGTACAAATCTAGGCCACTAGTTCAGGCAGGCATGAAGTGTGACTTTAATACTGTAGGACAAAATCACTTCTATTTTAAACTCAGTTCTGATGAATGATGAACAAAATGTCAGCCACATTGAAATTTATCTCTACCAACTGTTTGGTGTTCCCTAAAGTATGAAGGACTAGGGGAAGTGATGCTTACATATGGGCCCGGAATTGTGGGTAGAAATATCTGGCCATTGTTGGCCATCTGTCCACTCTGATGTCCTCTGAGGTATACCTGGTCCTGCCCCATCCTTTGTTGCATGAAGCTTGCAGCTAGGTTTTCCCTTCTTCCCAAATATGAGGTCTCTCTAAATGCAGGTCTAGCAAAGCTCACTTGTGATTCCCTTGGGGACCATTCTGATAGCTCTAAAGACTCTCTGATGGAGCTTAGACTCTCTCTATCAAGAGACATAATCTTATTTTCTAGCATTCCTTCTCACATGCCTTTCTGGGCACGAGATTTTAATCTCCAAGGAATAAACTTCTGAAGTAAAGAATTAGCACTATTTATTTTCAGATTCCACAAAACCTACCTGAAGTTTCTCTTCTCCTTCTGGTCCCTTGGATTTGGATGAGACCGAACATCACTTTTCAAGAAGACCAGCACAAGGGCACTTTGCTTCTCTCTTCTCAGCCCTGGCTCCAAGTGGGAACTGTATTTCCTACTCCAGGGAGTGGGGAACACTAGCTCAGCTTCATCACATATTCTTCCAAAACTTTTTAGTTTTATATTGCGTCCTCAGCTTTTAAAACCAAAAGGATGTATGATACGGTAAGAGAAATATCAAGGAAAACCTATGCTATGTATTACTTGCATCCACACTGTACCTTGTTACTTTATGTTTATTCAATTTTATCTTTAGAGTTGCCATACTGTATGGTCATAGTAAAAATTATTAACTCAATTTTGGAAATAAGGTAATAATATTCAGATAGGTCGAGTTGTCACCCAAACCTTCGGATGAGAACTAGACTAGAACTCAAGTCTAGTTCAGGACTACAGCATGCATCCTAGAAGAAAAAAATATTGCAAATTCTTTTCACATTTTCTTGCATATGACAACAGTAACCAAATAAAAATCAATTTATTTAATTTTTAATGAACTATCAAATATACATATGTTGGCATAAGAAAACAAGTTGTATATTTAACCTGTAAGATAGTCATTGTGTCAGAGAATGTAAAGAATATTTAAATCTGGAGGAAACCTCATTATATTTATCTGAAGTGTCTTGAAGCCAGTGAGTTCTCTCACAGTTGTTTATTATATCCATTTCTGGTGTTTGAGGTATGGATGCTATTTATCTCCATAACATGCTTACAAATTCAAAATTTACAAATTCAAATAACATGATGAATATTCATCTCTGCCAAAATACATCTCATCTTGTTCTATATAGCCATACACCATAGTTTTCCAACCTTTGCTCCACAGTAGAATTATCTATGGAGATTTGTGTTTCCAGAAATTCTGATTTAGTTGGTCTAGGTGGGGACCCAGGATTGGATTAGTATAAGTTAACTCTTCTAGGTCATTCTAAACTGCAGTCAGGGTTGAAAAGACCTGCCTTAAAAATTGTCTGTGTATTATTCATAATTTACCTGTGTGTACTTAAACCTCCATGAGGATGGACAACACAAGCTTATTTGCATTGAAAGATACTACATTTTGTTCCTGATGAATCTCTCTCCCCTTCTCTCTCTGTCTCTGTCTCTCTCTGTCAACCTGTCTATCTCTGTCTTTGTCTCTCTTTCTCTCCCCCTCCTCCTTCCCTCCATCAGTATCTCTAGTAGGGAAAACAACCTGGGAAGAGTGACGCCTGCCCCTCCAAATCAAATATTCCTAGTGCTGAGTCTTAACTTCTCTGTCACATTATGAGTGCCACTGTCACTCTGATACATTTTTCATATTCTAGTGGAGCACCTATAAGGAGTGAGTAAGGCAAAGCCTATTGTAAAATGAAATAAACATTGTTCTAACTTGATTTTCCTTTCAGAATTCAGAACATCTTGTCCATGTGCCAAACCTGTGGACCAAAGCTCACTGATACCCTTTTGAATCTCCCAAGTGATGATATTGCCATGTTTGTTGGGAAGGGATCCAGATGAACATGTGGCAAAATTGACTTGAATGAGAGAGTGTATTTCTAAGCCTATGGGTTGAGTCATTCTATAGACTCAGCTTTGCTCTTACTTCATTGTCAGCCCTCCAAGAGCCCAGTAACCTGTGACAGCTGAGTTATTGTGTTCTTGATAAAGGCTGCTTCTACCATAGGTCCTTATTGCTGTTTTTCTTTGAGACAATTCTCCTCAAATCAATTTATCATCTTATCTATTGAAACTGCTACATCTCTCATATCATTTCATTTATATGTTCCCTATGCAGCAGCCTCTAATGACCATTTCATAATATGGAAGAACAGGCAGACATGTACTCTGAGCAAAACCTTATTCTAAATAATGAAATACCTGGTATAGAATCAGAAAAGAATTGAGCATTTCAGCTATAGCAGTCAGAAAAAATCTCTTACTCAGCTTAACTGATCATCTGTCTCTTTGCACACACATTCCTCTATTGTGGATACTTGTGTCTAGGCTGGTCTATACAGTTAAATAATCAGCACTGTTACAGCAGGAGTTGTGTCATACATCTCTCTTTTCATTGTAGATCTTGGAAGCAATGCTACCTGGGCAGAAGTAAATCTGTTGTACAGACAATCTCTACTTTATATTTGAAACCACTGCATATTAGAATTACATGCAAGAATACTCTACTAACACTAGAACAGACTTGTAGTTACCAAGGGGGAGGGATGGATTGGGAGTTTGCGTTAGCAGATGGAAACTATTATATATAGAATGGATAAACAACAAGGTCCTCCTTTACAGCACAGGGAACTATATTCAATATCCTGTGATAAACCATAATGGAAAAGAATATAAAAAAGAATGTGTATGTATGTATAACTGAATCACTTTGCTGTACAGTAGAAATTAACACAACATTGTAAATCAACTACACTTCAATAAAATAAAAGAAACAAAAAAAGAATACCAACACTAATATGGCTTGCCTTTTAAAAAATATTCTTAGATATCAAATATGCAAAAAAGAAAGTGGTAAATCAAGTAACATGCTTGTTTTAGTCATTTATGACTGATGTATTTTGACTTTTTGAGTAACAACTCAAAGCCACATCACTCAACAGATGCTTACTGATTGATTCATTCAAGCAAATATGCAATAACTTGTTTACTTTCTCTCAGTTCTTACTGTAATCAGGTTGTAAGTGTCATCTCCCCCATATCAAGTACACTTCAGAGAAACTTACTTGATGTGCTTAGGAGACTTTGTGTATGTTTTCTTTCACGCTCCTGAGGTTAAAAACTCAGAAATTTGCCTTTGTGAGAAAGTACCTGAGATTTAACATCAGAATGAAGGATGAAATCAAAAGACAAGTAGATCAGAAGGCTTTTGGGTAGTGTTTAAACTGGGAATGCTTTTAAATTAACAACATATCAACTTTCTATGAACTAGCTACACAAAGATGATGTTTACACTGTCTCTTTTCATAACCATCAATGAATATGGTCTGAATCACAAAAAAATAAACTCTCAAAGAAGAACTTTGATTTTGGAGAACTATTTCATATGGAGTGGATGGACGTATAATTTCATTTTCTACTAATTAATTAGGTGTACTTCTAATTAACAATGTTCGTTGCACCTTTCTCCCTTCAAGAAAGTAAGTTCACTAAGGAACCACTTGTAACTTCTGGATACTATAAAGCTACATCAATATACTCTGGTTAACAACAACAGCAAGAAAAAAAAAAAAAGCTAGCTAAAAGGTGAAATAATTCTTCAACGACAACATATGATTATGTCTCATAATTCAGGTTAAATTTCATAATTATTCATAATTCAGGTAATTTCAGGTTAAATCGCTTTTGTTTATCCATCTTCTATAAAGAGAATCTCAGAATCCCCAGAATGTAACAAAACAAACCAGTATGCATAAACACAATAAATGTTGAGTGAATATACATAGAAAAAGCCTAATTAAGGCTGGATAAACAAATATATGAACTAATTAATTCATGGAAACAAAATATGGTAACATTGAGACATACCAATTATAAAGAAATAGACTTTAAAGTTCAACCATTCCTGATACTGGATCATATCATCCACATTAGTCTGTGTATGGTCACAGTTTCCATCTCAAGATCTTCTTTTAAGTAGGTTTCCAATCTTGATTACAATAAAAGTGTTATATATATTTTCTCAATTCCAATGTTCTCTCCTTAAAAGCCATAGCTTTACATCTTTGCATGAAATTTTCCTTTTGTTGGTAAAAACAGGTTTTACTTTTTTTTTTTTTACATCTTTATTGGAGTATAATTGCTTTACAATGGTGTGTTAGTTTCTGCTTTATAGCAAAGTGAATCAGTTATACATATACATATGTTCCCATATCTCTTCCCTTTTGCATCTCCCTCCCTCCCACCCTCCCTATCCCACCCCTCCAGGTGGTCACAAAGCACCGAGCTGATCTCCCTGTGCTATGCGGCTGCTTCCCACTAGCTATCTATTTTACGTTTGCTAGTGTATATATGTCCATGCCTCTCTCTCTCTTTGTCACAGCTTACCCTTCTCCCTCCCCATATCCTCAAGTCCATTCTCTAGTAGGTCTGTGTCTTTATTCCTGTCCTACCCCTAGGTTCTTCATGACATTTTTATTTTCTTAAATTCCATATATATGTGTTAGCATACGGTATTTGTCTTTCTCTTTCTGACTTACTTCACTCTGTATGACAGACTCTAGGTCTATCCACCTCATTACAAATAACTCAATTTCATTTCTTTTTATGGCTGAGTAATATTCCATTGTATATATGTGCCGCATCTTCTTTATCCATTCATCTGATGATGGACACTTAGGTTTTACTTTTTATTGCCTTTCCTATGTATAGTAACCCATACTTAACTCTACCAAGAAAAGTTTTAAGACTTCTTCAAACTCCAGTGAATTTTTACTGGGGTTGGCATTTTCTCGATGAAAGCATTCAGCCAATTTTAATAACATGTTGGTAATGATTTTAGATTTGTTCATCCACATTCTGTATGATCAGTGATGCTAAGGGATGTATTTAAGAAGACACATGGGGTACATATCATGTGTATGATTCTGAAACCAGCCGCTCTATAAATGATTCATTTGGTTTGCAGTTTGAATATTGCCTAGATGCCTCCAGATGGATTTAGTGGACATTTTAAATCAATTCTCTATTATGGTCTATCATTGGAGAGAAAACATGCAAAAGTTCATACAGTCAGAATCACTAACTTAAATCAGATCTGAGAGAACATGTAGGTGTCTTTTCCACTTGTGTTCTTAACGTTTCTTCTGTGCTTACCTACTAAATCACATATCACATAGTCCTGGACATTTCTGTCAACACGAATGTCTTCTCTGTTTATCTTAGAAGCAGAGACTAGGTATACACAATTCTAAATGCATAAGAGATGTACATAAACACGTGTGCATTGCTGTTATTTTTGTTGAGTGAACTCTTTATTACTTACTTGATCCATATGTGCCATAGCTGCTGGGATGCTAAGAAAGAAAAATGGAAATAGATATCAGGTGGCTTTTAGTATTGTACTTCCATGCAAAGTTAACACCGACCCTATGTTCTGTGTTCTGGTTTACTGGTGTGGAATACTGCTTTAGTTAAGCTTGCTTACCTATGAACTAGATTTGATTGACAGATTCATACTGATGAAATTCACAAAAGTTTGCATATGTAAGTCAAGTAGCAAATTCCTTAACTTGCTGTTGCCTCTATGACGACATCCTTCTTTCCAGCCAAAAAACTTCTTTGGATATCCAAAAAATGCTTCTCATCTGTGAAGACTTCCTTGCCTTCCTCATCTAGAGCTGAGCATCACAGTAGATATTTGCACGTGACATCTAAAGAGCACCAGTCATACTAATTGGCATCTGTTTGTTTCCTTGTTTTTTCCACTACTTGAGCACTTTGAGACCTTGACTCAACCTCCACTGTATATATCATGTGCAACAGAGTAACTGACCTATTATGGGCACTCCATAGATGACATTAGTGCTGAAATCTATGTATTTATTACATACAAGAAGTTGAGCAACTTCTTTCTCTGTGTCTTCTCCATAGGGTATTGTTGATGTACCTAAGAAGACTCCTCCAAGAACCCTGAGATGATAAGCTAGATGTTCCTTTATGTGGGGTTATATCCCTGCCCATAGGCATTGCATGTACAGGAAAGAGTAAACCCTTCCAGTTAAGATCAGAGAGATTTCTATTGACAGATTAAAGCAACTATTAGTCCAGCTTCCTAATTATAAATGGGTTCTGCAGGATCTATTATTATTGTGGCTATGAATACCAGGTTTTGTGAGGGAGCTCAATAATTTTAACAAATTAAAGCATGAAATAAAAAACAGATATAGAAAATTAGATCAGAATAAACCCAGGCTCCACCTGTCTCAGCAATGGCATATATAAATATACCACTTTATATATTTTGTCCCTGCAGAAGTATTTCAAATGGATCATTGGTATATTTTGTCTAAGTATTTTCACAGCTGCAGTGAGGGTGGAATTATGGAAATGATTAACCTTGGGTCTATTGTCATGCATCTTGAGCTCAGGATACCAGGAGTTTGCAGCTATTATTGTATCATATCCAGCAATTTGCTCCAATGAAATCTTGTGGAAATCTGATATAATGTTTGAAAGATGTGAATTTAAGCTGTATAACCATGAAGTGCACAGGATGAAAGGTAGTATAAGCTGTGATCTACCATAACTGGCATTATAACACATGAGTATTACTAGGTCTGTGTCAATGAAGAAACGCATTCATGACTAATGGCTTCAGTTCTGGTATACACAAGTCATCGTATTATCTACTGGTAGTTTAGTTGGTGAATAAATGATTCATCATAGATGCGGCTGCAATATATATTGAATTTGAAAATACTGAACTATTCATAAATGTAATGTGGGCATCAAAGCAAAAAGGAAATAGTTGCTAAATAGAGGTAAGAGAAAATTCTTGAATGGTGTCCCCAGTTTGGAAATATTTAAACCACCCCATGACTGACAAATGATATATATGTCATGTATTTGATATGTTTGTCTAGCATATCATGTTCACAAAAATCCATATTTGCCAAATAAAATGAGAGGAATAGAAATGTTGGGTGCATGAACTTTATAATATTAATGCATTAAATATTAATATGAAGGCATAGTGCAAAGAGGTTTTTTCTGCAAACAGAAACTTTTTTTAAATTTACCTAATAACCTTGTGTGCAAGTGTTTTCAATAAGGACGGTTAGCACTTCTGAGAGAATATTCAATCCGCCCGACGATACAAGTAATAGCAAGTTGAGGGTACAGATGTCCTGGATGGGAGCTAAGAAATAATTTAGTCTGCACAGATGAGGGACCTTAGGTCCAGAGCTGCTGAATGATTCACGTAAGTTCACATAATTGCCTAGTGACAGAGCTGGGATTAGAACCCTTGTCAGCTGACATAGAATACAGGGCCCTGTGCTACCTCTCCCCGTGACAGCTAGAAAATGACTACTAATATATCAGCATGACCTTGGTGACTTAAAATTCACTCCTCAGAATATAACATGATTATGGAAATAGTAATACAGAGACTGCTGTAAAGTTATTTTTGTACAGTTAAAAATTTGGGGATATCTTGGTTTGTTCTTACGAAAGGGAAATGTGAAGAAGCATTTGTCACTTTTTCCAAGGCCTCTAGGTGTCTGGGAAAGGAATTCTTGGGAGAGACTGATGGCTTTTGTGGTATAACATCCTTTTCTATCACCAGTGGGAGGCATGAGAGTTCACATGAACACAGAGCTCAGTTGGGTTACATCTGCTTCATGAAACAGCATGAGATATTGAGGAAATACTGATGTATGATGCTCCACAGTCCCCAGACCTGCATTCTTAAGGTAATTCTAGGGAGTTTGGACCTTTAAAAGATCAGCTCTTTCGAGTGGTTTATAACATCAAGATTACCCTAGAAAGTTCAGTGAGACTACCTCATCAAGCTGCCTTCTCCAGATGTTGCTAAGAGAATAGTTGCACTGACCAGCTGGCTGAAGGACACAGGAGATTGATAGACTGTTCAAAGGAGATTCCCGGTTGCTTATGGAAACACCTGGGTTTGGCACACTGAAATCAGTGTCAACATACCAACAGAAATTTCAGATTTATTTGAGGGAATCTTATTTTCTGAAGCTTTACTTTGTCAGTCATCCCAAATAGGGGTACAGTTCTCATTTTCTACTCTGTCTTGTGACTATCAAAAGGGAGGGAAGACTATAATTTAGATTATTTGCTACCTTTTTTGGTACTTCAGTTCACTTTATGCTAGGGGACTTACAGATGCAATCTCATTAAATCATCTCAGTGATCTTAAGAAGTTTCTATCAATACCTTTGTTTTGAACATGGGGAAACAGAGACTCAGATATAGAAGTGACTAGCCTGAATTCTTTCCAGTAAGATATGCAGGGTTGAGATTAGAAACAAGTCTGTCCCACTCTAAAGTTCATGGTCTTTCTACTGTACTATGTATTCTCTCTTATGCTTGTTTTTTTATTCTACATCTATCTGAGAAGGCTGAATTAAAGTTTTATAAAATTTTGGAGGTTTATCTCTGGTCTTTTAGATGATATTCTTACTCAGTTACAATAACACAGACACAATATTCCGTATGGGGATATTTAAACCAAGGTGTAGCTCATAATGCTTTGTCTTCCTAGCTCTCATTGTAGTTTCAAATGCAGCAAGAATAATTAAAGAATGTGAAAATTATAGCATGGCATGCTTCATTTACTGTAGCTATAAATCATGGAATATCAAATAATAGACAGGACATTTGGACAAGAGAGAATCAGGGGCATCTTTTCTTGTTCCTTTATACATATAGGTGGCTATGGTTCCAAGAGGTACTGTATTGAGAGGGAACTGAAAAAGCTACTCTAATATTTTACTTAGTGAGATGGTAGTGAATGTTTCTCTTTCTGAGAGCAGGTGAAAGAACAACACTTTCCTATGACACAGTAAGCACGATTTGACTAATAAAATACCATGATTAATTTTTTGGTGAAATGGTGTTTCCTTTACATTACCCTATAGTACAAAAGAGCCAAAGCTGTGAAAGAGGAGGAAGTATCCTGGTATCTGTGACAATGTTACTCTCAAGATCACAGAGAATAGAGTTGAGCCCAGTGGCCTAATTATGTCCACAAAGCACTTTCTCTACAATTTGCTGCCTCTTCTTTCCCTAAATAGAACCCATAATTAACACTACACTGGATTCACTAAGGTTCACTAAAGCTGGACTTTATAAATAAGCTTTTGTTATTAAAGAATATATATATATATATATATATATATATGTTATATTTCTATACCCCATTTGGGGATAGAAGTCAGATAGCTGTTGTTTTTTTCTTCTTCCCCATATTGAAATCAAACTTCCAAATTTCATATACAGTCAGAAAAATAACAGCTATATTGGAATAATTTTTATTTTCTTTTAATTTTTAAAAATTATTCTAACCACTAGCATATGATTACAGCAGTTGGAAAAAACAATAACATTTGACTTACCATTATTAGTGGCCCATCCAATTAAGAGGATTGATGCATTTCTTGTAAACAGAAAGCACATGCCTATGGGAAGCACAGTTCATTGTTTTGAAAACTAAAGGAATATAAGACACTCTGTCACAAGATAAAGTCCTTGTATGAACAGTAGAAATAGATTCATTTAATTTAAACATTATGCTGATTTGCATTTCAAAATAAACAAGAAGTACTTTTTGAAGAAAGCATCAAAACAGTTGTAGGGAAAAATAACATTTGGGGAAAAATCTAAATTAAGCCATTTCTGAAAAGTAAATGGGTCATTTGATGCAATCTGAAACAACCATTTCACTTATCTGTATACATTCTTTCATACAATATATGGCTACTAGTTTTCATAAAATGAAATTTTTAAAAAGGATGATAATTGAAGGAAAATTGGATCCCTCTAACCCCAGCTGATTTGACAGCCCATTTAAAACTGATATCTCTAATGAACATTCTGGATAGACAAAATCAGAGCAGGTTGGCTGTAAAATATTCCTGCCAGCGTGTAACACATGTGCTTCACTCCTCCAGTTTCAGCTCCCAGGGGAGGGACTTTTGTTTTATCTGCCCAACACCCTCTCCTCCTTACTTTTCTTTTAAAAAATGTTTCTTGGCTACACAGAATGGGAAAATTAATCTAATTCATCTCTCCTTGGTCCAAATGATGGACATATGACTCAAACCAGACCAACTAGACTCCTTCCCTATGATTTTAAAATCTGCAACAGGGAGACTAGATTTTCTTTGTAGTGAAAGGCTTTTAAAATAAAAGAACAAGCCACCTACTGCCTTTTTTTTTTTTTTTTTTTTTTTTTTGCGGTACGCGGGCCTCTCACCGTTGTGGCCTCTCCCGTTGCAGAGCACAGGCTCTGGATGCACAGGCTCAGCAGCCATGGCTCACGGGCCCAGCCGCTCCGCGGCATGTGGGATCTTCCCGGACCGGGGCACGAACCCGTGTTGCCTGCATCGGCAGGCGGACTCTCAACCACTGCGCCACCAGGGAAGCCCTACTGCCATATTTTTGATGTTCAGAAGTCCACACGCATAAAGAGAACATGAAGCTAATCTGTGAAGTAAGGCAGAGAGAAGAGACAGCCCTAACTCGGTTTGAGTCTTGACTCCCAGGTAAACCTCAGTGCTGCTCAACTGCCATTCATGTCATGGTTGGCTTATATGACCTAATTAATTTCCATTTTACCTTAAGCTGACTCAATTTGGTTTTTTTAAAATTATTAAGATAGAAATATTTCTTGACTAATTCCCTTAGCACAGTTGCCTACTTCTTCAGATGAGGGGGTGGGAGATCAAAGAAAAATCTCCTCAACTCATCTTCTCATCTGTAAAATGAGTGTATGGCTCTAAATAATTTGTAGTGTCCATCTAATTCTCACAGTCTGATTCCCTCTCTAGCCATGGGTCTGTGGAACTTGTCACACCTGAGGTTGCCGCAAGTATGATGGATGCTGGGTAGGGTGTAAAAAAGAAATTTGTCCTTGTGTTATCCCATTCTTTTTGCAGTCATTTTTTATTCTAATATCTCTGCTTCTCAACTGTTTCTCTTATCATTGAAGAAGTAGATACCAAAATTTACTCAAAATGTAGAATTCAAAGCTAACCTCTGCTTTCTCCATTCTAGGCCTAAGGTTGATACAAGTGGATAATGGGGGTCTCTGAACAATTGTCCAATAAAGCTAAATCCAAGTCTTTTTAGGCAGTTACTCTCAAACTTTTCTACAGAAATATCCATAATAGCAGAAGAGTTAAATATGTTTTCTGTAGTTCTAGAGCTCTGTGAACCTGATATAAACTATCATAAGGACAAAATATATTTAGAGACTTGGCTCCAGCATAAAACATCCAACATAAATTGTATATTCTATTCAAAAATATAAAAACATGACCTAAATGGGAAGGACATCCAAGGAAGAGGGGATATATGTATATGTGTGGCTGACTCACTTTGCTGCACAGCAGAAACGAACACAACATTGTAAAGCAACTATATTCCAATAAAAAAAAATTTATATTATGTACTGTTCAGAATTCGAAGAGAATGAAAAGAATGTTGCAAGAGAATGGAAATTCTATCCTTGAATAAAAATTTTGCCAAAAGTAATACGAATTTTGCCCTGTATCTCTTGCTTTCCAATACATGTATTTTTGACTGGGAAGAAAAGAGATGGCTTTTGTATAAAATGATCCTACTTCCTTGAATGCCAGACTTTAAAAAAAATATGATTTTGTAAAATTAAATTGATATAATTTCAAAAAAATAATAATACAAAAACAGTGCTTTAATTTCCTTAAAATGAAGTAAAATGCATTCTTCAGACAGATACATCATATTTAACTTTTGATATCATGAATATACTAATCGACAGTTGTTTGAGAGGTTTTTATTATTGATGGCTCCTATTAGACATGTTTTCTGAAAGTGGAATCATATAAAGCCAGTAGTATGTATTAATACAAGCTCAAACGATCTCATCAGGATTTCTTCATTCCACGGTTGAGAGAATGGAAAACACAACAGATACATTTGAAGAAACAGAAGAGCTCACGAGAAGTTCAGAGCATGAAGCAAATTCAAAAGGATACATAAATATCTAGGGAGCAGCTTCAAAGCAGGGAGTACCTGAAGAGAAAACAGCAGAAGCGGAAGGAATTGCTCATGTGATGTGGGTTTGCAGTTGTAACCGAAGCATCTCTGCTATTTCCCCAGGAGAAGGAGGGTGGACAGTAGCTATGGTAAAAATGTGTGATAACATCAGGGAAGAGAGAAGCTTCGAGAAACAGACAGAGTGAGCCTGAGAAAAAGGGGGGTTCCTGGGGCTTGACTTCAGAAAAACCTGCTTATGGAGAATGAGAGCTACAGCTTTCTTTCAGAAACTTGCTAGTTTTTACTGGTCACGTGGCATTAACATATTGTTGCCTAACTTTGGACATTTTAAAAGTAGAGGAACTTTTCTGTCAGTTCTGATATGATAATTACAGAAAACACATCCTTTAATTGAACGTCCTTTAATTGAATCACTTGGCCAGGAATCCAAATAACAACATGTCTATTATGCTACTCTGTGTGCAATAGAAGTTATGCAACATGTTTCTTCTCAGAAAAGAGAATAAAAAGTAAATAAAAAACCACTCCCAGATGACCACTTTTAGCACTTTTATTTTATCGGGAGAGGTGAGGAACATGCACAAAATACATGTTCTTGAATTAATCTCCAGTGGGTACAGAGAGAAAAGAGCTCATTTTTCTTCTAACGGGCAAAATTTGATTTTATTGACACTCTTGCAGTATGTCAATTGCTTAGTGTATCTTCCTAGTTTGTAGTCTTACAGACTTCATTGTTTTTAACTTAGCAATTCTATGTTATATTCCTATGGATGTGTCTTTACACTATCTTACAATCCATTTCTGAAATAATAACTATAATTTCAATGAAAGTAATACATTACATGCTCTGGCGACTACATGAGCATGTCTAATTATTTGTAAGTGGGCCAAACCTTGCACATATTAGGTAATAAATACATGAATTCAGTAAGAAAAAACTATATAGAACAATACAGTTTGATGAAGGTAGGCATTTCTTTTTTTGTTTTCGCTACGCGGGTCTCTCACTGTTGTGGCCTCTCCCGTTGTGGAGCACAGGCTCCAGACGTGCAGGCCCAGTGGCCATGGCTCACGGGCCCAGCCGCTCCGCGGCATGTGGGATCTTCCCGGACCGGGGCACGAACCCGTGTCCCCTGCATCGGCAGGCGGACACTCAACCACTGCGCCACCAGGGAAGCCCGGAATTTCTTTTTTAATTCATTTTTTTGTCTCCATGGATTGGCTCTGTGTCTCATATCCAGCAGGTATGAAACAAATGCTTGTTGAATAATGAAAGCATGAATAAATTAATGATTAGATGGTTGAATTAATAGGTAAATAGTTGTACATACTAACAAAAATGTTGTTGAATACATAGAATTATAGAATTTAATTGCTGAGTGAGATTATCTAGTTCCACCAAGACTTGACCTGATAAAGAGAATAATGGCCCCAAAGATGTTGAAGTCTTAATCCCCTGAATCTTAAATATATTACCTTACATAGAAAATATATACCTTACATAGCAAAAAGGACTTGGCACATGTGAGTAAGTTAAGGATTTGAGACAGGAAGATTTTCATAAATTATCCAGGTGGGCCTAATATAATCACAAGGGTCCTTGAAAGAGGGCAGCTGGAGGTTAGAATCAAACAAGGGCATGTGACTATAGAAGCAGAAAGAGAGAGATTTGAAGATGCTGCCCTACTAGCTTTGAAGATGGAGTAAGAGGCTAAGATCCAGGGAATGCTGGGAGCCTTTAGAAGCTGGAGAAGACAAGAAAACAGATTGTTCCTAGAGCTTCCAGAACAAAAACAGCCTTGCTGACACCTTGACATCAGCCCAGTGAGACCTATTTTTGGACTCTGACCTACAGAACTATAAAGATAGTAAATTTGTCTTGTTTTAACTAAGTTTGTGGCAATTTGCCACAGCAGCAAAAGGCATTGAGTAGTCCTACTCAATAGATCTGGAATAAAGTCTGGAATCTGAAATTTACCAAGTACCCTCAGTATTTCTGAGGCAGTAATTATCTAGGAAACTGTGATATATTGTAACATACCCATTTTGTACTTGAAAAAGCACAATGTTAAGATCTCAATAAAACTAGTATAGACACAAGTTCAATTTATCATGTTGAAAAAACATGTTTGGAAAAACAAAGTAGAAAAAAACCCTAAACTATTAAAAATCTGTTCTGTAACTCTATATTGATTTTCTCCTCTTGCTTTTACAAAAAGAACAATGGCTAGCATATGCTTCCACAGAGGGTGATTTGGATAATCCCTTCTATGCATTGTTTCAAGCAGAAATTCTCCTCCATCTATCATTTCTGCTTGTATTATTTCATATCTTTCAAAGAAGTTCACATTTCATTGCAGGGAGCCAAAGCTGGCCTGTGCTACAACTCTAACCGTAAACCACACACAGTGCTTAATTTCCTTTCTCTTGAATATGTTGTAGGTGGTTTTCTCTATCTCCTTCTTGAAGAGTATGATAAATATGTGCTGTGCACACATGTTTTTCTGTTTATTAAAATTATATTACTAAATTATACTAACGGTGGCTTTATTAAATACATGTAACACATTCAGAGTTTTAACAATTTTAAAGTCATTCAATAGGTATGATAGTACTTCTTATTTTCTAAAAATATCAAAATTAGGGATAGCATTCTAATACTGCATTAGTAACTTAGTTCAAATTTAGGCTACTAATAGAAGAGGGAAAAACTATAATGCACCAAAGGAATTCTCAGAAATGACTCTTCCAAAACAATAAAATCTTAAAGCAGGTATTGGGAAGCAATGCTCTATTACAGATCAACAATTGCAATTGACATCCTATGTTTCCATATCCACTTTTTAGTATGATTTAACAATCAGTTTAATCCTCACTGTTCAGTTATTTTAAATTTGACATTATTCCTACTTGTCCTCTCACACTAACATTTTCTTTGGCACATCATCTGACGCTATATATCTCTCTTTCTTTAAAAAGCAGGTTTTTCTAGGGGGACAAATTTCAGTATGGATGCCTGATTTCCTCCTTTCAGAGTGATTATTCCACAGGCAAACCTGAGACTCTGTGTTTGTTATTTTCATTTTGTATTCAGCAAAATAATGGACTGCGAGATACACTGTTGTTAGGGTCTGTGACTGTCATCTCTGCTGCTTCCCATTGAAGGCTTGAAGCCTTTATTTTAGTGACTGTATTGAAAATTGCAATGCCATTTATAGGATTTCAAAGACCTCACTATTATATCGAGATCCTGGGTTTTGTTGCTGGCATATGTTATTGTCTGAGACATTAAGCAAGCAACTAGACGTCTGCTGGGGACGAACTGTGTCTGCTTCCCAACCTGATACAATGGAATAATAATAAGGAAAGAAAATTTTCCTTGTGTTTGCCAGTGAGGCTCTTGAGTACTCTCTATCTTTTCCTCATGCTTGCTTTAGTGACTGCAGAGATTTTTCTCGCCAGATGTACATGTGGTAGCAAAAGCTGAAGCATCTCTCTTAGCTAATGAGCTGCAAAATATAAAAGTTTAGGACAGTCTCTATGGAAACTTTTGAATATGGTGACCTGCCAGTGCTGAATGGGTATGAGGTGACAATTTCTCCTAGGAGGCAGATTTTCACAAATGCGAGATGGTAAGATTGTATGAGAGCCACTGAAGTTACCTCTACCTCAGTTTCCACCACTGGATCTAATTCACAGTTATATCATCAGGATTAATGAGTAATCTTAATTACATTAAATCTCTCAGAGATAAGCATTATATAAATAGGAAGCACTCTATTAAATGGGCAAAAGCTCAAGAAAGAGAAGCTAAACTTGTTATATAAAATGTGATCTTAAATGTAAGTAATTGACCAGAAATCAGGACTTTGGGCCAATTACTGGACATCCATTCTGTGTCATTTGAGAAAAATTGTACAGAACATCCTTTCTTCATTTCCAACATTTGCTTATTACATAAAGTAGATAATTTAGCACCAAATAAGGACATAGTTATATTCCCTCCATGTATCATTGCAGACTACTAAAAAAAGAATTATATTAAATTGGTAGTCAGAATCTTTCCTCAAATGATGATAATTGGATCTCAGATTCAAAGAACACCATTCAGTTGGAAAGAAATGGCCAGAGGAAATATAAAGGCTCTGTGCTCAGTATAAAGTATTTTATATTTTCTTAAATATTATATCAAGTTCACTCCACTAAGAGAGAAAATATTGATCCAAAACGTATATCTGACATTTAGCTTAAAAATGTCACTTGCTAATTGTTTATATTTCTATTATTATTCATGCTAACATGAGTACATCTCCTTACTGCTGTTAAGAATACTCACTAATTTTTATGACTGTCCACTGAATATATGGCACTCTGATAAGATATTTTGATGGAGTTGGGGTAGAAAAACAATCAGGACAAAAGCTATCTGGATCCTTTATCATAATCAGCATCCATATTGTTAGCCTTATATAAGAATGCCTCCATAGTTAAGCTTTTGTGTTTTTAGCAAGTAATATTGAGACTTTTAGAAGATACACACAAACTGTGATCTAAATAAAACTAGTATTTAAGATGGAAAAGAAGTTGACTCACATAAAAAGTCTTCAAAATTTGTCACTGGTGATTTTGGTAGGAAAGCTATTAATGTATAGATTTATTTGTAACATGGCAGGTTGTTTTATCAGGGGACTCTTCATTGAGTTGAGAGCCATAAGCTATGGGGAATGTTTTACTGGAAATATATCTACAAGAAGCTATATGAATTTTCCTACAAAGGGAAAGAAAGTAAATATCACTTACCTGGAAAACAAGTTGAAGATAAGTTATAGCATGATAAGATATACATAGAGCATTAAAAACAAATCAGGGTAACACATGATCCCCAAATAGAACTGAACACTTTTTGGATAGATATGATTCTGAAAACTCTTGTCTAACTGATTCATACTGGATTTGTGTGATTTCCCCTGTGACTCCTTCATGACCACTAAGAAGTTGTGTGGACCCCAGGGGAGTATAAATTAAGTGGGTTCACAAATTCCACTAAGTCCTATGTGTTACCGAGCATGGTTGTTACTTCAACCCAATAATTACTTGGTACAAATTATGAAAGGAGAGAGAAAGAATAAAATTAACATATTATTCAATAAAATTTCCCCATGTTTCATGGGGTAAATACAATCTCTGAGAAAATATTTATAACTAAACATTTAAAAAATTCTTTTATCCAGATAAATTTTTGTCCCTGAATTAACTTTGTATATGCCTCATACACACAAACACACCCCCACACACATACACCAAACAGTTTATATTATTAGAAATATATGCCAGGAATTGTGCTAGGTATTTTACACATGTACATTCACTGCTTTTTTACATCTAAAAAGGTGTCTTAGTCTGTTTAGCCTGCTTTATACCATTCTAAAATACCATAGACTGGATGGCTTATAAACAACAGAAATATATTTTTCACAATTTTGGAGGCTGGAAGTCCAAGATCATTGTGCCAGCATGGTTACACTCTGGTGATGGCCCTCTCCTGAGCTGCAGACTGCCTACTTCAGTGTTCTTACATGGTGGAAGGGGTGGGGGAGCTTTGTGGGGACTCTTTGAGAACACTAATCCCATTCATGAAGGCTCTACCCTCATGACTTAATTCCTAAAGGCCCCACCTCCTATTACCATCACCTTTGGTGGTTAAGGTGCAACATAAAAATTTTGAAGGGACACATTCAGACCATAGTAGAGAGTAAAATATTGATTAATGTTTCCAATTAATATCAACAAAATTTCTTAAGTGTGATGACTAAATAGTTGAATCTAAGGATGAAGAAACTAAGATAAAGAGTGGTTAGCAAATTTTTTACATGTAAAATGCTTTGAAACCCATTAAGAATGAAGCAAATATCATAACCAGAAGATTTTTTTTAACATCTTTATTGGAGTAATTGGAGTATAACTGCTTTACAATGGTGTGTTAGTTTCTGCCTTATAACAAAGTGAATCAGCTATACATATACATATATCCCTATATCTCTTCACTCTTGCATCTCCCTCCCTCCCACCCTCCCTATCCCACCCCTCTAGGTGGTCACAAAGCACCGAGTTGATCTCCCTGTGCTATGTGGCTGCTTCCCACTAGCTATCTATTTTATGTTTGGTAGTGTATGTATGTCCATGCCACTCTCTCACTCTGTCCCATCTTACCCTTCCCCCTCCCCATATCCTCAAGTCCATTCTCTAGTAGTTCTGTGTCTTTATTCCTGTCTTGCCCCCAGATTCTTCATGACCATTTTTTTGTTTGCTTTTTAGATTCCATATATATGTGTTAGCATACGGTATTTGTTTTCCTCTTTCTGACTTACTTCACTCTGTATGACAGACTGTAGGTCCATCCACCTCACTACAAATAACTCAATTTCATTTCTTTGTATGACTGAGTAATATTCCGTTGTATATATCCAGAAGATCTTAAGGAATTTCATCCCAGAATGGAAGGTACTAAGTGATAACACATATCAAACTGCTCATTCTATTTAAATATCAAAACTCCATTTAAACCTTGGAAGTGTAACTCTGATCCTTAAATTAAAACATAGTATTGGTTTTATTTATTACTTCTTAAGTGAAAACATGTTCATCATTAAACTGAATTTCTCAATTTTTTTGTTCCATAAATCACTCTCAGGATTTGTTTCCCTCCACAAAGCAGTGTCTTGGTATAGAAAGGATCATATATCATTCAGGTGACCCTTTTGGCCATTGTATTTTGAAAGCTATAGTTTTTGAAATAATGACTATGTTGTAACTATACAGAAATAATGAAGTTAGTGTCCTCTATATTGCAGAATTTTGGTAGAATAAACAATAGCTAAAGCCAAAGGGTAATAGAGTTATAAAAATTATTTTGTATGTCTTAATTTATACATCAGCATTTCAAAAATGTCATATCCCAAAGTGGTAATGTCTACATTTATTTTGGCTTTGTATATGCATACATCTAAATGTGCTAAGCTTTGGTTAAAAGTCCCCTTCTGTTTGCTGCAGCTGCCTTATTCCTCTCTCTAGGAAATAGTATTTTAAGAAGGACAAAAATTATTGCTTAATAACCATTTCTATTTGAAAGTTCATTTAAATATATAGTTAGATATATTTAGTGTATATGTGTATAGTATATTTACTTATTTCCAAATATATTTTCTAACAACCTCAAAAATGTGAAATATAACATATCAGATGATATAACTGAAAAGTAATTATTTCTCACCCCAGTGCTTGTGTCTTTTCTTCTGATATGAATAAGGTATAGAGAAGTTTGCTTTCTTAAACATGTGCCTTTTTGACTCACAATTATCAACTACTTGTAGTAAGAAGTAAATGTAGATTTTTTAATTTAGAATATTGACTCTTGGGGGAGGTATATTTCAAAGGCAAAGATTTTGCAGGCTTGAGTAGCTCCAATTTTAAAAATATAATTCCAGAAATCATTTCTTCCAATTTTCTTTCTTCAGTTAGGGAGAATTACAATGCAATATCAAATTCAATTCAAGTCTCTGACCTGATCTACTAGAACATAAATATATCCAATCCAATTATATCAGTGACCAAAGAACACTTTCTATTTCCTTGGGGATGATTCTTTTCATTGTTTCCCAAGAATAAGAGAGACTTAGTGAGTGGAAGACCAGATATATGGAGAGTAATAGCTAAGAGGACAGGTTTTCCCCCAACTGCTATGGGAAGACATCACACTTTGATGATGATGTGAAGCAAGCATTTCAGTCCAGCTGTTTAATCCACTGCTCCTTTTAACACATTAACCTTTTAATGTAATGGGGAAGCTTAGAAATTAACAATATTTTATTATTACTCAAATAAATCGATTTCACAGTAAATCAATTATCCGGACAGCAATATTCCACATATTCTCATTATCTACTAAGCACTGAAACCCAGAGAGTTATCTTGTGACAGAAAATAAAAAACACATCAAAGATAGTTTTAAAGGCTTCATGTCCAAACTACGGAACAGATGAGTTAAAAAAAATACATCAGGAAGGAGAGCAACATGATTCATGGGTCTATTTTTTGTTTTGTTTTGTTTTCATATTTTCAAAATATTTATTGATACGTGGAGATTGCTTTTAAATAACAGCATTTTTGTTTACATTTTAGAATGCATTTCCTTCAAATGGTAATTGCAATGGTAAATAAAGTTAATAGTACAATATGACCATTGAAATCCAAATGAGGGCTCCAGGAGAGTGAGCCTTTGAAGAGTCTCTTGTGACTAAACCAGGACAATCACAGGTATGACAAGTAATATGTTCTGAGAAAAGATGGCCCATGTGTCCAAATGTTTGGGCTCATTGGGTGATCTCTTTTCCAGGAATAATGAGAGTAGTGCATTCTTCTCTCATTTACTACCTATTTGACCTTTGTCCAATCACCAGGCCTCACTGTGCTATAATTTTCTTCACCAAAAAATAAAATACTAAAAAGAATATATATATATTCTTTATATATATATAATATATATAAATATATATATGAACAACTTTGGTGTATACCTGAAACTAACACAACATTTGTAAATAAATTATACTTCAATAAAAAAATAAAATTAAAAAAAAGAAAAAATATACTAACTTATTAATAAGAGACCAGTGAGAAGAACAATGAATGTTAGCAAATTAAAGTGTATTGCAGGAACATTGTTAAATAATGAATTATCTATTTATATGTGAATATTAGGACCCTTGAGCATCAACTCTAAACATATCCAGAATTTCTTTTATAAGACATAGGCCTACTGTTTCTCCCTTGAGATTCAAAAATCAAACACTCAGAAATCATACGAGAAAAAAGTTTTCTTTTAGAACATACGTTTTTCCCCTTTTTATAGAGTTCTGAATGAGTTGGAAATTCCAGCTATAGTTGAGCAGATTACTTATCTGTGACCTACTATACCTATTGATTTGAAGGACAAAGTCAGTAGGCTCTTTAGGTCCAACCAGATCAGTGATGACTTTGCTTGTGCATGGTTTTAGTTAACCAAAATTGTTTTTAGGACAGTAAGCTCCACACTTAACTTTCAGTGGAATTTGACTTGTAAGAATAAATCAGTGTTTTGGAAACGTCATGTTCTTATTTTAATGAGTTTATAATTAAGCAGAACAGAGGTTGTTTTCTTTACAGAATCCCACCCACAAGGATTCTATTGATTTATTGTTTCCTTATATGAAATAGTACCTCAGGGTGAAGGTGAAGCAGAAAACAAATTATGATCTAATCTGAGATGTAGATCTATATTGGGGTGAGACTGCTGACCTGTGAAATACATGCAAGGAGTATTTACAAAACCATTCGTATTGTCAAAATGATGAAAGGAGATCTTCTTTGGTGTGCAATCGGGACTGCAAAGTTAGGAAGTTTCTAAAGGTACTCCTGAACTTAAAGTGCTAAAATAATTTGCACATATTTGCATTGACAAGTGAGGTTTTTATTTAATTGAAGATGGATTAATTTAGTATCTCTTTATGTGTTTTTATGTACAGAAAAAAATAGGTTTGGGAAGAACAATGTTGCATGGAGAGGAACTAATAAAATTAAATATATGTATGTTGAAGACTATGGTTTAGCTTTGTATATATTTTCAAATATCATTATTGTCACTAAAATTACTTTGGGACTATTATGTTGCCATGGACCTTACTCACATGGCAAGCTTCCTCAGGCAAAGAATCTTCATCTTTATCAAATGAAATTAAGTCAACCTATAGACAGGCATTTATAACTGTAAAACAAGAAATTAGTTATCATTATTCTTTTATTTCTTTAATTATTTAGCCAACACCATTGAGTACTACTTTATATCAAGGTATGTATAATTCCTGGTAGGAATTAGAATAAAGAAATTAACAAAATAGTCCCTGTCCTATAGAAGTTCATAAAAATTAACAATTTAAATGTAATTTGACATAAAGCAGAGTATTAGAAGACTACTGAGGAAGATCAAAAGAAAAAGTGTACAACTACTAGAAAAGCAACAAGCTTAGGAGTCAAGAAAACTAGATTCTATCATAAGTAATGTGATTAAACAATTCTAAGAACATAGATCATTTTTCTCATAAAATTCGTTTGAAAGGACTATTTATAGGACCTTGAACCTTAAATATCCTGTAATTCTAGGATATTACACCTGCATCATAAAATTACATTTGGTAAAATAATTTTTGAAAGTAAACTTATATCTGTGATAGAATAATTGATATTTTATTAGATTGACAAATGCATTTTACCTGCCCAAATGAATTTCTGATGTTATTTCTACTTCATTTAAAAGTGTTTTAATCAGATATATATGAGTACATTGTCAAGGTAGTTCTTGTTTCTGAAACAAGATTTGGGATCCATCCACAAATATATACTATTCCAAGAAGGTGCACTCTTGTCTTTACTTGTTTGTATTTGAATTGGAACTCTGATCAATGTAGAACATACAAATTAAAGATGTATTCATGGAAAAAAGAAGAAAGAGGAGAGAAAGAGAGAAAGAAAGAAAGAAAGAAAGAAAGAAAGAAAGGAGAGAGAAATCATAAATTTTGTGTGATTCTCAACTCAATTCATACAATCTATAGATTGCAAAAGAGAAAAAATGCTATTTTGTAACATTATTGAAATTAGAGATTTAGCCTATACTCAATAATTTTCATGATAAATCAACTTACAAAATTTTATTTGCAATCTTCCAAGGAGATTGTAAGGAAATAAAGGAGATATAGCATACTTAGGATTGAGGTGGTAGAGTCTCATTTGAGTTTTGATGAAAAGCACCTGTATCAGGATATCTTTACCTTAAGTATAATTTTGAAAGATTGCTTGCTGTAGATATTTTTGATAAGATATCATGAGAATTCCACTTAAGTTTTATATATGATAAATACAAAGAAATTCCAAAGAGAAACCAATTATTATTAATTTGCCCTCTTGTGGAATGCTGACTATAAATTTAATCACAGATAAAAACACACGGAGGGGCTTCCCTGGTGGCGCAGTGGTTGAGTGTCCGCCTGCCGATGCAGGGGACATGGGTTCGTGCCCCGGTCCGGGAAGATCCCACATGCCGCGGAGCGGCTGGGCCCGTGAGCCATGGCCGCTGAGCCCGCGCGTCCGGAGCTTGTGCTCCGCAACGGGAGAGGCCACAACAGTGAGAGGCCTGCGTACTGCAAACAAACAAACAAACAAACAACAACAACAAAAAAAAAAACACACGGAAAGAATGCTATTAGTTTTGAGGAATCTGGTACCTTATATATTTGCCA